>NC_139484.1:45108989-46500239 GCF_008360975.1 Lichenostomus cassidix
ATTATTCAGTCTAGTAGGTGTTTCCTACATGTTCCTGAGTTTTCTTGGGAAATGAAGAGAGATTTTCCTCTAGGGGTTGTCTTTCTTTAGATTTTCTCAGTTCACATCTCTTCAGCTAAGTTACCTTACATTGCCATGAAGTTTCTCTAGGGACTCTCTCAAGTCTAAAAGGATGCCTCTTCAGAAGCCTGTCTGTTTCACTGTGGCACCATATTTGAGCACAAGAACTTTAAAGTCAGCATACTGTAGGCCTGACAAAAGTGGATTTATGCTCAAAGCTGCCTGCTTGCTGTGGTGTTCCTGGCTCAGTGCAGAGCAGTATGAGAGCTGTAAAAGACAAACTCGTGTAACAAGACTGTTTCATTCTCATTTGCATCCCACCTTCCCCCAAACAGCAAAAGGAAATATTTGCTTCATAACCAGAAATTACATGCATTTACTTATTCTGAAGCTTCTGTAGCATTGTATTTGTGTTTACTCTTTCATGTATTAAATAAGAATGCTTTGTGCTATAAAACTGTAGTGGGCATAGGAGAAAAAATTAAATTTCCCTCTGGATGTCCCCCCTGCACCATCTCATCCCAGATTGTTTGCCTTCATGTGCCTTTAAAACAAATAGCATATGGTTCTGTGAGTGTTCCTGTAATGTAAAGTAGTCGTGTTGCCTGCAGAAATGAAGGGTACTATGCACATGTAAAACTTGTACAGTATTTTCTAATGAAAAATGACAGCCCATTTGTGCAGCTGTGTCTAATAAGGCATGAATAGAGTTAACTGCTGTTTACATCCTCACACTGTTTGTTTGAAGTACAGAAATGCTGTGCATTCACATTAGTCAATTCAGTATAGAAACCTAACTTGGACTGATTGTTGATGGGAAGTATTTCATAATTTTGTAGCAGGTTGAAACATATGGTTGCAGTTACAATAAATTACTAGGTCCATAAACCACTGCCATTCAGCACAACTGTCAGGTTGATGTAGGTTTATCCTTTAGGAGAATACAATGTAGATAACGGATAAGTCATAAATGATAGTCTAAGTCTCTGGGGAAAGGAAAAGTTTCAAATTCTTTTTAACAAGGGCATTTTGAAGAGAAGAGGAAAAGGTAATGTGCCAGAGATGAGAAACTCTCCAAACATGACTTAATTCTATCCATCAGTTTTTCTTCTGGTATTTCTTCCCTACCTATCCTCAAGTCTAGGGAAAATTAAATAGCTTCTAAGCCATAGGCAGCAAAGGATTCAGGCATGCCTCATAGTTGCATCTGACTTACACTTGCATAGCAATGTTGCCTTTTCTGAATGGAGGAGAAATGTTCTTCTCTGATAAACAATAAGGAGCATTTTCTTTCAGTTTTAAAAAAATGTCTCTGGCTTTATCTGATTTTTTTAATCCAGTATTCTTCTGCAACACAGAAACAGAGCACAGTTAAATTTGGGAAGACGTAGATACTGTGTTAAGATATCTGTAACTATTAATAGCTCTAGATGTTAAATGTATCAGCTCAGAATATTGTTTTCCAGTAATAGTATCAGAGTGTGGTTAGCATAAAGAATCCCCAAGGAAGACTGGCACGGGTCCTCAACTGCTTTTTTATTAGCAGATATTTTAATAAAGGCTTTGGTGTCCCTGGTGAGCAGGCTCTCGCCAGTGTGATTTGTTTCAGTTCTGTTTGGTTTTGAAAGTAAATTTTAAAATAATTCATTCTTATATCTGTTTTAACAGGTATGGTTATGAAAAAACTCTGAAAGTCCCTGCTTACATCAGAAACAAACAATATTTTAAAAGCTAAAATTCTTGATCCCATGTACCACTACTTAAAGTTCATTATCTCTAATGGACAGTAGCCTCAGCTGGGCATAATTCTTCTGATTGTAACTATACACAGGAATAAATTTCAAAATGTATTTTCTTGCAGGAAAAAAAAAAAGTAAAAAGCTTACATAGCTTTCTCACTTAATTTGATTATCCTGCCACCCCTCTGTGTAGGTTTTTCTCCAGACTGTAGGTGTGTTTTCTGACCAGGTTATTTAATTTCCACAAAAAAATACTCAGTACTCAAGGAGTCAGTACACGACATTCAAGTGCTCTGAATTCCACAGTAGTTCTGGGGAGCTTTAGAACAACTCATTTAGCACCTTCTGTGTCCTCTTATCTACTGTTCCTTCAAGCTTATCTTGGTGAGACTTTGGCTTTTGCCACAGTTATTGGAAAGATGTGCTTTTTCTCTGTGCCCTGGAAAAAAAGGCTCTTTGAGAAGGTTCCTACTGTAGGAGAGAAATGGTTCATGACATCTTCTCATTGCGCCTACAGAGGTGGCAGCAGATGCACAAGGATGGACGATGCTGCTGCTTCTAGGGAGTGTCACTCACTGGCATATGCCAACTTTGGCTTTGTCTGTGTGCTGGTTTAGTTTCTTCTGCTTGTTGACTGCAGAGAAGAGGTTGAATATATTGAAGTCATATGTGCCTGCATTTATTTGGTAGGGGTCTGACTGCAAGGATTGGTAACAAATGTATAGATTGGGATGCCACCATGTGTTTTAAGGGACATAATACATGGGAATTCTGTTAACAGGATGCAAAAATTCAGTGTTTTGCTTTGGGCTCTGATTTCACCCAGTTTTTGAGCTACATAGAATGAAATTTTTTCTCTGTATGAATTCACCCATGTAAGACTATCGGTTTGAACTTCAAACATCAGCATCTGTAAATGGTTTCATTGCCTCTGTGAAATTAATTGTTTCCTAGCCTATCACTGTGTGCATATATGTTTTATTCGTAGCCTGAGCAAAATCTCTTTTAGAAGTGAACACTAGCAGAAAATTAGTTGTTTCGTTAGTATCTGATGGGTGGACTTCAGAGCAGTAGAGATAAGTATGGAGTGGCGTGCCTCTTCTCATTCTGTTTCTCTTCTGTAAGTGAAATGAGGAGACACAATTTTAAGACATCACTAAAGCACTCTGTCCTGGCACTAGTCTTCTTGTCCTTTTCCTCTATATGTTGGTCATAGGAGTTTTATTCTCATAAAATACATAGAGACAGAAGATACTTTTAAATCTCTTAACTCTGACATGTTTTCAGTAAGTAATGGCATGGGAATGTAATTTCTTTATGTAAAAATACAAAAGCTAGATGCTGTCTCAGACAGGGAGAAACATATTTCAAGCAGATGGGCTCTCAAATGACGATGGAAACAGCAACTCATGGATGACCAGGTGACCTGTTTTTCAGTCCTGAAGAACTAAAAATAATTTACATATTTTTGTTTTTAAAACATTTGCATGTCATCTTGGTGTGATTACTGGCACATGTTGTCTTGATTCAACTTTATTGTCGCATTATTCTCTCACATTCAGGGGCCACATGTGCTCCACATCTGGTGAACATTGAAGGCCTTTTGAAAAAACATCACCATGTTTTTGTTCTTAGAAATGCTTATGACAAATATCATGGTCTTGCATCTGCTTCTGCTATTGGTTGCAAACAGGATGCACTAGGCTGTGCCTACTGTCCAGTTACAAAACCACCAGTGATAACATAATACACTTCCTGTTAACTGAAGTGATTAACTGCTTGACTATTGGCCCTTTTGCCTTGCATTAGAATGACTGATAGGAATGAACTTTTTAATAGTTATTCATGCTAAAATTTGATCTTGCTTTTGAGCAGAGCATGCTTTAAAAACCGCTAGCATAGTATTCTATGTCAAAAGTCTCCAAGAATCTACTACTTAAAACATTCTGAAAAAAGTTGAATGTTTTCGGACAGATCTGCCATTGCTGTTCTGGTTTGGTGTACTGCTCAGTGCATTTTATAGTGTGACTGCATGACTATTTACCACACCTCATGACAATGATGTTGCATTTATCGTGAACATCTGATGGTGTGAAGTACACTCATTGTGAACACCATCTGTTTAGAATATATGTTTCCCTGTACCAAACCAGTTGCATGCAAAGAAGATTGCAGTGTGCTTTTCACACATTATTTATTATGTAGGGCAAAGTGAGAGATCATGAATAGCATCTTCTTACATTTCACCCTTAGGTGCATATTTTATAAAATTTCATTTGGAGATACCTAAACCCAAACTCAAACCTGAAACATGTTTAGTTGGGCTTAGAATGAAGGAGAAAATAGTCTCCTGACTCAATAATGAACTTCATTTCTCTTTTGGGACTTGACTTCTGACACAGAGAGAAGGCCAAAATAAAACCCAGACTGAGTGAGGGCCCCGACTTAAACCTGCTTTTAATTAAGCCTTGTAAAGAAGCTTTTCTGCTAAAACTCTCAGGTTGAAGAGTTCATGCAAAAAAACCTCCCTGTGGCTTATGAACAGCCAAAGTGGGGACATTTGAACACACATTTTTTAATAGTTTAATTCAGAAAAAATGCAAGTGAGAAAGTCCATACTATTTATTTAATGCAGTTTTTATCAGATCATTCCTTCTCTGGTACTTTCTTTTTTCATTACTCTATTTCAGTTAAAACTTAATGCTCCTACAAGAGGTTTTCATGTTAACAAACATGAAAATGAAATTGTTTTGTTTTCCTTTTTTCCTAATTGCACGTGAATCTGACCTGGTTCAGCTGGACACAGTTACAGGGCGTTAGACATGTAATACACATTTCAAATGAGAATCCCTGCGCCAAGGCAAAGGTCAAAGTAATTTTCTTGTTTGTTTGTTTTCGAAGGGATTAAATAAACGTGGTTTTACCACAAGGAAAATGGCAGTGTCCATTGCTCAATTATGGCTTTGAAGTACACATTTTAATGGGAGAAGACAATCCTGTCTGGATCAGTGTCAGGGATAATTTCAGAAGTAAAGGTTGTGTGTTTTCTGTGCAAAATGCTGCTCTTTGTGCAAGAAATCTGCTAGATCACTTAAGCTATCAACCCCAGACAAGAGCTTATACCACATTAAAATAAAGCTGTGGCTTCAGTGACAGACTGTAAACAAAAGGGGTGGGATACAGTTAATGGCAGCAGTGTAGTGCTAAAGAAAAATAAATAATTCCCTTTTACTTGCAACTGGCAAATGCCCAAATGCTGAAACATCATCAATCATCCTTGATGACTAGATGAGATCATAAACTGAATGAGGAAAAATAAACTTGAATTTAACTAAAATTGTGATTGGCACAGTAAAAATTAACTTTCACCCTTAAAAATGTTTTCTTCTTCCAAAACATTTCTAATTGCCGCCCTTCCCAACTTTTCCCCACCCATTGCAGAACTTCCAAGTGCTCCTCACTGTTGGTAATGTTATCCTTCCATGTCTGTTTCAGCATGTGCTTTTAGTTTTTTTGTTGAGAAATAAGCTGCTTTTGCATTTCTTCCAAAAAAGCATCTGAAGTGTAGTCTTCATATAAATACTGAACATCGTGTTATTCATAACCTCATAATTCACCAATCTAGCAGCTGAATAATGTAGCAGGCATAGAAGACTGAGAAGCAAAGGATGTTATACAGACCAGCAGAGCCATTCTGACAAAAATCTGTTGGGGACAAACTTCCTCAGAAAAATACATTAAGTTTCTTTTTCAGTTCTTCACACATCTACAGTTTCTTATGAACAAAATACACCCTCTAGGGAGCAGTTATGTAGTGTCAGGAAAATTGACTTGATATTTTAATTTTTACAGCTGTTTGAGTTTTGCACCATGGTTTTTAAAATAGTGTCTATATCATATCCCTGGAGAGGCTTGTTTGTTCTTCATTAGTGGATAGCTCTAAATATAAAAGTTAAGTTCTGAGAAGTTTGAGTCCTGGTAGAAATAATACTAAAATTCCACCAATAGTATGAAGTCCTGACAATGTGAAGTCAGCTTTGAAGCTGGCAAAATACAACATTATTTAAAAGATAAAGCAGTGTTATCACAAATATTCCAGTCAGGCAATGATCATTACTGATTATTTGAAAAATATCAGACAGGGCTGAAAGAATCAGTTTGACACTGATTTTGGTAAGCAATAAGCAAGGAAATGTAGTTTTAGACCATTGGTTTAAAGGAAGTATTACATCCCAGCTATTCATGGCACATACCAAGTAAGTTGAGAATATCAGTCTGGTTCTTAGGGGTCTAATTGGTGCCAAATTGGCAGAGATTGAGTAGTAAGGGAGCTCGGGCTACCCCTTAACCTCCTGAGCTTTTGCATACTTACTTTATCAGTTGTGTAGATAAGGGCTTTTGCTTCACCATGCTGTCAGTCTGGTCCTTGCTATAAGATGAAAACACTGTATTTAATTATGTAGTGTGGGCTTGGGTTCAGCCATCCCTGTGATATCAGATGTGTAAAGTGAACCTCTGATGGTAATTAGTGTGTATTACTGATGAGTGTTGGGAACAAACTACATGAGCGATCTTTTCCATAGATATCATGAGAGGTTGTTTTTTTCCCCTTAATAAAAAAAGAAAAAAAAAAAGGCATAAATGCTGACTTAGAATTGCTCTGATTATGTTGTGTTAAAATGGTGGATTGATCATCCTGTTTATTTATTTGCATAATAAGATTTGGGGGGAAGGCTATTCTAGACTGAGTTAAATTTCTGCCAGCATATTACCATGCCACATTATTTTATGTGGAGAGAACTGTAAGTTGAGAACTTGTGATTTTGGAGGAATGTATTCCAAAGGCTCACGGCTCATTGCAGCTTGGAGGGATGCAGTCAAAATAGTGTTTTAACTTTTTTTCCCCTGTTACACATGTCAGTTTTTTTGTCTGTGTTGGCAGGAGGCTCAGTTTGTGGATAGATGTTTATTCTTTTGTACATGATCATGTTCATGTAATCATTCTTGCCAGAAAGTGGGAACATAAGTAGAGAGGGTTTTGAGCCACCCAGTGTAGCTTTTGTGAATGTGGAGAATTCTGCTTTACTGGTAAAGTTACCACATACATTCCTTGAGTGGTTCGATATAGAGATTTAATAACCTTGTCTTCTAAATTTATTATATATTTAGATGAGAGAGTTGGTTGGTAAAATATGTAACCTAATTCAAGACTGACAACTGGTGGAGTGGTTCTTTATGTCCAATTCTCAGTTATTTTGCAGTTGGCTTGGTGTTTGCTAGGCTGCGCTGAAAAGAGCAAAGAAAATATGGTTGTGCTGGTTCCAAGGAGTGCTTCTTACAGCTGAAAGCTGAGTCAGCTCTAGCAAAGCCCATTGATACCTCAATCTCAGGACAAAGAGTGAGTTTGGACATCTCAGTAATCCCAAGATTTTATCAAATCAAGAAATTTTACCCATTGTTTTGCCATTGCCTTCAACACAGTTGCCTTTGCTGTGTGGTTTTTACATTCCTACCTGCATCATCAGAACCTGTTCTGAATTTCATGGCCATGGCACTAAATATTCTGCATTTCATAGCCCACTGCAGAGAACAGCATGAAATACTGCCTTTTGTAGCTCACTTTGCTCTTTTCCTGATGTTTGGGTTGTTATTGGTCGTGTGGTTGTTGATCAGTTACCTACTAGTTATTCTCAGGCTGAATGTTTTACTTTTATTGTGAATTTTCCATTGCTCTGTGTCTGAGGATTTCCCATTCTTACCAAGATTTTAATAGCTTTACACCAAAAGTCGGTAGATCCATGTATTGGAAGGATAAGGGTATACTCTGGAAGATGAGGTGAGTAACAAATATAACTTTCAGGCATCATTCATTAATTCAGCCCTTCAGATTAAATGTAAAACATTATTGTTCCTGTAGTAATCTAGAGCTTTAGCAAGCTTTTTTTTGGTAAAAGCAGTAGGAATTAGGAGTAACTGAGAGATTTCAGAATTTTTTCCTGATTATCATTTCTTCTTTCTGTAACAGCAAATATGTATTTTTCATGTTCTTCACTTTAACTTGTGTGTACCCAAAGGATGCAAGTTTTAAATGATCACTAAACTAGTAAAAAATAATTCTTCTAATTCCTCAATAAGGAATCTGGTATCATAAAGGAAGATTCCAGGAGCTAACTCTCCTGCAGGAAGGAGGAATTCTGATTACTTGTTTCAGAGTATTTGTCCACTCTGTGGACTGGTTTGAGTGTCAAGATCTGGCAAAGACATTTCACTCCCAAGGGAAGTGGAAGCCATTGAGACCAGTGGGTAAATTTAAGTAGCTTCATTTTTCTTTTGTAACGCTTCTGCTGAGGATCATCTAAGCCCTCACAAAAGTTGTGCTAAATAAAAGGAAACTGTTGCACTTAATGTATACATTTGCCTTTAGTGGCTAATGGAACATTCACATCATCTTTTATTTTGGACATGAAGTACAGCAACTTCTGTTTTTTCTTCAAGGAATTCGGTTTGCGGGGAAACATCTGGTTTATGTAAATGAGCAGGGAATTCGGTACACGAGAAAATGATTGCCAAATAGCATCTATGTGGTCTCTGCAGCAGTCATTCAGTTACGTTTTGTAAAAATAAACTGTTATTACATCTCTAATTGCTGTCCCTGTTTCAGTGTGTGCCGTGTTAATGAACATGTTTTGCTCCTGCGAATTTAAAACAAATTTAAAAAAAAAAAAAAAAAGGAAGAAGAAGAAGAGAGCAAAGCAGCATGTCCGCAGCAGAAACGACGTAGCAGGGTTTTCCTGATGTTGGGTAATTGCTGCCGAGCTCAGCCTGGATCGTTTGGCAGGCGGCGGCTCCGTGCCCGCCGCGCTCCCACAGCGCCACCTGCAGGGCGCGGCGCTGGCCGGGGCTCGGGAGCCGGGCGTGTGCTCCTGTCCCCGTGCCCTCGGGAGCCGGGCGTGTGCTCCTGTCCCTGTGCCCTCGGGAGCCGGGCGTGTGCTCCTGTCGCCGTGCCCTCGGGAGCCGGGCATGTGCTCCTGTCCCCGTGCCCTCGGGAGCCGGGCATGTGCTCCTGTCCCCGTGCCCTCGGGAGCCGGGCATGTGCTCCTGTCCCCGTGCCCTCGGGAGCCGGGCGTGCGCTTCTGTCCCCGTGCCCTCGGGAACCGGGCGTGCGCTTCTGTCCCTTCCTCACCTCACCCGTATGCTTCACCTTCCTCACCACACACTCCAGGTCCCACGCTCCAGCCGGCCTCCTTTCACACCAGCGGAGAGCTCTGCACACTTCTCTCCCCTCTTCTGCATAAAGCGAGCTGGAAATTCACCTTTATCAATTCAAACACAGAGAAACGGTTCTTGTGTCAAAGTTTAATTATTCTTATTTCTTTCAACCTGGCTCCGTCTCGGCCATGTTTTATTAAAATTACTTTGGTGGCATTTCTGTTGCATGTTTTCTTGTGTGGAAAAACAAATCAAAATGAATCAAACCCACTTATCACATGAATCATTGTTAAAGTCAGCAGTAGTCCTCTGTGTAAAATCTGCCAGTAAAAGCTGGGAGGATGGGGATTAAACCTGGAGCACATTAAATTAGTTCCAGTCTATCCCAAGCAGGCTCTGCATTGCTTGCTTAGGCAGGCAAAACGGAAACAGGCAGTTTATAACGAGGCTGGTTTAAAAACCGTGGGGTTCATTTGAAAAAGATTTATATCCCTCACTTATATAAACATTACAAACGTGGGCTGCAAGCAGGAGGCAAATCTTTATCAAAATCTCTTTAAGAGCTTTTTCATTGTGAATAAAATGGACAGCGTGTACTCTTGTTTGAAGATTCGCCAATATCTGTACACTAATCTTTTCTCAATGCTCTTACTAATTAAAATATGGCTCAGAGTAGAACAGCGAGACCACCAACCAGTAGTTTGCTGGGGTCTGAGAAAAGTGGCGATGACTGAGGTGGCAGAGGGAAATTACTTGGAAGCAGGAAAAGAGATTGTCCTGAGACTGGTTTAGGTTTTTTGTAGTGGTTATAAAAAAAACCCAAAAAGGTGAAATTTTAAAGCAAAACAACTGTGTCTAGATTTATCTCCACCCACCCCCTTCCCTGGTGGAGGCTGCTGTTCTTAAACAGTAGCACAGAAATTTTGTGGGGTTTGTGATCTTTGCTAGGGCCTGCAGCACTGTCTGCTGGGAAGATCAAAATGTTTGCTCCAGGAAAACTAGAAGTAGTCTGGGATGTGAGAGTCCCAGGTGACAACTGGAGCAGCTACTCACCTTGTAACATTCCTGGGTAACTTAATTGTGATTAAGTTGTTTTGAAAGTTTATTTTTAGAAGGATTAAACATACACTAGTGCAGTAAAAAACCTATTTTTTATTTTTAGTAATAAAACAATTTTATTTCTAGCTGTTGCAATACAATTTTACTGTATTTAGGGTACATTATAAGAGTTTTTCAGATCCTGGATTTAACAGAAAGTGCTTTTCATATTTCATTTTGACGTTAATAAACAGTGTCTAAAAGAGCTTTGTAGTACTAGTCTGCCTTCCAAATTATGATCCAAGACTCAGATAAATTATTAAAAGTATTTTGTGCATTATAATGTATAAGGTACTCTGGATTCTCTCATCAAACTAAAGTGTCCAAGACCTCTTTTTGCCGTGATGGCGTCTCCATACGGAGTATGACTTATGACCCAAATGTCTGATTTTCATGTCCTGAGAGCATACAAGTCCTGATGGCTTGTTAGAAAAGTGGGAGCTTTCTGTGCTGTGGAGGGGGTGAAGAATTTTCTAATAGTTCTTAAAGAAGAAATTTGGATTTTTCTGCTGTGATAGTGATATGAGTGTGCTACAATGGTAAAGGTTGGGCGCACTCCTTTCCTGAGGTGTGGAGAGCCAGAGAAGAAGGAAAGAAATTATATCAAAATGCTGTATCTTCTCTCTTGTAAGAGCTGTGCAAGAGAGAGTGTGAGATACATAGGCATACCCATACCAGTTTCTGGAAAAAAAAGCCAGTTGATAGTGAGTTCCATGTTGCGACAGCTTGATGGCTGTTGATGCTCACACTAAATAGGTTACAGCAGGCTCGAGTGTGCCTCTGTTGTATTGGCATCAGCGCACCATGACTCTCAGTGTAGGAGGGGACCATAAAGGCTGTGATGAATGTTACTTCTCATACCTAGGACTCAGCATCAAGCTATCAGAGCACTCACATTAGTATTTGGTAGCATGAGAAGCTACCGCTGCTTACAAGTGTGTAGAAAAGCAAGAAGCTCACATTTGGACTTGGAGCTGAGCATTGGTCTCCAGAGTATCAGTCTGGTGCTGACCACTGGGCCATGACTCCTTTCTCTGCTACCAAAAAGCACAATGAGCAACTAACTGAAAAATACCTCGGAACCTCACCTTTTAGCATATACAGCTGAATTTGTGGGGTTTTCCTTTGTTTGTTGGATAGGTTTGGTTTGGTTTTTTTTAACATTGCACATAATAACCACCTTTTTTTGCCTGTTAATGGAATCTGAGTTGTGTTGTATCTCAGGACATTTTGATACTATCCTAATTTTTTTTTTTTAATAGTTAACATAAAAGCGTCTTAAGCCAGGTCTAGTCTTACCTTTAAGGCTGGAGGTTTTTTTTGTAGTTAAAATGAGGTGGAATATGCATTTGCCCAGATCTTCAGAGTGAAACTTGGAACACAGAAAATGCTTTCTGCATGAAGCAACTAGGAAATATGTATGAAAGTAACTGAAAACTTCTGAGGTCCTTAAATGTTTGGAATGACATGCATGATTTAAGTGTTTTTAGATATTGAGACCAGATGTCCTGTGCTCCAGTCGTCTCCCTTTGCACAAATGGGATGTCATGAGGGATAGCTATGCTGACTCAGGCGTTTGGCTGAGTGGGAGGGAAATCCCAGGGGGACAAGAAGTGGGATTGTTTTTCTAGTTGTAGCTCATGCTGGACAAATGGATGGGGAGGAGGTGTGGCAGCAGCAATCTTTGGCAGCTAGGATGCCCTCGCATGGCCCTTGCAGCTAGTGGTGGGAAAGCAGTCTGACATCTTTTCCAACCAGAGCAAGGAGACAACAGCAAAATCACTGCTAGTGCCACCCAGATGGCCTGGCTCCATGCAGGCATGATGGGAACGATGGAAGGAACCAAAAGAGGAGAGGACTTGCCACATGCCAACCAAAGGAAGGACACATGGGCCAAGAGTAAAAGAATATAATGACTGACAAATGGGTGTTGCATGTACTCTCTAATAACTAGCATCTTAAAAATTCACATACCCATGCACAGGTGTGCCCAACCCAGGCTGTGCAGTCTGGTCACCACTGCAGATGAATACCAGCACAGAAAATTCCTGCTGTTAGGGAGCTGAAGAAACAGCTTGTAGGCAGTGGAGTTAAATTGTGGTTGAAGAGAGAACTATTAGCTTCTATAGCAGGAAAGCATTTCCAGCATGGGATGAGAAGATTAAAAGAGTGGGATTTCAGTAGTTTTACACCATAACTGTCATTTTGCCTGTGTCTGTATTTAATTAGATGTTTAATATTAGATACATGCCGAGTAATCATTGTTGCTGCAATTTTCACATTTATAGAGAAAAAAATGTCCTTTTCTTTGAAGTATCATTGTTCTGCCATCTGCTGCTCTCTGAAAGATGGTAACCTGATTAGTTTTTCATGGTAGTAGAAAACTGGACAGGAAAATTAAGGTTTTAACCTGATATGTTTCATAGGATGAAATGAGATATGGTTGTCTAATTACCTTCTTTTATTCTCCTCAACCTGAAGAGGGGAAAAAAAATGTTCTTCCTTGTGCAAATCATGCCACAGTGAGCATTCTCCAGTGAAGATGTCCTGTGAATGAAAGATTCCTTCCACACACAAAAATGAGCCAGGCACTCCCAAGTTACAAACTTATACATGTGACATCTGCATTTAATCACCATGAAAGCCTGAATCCTGCTTGAAGCATAGTGAGCCTTGTACAAGGGCTAGAAATGTCAGTACTCTATTGTGATAACATTTACTGTACTGATTAACAGCCATGGTGCTTTGCAGTGGACTGATAATCTGCCTTTGCGTGTCTTTGTGTTGCCGTTGTGTCTCCTTCCTGTGGTTCCAGCTGGGGCTGTGGACAGAGCTGTCAGATCTCTGCAAACCTCCCATGTCCATATATTTTTATGTATTATGTCTTTGTCTATCTGCATACCAAGGTGTAAAAATATTTCAAATACAATGGAAAACATTTTCAAATTAGCTATTGTTTAAATTCATATAACATGATCTGACATCTAATTTCATACAACCATCTCATGCAAGTTGATGTTTTAAATGTCTTTCAAGTTTCTTGATACATAAGAGTTTCAGTTACTAGTACTTTGGTAAATTCCAACAGTTTTTGGTAGGTATGTTTGTCTTACTGGTAGATTTTCACTAAGTTTCTTGGCTGCTTTTTTAAAAAATAAAGGAGCAAAAGAGAAGGGATAGGGAGTGAGAATGCTGCTTTGCTCAGATCTTTACCCATTTCCATTGAAATACCTAACAGAAAGTTGAATCTCAGGGATGCTGTGAAATGGGGTACGTTTTGGTCAAGACAGTACTCTTATTCAGCATATTTTATGTAATAGTATGATCTCTAAGCATCACTAAAAGATAATCAGGTATATGTTCAGCCCAACCTTAGTTGAAATCAAGATTTGTGTGATGCTTTGGTGCAAACTGGCACTGTGGCTTGTGGCAATGTATGGTTGATATCCTGGTTGTCTGTTAATATCAAACTTGCAGGGGTGAAAATTGACTGGATTTGTTTAAAAAAGTTTGATGGTAAGATAACACACTTAAAAGCCAAAAGCAATTAGAAAACAAATGTCTTTCAAATGGACCCAAACAGTCACGCAAGCTCCAAACGACTTTTATTTTTCACTTGATAGGACTGGTTTTGCCATTTTACTGTTGCCCCCAGCCCTCATTTTTCATTTCTGGTACCAGTGTCCACCATGGTCTGACCCATCACCAAAAGTCTGGAGGTTTTCTTGCAGCTCTGAGGAGTTTCTGGAACATCTGATGTTAGATTGGTGTAGGAGTGAAGTGCGATGCATAAAATGAAGGTTTGAGAGAAAAGAGATGATGGAAAAGGCAAGAATGTGGAGGAGAAGCACAAGATGGGCTTGTTTTGACTGTCAGTCTCCTTTTATGACTCACTGCTTACAGCTTTCACAGCATGTATTGCCTTCATCCTTTCTGCTGTTTCTGAAGTATTTTTACCTCACAGTTCACAATTCCTTTCACTCCAATTAAGAACTGTGTCAAACAGTGTATCATTTTATTCACCAGATGCATTTAATGCACAGTGTTCAATTGTGTGAGACTTCGGAGTCCATGCTTGTTCTGCTTGTTTTTTGCCCTTTCACCCTCAAAATTTCATTTGTGAAATGTGCTCACTACTGAGATCATGTTCACCGACCTGAGAACTAGAAAAATCGTAGTTTCAACTTCCCTTTTTCCTCATGTGCCTTTCTTGACTAGATTCAAGAACTGTCTCATAGTCTGAAATTTTCTTCTGTCTGGAGAGACATGCATGAACTGTAGTTCTTCCTTTTGATAAGGAACTGTCTCCCACTATGTAGAAATTTACCCTTTCAATTGTTTTGTAACTCCTTTCAATGTTATCTCTAGTTTTTCACATCCTCTTAAAAATGTGGACTCTAGGACTGGCCACTATACATAGGAATTAATCCTGACATTCTGTCTCATGGACACTGTATTTTATACTTACATTGGTCCTTTTGCCATGCCCTTGAGGTAAGTATATTTGTTATGGATTGGATCAAAAATGCAGCTGAGCTAGTTTGCTTTCTCTAACGAACAAAAAGTTCACTTCTGCTCAAAAGCAGCTGCCTACAGAAGATTAAGAGAAGAGGACAAGGTTATATGATACTCTCCCTGTTCCAACCATTATGAGTTCTGTAACAGTTGGAGTTTCTGTGTATTTACTAATATTTGATGGGATTTTTTCCCCTGTGAGTTATCCCATCATCTTTGCAAGCCCAAGTAAGAATTTAGCAGCACAACATTTGGCAAGAAGTTCCATGTCTGAGCAAATTGCATGAGAAACTACCTCTATTTAATTTGCTCTTTAAACTGGCTCTTACAAGCTTTGTTTATTGCCTCTTAGTTGTTGTGTTGAGACAGAGAGTGAGCAACCATTCCCTACCTGCCTTCTCTAGTCCACTCATGATTTTTTAGACCTCTTCACTCCACTGGTTCATCTATTTTTCTGACCTGAAGGATTATAGCTAGTGATCTAAGCAGGCATTCAATCCTATTCTTTGTCCTGAGCATCTCTCAAATCTTTTTCAGTAACCATTTCCTGGGATAGAATCCCCTTCTTCTGCACACATGAGTGCATGTATTCATGACCAGATCTGCAGTATTGAATTACCAAATTGGTTATACTGTATTTTTTTATTTATACCCCTTTTATTTGTTTTCTGTCCCTCTGGTTTCTTATCCTTTGCTTTGTAGTGAATGAATGCTTTCCCATTGTTTTCCTCAAAGCTGATATGAGTTGTAACCCCATAGGATATTATGTTATCCCTGTGCCCTTTTTCTCAGTTTTGAACCCCTTCCATCTTCTGGCAATTTTCTCAATATTGCAAGGCTTATAGAAACAAACAGCCTCAAAAACCACACACAAAAAATCCTGACATGCATAGCACCAAGATCTTTTTCTGATACAGGTTTTATCTTGACCATGCCTGTATTGCTTTTTCATTCTTCTGACACTGTTTTTGCTGTGCTGATTCATGTTTTTACCAAACATGTCTGTAGAAGCTATCACAGCTAAAAGCTTTGACTGAGTAGGTTGGAAGTATTCCCTTTTTAACCTGCCGATGAGTCTCTTATGTCAGATATGAGGTGATTTAAGTAAAATTCTCCTTATCCTTGCAGAGCTTTGTCTAATAAAATCCAGACTTATTAAATATCCTTTCTTCAAAACAGTGCTGCTCCCAAGCCCCCATACCCATTAAAACATCTTAATACAGCTGTATGTGTAGATGATCTCCAAAGAGAGAGGGGAAAAACTGGACCATATGATGTCATGATGCATTGCCCAACAGCATAACTCACTGCGATGAGGTGATTTTGGTGCTGTGGAAGATTAGATATCAATGGGCATTTGAATTTTCTCAAAATGTATGTGTAAGTCTTGCAGTACTGGCATAGTGACAGAATCAGCTTCTTGTGGCAGAAGAAATGAAAATAACTGAAGAAGTTGTAAGATGATTAAAACCAGGAAATAGCTGTCAAGCAACTGTAGTGCTCAGTAAAGACAGGAGAAGGGTGTTACAAAGAAATCTTAACTATGTTGTTCAAAATATAATTTCTTCTATATCTTAAGGAAATTAGTTTAAAGAAAAATACTGGAATATGCTACTTTGGCTGTGGGATGTAGATGGAATCCAATTGCTTAGGTCATGATCACGGGCTAGGGAATTATTGGCAGAAAGAACTGTCCTGGGCTTTGCTTTTGTTTTGGTTTTAAAAATGATAGGGCTTGAAGAGATTGTTTTAAATTCTTGTGTTGTTATCACATATTAGCTGTTAAGTGTCAGTGCTGTGTCTCTGGAATTATGCAAGACACATTAAAAAAATTATCTCTGATCAGAAGAGCTTACAAATGTTGTGTTTTTAAAAAGTTCTATGTTATCAGTAAATTTTTCTTGCATTTGGCTTGTCACTGTGTTCTGCAGTAACTGCTAACATCCTGGATAGATACTCGTCAGGTATATCAAAGGACTGTTGATGTCTGTTGTGTTGGCTGATAGACACTAATTAACCATCTAGGCCATATGACAGTGTATTGAAGAAGTCATCCAATGAGCAGGTGATTATTTATATAATTTTCTTTTATCTCTTGGCAACCCTAAACTCTAGTTCATCCAGGCTTTGAGCCAGCACTCTCACATAAGGAGGCAGTCCAATCTTTGTCCTTCACAGCTAGTCTAAGTGTTTCTGTGGTCAAGAAATAGACTCAAGCAGAGAACCAGTATAGTTAAAATGGTTTGTTTTAATGCACAGTCACAGAAACACTCCAGCAGGTGCAGAAAGAAGAGGCTGCTGTGGTGAGTGGAATGGAAGAATGAAGGCTAATTGGGAGAGCATGCATGTAAGATGAATGTGCATCTGTATCTTTGACAGTATGAGGCAGGTTAAAAATAGCTTCTGGAAAGCTTACTCTTTTTCTTTTATTTGTTTACAGTAAAATTTTAAGATGCTGTCTCTCTACAAGGAGAGCCTGAAAATTGTCTTGAGCCTGAAAACAGTTTTGATAACACAGTTCCTTGGTCGCTGTTCAGAGTGGGTGATAAATGCAGAAAAGAGGATAAGAGATTGTTTTGGTTCTGTAGGGATATTTCATTAAAGACAGAAGAATCATTAAAAGTAATGACAGAGGAGACAGGTCCTAGATTCTTTTACTGTTTCCTGTGTCTGTCACTAGCAGTTTAGTTCTCCACTGTTTCCTTTATCTGCGTATTCTTGGTGGGTTTCTGTATCGTTTATCAAGTGAATAGACAGACAGTGCCTTTCAAGAGAGGAAGATGCAGTCTCTTGGTATTGGCAGGGGCAAGCCATAAAGCTGTTTTGGTCCCCAACAAAAGGCGATTGATCTCTCTCCTGATCTTCAATGGCTGACACTTTTTTTTTACTGGAAGCAGCCATTTACTGCCAGCATCTTACACCTCCACTCTCACTCTGCTGTGAGTTCACTCAATGCTTTGTCTGCATTTCCTTAAAGCCAAAGTTTGTTCATTCTCCCTGCATGTAGAGGCTTTGTCAGCCCCTCTTCAGCTGGAAATATAAGTCTGAAACTAAAATTTTACTTTTTGCAAAAGGAAATATATAGACAGTGGACTTAGGTTATCTAAAATCTCCTGTCTGAATAACTGGATTCTCTGTATTTTGGCATATACAGATTGAAGTGTTTCCTAATGGTGAGAGTGTGGTACTCTGAAAAACTTATTTTCTTTGTTTTTTGTTCTGGGTTGCTTATTCTTGAATCATACCTTACAAATATGTAAAGAGAAGACAAAGCAGAAGTACATTGTTATCAAAACCTGACTAAGTCAATGATTTTAATGATTCCTAGAGCTTCATGTGGCAAGCTATAATTTGAATGGTAAAATCATACTTAAATGATTGTGTCAAATCACTAGTCACCCGTAGGCCGTTTAATAAAAACTAAATACATGAAGTAATTGTTTTGCAGGGAGTACAGACATCTTCCCACCCATATGGAAATTATGTGCAATCAACCCCAAATCTCAGATGGCCAAACAGTGTAAAACAGCGAGTAGCAGAACTGCAGCAAGCATTTGATTTATGGGCAGCTGAGCACTGCAGGCAGCAAGGACTCCTCCTTAGCTTGGCAGCGCCTGTTGTTTTCACTAAGATGACTATTGCTGCAGAGATCCATTGCCATCAAAGGATCTGAGCCAGTTTCACATACCCATGAGGTCCTCCCTTGGTGCCATTGTCACTTTTAGCAGCTAGAATGTTCTTGCCTCTGTCTGGGGAAGTTAAATATGCAATGTGGCAAAATCATGAACTACAAAAAGTCAAACCCAGGTAAAACATGAAAAATCAAACAGGACATCATTGGAAAGCTGCTTATCCCACATCTCTTTTTCCACCTAAGTTATCAATAAAAGGAGCTGTTAGTAAATAGGCCAGTCCAGGAGCATGGGGCAGCAAATTACCCAAGGGCTTGTGGGTTTCCACTGATTCTTCTGCTGGTTTTACCTGCAGCTGGGTTTTGGGGCTGTTTTTCAGTTTTGGTTTTCCCCAATAAAATTCTTCAGTTGTATAAAGGTGTGTGGTTCCCATTCAAAAAAATTTCTGTTTAACTCATGAAACGTCTGAAGGAATTAAAAATGTTTTGCTTCGTTAATGGAAAACTGCTAGAATATTTACATAGTGAAGTAGTCTCTAAAGATTTATCTCCTTCTTCCTCCTGGATTTTAAAAGAAAATAAATTCCACTTGGTTGAAGTTGATTTTTGCTTTAATATTTTTAATGATGAGTTGAGGACAGTGGGCTAGAAGCATAGGGATTAGAGTGCTCAGTTCTCTTCTCAGTTTTGTCAGGGACACGTGTTAATTCAAGTAAACTCTGACCCTCCTCTTCCTCCCGAACTCAGTCTGTTTTCTGTTGTATAAAATAAGTCTGACACATATGGCTTTAGATTCTTACAGGTTTTGTTAATACCAAAAATAATACCTCTCAGAGAATTGCAAAACATTTTTCCTTGGGTTATTACACTTCCTCCTAATTCCTGCAGATCCTATTAATAAGATTTTAAATAAGATTTTGAAGCACAATGTCATGTTCTCTGTTTAAAACCCCAAACAAAATTTTTGTACTTTCTTCACTATTGTCCCATCTGCCAAAATTCAGGTCTTTTGCAAAAATCAGCAGATTGACATCAGTTTATTTACCCTTAGGGACATCAGATTATTACATGGCTTAAGTTCTAAAAATAAATAACTAAGGAGGGTGGAGGACAGAGAAGGAAAACAACAAAAATCTGTCACGAACTGTCCCTGAATTCTGGAGAATATATTATTAGAGCATTAAAATGTCCAAACAATGCAACTGAGCAGAAAGTGTTAGAGCTTGGGCCTTTTAGCTGGCTCTGCATTAAGCAGCATTAATGTTTTTATGTAGCCTTTGGAAAGCTCAGAATTGACCTGGTTTTATTATTTTTATTGGCTCCCTTGATGATAGACAAATAGGGCTAACTTGAGGCCAGCACAACCAGCAGGAAATTTGGGTCATGGGTAGTTACATTTTAAAAACTTGTTCTAGGGCTGTTCAATCAGGGTAATTGATTGATTGTTAGGCAGTGCAGGGAGCCCCTAAATCATTGGAGGTGGCCAGATAATGATAATCTGCCAGTGGATTTTGTCTGGGGCAAATTTCCCAGCTCCCTGTGGAGCCATGATCTGCAGTGAGGTTGTGAGTCTCTTTTTTTTCATACACGGTCCAGTCCAACTGGCCTGTTTGGACAAAATAGCCTCTGAAACTTGGCAGTTCCATTTGAAGTCCTCTGCGGTGCCATTTCCCAAGAGATAAGGGGAAAAACATTCCAGAGAAGTTCATACCCCAGAAAGACCCTACGTGCATTCTGAAGTTAATGGTTTATTACAGCTCTTTAATTTTTTTTCCTCTTTCATTTTTACTTTGAAGATAAGAGGTGGCAATTGTTACTTGAAGTTGTTGAGTTTTAGCCTGCCCTACGGTAAATCACCCTGAAAGTTTAGACACTATTTTTTTTTAATCATGTATATTTGAAAGTTTGCCGGAGATGCTGTACATGTGTACTTGCAGGAGCTACTGTCCTCAAGCAGGAGCTGTTCACTCTACTGTTCTATATGATCATGTGCTGCACCTCAGTGCTCTGTGCCTGTGGGTAATCTGGGCATGCAACATGCAGCTTTTTCAAGAACTCATCTTCGGTGGTGTATCAGCATGCTATGGGATGTTTAGAGATGGAGTGAAGTAGAGTTTGTGTGTTGGGAGGGGAGGAGGGGAATAAATGGTGTGCCGGTAGATAGTAGAGGATGTTCAATAACACCTGGCATAGGTCTTGCCTCTCCATAAAAGTGAATTCACATTAATATAGACTGAAGTTTATCTGTTCTGGAATAACTCCACATTTGGGTTTATCTTGATTTCTCAGATTTTCAGGACTGATCAGGCTTTTGTTCATTGCAGATGGCTTCCTTATGATAGATGCATACCTCTGAATTCCTTAAAGCTTTGTCTTTTTCCATCTTAGGATATGAATGGTCTGTTATTTATTGTACTGGCATCCAGATGAGAATTTATTTGTGTCTCTTTTCAAGAAAAGAAGAGGTAATACTGAACTGACACAGGGCAGAGTTTAAATCTGGGAATTAACAGCCTGGTCTTGAGGATGGCCCAGTTACCAGCATATGCCAGACTGGTGCCAAGCACCATAGATTTGCTTCCTGGGTGGAGCAGTGCTTGGACTTACTGTGCATGTGATTTAGCACTCCCTGCCCAAACACAGAGGGTGCCAATCCCTCCTGCATTTCAGAATGTTCCTTCTTGGCTCCCACATGCTTTTGACCACTGCAGCTTTGTAATTTGCTGCTTCAAGTCTGCTGTTGCACTTACTGTTAAGTTCAGTGGATAGTTAGAAAATTCTTTTCCAAGGTATGTATTCAAATGGAAATATAACATCTGACCACACTGAAGTCTCAGGAAAGATGGGTCCATGGCAAAACTTGCATGCCAAGAGCAGGGTGGGGTACAAAAGTTCACAGAAGTGTAGTTCTCATCCTCTCATCATACTGGTACTTGGAGAAGATCTAATCATCAAGTTTTTCAAGTGCTAAGATGCTGCTATCATAAATCCCTAAGAAAAAAAACTGTAGACAACTAATAAATTTGCTGTCTGAGCAGCAAATAAATCACAGCACCATCTACTGAGAATGTGAATACTGAATGGTGTGCAGGCAGGAGTATATCTGATCCTAACTGACAAGAACTATGGCAGCAATCTAACACAATCTTCCTTCTGTTTTTCAGACTATTGGTGAGTCAGAAATGCCCAGTGTTTTGAACCAGTTATTGCCAATGATCAAGTCTTACAATAAAAGGACAAAAGATGATTATACCTGTGAGGACTTCCTCGTCTTGCTGGTATACATATATTCTGTGGTTGGAGAAATCAAATGTGGAAAAGAGCTGGATGCAGCTGAAGAAGAGGTGAAGAAGGCCCTAGTCAAGGCAATTTGTGATGAGCCAAAACCATCTCCTTTGTTGCAGAAAATTACAGGTAAGACTCTGCTTGTGTGGTGAGAAATTAGATGTCTGGGAATGTGTGAACTGGGAGAAGTGTATAAAAATGGCTTGACTCGTCTGTGGTGCTGAGAGTACATGAGTAAGCACAAGGATTTCCTGTAGATTTGTTCCATCTCCTGTGTTCAAATACGCCAAATGCTGACAGGCTGTCCTTGAAGAGTGCTGAGTCTGATGAAAGCTCTACAAGTTGTTCTTTTTGTTAAAGGTTGGCTAAGTTTTTGTGTTTTCGTAAGGTAATCTTTTCCACAATTTCTTTCATTGATTGGTGTAAAGTTGACCCTGGGAAGTCAAAATTAATCCTGGAAACATGTTCAGTGAACCACAGCTGCTTTGTGAATACGAGGAGCTGGTTTGTATGGCATAAAAGAAGAAATGTGTCTAAAACCAACATTGAGCTTTTTGCTGAAACAACATGAACATTAGCCTTTAAAAATAGCATGCTAAGCCTTTTTTTAGATGAGCACTCATAGAGTAGGAAAGCCCTAAACTCTTGTTGCTGACATTTTAGAAAAAAAAAATTGTTAAAAACTTAATTTTATATGAGTGAACTGTGGCTCAGGGGTGGCCTAGCATGGCAGAAGGGATCTCACCTTCTTCTATCAGTTTTCTCCATATTTACTAATATTGAGCAGGTCATTGACCAGGTCGTCTTTGCGGTGGGAAGCATATGAACATAAATCAAGTTGTTGAGAGGAATTTAAAATTGAAAGCCTTTGGCAAGAATGGGTTTAAGTGGGGAGTCCCAAGGGAAGTTGAATAATACTGCTGTTGGTTATTCTGGTGCTATTCCCTGTGGACACTTCTAATTCAAAATACCGGTGTGGTCTAACTGGTCTGCTGTTGCTTTGAGTGTAAAATACTGTAATAGTTAAAAGACTTAGGTTAGGAATGGGCTCACTCAGTCATATTTGCACTGTGGTGTTATTTTAATACTCCTGGCCACAGTGCCCATAGTGTTCCAGGCTTCTTGTAGTCTTTTGCTTTCCTGTTTTTCAATATGTACTGTACATCTTGTCCACTAAATGGTGCTTCCCTCACAACTTCAGTGGTGTCTTCTAGTGGATGCAATGTAGAAATTTCTAAATCTCCATTTCATATTTTTCTCCTTCTCCTATAATTGAAGATGGTTTTTTATCAGTTTCTCCTCATTGTGCTTAATGTAAGTACTGGAAGATTTTAAGTCTCTAAAACTTCAGTCAAGTACCAAAGAGAAGCTGAAGAGAGACCCACTACTGGTAGTTTTAGACCAAGCCCAAAGTTACTATGGGATGAAGTTAATTGCATAACACAAAGCCAGAGTCTTTGCATCCTTATATTTCTGTGTCTGTGTTTTAGCACAACCATGTCTGTGCAATCTGCACAGTTATGTAATAGTGTTGCATACTTTTTGCATACGTATTGCTTACATAATTTTTTGGTTCATCAGCGTTTTTTGGGTTTACATCTTATTTATTTCTTTTTGAGTTATTAATGGGAGGAGGCAAAGGAAAATGAACATCTATTGTCATGACCAGAAATAAGCATCATGTTGGCAGCAAAGTATAAAATGAAATTTCTAGGAATACTCCATAGATAGTTTTCAAGCCTTTATTTATCCAACCATTTGCTTTCTCAGTGCTAGTGGAATTCACTGAATTTGCAATTTGCTGTATTTGCAGTACAGTTGAATTGGGAAGACTGTTAAAACTTGACCAGCCTTAGACCTACTCCTCCTTGACCTTTATTTTGCCAGGCCTGTGTTCTACAGCCTGCTGTCCTCTGAACCTTAGATATCTTGCTTGCTACTTGAGAGACAAAGCAAGTCAGAACTGTAGGAGCATCCACAAGCTTTCCTTCAAAGACACAGAGGACTCTCCTTGTAGCAGGGCTGAAAGTCAGGAAATAGAGAGCAGTGCTGGTTTCTCTGTTTTGTACAGTCACAGATAAAATGCCGAGACATCTTCTGCTACCAGCAGAACATCTGTGAATTACAGACTGACTATTCCTTTTTGCAGGTGCAGGTTGGCATCTTTTCACAGAGCCAACACAGCTCTGCAAATTGGCAAGAACAAGGAGTCTGGACAGATCATATTCCAGACCTACAGCATTCTGCCCTGATTGTACTTTTAAGTCAGAAACAAGAAAACCCTTTTTGTTTTTAAAGGGCCACAAAAAAAGTTAATTACACTAAAATAAATATTAATATCTTACACTAAAATAAATATTAATAATGCCTAGAATTATTCATTCATGATCAGAACAAAGTAAAATATTCATGGTCTTTTATTTTCACCTGTCCATCAAGGTAAGTAATAGGAAGAATGTTAAATGGGATGTATCAGGAGAGAAAGCTGTGCCAGTTATTGGGTGGATTAGAGACACTGCCTGCTGGCTCATTCCTCACCTCCAGGCTGAAGTTTCAAACCCTGCTGGCAATCCATAATTGGACAGCTTGAGTTGTACTAACAGATAGCAAAATTCACTGTTGCCTGTAAAAAAAGGCATGCAGAAGTAATATGTAGTCTGCAAACCCAAGCACTTCAAAGCTGAGAAATGCCAATAAATAACTTTCCCGTGTAACCACCATTTGACTCCATGTGCATTGTAGCACAGTCTTCAATTTCATGATTATATAGTGTATTTTCTATGAGCTGTGTCTGCATTTACTGCATACACTGAACACCACAGAGAACTAGAACAATATTGCTTCAGTTATTCTTCACATGAGGAAGAAGTACTAATAAAGTAAGTGAGAATTATGATATTCAGCAAGTAACTTTCTCTGGCTCTCAGTTTGCAGCTGATGAACTGGACTGGTGCTCTCAGTTTTGTGCCTCTTTATGGAACTTGAAGCAGAAAGTCATTAAATTACATTTTGAGGTATTAGTGATTACATGTCTTTAAACAGAAGGGACTTTGTGCTCTGCTACCCAATACACCTAGTGTCTGATGTTTTTAGCTTGGACCCAACACTGTACTGAGGCTTTGTGGTTCATTTAAATCAAAATTAAAAGCCATATCTTAGCTGAGGCTCTGAACTGCTGCCTCAGCCTTTTGCTTTCTTCTTTCCTGCAAAGCATGGAAGTTGTGCAGTCTTGACAAGTACACATTTTTCTTGGTTTTATTTGTTGGTCCTGTGGAGTCACTTGAGAAATACAATGAAAAACCTTATAAAAACTTTAGAAGACTTGTCTTTTGAGATCAAATTATCAGTCAGAGGAATAGTCAGGTTTATATTAGTTATCTTTTATTCCTATTATACTTGTTAAATGTAAACTTGCTGACGCTTGCATGAGTCTATGCCTATAGGAAATCTCCAGTTATGTGATTACCTCACAGAGCTAGTGCAAATCTCCCCCAAAAGAGGCAGCCCGTAGGTGCACTGGGGATATTTGTGCTATTTGGTATTACCTAGTAAAACTGGACTGGTATTTGCAGCAGTGGAAAGAAAACCATTGTCAGAGACAGGGCCTGTCTGTCCCACTGGCCACACTAGGTTTCCCTAAGGCACTCTAGGTTACAGCCCTCTGCAGAATACGTTAAAGATGCAGCACTTGCATAAGCTTTCATTGTGTAAGAAGCACAAGCCCTTCCAATTTCCTGGCTATTAAGTGTTAGGATACTCAGCATTACTGTTGCCTGAGCATATGTTTTCCCAAATATTTGTACAATAACATTCTGCATTTATGTGACACCTTGCTTTATTGAAGCACTGAAAAATATCCTGGAACTGTTAAGTAAAATGAAAATTCAGTGCATTAATCACCCATTTAGTTTTAAGAAATATGATACTAATTTTTGCATGCATAATAATATAAAAATACATTAGCACTGTCTTGTTTGATGGAACTGTTAAATAATAAGTGTAGTGCTAGCCTATCTTAATGCCTTGGGTAATAAAACTGAATGTAACAGTTCCAAGATTTCTCCTGGGTGTAATTTACCTCAAACATATGTTCTTCATCACTGATTCCAGCAGAATGTTACAAATTGGAGGGGAAAAAGAATAGGCCAGAGCATAATGGAAAATGATGCTTTTCCCAGAATGCTAGGTTTGGGAGCTTTAGGGGTGGTGCTTTTTGGCAGCTGTTGGAAAAAAAACCATTGCAAAATAGAATATTTATTTTATTATCTTATCTGTCCATCTAGTTTTCTAAATGTCTGTGTAGAGCTGTGTGCAACTGCAAACGTCTGCAAAAGCAATGCTAATAGAGCCACAAAGCAATAAAAAAATCTATTTTTTCAGCTGCGCCATTCTCTCTTTTTCATCTGCAGGTCTCTGTGGGAGCTTTGTAGAGCAGATCTGCCTTCTGTGGTGTGCTCTGAGGACCAGCAGAGCAGCCCCAGCACAGGCAGCTGGCTGTGTTGCCCACATGCAGTAACTTTCACCTGGCGGGGTTGTATCAGTTGCATCCTCTTGAGCACATGTGTAACAGGAACTCTTTTGTGCCAGGAACTGCTGGAATTTTTAATCACAAAATGGATTTCTGGACCTTTCTCTTGCTTTTTCTAAATTCATTGTGTTAAATAATGCAGGGGGAAAAGCAAACTGAGAAATCTTTAAGTAAAGACCAGAGTGGAAATGCAGAATTCTATTAATGTCTAGAGTCTTGCATAAAAGAAGTACAAGCTGTCTGAAGTCTGTATTGTAGCCTTTTTGACCTGTGTATAAATCTAGGGACTGGGAATCATAAGATTCTTTATCTTTTATTTGTCTGGAGGTACATCTGAATCTTTAGTTGTTTGAGGAGAGGTTGGATCCTATTTTTTCCTCTTTTCTCATAGATTTGGGTTAAATTTGAAAGAAAAGAGTAGAGGTTATGGGCCAGTGGAAGATTCCTTGCCCATGGCAGAGGGATTGGAACTAGAGGGTCCCTTCCAACTCAAACCATTCCGTGATTCCATGATTCTGTGATTCTGTGAAGTGTAGGCATTGCCATATTAGATTAGACATGTCCCGACTGATTCTGCTTGTCCTCAGCACATGATTTTTGGGGGACATGTTCCATATTAATAAAGTTGCATGCTAATGCCAGTGTGGCCTATGTGTCATTAATGCTAAAATCAATCCTGGCTTTGCAATAGATGTTTGCATTCCTAGACAGGTACAGCCAGTTCTCTCAGAGGACAGACATACACACTTTTATTTGGTTGTGGTCTTCACTGCTGGTTTGGAGCAACAATTTCCCAAACGTGGCTATATAATGGGAAGGTAGGTAGGTAGGTAGGTATGAAATTGGCTGAGGTTGTACTGTAGCCCCTTTAGACTGAATGTGTCACTAGTTTTGTGTAGGAGAGAGCTTTCCCAGCTTCACAGTAGAGGTATAGGTCAGGTATCTGGTAGTGATTTTATTTTCCCCCAGACACATTCATACAGTTCAGAAAAATAGACCATTGTTTAAAACATAAAATCCAAGAGTAAATTCTGAGTGATTTTAAAGTTTCCATGCTTTTACCACAAGTGTTTTCTGTAAAGTTTATAAAGTTTGCACTAGTTCAGGAGAAGGCTAACCAACCTGCTTCCTTGCATGCTAGCTTATTTCCAAGTAATCTGTGAGCTTTGCAGCAGAACTGCTGGGAAAAAATAGTCATGACTTGAAAAAAAATGAAACATATTAATGGCAACATGTAGACAAAATAGAGAAGGGTTAATCTGGCGTTTCTATGTAGTGTAGGTATTTATGTTGGGAACTATAACTGGCTATATTTATCCAAAATAAAATAAAAGACAGTTTAATAAGTAAAGCAAAAGCTGTGTGCACAAGCAAAGCAAATCAAGGAATTCATTCACTACTTCCCATGGGCAGGCAGGTGTTCATCCTCAGAAAAGCAGGATCCATCACATGTAACAGTGACTTGGGAAGAAAAATGCCATCCTTCCAAATGTCTCCCCTCTCCCTTCCTCCTTCTTCCCCCAACTCCATGTGCTGAGCATGACTCCATATGGTCTGTAATATCCCTTGGGTCAGCTGGGGTCAGCTGTCCTGGCTGTGTCCCCTCCCAGCTCCTTGTGCACCCCAAGACTGCTTCTGGGGTGAGGTGAGGAGCAGAAAAGGCCTTGAACTCTCTGTAAGCACTGCTTATCAGTAACTAAAATATCCGTCTGTTATCAACCCTGTTTTCAGCACAAATCCAAACCAGACTCATACCAAATACTGTGATGAAAATTGACTGTTTATCAGCCCAAACCAGCACAACAAGCTAAACAGTTCATGTTAAAAGATCACAAGGGTTACAGAGGGTGGGAAAATACCTTAACACATCAAATAATTAAACATTTTGAAGGTCCAAACAGGCTTCTCTCAGAAATACTGATCAGCTTCTTCTAATTCCTGTTGCTAAAGGCTCATTTTCATGCCTAATGTTAGTGGGACAGCTTTGCACTCTGGTTTGAAATGGGAAGACCTCTTTCCACCAGGTTAGACTGAATGTTTGTGTGCAGCTTTATTTGGGTCATCTCTGTTCTGTTGCCTGCAAGTCATAACTGCAGCTCTGTAGTGAAGGCAAATGCCTGAAATGTCACAGAGTATGATCTGCGTAGAGCTATCTATATATATCTGCTGCAATACAGAGAGGAGCTGCAAATGCTGCTGTGCTGTGGCTGTGCAAACTTCAGGGCTGCTGCCTCCACCATGGGTGCATTTCAAAGAAAAAAAGCTTTCTCATAGGATGGCTTTAATGAGAAAAGCTTTCTCATAGGATGGCTCTAATAAAAAAAAAAACCTCATATTATGGCAATGTTTCTTTCTCCTATGCTTCCCCAGTAGCGAGAAGAAGGTCCTTGTCATGCAGAGCCCTCCCAGGATGGCATGCAGATAAGATGCAGTTGGAATGAATTTTCCCTTTTGGGTTGGGCAACAAAATGTAGTGTCTGTTGTTAGAGCTAAATAGTTTCATTGTGCCACCATGCATTACTGCAGACAGAGAAAATCCAGATAATTTTCTTCACAATTCTGAAATGAAAGCTGGGTGTTGAGGAGGCTTTTTTCCTGTTGCCCCAACTGATTTTATTCTATAGACATCTAAAATACCCTATCTGACTGTGTGTAAGATGACCTCCTGGTATCTCTATTTCTCAATGTGTTTCGGACATGATCCAGTGGAAAGCATTTGTGGTCCAGCAGTCCCAGATGATGGTGGAGGTGGTGTTCACGCTGCCAAGAGCACTGGGAAGACAGGAGCAAAGCTGCTGTCTGGCCAGCTGAGAGGGGCTGCATAGGGAGTGCCTGCAGTTTAATCCTGAGATGCTGCCACTGCTGCAACACTTCAGTCCTTTGCTTCATGGTAACAGAGCCATTGGGCAAAACAAGGTCACTTCACGTTTCCCAAGATATTTATCTGATTTACACAACAGTCAGAAGGATTCATGGGGATTTTTGTGATCTCTGCAAAAACAAGGAGAAATTTAGTATGCACTGAAGCAATGACCTGCTCTGCTTTAGCCACTGACTGCAGATGCACATATTCTAAATTTTATCAGCTCTCCTTAGGATCCTTGAGCTCTCCAAGACCACAGTACCTTTCTGCTGTAACCTTTCTAAAAAGGCTTTTTCCCCATTTCTGTTCAAAATCTGTGGATGGCAAGTGAAAGATGAGTGATTCCTGGCCTGTTTCTCAGCTGGGAAATATGGACGGATTTCTAGTGAATTGTTTTGAAGACAAATTGCAGTAGTTTTCTAGATTAATTGAAATCTAAATTTGCATAGACATATTTTTATAGGTTTTAAAAATACGAGGCATAACTTAAATATCACTGTCAGAAAGCTATGGTCCTAAACATGAGAAAATCTGGTTGCTTTCTATACATGCAGGTATATTTTGTTTGGATTTCATGATGTATACTAAAATCCGTGGTAAAAGACAATCCCAATGGAAGGCCAGTGGCATTGGGGATTTTTTTTTAACCTTTCATATGTTGTCTGTTTATTTTGTCTTTAACACCTGCTCTCAGTTGGTTCCAAACTGGATAGTAATTTTCATTGAAGTGTTTATAACATGAAGTCTTTTTTCTTTTTTTAACATTAGACATATGCCTGCAGCTCTGCAGGCCGCTGTCTCACTGCCAACTTAGCAGACAGCCAACTGCAGCAGGAAACTGATACGCTGTAATTTTCATTAATAATTTATATTCTTTTTCAGCATGCAATTTCAATAGCATTTAGAAGATGCTTCTAGCAGCAAATATATCCTTGCTTTAAGCATAAAATGAAAACAGAAGGTTCTTTAGAGTTAGGCAACTTTTTTAAAGGTACTTTTGTATGTATATGGCATGGTTAAATAATTTTTTCTTCTTTTCATACAAGTCGCTTCCTTGTCAAACCTTCAAGTTTTGACGTCATGTTGTAAAGTTATGAGTAAATTCTTACTGTTTTGCAGAGCACACCCAGCCTGGGAAAACAAAAATGGTGAAGTATTAAATAACTGTCAAAACAAAATGAAAGATTTGTTAGTCATGACTCATATGACAGAAAACTAGTGAGATTGTTTTAGAGTTGGGTTTTTTGTACACAGACACAAATATCAAGGTATTTGCTCTAGATCGCAAAGTTTTGCTTGGTTTATTTGAGTGCTATCTTGCAAGAATTTCTAAGTATTCTAATTATTGTCAATTTTGCATCTGGTTTAAATAGCACGATGTGTGCTGGATCTGATGGCACAAGAACAGACAGCATTACCTCTGCAGAGGCAAGGAGGAATAATTGACATCTTTAGATATTTCTAGTTATTTTATTCAGCTCAGTGGTAGTGGCAATTCTCATGTTCTTACCATGAGATTTTATCAGAGGTAAATTCTGTTCTTTGAATTTTGGATTGTCAACCTATGTCATGCTAACAATCTCCACATATTTTAATGATAAAGCAATATGTTGAAATCCAGTATTTCAAGAAGGAGTCAAGCCCACACATAAAATGGAGTTACAGTTATGTATTACCATAGTGTAACCAAAGAACTCCTTTTGAATAATGGACAATAACCACACAATCTTTTATCTTGCAACACCGTTGCTGTGTTAGTCACCTTATCATTTCAGCAGGAGAACCAGGACTATAAAAATCACATTCAAAAGAATTTCTAGAATTTAATAAATAGCTCAGGGATTTATGGCTTAAATATACATCACTTGCCCGTGCAGTTCACTCAGTCAGCATGCTCTGATTTTCCCCTCTTCATTTCAGACTTTTGGAGACTCATGGATTTTGGCTCTCGGCATCTGTTCAACTGCTCATTTTAGTCCAGATAATTTGCTTTCTTACATACTTTCACATATACATATACACAATATTTTAAGTGTTAGGTTCTGCTTTTGTGTAAATTGGAGTGAAAAAATAGTTTTCCTTGTGTTTGCAACAGTCCTGAGATCAAGTTTAAGGGGTGGATCAAACTGTTTTGGTGTTGTCTATGGATCAATTCTGACTTAAGGCATAAGCAGGATTAAATATTTTCATTGATCTGTCAACCTTGCCTAATGCAACTTTTTTTCCACATAAAAATTAAGTTCTACCTTCTTTAGAACTGTTGTTAGTGCTACTACCATTTTTGTCTTCAATAACATACAAATATTGTCCTGTACTACAGAAATTCAAAAACTCTACCTTATTAAATCAGTACTTTCTCACAAATCTCTTCATGTGTACTCAATCTCTAGTGAGAAAGTACTAAGAAGCAGACCTTTCATGGTCTTGAATTTTAAATCATCATGGAGAAGGCACTCTCATAGTACTTTCTCCCTATTTGTTCTTGTTTAGTTTTAAATTTTATAGTTGAGTAAATGTCACCTCTGGTGGTTAAAGTTCAGGTCAAGTTACATTTTGCTGTGACCCTTCTGCTCTCTTTTGCAGACATTGGGACTGTGGTCTGTCAAGGCAGGAAAGCTCACAGATCATAGCCTAAGGATTTTTTCCCCCTCCCCTTTCTTTCTCGGATATCATTTCTCAGGCAAGGAAAGCAATGTTTCTAAAATTGGATTGAGGGAGCTTTGTTAATTGAGAGTTTTGTGTAAATAACAGAATGATGTTTGTGTTGTACACAATTTTAAAGAGCCAAATGCATCACTGAGTCTCATTCTCTCTTGATTTCCCATTTTATTCAGTAAAATAAACATTATTGTGGATGCAATTGCCTGATGAGAGGTGGCAATAGCCAGTCATAACCAATTAGACAAATTTATCTAGTGAAAAACAATACAAATATGGATTTGACTTGCTAAAGTGAGGAATGTGTGGATATAATGTGTGAATGTTCCTGGTTGATTCCAATCTCCTTCAGGCTTTTGTTTCTGGTGCTGTCTGTGCATATTTGTTTTACAGGTCTGTGTACACTGTGTGTATTGATGTAGCCACCAAGACCTTAAAAAAAAAAAGAGGGAAAGAGAGGTAGAATTAGAGTTGGAAAGCAGTCTTTGGGAATGCTTATAGCCACAGAGATGTGCTGCTGCTGGTTCACCAAGCTGCACTTCCTAGATGACATTTTCTTTTCCAGGTTGTTTCTGAATATCAGCATGTCTGTACCCAGAAGGCTCCCCAGAGCTATGCCAGGATCTCAGATGGAATTCTGACTTTCTTCCCTTAAAATGTTGAGCAATTGGAGAATACATAGAAATGGCAGAAGCACTCTTGTGTTATCTTAAAGCAGATATCTTGTGTTATCTTTATTAAACTAGAGGCTGCAAAATAGAAAAACCTAGCAAAAATTTGGAAAAAGCCATGCCTCCAGGTCCCTTGCCTAACAGCAGGTGAGAACTGGGAGTCAGAGAAAGAGAAATGAATTCTTCAGTTTCTTCATCTTTTGCACCCTTCTGTCTTCTTCTTCATACTCTGCCCACATTCCTGCAAATCCTGTGCACTAAGAAGAAATGGCAGAAGAAGTAGTAGGGGCTAATTGATTGTTTCTGTATCTAGCTTCTTTTGTCTCTTCATGCCACAACTCTGTTTCCCCACCATGCATCACATATTCCTCCCTGTCCATCTGTTTTCACATCTGCCCCCATTTCCAGCCAGCTGCCTTAGTTCTTCCCTCTGTCTCTCCATCCCCGCCACATATTCAGCCCTTAACTCCTTGCTACACTTGTTTTTTGTTTACCTTTTCCTAAAGTCTGCATTTGGTCTCACCAGACTCCCACATGTAGGCTGTCTGCTACTTTTGCTGCATTAATGTAGGTGAAGTATCTTTGTTATTCCTAATTTCAGGTCAGTCATTTATTGTGCAGAGACTTCAGTGGCCAGTTGCTGTATCCCCAGGTGAAAATGCCATGTTCTTGCTATCCCACTCATAGATCTCCTCTGTTCCCCAGAGTAAGCTACTTGGGACAGCTGCATCCACAACTGGTTATGAAATTAATTTTAAAAAGGTAAAAAAGTAAAAATAAAGAAAATGAAACAAAGACATACTTATTTTTTTATAGGTCTCTAAAACTGCCTACATTAACTCACTCCTACATTAGGCCCCCAAAACACTTGTACTGATCAGGGATGAAAGTGAAGAAGCTTGGGTTTGTTCCTGCCACCCTATTTCAAGGCAGGTTTAAAACAGGAACCTTGTCTGTCTGTCTGTCTGTCTTTTTATGGCACACAGAAGAAGCTTTCTGAGGGCATGACTCATCTGGTTCCTTTAAGTGTCTTGAACCAGCTTTAGGAAGTACCTGTCCCTCCATTTCAGAGGAAGAGCTGTGGGAGCCATCCTTTACAAAGTTGGTTCTGTACCTACCGAGCAGGCATCCCTGCATGGCTTATGGTTTGTCTGCCAGGGGCCACAGCAGGATGGTGACAGTGCCCAGTCTGTCCCTGGGGGCTTTTGTCAACAAAGGTCAGGTTGCAAAGTTTGGATGTTGCTTTATTTCTGTTCATAATTATTAATTTGTGCTTTTCTCTTTCCTTTACATTCTGTAAAACCCTTCTTCTCCAGAAATAGTCTTTTATTGGAAGTTCATCTTATATTGGAAGGGCATCTCCTTTGACCAGCACTGTCCTTGTCCAAAGGTCTGGATATTTTACTTTGAGTTCATGGCCCTGAAGTTAAGTTTATGATGTTTCCTTCTCAGTTCTCTGGCTTAGACAGGAAATATGCATTTGTCTGGCATGTATTCAAGAAAGAAGAACATATATACGTGGCGATATATACTAATTTTAAAGTTTTATGAGACATTCTTTGTTACTTTTGCTTCTATTTTTCATGCCAATTTACCATCTTCTCCCTCAACACAGTGTTTTCGGCAGATAGACAGGAACTGGAGGTGCATCATCCCTTTGGTTTTGTAGGGAGGAGGGGTTTCTGCATTTTTCAATGCACATGTTCCTTCCTTAATTAACTGTCTCGATGGCCCTGGGTCTAAGTTGCTGTCTTGGGTGTTGCTTGTGCAAATAATTTCTTCCAGTCTCTTATTTGTAATGGTGGATGGACTGCTTAGGTTTGTTTTTCCTTGTAGCAGCTGTGATTGTTGGATTTAATGTCTATTTGATTCTAGTATATTTGCTAATATCTCTTTCCTGGTTTTCTGGAGATAAACTGGGATGAGTCATAAAGCTCTTATTCCCAGAGATAGCTTCAGCAATTGAAGAGAAACCATGAATACTTCAGGCAAAAGTACTAGATATTAGGCATAGATGGTATGAAGGTCACTGGTTTTTGTTATTTTCCCCCCCTCCCTAAGTAGATGAAGTTCTCTTCAAACAGACTGCAGAAATACCAATTAGTGTGCTTCATTCTGAAATGTAATCAAATTTAAAATGTAAAAAATCCCTTTCGGCTACAGTATAATCAGGCCCCTAATTATGAAAGGCATATGTTTCCCTCCATCTTCCTTCCCTCCACCCATGTAGATAATTGTCCTTCTTGAATGATTTCTTCTTTGCAGAAATCTTTGTGATATTCTACTTGAGGTTTGCTCAAAGCAGTGCTCTTATCTGGTGCATTAGGTTTGTGTTGTTGGATTCTCGCAAGATAATATTCAATATAGTTACACTGATTACTTGCTATTTCGTCTGTCATCTGTGTTTTGGAATATCTCAAAGCTTGTCAGTCTTCCGTTGGGGATTACATCATTTTGGGGGTCTCAACCATTCTGAAACAAAAGCATACTTCAGTGGTAAAATATGTACGCCCAGACAGCTGGCAGTCTTTCAAGGCTCCAAAGTTGACACAGAGTTAATCTCAGAGAAATGACCCCCTCCCCCTCCCTTCCCCCCTCCCCCCAGCTTCTTTTTTAACTTCCCTTTCGTAATGTAGGGATTTCTTTACAGATAGCAATAAGTGGCGTAAAATACTTTTTTTTTTTTTTCCACAGCAATTGCAGGATTTGTTCTGGTGGTAATTTTGGTTTCTGCATGGTCTTTTGACTGTTTTGACAATCATCAATTCAAATTAATAATTGTTTATTTAGTGGCAAGCCTGATCTTTTTTTGAAACATGCAAATCTCTCAGTTATTAGTTTGCCCTTCTTTTCAGGGGCAGACTTTTGGGGAGAAAGTTCCTTGTACCTTCTAAACTACCTTGTCCTGTATTGACTTCTAACAACAAATTGGTATCACAGACTGTATACCCCATAAACATAATTTCTTTTGTAAAGGCTTCATAAGGGTTAAATTGAAGGACAACTGGCTGCACTAGGGTGAATTTCATCAGTATCCACTGTATAAAATGGCTTCAGAGCTGTTGCAAGAAGATGCTGGGAAAAAAGCAGGGCAAAATTGGACCAAGAATATGCCATGTGAGAATTTGCCATTTGTGTGTCTAGATTTTCATTCTATTCCTACCACTTTATTGGGTTTAAAAGATACATGCTGCATTTAAGTTGTTCTGAGGAAAATCTGTCTGCCAGATGAGCAACTCCCGGCTTTTTTTTTGGGCGGTCTGATTCCAGCCTTGTGCCCTGGTGGGTCCTGGTTTTGTACCAGCTTCTGCTGTCAGGCTAACTCATAGGGAAACCCTGCTTTGAGAGCCGCTCCGTTCAGAGCATTGCCTGAATCTCTCTCTCTTAGACTCACTATGTCAGGATGTAGCCAAAATAAAAACATCTGCAGAATATTCACAGAGTATCTCTTTTATTTTTCTAAACTACTATTTAATTAAACATTTTTATCTTATCCCGCTAATTTTAAAAATTTGCCTTTTCATTTTAAAAAGGATTTAGACATAGAGTCTAAGTGACTGGTATGAACTAAAAATAACAAAAAAACCACCAAATGAGTTAATAATAATAATTTGTTTTAATTTGCATATAGCACCAATAAATAATTTGCTATTGTTAGGGATGTAGGTGTTAATCTATTTCTATATTTGAATCACCAGAAAATTTGTGTGAGTTTCTGCTTGATTTTTTTGGATAGATTTTTATTTAATTTGGAAAGAGTTCATACTGAAAGAGTTCTGGAAGTGGGGAAATTATGCTTTTGTTTCACCTAAGATGCATGCACCTCTGGTATGACAGATAAGTTTTTCTTTCTGCAGAAAAGCATTTAAATAAGTGGAAAGCAAATATGAAAAAGTTCTGGGATGTTTTTTTAAAGACTGAAACTTTCCAAAGACATCCCTTAACAAGCTTTTCTATCTCCTTTTAACTTACCACAGATTAATGAGTTCTACGTTTCTCTTAATTTTAATGGAATTTAATTTTAATTACTCTTCTTTTTTCTTGTCTATAACAGCTTTCTAATCTAAAGTGATTAGATGGCCTTCAAATTCTTTCCAAGGCACAACATTTCCAAAAGATTTTTTTCCAATTTGTAAGCAATTGAGTGGAATTGTGCAAGCTCTTGATGCTGCTGTTTAAGTCTCCAGCAAATCTGATTTCCCATTGATTTTTCATGGAAGTCATGCAGTCAAGTGTCTAAGCTATGCAGGTTGTACAAATTAAAACTTTATTGAAGAGCCTGTACAATTACTAATGGCAGCTGTCCATAGGATCCTTAACACTGAGTTGAAAATTTATCTTTTGATTCTAATGGTTCTCACTCCTAAAAATATTAGAAAGTCTCAAGAGCATTGCTATTTTTAACTAAATAGGGCTTATATCTTTGAGTTTACTTAGGCATCAGCCCAAAGATCATTGAAGTCAATATGAATTCTTCACTTACATCAGCATGCTCTGGGTCATGCCCTTAATAAACTGTTGTGTTCACTCGCCAAACCAAGAGGGATTACAGCATAAAAACTGGTGCAGTACAAACCAACGATAGACTGAAGTACTAATTCTATCTCCAGTCAACCCAGTGGAAGATAAACACCCCACTTGAAAAGTTGGACTGTTTGCTGCATGAAAGTTACCTTTCACCTAACCATGGTGAAAACATCGAGGCATTTCCACCCCATGCCCACACCAGTGTGAGTGATGAGAGGTTGGGGTGGGCAGTAAAACACCGTGTAAGATTTTGGAATGTGAGTGTTTAATTGTTAAGCAAATGCTGGTTCATCTACAAAGTAAAAAAAGTGTTTTGATCTTTGTTTTGAAAGTCTTTTAATCATGATAGAACAATAGTATATATAATACAGATGTTTGGAGAGATGTGGTGAAGATGATAGCAACAATTAAGAAGTCCTGTATCAGGAATCATGCAAACATACTTGGAATAGAAAGTTCAGTAGCCTAAAAATTTAGAATTCAGGTAAATTGTACTGTATTGTACTGTTTCACAATAAGGAGAAAAAAATAAATACATGATAGTATGCAACATTACTCTATTAATGTCCAGAGGAAAACACTAAATGAAAAAAAACCCAAAATAAAAAGGCTGTATTTAACCCTTTCATGTCATTACATTGTAGCTGAGTAATCCTGTGGGCTTAAAAAATAGCTTTATAAATAAAAGAAAGGGAAGAAAAATAACCTAATATTAATAATATTCCAGACAGTCAATGAATTCAGGATAAAAAAATGTGCAATTGAAAAAAACTACATGATTTTGAAGCTTAGTTTTAAGGCAAGCATCTTCACCATTCTCTCTGAAAAGTCTTAGAGATGCAGAATATTTTCTGCATTAAATGAGGCTAATTTCTATTCAGACCCTTACTAAATGGCACAAGAGGAATATTCATAGGAGGGCAAAAACATTGTTAGATAACTGCAGTCTGAACTGAGAGTTGGCAAAAATACTAATATGGAAAGTCCTTCAGTCATGGATCTGAAAATGCAAACCCTTTTACTTGCTTTTGTTTAGCAGAGGTATTAACCTTATTGGAAACCTTAATGATAGTGTACCTTTTTTTTCTGTGTGACGCTGAATTTTATCTTTGCAGCAAGAAAAAGCACAAACTACTGAAATGTGATAATAGTATTAAAAACATTTGATTTTATTTAATGTAATTTTTAAAATAGCTTTTATTTTTTTTGGTATGAAAAGGAAACTGAAATAAATTGCTATCATTGTGCTAAAATGTTGTCTGCTTTCCAGTTTTGTTCCATGCTAAATTATTCCCTTGGGAAACAGGATAGAAAGTATTTATACATCACATTTTATGATTATTCAACCTCTGTGTGTCTGGGTTAGTAAAAACAGAGCTACTGTTGAAGGGTGGAAATAATAATGCTGGCTTATGCCTGCGCTCAGTGCTCCTACCTCTGTTGGGTACATTTTTTCTAACGTATCAAATACTGTCTCTAAGATGTAGCAGTGCTTGAGGAAACTGCTGCTAAGGAGCTGTGTGGGCAAGGCCTTTCACACTTTATACAGTTCAGTCACAGAGGTGCCTTGGTATTATTAGCATTTAATTGTTCATATTAATGTAATTTTTGATGGTGGCAGATTCTCCACAGATGTTTGTTACTGGCCCAGGAGTGGACTGGTTAGATTGGTGCTCCTCACTCCTGAGAATCAAGTCCACGTGATTTCTTCAAGTTACTTTTGGTCCAGCTGATGGAGTAGTTTCTTTGAACACAAATCACCAGCTACTCTGAAAAGTTTATCACAGAAGGCACTTCAGTACAATTTTCAGTCATCACGGGCAAAGTGCTCCCTTGCAATCCCAGCTCTGGTAGAAATTGCTTCTCTGATATTTTGCAGATGGACCCAGAGGGGATCTCAGCTCAGGTTTCTGGACACTTATCATAAAGCTGTAAGGCCCTTGGGAGGGCACCACACATCACTGAGGGCATCTGAAGTTCAGATTTATCTAAGAGAAGAAGCTGAACCCTGGAGTCCATATTTTCCCTTACCTTGTCTGGGTTGGATGGAGAGCAGGGCAAGTGCTGGTGATTAAAGTGGAGAGGTGCACACCGTGAATACTGGCTTCGTTCCTAAATCCTGTTTATCAAAGAGGAAGGTACTTATTGGCACAGAAGTGAGAAGGGAGTGTTGCTAGCCTTCAAGTCATTGTTATCTGGATTTTTGCGTGGGAATAGATGGGAAGAAAATATTCCTCCAAACACAGCCTTATCCACTAGCTCATTTCATAATTTCCTTCACACAGTCAACTTGCATTCTTTACAAACAGTATCTTGCTTCTGTTTTCTCTCTAACAAGGGGAAATTGAAGTAAATGGTTTATTTTCTTGTGTAATTTTGGCATCTTCTGCACTTCATAAGAAGCAGTAGATTTTTTCTATAGATAGTCTTGGATACAAGTATTTACATGGTTTAGAATGGAAGAGGCGGATTTTTCTTTCACTATACCTGAAATTGTGCATGAAGCCTTATAGCATATGTTCTTACTTATGAGTACAAGTGGTGTTTTGTTCAGATAAGATTGTTCAGCTCACCCAGGGAAATGCTACACCATGAGCAAGTGCCATTGTTTGTAAAGGTCAGCGTAGAAAAAGCAAAAGGTCACCATGAAATAACCATAACTATTTATTAATTATTATAAATACTAACATAATAAGGCAAAATGCTTGCTCAGTTTTCTTAAATGCCTTCAAAGAAGGTATTTCCTTATGCAAGATAATTCAACAGAAAGGAGATTGTTTCTGGCCATTAGTCTAAGAACAACTAATGAAAAATTGTAATCATTCTTGATCACTGTAAATCAGCGGAGAATTATAGTAGTTTACAGCACTTTTTTACGGGTTGTTGTTGGTTTTAACTTGGATTAATTCCTTGATCTGATTCACAGTGCAGCTTGTCTATCAGCTTATACCAGCATGGCTGAGGGAGTCGGTTTGCAGTGCCAGAAGGTGCTGGGAGGGTTGAGGACTCCTGCCGTCATCCTGCCTGCTGGGCAGCCTAGACAAACATTTGTTTCGTGAGCTCTGTTCCACATGATTAGCACTTAATCAGCCAAATTCATGAATTCCCTAGCTTTCACCACAGCATCCTCCTGCTCTTTCTGCTTAGTTTTTACCCTGGTTGTTGAACTGTTGGTGAAATAAAATAGCAGGCACCCTCTTGGAGATAGGAGAATTTGTGTCAGTCCCTCTGGTGCCCTTCAGCACATAGCTGGTGCTACCATGGTCCTGCAGCTTTTATCTCCTCATAATAGCAGAAATGCATCCTATCAGTTATGTTGTTGGATGAGTGCTAAACCTCACTTCCCTTTTTCCTCCCCATCCCCACAGCATTTTTCTCTAAGGGCATTGGTTATATCTTTATATACTCTCCTTTATTCATTTTAATCTAATCTACCTCCCTTACATCATTCTCTTCTCTTCCTGACGGGAAGTCATGCCGAGGGGAGCTCCCCTGGCCCACTGAGAGTTGTCTCAGGGAGATATCTTGTGCTGCTGAAGGTCCTGTTTTATGCTTTGTGGAACACAGATGGTCGAGCCACAAACTACATTTTGCCTTTGAACAACAAGGGCTGTTCAGCCTGGAGAAGAGGAGGCTTTGGAGAGGTCCAATAGCAGCCTTCTAGGACTTAAAGAGGCCCTACAAGAAAGCTGGCGAGGGACTTTTTAGAAGGATATGTAGTGATCAGTCGAGAGGGAATGGGTTTAGACTGGAAGAGGATAAGTTTATATTAGATACTAGGAAAAACTTCTAAGGAACAGGTTGCCCTGAGATGTTGTGGATGCCCCATTTTGGAAGTGCTCAAGGCCAGGGTGGATGGGACTCTGAGTAACCTGCTCTAGTGGAGGGTGTCCCTGGGGTAGAACTAGATGATCTTTAATGTCCCTTCCAGCCCAAACCATTCTATGATTCTATAAAGTACTGCATTTTTAACACGTACCTCCAATAAATACAGCAAGAGGAGAACCGGTTAGCAATAATGCCTTGAGGCAGGTTTTCCAGTTCTCTTGGAATTTTATAGTGCCTCAGTATGGCATGGTTAAATCCCCCCTCAGGAACATAGCTTCTAGGATATGGGGTTGCTATGAAGTAATACCACAGTGCTGGCAATGTGCTTGCTAAAGTTCTTGCAGTATTTTTTTGTACTTTATTCTTTATAACCGGCTGTTTGTTATGCTGCTCCACAAGGGACTAATGCTTCAACACAATAGTTGGACTTAACTTTGTTCCCCAGAAAATTATGTCTTAGCCAGCCACATTTATTTAAGAGACTACATACCTTAGCCTCTATTTGCTTTTTTTTTGATAGATTATCGTTTCCCCATGAATAGTATCAATTTTTGCCCAGATGAAATGTGAAATTAAATTTTAGAACTGCAGTTTTTATTTTTAATCAGTTATACAAAGCTTCTTTAAATATGCTGAAGGCATTTAAAAATGGAGTTCAAAGGCATTTTGATAAATTTAAATGCAAGTTTTTCTACTTAATAATAGAAATGACAGATCATACTGTCCTAAAAGCTTCGCTTTACTAGACATCATCTGTTGCTATCTGGGTTTTATCCATAAATTGGAAATTGGTTCTCTGTATCTAACAACCAAGGATTTTCTCAGCTTTGAGTGAACTAGCCTTTGAATTGAGCTACATGAATAAAGCGACTTAAATAAAATGTTCTCCCTGCACCTGCAGGAGAAGCTGCAGCTGCCAAAAGATGAATACTTCAAAAAACGTGGATCTCTAGGACTCAGCCAGTGATTTCTGCCAGTTTAGTACTTTGATGTTCTTTTAAAATTCAGCACCAAATGCACAGTGATGGGGATTATTATATAAGTATAGCCCTTTAAAAAAACAGCATGATCTCAATTTAATAAGCAAAAAAATCTTAATAAGCAAAAAATTTCAACTTCAATGAAACTGTTGATTGAGGCAGTTTTTAATACCTTTTATTCATCAGCTTGTCTCCGAAATTAGCACAGGTTTTCCATATAATTGTGTCAGTGCAGGTGATGGAGGTTAACTGCCATCAGAGACAGGTATTTATTTAAAATGAAAAAAAAAAAGATAAGCCTGGGAGGGAAGCATCATTTTCCTAAGTCACTAGGAGGGGAGGGTCTTTCTCCAAGGTTACTGGAAGAATTACAGGAAGCAGCTGAGTTACATTCACATGTAACTCACTGAAAACAATTACTTCAACAAAGAAACAGGTGTGGCTGACAGCATACCTAATTTAGGAAAGTGGCTACAGTTATGAACCTTACTTTCCTACTGGCACAAAGAGAGAAGTACTGAAGAGAGATGTATAAAGGCAGGAGAAGGAGATGGAGATGACTGTTGAGACCTGTAAGCACAGGCAGGAAACCTCTGGGATACAGGCAAGGGCAGTGCCCAGGGCTGCAGGAGGCAGCAATGATCCATGCAGGAATTCACCCCAGTTTTTAATGGCACTGTGGATAAATTCCGGCTCCTCCTGATGGAAGGACAGTAGCCATCAGAAATCTGGATCATCAACAGTGGGCTGATGGGCCTCCCTTACATTGTGATGGGAGGAGGAAGGAGCTACTCAGTGCATAGTCCTCTTCACTTTATCCTACTTGCAAATGCAAAAGTACTGTGATAGTCTTATGCAGTTAGAAAACTGGTAACAGAAATTCACTGTGCTCAAATGAAATCATCCTTCTCTTTATTATGTTCAGTTCTATAAATTAGAACTGAAAAGTGAAGCAATGGGAAGTGAATAGCCAGAAGAGTATATGAGGAACCAGTTATCTGGGAAAGTTTGAAAAAGACAGGAGAAAAAACCAAAAAAGTCTTAACCGTGAGTTTTCATATGAAGAATTTTGTTCAGCGTTCTTATTTGCCTGTAATATGGGGACGCTGAAATTAAAATGATAGACAGTTAAAATGCTGTCAATGGAGGTGTTTCAGGTATAGCTTTTGTGTTCATTTTCTAGTGTGAACCCAGGAGACACACAGTTGCATGGTGCACGTATGCACCTTCATGCACTTCCATGAAAGTATGTGCTCTAGAAAGTCTGCCCATGGCTGGAAGAGATGAGGCAGGATCTAGTTAATGCTGAATTCCTTTCTTGTGCTCTTTTCCTGAGTAAAGTTTGCAGGATGCAAACAGTCACATTGCAGGGAACACATGTTGATATTTCAGACTGTCAGGTGCCATGATTTTAAAGTTAGCACCATTTAATCAGAAAAAAACCCTCAAATGCCAAAATTATATATATATATGTATATATTTTTAAAAAACCACAGTTGAAATGTATTCTATTAGCAGTAATGATGTGGTAGAAATAAAAATAAAAATACCATATTTCACAGTTGAACACTTCAAAGAATACTCCTCTCCCAGTAATCCTCTGATCTGCTTCATGTCACAGGTCACCTAAACAGTATTTACAAAACTCCTGACTGGAGCACTCATTCAGGATTTAAGGTGTCGCAACTTTTTTTGGCAGGAAAAGTTCAAGTGCACCAATATTTCTCTCAGAATTTTACATCAGAGTTAGTTTTTATGTAGACTTGTGTTTATGAATATGTGTCCTCAAGACCAATGTAAAACTTGCCTGGTGAAGGGGAAAAACTTCTGTCCTGACAGCTGTGTGTTGAGGTTATGTAGTGTCTGGTAGCTGGCTGCTACTTTTAATGTGCTCAAAAAGGGGAGTACCAAAGTAGGAGGCAAAAGGTTTGATGTGTCAAATTGAGAAACAAGTGTGAACTCCAGGTTCTACTTACTACTGAATGTAAATATCTGTATCTTCTCCACAGTGCTTTGCCTTGGAAGAGTAAAATGCAGCAACTAATAATCGCTGCTATAGCTCTGAGCGTGGGCTGGATTTGGATTTAAAGTCTCTCTTTTGGAATCCAACTCATTTTGAGAGGCTGGTGTTTACCTTGTAGTGCTTGGGCAGCAGTGGATTCTGCTGTCTGAGGCAGGTATTGGCTTTAATTCTTGGAGGCCTTTCCAAATCCTACAAGGGATGACAGTTTGGGAATTTTGTACTGATCATACAGTTGCTAGTTGCCTCAATTACATGGGTCTTATGTTCTAGTCTTTCCACAGACTAAGCTTACTTTTCTGTCTTATTCCTCCAAGCATATGATCTCTGAATGAAGCTGATTACTGCAAGTACCCACGCAGTTTCTTGCAAACCCTTGCTGTAGGAAAGCTGCTTGGTAAAGCCCCAATGTTAGGCATGTTGGCAGGTATTTGAAGAGACTTTTTTTTCCTTTTTTGTTTTTACAAGAAAAGAGCATATTCAAAATATTTCTGCCACACCAAGATGAAAGGGCCAAGTTCCCAGGGTCATAGCTGAAATAAAACTCCAGAATATTTACTCCTGCCAAAGTAGGAATGCCTGGTTGCTTTGTCCATGAATGATTGGAAGGAAGAAGGATATTTTTTTAAATTTAATTAAGATGCCTCTTCAGTTCTCCCTATCCTTCATTTCAATAGGTCTTCAGAGGCTTTCAAAACAGAACTACACAGGGCTCTATTTCAAGTGTGCTGTAAAGACCTGATAATATAGCCTCTGTGGCTGGGGCACAGAATCTTCCTTATATAGCTTTTCTGAACAGGATGCGCTTGTTCTGCAACAGATCTGGCATTGTTTATTCCTGATAACCATTCTCAAGTCAGTATAAATGACACTTCCAGATAACTTTCTTCCTCCCTGATAACAATCTGGTAGTTTATACCACTTTCCAGAAGTGTATATTTCTGTTTAGTTTTTAGGGTGCATTTGGTATGGCCAAAGTAGTAATTCTTTCAGTATCTGCCAGCTAGATCAGTTTTGAGAAGAGTCTCTTCAAAGCAATGTCTGTTTAGAACTGACTTATTTATGTGCAGTTTCTGTTCTACAACAAAGCAGTCAAAGAAATGGAGCATCAGTTCCTGGTGCCTGAGAAAGAGGCCTGAGAAAGGTCTCAGAAAACAGGTATGGTTTAGGAAGTCATTTGCAAGAACTCTGTGTCCTGGATAGCTGTGTACTTGTGCACATTTCAGATCTTATTTTTAAGGCTCTGTTTTTTGAACAAAGTGCTGTCGGATGTGGAGGCGACAGTGGGTCATGCTGAGAGGGAAGTGATTGGAATCCAGGGAGGTAACTGGCCAAGTTCTTCCATGCACTCAGCACAGTTATAGGGTCCCATAAATGGCTTTAGCATATTAGGGGTGCACTCATGCAGGTTGCTGGTGACCCAAAGTTATCAGTACAGGGGAAGGTGGGCTGTCATGGAGGAAGGAGCTGGACAGTGTCAAAGAACTAGAGACTGGGCAAAATTTCATAGGTCAAAATAGATGTTGAGACTACTAATGAGACGTCATCTGGAAAGAGTGACTGTGGTATATTGCCATGGGATTACAGACAGGTGATCCTGAACTACAGCTTCTTGTTGGTGCATGTCAGGCAACAAATTACAGCCAGGCAGATGTGGCATTAATGTTGCTGAATTTGGGCTAGGAGATTTCCTCTAGTTCTGTTTACTCGCATGAAAGGTTGACTGTAGCTGGAACAAGTTAAGAAGAGACCTTGTTGCATGTTAAGGAATGAGTTTTTGGATGCTAAAGAGGCATTAAGTTTTTGGATGCTAAAGATTAAGAATAGGAAGCAAAGCAGGAGTATATTACATGGGGGACTAGCTGGTTTGAATTACATAACATTACAAAGGCAAAGAGAGGAGGTGGATGCTCTATGTAAATATGCATGGGAGCCAAAACCCAAGCAAACAGTGGTGTACACTGCATCTCTCAGAGGATAATACTTGTGTAATAAACCTGAAAATAAATAATGTAGAAAATAATAGCAAAGTAAATAGCATAAACCTGAAAATAAATAATGTAGAAAACCAGTAACAAGTTTCTAACTGTGGAGTAGCACACTCGTATGTAGGTCCAAGGGTGCAGAAATCCCCCTCTAACATCCTATTCTCCAAACAGTGCTCTGTAAATAAGTAGGACTGTATAATAGGGTGGCCTACAAAATAAGCAATTATAACAAGGGACTGATAATTGTCAGGAGATACATTTCCAGTCCTTTTTGTTCATAAATTACAAGATTTTAGAAAGCTAAACACAAGTTATGCAGGGGTTTATATCTCTCTTGCTATCTCTTTCAAGCATTTAAAAGTACTTCCTGATTTTTTTTCTGTTCTGAAATTGCATTTACTAGTAGAAAAAATGAAAATACACTGCCATACTTGTAGGGGAAAATATGTTCTGTTGGATCTGACAGCCCATGAGATGGAAGGCTGCTGGAGTTTCATGTCCCCGGGTTCAGCCAGTAGCAGGGCTGAAAATGCATTCCTAGCAGCTACCTGCACACACGGTGTATATATAAATAAATTGCTTCCTCTGAGCCCTCCATTCAGGTTCCCCACCTGCCATTGTGCCCCAGTGCTCCTCTGGGCTTGTGCAGAAGTGTCTTTGGTGCACTGAAACATCTCCTGTGATGGGCATAGGAGTAGCTGGCCAGGATATTGTTTGGACTCCTCCTCCTGCAGTCATGTCACTGTGCTTCTTCATGGGTGTGCAGATGAGGTTTTTTCATAACTAACAGGGAGCAAGCTCAGCTTGGAGTGTGGTTCAAAGAGCAAGCAGGTCTAGGAGACAGAGGGTAGCTGCACAGCATGAACCCATGCTTACAGAATGCTAGGGCTGCACAGAATTAAAACCTCTAATTGGGCAGAAAAGAGCCAGAGAAAGTTAAGACCAAAATATAACATCCATGATGTGATTCAAAAAGGGAGAACTGTTCAGAAGAAGAACGTGGGAAACAGTGAATTTCACTGTATTTTCCCAGAAGATTGGTGGAAAAAAATTAAAAACATAGGACTGCAACATGGAAATGTCTAGATGATGGCAAATATGCTTGTCAGATGATACAGGGGTGAAAAAAATGAAATGTACACATTATCTTCTGGGTATGCCCTTTTGATACATAGACATACTCTCTTCATTCTGAGTTTTTAGGTAAATGTTACCGAATATTACTTAAAATACAGACAGAGAGATAGACTTACTTTTTTTCATCAGAGCAGATCATCCTCTTATCTCCCATTTTCACTTACCAAAGCTTTCTATTTACATTGATGGGTACATATGGATATTCCTGGGGGATTTTGCTTTAATTAGAACTAGCTTATTCCTAAGTACCAGAGAAGTCTTCTACATGCATTTTTTGATGTGGAGTCATCTCTAATACTTCTCTGTTTACAGTAAATGATGTCCAATTAAATTTATGCTGAGGTTTTGAATAGCAGTTGTTGATTGGTTCACCAGCAGAGTCTAAATGAATTTCTAAAAGGTGATTAAAAGCTTCCCACATCCTCTTCCTATTCCCTGGAATTTCTGAGAGAACTCCATGCCTTCTGCAAAAGGCACAGCAAAGGAAGACTCTTGGAGTCCTCTCATTCCTTCTGGACTTAGATTCCATTTGAGGAATTCCTGCCTCCCAGTCTTGCTAGTATCAGTCATGACCCTGGGAAATGCAGTATGACACAAGTTCATGCTTCAGTTGATCCTGTCAGATAAGTCCTCTATTTGAATGTTTCTGCTCAACAAAATATTTCTAAACAGCAGAGCGTCAGTAACACAGCTCTCTTAAAAACTGTTCTAGATCCATGGTAGATACGCTGAAGGCAGGGGTGACAATAAAGGATGAATTAATTTTTCAGATTATTCATGCAAAGCTTACTGATTTAATTCCCCTCCAGGAAATATGTGTATACACTCCTCAGCTTGTCCCTCAATCCAAGGGGAGTGCCTTAGTGAAGTTGCTTGTGTGACATTACAGTCAGAGGAGAAGAATTGAGTAGATTCATAGAATCACAGAATTATGACCTTCAAAGATAATCTCGTGCATCTAGACATCTTTCACTACCTCAAGTTGCTCAAAGCCCTGTTTTACCTGACATGGAGCACTTCCAGTGATGGCTAGTCCACAACTTCTCTGGGCACTGTTCCAGTATCTCACTACTTAGATAATAATAAAAAAAAAGGTCTTCCTTATATAAATATAAAATAGTCAATACAAATCTACTCTTCTTTTAGTTTAAACTGAGTAGCAGTGCTTCCAGCTTTGCTGAACACCCACCTCTCTTTCCTGTGGGAAAAAGGCAGGTACTCTCAGCTCGTTTGAAACACTCAGGTGATGAGAGGATTTCCCTTATGAAATCTTGCTCCATCCTCCTCCCCTCAGCTATTTCTAATTCTATTAAAATCATGCATTTGAACAATTCAAAGCTTTTATTATTTGATGCCTACCAAAATTACTGTTCAAGATTCCTTTTGAGATACCATCTTGAATGAAGATGATAAGGGGCTCCTATTCTTTCTAGCTATCAAAGGTCTTACGTTTTACAAATCTTCATTACAAATGCAGTAAAAATCTTTACATTTTTAAGATGGTCAGAGCAGGATCCATTTTAATATAGGCACATTCCCTAACAGTAGATATAGATTCTCCCATTTATGTCTTGCTTTCAAACAAAAGGCAAAATAAGTCTTTTTTGGCTTCACAAAATCATTACATGCCAGGAATATACAGATTCAAATAGTGATTGATAGTACTTTAGCAATATCTAGAAGCTGTTGTTATAATGCAGTCCAAAAGATGTTCAGAGTGGTTGTAAAGTGAGATGAACCAAATAAATTAGTGTATAGAAGAGCTGCAAAGTCTGCCAAGCATGCTCTATCCACTTCCATATTCGTGTCTCTGGCTTCATCATGGATGGTGGGGCTCAGCCTCCCTTTAAGAATGGGTGCTTGGAGTGTGCCTGACTGCCAAGACCTGTGTAATTGGGATCTCCCTTCTTAATTACTTGAAAAATTGAATATTCAACAAGGATGATGTGGAGTAGACCAAGAGAATAATTTGGAGCAATAGGAAGGAGTTTCATTGTTCCATGGTGCTTCTGTCCTCTCTTTTCCACCAAAGCAGTAGTTGTGCAGCAGCAACTATGCAGTGCATTTGTGTTTTGCACACAGAACAGGCCTGGCACATCCCCAACACACTGAATGGGCTGCACGGCACATGTACAGACTGTTGCATAGCTGACATTTCTTTTACTGAAATATGTGATCCATGTGTGCACATGCCTGGATTCTGTGCCATGACTGTACAACATCATCTGGCCAGGTCTGCTGGAGCCATCCATCCAATGCAATGATCCTGTGCCACACAACGTGGGCTTGCTACACATTATAGTAAGGGAAGGGAGTGACTCCTTTCTGCAATTCAAAGTGATGAGAATTGGGAACCTCAACACTGAAAGATTTAGAAAATATATATATTTGCTATATTTTTTCCTTAAAATATTTTTGTCCAGGATTGTAGCTAGATTTGGCTACACGTGTGTCTCTAAACTTCTATAAGGAAACATAGCTGTTGTAAAAGTAAACGTCTTTAAGCCTTCCATTTAATTGATAATTCCACAAATCTACGATATTTTAAAATTGATTTTTCCCATATTTAACTTCTAAGGGCACTGAAATAAACTTTGCAAAGTGGCGTCTAAAACGTAGCTGTTAGAATTGTGAACAGCTGTGTTTGGGAATCACACAATGCACATAATGTACTGTGACAGCAGGGGAGGTGGTTTGCAGAGAATTGATGCATTTTTTTACTTTCAAGGTCACTTTAGACACCGCTGTGCAAATCAGCCCTCAAAATTATAAGACAGAAGAATCTAATAAATGTTTTTATGAATGCAGAAGTTAATAATAAGAGTGACTTCAATAACATTTATGTGAGCAAGAATTAAAGATCATAAAAACATTTTTACATGAAAGAGATGATGTTTCTGAATAATCTGTAATAGAATTTAAGTCCATTTGAAGCTCAGATTAGGGTTCTTTTTGAGCTGAAACAATGCATAGCTGTCAGTGCGGTTAAAACTTTCATTCAAATGCACGTTTGTTTGGGGGCTTTTTTAATTCTATAACCACAGAAGATATTAATCCATTTTCTTTCTGCTTTAAAAAAGACGTATTTCAACTTTATGAAGTAGGTGATCTCTGCAGAATGGGTGCTGATGAGAACCATGCACAGAACAGGAAGTACAGAAGACAGGGGATGGCAGCCGAGAGCGGCTCCATCTGCTCTGGAAACGCATTGCTGTAAGCGTGGGCCAAAATAACTGACAACACAAAGTCATTATTTATGGAAAGACTCTGAACTCTGGCCGTTTGTCAAGCTGACTCAAGTAGTCTGCTGCTGGGCCTGATGAGCTAGCAAGTATCTAACATAGATTTGTGCTCCAATAAATGTCAGATACAAAGGCGTTACTGAAACAAATTGCTAAAATATCAGGAGAAAAGAGGAATGTACATTGAATAGCAAAAGGCCCTAATTAGTGACTTCACTAGTAAACACTGGAAAGCATAAAAATACTTTAATTTCAACAGGGAAGTGTGGGAGAGAGCAGCATGGTGTCCCAGTCCTGAAGTCAATGTCCGAGCTCTCACTGAGTGTTACAGAGCTAGGGTTTCACCTGTACAGTGTTTAAGTGTACTTCTCCATCCATTCACTTCATCCTATGGGAGTTGGGATGGTTCATGTGTTTGTGAAATAGTTTTCACATCTTCCTATTCAGTAAAAGTTCCAGTCCCCAGACTAATGAAAAGATTCCCCCTTCCCTTGAAAAATGTGAAAAATGTGCATCAGCAAGGACAGACGACATCTTTTAGACTAATAAAAATGTTTTGGATGATAATGTGCTTTTTTTATGCTAACTCCTGTTGAAATCTGGGAGTTAAAAAAAAGTCAGCTGAAATAAGCATGGCTAATCTCATAGCCAAGTCAGGTTGGGTGCATTTTTTTTTTTTTGGTCTGTTCTTTTCAGGGTTTCCCAAATCTTGTCATCATTCTCAAACAGATGAATTAGATCATGTTAAAAAATGACCAGAAGGAAGACTTCTTTCCATAACTGTAAAATATACATGCTACATACACCCAACAGCTAGAAATTCATGTGCCTTCCTGCTCAGTTGCTCTAGTACCTGACTTCCATAGCAATAAGTAACTTGAAGCTGTCTTCAAAATGTGTCATGATTCTCCAGTTAGTTACAGGCATTTTCCTATTGCAAAAACATTTTCTAAACATAGGCACTTCTAAAAAAATAATAAACCCAAACCTCCAAGTAGAAAGCCTGTCTAAATTAATTGCTTGGCTGCGTGACACACAGCAAGAAAGGGAGCCACATGTTCCTGTCTGGAAAGTGATCAGTTACATTATTCTAAGCATTAAAATGTGTCCATATGCGTGCATATGTACACACAGACATGCATACTTCACATCATGCTGATAATGACATTTCTAGTTGCAAAAGAAAAATAGATTGTGTACAAAATATTTATCAGGCATAGAATTTCATTGTGCTTTACCCCTTCAACTTTAAAAATACTCTGCTATGATGGCAAGAGCAGTCTTAGAGTGATTAACTGATTCTCTTATTTAGTCTATTACTGAATGAAAAAAAGGAGTCCAGAGATCTCTTACTTCATTATCATGTTTTATCTAGCATAAACGCAGGTTGTGTGTATCTGTAGTTCTGTATTTAATAGTAGATCTGTACAGTCCTATACACTGGATATTCTGGAGAGCTCAGAGTCTCACGATGAGTTGTAGTCATGTGACAGTCATTTATCACATGCCTGTGACAGTCTCACCTGCATGCTGGCCATTAATCTGGTTTTCAAAAACGTGTAACTTTACTGTCCCCAGACAATTTTGCAGTCTTCCTGCATAGAAAGGCAAAACCTGCTACAAAACTCTTTCCATATTATCAAGGGTAGCAGTTCCTCCAGAAGTGCTCTCAGTGAGGTCTAAAATGAGCAAGGTTCAGTCTAGAACTAGTGGTGAAGTTGTTGATCATATGCATAATTGGAAGTGTCCACGGCCAGACTGGAAAGGGCTCTGAGCAACCTGGTCTAGTGGAAGATGTCCCTGCTCGGTGGCAGATGGGTTGGACTGGAAGATCTGTGGTGGTCCCTTTCCAACCCAGCTATTCTGTGGTTCTGTGAAGCATTAATAATAAAGGGGTGTGGGGGAAACCATATTTCTGCTGACCTAAGAAAGGCCTCTGTCACAGGCATTTCACACTGCAGAGGACTTTGGTAAAAGTGGTAGAGTGGAAAGGAACAAAGCCATCTTTCAGGCTTTGGGATTTGCAGCTATCACCAGCTGTATATGCAGCTACCATATACAGTAGGAGCTGTAGATGATGAGGAAGCAGCTGAAATAAGACATGAGGCCTTCAGCTTGAGCCAGCCTATTTAGGAGGAACTGGAACAAGGCTTTGGGACCTTCCACAGCTGTACTGGTGACAGTAATAGTGTTTGTTAACAGCACTGAACCTATATGGGGATTTGTCTCTTTGTCAGTGGGTGGTGTAGAGGTGCCCTCCTAGGACAGGGTGCACAGTGCACCAGGAAGTCAAGCTACAAACACTCTGAGCCATGCTGGATCATGCCTTCCTTGCACTTTTCCTATCACAATGTTCCTTACTATCTTCTTAAATGCAGACCACCTGGGGGCTCTAAGCATTAAGTCTGATCTGATGGTGAGCCTTCTGCAAACAGCAAAAACACGTGGGAGTGGCTTTACTCTGTTGTGTGAGATGTTACTGAACAGTTTTTATTATGGTAATGAAATTGAACTGCTTTTTCTGTCTCCATTAAGAACTTATTTTTGTCAATAACAAAAGGAATTTATTTTGTCAGTTAACTTATTTACTTTTCCTTCACTGACTTGTAATTTCCAGTGCAGAAGACAAGTCTTGGTTTTGGGAAGGGGAGAAGGATCAGATATTTTCAAAAGAACAGCCAGTTTCTAAATTCTGCACTACAAAGGTTATTGCACATTTTTACTGCATTTGATACTCATTATGCTGTACATGATCTGTTCTTTCCATGAGGAATCCTGCAGATGTAAAGGCTCACACAATGGCTGGTTTAATTAGAAATACAGGGTAGAAATACAAGAAATTTGGCACCTTTTTCATTCTTTGTTCAAGTAACAAACGTTAAGCACATAGACACCAATTAATTCCTGGAACAATTTAACTGGTTTTAGTGGCATTACAGTAGGGGTCATTTAGGCTGTGACATTAAATTCAAAACAGTTTTTTAAAATTAACTTCTCTAATTAGCATTGCCATCTACAAGTTGGCAGTAAAAGAGGAATAACGTGAGATCTAGGAAAAGTGACATCAGCCATACTTTTATTAACAAGTCATTTCATAGAGTCATAGAATCTTAGAAGGGCTTGTGTTGGAAGAGACCTTAAAAATCATTCAGTTCCAAAACCCACTGCTGTGAGCAGGGAACCTTCCTCTAGACCATGTTTGTCAAAGCCCCTACCAGCCTGTCCTTGAACTGGGATGAGGCATCCACAACTTCTCTGGGCAACCTGTTCCAGTGCCTCACCACCTTCATAGTAAATAGTTTGTTCCTAATATCCAATCTAAACTTAGCCTCCTTCAGTTTAAAGCCATCCCCCTTGTCCTGTCACTACATGCCCTCGTAAAAAGTCCCTTTCCAGCTTTCTTGTAGACCCCCTTTTGTGCTGATATGTAGGCGATTTTCTGAATGTTGCTGTTTGCTAAGGGCTAGCACTGAGGAGAAGAGAGGGTGTTTTTATTAATACCTTTTTTTTTTCGCTTTTGAGAGAATAATGACTTTTCAGATTACTGGAGATCATCTTCTGTAACTACAGTTCAGTTGTATTCTTGCAAATTGTCAACTGAAGTTGCTGCTATGGGTTATTGGTGGTAATGGTTGCAGAATTGGGCTCTTAAGTTACAGTATTGTCAAAGAATCTGTTACATATAGTAATAAGATCATTAAAATGTTTTCACTGATATTTGCTTTGAGAAATAGTAATTTCACATGTCTAAGCTGCAAACGTTGATTTGTATGCGTGCCCATACTCATTTCCAAGGTGCAAAATTAGCAAATGACTAGTGGATGGAATCAGTAAAACTATTGTGCTCTGTGCAGAAGTGAATAAACCAGCTATTTTAACCCCAGCCTTGGCTTCCCCTCTCCAGGGCTTCCTAGCGGATCCTTTTGAGATATATCTGTTCGCAAAATAAAGACACTTTTTATGCTTTTTAGTACTTGCTGACTATTTGCCAAGGATTTCTATGAAGTATCTGTGAATATAGTCTGAGACAACATGACACTGCTTCCCCTGTTTCCTGTGGTGAATGGCGAGTCCCAATGATAAACTGTAACACTACTCAAGGTAGGAAGGGTGAGCTGCCAAAAACTATTTATCACTTCATTGGCTTTGTACCATGTACATCCGTCTGAAGTTAAACTGAGGTTATAAGAGGAGTTTTCTTTTTGCTCCAGCTTTGCCAGCAATAGTATCTTGCATAAAGATGAACATAAAAAGTTCAGTGTTCAGCCCTTAGATGTTCCCATGCCATAAAAAGAAGATGGAAGTGATTAAAAATTTAACTCAAATACCTTCAGTTTCTGACAGCTAGTGTTATAATGTTAATATGCCGTTCAATAAGGTGAATGCCTCTTTATAATGGTGGATTTCAGGATGATACTTTATGTTTTAATATATAATGTCCGGTTTCATCCTCTTTGGCTATTTTAGGAGTTTTAAAATACTAATATCTCAAGTTCTTTCCTCCTATTTGATGCTGCTGTTATGGATTAAAACATGACTTCTCTTTTGTCTGTACAACCTCATTTTAGAGTGGAAAATATTCTAAGCTAAAGATAAAACTTACCTGAAATTCTCAGCAAAGCTTTGGGTAGTGCTTTGCAGTTCAACTCATTATAAACCCATAAATCCACATGAAGTTAATCTTCCTACAGTCGAATGCAAGTTTAAATTTTTGTGATGTTTCCCTCTTATTCAATGTCTAGTACTGTGAATTGCATTATACCTAACTTGTAAAATGGAAGTATTGTCCAAAGAATTCAGCATGCATTCGGCAACCCAGCACTTCTCATTTTAACAGATTCAAAGCAGACCTGCATCTTCATTATCAGTGCTGGTTGTATTTTGATGTTAATTGCTGTGCCAGGTGTTGCTATCCCTCAGAAAAAAAATGAATCAAAGAAACAACAGACTTCACTTGTGAAAAGACTTGATATGCAGTCACTGTGATGGCGGGTGGCTGCTGGTACACTGCATGCTCTTACACATCTTCCAATAACTCACTAGTTGTAGCTGTTGCAAAATATGGTTTTGATAGGCGAGATTCCCAGCGATTGTATCATTCCTTTACAGTTTCCTTTTCTATTGACTGCAGTTTTCTCAAGTTTTAGCTGTTATTTTTGAGCAGTTGGCTCATGCTAACAGGAATATTGGCTGCCTGTCTCTTCAGCTCAAGTGGAACAGGGGTGCTGAAGTCGACCACCCTGCTGTCTGAAGACAAGGAGCCTGAGAGCAGAGCACACCGCTTGGGAGCAATTAATGTGCTGGGTGACCTCCCAGCCACTCCACACAAAGCATCTCCTTTCCCATGCTTTCTCCAGACCTTGGCAATAGCAGAGTGCTAAATGGATGAGAGGGTGTAGTGGGAGAGGCAGAGCTGGGGATGAAGGGAGGCAAAGAAGGCTTTAGTTCTAGACCTTGAGTGAGTATGTATGAAGCCTTTACAAATTAAGTGAGGCATAATTAAAAATAATCAAAATATATCACTGAAACAAACTTATTTGTATAACCAAAATTCCATCATGCAATCAAAATTCACTTATTCTTTAAATTTATAATAGCAGCAAACTCACTTCATGCTTTTCTGAGCATTTTAAAAACACTTAATATATCACTTGAAAAGTGTCAGTGCAGTAACTATGTTTTCTTTTTACACTTAAAATACAAAAATGCATGGTAAAAATGCCATGAAGAGAAATAACTGATTGCTAGTCCATGCCATAGAGGCTGGTTGACTGCACAACACCCTGAAGTAATTAAATTGCTTTAACCACAGATAGCTAGGCCAGATTCCTTTATGTGATTCCCTCCCCTCACCGAGGATTCATCATTATATTTCACTTGATGTTGACCTTGCTGTAAGCTCCAAACACACAGATAATGTGTCAAATCCAACTCATAGTCTTGGTTTTGCTTTGTGAAAGAAAAAAATTTGGTTTGCTCCATTATTTTAATGTTTGTGCTTAAAGAACTTTAAAGAGGTTAGTTGCTTTGAATATTTCAATGTGCTGGTGGTGTTTTCTCATGAAGAAATTGTGATATTGAAGCTGCTCAAGTAAAGGAGACATTTTCTGCTAAAAATCTAGTTCTCATTATTTGCTGCCTGGTTTTACCATGCATTCCCCTTTCCTTTTGAATTTTGTTCTTAAAAGGAAGAGTAGCTAAATAAATACAGTAGCACAGAAGCAAATGGAAAACATCTGTTGTTCTTATTCAGGAATGTAGTGACTCAGGTTTTATGAACATCTGAACTCAGCATTTTTACATATTTGTAGAATTTTCTGTAGTTTAAAATTGTTTCTATAAAACATATACATAAAGAGAATACTGTAAGAAGTGTGGAGATTGTGCTTGCACTTTGGAAATGCCAAACCTGAACAGGAATGAGAGGAAGGCTTTGTTTTTGTTTTTGTTTTCTCTTAAACAGAAATTATTCAGAACCCCAAGGAAATATGAAGAGCATACAGGAACACACTAGCTTAGGGTAGTACCTGTGTCTGGAGTGGCCAGTAGAAGGAAATAAAAAAACCTGCTTTTCTCGGAGTGAATCTCCTTCCTGATACGCCATTGATTTCTGCAGCTATTGGAGCATTACAAGATTTTCGGGGCTAGTGGTGGATCTTGTAGTGACAATAGTACTGTAATGCAGAGGAGTGTTCTGGGATTTATAAACTGCAAGACTAAGGGGCATTTGAAATAGATGGAAGCACATTTTTTAATTAAAAAATTGATAGGTACTGTGACTTAAAGAGAAGGTTTCTGTAATGTAACTGGTTCTGATATTAGAGTAATTTGACCTAAAATATTAAGAATGCCTTTCTCAAGTTGAAAATGGCTTCTTCTGCTGGTATGGCCTATTTTTTGTGTCAGGGATCATTGTGGAAATCTCTTGCTGTCTCTCACCCCTCAGACCATGAGCTCTGTCTCCTTTATTTCTACAGCTTTCTCCTTCTCTGTGTTTAGAGCCCCTTCAAAACTTCTGTGCAAGTCTGGTATTTGAGACAGACAAGTATTACCTCGTTGCCAGAGCTGGAAGTCATTGCTTTCTTAAATTACCTAATGTTCCCACATATTTATCTCCACTTGCTTAGGATTATTGCCAATGTTCATTAATTAAATACCTGTTATGTCATCTTCATTTTGGAAACTCAAGGACCCTTATTCCCACTCATCTTCCTCTGTAAATCACTAAAAGTGGGATTACATTAATTCATTAATGTACCAAGATACAGCTCTTCAGAGAGGTTATTTAAATTCTCTTTCTTGAAAGCTAAGCATCTCTTTCCCACCAAATGCCAATGTACATTTTCTTGCAGTCATAGCAGCAATGATGTGATGTCACAAGTATCTTTTTGATAACCTGTAAAAAGAGGAGAAGAGCCTACAATTTCTGCATGTTAAATCACAGAATATTCTGAGTTGGACAGGAGGATGACTGAATCGATCTCCTGGCCCTGCACAGCACCATCCCCAAGAGTCACACCGTGTGCCTGAGAGCATTGTCCAAATGCTTCTTGGATTCTGTCAGGCTTGGTGCTGTGACCACTTCCTTGAGGAGCCTCTTCTAGTGCCCAACCACCCTCCAGATGAAGAACCTTTTCCTCATATCCAGCCTAAACCTCCCCTGGCACAGCTTCCTGCTGTTTCCTTGGGTTCCATCACTGGTCACCAGAGAGAAGTAAAGGTGCTAAACTGTCTATAATTGTCTGAAACTAAAACAGACCATTATAAAATAGTAAAGTTTTCAAACGTTGTGGAAATCCAACACCTCCAAATATATTGTTTTGTTTCTAATTAGTGAATATGCAAATTATAATAAAGCACTGCATGCTGGGCACCTAAAGCTTGAAAAATTCAAGTTAGTCATAGCTCCCCACCTTTAAAGTATATGTTGAAAAAAGTTGAGCCTAATACATATATCAACTATCAGAAACTATTTTTTGCTAATAAAAATTAAAAATAAGCTTATTAAAATATGCAGATATTTCAGTCCAAATTGTTGAAAAAGGCAGTGTCAGCCATGAGGTTAACAACTGATAATTAAGGCAGAAAGAACCTTCCTGTTTGTTGGCAGATGTTAGGTTGCAGCCATTCCTCTGCCCTGAGGACACTTAGTAGTCTGGAAGGTCTTGTGTGGTTTGAAACATGGAAAACTAGGTATACCAAATTCACTGTGTTGTTTTGAGCTTTGGAATACTAATATCTACTGATGCAGTGAATGCCAGCTCTGTTTTCTGTATCTGATTGACTACATGGGGAGCAGCACTTGGAGTCAGGCTCACTCTTAAAAAAATAAGCATGTTTTCTGTAATTTTGCTTGTATATGCTAGTTATTGGCTTTGGTGTGCATGCTATTATTTCTTAGCAAGAATATGAAAAGGGCATTTTGCCCTGAGAATTGCTAAAAGGTGTGGGGGTGCTTTTGCAAGATCCAGAATGAACTGAAAATCCATTCCTCTCCATCTCCCACTTACGCAGTTTCAAATCATCTGCTCCTCAAGGTCAGTTGAGTCACATCAGAGCAATTCAAGGAAGAGCTGTGAGCCTTGTAGTTCGAGCATCTTAGTAGTTTTAGCTTTTTCTGTTAGCTCTTCAGTATCTTGTTTTATGCCCCTGCAATGGCTCTGACAATTTGTATCAACTAAAAAGTCTTGCTTACAATAGTGTTGGTATCTGTGCTCCAAGCAGCTGGGTATGTTTGTTCATGCAGGCTTTACTGTCTCTTTTGTGCTTTCTCAAATTTCTAGGATGGTCCTAGTGTAAGGTTTTTAGATGCTGAAAATATTTTTTTTCCCTTCAGTATATTTACATTTCCAAAAACATTTCTGTACTGTTTCTACTTCATTATGTAGAAAGGTGGTACACAAAGCCTAGGATTTGAAATGGTCTTATGCTTCTCTGTGCTATTATGTTTACAGATGTTATTAAACTGAAAAAGGGGTCTACAGCTTTGCTCACCCAATAGAATGACAACAGCAGTAGGTAGTTACTGATCCTGGGGCTTGACTTGTAGACATTTTTTGTTGAGTCCCAAAGTACACGCTGTTGATGTTTTGTAGGTAGTAAGTAATGATGATGAGCTTTCAAGTAAAGAGCACAATTTCCATTTGTCTTTGGAGCTGTCATCATGGTATCTGAGGGGCTTCAAGTTGTTAACCTCTCAGGTGGGTGGATATATCAATCTGGAACAACTGGCAAATTCGTAACAGGAATGAACTGGTGTAGTTCCATATGAGCATCTGTGTTGTTTTAATCCATCTGAGAATTTGTTCCATAATTTTGGTAACCTTTGTGGGTCTGTCTATGGTAACCATCCTTAGAGAATGGTAGCCATCTACCATGAGCTAAAAAGCACAATCAGTCTTAGTTTAAGGGTTCCGTTTTTGTTGGTTTTTTAAAAAGAATTAATGACGTTGAGGATTCTCATGAGGATCATCTCCCCCTCCTAATGAGAAAACCAAAACTCTATTACCTACTATAAGAGATGCTGTAGCAGGAGGAGATTATCTCTGACTTAAAATGAAGGGTTTCAGATACCCCACCTGTGTCAGACACACATAATTTTGTTGGTCCTGCTCCATAATGTAAAAAGGAAAGACTGGCTACATTGTAGGAATTTTCCATCCTTCAGGTTCGTAATTTTGGGGTTCTACCTTATGTACATATATGTATATATGCATTTAAATCCGTGTCTATCTGTTTGTTGGTTTGTTAGGGGTTTTTTTCCCCTGACCAAAGCTTTCCATACAACAAGAAAAAAAGTGTCTGTATCACAAAATTTCCCAAATGAAGAATGGAAATATCCTGAACACAGTTTTGGTCCATAGCTCTTAAGAAGCAGAAACAAAGGCAAAACATGATGAGGAGTGACTGTGTTGAATTTCAGTACATTTTGCATCACCTTTCATCTTCCTACTTAATGCACTGCTCTGGGGATAGGAGCGTCTTATTGTACATCTAATTTAATGCAGCAGCTAAAAGCTACTAAAAGGGACACAAAGTTGTTTAGAATTTCTGTGTCGTCTTCCTCTCCTGACACCATTTTCTACATGCCAACAGCTGTGAAAATGTTTGTACCAGAAAGTCTTCCTTGAAAATATAAAGAGTTGTCAGATTCCTTGGTGCCATATTGGACCTTTGCATGATGCCAGGGTGTGAAAGAAGATCTCATCCTCTGCTTCATGCCTTTATTTAATATGCTGACCCTATTCATATAATCAGCAATACCCTTGGATAAATGCATCCATGATTTCTAGATGCGAGACTTTGACTCTTATCTTCCAGCCTTGTATCTCAAAATTCCATATAAAGATTGATCATTGCTTTCATCCCCATCATAAACTTGTGGATGCGAGAACAGAGACTGTGAAACATTCAGGATAACAAAGGGTAGGGCCACAAAATATAGGGCTAGAAACAAGAGTTTCCTGACTGTCTGTCTAATTTCTTGAGCTATGATTGTTTTCTCCCATTCCAGAAGCATCTTACATGATCATATTTCTATCTCATTCTCTTAATATACAAAGAAGTTAATTAAAATTCTTTTCATTTAAATGATTTTTCAAGCTCAAGTGGGTCAGTGTAGGCAGCCAAATTGAAACAGGCAAGACAAGCATTCTTGCTGTACCCCATGCTTATCAACGTGTCAGGTTGGACCAAGAACATTCTGTAAAAGTTATTCTGTGTTACAACAAATCCCCTAGCTAGATTACAGCATTGACAAATTTTTACCAGATTTTTACTGCCAAGTTCATTGGGAGCACATCTGGAACTATTCGACATTGTCGCATCTGGTAGATCATGTTCCTTTTCCATTTGGGGCAGGTTGGACATCACTGGGAGAAATCCTAGCTGCAATCTTATGTTCTTTCCCATCCATAATATAAACGGGTGCCCTTAGTTCTTTGTTCTCCTCTTTTTGTCACAGTTAAGATCTATAAACTGAATTAAGGAGGCATAGAATCAGCATTTGCATACTGATGCGTCTGTTAGAGTTTATTGGGTAAAGTATTTATATGTACATATGTGTCCAGAGGGAGGGACAATGCTCCCATTATGCACTACAGGAGAAGGAGTCTGACAGGATCCTGAAACATCCCTCAGTGCATCTGCCAACCCTGAGCAGGCCCAGTTCTAAACCCTTCTTGCTAGATGTTTCTCTGCACAGTTCTTGAAAACTGCTGTGAACTCTCCTAAAACTTCCAAAACTTTCCTAGAAAATCAAGTAATGTAACTCCTTTTACTACAAAAGTTTCTCTTAACATCCAGTACCGTAATTCTTCCTGCAATTTAACCCCAGCCTCACTGGCCATAGAAAAGTCTGTTAGGTAAAGCATGACTAAGAAAAGTATTTGAAAAATGTTCCCCTGTTCCTTCCTGTCTTCTCTGCCCCAGACTAAACAAACCAAGGTCTCTTATACTTTGTTTTTTGCTAGCTGTGTGATGATTTTGGGCACTTTGCTCTGGGGTGTCTCCAAGTATTCCATGTTTCGTCAAGTGCAGTAGTCACAATGAGGAACAATACTGCAAGAGAGTAATCTCTGCAGAGCAGAAGACTGGATTATTTCTTGTTTCTTTCACAGGATATTTGTCTGTAATTCCTAGTGTGGGACTTGCTTCTTCTGCCATGGTGCGGCACTATTTACAAGTCTGGATTGTTCCTGTGCTCCCCTTCCTAAAGACAGGCACTCTGCTTGCCTCCTTCTGGCCTTTTGAAATTTCAGCCATTGCCTGTACCTCCTCAAAGAAAGCCTGTAATGGGTCTAAGATTAGTTCACTGACTTCTTGAAATTCTCTCAGGTGCAATTCATCTGGCCCAGCTGACATGAAAATGTCTCAATTTATCTAGTCTGGTTTTCCTCTAATCTATCCATGATTATTCTAATCATCTGATTACGCTATCTTTCCTAGCAAAGGCTGCAGCCAAGAGACATCAAACCTACTAACCTTCTCAGTAATAACTGTGGGTATATTTGCCTTGCATTTAATAATGGTCTTCAATTTTTGTTGTCATCTCCCTGAAATTTCTTCCTTCCTTTCCTGTTTTCCTCTTGCCTTCTTCAAGTGTTTTCTTGCCATCCCTCTTGGGATGTTAAAAGCACCTTTGTTCGTTCTGATTTTGCCCCTGTGTTCTTGTATTTCATCTGTAGTTGTCTGAGCTGAGTTGCACTTCCCATGACTTTTTGTTCTTGAAGTCAGCAAAGTCCTCATGATTTAGCCAAGAGGATCTCCTTCTGTTTCTCTAGGTTTTATGCCTCATGGGAGAAATTTATGCTTTTGTCTTGATTTGTGTATTTTAGAAAAAGGTAACTTTCTGGAGTCTTTTTACCTTGTAGTTTTTATTTGGTTGTAGTGTTGTATACAAAGTTGCTTAGGTTTTTCAGCCTGTTTTCCTAAATATAGATCCTTTTTCTGTTCCTGTTCTTCATTTTCCCATCCTAAACCAGGTGAACTCAGTCATTTCAAGGTTTTTGCTAATGTAGTTGCTGCCTACAATCTCAGTAAGTTTCCTGATGTTCATAAAAATTAAATTTTGAAAACTCCTGCCTGTAATGACTTTTTCTATTACCAATTTAGTAACTCAACTTGCCTGGTGGATGAGACAGTCTCAGCAGCAGTCAGGTCTACCTGGCCAAGTCCTTTGCATCATAGCCTGTAATGTCTTGCTGTGATACCATGTGGTGATATTGGACAGACAAGGTGCCTGTGCACCATCCTACAAGGGTCTGACATCTGTTGCAGTGAGTCAGTCTGAGATGCAAAAGAATTACAGATGTTTGCCAAGAATGCAGACTTGTGGATCTGTGAGCTTTGGCAAATCTGTGCTTTACAGGGAAGTGTACTCATGACCACAGGTGATCCCCAACTTGCTAGTGGCAGGGAGCCACTAGTTCTGTAAAGAAGCCTATTCTAATGGGCTGTAACATGGAATATAAAAGGCTGATACAATATTTTGAGACTTTTAACCATCAAAATATAAGATTACAGAAGATAAGCTGTTTGATTTGTAGTTTTGTTTTGAACTACAAAATTATGCTACCTTGCCTTGTTTGCCCGGGAGATAGGTAATAGTGTTATTTTTAATGGTGCTGATAAGTGGTGAATTGTGACTTGTTCCCTGGGATGTTCTCCCTTTCAGTTTTTGAATTGCTCATTCTGTGAATCGTTAATATCTTGCATATGATTGCACTATGTGTTAGGCTAGGGTGGCAAACTTCTACATGAATATGAAGGGCAACTTGCACATAGATACAGGCTTGAGATGAGAACTGGATGTGCCAGCACAGGAAGCTTAGGTCTGTATTGCCCTTGGGTACAATGTTGTAGCATCTTACAGACAAGGTTGAATTGCCTCAGATTCTTTTTCTAGAAAACAATGGAAACACAGCCACAGCATCACCTGGAATCTGGAGGCAGACTGAGCTTGACCTTCCCTGAGTGAGCACAGGGCTGAGCTCAGAGGGGTCCTGGAGGCAGCAGCAGCAGGGGTGCAGAGAGTGCAGGTAGGGAGCATGGTATGTATGAGCCTGTTCACCTCAGGAGCTCTGCCTTGTCTCCGCCGCAAGGCCAGGATGCTCATTCCTGGAGCATTCCTGGAGGTCCAGGCTTCTTTCAATTTTGAGAGATCAAAAATCTACAAATCTGCCTCTCTTATGTTACATCATGGCTCTTGTCATGTTTGTGCTTTAGCACCTTATGCTCCCAACTCTTTGGAGGTATGCATTCTGTGGATGGTTTGGTGGCAAGTCGTGGATATAGGGTGATGTACTGGTCACATGTATATTAATTATGTATATATATAATATATATACATTAATATATATATATAAATTTTTATATGTAATATACACACACATTTATTCACAATAATGAAAATATTCTTTCTCCGTCCATAAAGAAAACATTTTGCCATTTTTGTTTCAACTTTGTCACTGCGTAGTGAACAACTCCCACTGTGTCTTTGCCATGTAAGCACTGGGATACTTACTGCCTGGGACAGATGCTTCTTTTCTTTGCTGTGAAGTAAAAGTCAGCGGGGAAATTCTGCAAATTGCTCTGGTATATATGTTCCAAAGATGAAAAAGAACTGCAGGTTTATTTCTTCTTTGCATCGTCGAGACACAGCAGCAATTTTCTGACCACAAAAAGGGTGTATTCTGGTATTATCCAGTTTTAGAAAGAGTGGCACTTCTGCTAGTTGCTTCTGTAAAAGTTTTGAACATCTGAGCACCAGAAGAAACTACAGCTGAGAGTCAATGATGCATGATAATGCTGTAAATTGTAAATGCTCTTCTGAGTTCAATGAGTATTTGTTCCTATTCTGAAAATTCTGAAATTAATTAGTGAAAGCTTGCAATATGAGGGAGATATATTTGCATGCGTATTTGAGACAACAACGATGTGCAAATTGGAAAAAAGGAAAGTTTAACCACTGTATGCTAATCTGAAAAGACTTAGATCATGGTTACCACGTGTTGTTTCATTATGCTGCCCTTTCTTCTTTTTCTGTGCTTTGAAAAGAAGTTGGGGGAAAGAAGCAAGTATGAGACAAGCAGCATATGCAAACTGTAAGTTGGAAGTGGTAAATGAATAAGACCACATTTGGAAGAGACAGATGGTGCTTTTTCTTGATCATATGGTAGCACTGGCAGTGGAAATGTTTTGGAGTTAGAGAAGTAGAGAGGCCAGACACATTTCCTAAATGCAGGATGATTTATTTGTAGAACATGCAGAAATGCAGGGAACAAAAACATTAAACAACCCTTGGAGACGTGCATGAACATGATACATTTATTTGTGGTTTACTTTGAACTCCTGGCCACTGACATGGGATCTGTGATTATGTATTCTTGCTTTGGCTGATAACATGTCCCAGCATTTCTTGTCCCCATTGCTAGTATCTTCTTTTCTGGGATCTGCTTAGCTCTTGCTGCAACATGCTTTCTTCAGACCCCATTTAGCCAAAATTGTCTTTTATCTGCCCATAATTATTTCTGTTCTGGTTGTTTGTAGATTAACCTTCAGTCAGCTGGACATTTGATTAACAGATACAGCCACGGGCCTGATTTAGCAAAATCCTGGTTATTGGGCTAGTTTGTCACAATATTAGAAGGCATTAAGTTGTCCTCCACTTGGAGAAATGGTACAATACAGGTATATAAAGTGGATAAAAAGTCATTGTGTGCTGAGGAGATATTTTTTGTGTATCTATATAATGAAAAGGGTGATTTCTAAAAATCAGTTAATAGAGGAAATAACTTTCTGCAATGGTATGTTTTTATAGTTACTTGAGCAGCATATCAGGTATGTTACTACTGAAAAATATGTAATCAAAATGACTTACTGAAAAATAGTGTAGCAAGACAATAATTAAACCCTTTAATTATAATTTATTTGTGTTATGTAGTTTCTAGGAAACTTTCTATTTCTTATTATAGCTTCAACAGTAAATCTTAGATATTTTTAACAACTGAGTATCTGAGTAAAGAGAACAACATTTTCGTAGCAATATATGGAAGATGCGTAATGTGCAAAAACCTTTTTAGGATGAGGGAAACAAATGCTTAAATACCGTTTAAGAGTGAAAAAGAAAAAAAAAAGTGCCGAATCTAAAGCCTAACAGGGTCAGGACTTTAAACTTAATCTGTTTGAAAATAGTGTAGCCCTGCTCACAGATAACTAAAATCTTTACAAAAGATTGAATAGTTGGTGTTTGTTACTTTCATAGCATTAAAAAAAAAAGTTGAAATTCAAGACATTTACTGACAACAACGCATTTCTTCTTTTTTTGACTGAGGGAGAATATGTTTATTTGTACTGAATATGAATTATTGGGAGTTGAGAGGAGAATTATGAATACAAAATAGTTTGGAAAACTTCCACACATTATGAACATTGCAAAAGAATGGATTCTGATTAAATGCTCCTCCACAGACTGTGATTGTATTCATAGAGAAGACATTTAAAGATTAATTTTGACACCTTTTGTAACATTCTTCCTGGGTACCACTTGGACACACCATGGCAGGACCCACTGAGCCATGGAGAGACACACTACTGTAGTGAGAATGATGTTGAAGGACATGACTGTCTAAAAGGAACTTCTTAGGCCCCACAAGTTCTTTTCACAGGTTGCTATTGTGATACAAAGTCACACACTTGCCAAGATTTGACATCTTTGGAAAGATCACCTGATGTCAAGGTTCGTGAAGACAGCTCATCTCTGGCTATTAGTGCTCCCTAAATTTATGTTTTGTGTACATTTATAATTACGTTAAACTTTATTTTCAGATGGGCATGAGAGCTGTTGATATGTCTTCTGAGTCCCTCATATAAGTCCAGACTTGGCCTTAATTAAAGAGTTAACTTCAGTTGAGCTTCAGTAATTTCAAAGAGTAGGAACCCATCCACCTGCTGGTTCCCTGAGGGTGGTGGCAATGCCTGTCCCTAACTCACCCCAGACCTGTCTCAGGACACAGCCCACTCTCAAAGCAATTCACCATCATGTTGGCTTGTCCTTAACTTCTCAACGGTAAAAAGCACATTTCCCTATTTCCTAGATTTCTTGCAGCTGGCAGGCCTTCCATTTGTTTTGCAGCCCCAGCTTGAAATGATTTTATATTCAGCAGTGAATTGGCAGCACTATTGGCTGGAGGAAGTCACTGTGATCTTCCTTCCAGTGCTGCACTGGATGAATGCTGGAAAGTTAATCCATTTAGCTGAACTGGAAATGCTTAGTTTCATTGACCTGCTCCATATTACTTGTAAAGCAGTAAGTTAGAAGATTGTGTTTCAATTACAGAAAGTAAGCCTAGAAACAACCTTTATTCAAAGAAAGGTGTATAATTTTGATCATAGTGTGAAACTGTACAATAGCTGATCAGGCAGGCATAGATAGCAGTGGTGGGGGGATCAAAAGGCTTATCCAGATTCAGCACTCAGGCTGTGCCAATCATAATTTTTTTGAGACTTGTAGGAAGAGAGGATTGTGTGGGGCAATGAAGATCAACCCTTCTTTCTTTATGCCAGGAGTGGGGAGTGTTTCAGACAAGCATTTCACTTTATCAAAGTGAAAATACTAGCAGACTGCACAATACCCTGCTACCTTTGAGTCAGGTACTTGAGTTTCTATCCACTGTAGACTTTTCAGGATATGTTACTTAGCAGCTGAAATCACGGAGATTTTAGTTTACTGAGTTGTACAGATTCAGACTCCTAGTTTGCAGAGGATTGACCTAAAAGATACCTCAAAATGGGCCCTTGGAGTTCTGAAGTTTATTTTTGTTTCCGCACAGCTGGTGTACATGTGTGTCTTTAAGACCACATGTTAAAAGTCTTATGAAACACTAAATAATACACTGTATTTTTGTACTATTCTGTACTATGGACTTGCTTAACAAACCTTAATTTCTTTATTTGTTCAAAATTTAAAAATATTATTTTACCTAATTTCTCAGAATAGGTTGGCCCGTATTTATTGGGGTTTTTTACTGAAAAGCAGTTAAGTAACCTGAAAAAAGAGTTTATACATACCAGACTACAATTTGTATCCCTTTAAGGTTTAGAACAATGAGCTTGTGTGTTGTAGAGTTTGTTTTATTTTTTTTCTGGAAGGTCTAGAAGCAGTAATCAAGATCCTGAATCCGCTGAAGCTGGTGGCAAATTCTTGGGAACCAAATTTCTTAGGACTAAAATGTCTTTATTCCATGCCTGTATGATATGCTGCTAGTCACCAGCTTCAACTGACTGCAGCAAGTTGGAATAGCATTTGTAGTGGAAATTTTGATAGCCACACAAGTACAGAAGCAGGTCATGAGGGTGGAAATCCTAAAAGGAAAAGTAAAAAACAATCAACTGAAGATGTAAACGGTTATTAGCAAAGACTCCTGGCACAGGCTTAGGCAGTGCAGATGTAACTACCTGGATATATCCCAACAGTGGATCCTTTGGTATAATTGCCTTTAAATAAGTTTTGACAGAAGCTCATGTATGGTGCATTTGGTCCATGCAGTCCTACTCCATGAATAAAGATTTTTTAAAGTATTTCAAAATGCTTAAGATGAGAATTGCCCTACTTCTGAAGCTGTCTGTTTAGCTATTACTCATGATAGATTAACCAGTCAGTTTTGGTATATCAGAGGTAAGACCTCAGACATACAGAGATGTTTTCCTGAAAAAAATGTGTTCCTTTAAATGCAGAACTTTGTGTGTTGGTAATGTTCAGTTAAGCACTCCATGGTCTGCATTTCAGTTTCATGTTGTTAAATGTAAGCCAAATGTCACTGCAAGGCTGGTTTTGGAGAAATCAGGAATAATTTGGAATAATTCACATCAAGAGTTGTCTTTCATTAATTAAGCAGCTTGGCTGCTGATGCCCTAATGTATTGCACACCAGCTTATCCATCAGTGCTTGAAAGGCTCCCAGTAGCATCGTTGGCTTTTGCTTCATTGCTCATTAGGCACCATTTCTGGGGTAGCTTAGGCAATCACAGATTCCTAAAGCCCCAAGACATTGTGAGAAGGGGACTCCATCTTCCTTCTCAGTAAATGCCAATCTCGCACATCTATTGCAATCAACTTCCAGCTGACATACCAAGGACCAGATCTGCTCATTGATCTCAGCTGTCTTGCTCTGCTCCATAGATCCCCTGATGGTTTACTAACTGTAAACTTTTCTTATTTGTGGATGTGCACCATCTGCTTTGATATGGCAATGGATATGTACATAAAAATATATGTATGTCTATTACTGTATAGCTTCAAACCATGGAAATACTATATATGACATTTATAATCATGTATAAAATAAGGGATGTTTACAGATTATTAAAAAATTAAAGACTTAAGGATAAAGAAGGTTCAGGAATGATGGAACTATCCTCACATCAAGGATTATAAACTCAGGTTTACAATCCTTGATGTGAGGATAGTTCCATCATTACATTGCTCTGGGATTGCAAATGCTTTAAATGTAATCAAAATTTTATCATGGAATAAGATAAGTGTGAGTACAGTTGTTTGTATGCTTAACTGTGCAAGTGTTACCTGGTATGTCTGCATTTCTTGTAAGTATAACTGTATAGTATAGCCCATACATAAATAACCTTAAGTATCATTTTGATTGGAATCTACTTATGATCTGTTCTCTTTTGCCAGGTTTGTAAACCTTCTATTAACAAATCAAATGAGATCTCAGATGGGGAGTGCACAGCCTTAGCACAAAGCTAGGGCTGGAAGGAAAATATTTTTGTAATTTGTAATTTGTAAAGGAAATATTACAGCTGTGTGGCCAAATTTACAGAAACAATTGAGCACTCAGAATTTTCTGCCATTTCTTTGCACCCCAAGGCAACCATTTGTGAGCCAGCTATCATAATTAAATAGATAAAAAGCATATAGGATATACTAACAGCTTTAGCAGTATTTTTGTTTGTTCTGTTGATTTTTAATTTCACTTATATTTTTAATTTTTTTCATTAGGAAATCTGCACAAACAGACTAGAATTTGGTCAGTGTAGCTTTCACGCAAAGCTTTCAGAAAGGAGGAGAGTATTTTCTGATTTAGCCTGCAGGTTTATTTTACAATTGAGATTGAAATTCTAAAAAATCCTTTCCATGAAAATGCAAAAACTGTTCAGTGCAATCAAATAAAATATTTTTGTTTGGGGGAAAAAGAAAACAAAAAATTAAGAAAAAATCCAAACAATTTCACTGGGTGCATTTGACATGCCCTGTGTAGAATGATCTGGTTCTGATCATGGTCATGAAATGTGAGGTCTGATTGCAACGGTTCTTGATCCAGACACAAACAAACAGTGCTTCTCACTTTAATTTAATTGTGGTCTATCGTTGGAGCACCACCTCCACTAGGGATTATAACTGTGGGCTTGTTACAAACATGTAAAGTGAAACAGCACAGCTGCAGAGCCTCCGAGGGCATAGACCATGATGAGTCTTTGCCTTCCTCCTTATCACCTGCAATAGACAAGGCCAGTGGTTGGTTACTTACTGTCATTCTCAGCCTCACCAAACTGAAAGTGTTCATGTGTTCTTAAAATAAACCCAAGGGTTTTTTTAATTATAGTCTTAAAAAGTGAATTCTCTAAGCTGTATGGACAGGTGCATAAATAAAAGCTCCCTCATGAAAAAGGGAAAGCAGCATCTGAAGAGCAAAAACTATGGCGTATCCATGTCAAACATCATAAATTGCTGGTGGAATATGATAGTTGGGACCTGCTCATGCTCCCATCCATCCCATGTAAGGGGTAGTTTTCCTTCTCTGAGAGCCAAGTTCGTCCCTAAGGAGATCCAAGCAGTCATCACATGTCTTAACTGCTCCAGACTTGGCTATTAAGCTGTGATTAAAACCAGAAATTGTTGATACCATTTTCATTTTTTGCCTGTTTCTCATCCTGAGTTTTATATTTGATTCCCCAATATTCCTGTGTCCCAACGTGTGATCCTTCACCTTGTTTTGTTCATAGACATTAGCCCTTCAAAATATGACCTTATTTTTCCTGAGTTTGTATTGGGTTTTGTACCCAGAAACTTGAGAATCTGTCAGCTGCCTGAAGCTGGACAAATGTCGTTTTTGGCTCTTTTCTGGGGCTCTGAATCATTTCCCTTTCCTCATTTCTCAGTCTTTGCTGGCCATTTAAGCAGCAGACCCAGATGCTTAAGGCTGTTTTTAGCCTCCCAGCCTGGGCAGCCTCCCTTGTGCCATGCAGGGCCTCTCACGCCTGCAAGCTTTGTTGGCCTCAAGCTCATTAAGAAGGTGGTGGTATTAATCTCTCCTCTCACCTGAATTCAAGTTTGAACTACAGAGTTGTCCTGTTGTCACTCCCCACAGGAGGAGAAGCCAGTACCAAGAGTGGCAGGAAGCATGCTTTGCAGCCAGCCCAAAGGTACATCCAGAACAGCAATGTCCCTCCCTCCCCATCATGAGCAGGCTGGGCTTTTTCTCCTAGGAGATGCCACAATTCCTCTTCTCCCTCCATCACTTAACTAGGCCAGAGGCATGTTTTTAACTAACCCACTGCCAGCATATTTGCTCTGGTAGTTTTGTTTCTCATTCTGGGCTGTCCTTCCTCCACCTCAGTTCTCCCACCTTTTCTTTTCTGCTGCTTTCTGGTGGTTGCCCTGCAGAGCTTACACTGCCTGTAGAGTTCACTTGCATCTGTTTGTGGAGTTTGGCTTTGGTGGTCATAGCTTTTGCAGTTGTGTAATGAAAAATATAGCCCAAATATTCCTCTTGCCCTGCCTTTGTTAAATATATGGACTTTTGAGAAGGTAGCCTTGCTATTTGATTCAAAGTTTATCAAAAATGAGAGGGGCAATTGCAATAGAATCCATGAGTGATTTGAGGAAATTGCCGTTGGTATTTGCTTGTGTCTGGCAGACCCTGAAAACAGCAGGTTTCTATCTGCGGTTGTTTATCCTGTGCTGTAAGTCCTTACTAAATAGCAATCTATTCCCAGGCTGTTGTATCTGAGTGCCTCACAGAAACTGAGATAGCATAAACAAGGAACAAAACACGTTTCAGGTGCTGGTGTTTCAGCAGTCAGGGTTAGCTTGTAGTCTGAGTTTTCCATGTTGTGGCAATATGTAGGGTGGAAATGAAGGGTTTGAATTCCATCCTGCTGGTGATTGGGTACTGGCAGCTCTCTGTCTTTCCTACCGTGTCACTCTGGCGTGGCTTTTACAGCTGTGGCCAACTGCTCATCTTCCTCAGTCTTCCTCTGCTCCTGATATGGGCTAATCAGCAGCAGCTCTTCGGGACCACCGCAAGGAAGGACTTTGCGGACAGAAAACAGCATCTTGGACCTGTCTAAGGGAGAGGCTGCACAGACTGCTGTATTTTGAGCTGATTTGTGCTCCTTCTTTATTTCACAGACCCCACTCACTCCCACTTCCTAACTGAAGTGTTTCTATTCCAAACTGTCCTTTGGTAAGTTTTGAATTGCTTTGCAGCAGTAGATGGTTATCTACACATTTCCTATCGTTCAGCTTTCTCCAGTTTGGATTGAAACCTTACCGTAAAGTGATTACCTTCAAAAGTTTCTCAGAACAGAATTGCATATCTTTAGTCTCATTGAAATCTAAGTTGTAAGTTGTAGTTATTGAAAATGGCTGCAAACCTGTAATGTCATAACAGAGGTTTGCAACACTTTGGGGTAAAATTTCTGTTTCCTGAGTGTGTTAGGAGATATTTACTAGTTCTAAGCTTAAAACTTAGTTGTTTTTTTTTGGTTTTTTTTTTGCTTCTTTTATTGTGAAGCTCTTTCAGCCTACTTTTCTTCTCTTATATTTTTCTTGTTTTTCTCCCAGAAGACCATTGACAGTTCAGAGCCACAGTACCAGGGGAACAGCTCCTTTCACATTATTATCAAAAACCCAAAATTATAGGAATGTTTTCAGTAGCCAGCAAAACTTCTTTTAAATCCAAAAATCCAAACTCTCATGAAGATCCTTGCTTTTTTATGACAATGTCCTCTAAGCCTTTTGTACCCTGAGATCCTGGCTTTCAGTTGTTTGGACTGGGTTGTCCCACTCTGTAATGAGTTCCAGCTGCTGTCTTGGCTCTGTTGCTCAGGAGGTGTTGGTTGCTCAGTTCCTATCTAGGTCTCTCTCAAGCCAAGAGCCCTTGCAGGAGAGCAGGCAATCCATTGTATCTCTTGGCATTGAGGTCTTTCTTTTAGCAATAAAAGATAGTGATGATTTATGTAAAGTGAAAGAAACTGCAGTTTTGAAGGAAACAAACTGTATTGTATGAGGGTTTTTCTACAGAAGGAGCAAAGTATTACACAATGAGCATTCTTTTACTGTTCTTCTGTAAGAAATGAGAAACAAATTGTGCAGCTTTTTTTTAAGCTGTGCTGAACACAAGTTGAAATAGAAGCCTAGTCTGTCATTGTTGAGAGTTTCAGAGCACAGCTCCTCAAAACAGGTCACTACAGATCCATCCTCACAGTTTTGTGCTGAAAATATTTCATTTGCACACACACCTCAGTTTGCCATGTGTTCCTAATGTAAAAGCAGGCAATTAAAACAACATCCTTATCCAAACATTCATGTAGTGATGCATTGCTTTGGAAAGAAATTCCTATGCTATTCCACAAAACAGGTCAAAAAGTAAAAACCCATTTTGAAAAGGAAATAGGTTTTGGGGTTTTCCTGTGGGTTTTTTTATTTTGTTTTTTGTTTTGGGTTTTTTTTTGTTTTGTTTTTTTAAATTTTAAATTATTTGCTCTTTGCTCTGGTATTTTAAGGTTAAATGCTAAACCTGGTTATGAAAGCTAGTTTTAGTTTAAAAATATCATAGGGTTTATATTAAGGTAATTTCCAAGTTAATTACAGTAAAACCTGCATTTTCTAGTGGGATATTCTTATATGTAGAATTAACTATAAAAAAATATTAACTATAATAAGCCTACTATATAGTAGGTTTATTTTGTAAAATGGAAGGTTTTCTTTTCCCTGTCAACCAATACTGTATGTGTCAAAGGAATACCAGCTCAGCATTTCTGAATGCTGTTGTTTCACCTGTATAATTTCTTCATCAACAAAGAGGCATTTTGCTTTTTTTGAGGTTGGAATTCCGACTCAATGGTCACAGAGAAGAATGGGTCTTTATATGGAGAGAGGTGATTTATTTACACATCATGAGAACCCACCAGAAAATGGAAGCAGTGCCATGCAAAGTTTGTCACCCTTATCTGCTGGTGCTGCTGAAAGTTTTTGCAATGTGTGTTGCCCTGTGGACTTGGGGAAACCTGAGGTCAGCACAGATCCCACTTGTTGGTTTAATGTCTGGGCACCATCAGTGGAGACAGCTGCTCAAAGCAAACAGATGAAGTGGGAACAACTGCTAGTGTCTCCTCAGATTAGATGTGCTGTTGGTGTTCACTCATGGTAGGGAAGGCTCTTGTTGAGTCGTGTTCTAGTGGGTTTGGGTGGGATGGAGGCTGGTCACTTCTGCCTGGCCTGACAAGCATACGCCATCCTCCCTCATCAGAGCTCTCTCCTGCTTGCTCAGCAGGATAGTGTCAGTTGGGGGAGGATTTGAAGACTGCTCTGTTTAGCCTCTGCACAGGACATCCCATTCAAACAGTAATTAGCAATGGGGTGGAACTAATGCAGGCAATGTGGGAACAATGCTGTGGCCCAGCTACTAAAAAAAAGCTACTACCCTTTTAAATTAAATCAGTGTCTTGGAAAGTTACTGACTTGTCTCTTCCTCCCCTGCCTTTGCTGTTTTGTCCCTTCCACCCCCACTGAAATATTTCAAGGCTGAGTTTCAGCAAAGACTTCAAATAAGAGCATTTTTCTGTGATACAGACACAATTGATTATGGATGTTCAGTGGTAATTTTACTAATGTAGTGGAAGTGAAACATTCTACTCCATTATACGCTTTGTTATCAGTGAGTATGATTTTTATGGGATAGTACTTCTGTACTATTAGCAGCACTGTATATGCAGTTGAAAACTAGATGCAGTAAATTATGGCCAAACACCAGCAGTCTAAAGGTTAATTTGATTGTACAAGTACAGTCCCAGAGTTATGTATGAACATATGCTCTAGGTACTTATTAATGAGTAAGGTTAGACTGGCAAGAGCTGTGCTATATTTTCTGAATGTTCTTCAAGAGTTTACGTATGATCTTTGGAACAGATAATGCAGAGATCCATTTTCAGGAAAGACCTATTTAAGCATAAAGAAAATAGTAGGATGCAAATTGTTAGCTGTAAGCTTGACTGTATTTCAGCTAATGGAGGGGTTGAGTGGGATCTGAAAGGGTGCCAGTGACTTGTGGCTGGCATCACCCTTGGGTCTGTGAGCATTTGGGAAAGGCACAAAGAAGGAAACCCATGAGCCCAAAGTGTTTGCAAGCTGTAGTCAGCTGAACTGTTGCACATGAGTACTCCAGGGAACCTGGTTTGTACATTTTTATTTCAGGGCAACTGGCTATAACTTGAGAAAAGGCTCTTTCAAAGCACCTACCTTTCCAAAATCATGCTGATTGGATCAATGCTGTCTTTGTGACAAAGAATCTGTTTCACCCTAATGCAGGGTGAAATGAAGCTCCTCAGATTTATGGCATTTGCCTCTGATTGCCTGCTGTAGGATTACCATACTAGATAAAAGCACAGCCTCACATTTCTCTTTGTGTAGTTTCAGACTTTTCTCACCTGATTCACTGTGTTATTACATTATTGCATCTTGGCATACTTAAATCCGGGTTAGTGTTCACACAGTTCATTTGGTCCATGTGTCTCATGGGCTTAAAATTTGGTAGGTTAACATCCATGCTGTGGCAGATTCCAGGTGTCCTGGCAGTTAATTTTGATGATCTAACACAATCTCATCAAAGTAAAGATAAATTATACTCTTTCTGCCTAGGAGTAAGTAGCTTCATGAGTTAAATCTACACAGATTTTTATAAGCTGTGGCCCCACTCCAGCGTTGAATCCAGATGTGAGTTGTGTGCCCAAGAGGTAGAATTAGACTTGTTTGCTGAACCAATTCTCCTTGAAAGTGTCCTCAAGGGATTGAACTACAAATGCTTCAGGGGAATATTGGTTTTCAGATACCAGTGCTCCACTAACATTCTAATATAACCAGATACACTAATGAAAAAAATGTAATTGGACATATTCTAGAATATATGAGAAATATTTTTTAATAAATCTGGACTTCTCTTTCATGACAGAAAAGGGTTGGCTGGTGGTTATCACTGAGACTGGCTTCCTGTGTTGCAAGGGAACACTTGCCCCGTTGTTCCTTCTTATGCTGAGTAGGTTATGGATTGCTATGGGATTTAGTGAAACTTAAGGCTGACATTTTCTCCCAAGCTTGCCTTCATTTTTTACATTTTGAGATGCTTAACATCAGTGTGGCATGCATATAGGAGGAACATAGGTGTTGTAAGTGTTGGCAAGCATTGTTTTGAAAATCCCTTGAAACGGTGTGAATATACTCATTATAAACTCCACCTCCATATCTTTGAGCAAAGAACACTGGCATGGCTTGTGCTTTGTGATACAAGTCTGTTCAGTGTCTGTGAGAAGTGTGAAAGGGAGGAAACTGTGTCCCCTTTGTGCCTGACAGCCCAAGGCAGGTGGCATGTATGAGGTGTGGGTAGGTGGCTTTCTGCTGGGGCAGGGGGGCAGCTAACTTAATTTGGGAGAAGAGGCATCAGCTAGAAAGCAAGCAGTTCCATATACTACCTCTCTTGCTAATTCACTGCAACAGTTATTGCCAGTTCAACTTAATTCAATTCTGATAATGTTGACAGATCTCTCTGTACAACATCTTTCAGCCATATAGAGCTAGTCTGGCAGCTCCCACAACCCAAACAGGCGTCTGGCACTATCTGTCATCTCATTCATGAGGCTCAGACAGTGTTTTATCCAGAATTGTGTAGGGGTCTCGGTTTATACGTTACCTGAAAGTAGATCTTGTAAGTCTGCAGTGATCTTGCTTGTGCCATGGCTGTGCTGCACTTTAGCCATGTCCTTATGGAGAATTTTGGCCCATGCCAGGCATTTTCCAACAATTTGAGGTATACAGGCATCACAGAGAGCAGCTTCACCTATTTCTTCAATGCAGCTGCTTCTGCTTTTCTGTGTTCACATTAAGAGGGGAATAAAATAAGGCCACAGAAACACATTATTGAGATTGTCCACTCCCTTGCTCATCTCTGTCAGCAAATAGATCATTTGTCAAGGGGAGAGGCGAGTCTCAATTCTGCCCTCCTAGCTGACAAGTTCAAATCCAGACAAAGAGATTGAGAAATCTTCTGTGCAAATGCAAAGCTGCATATAATTTAAAGTTCAGTTCTCCTATTGGGAGGAATGTTCAATATCTAAAGTACAATTTGCTTGTTAGGAGAAACGCTCCAATACTTTAGACCAAGGCAAGGCTTCAGGTTTTTTATGTGCTTTAAAAGTTTTATATTCTTACAAAAGAATATAAATATATACCTTTATACCTAAAAGGGTATAAATTATACCCTTTTTCTGATGCACTCGCTGTGTACCAAGCTATTTCTAAAAGACATGGTCTGTCTATGACACCCTATTCTCTTAATATATGATCCAAAAATGTTCATACTTTTGAATTTAGGAAATCATATTAATTTCCATGACAACTGACTAATGTTGCAAACAAAAGATTAATTGTTTTGTTGCGGCATGAAGCAGAGGGGGAATTTAGATCACATGAGGGAAAAGTGAAGTGCCTATACAAATGCAAACATACTGTAATTGCAAAAGCAATATGAAAAAGGAAGAGCTAAATATGTTTTTCTTTAACTAAATCTTCAAATTTGTCAAGCTTGTTTTAGCGTTACAAGTTGCTTTCTGGGGGAAGATGTACAAGAATATCAGTTAATTCCTTGTGCAAGGCTGACGAGCTTATCTCACTCACTGGTCAGGCATCCAAACTGCAACTGGCCAAACATCTGCAGGCAGACAAAGGCAGCTGTCCTTCATGCCGCTGGAGAAACCCACACATCTTGCGCTGGGTCTTTAGTGTCGGCGGGAAGGAAAAGCTCAATTCGCTCCAGAAATCCTGGCGTGGTCCTATTTGTTAACACACAGCGCCTCCTTGTGGGCAGTGCGGCTTATTGCCGGATGGGAGCTTTGGCACGGCAGCGCCTTCCTCCCGCCTGCCCCTTTTAGAATCAAGAAAACTCGGGGAAGAAACCCAAGGAATGTAAAACATGTGGGTCTAGATACAGAAATTGCAAACGCATGTGGAGCCATCCAGTTTGCTGTACATCACAACTTTCCATTAATGAAAGTTCTCTTTTGAAGTCTCCAGAAATGGATGAACATAGGTTTTGACTTACAGTGCTAAGAAACATTTTTCTTCTTTGGTTTGATTTTGTTCAAGAAAAAGATGCAATCTCGCACAGAAATAGATGTAGCAACTTGTCGGGCATTCTCTCATTATTTTCCCTGTTTGCAGGAAGGTTTTGCTCTTTCTTTCGAATTCAGACACATAGGCATACATGCACATGGATGCCAGATGCTCAGGCACACACATATACAGGGCTGGGTGGATGGGACAGTAAATCGTTTTTGGCATTTCTGATTTCCCTTTTCTGCTTATGGAATAACCCAGCTGTGCAGGGTACCTCGTATCCCTCTGAACGTTGAGCTCTTTAGCAAGCTGAGGCTGCAGCCCTGCAGCACCTATCCTTCCCCACAGCCTTCCACTTCCCACTCCTCAAGGATTCTCCAGGCGAGTGTATTTATAAGCCTTCTTCTCCCCCCAACCAAGTGCATGTAAACTTGGGGATTTCAGTCGCTGCAACACTGCTATGAAACCCAAAGCAAAGGGCCAGATCTGATAAGTGAGCAGGCTGGCTGTAGGCGTGGGTGTTGCGGTGGACGCTGACCGAGGCACAGGGGGAGACTCATTCCTGAGTGGAAGGAAGGCATCCGGAATGAGAGGCCATAGCACTGCTTTTCTTGTAATTGTTGCATTCTTTTTGTCACATGTTTATAGTAAATACAATAATGGATACTTCCCCTTCAGCAGAATTTGAATGTTTGCGAGACTGAACTGCAAATGTGTTTATTGCTGAGATGAGGCTTACATTTGAAACCAGTTCCTGAATTTGCAGCTTCTTTCATGCAGCCAGTATCAGTCCAAGTGTGGTGGAGTTGAGTCTAGTGAAGGCCCCTTCCTGTCATAAATAAGATTACTTTCATTTCACTTGTGGAGTGTGTTATTCCTCAGAGTAATGAATTTCCTCTGTGCCTTTGAGCACATAAACATGGTTTTCATTAGGTTTCTATTAAAAAAAAAAAGGCTGAGTAAAATTAATAAGAGGACTATTAACTCCATAAATGCAGATGCGTTTTCACTGTATAACTGTGTTGGAAGTAAACTTTCTTTGCTTAAGACTGCAAATTGCAGAAAATGAAATAATTCTGCAAACCTGAATTCTGCTGTCAGCAAACAAAAGTACTCCAAAATCTGTCTGTTAAAAACCTTTATTGGGAGCAAAAATAGACTATCAGATTAAATGTAGACAGACAAATAGCTTCAGGCTTTTTACTTAATAAGTAACGTATGTGATAATAGTTTTAAGCCATATATTCAGAATTAGCATTGCAACTAAGGACTTGAACATGGCTTTTCCCCCTCTCTTTTACCAGATATGTCCCTGCAGTTGCAGAAAGAGGAATAGCAACATTTGCAAATATTTCACTGTTGGACCCCATAACTCAAAATTTTCATGTACCGTTTGTATTTGTGGCTTGAGATCTCTGTCAAGTGGTGAATCCATACAGCATCATTGTGGTTTTCTTTTTTTCATAGCTGCCAGCATTTTAAACAGAAAACCAAAAATCACCCTGCATGTGAAGCCAGGAATTTGCAAAAATATGGACCGTTAAACTGCTGGCATCTCATTCAACTCTCACAGTCAAAAGTATATAATAAAATGATAGGAATTAGCAGTTAGAATACATGCTCTTTTCACTCATCTAATATATTCTTTTATTGAAGAAAACGGAGGTCAATTTATCACTATCAAATCCTGTGCAATAGATTTCACTTTCTCAAAATGAAGTTGCTACACTTGAGTAGAAACTATTCTTTGGTATTAAAATCGACAGCTTGGCAACTAATTAAATTGCAAAACATCTACATGCAAAACTGCTACATGCAATTTTATATTGTTCTGTAGGCTGTTTCAAGACTTGTTTTAACAGAAAATAAAAATTCTGGAACTTTTTTATGCATAGTTACCATTTCCATTCTGCTTAGGCAACTTCAATGCAAACAACAAAAAGGCATCACATAGTAATTTTTATTCTTGATGTTAATCAAGACATTATGCTTGAACACAGAAATACAAATGTTCCTCTCATATATCAAATCACTGGTTTTTAAAATAATTTATCATGATTTTAATTTTTCTTCTCACTATTTATTTCTTAGTAATTCTATAAGGAAAGCTGCCGATTTTACCTGACAGTCATTTTTAGCCTGATGCTAAGCCTTTTTATTATTCTTCCCTGCTATTAGGCAAGTTTTGCCATTTTGTTACTGTTAACAGTGCAGATGTTTACCATTTAAAATAGTAAGGATGAAGTTGTTTAAAGAGCCAGTCTCATTTATGGGTGATCACTTCTGTTGAAACCTAACAACAGAAGAAGAGAAGTCTTAAGTACCAGCTCCTATTTCCCTTTGCTTTTGTGCGGGAATTTATTTTTTTTTTAATTTTTTGGGGGGTGTAAATATTAAAAGCCCTGCTGCACATTCAAAGTTCAGTATGGTTCTTTAATATTTGATCAGTAGTGTGCTATCCCCTAATCAAGCCCCTGCAAGTTGTAAATCATGGCCACTATGTCACTGTTTTGATTGGAAGCAAGAGCTGTACCATGGCAAATCTCTAGGGACAGCAAACTTCTGCAGCTGTGGAAAGCTGGAACTATTTGCTATTATTATGAAAGGAATCAGTTTTTGTTTGGTTGGGTTTTTTTTCAATGTGAAGTTGTAGTGAAATTCATAAGGTGCACAGGGATATAGTATGAAGATTTTACAGCAAGTATGGCCTGTAATAGTGTTTTTATAATAGAAATTAAGTTGTCCTGAGTGTCAAAGCAGAAAATGTGAAATTATAGCCCCTTTCTCACTCTTCCATTTTCCATCTTAGGCAAAATTATATGTGAGTAATCATAAAATATTTCTAAGCCTAAAACAGTAGACAAGCATTTGGGGCTTCAGTAAAAACCCCTGTTGAATGTAAGGATGTTTTTTCCTTCTAGAAACATGCTGGTAATTTTTACCGCAATTTTGTTTTCATGATGCTGTTTTGAGTGTATTTTGGTCTTTAACTTCTGAACTACATCCAGTATAAATGGAGCTTTAGGACAGAAATGTTAACTTCTGCAGAAGTGCAATGTAAATACTTGCGTTAATTTATATACTGTTAATCACAGAGAATTCTAAAGCTAGATGATAACTTTCCATTAGAATATTGTCTTTAACATACTCTAGAGTGCTTCCCCAAGATTAAATTGCATGACTACAGAGGAAATTAATTTTTGACATATGCAAATCCTCCATCCATATGCCCAGGCTTCTTGCAGGATTGATTGTAATAATATTCCCAGAGGCCCAAATCATATGCTAGGCCTTGATTAATTAAGGTAACCACATAGTCACACTGGGATTTTTCCTAACAGTAAGTCTGGCATGGTGGTATATTCAGTTCGAAAGAGGGATGAGTGGAGGAATGTGAAAGACAGCATACTCGTTGACGTGTGGCTTACGCTAGTGGTTAGGAATCAAAATGAAATACGGATGTGGAAAAAATAATTCCTGTTGGACTAAAAGATGGCCTGATCATATTTTGACATCTGAAATCAGCCTTTGCATTTACTGCAATGACATCCTGTACAGTAGCTTGTCTTAAATCCTTGGTAATGTAGGACTGGTTATAATATAACATATGACATGGATATAGCGTATAATATCTAATAAATAACTTACATGGATTGCTTGGAAAACAAAACAAAATCTTTTCAACTTCAAAAACAAATGGGTAAACATTGAATAAGCAAGCTGATAAATAAGCTTTATTTTATATAATCTTTTTAGTAAATGAATAGTTAGTTACTCAGCATAAATAGCAGTGCTGGGTTTCTGCGGGACTGATGCTTGTTGCCATTGCTATTTTGAAAGTCCTGTAGCTACAGCCTGCAATCTGCCTGGCTTTATTCAGGGCTATTCATAGCTCAGCTTTTATAATTATTAAATGAACCAAATTTACATACCTCCTTTTCAGATACAGATCTATTTTAAAACTCCTATGGAAAGAAATGCTTTCTAATAACAAACCCACCTCATTATTCCTAAGCTTTGCTAAGAAGCAGTAAAAGGTGGTGGTATGTTTTAAGTATGCCTGGAGGGATCACATGTTGAATGTGACTCTCATAGTTTGTTCCCAGGTAGGTCCTTTGCTCTGATTAGTTTAAAGTGGCTGTGAATGAGCATAGGTCAAACTTTAGGCCTTTTTTCTATCAACTCACATGAAAGAGATCTGGCAGAAGGCAAATCAGGTGTGTGATATTTTAAAATGTACAGTAAAAATGTAAGTTGGGTGGAGCACACAATGCTTCCATGAAAGTCTTTTCTTACTCCCAGATAGAGAAATTCAGAGAGAATCCAATAGACCTGCACGAGGCCACCCGGAGTGGTTTATAGCACCATCAGGATTAGAGCTCAGGAGTGGTTTTGTGCAACCCTCAAATTTGCTGTTTCATATGACTTCCTTTGTGAGGAAACCACAATGCCACATACCTGGATTTCTCAACTGCTCATATAGAGGTTGAGGGATGAATCCACCCTTCCTGGCTGTGGGTGATCACAAGCAAGCCCCATCCCACCACCAAATCTACAGTATTGGCACACAGCTGATTTGAACATGAAGTATGGGGTTGTCTTCACATAGTCCTTCTCAGAACCGTTCCTGCACTGTCCTGTATTTTAGCCCAGTGTAGAAACCCCTCCTGAGTTGTGTTGCAGTATCACCAAGTGGCTGTAACTAGGCTGGACTTGCTGTGCTCTTTGGGCATTCACGGTCTTATTCAAATACATCAAACAAAGTGAGCTTGCACACATCCATGTTTACCACTCTCCTTCCTAGGGGGACCAATGGTGTAAAAAAATCCGCTCGATGGCTCTGTTTCAGTGAATGTCAAACAGGAAGAGAAAGATCCCACAACCTTTCTGAGGAATAACTTAAAAGACAGTTGTTTTTATGTGGTAAACAGTGAATATTGAAGAAAAAAGTGTCCTGAGTCCAGCTTCTGGATATCCTTGTGTAGCCTCAACCATCTCTATGTAGACAGTTATTTTCTCTCACAGTCATTTTTAGAGTATAGATTGCTTGTTTTTTCCTTATATCCTTCCCTTCCAATTCTGTATATCACACTGGAATCTCACAAAAGAGTCAGGTTGGATGTGTTGATGTTTTTCCCTAAGATATTCCTATGATGTGGAAGATAAATCCTTAAATGCATTTGCCAGATAGAAATATAACCTGCTGGTTCTTCATGCAGAGCTTCCTTTGCCTCCTTCTTCTTGAAGTATGTTGTGAAAGGCAACTATTCTAGCAGGGTGGCATATATTTAGTAAGACCTGCATGCATGAAATAAAGAATGAATATTTTGACATTTTTCATTCATGATTTCATATAGTAGCCCAAATATTATATCATGTGCAAAATTCTTCAACAAAATGTTAAGGGCCCAACTCAGCATAATCTTAGAAGTTACTCTAAAAATATCTAATCAGAGAAAAGCAGTAAAATATGATATGTTGCAGTACCTAGCCTTTTTAATGCAAACAGACAACCTATAATATTATGTGCTTATTTAGTATTGAATTTATTTGTTAATTGATTTTATATTGAATGTATTCCTTTATTCAGCTGCTGTTTGATGGAAGAGTAAAATACAGTGACTCTTTCTTAAAGCACTTTTTCCTCTCTTGTAATGCCCAGCCTATTGGAGAGCTGTGTATTGCTTAGTGCAGTTGTCACATTATCCTCGCCGCATGCTCATTTTGCAAAATGAAAAACAAATTCTCATCTGTCCTGTTTGGACAGTGAATATATTTCACCTGAAGTATAGGAAATCTGCCATATGTCCAAATTGTAGTGAAGCTCTTCAGCTATGTAGCAGAATCAATTTTCCTTTGTGTTTTTATAAACAATACTAACTTCAGCATCAAAGTTCTCCAGTTGCAAGAATATTTTTTGCAGGATTCAGTTTGGGCAGAAACTCGTGTTAGTCTTCTGAGTCAGACTGATTGTTTCCTGTTGCCATTTCTTCCTTTACCAAGTCCCATCTGTAAGACATAACCATACACAGTGTGGTGTTTCCCTCTGTGGCTAAAAACTAAATATCTAGGTATGTCTTCTCTTTATTGAAGAGTATAGCAATCACAGTGTCTAATTAAAGGACAACACAATTACTGTTTAGAAGTCCAAGAAGATATTCAGAATCAATTGAAGCAATTTTGGACTTGGTATACTGTGCAGCTACCTAAATAAAAAGAATTCCCCTTTCTTCTCTTTCACAGCCCTCTATTGCAAACCCCCTTGAAAATCTAGCCAAGGTTACCCTTGTGGCTTGGATCATCTTTGCATCCAGTATAATTTTAAAAGTCACCATTTTCCATGAGACCAGGATATTTTTTCTCCTGGTGAATTTGATCATAGGTACATTAGTACTCAAATGTCAGACAGTATCTTTCTGTGGGGTTGGGTTCCTTTGGTTTAGCTTCTCTTTAAACTGGTGTCATTTCCTTTTCATTTTTCCCCATCTCATTCCCAAAGGAATTAGCAACAAACTCCCTTTGAGAAAAAACACTGCTGAGGAAGAAAGTACTTTTGATGATTAAGGCCCTTCTATTCAAACAGTTCCTGCCTACACTATGGAATCCACAGATACTGTAGATATAAAGGAGAAGGTTAGGAGATAACTAAGACCCCTCAGGCTTGGTATGTAATCAAAGAAGTATTGTTTGTGAATGACTTAAGGGGAAGTGGAGTGGCTAACATTTTGGCCCCGATCCAGCTACCACTGGAATTGATGGCAGAATTCCCACTGACTTAGGAGAAGCGAGAGCAGGTCTTTTGTCTGGTAGGGACAAGCATATGAAAACACAACAGGAAAGATGACAACCATGCAAATTGGGAAAGACAGCTGCCTACAGATTTCTTATTTAAAGGACAGCTCTGCCTGGGTAAGTGAGCTCTGTAGGAGAGGCGTGTTTCCTCTCCAGTTCCCGGGCAGTGCCCAACTCAGTCAGCAGCACCTTTTGGTGGAGGCAGGATCCCACTGTACAGATAACAGCAGTTACAGGAATACAGCTCTTTATCTTGCCAGATGAAGTTGTAAGAGCAGCTGAAAATTAGCTAATAACAAGCACAGTTGTGCTAGGTAGGAACAAAGAGCTAGCAATCCTGGCCGTCTGTTTTCTGTAGAGAATTAAAGAACAGCCGCAGAGGTCATGTAGAGCACAGTACCTCCTTTGGCACAACATCCCAACTTTCCTAAGTCAGTAATTTAGAGCTGTTTGGGTATTATTTACATTTCATAACATTGTGCACCTGTGTGTAAACAGTTGAAGTCTGAACTCCAGGCATAGCACCTCCCACTACATTTATGTTAATAGCTCTGCAAGTGAGTAGATGTACTTCAGTAGCTGTACTATAAGGCACCTCTTTTAGGGTCAGCCCCTGAGAAAGGTGCTCTCTACCTCTTTCCTGCTGTCATTATTGTGTGAATGGTCAGAGGCACATCTCTTAGACCTAGTAGCTCATTGTCCTGGGTATTTGCACTTCAGGCATTAGAAGGCAGCTGTTGGACTCTTGCTTCAGGTTGGGTTTAGGCCACTTGGAATTGCATAGTTTCCCTGAGGAGCAGTGACAACTGTGACTGGCATTCCTTGGAGTGGAAGAGCTCAGATACCTTAAACTTGATTAGGAACCAGCACTGGAGAACTGGCAAAATTCACAGAGGGAAAATTAAACATTTTGGAAAGTCTGGGAAGGAAAATAAATATGCAAGCTACAGAAACCAGGAAAAAAAGGACAGAGTAAAAAAGAGATTTGACAATTGTTCAGGGACTTACAAAAGAGGCCACATCTGTACTGGCACTATCCCAAGCTATGAACAGGTCTGACAACCACAGAAGAAGCTTTCCCCATGCAAAGACTGGAGATATGTTTAGTGGAAAGGGTGCAGTGCAAACTAGCTGCACTTTCTTTTGCCTTATGTTCATATGGTTCCCATTTATTGGGTGGAATTGAATAGCTGCAGACTTGCCACTCTCAGAGGAAAGAGATCATCTTACTGTAAAAGTCTTGGGGGCAATTTTGCTTGAATGTATGAGAAGGATGCTTTGGCCATGATTTGTGAAACCTTGAGCAGGGCACAGCAGGAAGTGCAAGGTGGTTTTGCTTCAGTGCAAGGGTGAATGAAGGGCATCTGTGGACACAAATATCATTCAGCTGCTGGAGCAGCCTTCACTGAGCAGAAACAGCCTGGTGCTCTGATATCCACTGCATGGCTTTGTCAAAATAGGGTCAGAAACAGAAGAGTGTTGTGAGAAGAATTCATTTGATTAGGGATTCTGGACATGGAAAGAAGACTGTTTTCTATCAGCCTTTCTCAGGTCCAAGCTGTGGGAAGAAATGGGCCTGGTGCCACTCAGTGCTGGTACAGGCAGGGTCAATGTCAGTTGCAATTCTTCCCTCTATCATCCCTCTTCCATTTGCCCCATGTCCACATCTGTCAGGTTTTGGTCTTTCACTTTAGACTCCAGCGGCTGAGTTTAAGCTACTAGCTGAGACAAAAAATGGGTTGGTATCCCTTGTGGCTGGGAAAAGAGGCTGAAAACATGAACCTGAGATGTGCCAAAGCCAATGAAAGAATTCAAAATTTAAATTGCACATGGACTTTTTAAGTGTTTTTCCAAATTTTTGAATGCTAATTCAGAAATAACTGAGTAACTCACACTAATCAAATTATGCAGACAACTCTCCCTGCCAGCATTAAGCAAAGTAAAACCCTAATATTATTTATTTAACTGCAGAGAGTTTGGAGGAACAAAATAGTTAAGTGAAGGATACCATTTAGCTGTTGTCAAAGACTGCCTGTTTCAGGGGTAAAATTGAAGGCTTAAAAGAAGTGAAACCCTTTGTATACCAGGTGGAAAAACTCCATTCTCCAAGCTTATTTCTCACTGTGCTAAACAATCCCATAATTTCTGTGTGCTTCAGATTAATCAGAACTGTCAGATTTAGTAACTTACTTTTTTTTGTATTCCTTTTTTGACAAAGTTACTCTTGAACTGAGCCTTTCTCCAAAGTATACAACTATTTTTAATAAACTATTATCTCATGAACAAATTCTCCTCAAAAATTTTCTTCATCAAGTGCTAAAACATAGATACTAATGACATAAAATTCTGATCACATTCAGACTTGAGCAGTATCTATTGACATTGCTCTGCTTTGGAGGTGTAATGCTCTGTAACAGACAAGGGAGCTAATAAACCAGTGTCTGCATCAGTCATGTTGGAGAGGAGAGTCAATGTGGCTTCTGCAGAATTAACTCTGACACATGAGTGGTCAGTAAGTAGAGTAGGGAAGGTGCCAGAAATCAACTGTCTTCAGCTGAGACCCTCCAGATAATATGCTTGCATTTCATCCACCACCATCACCCAAGGCTTGTGCATAAACTGCATAGCCACTGGTCAGTATGGAAAGTTCACTTTCAGATTACTAGCTGGTTACAAACGAGGACATATTAAAAATACGAGGACATATTTAAAAAGCAAGCTACCAAAAATAGTCACAGGCACTCAATGCAAGTGTGCTTCAATTTCTCCAGGCATGCTGAAGTGTGATACTATGGATTGTTTTTGCCACTTCTCTCCTATTTGGACTGTAGAGCAAAAGGTTTACACTGAGTAGTAACTCAATTACAGTCCCAGGAGTGAATGAAACATGAGTGAGGAAGATAGTATTAGGAAACTGCACCACTACTCTCAGATTTCTTTGGCTTTATTTTGACAGCTGAATTAACATGAGTTATCTCTGCTCAAGTGAACTTCCCCCAGCATAGCACAGCTTACTCGAGAACAGTCATACTGCAAAATTATACTGGAGCACCGTAAATGAATTAAGGGATCAACAATGTGCCTGTATAGCAGCACAGAGAGATTAACTTGGCAAAACTAAATATTTTACCCCTTCATTATAACTTGACACAAATTGCACAGGTTAAAATGTACCATCATTTTTAAACTAATGTTTTTCTTTATGGTTGCATGTTTGGTTAGGGCTGAAATTTTAGTTTTGGCTCAAATTAATTCTATGCTGAAGATAAATGCTTTGATTAGCAGTTTATAGAAAAGTGTATTTTTGAAGAACTTACTTCAGCTTCCTTCTAAGGGATCTCAGAGCAGCTCTGGGAGCTCTCTCCAATGTCTCCTGGGGTTTAATGTTTTGCCTCTCATTCATTCTGCTGAAGAACTGCTTTTGGAAGGAAAGATCACATCCCACATTCTTTGTTTACACATATCTCATTTTGCCCTGGAAAGAGAAAGGAAAGTTGTGTCTGACAGACAAAATGAGATTGGAAAATTAGCAGGATACTTGAGAGTGATGTTAAAATTGCTTTCCTCAGCCAGAGCCCACGAGCACCTGGGTGCAGTTGAGGGAGATGGTTCAAAACCTCTTGTTTTAAAGCATTATGGAGCCCCCAGGAGCATGTGTTTGACACACAGAGACAGAAATGGGAGGCAATGAACTTAGTGGAAGTTGTTGTTAATTTAACCTCCCCTCCCAAAAAACACCACAGAAAAAACAACACCTTTCCCCCTCCCCCCCCCCCCCAAAAAAAAAAAACCCACTTCATTCTGGTAAAGTCTTGAATTTTCCAAATGAGACTTCCAGGAAGGACTCTTTATCTGTGTGTTCTCCAGCACTGGCATTCTTATGTCTAGAAAACAGGCTTCTTTTCTGGGGAGAAGTCCCAGCTGCAGACAGCCTAATTTGTTCTTGGCACATCCCAGGATTTGTGTTGCTATGGGGGTCAGAACTGTAATAATTCACAAATCCATCTTCTGAGCTGGGCTCAATTAGTGAATCCTCTTTTTTTTCCCCCACTTTTCCAGTTGCCTTTTGGGATAGGTAGAGCCTTCCTTGAGCAGAGCAGGGAGTATTGGAGCATGTTGTATGGCACTATGCCTAGCAATGTCACTGGAAGGAGCAGGACAACATTGTCTCTGCTTTTATCAGGAACAGAAATGGGGCTTGGCTGGAGAAGCTGCTCATCTCCTCTGCACCCTTGATTGTACATGAAGAAATTGCATTTCCCTTGCTGGCATTTAAAATGCTTTATTCCATTATTTACAAAATCTGCAGGAAATGAACCCTTTTCATTCAAGACTGGGGCTCCTGTCCCTGTGTTTCCTCCTTGCTCTAGACCTGGCAGAAGGCAGCCAGGGGAATATAAATTCCTCCTGTCCAAGGAAGGACCCATCCCGACATTTGGCCGGGCAGCTCCCAAAGGGATGGGAAGTTGAGGAGCCATCAGCCTGCAGCACAGGCATAAGAGCTGCATCTTCTCAGGGGGCTGCTGTGAATTTCTCTGAGGTCTGGGGCAGGTTATGTCATTGCTGCCTGCCTCAGTTTGCCTGGGCTGTGCATAAACAGTGGAAATAGCCCCAGGTGGGAGCTAGATACAGCGATTGGAGCTTCACAGTTCTGGGATCTGTGAAGCTGCTCCTAAGTGTTTCAGTTGCCATTATTCATAAGCTACAGCTGTGTGCTTTAAAAACACTTAAGACTTGGCCATATCAAAATGGATGTTGACCAGACACAGTAAAATATATACCCACCTAATCTCAAAGTTGATTTAAGCTTCCCAGCTACTTCTAGGTGTTAGAGCAAAGATAAGAAAGAGAGCTGCTGAAAATATTTAAAATGGCAAGGAATTTCTCTTCTCTCTTCCCAGAAGCAGATGGACTATTTTTACTCCTTCATTCTGAGCACATTGACTTTGTGAGGAGAAATTGGATAAAAAATATTACGTTTTTACAGAATTGTGAGAATCTGAAGGACTTTTGCATGTAATTGGCAACTGTCAGCTAGAACTAACTGCCTCTGGTGGCTCCAGCGATAAGGAAAGGTCACATTTCATGCAACTAAAGATTCATTACTTGGCAAAATCCAGACCCTAGTGTCCTCAAAGCATGCGCTGACTTGCAGTAAGACCTGATATAGGAAATGTGGTTACAGGATTGCTCAGGTGTATAGAGTCTCTCTAAAGGCAGTATGAATGTATATGTGTTCTCTACCTCTTTCTGTGTTGTTGGTTGAGGTCATAGTCTGTTTGGGCTTTTTATGAAGCAATGTGCAGTTGCGGAAGCATGAAAGGAAATTCTCTTTAAATAAGATATTTCACTGCTATTACACTGATAGTGGGGAAAGTATACAATATGTCAGCATTTCTCCTTTGCTGCCATTAATGGCACAGCCATTAAAATCTTAAGCCACTGATATATATGAATATTAAGAAATACTAGTTTTTATAACAGTAAGTAAAACCTCTTTGTTCAGTAATAATTCAATTTCTCAGTATTATTTATCTGTATGCGTGTGTTTGCTGGCATTAGAAAGTTAAGAAATCAAAAGTCAGAAACCTGTTTGACATGTGTATATATATAGAATTACAAAATTATGGAATCATTTCAATTGGAAAAGACCCTTAAGGTCATCAAGTCCAACCATTAACCCTGCATTGCCAAGCCCAACACTAAACCATGCCTCTCAGTGCTATGTCTACATGTCATTTAAATAAACCCAGGGGTGGTGTTTCCACCACTTCCCTGGGCAGCCTGTTTCAATGCTTTACCATCTTTTAAGAGAAGAAATTTTTCCTGATATCCAATCTAAACCTCCCCTGGCACAACGTGAGGCTATTTCCTCTAATCCTGTCACTTATTACCTGGGAGAATTGAGTGACCCCCACCTGGCTACAACCTCTTTTCAGGTAGTTGTAGAGAACAATAAGGTCTCCCCTGAGCCTCCTTTTCCTCCAGAATAAACAATTTCAGCCCCCTCAGCCACTCCTCATAAGACTTATGCTCCAGAGCCTTCACCCACCAGTCTTGTTGCCCTTCTCTGGACTCGCTCCAGCACCTCAATATCCTTCTTGTAGTGAGTGGCCTAGAACTGGACACAGGATGTGAGATGCAGCCTCACCAGTGCCAAGTAAAGGCTGACAATCAGTGTGTCCTGATCCTGCTGGCCACACTGTTGCTGATCCAGGCCAGGATGCCATTGACCTCCTTGGCCTTCTGGGCACACACTGGCTCATGTTCAGCTGCTGTCATCAGCACCCCCAGTCCTTTTCTGCTGGGCAGTTTTCCAGCCACTCTGCCCCAGCCTGTGGCACTGCCTGGGGTTGGTGTGAAGCATTTTGCCTTGGTGAATCTCATACAATTGGCCTCAGCCCATCAATCCAGCCCGTCCAGATCTCTCTGCAGAGCCTTCCTGCTTTCCAGCAGATCAGTGCTCTCACCCAACTTGGTGCTGTCTGCAAACTTAGTGAGGGTGCCTTTTATTTCCTCATCTAATCCTTCTGGGAAATACATTAGACATAACTGGAAGGATACTAAACAGAACTGAATGATACACATATAAAAAGTACTTGCAAACAGAAATATTGTTTCAGGTTGTATGTTAACAGCTATTGAAAATATATGGACAAAGGGTTGCAAAATATCTTTTATTAGAGTTCTGATAATTGTTTCCACCTAATGAGATGCTTTAAACAAGCAGTTAGCCCAAAATATTACATAGCAAGCAAGAATTGCCCATTGTGTCAAAGTTCACCAGTGGGGTAAACTGTGAAGTATACCTTGGGGACAGAGCCAATAGAGGGGAGCTTAAAGAACTGGATTTAACAGAGAAATTACAATCATTCAGAACAATACAGGTGAAGGTATAAAATATAATTGGTTAGGGACATTGTCTTTTAGTAGTAGTAGACATCAGTTAGTATAAACAGGCTGGGTAAATAGAGACAGTGGAATATTTGACTTATCAATTTTGATTCAGTAGAACAGTCGTGTTATATATTATACTGGGACTTTTATTTATTTAGAATACCTTGCATATTATCATTTATTTTGTTTGTTTATCGAGAATTTTGCAAATATACAGTGATAAGAAAACAACAGCAAGTAAATAAGTAGAAATTCAATCAATACTATCCAGTGGAAATAGTTGTAAAGGAAGTTAAGAAGGAGCATATGCAATAAAATGGCTGGAGGGAAGGAATAAGTGCATGAGAACTGATGGATTTGGTTTCCTATAGATATGTGTCTCACATGTACTAAAAATCTCCCTATTACCTGCACTTTTGTAGTTCAAAGTTAATAATGTGATGGGAAACATTTTCATGTCATTATTTAAGAGGTATTTTTATTGAGGTAAAAGCTGTGAATTCAGTGTAACACAGCATAGGGAACAAAAGCTGATGCATCAAATATGCAGACATACAGCACACAGCAAAAGTAGCAAAGCTGAGTTCAAAATTCATGGCTATTTTTGTTTCCCATTTATTTAGGCATCTTGGCAGACACAACACAGTTTTTTGAAATTGTTTCTGGTTAGTTCAGCACATCCCTGTCTTAAATCCTCTCCTGGAGCGCAAGTCACACTGCCTGCAAAAGCTCTGTGAAGGAGAACTAATCAACTGTGAGCTCCCCTGTGGATGTGACCTCTGTCAACAAGCTGTTTATGATTCCCAGAATGGATTTAAATGGATACCAGTTCTTCTTCTGCTGTGAGAAGCTGTTGACATGGTTGCAGTTGATTAAAAAATAATCCCTATATCTTATAGGAGAGTCAGTGAATCATTGCTTTACTTAGGGAACCTTAAGATCAACACCTCACCCTCTGAACAAAAATAAAGGACAACAAAACCACCTCTGGGACATGCTGGTGATGCCCACACAGAGCAGTTTCCCATAGATTTTCCACTGCTGAGACAGACATCCGAAGGATTTTCTCTTCCTTTTAACATAAGGAGCAATGAAATAAATGTCTACTGCTTTATTCACTGGATAAGGCAGGGAATGGATCAAGCGGAGGAAGGCGAGGAAGTTCTCCTTGCTGTGTTTCTGAACAGGCTCTTTCCCAAGACAGCAGAGGTCAGTGTGCTCATTAGGAAAGAAGTAGAGAAATCAGAATGCACTTGGGATATTTCAATCCTCAGCTGACAAAAACAGTGTCTTTCTTCCTCCGGAAAAGAATTGCTAATTCAGATTAGTTTTTCTGCAGTTAAAAAACAGTATCTTTTCACCAGTATTAAATACAAAATCTGCATTTAAGAAGAATCCTCTGAATTCTCACAGCCATTAACCTAAAGAAGTTATTAAAAAGCATTTGGGGTTGGAGACTCCACAAATTCATTTCTGTCACTTGGAGGACTGGAGGGTGTACAACAGACTGTGGGCAGGTTTCAGTCTTTGCCCTAGCATACCTAAAAGCTTGGTAATGTAAAATGTAATTTGCAAGAGCAGCCCAGGACTGTTTATTGTCATGTGTATTTCTCACAAGAGAGCTGCAGTTTTAAACATGATAAATTTGACACTATTTTCTGAGATATCAGGAAATGTGCTTGGGTTCCCAGGTAGCCTTTGTGCAGCATCTTTCAGATGACCCTGGTTAGACTTGGGAATGGTGTGACACCGGAGAGGTGAAAGACTGGGGAACAAACAGAAACCACAGTATGCTTTGTATACAGTCAAGCAATTGCTTTCAGTCTTTGGTGCCACCTGTGCTATGTTACCTACCGTCAACATTATAAGTTTCTATCCTTTCTTAAAATTATAAAATCAAATCTGTATTTGTTTTGACAGCTGACATTGAAACTTAATTTTTTCCTACCTCATAGGAAAAGAAAATAAGCTGTTGCTTGCTTGGTTGTCCAGCTGCTAATTTTTTGTCCAAACCCAGCAGGCTGAAGCTGGAACAGGAGAGGGCAGTACAGGAGTGTCTGAGCACCCAGACTGTCAGAGGAAAATAGGGTGAGCAGGGATACAGGCATTTAGGAAGCATGTTTTGTTCTCATTAGTGACAAGAGAGAAGCTCTTAAAACTCCATTTGCTTTCTTCAGATAAATGTTTTTGTATCATAGACACACTGTAAATTAAATTCAGAATTGTTTAGTGGCTAACACTAAAGGATGCTATTATTTCTGTTGACATGTTGGGTTTATTTATTGTGATAAGAGAGGACCATTTCTTATGGGGACTGAAAAAAGCAACGCAGCAACTTGTAATTTAGCTAAGGATAATCTGGGATATTAGACACATGTATTCAGGTATCTTTTCTGAGCTGCAATAAAATCAGTGTTTCATCCCTCCATCCAGCTGCATGTGTTGGGATTTGCAGTGTGGCTGAGCAGGGGGAATGTGCTGAGGCACTGCTTAATCCAGAGGCACTCCAAGCATGTGCTATGAAGTGAGGAGAGACAGTTTTGCCCTCTGACACAGGACAGCAGTTGAGCCTTTTAGTGCAATTCTTTCACAGAACAGTGGTGCTGTAATGTCTCCTCAATGATGTACAGCTCAACAGGCACATGAATAAGCACCCGGTGTTGCTGTGCATCCTGCAATCCTAATTCCCCCACCTCTCCTGGAAGGAGGCTCACCTGCTGAGCTTTCTCTCTGACTCCCACCGAAACAATCTATCTCTTACAGGGTGATTTGGGTGACTGGAGGCAGAGGAAGAAGGTGATCCTCCAGACGGGAGGAAATCCCCCCCTCTCCCCTCTACAAAAGCATTTGAAACACAATTTTAAAAGCACAAGGCCAGCTCATCGATGGGAGTGGGAATTTGGCAGTCTGGTCTTTTGACACAGAAGACTTACTGGACTGGTGTAAGGCAAATTGGTCAGCTGAGCTACAGCCTTTTTTTAGTCTTCAGAGATTGTCTTGGATGTCGCACTCTTCCTGAAAATCCCTTTATTTCTTGTACTATGGAAGCCTTATATTAGCATAACAAAGAAGGATGCAATTACTTCCAACTACCTGGTTTGAAGAACCTGTTAGAAAAGACCTGGTCATAATTTATGGTAGCACAGATCTATTAGGGGTCACTATGCCACCTGATGGTGTACAAGCAGTTGTCAATACAAGGAAAAGAGAAACTTCTGCTCCTTAAATCCCTCCTAACATCCATGTGCCAAGCACTGATACAGAACTTAGCATGGGGATGCATCTTAACTCTGCATGCCTCAACCCAGTTGTATCCAGTTGTATCAGTTTTGAAGACCCAAACCTACAGATACAGGACAGAGAAGGACTATAGTGAACCCGTATACATTTACTGCTGTCTTTATTTTGCAAGCTTCGCTATTGTGAACTGATGGTGGGTCTTTTCTACTCACATAGCTAAATAAAAATATGAAACACAGTAAGGGCATGGAAATAAAAAGCAGGCAACAGAATTTGCCTTGGGGCTTTTTTTTGTGGTTGTTACTGTGGGGTTTTTTTGTTTTTTTAAGAGGAGATGTAGAGAGGAACACAATCAAAACAAAACAAAACAAAAAAAAGGATCTGTTCAAAGACTGACCTTAATGACATTAGTGATTCCTTGAGCACAAGTCTAATTTGCTTTGTACATCCTTGTAGAAAAAGGGTGACTTAGACTCACTCACAGATGTTTTTTTCATTCTTTCTTTTTCCTTTTCAGAGACATCCTCTAACAATCTCCTCCCTCTTTTATCCTAACAATTCTGAAATGTTTACTTCCACACCATTATCTTTTATGGAACTTAGCAGCACAGTCATTTGTTATTTTTAGAGCTTTTCAAACAACAGAAGGTTTCATCGCAGTTTTGCACATCTTTGCTGCCTCCTAATGTTACTTTTCTTTTATTAAATCACTTAGCTCAGTTTGTGTATCATAGCATTTTCTCTTTGAGTGAAGTAACTTTCTGCTTCCCTTCTGCTTATTCTCCATACACACTGTCACATCTCATGCTGCGAATACAGCTTGATGTGCTGGAGACTCATTCTTGTCTGGTCCTGTGATATGAATTAGTCATTGGAGGGCATTTTTGGTTTAATTTCAGTGAGAAGGAATTCAGTTCATGCACTCCAAGGTTACTTTCTAATGCAAATCAAAGCACAGCAAATGGGAACTAGAAGTAGATTGAAATTCCTAATCCAAACTAAAATCTAATGTAGATGCAACTAATGGGATTTAATGCCTGGACCATAAAGGTACTTTTAAAAGTGAATCAGAATTACTTCTCAGCTTCTCTACATGCATTTTTTAAGGGAACACACAACTGGCTTTGAGCACAGTCATGCGTGGATAACTGGAGTGACACCACCACCTAATGTCTGTCCTGGCTTAGCTAGCTGGTTGTGTGATTTATATTTTTTATGTAATGTTTAGGTCTATTAGGTATTCTTAGGCTTGGAGTTTGAGTAGCATAAGTTTTTTGGTATAAAACTTGTTTTGTATAAAGTATTTTCTTTTAAAGATAATAGTGCTGGTAAATATAGATATATTAGAAATAAACATTATTGGGGGCAGGGTTTGTAGGACATGACAAAAGCCTTATCTTCATCTGATTTCTAAAATGTTCATGCTCAAGCACTGGGAATCAACAATCTGATCCCAAGCTCTCTTACCAGGTAGATTTAAAAGCATAAAAAATCTGCATGAACAGTGCTGACCTCTTTTCAGCCTACACAGATTTACTGCTAAATATACTGCATCAGTAAACTTCACCTCAAGGGGGAGGAGAAAAAAGCTCTATGGAAATGATGCAACACAATTTGACAAATTTAAGTTCTTGACTTGAGAAAGCCCTTTAATTTGTTAAAAGCACAAGTGGGTATGTTCTGAAACACTACCAAATAACAGATAATTGCCTGCGCTCAGTGTGTTCATCAGCTTTCTACAAAGGATCTCTTTTAGCACATTTCTACATTACTAAACATACAATTCTTAATTCTTCCTAATATTTTTTTTCTGTTAGTTAGCTTCTCAATTGCAAAAGCTCTTTTTAAGTAACAAATAGAAGCTGATGAGACTCATGCTATTACCCAAGGGAGGAAGACTGGGTAGACAGCTACCTTTAAAAAGTCTTCTGCTTCTTTCTAAATTTTCTGTTTTCCCTGAGGCCATGCCTTGAACATCAGAGGTCAGAAGGCAGCATTAAGGCTGGGAGTGGTTGTATACAATGGCATGCCCCTTTTCAGTCTAATGAATGTGTAGAGGGATCATTTCAAGTAGTTTATAGAATTGTGGGTTGTATTGCTGTTTCTTTGATGTAGCTTTTTCACACTGACTTGTGCTAAAATTCATGCTTTCTGTCCTTAGGCTGGGGAATCTCCTACATGTCTGTCAGAGCAATTGTCTTAATTCCTTTCATTTGAAGGATATTGCAGTATTGAATTACCAAAGGGATTTCTCTAAAGAAAGGAGAGAAAAGAGAGAAGACTTGGGTAAAGCCTGTACGGAAGCATTGACCAAACATTTACTTGGTCTTTGCCCAGAGCTGTCTGATCACACCGCAGAAGTACCCCTTTCTTACCTGTAGCTGCAAACTGCCCTGAAAATATTGTTAAAATGTGTTCAGTGTTTTTAAAGTCATTGTGATGCCTAAAGTGCTGGTAAAAATGAGACGCAGACACTGCAGTATAGGGAAAAGGGTATTACCTTGGTTTAATATGATCCCAGGTGCACCATTGTCAAAGGTGGCACCACGACGAAAAGAGGCTCCCGGGTACAACGCGTATACAATTTTATGGACCTCACCAATTAGCATATCTATCTAAAATTCCCCAATAAGAAACCTAAAAAATGAAGTAATTGCCCCCTTATTCTAATTATCTCCCCCCCCCAAAAGGCTACAACTTAATTTACAAAAACATGTTCCAGAGATGAGGCTCCGTTCAAGGTTGGTGCCTCATGCTCTTGAGATTTTGGGGATGTTTCATCTTCCCCAAAGAATTCTGAACTAGGCTAGAGTACAAGGGTTATAAACATGTGGGCTAAGGTACAGGGATTAAAAAGTACAGGAATGGGAAAGGATGTAAAGTATAAAAAGGGTATAAAAGTATAATTAAAAAGGACAAAAAACCCATCAGGCATCAATTGAATAGCTGAATACTTGTTGCAGTTACTGGAGGGCTAAGATGCAACCTGGAGATGGAGATGCAAAGGCCATCACTGCTGAGAAGTGATTCCAACTGTGAAGAAAGTGTGAGTCTCCCTGTTGAGCTTCAGAGTTTGTTGGCAAATTTGACTTCATCTCTGTTTTAGAGTTGTTTAGAGTATCTAATATATAAAACTATGGACTGAAATGATGGCTTAAAACAGTGATTTTACATACCTTGTACACTGTAGAGAGCTTTAAAACTAGTTCAGTTCATTGACCTGTCTTTTCTTTCTCTTGGTTACATTGTAATAGACTACTCAAACCAGAAATAATTCCCCCGTCATCTTACTATGGAGGGATCTTAAAGGAAGAAATCTCACCTTTAAAATAAACACCAGAATTTATTGTAAAAATGGCTTCTCTATATTATCATTGGACTATCTCTCCTAAATGAACCAGAGGGATGCAGGTGTACTCTCCAGAAGAGTTTGACCCACTGCCTATTTTTGTGTATGTCTATCACTCTGATCTGATATTAAATGTATGATCCATTGGTTAAATACATCTGTCTACCTGTCTAAGTAGGCCAGACTGTAGCCACTGATGCAAAGAGGCTTAATCAGCTATTCAGAGTGCAGCACTTAGTGACCAGCTCTGGCATGCCCTGTGCATTCAGGTTCTCCACCCGTACAGCAGGCTGGCATGCCAGTAGTTCTCTTAAGAAAAACAAGTTAAATTTAGTGCTTAGAGATGGAAATATTTAATTAATCTGGCCACCAATCTTGCTGACATCTATCATAACATTTTTGATTGCTAGTTGAAAATATGCTTAGTGTAAAATACACTTCCAGCATCTCTGACTTGTATTAATAGAGCTATTATGCGATTTTCATTGGGGCTCAGTTTTGCTTCAATGTGTCTCCTGGGGAAGCAAGGGATGAAATGCATTTTCACTGAATGTAGAGTGCAGCCCATACAGTTCATTTCTTAAAATATTTTAATAGTTCCTAGAAGTTTCAGCAGTGAAAATCCTGTTGTAACAAATATATGGTGTTTGCAGATGGGCTTCTCAGTTTGTGAAGTAAATGAGGTGACTGTGGAAGCTACACACTGACAGTCAGGGAAACAGTAAACTCTGGTTTTATCTCAAAGCAGAGAAACCTAAAGCAGCAGCAGCACACATTTCATTTTGATTCCCAGCATCCCTGGAAGATCCAGGCTATTCTGTGTGCCAGTTCAGTATTTGGCTTTTATTTTGACCAAGCTGGCTTTGGTGTTCTAATTTGCAGGTATCCATAAAATTAAAAGGCATCTATCAACTCAGATCACTTGAATAATTTTTTTCGAACGGGCTCCTGTTAAGATCAGTGATTGCCTGAAGAAAGACATTTGAGCCACACAGAGCTCTCCAGAGCACATCTCTAGAAGGCAAGACCCTTATCTCCCACCTCTCCATTAGCCAAAGGAGCCTTTCTAAAACAGTTTTTAAGCCCATAAATGCAATATTTTGAGGCTAATTAATATGTGTTTAAACTGTGACTAATACTTCTGGAGCCTTTGGTTCTTAAAACTTCTGCTCAAAGTTACTGCTAATCTCCTTTTGGTGTAGCTCCAATGATGTCACTTCCAAATATTGCTTTTTCCTTAACTTTGTTTCCTCATAAAGGTGTAGAAACAAGCTTATACAAGCTAGTAAGAAGACTGTCAGCTAAACCTAAGTAGTAGTATCCAATGAGAAACCAAGTTCACGATGTCCCACAGCTGCTCAGTCTTCTGAGGTTTCATCTGGTAGTGTTCAGTGTATCCTCCCTAAGTATATTCCTATTGAGCTGGAAGTCTAGCTGTACATCACTGAGTCTGTTCCAAAATCCAAGGAGTTGAAAGCTGCACAGAACCATGAGGATTTGGACCTTCAAGATTGTTTGTATTGCTTGTGGCTTTCACACTATTTTTGATTCTGATCATTCCTGCTTTCTCCATCTTGAGGGCAGCAGATCAGGTCCTGTCACTGGGGAACTTCTCATGTTGAGCAGGATCTCCAAGCAGCAGAAAATGCCCAGTCCATTCTGATCTCCTTCTCCATGCTTACTGCCAGGTATTCTTAGGTATGCTGCCTCCAATTCCTCTGCAATGCTTCTTAATAAACCTCAGCCATATTTGGTCCCATATTCCTAGTAATTTCTGTATTTCATAATCATGTTTTTTAAATGCTTTTTGTGATTTTTTTGCTGATTATAGTATTTTAAGGCTCCCTAAAACAAACCTGATAAAATTCCATCCTTGAATATGACACATAGTTGCTTCCTGACATCTGATTATACATTCTTACAGCAGCTGCTCTTGAAACTTCATCAAGAACATCAAGAAATATATTCTCAAAGTAAAGAGTACTCTTCCTCACACTTCAGCATTTTTTCTGTGCTTGCCTACTTTTTGTCACTTTTCTTTTATACAAACCATTTCTCTGATAAACTAGTCCTCTTAACTGACTCCCTTTCTGTAATTCCTTCCATATGTTTATTGTCCTTTGTGAAAAGTATGGAGTAAATGATTCCTACTGAGGTCATGTCATTTTGTTTACATTCTTAGTAAATATGAAGAGCATGATTGGAGCCCTTTAGGCATCTCAAATATGAATGTCTTTTTCCTGGGTCTTCTATAAAAACAGGATGCTGAATTTTGTGGAGCTAACCTGGCAAGGAATAAGTTTAATAAAATCAATAGATGTCAGTATCATAAATGTATTGGTAAATGCAGTTGTTTTTTTTGTTAAATTCCTCTCTAGTTTAACAGTTTAATAAACATTTTATAAAAAAATCTCTCTACAACTCATTTTCAATATGGACTCTGGACAGAGCCTCATCATTGCCTGGGTGTCATTAGTAGTCTGCTCCTTGCTGAAGGAGTGAGCGTAACCCCATGCAGTGGCTGAGCAGCCTTGGTCTGGGTAAAGCCCAGGAAATGGGCCAGGCTCACTGTGTTTTGTGAAACTGATACATTTTTAGCTGTCTGATGACAGTTAGGAGCTGGGAAGTAACAGATCTCAGCTTGTTGCACTTTAGCAATGATGGATGGACTGCTCTGTTAGCACTATGTCCTGTGAAAGGCTGGAGTATGTTTGGCAAGAGCATCCTTAGACATCTTAATGGTGAAAATCCAGCAGGGCTTAGCTGAGCATGTGTGAGCGATGATCTTTCAGAGGTTTACAGCTTGCCCAGACTTTCAGAGGAGCAAGGAAATGCATGTCTCTGGCTGTAGAACCAGCCAGCTGCTAAATGCCACCTCCCTGTTCTCTGGAGCACAGGCAGCAGAAGAAGTTTAAAATATACTTTTTAACAGATATATCCCCTGCTTCATCCTTCTCTCCATTCAGCTAAGCTTTCTAAATAGTGAGGAAGGGAGTCTGCCTTGCCATACCACCTAGAAATATGTGATGCAAGTCCTTCCCTGCAAGAATAAATTGCAGATCCTACAGAATCCCATGTACACCACAAAACCTCTTGCTTCTCTTGCCTTTTAAAAACATATAACGTACCACTAGTTTGAAGCTGCCTGTTTTCCTTTCATCCTTGACTATTTCATTACTTTGCCTCTCTGATAACCTTTCCACACTTCAGTGCAGAAGCAGCTTGGTTTATTAGGAAAGGTAAAGAACTACACATCTGTATTTTCTGATGGCTTTACTATTCCTACTAGGCTTTTCCAATAGCTAGACAATTTACTCAATATTTATGTTTTGAGAGAAGGAATGAGAATTGTAATTACTTTCTGAGAGGAGAAATATTTTAATTTCTATTAGAGACTGATTCCCAGCTTTGAGCACTTCATCATTAGCGGATTGTAAACCTCTCAGACAGGCTGTCCCATAGCTATCCACTGAGCCATTTGTCAGGGCAGAAAAATGTGCCTGGTGAAATCGGTCACTGGCAGCCTGCAGCTAGACTGAACCAGGCTTTCAAAAAGGCTGCCAGACATCGCTGCACTTTTAATAGTCAAAATCCTACATTAGCATTTATGAGAACATTTATAGAGAGATTGAGCAATTGCATGGTTTTTTTCCTAGATGTAATATTAAATCTCTGAAATACAAAAATTGTTTGCAATGATCAGAGGTGTATGTGGAAAGAGAGGGCAAGACCCCCTGCTCCTTCCAAGGCAAACATTATATAAGCTCACTTATAAACTTATCAAAATCCGTCTTGAAACTGCTTTTATTTCCAGATGCATCCAGCTACTTTCACACAAAGGCTTTTTTAGTGGCTGGATACTTCATTCCATTTTCTGGCTTATGTCTCCAATTTTACTGTTGCTGAGCTGAATAAGCCCCATTTTTTCAGATAAAGATGGTTTCTTATTTCTGCAGTCATGCTCACAGATCTGCTTTAAGTCTATTGCAGTTTTAATTCAAGTATCTCAAGCACTGGTGACCAGAATTGTTTCTGTGGTAATTTTACCATTTTTAGGACAGAACTAGCATGTCTATATATCTACAGGAAGTGTCTTATCTGATGAATTTTGCATGTCTCATACTGTGCTGGTAGCCCAGAGTTGTCCCTGAATCAACTAATGCCACCCAGATTCTTCTCTTCCTGTTGTTTTTGATCACAGAGTCCCAGCTGGAGAGATTTTCTGTTATTGCCTACTAAGTTGATGGCCTGGGTGAGGTTTGTCTCATTTTGTATTGCTGTACTGGTCTCTTTTGTCTCATTTCTTGTTCTTCAGAGCTTCTATATTTCAGCTCCCTGTACCTTTACCAATACCTCATAGTTTTGTCATCAAGACTGCTAGTTTTTGTGTGAAAGTCGTCACTAAACATAGTAAGACCAGTCCTCAAGGAACGTTGCTAAGACTCTATGTAGCCTGGGCCATTGTCATCTCACCTTCTGCATGTTCCTTTCAACTCCTTTATGAAGCCCCATCTCCAGGTGTAACACAATTATACAACTGATACATTGTATCAAATGTTTAACTGAAATCCAGACTTCTGTGGGCTGAACACTCACAGTGAGTTATCTCGCCCAGAAATACATAAGGCAAGCTGGGTTATCACCTGCATCTGTCAGCTTTTGTCCGTCTTCCTCATTCATTTTTCACACTTGGTTTTTCATTTCAAAATCTGCTTGAACTTTGTGCCTGTTTGAAAGGCAAATGACTCAACTGTGGGTTCCTGTATAATTTGTCCTCTTCCCCTACGTTTATATTCTGTATTTGGTGTTCTGCAGTTACTCAGTTATTCAGTCTTCAATTGAAAGCAAGTGGGTATATGGAGAAAAATGATTTGCAAACAGCTCTGTGGGGGTTGCATGTTTACAGCCACTGTGACTCATATCACATTTGCTCAACTTACAACTGCAAATATGTTTTTTCTAGCTGCTATCTCTGCAAAAATATGCTCAGATTTTTAAGCCAACCTGTGTCCATTTTGGCTCCATTCACTGCAGCTTTGTATCCTACTGCATTTCTGCTCAGTCAAAGCCTCATTCTGCCTTTGCTTTTTTCCCTTTGTCTCCAAGAGTTGGTTGAGGTAATCTTTGTGAGGGCAAGATCCTGAATTTTGTGGTCAGCACTCTGGAGAAGCTATGAAAAAGACCATGTAAAAAACCTCAAATAAATTAAGCCAAGTATTATACATATTAAAGACTCTTCACAAATGGGTTGCAGTCCATTTCTCATTTGCGGGACAAGGTGTACTCTAGCTAATATCTCTGTCCTTTTTCCCTTTTGTAGTGTTGGTGAAAGCAGAGAAAGTAGGACAGTTTATTTATATCTGCAGAGTAAGCATTTCTGACTTTGAATGTGCTGGGGGCTGATGGTAGCATCTATTCATAGCTGGTTTTTAAACAAACAACACATGCCTTGTTATGTTTGTCATAGTTCTTTTGGTCTACAGATTAATAGTTTGTCTTTTTTCTTATCTCATATTTGTATTGCTTTAGCTTATTCCATGTTAATGACTTGGCCCTTTAGTTGAAAGCAGAAATTATTTCACAGAGTTTGATGTTAGCAAGTGAAACTTTCTAGAGTCTACCTCTAGTCAATGCAGAGAGGTTGGTCTTTCCAGGAGATTTCCTGTGATGAGATAATGAATAGGTTTCTGGTTTTGAGATTGCTAATTGTTAGAGATTAATCCCACTCTAGAATATTTTTAATGGCAAATAAACGACATAAAACAAGTGCTAGTGCTGTTCTTCAAGAGCAACAAATGGCCTAATTAAATTTGTGGGTGTGCAGAGAGTTACAATAAGCTGTGACAGGACAATTCAAGACTGGGGCATTGCAGTAGAAGCTTAAACATGATATTACACCTAATGGCTGTGTGCTCTGCTTGGCGACAGCTGAGGTGAGTCCCTTCAGCTCAGGAACTGGAAGCAAAACAGCTGTGTCCAGAAATTGCAGCATTCTGGTCTTGCAATGGGCAAACCTGGTAGGTTTGGATGAAGTATCATCCTTGCAAGTCAGTGTTTTTCCTGGGAGCTGAAAATAGTGTGTTGCTGCATTGCATCACAGACTGAGCTCAGGCCAGGAACTTGAGCATGGTGCTGCCTCCTGCCACTTTCCTCTAGCATAAAGGTTGCTGTTTAATGATTTCCAGGCTCTACCCTCAGGTTTTATTCAGTTATTGGGGCTGTTCTGCCCCAGTGGAGAGACAAAATACCTGTGCAAGAAAACTGTATTTTTCAGATGCCATATAGAATAGCTTAATTTCTAATCCTTTGGTGCAAAAATAAAAATCTGTTTTAAAAAAATAAAGGTAGGTCACAAATACAAGGAAAATAAGACATCATTATATCACAGATAATGGAGGCTATCATAATTTTGCACCTGACGTCGGTAAAAACTTCTTAATGAGAATGGTTTAGAATATCACCATGATATTGGCCAAGACTGTAATGTTGCACATAATCTGCAGTAAGCAGCCCTGCTTATCTAATGAAAACAACCCATAGTGATGAAGTGTATGGGGAAACTCTCTCATTTAATATTTTTCATAGCTTGAAGATGGAAATGCTTTCTCTACTCCAGGGCGATTCAATTCTGGGGTGGCATTTGCTGCTGCCAAGCCCAATGGCTGGCTCCTAGTGCTACACATTGCTGTTGGGAGGGAGGAAGTGATGCACATGGAGGCTGCTCTGGTGGCAGCACTGAGCTGAGTAGGACAGAGCTGCTCTACTGTGCATGGTGCTGTGTATCTCCTTCTGTGTGTGTGGTGTCTTCTCATAGCAGGAGGAAATAGGAATGACTGAAGGATGTCCATCAAGCAGCAGTGGCACAGGGAAAGGTTTTGATAGTGGCCTTCTGTTGTTCAAAGTATGCTTCCATGTAAATCTGATGGATCAGAATTAGTAATTTCCCTATCTGATATGAAACATGGTTATGGCAGGAGTCTAGGAAGTTTCCTCCTATCCTCCACAGGCTTCCATGGAGGTGGATATCCATGGAAGTGCATCTATGTCTACTAATCATTTGAGTACCTATTAGCTTAGATATATTATATATTAATTTTTTTGTTGTAGTTACACCATTGCCATTGTATGAGCACCCTGCACCTGCCCAGTCCCAGGACAGCAAACAGCATTTTGCTGCTGCTGATCAGCCTCATGATTAAACTGCTGCTGTCAGCCCAGCAGACTTGACTGGTTGTTTGCACTTAGTAATGTCTTTGTCTCCTAAACGACATCAACAATAACAAAAAAACCTCAGTTAATTCTGAAATTGCGTGTCTTCTTTCATTCTTAGGCAGGCACAATTCAAAGCAAAAAAATCCCTGTGCTTCTGCCATGTACTTGGAACATAAATCAAGTTATCCTTATTCTTTTGGCCACAATAAATAAGCAGGTGTTGAAACTTGACTACAAGATGACTAGTGTTTTTCATTATTTCTTTTTCCTGAAAACATTAACAATTTATACTAAATGGAAATGACTACAGATCTCAGGCATTTTCTGTCCGTTACTTGTTTCTTCAAACTTCTATTAAAAGCTGTTTTCACAAACGCACCCAATGTTTTCAATTGGTTTTAAAGACAAAAAATGCTATTTCTTGAGTGCTTAAGAAACATTTTACACCAACTCCACAAGCCATTCAATTGTTTGTTAATTAAAATAGCACAATTAATTCTGAATTTAAACCAGAGAGTAATTCAACAAGGCATTTAACCACTGCCCTACCTCCATCCTGTCACACCTTCTAAGTTGAATGTGTGTTTACATTTTCTGTTAAAAAAAAACAGAAAATGAGACCTCTGCCAGCATCTTTATCTATTGCACATATTACAAATTATTGTCTGTTTTATGAATATGAGTTCATTCCACTTAATACTCTAGGATACTCCTACATGCACTTGAGGCTTGTACTGCTGATCATTTTCTTCATTGACTGATACTTGCCATCTGCACTACAGTATGGTTTCTAATTAACAGACAAGAAGAAGAATAAAAATGAGCATTAGTTGTATAATTTTGTGTTGTTCATAACTGGAGATCTGCTGTGTCTTGGTAGTGGCAGCTGCAACACCCATGTACTCAGAGGAAGGGGTGTCTTGGCACATGGTTGTGTTGTTCATTCTTTGGAAAAAAATAGCACTGCATTGGTCCATCTTCCCATAGTAGGGTTCCTTCTCTTCTCTTGAGATCCTTTCCACAGTCCCACTTCTTTCATTTTGCTTTTCATCCAAAGTATGCTTTATGCTGCCTGTCTTGCCTCTTGTATAAAGTAGTTTCAAGTTAAAAATTAACAGAAAGTGGGATCATTCATGTAGTGCTTTCTTTCTAACTTGCATTTTTTATTGCTTTATTCTTGTTCTTCCCAGGCTTTTTACTTGCTTGCCTTTTCTTGTTCATCCACAGACTGTAAAATGTTTGGACTGGGCTGTGTATTTATGATCTCTGCAAAGGGCAGTGCAGTTCCAATGGGTTATAAGAATAGATGAATATAGAAGGACTTTAAAATAATTTATACCTCCATAAAGCAAAAAAATATTCTGTGAAGGTACTTTTTATAGGATGTTATCCTCAATCAGATGTGACATATTCCCAAAACAGGAAGAGTTACCTTTTGGGACAGTACTACAGCAATGATTTCAAATGAAATAGTTTTACAGCAGGTGATGAAAAATGTAAACAACCACTTAAACCAAAGCTGGAGAGAGAAATTTGTGAAGACTTCTCCTGTTTTATTTTCAACTCCAAATGCAATACTGGTTTTGCTTAAATATTTCCATGAGATTCATGAAGAGCAAATGCCTCTGCAAAATGTGGTTTTCCTAATCTTATCAGAGACATAATGCTTATTCCAAATAACGTATTCACCTGTGCTGTAGGCTAAATTATCCTTTACTTCATCACCTAAATGCAAAGAATTTTATTATAAAAAATTACTGTGGTAGGTAACAGATAATACAGGTTGCTTTTAAACTAAATTTAAATTGTTCATTATTCATGGCTTCAAAAATTGACTCATGCATTCCAAGCCCACATGTACGTTGCACTTTACAAATAGATAAATAGTTGTACCAACAACAGCAGTTTTTCTCTGTGTATTTTTTAGAGAAAGATTTTAAACACAGTAACTTCATATTAGGTCATTTATTCAGTAGATCAAATACAGTACCAAGGATGGGAGTTTGTGTCCAGAGGGTCTGTTCTATGGAGTGTGCAATACAGTTGAGCTGGTAACATAGAGTAGATGCTGTGCACGGATTAAACCACACAAGCTCCTTGCCATGATCTCCATTTGTTGTGATGGAAGGGATTGAGAGGGCTGTGCTTCAGTGTAACTTCTTGTCTGTCTGCAGAGTATGGATGTGTGTGCTCTATGTTCACCCCTGGCACATGTGCCCAGCTGAGGGACTCAGGCATGGCTTCTTTGCAGCTCTCCTACAGCCTCAGCCCCTTGCTGGAGGCATCCCCTGATGAGGCTGGGACACCAGAGAGAATGTAGCCAGTTCTTTGTGTGCCCGTGATGGTGGCAGGACAAAACAGCTCCAGTGAGGGACAAGTGTTGTCACAGTGTAAATGCAGAAATTTTCAATGGTCCAGTTTTTAGTCCTTTTGTCTTTGGTCATGTGTGACTTGCAATATGGCAGGTTGCTATTAAAGTAGAATTTCTGATTTCAGTGTGGAGAATTTTGGCTGTTTCTTTGAATATTATTTGTTAAAAAGGGGTTTTTTTGTGCTACACATTTAAGCCCTTTACCATAAATATTTCTGGTTTTTCTCTGGAAGTTGTGATACTTCAGTTATTCTCACTTGCAGTATGAAAGATTTGTTCTGACCTTACCCTGTTTTGTCCCCATGTTCCACCTCAGCGTCCAAAGTGTTAATGTCCATTTTCAGAAGCAGCATAAGGAACAAAGAAAAAGTGTTATATGGTCCTTGCCCAGTACAACACCTGGCCTTGAGGTCTCCAGCAGAGCATCACAAGCCACATTTGTCTGCTTTTCAGCATCATAACTATTTTCACACATTGTAGACAGTTTTGGGAGGCACAGCATGTCATGACTCTTGCACTACTGATGGAAGGACAAGAGAACGTCTTGTGCAATCTGCCAGGTAGAAAATTGTTCTCTCTAATGGCTTGGCAGGTGCTTGATAGTATAGAAAAAAGGGAACCCTTCCTTCCTCCTCCTAATGGATGTAGTCCCTGGGAGACGTGCACCTGACTTTCTCTGCTGTGTACTTTCTCACCTTGTGCTCAGCAGGCCACAGTAAGTCGTAACTCCCTCAGCAAATCTGCTCTGAACTGAGCCTGGACTTATTTAGGTCTTTATTTAGGCAGTAGCAGTATCTGATGTAGCTGTCTAAGTCTAAATTGCAATTATTCTAATCTATCTTTCTTTTTCTGTCATTAAATATTGCCCATTAATGCAACCTGGGTTGCCCATTGTCTTTCTCAGTTTTCAGATGGCTTTTCACCTGTGCTATAGTATACAGAGTGAGGAGGCCTTTTTGAAAAGAAAGTTATACAAAGCATTAGAATGTGATTATTTTTGTCTTTCTGTTAAAAATATTGGTTTGTTTCAGTAGCTGATAAATAGATTACAGTAATTAGTTTTCATTGTGGTCTTACATTTCTATACATTTACATTATTGTATAAAGCTGCCTACATTAGTTTATGGATACCGTGAGTTCTGGTTTGGCTCAAAACTTTAATTGGAAAAGAAAATGTGTCTTGGATATTTCCCCATTGTTGTCGTTCTTAGATCCATGAGCTGAAACAGTTTCGCCCATTTTTACAAATTCTAGATATGACTGTTGTTTTCAGAAGGAAGCATTTTCCAATCATATGTGCAAGCCTGATTTGGCAGTTTGAGAAATACACAAACAAATTGGACTGTGAATGCAAAAAACATTGCTTGTATTCATTTCCATTGTCCAAGGAAAAAAAAAGATGGTAAAATCAAACAAAAGCACTGACTTATTTGACTTTGTTACTGTTTTAAAAGTATGATTCATTATAACCAACATAAAGAAGAAAAGGTTTTTTTAAAAGATAAAGACATTTACAGATCTTGCCACTTGGACTTGGATGTTCCCCTCCAAATCCAAGTGGGTAAAGCATCTAGACTCCCATGGGTGCATGCACATCTTCTGGCCAAGGCAGCTGTGCAGAACCAGTTCTGGTAGTACTGACTGCCTCACCTGCTGCTACCTGGACACAAACCTCATCCCTTGTCCTTTGTCCTTCGAATACGTGGTACCTCTTGGAATACCTTGTTGACCAGGTGGGACGCAGCAGATCCAAGGGTGAAACATTGTAGCAGCAGCACTGGAAGGTATTGACTAATGCTCCACCTGAATAGAAAGAAAGCCTTGATGGGAGTAGAAATCTGTCCTTGCCACAGTGCAGCCACCAGTCTGAAGACAAAAGGAGGGTATCTGAGAATAATTTGCAAAAGAATGAGTGAGGACTTTTGATCATACGGGTACTGGAGTGGTATGTTCATAAAGCTCTATATTGTTTAGTAAAACCTGGAGTTCTACTGGGTTCTTGCAAGAACATTATTAGGAGGCCTTATTTGACTTACAGAGCATTTACCATAGCTTTATTAGCATCTGTGGTTTTTTAATTAAGATATGGGTGACTTGAGGGAGCAACTGAATGGTTCCCTAATGAATTTGTTACATTAATTTCCTTCAGAAAGCACATCTGAGCCTAACTTAAATTCCTCCTGCAATTAATTTATGTAATTTATTGTAGTAAGTTCTGTAGTTTTTCCCTGTAATTGTTCGCTGAATTGACAGGTTTAATTTCATGTAACATGAGAACCAGCAGTACTAAGCTTGCAATGCTTTATAAAAGTTGATATTACATGTTGTGCTGTTGGATTTTGGCAAGAAGAAGGCAATAAAATATTCCTGTAGAATAGAAATGTCCAAATGACAGATATTAAGGCCAAAATTTGAAAAAAAAATATTACTCTCCAAAGGTAGCTCTTAAATCCATATTTGATCACTCAGGTAAGTTGCCAGAATTTTACATGTGCAGCTTTAGAGCTTGAGATCTAGCAAAGTAGTTATCCACATGGGCTCTGAGTCCCTTGTACACCAAAGAGCAGTTTCTAGAAGGGGCTTGAAAGACTTGATGCCAACAACAACCTTTCTGACGACCATGCTCCCCAGGGAACTCCAGAGCTTGCAGGATGTGTCCCTATATAATAAACATCTGATATTGTGCTGAAAAGCCCTTGGAGACATACATGTGGAATCCCTGGATGCTCAGCGCTGCTAAAGTGTGGATGCATATTTAAAAGCTGAAGCGGGGAAACATGATTCTAAATTTAGTTAACTCTTTAAAAAAACCATTCTGGGCTTTTTTTTCAAATGGGAGATGTTTGTTGTGATGAGAGTAAAACTACAAATTGCATCTTTGTCGGTCACAGTGCTGGTTTCCTTGGAAGTGGCTCAGACACACTCTCCTCCTGTCACAGACACCACATCCATACCATCATCACATTGCATGGTGCTGGTGACTGCCCCAAAACACATCACTGTTTTCCTTCTCCATGTGCCAATCACATCATAAATTACATTTATAGAAACACAGAGCTTTGATTTTTGATATTGTGTGCATTTTGCCTCCCTTTTCTAATGCTTTTCCCATATGCTGCTAGTCTGTCCCTTCCTCCTGCTCTCTGTCTTTTCTGCCTGCTAGCATTCGCAGTCCGAATTATGAGCTGCCTCAAAAGGAGCAGGGCCAGTGGGTTGAAGGAGGTGATTCTCCCCTTCTACTCTGTTTTTGTGGGACACCTCCTGGAGTGCTGCATCCAGCTCTGGGATCCCCAACGTAAGAAGGATATGGAGCTGTTGAAACAAGTCCAGAAGAGGGCCATGAAGTTGATAGGAGGACTGGGGCATCTCCCCTGTGAAGACAGGCTAAGAAAGTTGGACCTGTTCAGCCTGCAGAAGAAAAGGTTGTGTGGAAACCTCCTAGCAACATTTCAGTATCTAAAGGGGGCCTACAAGGAAGCCAGAGAAGAACTCTTCATCAGGACCTGATTGGTTTGTAGTGGTAGTACAAAAAGTGGTGGGTACAAACTGAAAGAGGGGAAATTTAGGTTAGATGTTAGGAAGAAATTTTTTACTGTGAGGGTTAGACACTGGAACAGGCTGACCATGGTAGTTGTGGATGCCCCGCCCCTGACAATGTTCAAGGGCAGGTTGGATAAGGTCTTGTGCAACCTGGTGAAGTGAAAAGTATCATTGACCATGGCAGGGAACTAGATTATCTTTAAGGTCCATTTCAACCCCTTAACATTCTATGATTCTGTGATTCAGTGCTGTGTGGACTGGCAGAAGGGCTGATCAAGCCCAGGACTGGGAAATCCCAAATTCCCAGTCTGGCAGTGATGCTAATCTCTTGGACACCTCAGAGGAGTTTGGGCCTCTTCACTTCTGGTGTAGAAATAACTTGTCCTTCGTGGAGTTGGAGTGGTTTTGCATCTGTATGGTCCAAGCTGAGTTCAGCTTCCCAAAGCCACTAAAGGCTGAGGCATGACTGGGGCAAGGAGCCATCCCAGAAGGCAGAGGGATGAGGGAGGGTGAGAAAAGGGATTGAATTGAGATGATAGCTTAGAAATCTGCTATGGTTGCTGGTAGGAGATGGGAAAAGAGCATCACAAGGATGTTGATAGGGAAGGGATTGTTTGTGAACATCTGTGCCTGCCCTCCCTCAGCTGATGAGCTCCTTCCCCTCTCTGCCAGCAGCACCAACACACTGCTTTGCCAGGGCTTCAGCAAAATGGTCATGTTATTTTTTTAATAGTGTGAGCTGCCAGCAGCACAGACATAGCTGCCCATCCAGCACCACACATGCTCTGGCTGGGGATGTGGATGACAGAGAGGGCACAGAGCAGGACCATCTCCAGCTCCAGGGCTGGATGTACTGCAGGGAAGCTGTCACAGGCACCACTGTGTCTGTCCCCTCTGGACATTCTCTTCCCAAGGGCTGTGGAACACAGCTTTCTTCTGAAATTTCCCAAACAAAAACGGAATCAGTTACGATTTTTCACCTTCTGCTGATGTAACTACAGGGAAATGGCAGATGTCTTGTTTTCTGGCCTGTTCTTCCTTGTCCCACAGTGTCACACTCACTTAGCAGCTTCCCTTTTTAGATGCACCAGAGAGCATCAGACGATTCAGTACAAATCAGATTGAAGAATAAGATTCAAATATATGGCAGAATCCATGGGGAAGAAAAGTGACAGGAGAATCTTACAAATTACATCCTAGTTTTTGGTTTTACACTTTTTTTTTCCTCTGCAAAAACCAGCAATGATCTGTGTCACCATACACATTTGTACCTACTTCTTCATAAAGATTCTTAATGCACAAATATGTCAAAACTATTCTAAAACATATGGCTTGGGGTATACATATGTATGTTCTTAGATTTATCTGCTAGAAAAAGAAGGGTTACATTGCTATGCTATCTGAAGTATAAAAATTGAAGATTTTCATTAGTTTAATATCATAGTGCTGTATTTTGAGTTCTGACCCTCAAGGAACCCTTTATCTTTCTTGTTCTTCTGTCTTTTGCTGACAAGCATATTAACTCTGCATATCTAGAAAATAATGAAATCCTGCATAATGAAATCCTGATGCTGCATTTTCTCTTCCTCAAAGTGCAAGTTTTCTGATTTAGCCCATGATTCAATGCGTGCCTCTAAAGCAGCTTGGTTACTCTGCTGGCTCTCTTCCAGGGTTTGCAGGGTTTTCATTTGTTTACTTCTGTAAATGGGCTAGAGAGAGAGGGTAAGGTGGAGAGAGCTGAAGTTAATACCACTAAAACAGAGTGGAATGGTAAACTTTCAGCTTTCCTAAACTTTTAACTTCGTAAGAATCATAGGCCTAGTGATGTCTCAGAATTATCAAAGTGCTTCACAAAATGTTGATAATTATCATACTGCTTTAGAGAAGGAACATGTTTGTTTATAATGCCTTTATCAGGTACCAAAAGAGACTAAGCACAGTTAAAGTTGTTCTGAAACTCAGGTCTGAAATTGTCGTTTGTTACATTTTTGGGGGTAGTGGGAGGATAATCAATCACATCCTGCTCTATAATTATAGATCTCAAGGGTTCACAATGCCCACGTCCTTTTCTTAAATCATTTTCCTTCTGGTTTCAGAAATCAGTAGGAAAACTGAGTGGGTCACTCAGTAATGTAGAGAAGAGCATCTCTGTTCATTCTCCCTTTTTCAAACTTCTTGTGAAAATGGATTCGTTGTGGTACTAATGGTTATGCAGATGTGTAGCTTGAGAGGAGATTTACTTTCTCTGATGAAAAAGTTCAAAAGTAGGTCAAAAATAAGGGTCAGTAATCTCATCCTGGTAGGCACTGAATGCAGCTCCAACAGTCTCATTTTCCTCAAATTCAGCACAAGTGGATAGAAGAAGAACAGAAGCAGTATCAGTGAGGCTGGGTACCACTTACTAGGACTAGGTTGTGTTCTTTAAAATCTTTAGTCCTCTGCAGGTTAGTGGTCATTTTCTTTTTAGCCACAACTGGGCTTCTTCAAGTCCGACCGGAAATCCCCAAATTTTGTTTAAATGCCTTTTCCCATTTATAATAGGGCTTGGGATTTAAAGGAATTCATGCAGCATGCTCTCCAAATGGCATTTAACTTCCCAAGGAAAAACAGTAACAGGAAGTGTTTTAATTAGTGCATGAGCTGTGCAGCAGCTAATATATTCCACCTCTTCGCCGTTGTAAAAGGAGCAGATTTCTTGGTAGCATGAAGCAAGCAGAGAAGAGGGACTGTGTTCTGCTCTCCATATGCTGCAGAGCCCCATTCACAGGGAAGGTGTGAACGGGAGGTGATCTGTAGCTGCCTGCCACTTGAAAAGAACAAGCTTCTGCTGTTCTCCAGGCTGGAAAGAAACCTGGCTCCCCTCTATAACCCTACTACAGTGCAACAGGTAGACAGCACCCTTCAGAGATTTTAATTTCAACAATAAGGGATTGTAAAGAAAACTCATTTTTTCATTTACATTTCAAAAAAGAAGTACTGGGTGTCAGGCTGGAAACAGAGATCCCTGATTTCCTCAAATGTGGTATTTCGAGATACGCTCTGCTTTGCCAGAAGGCACAGTTGAACACAGCCCAGTGCAGCAAAGCTCCCACAGCTCTTGTGTTGGTTAATGAAACAATGTGGCCTGTGAAATAGATGGTGAGGGTGAGGGATTTCATGACCTCCTCCAGCCCATGAGTGTGTCAGCATAAGCTGTAAAGGAAAGCCCAAGCTCCAGACAGCATCTCTCTGGCAATGAGGTTCAAGTGATGAGTGATGTTACAGTGGTGTTGCTACGCTTCACCAAGAAATTGCTCAAGAGAAGATTGACCCAGTAACAACAAGCTAAGTGAGATGTGCTGAGCCAGGCAAGATGAGGAGCATTTCAGGGGCTTCCAGCTACAATGACAGACCATCTTTGATGGAACAGCCCTGCAATTCAGGAAATGAGAAGTAATAAACTGGTTTGAAATGAATTTTGGTCAATCAGAGTATCAGAGCATGCAGCATTACAACAAAAATATATGTATAAATTGTTCTGCACTCATAAAAAAAAAATAGCAATTTCAAGAGCCTATCCAAAAATATATGAGTGTCTGCCTTAGAATTATAACTGTCACTGAGGTCCAGTTCATGCTCGCTTCATTGCTCTGTGGGGTATAAGGGCATAAATCCTCAGCAGCTCAGTTTGATGTAGCCCTGAAGCAGTCATTTTATCTGTTCTGCTACACCAGCTGGAGATCCAGTTTGGAGCCTCTCAACAAAAAATATTCAGACAGTTGAAAGCTCAGTGTCTAATCACCATCTTGCAGGAAGAGTTTCAGAACTCTGTATGTGTGTATGCATTTATATTATATAAATTTTATAAATACACAATAACTGTAATAAATTATGTATATGTTTTATTGTGCAGAATGCAAAGGTGTGAAAGTAATCCAGATTAGTTGTCAAAAATTCCCTGTACATTTTGAAAATACCACCTTTTTAATTTTTTTTTTTTTTGTGCATAAGGATTCTGTCCTTTGTCAGTTGTAGAGGAAAGTTTGTTCAGGGCTCTCCTGCCCAAAAATCCAGATACCTTCTTGACAGTTTGGATGCCTGTTTCCAGGCTCCATGGGCACAGCAATCTGGACCTGCAGGGAGACCCTGTCCTCTCAGTGGGATTCTGCACATAGAGGTTTGCTGGTGCAGGATTGGTTGCAGAACTGGGGGATGGACACAGAAGCCACTACAGGAGCATCCCTGGAGAAGACAACAGCAATAAGCAGGAGTGAGTGTGTTGGTGTGAGCATGTGGCAGGAAGGGTTATTTTATGATGGATCTTCAGCCACGAGGATGAAGAGTCAAGCAAGAAGAGAGGTAGGCAGAGATGTCAAAAGAAGTAGAGGTGTCTTGACAAGGCAATAAAAATATCAGGAGACCCACGTATCTCTCACTTGGCTGATTCTCATCAACAGCTGAGCTGAGAAGCATTTTTTTCAATGCTTCTGTGCAATATTGATCCTGTGGTGAGGGGGATGGAGCCAAGATTAAGAATTTCTCTTTTCCAAGGCACTGCCTGGCCACATGGAGGGATCTTTTACATGGTCCTGTAATTGGAGTTTGGCCTCAGTGGAAGATGAGCATTATACCTTAGCAGAAGTGCTTTGGAAAAATACATTGGAAGTAATAACTGTGCCAATTTGAGGGATAAGAACTTTTTTATGATAATGCAGCTCTTTCCAGTGCGTGGCTGTCATTTCTACTGTATTTAGCTCAGACTCTTCCATATTTCTTGTTGCAAAGGTAGGGAATGTATTTGGAGTCAGCAGGCAGGCTGCCACCCAGGGAGGAGCAGTTCCCATCTTCATGGCTGAAGTAAGGAGGCTGGCAAACCAGCTGGCTCCTTTCCACGTAATGGGGGGCTCTTCTTTGGGGTCTGCTAGCACAGGACCTTCTGTTTGCTGTGGAGAGCAAAACATACTCTGTGCCAATGAAAATGCTGTGTAATTTAGGTTACAAATAATAGAAAGATGCTCTTCACTTTGCCTGCTGTCCAGAATTTTTGCCTTCTTGCTTAGCTGCAGAGACTTGTGCCATGCTGAGGATATGCTAACAAGCCCCTAAGTTTCTAGAATATAACATGATGAAAATAATTTACAATTTCCTCCCAGTTATTCTTTTCCTACTGTTTATTATCAAAACACATGAAAATTTTTCATTCACTCAGCTGCATGTTTCTTTATTTCTTTAGGCTGTGGCTCGTCACTGAACCTGTCATCTCAGAAGGCCACAGATGCAGTGGACGGTATCTTTCGGTCCCTCAGGGATATTGCCAGAGTCCGAATACACATGAAACAGTTTAATTCCATACATAATCCAGGCAGCAACACCCACCAGGCAAGTGTAGCTTTCTTTTCCCTGTGTTTGTTATTTCTCTGTCATGCTGTCAAAATTACAGCACTAATTTTGTTGATGTGCTAATCCTATACACATTCTGCCCATGTAGAAGATACTTAAGTATAGATTTTATAATTGACCTAATCATCAAGAACTTCCTTCATCCAAACTCGGGCATTTGTATGTCAATGTCAGCCAAGAATTATCTGAGGAAGAAATTTGGGCTTTGCTCTGCAGCACTGTGGAATGACATAAATGCTTGTGAAAGGCAGGGCTAGGTCAAGATGGCTCTCAACTAAGACTGCTCAAGGCAGAGTGAAGCAGTATGTCTGCATCCATACAGCAGTTGTATTCTTCTTGTGTTTTATCTCCCATCCCTGTAAGTGTAAGACAAACATGTTTGTAAATAGGTGACATGCAGCTTCTGTTTCTAAAGTAGGAACACGTGATCTGTGATACTACTTCAGGTCATCATGACTAACAGACAGTGATTTTCTTTCTCTCTGTCTCCCCTGAAGGGTTTTACCTTTTCCAGTTAAAAACAGCGTTTTAAAACAGAAAGCAGTGAATCAGAGAGAGATCTTAAAACTTGATTCTAGCCCTGAGCCAGAAAAAAATCCTTCCAAACTCCTAACCAGCAAAGGGATGTAGTTCAAATTAAGCATTGTTTTATAAGAATGTAAGTCATGAGAGTTGCAAAATGTCACTGGAGAGCTAAGGTGGAGAAAACCTGTTCCTGAAGTCTCCTAGCAGTTAGGACCAGTCTGGTGTCCGAAATGGGGAAAACTGTTAAACATTTAATACAGTTCAGTGCAGGGGCAGTGAGACAATAAGAAAAGTTTCCTGGAAGTATAATTAGCATCAGTATGTTGTTTGGGTGTAATCCAGGTTGCTTGCTTAGAGCTAAGTGCTGGAACACAGCGAGGGATATATTAACACCTTGCAGCCCCTTAATCCAGCCATGCAATGGATCTGGTTTCTTGAGTAGGACAAATCTTCTGCTGAGGGAAGTCCAGGAGAGTTATAATAAAAGAAATAAGCAGGCTGTATATTATTGTCCATAATACTTACAGCTCTCTAGAACTTGCCCTCTCTTTTGACTGGCAGGTGTTGTGTGTGATCAGTTTAACTCTTCAGAAGTAGTAGTGCCTGTTCTGTGACCATACTCATCCCCAAACCTGCTTAGGGCTATGAGAATGGGTTCAGCCTGTACATACTTTTTCACTTTATCTGTTAAAAGCTGGGAAGCCTCCACTTCTTCTTAAGACTCACAAAAAGGTTTCTATGGATAAGTAAGTGGGCATTGGATAGCCTCTTAGAAGGACTTTTTATAGTGTTGTCGTTTGTACGTCTTACATAAAATGATAGATGTTTTCATCAGGTTTTCAAACCAGTTCATGTAGTGACCGTGCAAGAACAGAGTGTTTATTTTGCCTGTTGTTGAAACTACTTTCATCTTGATCTAAGTAGATTTCTCCCTTCCTTCTTCCCTTCCTCCATCCCTTTCTCCGTTCCTTCTTCCATCCAGCCCTCACTCTCCTTTTCTCATTCTCTCTCTCTCTCTTTCTTTCTTTCTTTCTTTCTCTCTCTCTCTCTCTCTCTCTCTCTCTTTCTTTCCTCTTTATTAGATTGTCTGTAGTGTGTTCCATTGCTATTGCGGTTTTTAACAGCTATTTTAAACACAATTTGTGCCTGCCAAAATTTAAAATTGATAAAAGTTTCATTATATGAGATAGAAACCAACGCAGGTGTTAGGGGTTGTACAAAAAAATAAAAACTTCCTAAAAATTTAGTCGATTAATTTCAAGTCATAGAAGGTTTTAAAAAATATTTTAAACCATTATAGTTGAAAAAAAAGGTAAGAGATCATGCTATCTGTATTTTAGTATCTTCGTCATCTGACTGGATTGTTTTGAAGGGCACTGAGTTTTGGTGCTGAAAATTCAGACAAGCAAAATCATAGCATATTTTTAATGTCTTTTGAGTACATAGTTTTGTCTGAAGTCAGATGATACTTTTCCTTTAATTTCACGGAGTAAGCCTCTCTGTTAAACTGTGATTTGATCTCTGCTCCAAAAATATTTCATTCCTAATGTTTTTCTGTTCCTCATCTATGAAGATATTAAACAGATTTTTATAAATAGGACTTCATGCCTGCATGTGTATTTTCAAACAGTTGTTTATTGCGTGACTAGATTTGACAGAAATCTTGACATGTTCTAAAAGATCCTGCAGCTCATGTCTGCTGTAATTTGCTTTGTTGGCTCAACTAAAAATTATGCACATGTTGTGAGAAGAACTAGATGAGTTGTATAAATCTTTGTTGACAGGATTGTATTCAAAAACTGTAAGCTTTGTTTCTCACTCCAAAGTGTTGGATGAAAAACATTTCCTTAATGACTCCAGAAAATTTTACTTTCAAGCCAAGTGGCTTGTGTTTTATTTTCCAACCATTTTTACTATTATCTTGCAAGATGTCTCCTGTAGATATCATCTTTACAGAATTAATGACATCACAATTGATTCTCCTAAGAAATCTAGGGGATGATATATACCTGGGTTAGTCCCAAAGGAAAACAAATGTGCTAATTTGAAAGCTGCTCATTTTCTAAAATGGTTGCACTTACTGAAATGATCACGGTTCCATTGCAGTTTGGGCAAAGTTAAAAGCAGTAACAAAAAGCTCCATCTGTAAACCAAGTAAGCCCGAATTTTCATTATAGAGCATCTTCCCGTAAGTCCCTAAAAGTTTTATCTTAAAAACTTTTTCAGGATGACAGAGTGGTTTAAACCTTGGTATGGGAATGTGGAAATTATTGGGCTACTAATTCACATTCAGCCTGGGTTTGTGGACCCTGAAGAGGATACAAGGTTGATCCTTTGGGAGTAGACCTTCCAGCATGTTAACCATTTGTACCTTTACATTTTCTGCTTTTTCTAGCCCCTGACTTCTCTGAAGCTCTGACATTCATGATAACAGTGGGGTTGTTTTGCCTGGTTTTTGAGTCTTCCACAGGTGGAAGTATTATGTGGAGTGCCATGGCCATGGAAGCTAAAGGACTAACAGTGACTCCTTAGCTCTGCTCTCTCAACATAGGCAAGTTGGCCTCTTCCCTGTCCTGCTGGCATCCAGACTTCAGTGGGGACATGACACTTTGGAGAAGGCAGGAGTGTCAATTAAGGAAAAATCCCTGTGTAGGTGTTTGGAAAATCATTAAAAAGGGCATGAGATCTGGGTGCATAATGGGCAGCAGAGTCTCATCCCTATGATTATCCATTTCTATACTACCTCCAAAAAGATTCCAGAGAAAATAAAAGTCCCCACTTTCTTCCTTGTCTCTATATAACACATATGGGGCAGCGTAAATGTGTGGCTCTCTTCCAGTCTTTTCAGTTTGATGTTGTGCTGATGCACACCTTCTGGAGTCAAGGTCACAAACTCTCTGAATGCTTTCATTTCTGGGATAATTATTTCTGTTACCTTTAATAGAAATAAAATATTTAGAATCATGGTTGCACTGAGTCTAAACAGGTTTGCTCACAACACATTGTTCTTTTTGTGCAGGCTTCCTACAAACCTCTGCTGAAACAGGTGGTGGAAGAGATCTGTAATCCTGATAGGCCCGATCCTGTTGATATTGAGCATATGTCATCAGGCCTCACTGATCTCCTTAAAACTGGATTCAGCATGTTCATGAAGGTAATGTGCCTTCCCAAGTTCATCAGTAAGATTTTCCTGAGGTCAGAGCATCATGCAGAACTAGCTGATTTTATATATTTGAATTTATACTGTTCAATAGAACTTAAGGGGAGGTTAGATCCTTGCAGGGGGACTGGGAATAGCTTGAGGCATCACATTGCAGGTACAGTGCAGACAGGTAGTACCTGCTGAAAAAAACAAGAGGAATGGAGCAGACTGAACATCTAAATAAGGGTGATGATGGACACCAAAATAAGGATGATATGTCTGGGAAGAGGCAATGTGTTTTGGTAAAGGATAGTCCTAACTCACATATAGTTTTTAAAGCTCTTCGGAGACACCCAACAAGCAAATTGATAAGCAAGTGCCCATTCATATTAGCTACTTGTATTTCCAAAAGGCATTCCACATAGCACCTCATCAAAGGACTTTAAGGACACCCAGCAGCCTTGAGATAGGAGAGAAGTAAGTATGAACAATCTGGTCTCACAGGGAATTGAAAGACGAGCTCTGTATTCAATACCTTTTCTATAATTTGATATGGTTCCAGTTGTACTGGGGAGGAAGGAAGCTTATTAGGTAGAAATTACTTTGTGGATGCTCTTAGCATCTGAGACAGTCACTGTGCAAGAATTTTCTCTGCTTTACAAATTAGCCCATGCTAAATATTTACAGAGTTGAAGTGTGGAGTAGCCAGCATGTTGTACATTCAGCCTTGTTTTACTGCATATTCTGATTTCTCCATTAAAAACAACCCCAAATTTACATCAAACCACATCAATACTATCATTATGAGTACAGTACATTTCAGTACTGTGTCTGGTGTTCTTCTTTCAGTTTTACCACCACCACCCCTCAGCATGGAAGAGACATCAGCAAACTGTGTGATGCAGTGGACACAAGTTGCAGGAAGGGAAATTCCAGTTGAATACAAGGAAAAAATACTAACTGTAAGAGTGGTTAAGTCCAGAGAATTCTCTGTCTCTGAGATATTCAAAGATTGGCCAAACAAAGCCCTGAGCAACCTGATACAATTTTGAAGTTGGCCCTGCTTTGGGCAGGGGGTGAACTAGATGAGCTACAAAGATTCTTTCCAACTTGATTCTGTGTTTCTATTGTAACAGTAAAGAAAAAAGTGTTTTCTGTTCTGTGCAAATGCCTGCTAGACCTGCAGGTGACAAAAATAGTTTTGACTGTTGTGTTGGTCCTATTCTAGAAGCCACTGTCAGAATAACAGTTGTTTTTCTGTTATTTCAGATAAAGCTCATATTGAGCACAAAAGCAAATAAGCCTAAAATCCAGTGCTTGTTTTCAGGAATCTCTTTCCACTGTTGAAATGGATTTCCAAAATACATTCAGTTAGGTTCCTAAATTGAAATTATCAGCTCTTCACAGCTAATGATAAAGCCCCAAGACAACAGAGGATAGCTATAGAAAAAGTGACCCAATATATATCCATTCTTGTGTTAGAACTGAAAAATTTATGCCAGTGTTCCAAAAATAGTAGAATTAAAAACACATTTCACCATCAAACAAAGTAACTGAGCTGGTGCACCCAAGTAATTTCTTAAATTGTTGGTTTAATTTACCAGTAATTCTCACAATTGTATTGATTTCATTGTATTTTGCTTATTGCAGATTTTTTAAGCAGGAATATAGCTTATCCTTAAAAAGAAGAAAAAAAAAAAGAAAAAACCCAAGAATATAAGGACTTCAGAAGGCCTAAATGGTTAGATGGAAACACCAACGCCTTTAACTAGTTTGAGGACTATTTTATCGTTATTAACTCTGTGTGTGTGTGTGTGTGTGTGTGTGTGTGTGTGTGTGTGAGAGAGAGAGTGAGAGAGAGACACACACATAAGTATGTTATGGCAATATGTACCTGTAAGTGCACCTCTCCTGGTGAGACAAATATCTTTCTATAAGGAATATTTAAGAGATGAGCAAGTGAGCTTTGTGTAGGATGAATATTTCACAGGCATCGTCCCCTACCTCACAGATATGTGTCCATGCTTGTTTCTTTAGTTTGTAGCCTGGCTTGCTGGCATGTGCTCAGTTGCTGTGTGAATGAGTTTCTGACCAACCTGTATTTCTGACACAATCACACCATCAGCACAGTCATTATTTTGTGAGCTTCCTTATTTTTGTTTCTTTCTTAATGCCTGAGTATGAATGCCAACTCACATAAAAATACTTTGGTGATTGCCTCAGGTGTGTTATATCAACTTTTAAAGATATCTTTTAAAGAGTTTTAAAGATATCTCTCATCCAGAAGTTGTTTGTCTGGCAGAAGTGTTTGTTTTGAAGTTAAAGGATGATGCTGAGAAAAGGCCTCCCTACCTCAAGAACTCCTGTTTTGACTGCTGCTCTAGATGACATGTGTTATTTGATGATCTGAGCTCGCTGTCATTGATACCAAGTGCCCTGCACAGCAGCCTAGTTTCTGGTGATTGGCCTGTTTTCCTTTTTCCTTATTTAGCTAAGTTAATTGGTTTCTGGTTGGTCACAAATACCAGAGTCATCAGTGCTGCTGTCCTTGTTGGGTGAGTTATCCCTCACAGAACAATGAATATTGTTTCTGCTGACTTTCCCCAGAGAAAAAAAGCTGTGTTTTGTGAGCTGCCCTGAGCCATGACAACAAACCTGTCATCCAAGGCCTTCCTGCTTCAGTTTTAGAGTTTTATTGAGCACTGCCACCCTGTTTTCCCACCTCTTCCTCTCTCTCTCTCCTCTGTGCAGACACATGCACCAGCAAAGAGCCCTCTGACCACCAGTGTCCTGAGCATACCCAGAATGGTGAGCTCAGAGCTGGAGAGAAGGCCCTGATGTCCTACTGGGACACTCTGCTGGCTTAGGGCACCATCCCCCCTTCCTTTGGGCTCCTTCACTTCACCATAATGGCACTGAGGGTTTTTTGGTTAATCTTTCTAATTGCCTGAGATAGCTCTCGGAACATTTTTTTTTATGTATGGCATTTTGTATGGCAAGTGAATTTCACTCTGGGATTTTTGCAAAATTCCAATTTCACAGTAAATTCAGAGGCCTTGGAAATGTCCCAAATCAACTGAACTGTAGAAGGATCCCAGAAGATCCATTACTTCTGTTGCAATGCATTTCAGTTCTTCTTCTGTATCACTGAAATGAGTTGTGTTTAGCTACATGCAGCCAGATCCTTCAAAAGGGAGAGTCTTGGGTGGTTGTATTATCAAACAAAAAAAAAAATTGGCAGAAACTTGCATTCTTAACTCAGCCAAATATTTTGTACCCAAAGTATTGTCCTCCTTCAAAATGCTTACACATAGCATAACAAAATTACAGATTCCAAGACCCTTTTCATTTCTGTTTTAATTTAATTTAATTTAGAGTTTGCATGCCTAATAGTATTTTTAATATGCATTTCTGGAATTTGTGGTTTGAACTTTAGTCTTTTGAAAAGTAGTAAGTTTTATATAGGCACCATGTGTTTGGATCTAGGTTTATTTTGACTGAAGGAAATGATTTGTCAAGACATTTTCTCTTTAGCATTACCCTCAAAGCTTGTGTTTTTCAATTCTTATACTGGGTGTCCTTTCAGAGTGCCCAATTTTCTGCATGCATGTTTATTATGAGTTTGTTGTCGCTAGGAAAGATATTAAGAATCATAGAATCCCAGAATCACAGAATATTCTGAGTTGGAAGGAACCCACAAGGATCATAAAGTCCGGCTCCTGGCCCTATACAACACCATTCCCAAGTATTACACCATGTGCCCAAGAGTATTATCCAGGCAGGCGTGGTTCTGTGACCACTTTCCTGGCAAGCCTGTTCCAGTGCCCTGGAATTGTAGTATATATGCTATCTGTGCCATCAGCTCAATGAAGATGGCCAGCAAAGTGGGGCTGAGTAAGAGAAAAGATACCCAGTATGCAAATACTCAGTTCACTAATACATCTTTCTAAGGGGTTTTGTATTAGTTTCAAGCTCCCAGGAATTCAAGAGCTCCTTGCCTGGGGAGCAGCATTGAACAGGGAGCCTGATGTAATCAAACCCAGCTAGCCTGGAGAGAGAACATGCCATCTCCCTGTGCTGCCTTCAAAAGGAAGAGTCCTTGCTGAAGGTTACCAGGCAGAAAGCCTGACAGACCTGCAGGATGAAAAAGTGCCAAAAGACTAAATATAGGAAAGCCACAATAAGGAAAAGAAGAAGAGCTGTACCCTCAGGAGCTGGAGCCACAAGGATCAAAGAAAGCTGCTGTGGTGGGGAAAGCAAAGGAGCTCTGCTGTGCCCAAACATGGGTTGACACCACTTTCATCCTGTTGAGTGAATGCTGTTAAAAGCCTACGCTCATGCAAGGAAAGGAGGCAGAGAGTCTAAAAAGGAATTAAACTGTTTTGTCACTTTTCAGAGCCAAACATTTGGAGTGTTTCATACTCCAGGGTGATGTGACAAGAGCAATTGCATGGGCTCTGTTGACATCACTCCCAAAGAATGGATCAAGGCAGTGTCAGGGGAGGGTGTTTTCTCAAGAAGGAAACAGTTTGCTAGGAAACAGTAAAGTCATCAAACTTCTAGAAGTGGCTGAGAGGAAACTGATGTAAAACATCGCCATCACATTTTAAATGAAAATGCAGTTCTATAAAGTCTTAACTGAAGTGGGGTGTTTGTGCCATTTTAAAGACAATTCGTTAGAGCTAAAGTTTCTCTATATTAGTTACAAGGCAGTCATAGAAGCATTGAAAACTCTGAATTGAAACAAGCTAGAAACTGATTTTATACTACAATGGAGCTGATTTATTTTTATTGGATGAATGGTAAAAGGTTATTCAGTGCACTGGTGAAAACATATTGCATAAAATTCTTTTCCCTGTCGACCTCAGGCAGGGATTCTAGAATGTTTAGGCTGGACTCCTTGCTTCTACTGGGTAGTAATTTACCCCTCATTTCTTAAAGTCTCATGTGTATGTGTATCCAAAATAAACATCCACCCAAGTACTCTCCTCCCACTCTGGGAAAGGGAAGAAAGTAACAAAGAAGGAAAGGAGGGAGAAACACTGAGACTTCAGGAGAAACTCCCATAGGTTTCAGTGGAATCCATGGAGACTTTATTTCCCTGGAAACAGTTAAATAGTTCTAACTGGGCATCATCGCATTGATTTCCCTCTCAGCTGCTACAGAAACCAGCATTCCATGAATACTTCTTCCTGAGCTTCCTCTTTGGTCTTCCTCGAGCAGCTCAGGGAGCTGATCACTGATAATCCCTAGGTTTGGACAAATCCATGGATTTGGATGAAGCAAGTACAAACAGTACTTTCCTTCATTTTACAGGTGAATCGCCCTCACCCTGGTGATCATCCTCTGCTGATTATCTTTATGGTTGGTGGAGTGTCAGTCTCCGAGGTCAAAATGGTGAAGGATTTGGTAGCAACACGCAAACCTGGTACCCAGGTAAAAAAACAGCTCTAAACACACAGTTCCTATCCAAACAAAAAGTAAGAAAACTCATCAAATAGTGTTTTGCACACAGCCAAATGCACAGAAACAATGTTAGGATGTTGCTGTGTAATATCTGTAGGCAAAAAGTATTCAGGCACCAAGGGTCTGTTTTTTCACATGTTATAGTCAGCAACAAAAGTTCAAACTCAGGTTGGAGAGTTCAGAACAGACTGGCATTAATTTGAAGGAGCTTTCATCATGTCTCAAAAGATTAGTTTCTTTGTATTCTTTATAAACAGAAACATTTGCTGTCCAAAAGGCTCCAGGCTTCCTGGCAGTCCATCTACGGGACATAGCGCAGGGATACTCAGAAGGAGTCTGGGTACCACCTAGTGACTTTTCAGTGGTAATCCTGCAGGCCCACCAATTAGCATAGGTGAGAAGCAAAATAAATTACCCTGGATACAGCTATACTGTTCCTGCATCTGGCCAGGTGTCTCTGATAGATACCTGACCACTAGACCTTAAATACCCTGAAGCAGGTGATGTGGAGAAAGCCCCAAGTCTCTGCTTCCCTTGAAGGTGTTGTTGGACTCCTGGAAGGAGGTTGACTCCCACAGTGAAGCTTCAATAATGTCCATGTGGCTGGTCTTTGCCTCATTCAGTCTCTGGCAGCAGAACTTGACTACAGAAACTGTCATCTCAATGGAGAAGGGAGGGAGAGGAGGAGGATGGGTGAGCAGCTGTTAAAAATCATCATTAACTGTGGAGGACCAATCAGGTGTCTGTTGAGTACTGCAGATGCACAGGGTAATACAAAAACTCTATAGTGCTGTGTGACCAGCTGTATCTTAAACTTAACTCTAGTTTCCAGGGTGGCTTGTAAACATCTTGTTTCCAGTTACTGTGGAATGCAATTTTGATTAGTGATAAATCATTAGCATAATGGAGCCAACCAAAGGCAGAGCAGCCCCTCAGTTTGACATGTGTTTTCCATGTTTCAGTTGTCTTTGCAAGGCAATCTCAAGCAGTATTTTGTAAGATGGAGTACCATTTTTAGCAGTGATTTTTTTGATCTGATAACACGTCTCTTCCCCATTAGCCTACTGCTAATCTCCTCAAAACAGCAAATTAAATTCTTTTCCCTCTTGGAGGGGAACTAAGTTGTGACACACTGATGGACAAGTTAATCCACACACAAAATATATTAAGACACCCTGAAAGATAAACAGAGGGTTAATATCTGAGTTGGTTGAGAACTATGCAGGGAGATTTTCAACTGGCTTTCTAGAGGGACTTAAGGCTTGACAGTGTGGTGACACAGGATCTGGTGTTGCTTTGCTTTGGCTTAACCCTGGCAGCAGGTCACCCTCTAAGGCAGATTCCTAAAGCATTTTAAGCTTTTACTGCATCTTGCCCTTTATCCAAATATGCTGTGTTAGAGGTGAAAGGACTTTGGGGGAGAGGTGGGAGGAGGAAAAGAAAGAAGAAATAAAGCAGTTGTGCAAGTCTCTCACAAAAAAAAGTTTATATGTTTGTTGGATTTACCTGGATTTCTTCACTATAGCTGTGAATATGCACCACCTGTTTAGGATTATTCTCTTTTCAAAAAGCCAGGCATTTTTCTAACTCAAGCCAGGGTTTAACAGAGCCTTTTTGTGCTGTTCAGGCAATCAGGTTCAGGCTTCAGGGAAACACTGGTCTTCCAAGTCCCTTCCAGTCAAACCAAGCACTAACATTTATACTAATTACTGGCTCTTGGAAAAATGGACAAATATACGAAAATTGAGTAAAGTAACTGAAGAAAAACTGACAGGGTGCACTGATTACTTCAGCAACTGTTTGGAGTTGAGGCAAATGACATTTAAATGTAGAATAAGAGACACATGTTTCCATCCACAGAACAGCTCTGCATCTGAATATGAATGACAATTTTATTTCTCATGGAGAAGCACAAAGGAATACAGTGTTTCCTATGCACCATTTGGTTTTGGATAGTGGTAAATAGCTCCCCATAACTAGTGAGAAGTATCCTATTTTTGAAGAAATTACTTCTCTTTTTCTACTTTAATCAGGAGAGTAATAAAGGGGAAAGCATTAGAGAATGTTTCCCCCTCCCTTCTCCCAACATGCACAACCTTCTGTGTGGTTGTGACTGAGGCAAGCAGACAGATAAACCCTTTCAGATGCACCTTTAGATGTTAGCTGCATTCTTCCCTGCCTTCTGTGAGGGGGAACTTGCCATTGGAGCTCAGTGGGTCAGGATGGGAGCTCCTGCCTCTTCCACCTTGGCTGCCACTAGGAGAGGTACCCCTTCAGGTGAAGCATGAAAGAGGCATGCTGTAAGACAGGCATGGAGTATGGAACAAGGAGAAGGTCTGCAAAGGACTGTCCTGAAGAGAGCTGCCTGGAGAAGAGATGGACATTACTTATCTGGGCAATTCCCCTCTTCTCTGAAAAATGAAAGAAAAAACATTCACATTTATCCCCCTTGATGAGCCCTAGGACATACTGAGACATCGAAGTTGCAGATCTCATTTTTCACTCTGGCCTTGCTATTAGTTGCACAAATTCCCTGAGGGTTCAGTGGTAGGACTCCAAGAAGAAATTGCTTTTATCTGTCAGTGGCTATTGTTGATGTTTGGCTTGTGCACCCAAAAACTTTGGTAACATGTCCCTTAGTGTTTTTCAGAGTTAAGCCGCGTGATAACAAGATGAGCACATACTGTGCTATAGTCTGATTCTCATGTAACATAAGTGAGACAGTGTCAGTCTTTGGCATCTGCAAGTTACAGAGAGTTTTTCAGGCTTATGAAGGAAGAGATAATCAGTGTCAGTTTGCTGGAGATTGTGTGGGAGGACAAGGGAAGAGGAGAAGTGGGGGGGGGGCCTATCACCAATACAGAACGGATCCTGTCAGTATCTGAAGTGAAAAGATGAAAGAAAGAACAACAAAAAAAGTTGAAATGCAGTGTTACCACACACTTGCCATGTGATGGACAGTACAAGGCATTTAATAGGTGCTGCAGTAGACAGACACACAGACATACTCTGTTGTTGATGTTTCTGCTTCCTCTCTTTGCCTTTGTGCTGAAGAAGCAAATTCATTTTCAAGTGGGCTAGTATGATTAAATCTGCCCCCAGATCCTGCCTGCAGTCTTGACCCTACAGACATTGCTAAACTTGGGGCTCAGTAAGAGCAGTATCCTGTGATTTCAACCCTGGGTTAGCTCCTCACAGCAAGAGTATACACAGTCCCTCCTGGATGATAGCTTTGCCCTGCAGAGAAGCCTTCACACCAGGCAGTTATATACTGGTTTTCACTTAAGGAAAACAGATACCTGCACCTAGCAGGATGTGTCTCATGGTTGTAGTGAGCAATGGTTTCATTCATCAGACCTGTCTGGGATTTAAAACTGGAAGAAAGCAAGGTGATAGCATCTGACAGTGCTGAAGGTTGAGCCTGATGTGAAGAACAGCCTGTGCCTGGTCTGAAGAGATGTTTCTGAACACGGAGTCTGGCTCCCTGCAGCAGGAACTTCTGTGGTGCTCACCTTGCCTTCAGCTGAAACAGGCCTCACTCAAATCTGTGCTATAGGAGAGGAAACCACAGTTTCATCAGCTGGTGCCTTGCAGTAAATGCAATGGCAGTCACAATAAATCACTGGGTAAGATGGGGGTAGAAATGTGTCAAAGCACACATTCATTAAGTATACAATGCTACCAGTCATTATGCTCCGTAAAGTGATTTAACTGCAGTTATTAGCGAGCAGACAGTTTCACTGGACAAGTTGTATTGCCCTGTCAGTAAACACCAGAAACAGACAGCCTGTCTAGAGCTGGGTAAAGCAAACAGTTCCTATCTATGGCTCATTAGTACTGTCTCAATCCCTTTCAGTTTGACTTGTTGTTTCTTGTTCCCTTCCGTTCAGGTAATTGTGCTCTCCTCTGTACTCCTGACACCACACAGTGCCGTTGAGTTGTTGTTTGCCCCAGACCATCTCCAGCCTGATGCTGATATCTGATGGGGGAGGCTATGGAGAAGCTGAGTGAATGCCTTGCCTGGAAACATCACATCCCTGGTCTGGCACTCTTCTCAATAGCCCTCCAAAAACTGACGTGTCACCTGCTGCAGGTACAGCTCCAGGGGAAACAGCTGGGTATCTGGCTGCAAGGGAGCATCTGAAGCTCATGGGCATCTCTTCAAAATGGTTCAGTTGTCATGCAACAAATCTCTCCTCCTTAACGATAGCACTCTGCAGTGCTGAACCACTCCCAGCCTCACTCAGCATGGTGAGGGTGATTGTTTGTAATAATTCCCTAGAACAGGAGCAGCTGAGGACCAGGTGATGCACAGTTTGCACTCCCCAAGCAGTACCTTTCTTCCTAATGGCTTTGCTGGGCTTGCAGCTGCTGGGAAATGCTATTGAGGGAGTGAAAGGCTAGCAAAATCCACCCTCTATCATGCTACCGTCCAAAACATGTGCCTTATACAATGTTAACAACCTCTGCTCTTACTTTGTCCCTCACTCTGGAGAGATTATAGAACACAGCCCTGATTTAGCTGGCACAGCAGCTCCCAGTCTTGTGGTGCTCTTTCAGCAGGACTCTTAGAGGCAGGGAAGCAGAGAGCCAGGCTCAAGGGCTGGGTTACATGGCTGCTTTTCTCTCAGCTTTCCGTTTCCTGCTCTAGTTTCTCCACCCACAGTCCCAGAAGAAAAGGCTGTTTCTGATGGCACACGTCTCTGTAGATTTGTGCAGGAGGCCATATGGGCTGTGATGGTTTTATGATAACCCCAAAAGAATTCTCCCCTCACATGCATTTAAAAAAGAAAAAGAGAGAAGGGGAAAAAAAGGGCATGATCCCATTTTCAAGAGGCCACAGCACAGATTCTTTCTTGAGCTAGATTTCTGAACATCATGATTAGAGAACAGTTTTTATTTTTGATTTATGATCATGAAAGAGCTGCAATCAAATTCAGTTATGTAATTTTCTTTATAAAACTTTGCTACAATCCGTGATGAAAGAGCAGCAGCCAATAGAGATTTTAATTGCATATAGCACCAAGATTTTCAAATTGCAACATAAAATGGTGGAGCTCTAAAGCTGCATCCTCTTGCTTCATCCAAGTAATGCTACAGCTACAGCTTACACTGAGATGAGAATGTGAAATTAAGTGACATTCACTCTATCATAGTATTCCTTATTATGCCAAAGGAGTAGATTAAATGGGAAGTAGTTTTTTAAATTTTGTTCACTAGCTAGCATTAGTTCTCCTAAATGTTTATAATGGTCTTCAGAAAAGGGTGCATTTTGGTTTAAGTTCACTTTTGAGTGGCTGGAAGGAAACAATGGACTGATTATAAAGCATGGACAATGTCGCCTCTATGGAAGAGAAATTTATAAGAATGACTATAGAATGGAACTTTGTGCTATAAAAATTGAGAAATGTTATGAGATTGCAGTATTAAAAGCTCAAGGAATAGTTTGACTAGAGCAACTGGAAAGCAAGTAGCCAGTCTCTTGGTTTTTCTGTCATTCTGTACTGTTCAATCTTTCTTAGAATGTGGTTGTTTTGTAAGTTCTGTAATCAATAAATCAATGCTCTTACAATGCCAAACCTGATCGGTCATCTCCTTTTCCTAGGGTGTAGAGCTACACGTGCCAGAACTGCATATTCCTGCAACCCCTTTTACGTTATTTGGCTGCCCCTAGGAATCTAGACCTTCTGTTTTGGGAGGCATCCTAGTACATTTCCTACACTCCACTCCTAGCAGAAAAGCTCACCTATGTCCAGTGGCCATTGCTGAGCTCAGGTACTCACACCTCTGAGATGCTGCTGCTTTCCTGAGATGATGGAGGCTGCCAGTTGTGGTCTTCACTCCCCCACCTCTCTTTCATCAAATGCTCTCAGGTCTCTGACTTGGCCATCTAAAGACCTACTGTATTGAGAAGGCAGAGGGTGAGTCTAAGTAGACACTGGTGATCCTGCGCTTCCTCTGGGTCAAGTAACTCCTCTGACTGAGACAGAAACTAGTTTTCCAGGCCCACACACACTTTAGAGGAATCTTCTCAGCCAGTGGGACCATGGCTGAGATGGTGATTGATGCTGGAACTCAGCCACTATCTCATACTTAAGCACTTATAGACCAAAAGTACAGCAGAGACTTTCCAGTGGCCCTAGTGCAATAGTAAGCTTATTTGTAGGAAATAGATGTAGCAGCTACACAGAACCTGGGCTTGGGGAAAAGGCTGAGGGATGAGGAATTCCCTGCCAGTTCCAAGTGAGTAGAAACAGCACCAAAGAATTTTGCATGGGCAGGGAGTGTCTGAGTCCTCTGCCTGTGACACCAAGCAATACTCAACAGGTATTGAGTATATATAAGAGGAAAAAACATAAAGCCACCCTTGGGAAATTGGTTTACTTCTATATTAATAAGCTAAGCACTATTTGGTATAAACTTGGACTGGAAGAGCAAGCTCAGTTTTGTTTGCAACTCCAATCCTAAGTCACTTGGCTAGTAACTCATGGTCTGAAGGATCATCAGCAGGACCCTGTCAGTTTCCCTGCACCACTTACTGCAGCTGTGTACTAACAAGGTGAGCCTGTATGGTCGTCAGCCTAGTCCCAGCACAAACTTCCTCCTCAGGAAGGCTCCTAGTAAAGCTGCTTTAAACATGAAAAAGGTAGCTGAAGATTTGCAATTTGATTAAGTTCTTCATTGTGATATAGCTCAAAACATAAATATTCTTTAAAAAAAAAACCTGCAGTCACCTAGAATTCACGTTCTTTCAGGTTTTGACCTACCTCACACCATTCCTTTCTCACTAGAGAGAACTACCAAAGTATTTTTAACAAGTGGAAATGAAGAATCCCATTTTAATTTGAAAGGTCTTTGCCTTATTCAGTTCCTCTCCTAAAAGAATTTCTTAAAAGGAAGTTGTAAAGCAGTTGTGAGAGCTCCCCCGCTGTGGTTTATGCTAATAAAGCAACAGCATAGGCAGGAAAGGACACCTTGCTGTTTCTGCAATGTATGTTAACTACCTTGAGAAAGCTATTACTTTGTCTCAACATTTCAGTGGTTGTTACTCGTTTTTTCTCACCCCCAAAGAACACACAAGGAAACATGCAATTCAAAAATTTAATGTTGTACCAGGCAGTAAGAATGAAAAGTCCACTCCCTAGAAGGAGTAACTGTACATGAAATAAATAAGTTACAGTTTAAACAAAAGCACAACTGGCTTTTTAAAGTGCATGTGTATAAGGCCCTTAGGCTCTGAACTCCATTGGCTCAATATTAAAAAAAAAAAGTAAGTATTTATATAAATCTGCCATGTGTTTAAGAACGAAGAAGGTCTGGCTCAGCTCAGAACAAGCCATCAGCTTCATTGCCTGGAGCCAACCATGCTTCACACCTTTTGTTCTTTTTGTGCCTACTGCACGCAGGAGAGAGAGAAAAGGATGTCTTAGAATGGCATCTGTAATAGACACTCCAACTCCTCACCCGTTCCTCAGAAGCTCAGTGTTGGACCATTTAGTCTGGAGAGTACTTTTTTCAGACAGTAAAAGAGCTGTTTGTAATTAGATATGTTTACACCCTGTGGACAATAGCTTTGCATACAGAGACTGGTCAAGTTGTCAGCAATAACATGGCTAGTAAAAATAAAGGACCATTGTTTACAGTCTTGATGCTCAGTCCTGTCCACTTATTTTACACTTACTTTTACAGAAACTTTTCTTGTTTGCTTATTTGTTTTGAAATACATAGAAAAAACCAAGTTCTACTGTGCAATAAAATTAAAGAGTTGCGTCATGCTGTCCTTTATCCATGTGAGAACAAAACTCAAGTGGTTACTTCTGAACAGCAACCTGCAGTTCAGGGCATTTCCCTGCTCAAGTTGAGTTTCAGCAAAAAGGTTGTTTCTGCAAAATGAATGTCAAATCTGTCCAACTGGGAAAAAAGGCAAATTGTTTCATGTACTAAAAAGTTTCCTTTCCAAATGAAAATACTGTTCGGCAAGTTACATCCTAAAACTATTTTTCAGGAGGTTTTGGGTTGGTTTTTTCTTTTCTAATCTGATAATGTTCCTTTTTTAAGCAATTGCTTAAAGACTTCTACCATGCAAAAGGCTACTCAAACCATCCTCCTTTCACAATGCCTTGGATTCTACATGGGGTAGTGTTAAACACCCCAGGTTTCAATCTCAAGCTAAACGCTGGGTAGATCAAGGGCAGCGCTGTCAAACGGAAGTGACAGTCCTCACTTTGGCAGACAAAGCTTGCTTAAACCTTCTCTTCAAATCCTGCATGTTGGGTGATTTTGGCCGTGGAATAAGAGAGGTTCTCCTCCTCTCAGGGGTGCTGGTTATTTGCTGTTTATTGACTTCTTTACAGAGGAGATGGAAGGCATTGAAGACATTGTTATAGTTTTCACTGACAGATACTTCATAGAAAGTACAGCCCAGCATATTGGCCAGCTGAAGTCCCTGCTGAGGCTCCACCTCTTTGATATGCAAGAGATCAGCTTTGTTTGCCACGATGACAACAGGGACCATGTTCCCTGGATGCAGCTGACGAACGTGATGGTAAAGGTGACTGAGTAGTTCAAAGCTCTTATAGTCAGTGATGGAGAAGACAATCACCAGGGCATCTGCCCAGCGAATGCATCTGTTCAGCTGCTCATTACAATCCAGACTGTGTTCATGGATCTGAAAAATGAATGGTCTCAAATTAGATAGCTGAAGTCATAAAAGATTAAAGGAACCTGTCTTCAAGAGTCTGTAAAGCCAAATAGCATTTTACAGCTTCAGACATATATTTGGATTTCACATAGTAAGTATGAACTTAATCTGAGCATAGCGAATAAATGCAGATGTTGATTCAGCTGCAAAAAGCTGGAATTTAACACTGGAGTTTGCTATACTCAAATGGAAAATTGACCTGAGTAGTTCTGCATGCAGAGAAAGACTTTGTAGTTCCACAGAATGGGAAATTAACTGGCTAGACAGTAAGTCTGGGGAAGCAAAGATATGAGCTGGAAGCATTTAGACCTGGAGTGTTGCCCAGTTCAAAAAGGCAACAATCCAGGATTACTCAGGTCTATACATTCAAAACTTTTAACTTTTGACACACTAATGAGCACAGCCACAATGTAGCAGACTTTGTCATACGCATTTATGAAGCTTGCTGGGCAGTGGTCATGACATTTGTTTTCACATATACCTTATTTGCACAGAATCGTTTCTGGGTTTGTGCCTAACGTTCCCAATATACAGGAATAAGGCACTTCAGTAATTCAGCCGCTCAAAAGTAATGGCTCTCCAGTGAACAAATGATTCAGTGAAACAGTCTCTCAACACAGCTGGCTTGACTGGTTAAAACACAAGTTACCAGCTCTCCCACACAGAACATGAAACTCTGAAATGGATAGCAAAATATTTTATAGAAAGACCGTAACAAGATGCTGCACAGAGGGATGTAAGCACACAAACATTTAGAGCTTCTCTGGTAAACTGCATGGTTGCATCTAGCTCACCTGAACTCCTGGAGTATCTTGCACTTGGATGGCCAACATCTCTCCATCCACCTGGATGTGCCTGCTGTAGAGATTACCTGACAAAAACACCAGCAGGTTCACAAGTACAGTCACCACGCTACAGACAAATGTTGCTTCTGCTGCCCATTCTGCTGCCCCTTGATCATTCTTAAAGACTGTCTTAGCTTGAATGGTGATGGTAAGTGTGCAAAATAACCAGCTTTTTTCACACAAAAAAGCAGTTTTCTTGTCATTTAGTATTTCTACAATTTAGTGAAGCTCTCTGTTGGCTGGCCTGTAAGATTTTCTGGGTTGGTTGGTTTTTTTTCATTTGTTTGGCTTTTTCAAGTAATTCCCTCAACCGAAGGCTGTATATTTCACACGGGCATTAGCTTAGACTCCTCACTGTACTCATTGAACGAGGTACATAACATCACATCTCCATTTTCCCCTTTAAGCTGGCCCTGCCTAGCTCGTGTAGCCGCTGGCACTCACTTTGCAAAGAACAATACAACAGTTGGTTTACAGAATGTGTTCCTGTTTAGCTAAACGACTCCTTCACAAAAGGGGCACTTTCACTACATAAAGTGGATTCTGTTAGAGACCTGCGGTACAACCCATCTCTTGAGCTGCTGCGATCACAACCCGCATGTGGCTGTGCCTGGCGTGCCCCTCTCCGAGGGCTGCGAGCAGAGCGGGGAGGGAAGCGGCTCTCCGGGAGCCAGCAGCCGCCGCACCCTGGGGATTCGGGCCGGGGACAGCACCTGCCCAGAGCCCCCGCGGTCCCGGGGGGAACGAGCGAGCTCTTCCCTTCCCACCCGTGCCCCGGCTCCACGCTGGGGTTTGCACACTCTCTCTCAGGGCTCGCACCCCGCGCCACCAGCCCGGGCAGCAGCAGGGGCGGCACCGCAAAGTGCTCTGCCCCCGGCGGTGCCCCCTGCCCGCCCTCCATCCCGCCGGCAACAAAGCCGCGCCGCCGCTGCCTACCTGCGTTCCGCTCATAGTCCCCGATGAACCGCCGGGTGAGGAACCGCACCACGAGCGCTGCGGGCAGGCAAGGACAGGCACCATTAGCCGCGCTCCGCCGCCCCGGCCGCCGCCAGCCCCCCACCCCTCGCCCCGGCCGCCGCCCCCCTCACCTGTCTTGCCCACGCCGCTGCCCCCCACCACGGCGATCTTGACGAGGCGGGGCCGGGCGCTGGCGGGGCCGTCGCCGCCGGGCGCGCACTCGGCGATGGTGCACATGCTCTGCGTCAGGCGCATCCCGCTCCGCGACCCGCGCCCGCCGCTGCCGCCGCCGCGCCCCCGGCCCTTTTCTCGCCCCCGCGTCCCGCCCCGGGCCCCGGCGGCCACTCAGAGCGCCCGAACACCGCCCCGTCCCGCCCCGAAACACGCCCCGAGCCTCACCCCGCCCCTCCGGCCGGGAGAGCGGCGGCGGGGGCGCGGCGGGGTGGAGTAGCCGCGCCTCGGGAGGGTCTGTCCGTACTGAGGAGTCTGGGTGTGTGTGTGACCTCCCCGCCCTTCGGGGGTTATACACCCGCAGCGCCGCAACGGCGGCGGATCGAGTTTTTTCCGAAGATCACAGCACCGTCTTCTCCCAAAAGCCCGCCAGGCTGACGGAAACGCGCGGCGTCCATAGAGGCTCAGCCACCTGCCTGGTTCCCGGGCTGGCGGCGACATCGGTGCTGTGGGTGTCAGTCTGGCCGCCCCACACCTCCTGTGTCCACCCCTGGATGCCTTGCCCTGCCTTGCCTTGCCTTGCCTTGCCTTGCCCTGCCTAGCCTTGCCTTGCCTTGCCTAGCCTAGCCTAGCCTTGCCTAGCCTAGCCTAGCCTTGCCTTGCCTTGCCCTGCCTTGCCTTGCCCTGCCTTGCCTTGCCTTGCTGTGAGAGGTGAGAGCAGAGTATGAAGCACGCCTGGGGCTGAGCAGTGCTGGGTACAACACAGGAGCTGCTCTCCTCGCTGGCCACCAGGTCACCACCAGAGGCGATGGTGAGTTAGCTTAGTGAGTAGTGGGTGTATTGTAAGGTTACTGAGGTCGTAGTGGGGAAAAATTGTCTCCTAGTTTCAGTTTGAAATAAATAGATAGGTAAAACAGATTTAAGGAAAGGTATTCAAAGTCAAAAGCGGAAAGAGTAAGACATACAATTAGAAAAAAAATCAACAAGGCTGAAGGACTCAAGGACTTGAATACAAAGGCAAGACTGGATTTCTCTGTGGCAATGCAACAGAAATTATCTGGACATTGTACCTTGAGCAAAAGGAAAGGGTTTAATGGAAGATTACCTAACATCTTGGCAATTAAGGTCATTGAAAATGGGGAACCTAAAGGTAAAAGTGAAGAGGATCCCTCTCGTAAGAAAGTTTTGTCTTCAAGATGAGGAAATGCAGAAGATAAATAATGTCAGCTAGAAGTAGTTACCTCAACCAGGGAAAAAGGAGTAGGGAGGTGCAGTCGTGCAGTCAGAGGGGCATACAGATTGAAGGAAGCCTGACAATATTTAGAAAACCAAGAGCATTTTACTTCTAATTTTAATAAGCATGGATGCAGAAGAAAGATGAGTAATGGGAAGAAAGTCATGGGTAATTATTGCAGTGGGGGAAAACAAATGGTCTTGTTCAGAGTGCAAACAGGCCAAGTGTGTGGGGATGAGGTGAAAGGAGCACAAAGTTTCACTCTAGCACTCAAGTGAACAATGCACACTGCATTGAAGAAAGAGGGGAAATAATTTGCAATAATCTATACAAATTTAGAAGGAAAGAATAATTAAAGATATGAGAATAAATGGAATAAATATTAAGTATGCAGTTACATGAGATGTCGCTTCTGCAAAATATCTTTCTCTGTTTCCCTTTTTCTTCAAGAAAGGAAATGTGGTATATATAATCTATTTGGGATCAATAATACCTGATGCTGTCCAGATAGGAAACAGCTGTTGAATCAGAAGAGCATGTGGATCAGGAGACAATGACAGAGGGGTGATTTATATGGGAAGCGTCAGACTGAAGGAAAGTGCTCTGTGTGATTCATCAATATTCCTGTCATCCTTCATGTTTTCATTACAGTAGTGTCATCAAGAACACAAGCATGCTTATGAAATCTGCTGTTGACAGAGCTGGGAGCAGTGTACTGCAAAAACTGTATGTCTGTTAGAACAGGTTTAATGAAAATATAATTAAATTTGATAACTTTAATGACATGCAGATATTAATAAAAAAAATTTCTTTTATCGGCTATTAAGCTCAGCACTTGGGTAATAAAGACTAGCTAATCTCAAGATGAGTAGGAACTATTTAAAAAGGGAAATGTAAACCTAGAAATGTCAGATAAGTAATTTCAGAAAATATCTGCAGTAGAGTGCATGATTCTGTCAGCCAGTCAAGAGTAAATCAGTGTTTGTCATAGTTTAACCCCAGTCAGCAACTAAGTACCTCACAGCTGCTTGCTTACTCTCCTCTGCCTGCCTCTCTTGGAAGGAGAATCAGAGAGAAAGCAAAGCTCATGGGTTGAGGTAAGAGAATAGTCCAATAGTTGAGACAAAATAAAATACACAGAAGTGGGGCTTAGAAAATGGAGGAGCCAGGAAAGTTAAAACTAAGGGCCAATGTCAGCATAAGTGAGTATAAGCTCAGTCAGAGAAGCAAAACACTGGAACAGATCTCTAACAAGAGCAGCAAGAGCAAAATCAAGTCTAATTTCTGCAAAATTGAGCTGGAGGATTTTATAGAAGGAAATACATGGTGTACTTCAGTGGCAGTGAGATTCAATGATCCCTTCTAGAGGCCTACAGAGAGATTTCTAACACCATTCCATAAATAAATATGCTAACATTTAGTGATGCATACAGCAGTGGTGTCTCCAACACATAAAGGGGTGTGGTAGAAACCACAGAAAGAGGAAACGGGAAAGGGTGATGAAAATGAGACAACGCCTCAATAAACTGGTTTTACAAAGGAGATTATTAATTAGGGACTGGATAAAAGTGCTAAAATAACTGGAGAATAGCATCTTCTTCCTCTGTCTCAAAACACCAAAAGCAAAACAATCAGCCAGATTAAAAGGTGAAACTTTTGAAAAAACTGAGATACAAAATATGTTCTTTTAAAATGCATACTTGAGTCACTGAGTCAATTTCTGTAGGAAGGCACTGGAACAAGCACTAAAATTATATCTGTAATAAAAGGAGTGCACATTTATAAATAAGGAGGAGATGCATTTTTCAGTACTTCATGCTACCTCAGAATTCATTAGCAGCAGTAAATAATCTTCTCAAATTTTGCACGAATTTCTTAAGTATTATGGACCAGAAGGAACTCTAATGTGGTGTGGACAGGCTTTCTCATCCACCAGCCTTTTAAATAAAAGAATTATTATATCATCCTTTCGGGCAGAAATTACTGCTGTCAGAGACGAGGCCTTAGCCAGATGGTCATGGAGCAGGGCTGGTGGGAATACACTTCCACACTTCAAGGATGTATTCCTATAGCTCACTTTATGCTGCTGTACAGAGGGTGTGTTTGGATGTGGTTTACACTTTCAATAAACATATTTCCATTCACAGCCAGGGAATAAACCTTACTTTGTTATCTAGTGCTTTGGTAATTCTAACTCATGTCCTAAGAGAAACAAGTGCTGTGGACACAGTGTGCAAAAGCACAGTCAAAGGCTGCTCATTCCAGATGAGTATTTACTTTCCAAAGCACTGTGAGGTCTTTCTGTGGCTTTATAAGAGTAAATACAAGAAAACTCCCTTTCCATGGCACAACATATGTGTTCCATGCTCCCAACATTTAAAGCCAAGTGAAGCAGCCCCTGTGAAAATCCCAAAAAGACTGGAGCTCATCCCTCCTCCGACACAGCCCTGCACCACCTTCCAAGAGCAAAACAAAAGAGGGAGGGAGCAGAGATATTAAAAGAAACTACTTAAGCAGGAAAACAACTTCTCTCTGTACTGGGAGAGATCTCCCAGCCAGCAAAGGCCAAGCTTACAGAGCAAGATAGGATCTTCATTCCAGGGGAGAGAAAGGCGGGAGAGAGGGAACGACATGCTCCATGCACTCTCACCTACTCACAGGCCCTATGTGGTTTCTATAGCAGCACAATAGCAGACATTTTTCTCTCTCCACAAGAAAGCCTGAGTAATGTTCTGCAATTATATTAGTCTGCATTTTAATCAGATTTTATCTTCTTTTAAGCTTGCATTTTTTTCCCCATTTCCTCTTTATGTAATGCTACCAAACTAATCCAAGAAGTGAAAGGCTCAAGGTTTTGTTTTTCATTCAGGGCTGCCCATCTGCTGTCAGTATTTTTTGTGCTGGTTTGTGCCCCCACAGTACAAGCAGTTGTTCTGCACACAGTGTGCTGGTTTGATCTGAAAAGTGGGGGGAAGCCCCAGTGACAAAATGTCTTGAATTAATACACTCTCTAATACTTCATTAAAAAATGTATATGAGAGAACATTGCAGAATTTTTGTTTGCCATTTTAGCAACTCCTCAGGATCTATATTAAAGCCTTCTAAAAATTATGGCATTAAAGTGACATTACCAGCCTCTCTAAATCTCACCTGATGTTACAACAGAGTCAGTTCATCAGGAGGTAATGCCTGGGTTGCGTTAGGGAAGGTCAATGACAAGTCCTGCTCTTCCAGGCCAACTGTGGGATGATGTTGGCACTGGCAGAGGAGTTCTGGGGCTGGTACAGTTTCTCTCAGCTGCTAAGTAAATGAAGAGTTTGTTTCATGTGCCACCTGCAAGTCTGTCCTCTGCAGATCCTTTAAGTTTGTGGAGTCGTCACCCAGAAGTCACATCCCTGAAACTACAGAGAGGGAAGGCAGCTTTGATTAACACCTCCCCAAATTTCAGCTGGCACCTCTGGGCATGCAGCAATTGGCCAGCTGGTGAGTGGTCCTGGGTGCTCGTGTCCTGCCCTGCTCAGGGTCTCAGCCAGGATGGCACAGCCCTGAACATGGCTTGAGCTGGCCTTGTGCCGAAGTCGAAAGATACTGAAAACTTTACATTTCTAATACAACACCTTTAGGAAGAAGGATGTAAATTCAAGTCATAGCTACATACTACAACAGAAAATTATGATGAGTGAATGTGTAGGTTGTAAAGTCAAATGCAGAAAATATAGAATATGCCAGAAATAAGATTGCCTGGGCAACCTTAACTCATCCTCCCACAGGCATATGCATTTTATGAGAACCTTAGCTGCATAATGTTCTACCATTACACTGTCTCCTGTCATACTGGCAGTCTGTCTTCTATTTGCCCATAGGAACAGAGAACCTAAATATACTTGAAGATGTGAATGTTATTCTGCATTTCTTTTACATCCTCAGTTAATCAGTGCATGCTCCAACACAGGAAGTATTCCCTTAGTACAGGAATTACTAACTCTTTCATAGGCTTTTTATGGTGTATAGCAAAGATGCATGAGAAAAATTCAAACTCCAAGTGAGCTAGGCTGCCTAAGCCTGGCATGTACCTGCCACTCCAACTCCTTCCAGTTGCTACCTCATCTTGAAACACCTCAGCTCTTTATACACCCAAGTACTCTGAGGCAAAGTCCCACAGACACACTGCATTGAAGCAGGGACTGCTGCCCTGAAGTTTCTGATGTGAGCAGCTGAAACATGGAAGGAATCCTTCTCTCTCTTTACCTGAATGAATGTCAAATCCCTCAGGACACTGGAACAACTTGGGCAGGAAGACTGAGAGAACCACACCTCAGCCTACACGCCAGACCACATCTCTGGGGCTGCTTCTGTAAGTGTCACAAACTGGGGCCAAGGGCTTCCTTGAAACCAAGCAGGAAAGAGACAACTTGCATATAGAGGAAGCAAGCATGGCAGTAGAGCATGTTAGGCCAGGTACCTGGCAGGGAAGGGTGATGGGGTGGGTGGGAGCTCCCCAGCAGTACCAGTACCAGGTCTTCCCACCCATGCTCCAGGTGTTAGTGGTGCAGCAAGGGGCTGTAAGGGCAATCAAGAGGTGAAATGCAAATTTCACAAGAAGAGAGGAGGAGGGCTTGCTTAGCCTAGCAAATTGTTCCTGTGAGGGGAGATGATAATTACCTGCTGCCAGTCACAAGAGATGGATCACGGAAGAGAGCAGAGTTCTTTAGAGCAAGGAGCAACTCATCAAAGGGTTTTCCTAATGAGTGGGTTTTGCAGACCTTGAATACTTAAAAGAGCTGGGTACTGTATTCGTCCTGCTTTGCAGTAGGAAATGGATCTACATACCATTTTACAAATGCAATTGCTGTTAGCAATTTGTAACAGTTTTTTTAAAAGCCTGGAACTATTGAGATTTCCATAAGGAACCAAGTGATTCAAAACATTTCTTCAATATCCAAACTAGATAAACAATAAAAAGGTAACAGGGAAAACTGTGAAGTAAATGGTTCCTACTTGGAAATACTACTAACGAGCTATACAGGTGTGCAGACTACAAGAAGATGATTATATTCTGCTTCACTGTGTTTCTGTATCATAAATGTCTATATTCTGTTTTGTTTGAGGCTAAAGACCACAGATGATACTTTGTGAAGGATGTGTTTTAAGGCATGTAAATGAGAAAATATTGCTGTCTACAAGGCAGTCTTAAGAGTCTTAAAAACATTTTATTCATCAAAGTTTCAGGATCGTCATTAGCATTCACACAATTACTATGCAGGCAAATGACTACAGATAGGCAGCCAAAAATTGTCAGAGGAATGGCATTAATTTTTATTAGCAAAAAAATGAGACTTTGCAGCTACTGCAACACTCAACATTTTACTAACAATCCATTTTTCAACAGTGCACTGTTCAGCTGGCTAAATACGCACAAGGATTAAACACAGGAAGCTTGAGAGCAGACTCTGTCATCTGTGTTTGTTTTCTATGAACCCCTTTGTGATAATGATGAACTGCACCACAACAGAGAAGTATGGTTTAGTGCTATTGTATAGATGACTCATATGGCATCTGCAGTTTGAAAAGAGCACAGGTTTTTGGTTTTTTCTTTTTTTCTTTTTTTTTTTTTCTTTTTTTTTTCTAAATAAAACAAGTTGTCAGTCCAAAAATAGAAAGAACACTTGGAAGAGTGCAGCTCCTGGAAGAGTTACAAATTCCATCTACCGAAAACACAGAGGTTGGTATGCTGGGGCATCTCTGCAGAGGATATTGTGTGAAAGCCATTAATTCTTCATCTGGAATGTAAATCTATGCCGTCCAAATGGGATTTAAGTATTTCAAGGTAGAACTTCAGTTCCCTGCTGGAACCAGACTTAACCAGTTGGGCAATTTCCATGGTCGTTTTTGTATTTGCTTTCTTGCTCAGAGCCCAGAGTTATTTGCCCACGCTACCTGCAGTGCTGTGGTGTGGTATGGCTGGAATGGGTCCCCAGGCGAGGAAGGAAATGGGGCCCTGGTCCCACCAGCCTCCAGCTTTTCTCCTCCTTTCACCCTGGCACAGCATCCCCAGCAGCCTGCAGGGCAATAGCATGGCTGGCCAAGTCGAAGTGGACACCGCTGCTGCAGAACATTCAATTGCACATTTTAAGGTATAATAGCATATTAATAACAGAGAGAAAGAAAAGCATCAATTACAGATAGAAGGAAAATGATTCCATGTGTGTCTTATGCTATAACAGAGCACGTTTACCTTCTGCCCTAAATATGCAGGAACTCTGAAAAGAAATAATCTTGTTTGCCCGGAATAGCCTGGAGACATGTTTTTGTGGCTGAACTACAACTTACCTTTAACTCAGTCTCACTGATTTCTCAAAAACAGACATAAAAAGTCTCAACATATGAATACATGTCATGTTTTCTTCTGAATGAGTCACAGAAATCTCCACCAAATGAGAAAGAAAAATGCTAACAAGAGAGCAGATTTTTTCCTACCTTGTAGCTAGAAGCTATAGAACCAAGAGCCTCAGACAGGCTGTGCCAGGGTGCCCTGATGCACTATGGCTTGGGGTGAATTTTATCCAGCTGCCTAGGAAGTATTTGTCATTCAAACCAGATTGGACTACAACCTGAGGAAGTTTCTTGTTCACACTGCCCCAAATATAGCCTGGCACTACTAATTCTTGTTGGACATAGCTGAAGACATGAAAGGGAACCTAAGCTTAAACTAGTTCCTTTGGGAAAGGTCTCTCTCCTGGGTGTATGCTGGGGCAGCAAGTTTTGTTGAGAGGTATGAGTATGAGGCCCAGGGAGCAAACCAGCTGGCTAAAAGCAGAGGGATTTCCACCTGGATCTGTTGGTTTAATGTGGGTTTTCCTTCATTTCTGGTTTCCAGGGAGTCGCACTGTGAGGGGATGGCCGCAGAAGGGATGCAAATACACCACAGCAATTGTCCAGACAGGACAGATGGCTTGCACTGATGGCAGCCTTACACAGGCCAGCAAGTCTTTGGGCTCTTCCAGGGCTCCCAGCGGCAGACTAGCCACCATTTAGGAAGTAGTACTGGGCTTGGTTTTGTTATTACAAAACATAAAACTCTCTGCAATATAACCTAAACAATCAAGACAGCCAATGGCTTATCCTCATTTCAGTATTGCTCCTGAGGCCTCACAACAATGCTGTGCTCTTTGCATCAGGGACATTCACCTGTGCTGGGAGCAGGCTGCAGAGCAGTGGCTTCAGGGCAGCTCAGCTACCAGTGGGCTTTGTCTGACCTCAGGGCTTCTCTGCCTTCACCTATTAGCTGGCAAAGGGAGGATGGGAGCTACAGTCTCCATGTCAACCTGAAATACTGCACTTTACATTTAAGATGAAGCAGCTTTTAAATTAAAAGTACTACTCTTCATCCCTTTGTTTGAGTATGTAAGAGAATGCCTAATTATTTACCACTGTACCACTGATGCAGTATGTATCTTCCTAGGAGTTCAATTCCACTGATGATATTAATAAAAGTTTACATTAGTTTCCTTTGTATGGGAATAGAATTACAGACTACAGAATGTGTTCCCATAGTCTGAAGTTGGGGGAAAAAAGGTGTCTAGAAAATCTGGGAGAAATTATGCTTTTTCACAGTTCTGTTTGTAAAACACATTTTTTCTTTTATAGTGAAAAAGAATTCTGGCCAAGATTGCCTTGTGACTCAAGACATTATTTCAAATTGCCGAAAAGAATACTAAGAAAAAGCATTAAGATAGCTGTAAAGCAAGCTATATGCTTGCTAAGAGCAATAGAAAAAAAATTGTGTAATAAGACAGGCTTATGAGCAGTTCCAGTTAGAATCAACTACTGGAAAATTAGGCAATGTTGAAATTTAATACATATTGGTTATTACTGCATTCTAGACAAAGAATCACTGTATCTGCAGGTCTAACTACAAACAGTAATTCTCCCCAGTAGTTATTGTCAGCATCTTTCCTGAATTCCCATGGGTGTGAAAAGGAGTAGGTTTTGCACAAAAATAATTAAGAGAACCAGTCAAATGAGGTGTTATTGTGGCCATACTATTTAGCTGTAGATGTAGATAACAGCTGACTCACTGCTTAAAATCCCACGTTCTCTAACGTCTTGACATCTGAAATAGCTGAAACATCACAAACTGATAATAGGATTTCTAACTGAGAGGCAGAAGTATTTTGCATTAATATTACATATAGCAATGAATGAAACATTAACACGTAACCAGAATGTTTTTCACTTGTATTTGAGCAGTAACTGCAGTCTCAGCTGTTTCAAAATATGTATTCTTTCAAAATACCAGGAGGCAGTGGTACATAAAAGATTCATTCTCTTTTGTTCTGTGAATCAGCTATGAAAAAACTGAAGTTGCAGTTCATTCTTCTGTTCTCTCAGCAAGCAGTACAACTACATTATTACTGGTCTGGGAGAGACTGAACTGTTAACTCTGAAATAACAACTGAACAAAAAGTCAGTGCTCAATAAAAATACTCCAGGGAAAAAAACAGAACAACTTGCTGAGAGTACAAGAAAGAATAATTCTCTCAAACTCTACTCATACAGTATTTTCTAAACCAACATTTACATTTATTAAAGGATGTCCCATTTTCTTTGGCTGCTAAATCTTTTGTAGAAGTGGAAAACTTTGTTCAAAGTTATAAGAAAATATTGCATTTACAGAAAGAAACTTTTTTCCAAGATTCTCTGGAAGCTGTACAGCAGCTCATCTATGCCAATTTAGCTTACATTTTTTTCCAACATTAGGACGGACTGTCTTTTAGTTAGCAAAGAAGTCCTAACCAAGGTTATTTTATTTGTCATTTCTCATAATTTTAAATAAAATACAGAGGCAAATTATGTGAGTTTTGGGTTGTCTTTCAGGCCTGTAACCCCACTAGCAATTAAAAATTTACCCAACATATTCTCAGGGAAAAAGTCTTTAAATATGATAAAAGAAGCATACAGCAAGCAGAGAACAGAAAACAAATTCTACAAAGGAAGTGAATCACAGCCAACACTTTCGATGGGGAGAGAGAAGGAGGCTGTGGGCAGGCTGGATATGGAGCCCCATGGCAGCACTCTGAGAAGGGGGGTGTGGGAAGAATGCATTCACATGGTAATATTTTGTAGTCCATAATGCTTGTGTTTCTTAAACAGAGCCATACAGACATACTTTTTGCAGGTAGTTGTTTTAGTTGTTACATCCTTGACGTTCTGTCAGTCACCAAAAGTGACAGCAATGATGGGCAGCAGCACCTATGGACTGAGACATGAGCCTGCTGCCTGCCTCACCTCCTGGCTCTGCCAGCAGCTATGGACTCTGGAGATCCAAGGAGCAGAGAGAAACGCAAGCAGATTCATTTGCTTCAGAAAACAGAGGAACTGTTGCCATGAGCAGAAGGGGTAAGTAAGTAACTTTTCTCTTTTGCTCAGTCCAGCCCAGCCTCAGTGCAAGGCCAGATCTGGAGCTCAGTGACATCGCCAGGGATTCTGGAGTTCGGTGGCTTTGTCTCAGAGTCTCCAGGAGGTGAGTGCCCTGCTACACCTGAGGTGCCCAAAGTTAACTTGGGAGCCACCACTGACAGCAGCAGGTACCAAAATGTAAAGGGATGGCCAACACCTTGAACAGCAGTGATCATGGTTCTGCCTCTGGTCACAGCTCAGGATGAAACATGACATGTCCCGATCCCCTGGCTCCATCTTCATGTCACCCAGCCTAGCACCAAGCCAAGCCCAACCAAACTCCCATGCCTTTCCTCACCAGCACCCTTGTCCCATACAGAGTCACATGCTGAGCCCAGCCCTCATGCTTGTCTGCCTGCTCCTACGCTATGCCTTGAGAGGTCTTTAGGTGTCCTGAGCCAAAAGCACAGCTCCTGCATTGGTGGCATTCCTGCAGGCTTCAGTGCCAGGCCCCCCTCACACCTCAGGCCCTGCTGGGCAAGAAGCTGGAGCTTCCCCCATCCTCCACCAGTGCTGATGGGACACCCCAGACAGCAGCTGGCTGCCATGCCAGTGGGGCCAAGAGGACCACAGAGACATCTCTAGTTTGGGGTTCACAACTCCTCATGGTCTTACTGGTGGCATGGGCACTGATGCTGGCACACGGCAGTGGTGCTGTACAGGAGGTGAATGGCCTGGGTCTGAGGTCAGGACACCCTGCTTCTCATGGCAAGTTCACTCCCACAAGGGTTTTATTTCTGTTATTTTTTTTGTCCTCTCAACAACTTTTCATGTATTTTCCCCTGGCTAATTGCCATAAAGATCATGTAAGATATTGCCAGTGGTTTGTAGGTGAAGCTTGTGCCTTCAAGCATGGCTTTGTTGGGAAATGTATGAGGAAACATAAGCATGATGAGGGTGCAGGGCTGTTGAGGCTCCCAACGAGAGGCTGCCAGCATGGGCAATGAGGCTGCATACAGAATATGTACAATTTACATTTCATCACATATTACTGGAGGACATGTACTTCATGTCTACAAAATGAAGCTGTTATTACAAGATGAAAATCCATACTCCACAAGGTTTGTTTTTGGCCTTGCTGCAAGGCTGTGCTCTGAGGAGCAGAGCTGTAGTGAAAGCGTGAGGGACACGCTCTGATTCACTGTGCAATCCAGCAAGAGCTTCCAAACCATGGAGCAGTTGTTTTTCCTATGGTCTCCAAATGGCTTTTGTTCGCCTGCCAAATTCAGCTGACATGTCCTGCCTTGCAGCCCTTTGTGAAGAAAGAGCAGACCCAGATGGCACACGGGTAGTCACAGCCAGGGCAAGCTCCTCCGAGCTCAGACATACCCCAGCCCACAGAGAGGCAAAATTGTGGATAAGGAAATGCAGTATCTTTCAAGGAGATGAATGGAAGCAATATGTGTTGTGTACTAGTGGGCTATGATTTTGTGGTGCATGCTCTTTTTTTGAGACAGCTAAAGATTAATGTGGCTCTGTAAGAAACCTCAAACAAGACCGCTGATACAAGAAACATATGAGCTCTTGAACCAGCACCATTGCTCCAAGAGGTTTCTTAGGCCTTCTGCTAGTGCCTTTCTACATACTTGCTTCTTGAAATCCCCAGTATTCAATCAGCTTTAACAAGAGGAAATGTGCTGTACACAAAAATAACATTAGGGGAAAAAAAGTACATGTAGGTGATTTCCTAATTGCAAAGCTATGTTACTTCCTAATTGCAAAGCTATGTTGCTTCCAGTTCTGAATTGTATCAAAAGTGACCTGAATTGCCTGGTTTTCCATTTTGCCCATCTCTGGAATGAGACAATAATCTTTCACATCATCATCAAGTACACAAAGGTGAGTGGATGAAAAGCACTATCAAGTTGTGATGCATCCTTAGTAAAATAATGGCTTGCAAAAACAGAAAAAGTGCAGGTTCTTTCAAAGTTCAAGTGAGGCCAGGTTGTCCTGACTAAGGATGAAGGTTGGAGGAGCTTTCTGAGAGTGAAGTCTCATGATTCCCTAGGAGGGATTAACTTTTATCAATTTGGCGAGGTGGCAGAGCCACCTACCAACAGTTAAATCAAGGATGAGGCAAAAAGTCTGGAGGCTTTGCCTGCTCCTTTCAGTGGTGGTCATCCTCTCCTGGGACATAGCCAAAGCAGCTTCAGGAGGACATCCATAGGACCTTCTGTGGCCCAGCAGAGCTTGACAGGGACTTTGCTATCAGCCAGAGTCAGTCAGAAGGATACAAAGCCAGTCCATTCCTTATGTCCAAGGGGTCACGTGATGATCTTGGTTGTATGAACACTGATGCTGTGCAGTTTCTTAGACCTAGCTTTACTAAGACACTTAGTAGTGGCAGTGATGCTCAGAGACACAGGTCAGTTCTTTGAGTGCAGATCTTCAGCTCACTTTTTGCTTCGGAGGGCAGAATGATGGAGACTGCCTATGACTGCCCATGACAGAGGAGAGGCAGAAGAGCTCATCCAGAAAGCAGAAGACCTAGAGTCAGTATTCTCCTCAGCCTGAAATGAGTCAAAGCCACATCTTGCTCCCTTCAGGAGTCTTGTCCAGCCTCTGGACTGAATAATTCTGTGGAGACAGGGCATTCCCTGCCTCTTTTCTCAAAGCAGAGTGCTAGAACAGACAAGAAACAAGTTTCAGAGGGCCAGAGAGAGAGAACAAGCAAGAAAGTGCCTCTCTGTGTCATCCACTATTGCAACATTCAGCTGAAGGAATGAGGTAGTGGTTTCAGAAGAGTTTATATATTTTCAGCCAATGCTTTACAACACTAAATATTGAGAGGGGAAAATACCCAGCTAAAAACTTTTTATTTAATGAAATACAGAATTCTTCATTGGCATTTATTAACTCTGAATGGTAAAAGGACTTTAAGAGCTGTATAGATCCATTCCAGCTGTGAGAATAATTAACATGGACAGTCCTTCTCTTGAAAAATAAAAGGTTTCTTTAGCAACAATGACTGTTGCTAGAATGCCATATCCCACATGAGCAGAGGCAAACCAATGATTCCTTCATACTTCAAGCTGGAAAGGTAGAGGCTGCTGTTCTGTTGATGAATGTAACCTTCTGTCTCTCACTAGAGCACAAACTGGACACAAGCTCAAGCCAACCTCTATCATTAAAAGGAGTCATATGCACTGTGGCAGCTGTCCAGACCTCCCTTGGAGCCTTCTCATGCCAGGTGGAATCAGGGCTAGTCCAAAGACACTACTTCATAGACCAGTCCTGTAACTATTACAGCCAGAGGGTAAGATCTGCAGTGGTGATAACAGGGGATCAAAGATTGCCAACTCAGCAGCAAGGCAGCCTAACAGTGACCACTTGGGGGGGATGGGTGGATTTGTTAAGGGCATGAACAAGTGCATGGATTTTGTGGTGTTCATTTTCTCCCGCCACCCTGACTTTTCTTTTGAGAACAGCAGGGGATAGAAACCAAGAGTGATACAGACTTCTGAAATTCTGAGAGAGGGAGTGAAGGTCAAGTTCAATTATTTCTTATTTGATAAGCAGGGAGCCACTAGCCAGGATATGGAGACAGGGCAATGTGCCTGCATGTGTTCTGCACCCTGGACTTGCTGCTAATGCTGCCCTGTCTGCCAGAGATGTTTAATGCTGCTCCGGTCCATTTTCAGAGGCTGATGCTTTCTGTTCATTATCAGATTTCTTATTAAAAGGACAGCATTAGATTTTACTCTTGAATCCATTTTCTTGGTACCCAGAGATGTCACCAAACATTAATTCACAAGAACCATGACACTTATATGTTGAAGTCTGCCTTGTACCTGAAACCTGAGAAGTACCATCTTAGAAATAGTTGAGTTAAATAAGACAAAAAATACACAGAATAAAAGGTGTTTGTACTGCTTTTCAAAAATCACTGCATATTCAACATAGTAGAACCCTGCACAAAGGTCAAGTTTTATATCAGATCTTTGAATGGAAATAAAAATGCTTTAAAAAGCTGTGTTCAGTGGAAAGGAAGATACTCAGTAAAACTAGAAGTAAGCTTTGCAAGGCCAGACATAACATACCTTATCTTTTAGAACTAACCTTTTGTCCTCTGAGATCTACAGCTTAGTGCCTTGGGAATAGAGGGAAAGAAAAGAGCGGAATAGTGAAAAACAATGAAAATCAAAAAATAGTTGCTGAGTTAGACTGATGTTGCACATTTTGAAAATATCTTCAGAAACTTATTGCTTAAGCAGAAACAATAAGGCAGATTAAAAATCTCAACAACCCAATAATGTCTCAAAACCACATCACAGAAATTAGTGTGTTAACTCTGGAAGCTGTTGAGGTTGAACTTGCAGGGCATGAAGTAGCCACAAAACCCTTTGAGATTACCATCTTTTAGGTTAGACCCATTTTTGGTAATAATTCCTACTGTGTTTACAAGTTGGTTAATCACTACTAGACAGCTTGAATGCAAAGGAGAACTAGGAGCTGGGGGAACTTGTAAGACAAATTTCTGGCTGACAGGTTTTAAAATGAGCAAGCAGGAAATGTAGAGAATGAGATCAGACTGCCCAGACTTACTACCTTACAGGCTTGTTGGAATGGGGAGAGGAACAAACACTGGTAAAGATCAGAAATACTTGTAACTTAGCATTAAATTGTTTGGTAGCTTCACTACCAACTTTAATGTAATACTGACATTTTCAAGCATATAAAGAAAGACTTTTTAGAGAAATGTGATCCCAAAGCCTCAGAAATTACGGCCACATAAAAAAGAGAGGTAAAATAACACAGCACTACTCCTGTTACAAAATGCTAGGAGGAAAATTACAGGCAATTTTAGCCTCATTGCTATTTTCTTTACTGCTTTGAAGGAATGCAGTAGATTACCTGCATTAAAATGGCAGGCTTAGAAAATGGTTGTCTTTTACAGGCTGCTATAGCCTCAAAGGCTTCAATGCCTTTGGAAATGTCCACACAGAAAAAGAAAGGACACAAAATAGTGTGGTAATCCTCCACAAGCTTTTATCTTGCTACTACAGATAACAATAGCATCAGAAACATAGCATGTAAAAAGGGCTTTTCACACCATCACGTGTCTGTAACATCTGCAGAGACTGCCCCAGGTGAGTTTATATTTGGTTTGCTGGTTTGTGCTCCAGACAGTCCATGCCTGTCCATCATGTTGCATAGGTACTTTTCTGTCTTATAGGCAGTAGATGCAAGTAATAACTATGCCTAATTAACAGAGCTCTCCCTCACCCACTGAAATCTGAACAGCCTACAGACAAAACTGAATCACATGCACCATCAAATGCTATCACAGACAGTTAGCAGGGGGCGTATTTTGCATATCACATCCATGTTAACTATGATACCAAGGGAACAGACCTGTTAGAGAAGATCTGCAGGGATGGAAGTTTTCAGAACACAAAGACCCAGGGCTCCTGACTGGTACTCGTTGCATATTTGGCAGCCTGTGTCTCTATGGGTGATTTAAACCACTTGAGGGATGACTGGAGACAAGACCAGAAATAATCAGTAAAACTGTCTCAAGTCCAGCCTGGCAAGCAGTGACCAGAAGGTCTGCTTAACATCTCCTGCCCATTGCTTAACTTATTTTCAAACAATCATCATTAAGACTATTATTTGTGCTGGGACAGGTGCTGTACAGTTAGGGCAAAGCAATAAGGAAGCCTACCATAAGGGCAGAAATGAAGCTGATGCCACTAATTTGGGTTCACAGGCTCCTAGACAGGTTCCAGACAAGAAAGCAAGGCACAAAATGGTACATCAATAGCACCAGAAGCAGCATCTGTCTGTGTCCATGCTTTGCCAGTCCAGTGGCTATCACTTACCTGACAATTATACAGGATACAACCCAAATTTATCATTATCAAAATAACTCATTACAACACTGAATCATTACATTCCTTGCTCCTTCCCACACTAGTAAGAGTCATCACGTTAATTCTGTTCAGGACCTATTTTTATACATGGGTAGTTAAAACTAGTTGGAGAAAAATGGGGTTTACTTCACGGAAACACAAACCATTTCCATCAAGAATCTAACCTACACACCTTTCTTCCATTTCTGAGATACAGCTTGTTCTAAGAAAAAAAGTTAAAATGTTGAGGTAAATGTTAAATGATTTCTTTTCACTTCATTTAGCTGAAAACAATCTGGTCTGCTAGTCAGGCTATGTATGCATTGACTGGTGTAGGTAAAATTCCCCATCAAGCTGAGGAGCACAAGAAAGAAAAGTCTCACCTTGTCCCACTTGTTGCAGCCCTTTGCCATTGCATGTTCAGCCTGCAGCCATCTCAAGGCAGAAACAAACACACCAAGGTAGCCTGGACACCAGAGAGGTGCCAACTCAGAACTCGTTTATCTATGAGATAAGATGCATGTCTGTGACTGTGACAGACAAGCCTTTAAGTTGGATCTGGGTAAGTCAATCACTTCTCAGGGACACAGTTTATCTATATTAATGGCTTTCTATTGATAACCTCACTCTATTGAAAACCTCATGTTTTTCTGAAGCAGGCAATGAAAAAACATACAACCTTTCCAACTGAGAAATTACCTCGTCCTTTCCTGTAAAAACAGCAGCAAAAGGGACCCAACAAGGTCACACAGTCCAACCTCAAAACCCCCAGCACAGGCAAGAACAACTAAATTTAAGCCATCTATCACAGGAACTGCTTACTATACTTTTCTTGTCTGCTCACACATTCTTTTTAGACCAACCCTAACCCTTCTCTTTCAATTAAAAGAGGATGGATGATATTGTTCTTGCTCAGTAGACTTCCTGCTGTTTCTCTCTTTCAGTGTGTTGTTTTTGCTGGATATTTTTCAAAGTCAAATGCCCTTCCTAGAAATCAGGGCACCTTGCTGTTGGAGCTTAAACTGCTGTCAGAGTTCACTATTGACTAATGTGTGTAGACCAGGATTAATGTCATTTTTGTAAGAAAAGCAAATATTTGCAGGGAAAAAAAAGGAATATATATTATTATGGCCATTGAGATATGTATTATGGAGACTGCACATTTTCTGGTTTTTATCTGATAATTTTCTTGATTTTCTGGGACAGATTCTCAGCTTGTATAAACAATTTCCAGTGGGACTGACCCGTGTGCCTTTTTACTAAGCAATACGCAATCTCTCACTCTTAACACATAGTGTACTTGGGCAACCTGAAATGAGAACTCATAATATTTCTCTGTGGCTCCAGCTGCACTGCACTTTATGATGTCTACCATGAAAAATATAAACCTGAAGGAAAACACAGATTTGTTTGCCTGAGAACAAATTCCTACTCCTGAGAACAGATACAAACTCCTGAGAAAATAGCAAAGAGCTCTTTTTGGTTGTGGTGGTTTTTTGGTTTTTTGGGGTTTTTTTTTAATTATTATTTTTATTTGATAGAGATTTTACTTTCAAGATGCTGTGCTTCAAAGGTACATTTTGGCCGCAATGCTATGCTCTGATGGAACATAGGAAAGCACAGACCACAAGAAATCTGCTTTAATGAATGAATGTAGCATTAACACAGTTATCACATAATTATGTCACTGCCATTCTATGCTGCAAAGGTTGCAGAGTTGTGGAAAGTCCTGGAAAAGTAAGGGAATGAATACAAAATAGGCATTTTCTCATATTTCAAGTGATGCAGAAAGAGGTAACAGTCTATCCATTTTCACTGTGCTTTTTTTTTTTTGAGTTTTCATGAGCAGGAAAAAGAAGGAAATCTCCTGCCTGTTTTCTCCTCATATGTATTAAACTAATTACTCTGCTTTAACAAGGGGAACTTTGTTCTCTTAATTTCCAAGTTTCATTCCAACCCCTGCAGCTAATCATGACCACGGTCGCTGATAATGAGTAGTAAATTGTTATAGTCCTTAGAGCCTGATAGGTACATTCCAGTCTGCATCATGTAGCCCTGCTGCTCTATACATTATTGTTCACAGATGGTAGCTGTCAAACTCTGTCAACTTCATATACACATTCAGAGAGTTACATCCGCATTCCTGAAATTTATGACTGCACAGCCCTCACCTTCTAAGGCCCTTAATTCAATAACATGTCACGTCCCTTCAGTCTCACCCTGCTTTAAAATACTTTCACCCACTTACAGACCTTCAATTTCGAAAAAAAAAACCCAAAACCACAAACCCTGCTGAGTTATTACAATGTAAATATTTTAATAGAATGGGGTGGGGGTGGGGAGTGGGGCAGGGAGAAGCCTATCTGACTTTAAACAGCTCCATTATTACATTAAGATTGATGATCAGGAGCTAATGGAGCATTTTCTTTAAAACTTTATTTAACTGCAGGCAAAGTGGATATAGATATGTGTACCTATTGGCTGCCACATCTCTGAGTCTTTGGGTAACAGTACATAATATAAAGAAATATTTGCCAGGGCTTCATTGTCTAAAGGGTATTATTTAGACTAACTTTGCCTAAATTTAAACCCCACCAGTAAAATAAAACCAGGTATGAATAATTTCTATTTTATTTTAAAAGCACTTCTTTTTACATTAATAAATACCACATTTTGAAGATGGATGTGTGAGGATTCTGTCACTAATTACATGAATGAAAAAGGAGAAATTCCTTGCTTTGCCCAGACTGAGAAAATGAAATGAAAATAAGTAAACAGGAGAAGTAAAGTAAAACAAATAAATTGAAAGATATTTTTTTTCTAGTGACTAGTGACTCAGAGACCACAGCTGTTGAATGTACCCCACCTTCTTCATGGGGCTCCTCTAGCCAAGCTTCTGTTGGCTTAGGAAAGGAAATACATTAAAACAGAGCTTTCCAGAGCTTCTGCACTTTGAAACTGACCTTGTCTCTAGTTCATCTAAGACTGTCTTCCAGAAAGGACTCAGGTAAATGAAGCTGCAGTAGTGGTCTGTAAACTGACAGCATCTCAGGGCTGGACACAAATCAGCCAGGGCTCTGAGCTGGACCTGCCCTTGCATTTCCCATCTCTGAGCTACTCAAAAAGACAGCCAGTCTCTAAAACTAAGGGAAGCTGAGTTTTACTGGGATGTGCACAGGGCAGATATCAGAAGTTAAAATGATTGGTAACATGGCTCACCCTGTCCCACTCTGTCCTGAAGTAAAGGCTCGGGATTTTTTAAATTTCACCTTTTCCACAAATGAAGGACACATGAGCCTCACCCTGCTGACACCCATGTGAGTGTGTCACACGTGGCAGGAGTGCATCATGCCCTGTGAACAGCACACAGCTTCACCACTAACTCAACAGCCACACTGGCTGTGTTAGAAATTAAGGTAATCTCATGCTGTGGACAAAATGAACAAAGTTTCCTCCTACATGTCTTTCAGGCTAAAGTAAGTGAGTTTTTTTTCATGAATAAGGCAGTAGGATGTATCTGGTCTTGTAGAAACACTTCAAATACACCCCCACACCCTCAGTAAGAGAGCTATGAGTAATCTGATAGCAGTTATTCTGAAATTCGGTTGCAATGCTGGTGTCTCCCTTCCCTCATTAAACTTCTTAAATGAACCCTAAGACTCTCACCAGCCTCCCTGGTGGGAACTGGTGCCACCATAAATGGCATGTAGCACACATGTTCTGTCACATTTATGGCCATCTCCTCCACTGCTGGTATCACTATGAACCCATTGTTGCAGCAGTGGTGTATATGCCACATGAAAGGTTTGTAAGGCTATAATTTATCCAGAGCTGGAGATGTTCTGAGACCACAGCTGTGGTGACCTTGAGACCATGTCACAGTGGGAGTCCTTTATAGGTTCCCCCATGCAAAAGTGCCTCCTGCCTAGGTGGAGGCACAGCCTGGGTCAGAGGACGCCTCTTGCGAAATCTTGTAAATAATATTCTGAAAACAATATCCTCTGTTGTCTTCTTTCACCTTGGGTGAAGGGGTAATAATTAAATCATTACTAAACACATCAAGTGATACTTCACTACTAGCAACAAAGCTAAAAAGGGATGGGGATTTATCTCGAAGAAAGTGTGATAGATCAGGATAGCTCGGAATGTAAGCAAAACAAAACATGGCAAAAATGCATCCACACCATTAATGGTGTGGCATTAATGCAAAAATGGCCATTTTTGCAAAAAAAATTTGCAAAAAATGGCAAAAATGCATCCACACCATTAGTAAAATATTAACAAGGTCAAGTATGTTTTGATAATCTTTGATTTCTGAGATTCTAGTCTGATTCCCTTGCTGCCATAACTGTGTAACTATCTCAGAAGAGATAAATAGACTCAGGACTCCAGAACCACCCAGATATCACAGAAAAAGTGGCTCCAAAAGGGTGTGCATCATCACAGATTTGAACTTGGGTCAGGAAGACATCTACAGTCAGGAAAACTCTCCAAGTCACTGAGAGATGTTGTCTATTCACAGCAACACTGTCTCGGTGGTCTGTTGTTTGGAGAGCTGAAGCAGAAGGATATTTGAAAGCTTTTCAGTAAGAGCTTATCTGGTTTTAAGGTATTGGAAAGAGAAAAAAGCAATTTATAGGCTGTTCTGTGTATTTTCTAGCACTGCAGGGCACAGAAGAATTGAGCATTACATGGCACACAACCTGCTATCAGAGCCACACAATCTGAAAGCTGTAAAATCAGTCACCCAGACCCCTTCTGGCCCTTACTCTGGTCTGATTTCTTGATAAAAATTCAGCTAGAAGTATATGGGACATCTGAGAAAAATAACCTCAAGAATTAATCTGGTCTTCCTTGTAATATCTAACTTGATCAGCCAATTGTCTAAATAAAGGGAGCCGTGGATACCAAGTACCCTTTTAGGTGCTGGTCTATCACCTGTAATGCTTGATGAAGATCCAGGATATAACAGGATTGTGAAGAGCAGCAGTCAGTAAGACAGTGATTCAGACCCTCTGAATCCTATTGGCCAAACTATTGGTCCATGGGATTCTACAGTGACCTTTATTTGGCTAAGAAAAATACTTCTCTCTTCCAAATAGTATGTTTTATTTGAATAGCTTACCAAAATGCAGACTGCCTGAGCATGACAAATGTGTGCAGAATTCAGCAGAATGTGGCTTGGATCCTAGCTGATTATTAAAGTGTTAATGTATGACACATAATTTCAATCCATACTCAAAGTGTTAGAAAAAATACATGAGTTTTGGAAGAACAGTTATGTTTGTTACCTATGTTTAATAAAGGGGAAAACTATTAATTTGGTCCTATTTATGAGAAGTAATGCAGGTTATAGAGAAAAATCCAATATAATAATTCTGAGACTGCTTGGGCTTAGATTTGCAAACTTTTTCCATTGTTGCAGGATCTGAACCAAATCCAAGTGCTTGAAAGCCAATGAAATTTCCTCTTTTCAAAATACAAATCTAATCTGCTCTAACTCTATGCACTGCTTGTTACAAACAAAAAGGCAGCTTTTTTTCCTGTTTATATATCAGTTACAGCTTAACTGAGGATACAGTGGAGCCACTGTACTGGTGACTTGCTGCTGATCTACACCACATTCCTTCAGGTGCCAGCTGGAGCAGCGTTATCTGGAAGCTTTGTGCAGGTGCAGCAGGGAGCGTGCTGGTCTGGCAGCAGGCTAGAGAGCAGTCTTCTGCTGAAACATCAGGGCCTAATTACACAGCAGCATTGGGGAACTCATACAACACAGGGGATTTCTGATCCAAAATCCACAAATCATAGAAAAACTAATTTTCTAATGTTAACAGAAGTGATTTTGCAATACATGCTTTTGCTTCACCCTGAAAATACATTTAAAAATAAACATTTCTTTGTAGAGCAAGCCTATGTGAAAAATACACAACTGAATCACTGAATAATGAAATCATTTACAACTGGCTTTAATAGCGTTCTTGGTACACGGTGGTTTAAAACATGTATGGGTCCATATTATTCTATTTATTTTCAAAGTGTTCTGTACCTTGAGCAGCAGGGCTGTGGATTTCCCTGGCTCACCTGGCAGAGAGGAGAGGTGACGGTGAGTAGCAGGAAGAAGACATGTCAGAGGAACAAAACTCACCTTTTGGAGGGAAAATAATTTAACTCAAACTGCTGTTCACCTTCCCTTCTCTCCTGGAGGCCTGCTGGAGAAGATGTTGATGGAGGTGAAATATTACATTAAAAGTCCAGGACTGGGGGAGAAAGCCCAGAGACAGCTCTGGACAAGGAAACACGTGGGCACAGAACGGTATTTGCCAGCTAAGGAGAAGCTATACAAAGAATTTGTTTCATGCAAGGAGGTGCAGGAAATTTGTTTCCTTACAGGAATAAGCAATGTTTTAGATCTGAATTAGAGTAATTACACCAGCAGGAGTTGCCAAAACCACTCCCTCTTCTAGGTAAGTGTCCTGGTTTCAGCTGAGATAGAATTCATTTTCTTCTCAGTAGCTGCTACAGGCCTGTGTTTTGAATTCAGTATGAGAAAAATGTTGATGACACACTGATGTTTCGTTGCTTAGCAGTGCTTATTCCAGTTCAAGGACTTCCCAGTTTCCTATGCTCAGCCAGTGAGCAGATAGACAAGAAGTTGTGACAGAGCATGTCCAGGAAATCTTACCTGAACTGGCCAAAGGGATATTCTACACCCAAGAATGTCATGCTCAGTATGTAAACCAGTAAGTGAGAAGAAATATGCCTTGTCTAATCATGGGTCCTGCTGTAGGAAACATCACAGGTGGAAGACAACTATATGAAGTCCCTTATGACAAGCTGTGGAAACAGCTGAAGGAGAAGGAAAGTCAATTGCACAGGTGAAACCCATCCAGCTGGATTTAGACATTGCTGAACAAGAAAAATGGCCAATACTTCACCTCTCATACTGATTCATGGATGGTGGCAAATGCCCTGTGTGGGTGGTTACAGCAATGGAAGCAGAACAACTCACAGTGCCATCTGGGATACTGTATTGTGGTCCCGATGGAGAACTTGACTTGGTTGTGAAGGTACATCAGGTAGATAGATGCTCATGTACCCAAAAGCCAGACCACTGCAGAACAACTGAATAACCAACAGGTGGATCAGGTTGCTAAGACTGAATTTGCTCAGGTGGATTTGCACTGGCAACATAAGAGTGAATGGTTTCTAGCTCGGTGGGTCCATGACATCCTGGGCTGTCAAGAGATGCAATGTATAGATGGGTTCATGACCAAGGGGTGCACCCGTTTGACACTATCACACAGATTTTCTATGAATGTGAAACATGCACTACAGTCAAGAAAGCCAAGTGATTAAAGTCTCTCTGCTAAGGAAGATGATGGCTGAAATATACATATGGGGAAGCCTGGCAAACTGACTGTATCACACTCCCACAAACCCACCAAGGCAAACACCATGTCCCCATCTTCCATGCTACTGCTTGGAATACAGTCCTGGACTTTGAAAGGCAAGCCTTACGGAGACATGGTACCACAGAGAGAATTGTCAGACACTGAGAATCATTTCTGAAACAACCTTATGGACACTTGGACCAAAGAGTGCAGCATTGAGTGGGTAAATCACATTCCCTACCATGAACCAGCCTTTAGGAAGATTGAAGAATACAACAGACTGTTAAACACTGCACTGAGAGCAATGGGTGGCAGGATCTTCAGACAGTGGGATACACATTTAGTAAAGGCCACCCCCGTAGTCATCACTAGGGGATCTGCCAGTTGGGCTGGCCCTGCTCAGACAAAACTGTTATGTACTGTAGAAGGGGCTGGAATTCCTGCAGTGCACATTAAAAATTTGCTCGGGAAAACAGTCTTGTTTATTTCTACCTCAGGCAGAGGCAAACCCCTCCATGGGATTGCTTCTGTTCAAGGACCTGTGTGCACTTTGTGGGTAATGAGGGAGGATGGAGTAGTCTAGTACCTGCCTCAAGGGGATTTGATTCCGGGTGAGAATAATCAGTGAATTAAAATATATTATGTTAATTGCTGTATAATGTGGCATATTATAATTTCCATGGTGGATTTATGCCCATCACCACATTGGGTGCCGGTATCCACCACTCCAGATTTGGGGGTCAGAATCTGAGTCCCTTTTGATCTTCATGTTAATAAAGAATGAATTTTCATGAAACTGAACTAGTGTAGCTGTTACAGAATCAGAACTGGCTTCAACATGCAACAGTCCAAAACCACACACCTCAGATCCACAGACGGAAGGAGTTCCAGGTCACAAACTAAATTAACTCAACAGACTTCTATAGACATTGTCCACAGGCTAAGGGAGTGATAGTTGCATATCCCTTTCTCCAAAGACAGGATAGTTTAATGGTGCATTGGAAAGTGTGGGATCTGGCATGATGTAAATCACGTGGAATGAGGGGTGGATACTGTCCTGGTTTCAGCTGGGATAGAGTTGATTTTCTTTTTAGCAATAGCTACAGGGCTGTGCTTTGGATTCAGTATGAGAATCAGTTAATAACACACTGATGTTTTGGTTGTTACTGAGCAGTACTTACTCCAAGTCAAGAACAACCCAGTTTCCCATGTCTGCCAATGAGCAGGTGAACAAGAAGCCAAAGAGAGAATGCCCAGGACATCTGACCTGAACTAGCCAAAGGGATATTCCATAGCTCAGAATGTCATGCTCAGTACACAAGCTGTCACGAGTTGGCTGGGGGAAGGTGCCTGGGGGCTGCTGGTCACAGCCCAGGAATGGGCTGGGCATCAGCTAGCAAGGGGTGAGAAATTGTACTGTGCACCAGTTGTTTCTTCTGGGGTTTATTCCTCTCTCCCTCTCTCTTCTTCTTATATTATTACAATATTTTATTTCAATAAATAAAATTCTTGACCCACAAAGTTTACTGGAGGTAGGGGTAGGTGAATTAGGGGCTGTGTGGTATTTAGTTTCCAGCTGGGGTTAAGCCATGACAGTAAGACAAAGAAACCTTGATAACAGATTTATGGCATTTGATTAACAGCAAGTACTTCAGGACATACCTTTTTGGCCACTCTGATCTTGATGACATTATGAATATGAAGATGATTCTATGAGAAATTAATTACTCTTTAACAGCCGAATAAGGGGGTCCAGATGTACTGTAGGATATTTAACCCTGAACCTTTGCTCTTTGCTCTGCGATAGAAGGGATTTAGTTATTCAGCACTGTCTTCACAAAAAAAAAAAAAAAAAAAAAAGGAATGAAAAAAGAGAGCGAGAGAGTTTACCAGCATGAACTGGTGCACACAGGAATCAGCATCAATTCTTCTGTTAAGCCTAGTGCTGAGCTACAGAATCAGTTATCCTTTTCAACTCTTGCTTGAGAAAAATGAGACTATTTCCCTCCTCTTCATCCAAGTCATCCTGTGTCACAGGCTCACACTGTACTAGTTCCAGTTCCGGGAACAAAAGGAACAGTTCTTTTCTCTGGTGCTGACAACCTGATACCATTCACAAGCACTGCCACTTTAAACTAGAAACACAGAAAAGGTACAAGAAGTTTAGGCAGCTAAACTGAATTGGTGGGATTCTTAAAAATGGGCTCTGATACCCTGAATTTGTATGCAGCTGTAGGAGCTGCTAAAACAGAAGAATTGATCAGCAGGAACACAAATGTTGGCCAGTCATGTTGCACTCAATTAGGAGTTCATTAAGATTTTTGTCCTCTTTCTAGGTGTCCTAACAGCAAATGCACCCAGGTGCTATTTTTCAAATAGAATCATAATTTGCATATCACCAAGCCAACAGGATAGTTACCAGGAAGGTCACAAGCATCCTTAAAAATAGCACAAATTGACCTATTTTCTAGTAACAAAAGGCTTTGGAGGTATGATTTTTATGATACTTTACATGCAGTTATTTTTGTCTCTTGGTGTTTCAATATCAGCTGAAAATTATCAGAAGTGTTACAGTATGGTGGCAGTAAGTTCCCTGCCCTCATGCTGGAACGAGAAGGTCAACAATGTTCTTTCCCATTTACTTACTAAATGTTGTATGTGTAGAAAAGAATAAGTTAGAGGGTAGGCTAGTGTGAACACCAATGGTGAAGCATTATACCTGAATGATTTTGAAACCTCTTCAAAAATTATTCTGAGAACAAAATGTACCTGTATGCTTTTTCCGTTTGCCAAGAGATTAGATGAGTACAAAACTGTGCATAGGATGCCTGTCTCAACAAGAATCACCAGGTTCTAGCATAAACCTGCAGTAATTCTAAAATGAGATTATTATTACTAGCAACTAATTAGGAAATACCTCATCTGTCAGGATTTTTGAGTTACAAAATAAAGGCAAAGAGGAGAACATTGATAGTTTTTTCTCCAGTCCCATCTTACCAACTCCATATTACCTCAGTGCTGATTACTAACCTTAGTTGTTTTAACAGTGGATCTGGACCCTACACAGCCTCATGCAAACCTTAATGCAACCCTCTAGATAATTTTCTCCTCTTGTTCCCTTGCTTTGTGAAAGTTTGAGATTTTCAAAACTGAAAATAAAATGAAACCTAGGTTACAAAACTTCATTTCATAATAATTTAGAGTAATTTGGGGTTTTTTCCCATTTTGTTGATGATACCATGCAGTGGTTTTGCTTTTCAGTAGCACAGTCCAGTATTTTGTCGCTTGTTTTGTTTCAGGTTTTCATTCTTTCAGCCCAACCCATGATTTAAGTGTTGAAACTGAACAAGGCAAAGTCTCTTCATTATACAAAATATCCTAGATTTGATACACTAACATTTTCCTCAACAGACAAAAAGTCTTTCTGTTGCAACTCAATAGGTTTCAAAAGCGTGTATGTAACACTTCATTAGAATTTTACCATTTCTGGGATTTAGGGAGGCTTCTTTCAAGTTGTTGTGAGTCAGAGTAAACCTGCTATAAACTATCACTCGGGAAAAAGCACCTCTGCTGCCATGTGCAGCAAACCTAACAATTACAATGCCCTGAATAAACGGGGCACGGGCAGGTCTTTAAATAAAATGACATCTTTGTCCTTGGGTAGCCAAGGTGTCTGGCTGTGGTACAGTGAGGTAATGGATAACGCCAGATGGAGTTAATTTTCTCAATGCAGTAAAATCAGTTATTTATAGAAGTACAATTATAAAGAGATATATTTGCTCCTATTGTTTTACACACAATTCCAGCTATTAAAGAGTTACGGAAGATCAAAATTATCTTAGGGATAAAAAAATTAACACCATACATCCTGCACTGCTGCTGAATGCTAGCACTATAGAGAGCCCTTAGGATATCTCCAGATTCCATGGCACAAGCTGCCCCACAAAATTAGGTCTAAGCAGATTAATTTGTGTACTGCAAAAAGGCTACAGTTTTGGTGTTCCCGACAGGTTTATTTAACATGTTCCTCTCTGCCACCATAACAAGGACTGATTCTACATAAATTACAGTGGATTTTTTTTCACACTGCATTGATTACATCCCTTCAGGGTAATTTGTAAATTTGGAGCCCCATGGAGAGAATAGTAAATAAACTCCTGAGTGAGGAAACTCTACCCTTCTGTTCTACATATATCTGAGAAGATACTGTCACAGGTACACAATTATAGTGGTATACACAGGTATATAATTATATTTTCCATTACATTCCCTCCTCACTCTCTAATTCCCTTCTGAAGCCACAGAAGCAGAGCCTGCTGAGATGGACATTCTTGATGAATCTTCTCTGTTTGGATTTGTCTCAGATATCCACCCATTCCGAGCACCAATCCTTTCCATATGCATGTTTACATAAGCAGACCTGCTCCAAACAGCTTGGAATCAAAAGTTGAAAGCAAATGGGGTCACCTACTCCCCAGCACGGGGTTCAGTAGAGCAATAGCTGAACCAGGGGCCAGGAGTGTCTGATCTCAAACAGCTCTATTTCTAGTTAGGTAAGCACAGAAATCACGCAGCCAATGCAACCAATTTTTTTTTTTTTAAACATAGTTTTGCTGAATTTTCACACTGCTTTTCCAAGAAGCAGAGGTGATATTACACTTGGGTTTTTTCAGCTGAATAACAGAAATTACCTGAATGAATAACTCATTTTCTGGACAAGCTGTGTGCAAACAGTTTTGGAGGGAAAAAAATTATACCAGATTGAGCTGTAGAGCAATAGTACTGCATTTTTATGTAATATATTTAATCATATAGCTTATGTTTTAGACATTGTTTTAAGAGATTATGATTGTGAGCAGTGTATTTCAGACTCCTAAGCTATCAATCTACAGATGCTGATAAAAAATTACTTGTGTTGAATATCCCCCCTCTTGCTTATGTTATAGACCAGAAACGTGAGAGGTGTGTAAAATGTTTCTGGTTTTGCTATAGAAGCTAGTGAACAAGACAAAAAACTAATTTAGGTTCAATGCAGACTAGACACACTCAGTTTCACAAAATGTCTGTATTTTGTTCTATGTTTTGTTCTGTTCTTGCCAAATTTATATCAGTTCTAGATAAGTTTTAAACACCAACCAATTCTCATTTTGACTTACATTTTGTAAATCACTTTACATTAACACTTTGTTGATGGAATAGACTATTGAGCTTATGTTGTCACAAACAACCTAACATCCCTTTAGCAGGCACTTTGATTTTTTTCTCCCCTTCAATTAACGTTTTTAATGACTGACAAAATACATTCTCCACACTTAGAGATACTCAGTTAATAGTGTTTATTGAACTACTTCAAACCAGAGCAACCAAACCAAACTCTTAATGTTCCTGAACAACATACAAAACACAAATCACTACTTCTTTGCTTTCTCCTTTTGGTTTTTGGTTTGTTTTTTTTTGGGAGGGGAAGCATTCACACAACCATATCTACACTTTACTTCAGTCTGAGCCAAAAAACTTAAATCAAATTTGTGGTAGCTTTCCAGTTTCAAAGTAAAATTAGAATTAAGCAGTGCTGGATGGGATGGCTATAAACCCTCTTTCACTCATCTCATAGTGCTTCTTCAAGCTGTCATTTTCTGAGTAGATTTGTTTAATAATTTTAACTCTATATTCTATCTAGCTTTTAACTACAATTAATTACATATAGTTTAATCAGGATTTTCTTTTACCCCCGTGATGCCACCATGATGACACTGAGGTATGCACACTCTGCTCTGAGACTGTCCTTGTGTTCTAGATTGTGTTCCATACCATTCTCTATATAAATCTATTTTTCCCTAAACATCTTTATCTCTGTGGATGCTTTTTTGCTCTGTGGATGCATTTACAGGTTGCTACTGCACTGTTTTACAGATTATGCGTATAATCTGTCAATATTAACTCTACCTCTAGGACTGTATATTAGGAAACAAAATTCAATCAGGCAGTTAACTCTTACACAGGACTAGCTCAGATTCTTAACAAACTGCATTGTGAATAATAAAATTTTCTCAAATCTAGCTTCTGCCTTTTAAAATAGTCCATATTTACAAGACTGTTTATATTTTCTACTGTATTTTATGGTACCTAGGGCATGAACTTACACTTCTAGAAAGACTATCTACAATCACATCTGTGCGTTCTGTATTTTCTTCAGTGCTGACAGGGTAATAAATTGTTTTTTCCTGTTGTTTCATGATATAAGTATGCAGTTACATTACAAGACTTTCTGTGTGGACAATCCAAATTACCTGATTGAAGAAAACACATCCTGCTGCCTGAAGAGATTAAGGAATACCAAAGATTTTTATTTTAGTAACCAGCAGTGGGATTTTCAAACTATTTGGCACTGGCCAAATTTTGCTCTATTGATATCAACAGTAAAACTCTTCAGAAAGACTGGAAAGAATCCAGTTCTGAATACTTCTGAAAAATCCTACCCTAAAAGTCTTTATTTTAAATTACTTCAACACATGCAATTTAGAGAATCTACCAAAAGAAATTCTGCCAGAGTGGATCTGAAGGGCAGCTGGGGATGTAATAAAACAGATGATCCATACGATATTCTTAATTGGGGCTTTGAAATCTGACAACTGAAAATAATTTACTTGGAAGGAAAAACAATTTGTCTCCACACCCTTTTCAATACATGAAATATTCAGTTATAATTTATTTTTCCGTAAGAAAATGGCAACAGCATTTTACACTACTGAATTTTATGCAAGACCCTCTCAGGCAGTCCAACTTGTACTCAGATCTCAAGACAATAAAAACATATATAAATTATGGAAAAATCCAACTGAATAAAAACAATGACACTTAAATCACAGTCTATAGTTACTTTAATGATTCTGATTACAAATTGCAATGCACTTTTTTCTCTCTGTGTTCACACAAACATACAAAATATTAAATAACTTTCTTAAGGTAGACTCAGAAATAATACAATTACTCCAAACAAAACCAAAAACTAGTGAAATGGGAATAATTCACAATTAAAGTGCAGAAGTCATAATGGAAGGATGGATCGATTACATGGAAGAATAAAGATCACAATTCTTAAAGTGAAATGCAAAGTTAATACATGAGGAACTGTATGAGTCAAGCTAGAATCTTTTGACACCCCATTGAACAAGTTCAAAGACATGTTCAGGTTAACAGCATGAAGATTAGTGAGAAACGGTACAAATAACCCAACTTTATATAACACCAGACTTGGCACCTAGTAGCACAGCACTGAACAGGAATGGTGTGGTGAGCTTCTGAGATAAGGCAAGACTAGGGACAGAACCTCAAACCTTCTTAGACATTAGGTTATGTAAACCTCAGAAAGATAACTAAGGCTTTTACAAAGGAGGGGTGGACTGACTCTCTGCTGAGGTAAACAAGCAGGGTTCAATTGAATTTTGGTGAAACTGACTGAAGACCTCTACATTTGTGTTAGTTCTCTTACAGATTCTATTGACCTCCAACTAAGTGTGCATACCTTGTTTTTGGAAGATTTAAAGCTAGATTTGAGCAGCCTTTTCAAATTATAATTGATAGGCCTAAAGCCAGAGAGAGCTGAGAGAACAGCTCTTTCATCCTGCTACAGTTTACATGGAATGACATCTTCATTTAATAAGAAAATACAACAATTTTCTTAAAACGTTCACTATATTAAACAATGGTCATCCCCTATCTATATATTCTTCCTCATAAATCAAATCCTGTCCAAGGATCACATGGGAGTTGTTACTAACTTCATAACAACTGCTGCTTCTGCTTACAGTTCCTGAGGTGACAGCAGTACAGTAATTGAGTATTGTGAAGCAGTCTGAGATACATAATATATTTAGGAGGGTATATAATATATTCACTATTTTTCTTCACCTTTTTATTTCATATCTAAGCCCTATATCCAAACATGGAGAGAGAAGTCCCATCTGATAAATGAACCTGCATTCAGTTGTCATAATTCTAATCAAAAAGTAAAACCATCAGCCCCTCTCTAATAGCATAAATACAAATACTCAAATTCTCAAGGCCTTATGATGAATTCTTGGCATGCTTTCTTTTCCCTACCAATTTTCAAAGAAAATGAGCAAGAGGTTCAAGAAAAGTTTGTAAAATTGTGGACTACACAGTATTTAGTGCATAAGCTAACTTAATTACAGAAGTATGACAATGTCAGTAATTTTTAATTTCTGCTCACCTCTAAAATATGACAAAGTAATGGAAATATGACAATGTCAGTAATTTTTCTCTTCCTGCTCATCTCTAAAATATGCTAACAGTAGGCATGCAATAAAGAAAAATACAAATTTTCCCAATTTTTAAATATAAGTTTAATTGTAAGTATTCAACGGTTACAGAGATAGCTATGAGACAGAGCTAATATTTTTCCATATCTTAAACTTGTGTTTGTTTTAACTTGTCTAATTTTGTAATTCTTTCAAATCACGCACACATATTCCATAGCATTTATCAAAAGCAGTTGCCTCTCCATATTCTGTCAGTTTAATATGTTTTTTTGCTTAGCATTTCTGAGACATAGTAACAGCAAAACTTGAATAGTAAAATAAATCTATTGAATGTTCACAAATTGGATGAAGGGAGGAAGCTCCATAAGAAGTGAAAATCGTGGCTGCTGCAGAGGAAGATTGCAGCTTGGGGAGCCTGTAGAGATTGTGGCAATCTGAAGTATTTGGCATAGGCTTAAATTAGGTCAAACATATAGAAGTATCTTGTGATCTTTGTTCTGCTTTGACACACAGTAAATTGACAGACTGAAAGGTCTCATATCAAGCCAGGTGAGAACAGATGAAGTACTGTGCATCAAACCAGATACAGCTATTAAACAGAAATTTGGAAGAAAAATCGGAGGTACAGCACCCCAGTAGCAGTAAAAAAGTCACTCTGTTACTTGTTGGTGTAACTAGTTTCCTTTAAGTAACACATATGGTAAAACAGGTAAAACAGTGCTAGAGAAAAGCCATAGCATGTGGAACTATCATTTCCCACCTCAGAACAAGAGAGCAGATGGGACCTTCTCAGCCTTAATGTGACACAAGTGGGAATAAGAGCACATTGTTATGAGCTCTGCAACAGTGTGAAGAGAAGATGACCTATAGTTAAGGTAACCTAACCTAGGGTGCTCTCCCTACAAGGTGATAGGAACACATGGCTTGGCAGCAACTTTCTGCATGAGGCCAAGAATTGTTTAAGCCCTGCCATCAACAGTACATGAACAAGGGGTAACAAACAACTGAAAGGACTGTGGCTGATATGCCTTCTAATAACTGTACTCATTATCCACTATAAGAAGCTGCAATGGCTTGAATTTGTGAGGGACTTAATGTCATCTTATCATTACTGGAGATACTTTGTAACAAGTTTTGCATTACTATTGCTCTAAAAACACATCACAGATTTAACACATTTGTATTGCACACATATGAGATCTATTATTATACATTTTTTTCTCTTTCTGGCTTTCCTTGATAGCAGGAGCATACCTAGATGAAAACCACAGATTTCATGTACAGCAGCCAAAGAGACTTTTTTATTATTTTCTTCTTGGTTCTTTTTTGAGGTTTTTTTTCTTTTGTACCCCACAACAGAAGACAGAGAGGACATAACCTCGCTGCAAATTGAAATAGCAATGGAAATGTCTATAACAGCTGTTTTGCAGAAACACATGGGTATACACAAAAAAAACAAAGTCATGGCATACCAGCAACTCTAAAAAGCTGTGCCATACTGGACCTGAAATCAGTGTCTTGAGTCTGGGTATGTGGAAGAGAATACTTTAATTCTGGAAACAGACTGCGTCCTCTGTGCTGTACTTAGCTTTATTTCCTTCTAGTTAATTTACAAGAAAAGTATGTTGCGTGTATTTTATGTTTAGACTTCAGAAGAAAAAAAATCCTGAAGTGATGAGCCTAATAGGGTCCATTACTAAGATCCTGAGAACATTGCCTTTGGCAACCTTTTTTGAGTAGCTTGCTGAGATTTTTTTCTATAGATCTGCTATAGATTTTCTTCCATTTTCCAAACTGTGTGAGTCTTCACTTAGAAGGAGAAAGCCTGAGAAGCACTCTGAAGGTGATACATAGGCCACGTATCACCTCTGCTTTGGTGTGCAATATACCACTGAGAAGGAAATAAAATGACCTCATTTGCTACCATGTTAAAAAACTAGAGATCTGCATGACCTATCATCTCCAAACTCAGGCAGTGCTAAAAGAAGGAATTCCCAGCATTTTTCATTCCCTGGTTTTATGCACACTGCCCTTTCTAGACCTCTGCCTATTTCCTGCTCATACTTTTAATAAAGTATATTTGTTGAAATACATTAATTAGAATGTGTTGTCAATTAAATAACTTTGTGTCTTACAGGAAACACATACAGTACAATCTGAAGATGGCAAGTCATTGTTGACAGCTTCCATGCATTTCTAAACTGAAAAAGTATGAGTATTTTCGGTATTATAGTGTTGATTATTTATGCATTGAGTCAAAGCTGTAGAACGTTATTATCAAAGAATAGGAGGAAATCTCTGAGCTTTACATCAAAGTTCACTGAACAAAAAAGGTCCTCTGCAGCAGCAAATATCAGGCAACCTTTACTGAGGTAAGCAAAAGTATTGATGTGTTGAAAAATCCAATAGGACTTGCATCTGAAACCCAAAGTAGAAGGTTTTAAGAAAATGTGGTTTATATAGATCCAAGATGTAATCACCAGAAACACGATTTTTCCATCTCATAAACTCTAGTGTGGTAGGAAATGTCTGCCTGCATTGATACAAACCAAAATACATGGGATGAATGCACATTGTTTCTCTCATTCGAGTGCATTCGGCATCCATTCTCACCCTCTCCGCATGAACTGAAGAATCCTGGATACCACTGTAACTTTATGGGAAGGCATGATGAGGAATAAGGAAGACACAGTCAACTAACCATCAACTCAAAAGAATAAGTAGGACAAGTACCCATTATAACTTGCATATTACCTCCAAGCTTCCCACTGAATATCAGCAAGGATGTTTTGTTAATATGTCACAAGCAGTCATAAAGCTCACTCTAGCATGAATTAATACCTGCATCCAAACTTCAGATTATTAGAAACAACACAGTATAAACTCCTGAGATCACAAATCTGTGTTACTAAGAAGCCACACAAGCTCTGATGTTAACAGTTTCCTCAGAACTAAAATTCTCAGGAGTACCAGACTTTCAAGGCGGTCTCCCAACAACCCTTACAAATTAAAAAAAAAAAACCCACAACAAAACAAAAACCAAAAACAACAAAAACCCAAACAAAGAACAACAACAAAGAATAATCATTTTTGTGCCTTGTCAGACCCTTGCACAGAGCATGACACAATGTTGCTTCATGTAGCCCTGTGTATAGAAAACTGTCCAGGGCTAAATACCTTATTTCATAATATTCTTAGTTGGTTTTTTTCTTCATTACTTTGCTCATCGAGTCTCATCAATTGTAACTTACTAAGCAAGTGAAATAGGAAATATCATGCTTTTCAATTGTCTGCAAGAACAGGAATACAGATATGTAAATATTCCCCCTTCTGTTTGACAGTCTTCAGTCTTGATGAACAGATTAACCTTCTTGCAGATTTAGTCAAAGAAAACCCAGAGCAGCAATCCTAAATTCTGGCTATTGATAATTCATATCAATAGCCAGAATAAAGAGAAGTGCACAAATTAATGCCTATATTATATCTTTCCCTCTTTTTTATTTTCCCCAAATCTCCCATATAATTCCTGTTGTACAAACCACACATATAAAAATTTATAAAATGGCAGTGTTTTCATGTCATTTAGCCTATAACAAGGCTGTAAGCCAACTAGGTAGCCCCTGACTAATCGCAGGCAAACCTGGCTATTTTTCTCCCATGAGTGTTCACTTCTCCAATGAGTAACAAAAGGGAAAATTGCAATGTTATCACTCATTTAGAGGATAGCATTCATCAAACAAACCAAGTTTCTTTGTGAACTGCACAGCCCCAAACATACAGTCCTCCAGGGTGGTGTTCAGGGTAAACGAGCTCATTTGCACCAGTGAAGTTATCAGGTTTAGACCTACTTCACATACCTAGACTAACACTAATCCCTTTGTTTTGCTTCACTACTTTAACATGATGTATCGTAAATGCAGCTACGTGAGTGATGCCTGAAGTGACTGATTTACATCCCAAACAGCTTGTAGATGGAATAGAAGCAAGCCAAAGTTAATTGAGGAGAGATTTCTTATACTCATGCAAAGTCATAGAACAAAGTACTCTCATGTGACTTATCATTCCAACCAGTTTCTTCAAAATGAGCTTTCAGCATAGAGTAATAGCCCCCATTGAATGATAACAAATAGATAAATGTAAAAAGTCATAGGGCTTATAAAAATGTGAAATTTATACTTTAGTTGAAAATACAATCTCTGCTTTGACTTTGTGTTGTCAGTTCAGTTTTGAAAGAACAATGTCTTATATTTGCCTAGTTATTTGAAGATTGGTGAAACATTAAGCGTTCACCAGTCAAGTAGAGTATTTCATTCCTGACTTCTCTCCAGATGTATTAAACACTAAACTTACTCCATTTATGCTGTGTGAAATTAGAATAATAGTTCATATCTATGATGGACTCTTTTCATTAAGATTTATAACCAGATGTCTCATAAAAAGAGAACAGCAAAGGCTGAACCTGACATGCAGAATTGTCACTTGGTGGCACGTGGGCATCTCTTCAAAAGCTACAGCAAATTAAGACTTCACTAACAGAGCAATTCTATTGGCAAGCTTTTACACCAGAGTTCCAATATATGTGTAAGCCACTAATGTGAAAAATATATCATCTACTTCAGACATACTGACACAAAACAAAACTTCAGCTGTCAGTAGCAGAAAGGTGTAGATCCTAGAACATTTCTATAATAAACTCCTTGAAACTTAAGACAAATGTCTCCTTTTAAGAAAGGGGGGGAAAATAAGTGGAGAGTACAGAGCAGTTAAACTATCTTTTAAAAAAAAAGGCAGAATACTCAGAACTAATCCTGGCTACAGACTCCAAAATATGCCAGTTCTGACGAGATCCTTGTGGACAGAGCAGCAGATGGAATTTTATGCCATTTAATGCATGATGATCCTGGAAAGGTAAACAGCAACCCTAATTCTGAGACAGCTTCTGATTCCTTCGGAAAGTTCTGAAAGCTCACTAAAAAACATCATGCCAAACAATCAAATGTAAACAAGCTTGCTGGTTAAGGAAAACAGGAGTAAACATTTAGAAATCACTCTATACCAAATGTAATCAGTTAACACTGAACTTGAGAAGCAATTTAGAAATCCTGCACAGGACAGACATAAAGCCATAACCCCATTATGCAAGACTGAATAGACTAAAATCTAATCCTTGAGCATGGCTACAGAAGACAGAGGTCTATAGAACAGTTGGCAACTTATGCAAAAACATACAGTAATAACAGAAATAACTTAGGAGTCGGCTGGTTGATCTCTGTGCCTTTGCATTACAAAATACGTCAGAAAACTCAGATCAAGAAAAAAATGGTAAGAGAGCCTTTTCAATGGATTTAAAAATTTAGGATTAAGTTTGCACATGGCAAGAAATGTTTCTGTGTGACAGCAAAAAAGTGTTTACATACATGAAACTAAGTCTTCATACAAGGAATACTTTAACAAGAAACCCTCAGAATACAAACTTTTGGCAGCATACTCATTTTATTTCAATTAATCCACAAACACAGTAACAAACCACAGTGATTTTTGTTAGGAAACCTGTTTCAACAAATGGTGAGGTTCCTGTTAAACATGATCATTGAAGGCATATAATTTTAGCCATTGCTTAATTCCACTTCCAAGACAATACATTAGAGGTGACAACTGGAATCATCTCATATGAAGTCAGAAATCAGCCACTCAGGAAACCATGGAGTGATGTTTAATGTCAGTTCAAGTCCTCGGCACATGCTGTTTTCATCCCTGTAAAAGAAGTTCTATTTAACTTGCATCATGCACACACAAAATAGGCAACTACCCTAAGGCTGATCTACATGAACCTTCTACATGACACTAACCCTTAGGTCAGAGCCATTTCTCAACAAATTATTTGTACAGGACAGGATTTTCTTTTCCCATACCATTAGTACGGATTCCATTCCTGAGGAGCAGCCGTATTAGAATAAGCCTATCCAGTAACTATCACAAGCTTTCCTCATATTTTTTTGCTATTCATTTTTGGCTAAATCTACATAAAGTTTCAATAGTTACCACAGATTTTTCACCAGTCAAAACTATCTTGTTTTCCAGAAAGGAGTAAATTAAAATCTTTTAGATATAAAAGACAATGCATCCACTATAATCTGATAATCCTTTTCACATTACATACCTGGAGATCAAAGAATTGACAAGAAACTCTTCACTCAAGACATTTATCACATAGGTTCACAAAGCACAAAGAGATTTGAGAAATATGAAAAATATTTACATGAAAGTGCTATTGAGATTCATATATAACAAGAGGACAGTTCAGAATCTTCCTACAAGCCATTAAAAAAGTTGATTTAGCAGATTCTGGAAGTTTAGCAGTTTTATGAATGTGTTCCTCGTAAGCATGATCCAAAGAAGAGTTCCAACCTCACCTCTGGGTTTGCGAGAGAACTTTTTTACCCCTCTGTGTTGGCCACTTAAGACACTGCCAGACTTAAGAGGGCAAAGCATAAAAGGGGAGTAGATTATAGTATATTATATTGTTTTCTTATTAACTAAGATGATCTGAGCTTGCCATTTGTTCAAGAGATATCACAATTTGTTTGAAATTTGAAAATTATCAAAGAGCAAGATTTAAAACTATTGACAATTGTCACTGGATGAGAGTGCACTTACCTTCCAGTAGAAGGCATTACTTATTCCAAAAAAGCCCTGAGAATTGCTTCACATTTAGGTGTGATTATCCATGTCTAGAACATCTCATGGATGAGGTTAAGTGAGGCCTCTAAACAAACAAAAAAAAAAATCGCAAGTAATAGTTAACTACAGGCTTTCTCAAAGCCACATTCTACAGAGCTGTTATTAGGTGTTTTGAAAGTAATTTTCTATTAAGTTGCAGAAGTCATTTACATGAAGTAGATTATCACATCAAAACCAAGAGCAAAAGGCAGTCAGTGGTTCAATTTGTCAAAAAGGTACTTTTCACTAGCCCACTCAAACTACCTAGAACATATTGATAACATCTTTTAAAATACACTTTTAATGAGAAACAATGGAGTTTACTGAATTGCTTTCAGTGCTGGCGCTACCGAGGTAAGCTGTAAGTGCGCAGATGCGACTGAATCTTTGCCAGACAATTCCTTGCTACCTTGTGTCTACTTACAGATATATTCACCTTGTTACAAATTACACAGACCTCAACAAAGAGACATCAAAAGATACTGTTACAGATGAACTAGAAGGCTGCAGGGAAAGCCCAAGAAATCTGGGACTTTTCTTTGTTTGAAGCCCATTTGAGCCCTTAGTCTTAAGTGTCTATAGCCTAAACACTGCAGGTAAGAACTGCAATTTTCTCGATATGGCCTATAAAAACTTAATGTAGTGACTCAGATTTAAGGTCTGTGAATCGCAATATCTGCGATTTAAAGAACAGAATAGTGCAAAAGTTCACCAAGAGTTATTTTGTCTCAGAGACACAGAGCAGCAACCCTATAGACACACACTCGTCTTTAGAAAGTCTCTGAATTCAAAGCCTTCACTCATGCAGGCCGAAGCCTTTTCTTCCCAGCCCCAGGCTGTAAGAGGAGCGCTGAGCTCGGTGTTCCCCTCACCTCAGCCATGGCCGTCCAAAGGCGTGAGCGCACACGGCCAGCGCTTCCTCCCGCCCAGGCCTGCCGCGCTCGGCCTCCTGCCCATCGCGGGCATCTGAAGGACTCGCCGCGACCTGGGGATACACTGCGGAGGGAGAGAGGCATCAGCCGGGCAGCGAGGGGGCCATTGGGGGGAATGGAGGGAGGGGCTACTTGTGCCTCACGACAGGATGCAGGACGGAGGGAAGGGCTCCGCACTGGGTTTTAGTGAGGGAGAGCTGCTCTATCCCCCCGTGTTGACTCCCCGGAGCACCGCCAAGCTCCGAGAGGGCAAGATGTGAAGGGAAAGCGACACAGGTCCCATCGCCCCCAACCCCAGGCCCAGGCCCACAGCCCGTCCGTGCAGAGTACGGCAGTTCCCCCTGAGAGCAGCCGCTGCCACCTTACCGCGCCCAAGGCCGGCGAACGGAAAGGACGAGTGGCCTTTCACTGGGGATTAAATACCTCCCCGCGCTCCCGCGAGAACCCGCGCGGCTCCCGCTGCCGCTGTCTATTGGCGGGGCCAAGGCGCGTGACCCCGCGCGGGGCGGGGCGGCAGAAGCCCGCTGGGGCAGAGGGCCCTGAGGCGGCCTGGAGCCGGGCACGGCCGGAGCTGAGGGACGGCACGGCACGGCCCGGCTGCTCAGCCGCGCTCCCCGCGGCGCTCATTCAGCGAGGCTTTCGTAGGGACGCGCTCGTCATCCCTGCTCAGGCCGGGTTTGGGTGCCCGGAGGTCCTTAACGCAGGGAAACAAAAGAGTCTTCGGTGTGAAGTGGCAGATGTGTAGCGGTTTTGAGGCGCTAAATACCGCTGATCTCTGTCTAAACTCTCTCTAAGCCCTGCTTAGGAGGCTTAGGAGCCGTCTGTGAGGATGGAGAGGCAAAGCCCCGAGCCTCGCTAATGCCCTGACGCAGAGCACATGCAGCCGTGCTGGGCTGCCCGTCAGGGTGACACGGTGGCACCAGGCTGTCCTGACCCGCTCAGCACGGGCACAAAACACTGCTGCTGTTCTGCCCCAGATAAATTGTGCTGCCTGGCTGGAGATGCTACTAAGAGCTTTTGGAGTGACTACGAGCAGATTAGTATAAACAGGGAAGTAGTAATTTGTAACACAGAGACTTGGTATGTTGCCCAGCAAAGCTGCTGGGTAGGAATCACAACATATCATAGAATATACTGAGTTGGAAGGGACCCGTGAGGATCTTCAAGTCCAACCCCTGGCCCTGCACAGGACACCCCAAGAATCACACCATGTGCCTGAGAGCATTGTCCAAACTGAGTTGAATGAAAGTCCCTGCTTCTCAAAAAGGTGTGCATATTGCTGATATTTCATGACTTCCTGTCTCAGCGAGAGACAAATGTCTTGTCTCAGGTCGATTTGCTACCAGCACAGCACCCGTAAGTTTGTGGAAAGAGCGAGTTGGCCCACTATACCGTATCTGAACCCCGAATTTAAGTTACTGGCAACATCTAAACAATCTAATTCAGCCTGAAACAAATAGCCACATAGTTGCAATCAAGGAGTGACTCTAAAAATTGTTTCATGCCACTTCTTAGTCTAATTCTTGATACTCAAAACATTGTTGCAGATTAACCCTGTGCCAGTTAAGTTTATTGTCTCTGCATCAAGATTACAAACCTATCTCTGGTCTCTAGGCAAATTAGTCTCTGGTGATAAATTTGTGAGACATGTAGTTTTAAGTTATTTCAAGTGGGTTCCTCTGCAATGACTATTTTTTACAATCAGACACCTAAGTCAGATCAGTCCTTTTTGTAATGTAGTCAAAAAGATGAAGTGGCATCCAACCTTTAAATTTTTACTGCTTATGACAATGGGATTTACGTAGAGTTTGGTTTCTTCTTTTCCAGTACAGAATGTAAACTCACCCTTCCGTTACAAAGAAAACCAGCAAACCATAGCAAACCAGTGATCAGTATTCCTCCCAGGTGAGAATTTTAATAATTCACATAATTCTACGCCTTTTTCTTGCCCTTCACAAGCTTTCTTCTGTTTTCCCCATACAAAGTTTGCATTGTTTGTCTTCTCACTGGTTCCATGAAACTTAATTTTATGTCTGATAGTGGCACAACTTCAAGAAAAGGAATGCAGAGGCTACCTGACCTGTCTGCCCTTTTCCAAACCCTCCCTATAGAATAAAATAACTGTCCTTTAATAAATTACTGCAAGGGTCAGATGTGGATTTGAGCCTCTTCACTTGCAGGTTATTTCTCCCATTTCCTGGAAAAATGCCGTAACCACTGAGTTGCTGCCTAGAAGGCTACGAGCAGATCTGCTGTTTCCATGTTTGTGAGAGGTAACTTTTATCCAAATGAGCTTCTCGGCTGGGCACTGAGCCTGCCTACAACATGGGTACTTTGGGGACTTGTGAGAAAGAACACAATATTGGTGGAACTGAGTACAGGTTAATTTTGAGATTAACCTAGATCACTAACCAATAGAGATACAGGCCTGGTCATGAGCAGAACTTGTAGGAAATTCAGTTATCATGGGGCCATTCTGAAATTAGTTAAGTGGCAGCAGGGTAGATTACTGTTGAGCTTTTTAAGGAGTTAGATGAACTGAATTAACTTGTTCAAATCTTGAAGAGTGGTGCCCTAAATAGTCAAATCTCTCTTTGCCAGATGCAAGAATTAAGTCACAAAGTCACTGGTTTCATACTTCTTGCAGAAGAAAGACTCTTGAAAACCACTTGTTTAAAAGCATTATGAGTTTACCACAATGCACAATTGTCATATATGTACCATTTCAATTTTACCGTCTTTCTCCACACTGATATTCAAGAAAGTAAAACCTCAATATGACCATCAGTCTTTGCAGGTGAATTACAGTACTCAATGGCCTTAAATAAATGTTATTAGGTTTGGAACTTTAGAATGTAACAACCTTTTATATATATACACACATATATATATACACATACATATATACATATGTACACACATATGTATATATAAATATATATATAACTATATATCTACAATTTGGTTAAAACTTTGAGATGGTATTGTAATAAAAAGTAATTTAATTAATTTATGCACAATTTAATAAAATGAAAAGGCTGTTTTAAATTCATACTGAAAATAGACTAAATGCTGCTTACAGCTTATCTGTCCTTTGGATTTTTTTTTTTTTTTCAGAATGTTTGTGAGTTAAAATTGGAGCCTGTAAGATAGAATAAAAATAATAAATATAATCTTGGGAGAAGGGGAAGGCAAGCCAGAATTGTTATTTCCTTTCCAGAGGCAGAAATAGCAATATATTTATGTTAGAATCTTCAGGTTTCTCTTATTTTTGCTCAGGGAGTCTCCTTTTGTTTGATAAATTACTTCTATGGTTCAAATTTTTGGTTACCACTTTCCAACCAATATGTATGATCAGAATTTAAACAGTATTCTTCCACCTGAAAGCACATTTTGTTTGCCAGTGAGCTCCCTTGCTAAATAAAATGCCTGATAAAGAGGCCATTATTCAAGCTTCTACCTTCTGGAAATGCAGGAATATTTTTATTTGAGTAGTGACCGTGGGTCAGGTTAGTGTTTTTTAAACTGATAAAGCAATACACTGAAGTTCTCTTGTTGTCGTTGTTCCAAGCTCTTAACACAGTGTACCAGAAACACAATTAAGCAAAAGGAAAAGGACAGGAGTAAGATATGAGATAATCACACCTCTAGGCCATTATCCACATTGAACTGACTGCAGAGGCTTTAACAGCCTCTTCTTAGAATAGAATTTAATGGCTTTCACTAGAGAAGAATTAGACCCCTCGGATTTACTCAGTCAGCTTTTGGTACATCAACATCGATATATTTGCATCTGTCTTATTCTGCTGTCTTTGGGCTTTCAGATCTGGTGTCTGGCCAAAAATGATGAGGTCAGATGCTGTAAATGTGTTTTGTTTTCTTCTGTAAAATCACAATTTCTGAGAAAAAGGAAGAGATGGTATTCTCTACTTGCCAACTAGTAAAATGTTCACAATAGCAAAAGGTAGGCAAGATTCAGGGATCAATTTAATGCAGTTTTATTTTCCATGCTTTATCTTTAGAATCTTGAGAAGTCATACTGTCACCAAAACATGAAGTTTTACAATGTTTTCAATCAGGAGAAATAATTTCTCAGGTAATTTGAAAGTGTTAGGTAGGGGTTGCTTTGAAGATGACAGTCTTAAAGAAGAATAGTAGTTCCAAAGTTGGGTTGGTTTTTTTGGTTGTAGACTCTCCACATTTTCTATGGATTTCCACAAATATTTAATGGACTACAACTCACTCTTACCATTAGAATTTCAGGCGCAGGCTGGAATGGTTTCCATGGACCTGCTGTGAGCCATGTGCCACAGATTCAATCCAGACTGCAAGTTGGCATTTGGCATTTTACTAAAGCCATCAGTCTGTTCTGCAGTGAGGGCCAAGCTTAATGGAAAATCCTGATTTCTCATTCTTGTGTCTACACATTTGCCACTTTGTTAAAGACATTTTGCTGGGTTTTGGTAGAACATAATTGGAAATAGAAAACATAAAAGTTTGTAAAATTCTAATCCTACATTGTCAGCACTGAAAGTATTTCAGATATCTGAATTCTCTTATAATTCTTCTCATATATTTTACATGCTTCCAGAAAACCTTAGTATTGTTTTAACTGCCTTTTCCATTTAAATGACCTTTTAGTTGGTTGGAAATATATCCTAAATTTGATCTGATCCAAACTCTTGTTCAGCAAACTGACGAATGATTGCCTATTTCTGGACCCGAGTTTATTACAAGAAAAACATAAATGAACCCTCTGTGGAATTTTCCAAGATTTCTGGAGAGGAAATGCAGTATCCTCTTTGTAGCACAGAATGAGCAGATATTCTAGTCTCAGATTTGCTAGCAACTTTCCTGTGTAACTTCGGACAAGTCACTAAATTTCTGCTGCCTATTTTCTTGCTTTGTAAAAGAAGCTAATATTAACTTGCCACCCAATAATTTGACAAGTCTGAGTGAATGCTTGAAAAGTACTCTGAAAAAGTCAGATGGAAAATATTATGGGAGTGCATGGCTCTGCTAGCCAAAGAGGATATTTACAGTAGATCCATATTTTATGTAGTGAAAAAAAATGTTCAAGTGTATAACCAGATGAGACCAAGACAGATCTAAAATTAAATGCAGGAGGTATTTTTTGACCTTTCAACAGAAATTATATAAGCACTCTTATGTTATAAATAGTCCTTTGTTTTCCTTCTCTTTGTCTAACACTCAGAAGAAACACAGGGTCAGTTGTTTGTTGTAAAGAGATAGGGCAATGCTTTAGAGTGGAAACAATTGTGCACTGTTCTTTATTTATACAGTTCCTATAAAGTTTGTAACTAGCATTTGTTGCACTGCTTAGCACTTTTTTAATCTTCAAACAGCTACAGAAATAAAGTTTATATTCCTGAAAATGACAACAGCGGAAGAAAATAAAAACACACACCAGTCCATTTCAAGAATGAAAGTTTCTTTCCTCTTTCCTGTTTTGATATGTCTGAAGCGCAAAAAAGCCAGTGTTAGATTATTGTCAAACTGACACATAAATACTTGTATATTATTCCCTATTTTTATTATTAATCTTTAGAAATATGACATGAAATGTGTCCACCTTTAAATGAAAGTATTTATATTAGCATTAAGTAATATTATACTGAATTCTTCATAGAATTATGTATGTACATATTTACAAATATTTCCTTGAATAATCAATAAGTGCTTAATTAGTAGCAATTTAATTTTGTGTAAAAAACAAGAAGTTTAATGAACAGAAACAACTGAAAACTTACCCTGAATTCAAGTAATTGGCATTTGAGAAAAGCAAAATTATGAAAATAACGCTTTTTTCTTTTTTGTTTTCACACTTTCTGTGATTTCTCTGGAGTTTGTATTATGGAAATAATGTTATTGACATTAAAACATATGTGAGGCAAATGGCTTTATTAGATACTGCATTTTGTTTCATGTAAATTTTTAATCACCTTTCAAACCCATTAATTTGCTTCATAACTTTTCACTGACAGCAAGTATGATTCTCCAGAGTAAATTGGAAAAAGCAGGCTGCAGCAAAGAATACATGATTAGGCTTCTGGAATAAAAGGAATGAGGGTTTAAAAATCAGGTGCAGTGCAGTACTGTCCAGTCCAGGCTGCTTAGAAATGCACTGGAGACTGATCAGACCTTCATTGCTTCAGTCCTGACTAATTCCCATGTTCCCTGGTTATGTTGAGAAAACCTGTCATATTATGTGTAATCCAGTCCTCTGAGTTTAAGCAAATTTAACACTTAGGATCAAATTCACTCATAATTGCAAGACCATGAACTTAATAGAATTATTCCAAAGATTTTTTTTTCCTCAGTGATGTTATTTGATGGCTCTTTCTCATAGTGATTAGTGGTTTTATGAAGCAGTTTAGTGGCCCTGAGGACTTCACTCTATTATGTCCAAAAATCTTTCTCCATCCTGTATTTTGAATGTCTGCAATGATTTAGTATAACTAATCTGACTTACTGAAGATAGGAGGTTCTGTCTCTGTGACATCTCCATTTTGACTTTCTTTGCTGAAACTGTCAACAGGATGCCAACTAATGCCAAATTTGATACTGTTTTTATAAAGTGGGCGCTTGTCCACAATGAGCTGGATTGAGGCCACTTAACTAACAGTATTCTCAGGGCAGGAATTTGTCTTAAGATGGGACTGCTGATGCCAGATTTTTACTAGTAATCATAGACCTTCTTTTGAAATTATAATTTAAAAAAATACTGACTTTAGAATGCTTCCTGTAAATAAAGCCTGTGGATCCAAGCTCTATAGGCAGAAATTATTTTATTCTAGCATCATGAAATGAAATTAAATGCGTAGCCAAACATGAGCATGTCACACTTCAGGTGCTGTTAGGAGCAGAGGTGTCTGTAGAAATATTAGTAGCTCTCTCTCTTCATTTGAATGATTTCCTCAGCATAGCAGAGCAACAATAAATGGGCCCTAAGCTTCTGCTGTAAAAAAGCAACATCTGCTAAGGAAAGGGGAATTCTAAGATAAGGATTGCCCCAGCTGAACTCTGTTCTTGCTTCTCCTGGAGATTTACTATATGACCTCGAGTTAGATATTTAACAACCATGTGTCTATTATCACGAGTGTAAATTTAATACACTCACACTGCTCTACCTTAGAGGAAGGCACGGGCCTCGACTTGCTTGTGTTTGAAGTGAAACAGGTTATTACATTAACCGTGTTTTATAAATGCCACATGTTGTGAACTTGCGAGTGAGCACTTGCACACGTGGTGTGGACACAGTCCCAAAACAGCATTTGTGAAGATAAATGTTATCTGCTTGAACGGCAATACAAAGCACCGACTGTGGGCAGTAAATTACATTCCAGACTACGGTTCTGGGTTTTGCAAGTGCCTGGGCTCCTGTGTACCTCTAATTAGGTTGGGAGAGCTTGTCCCAAAGCGCAGTGCCGCCGTCACTGCCACAGATCCAGGTCGTCCTGCCTGCACTCTGCCTTCCTGTCCTTCACCCTACTGCCCGGCGGTATGGTTTTGTACTCGCCGAGGCCGAGTTTCGCAGCCCCGTGGCCACTGCAGGCCCGACGACTGAGGCACCACGGCCCCTCTCGGAACGCCCGATCGGAGGGGCGGCGGGCGCAGCCCCCCCGCGCCCCCTCGGCCCCGCAGCGCATTGGCTGCGGCGGCGGCCGCCCCGCCGGGCCCGCCGGGGTGCCCGGTGCCGGGCACTGCCTCTGACCTTCCCTTCCCTTCCCTTCCCTTCCCCGGCGCTGTCAGAGCGGATCAGCGGGCGCGGCGCTGCGATGGAGCGGCGAGCGGCAGCGGCAGCCGCCAGGAGAGGAGGAGGAGGAGGAGGAAGGGAGAGATTAGCGCGGTGCCGGCTGGCGCAGAGGCGCGGCTGAGCGCTCCAGCGGGAGCCCGGGGCCCTGCGGACTGTGCGAGAGGCAGAGGCGGAAGGAGCGGAGATGCGGCCGCTCTCCCCGAGCTACTGAAGCTCCCGGTCACTCGCCCGCAGGAGGGAGGCCCGGGAAAGTCTGTCCTTCTCGCTGCTCTGCGGGCTCAAAGGGTGCCTGTGCAGTCCCCTCCTCTTGCTGTTATCCCAGCCCCGGAGCAGGAGCCGCCGCCGCCCCCTATCCCTTCCTGCGCTCTTCCCACCATGAGCGGGGCTGTTTTCACCTTATAAAGATGGCGGTGTGGGATCGCTGCAACCTTTAGACTAATGACTGTCAGAAACATCGCCTCCATCTGTAATATGGTGAGTGCTGGCGGGGGGCGGGAGGCACGGCAGCCCATGCGGGGGCCGGCTGGGGGGGCTGCCCTCGGCGACTCCGTCCCTTGCCCCGGTGGCGGGGGAGCCGGGCAGGCTGCGCCGGGAAGTGCCGGATGGTGTTGGCCGACGGAGAGTGACGATGTCCCCAGCAGTTTTCCCGGAGCAGCCCGGGCGTGGGCCGGGGAGGGACGGAGATGCAGAACCGGTGCGGAGCCCCCCCGGAGCGGGTCTGGCCCCGGCCGAGGCGCGTTTCAGACGGAGCCGTGGCCTGCCCTTCCTCCTCCTGCCCTTCCTCCTGCCCTAATAATCCTGCGAAAGGACCAAAATTGGGTTCTGAATCCACATTAACTCAGTGACCCTGTTTAACCCTCTCAGGCAGGCACCCTGTGGTCTCACAGGGCCAGGAGCTCCCCATATGACACAGAAAAGGAGGATGTTTAGATGCCTAATAACACTCTTGGATCCCGATGCTAGGTACCTGTTCTAGGAAGTCTTGGCTTTAGAGCTAACAGAGTATAACTTGCACTGCATGCTGCTCAAAGAGGACTGCCGTTTGTAAAGTACTCTTGAATCACTTAGCTTTCTCTAAACCAGACTAGGCAATTAGGAGGGAATAAGAAGACATTAATATTTTTGTTTGTTGTGTTCACTTTGCTACTTTTCTCCCCATGAAACAGTTGAAAGGATGCTTTCTGCAATGTGTTTGGGTTTAATTTTAATTCTAACAAGCTTGGAGGACCTAATTTGGTTTAGGTTTTTGAAACTTCTTGTGGGGAGGAGGGAAAGCTCCGACTTTGTTAAAGGTTTAGTAATACAGTGAGGCAGTAGGAAACTTGCCAAAGAAATAGTTGCATGCTAAGCACCCCAATTCAAACAGAAAAGAATCCTATTTCTGTACTTATTGGGTTTTTAGTCTGTATTTTTCACCCTTATTTCCAGGTTCTTCAAGAGCAGCTACACACAGTTGCCAGCTTCCCTCCATGTGGTGCCCCAGCATGCCTTGTGCTGCTGATGCCACACATACCATTCATCTGCCCTGGAGAATGGAGCCTGTCTCTAGGGTAAGGCAACAGGCACAGCCCCAGAGGCCTGGTTCCTGCGGGGTCTGGGTGAGGGAGTGCAGATTGCAAGCCTGCTCCCCTTCCACGTGTCCACACTTCCACTTCAGTGGGATTGCTCTTTTGTTTCAAACGAGATGCCTGGGAAATCCCATGCATAGTTTTGATTTCAACCTCAGTCCTCCCTTTGAACTAGGGTCTGAAATGCAGAGAGGGTGAGTTGGTTCTGGGGTTAAAAGAATTAAAACAAAATCCAGACTTGAGGTATAATTACCTCAGTTCTCACCTTTCTTCACCAACTGTGACCTGGTTTCTGAACTTTTCATTGTTCTTAATGATTTCCAGTCCAATCGACCAGGAATACTGCAAAGAGAGATTCAGGAAACAGTACAGGACTGAGGAGAAAATCTGAGTGCACTTACCTTCTCTCTGAGGCAGGCTCCAGTATTTACTGCTGATTAATGGTGGATGTGATGTCCCGCAAACTGTATAAAAGAGCACCACATGAAGGGGAGTTGGAGGTTCATAGGTGGAGGTAACACCTTGGCATAGAATACTAGGAATTCTGACTTTTTTGATTGCTTCAGACAGATGCACTTTTATGCAGTACACTTCTTGCAAAGACTGAACAGATTCACAGCAGAAGTGATGAGGTTGTTGTAATGGTGTGCTGCTCAGCTGTCGTTGCCAGTATATCCTGCAAAAGTAGCATCTGAGAGATGGAGAGACTGAAGGGAAGAAGGAGAGTCTCAAGCAGAAAAGGCGTACAAGGACTCATAATTCAGGGCAATTCTAGCTCATGGTACTGTGACAGAAGGCGAAGTCAATAATGATGATAAGGATGTTTTAAGGCTACATATTCCTTGAAGTCTGTGTACTTAGCTTTTAGAGATGCTATATGCTATATTGTGTTGGTCACATTTAATCTTTTCTGGATAACCTACAGGAACTGGAAGTTCTTTTAGGCAAAAATAAAAAAAAAATTCATGCAAGTGTTGGCAACACTGCATGATGGCTCCTCCAAAAATGTCCATTCTGATTAGGTGGTGGACTTGAACTCAGTGGTCTTTAGAAGGAGCTATGACAACCTTCCAGAAGACTAGAGGTATAAAAGTGAACCTTTATAAAACCTAAATATTTGCAGTGCTAGTTTGATTTAGGGCATCTGTAGAGATCTATCAGACAAAGATTCTGATTCCCAGACTTTGTTCCCACACTATACTATAGCGCTTGAAAGACTAAGCTACTGATAATTTGTGGACTAAGAAATTGCTGTGTAATTCTTAGGTAATATAATATATTTTTCTATATAATGCTTCATAATAGTAGGTTTCTACATTTTTTTAACCTGGTTTAACTCAGTAATAAAAACAATAAGTGTTCTGGTCTTTATTTTTACCCATTCCACTTGAGAGTGTTCACAGAGGATTTTTGGTTTTGGTTTTGTTTTTTGAAATAAAAGCCCCCAAAATCCCAACGATGATTTCTGGTTGACTTTTGGGGCGGGGTGGGGGAGTAGTGGAAGAGAGACAGAGATGGCAATTGGTCCTGAAATACTTGTCCCTCCCTGAATGCAATTAGATTATCTCTTCAATGGTAGTCCTTTCTTGACTAAGTCTTTTTGTGTGCTTTTGTCCAAGTGCCCTGATGTTCTGAAGGGAAAAAAATGGCTGAAATGTAGCTGAATTAATTTAGCTCAAGAGAACCTGGCTAGCCAGCATTTTTGGATGTATATTTGCTATTAAGTTGACTGACTGACATTTGGTATCTTGCGTTGTTATTTTGACCTCCGAAAGGTGGTAGAGATGGTTAGTCTTTTCAGGAAGGATCAAAACAAGTAGCAAAACAAGGAAGACAGGGACAGTATTTAACTTGCTTGCAAAAGATATTTAGTACTATGTATCACTGGACGAGCTCTCAGATGCTGAGACAGACACAGTAGGAGCTAGCCAGTAAGAAAAAAATATTTGGCTGAGGAAGTTTCCACTTGGCACATTTATTTATAGCAAATATTTAAATACAAGAATTTAAACTTTTAGCACAACTTCCTAGAATTAAACAAAATTCCTCTATTGTCTTTTACCAGTTTTGTACCCTAAGTTATAATAATAGCAATAGTTCTAGTTATTATTCACTGATTTTTCTAATGAGAACTAAGAGCTAAAGCTTTTTCTGAAGGGATGGAGGGGATGAAAGCAACTGTGTCCAAAAGGATTGGTGGGAAATGTAGGCATGAGGGCCACATTCATTGAAAAGGAAGGTCTAATCCACAAAATATTCAATTTACCTGTCCTTCAGACACTGTAAAAGCTCATTCGCTCTGTGTGCACACCATGTTCACCACTGAGGGATGTATACAATAGGCAATTGTCATCTTTTGTGTAGGACAGGTACAATAGATGTGGAGAAGCATAAGATACACTGGAAAAGCTCTATTTGAGGGAATACCAACAGCCAGTGCCTTGTAACACCCGTAGAATGTAGTCACCAACTAGGGATGTGATGTAGTCCCTTTGGTTATTTTTTCTGTTAAATAACCCAATGACTCAAGTAGTGAATGCTGGTTTAAAGATAGATAGGCATTTGGGCATTTCATACCTACCAAAATCCTCTTCAGTATGCTTCTCTCTTGATGAGCTTTAGGTACAGCCTTGAGTTCTGAGTTAAGCTCATGCTACAGCTGTGGCCTAGGGATATTACTGTTATGTGCAGTGAAGGATATCTAACCATTTCAGAATGTATTGACATATATTCATACTTATCTGGCTAGCAAGCTCTGTGGACCATATTTCTTTCTTTTAGAATTCTGTTGAGAACAGGTATTAATTCCCCTCTTTCATAATTTTGTAATAGTATTTCAAATATTCCAATTAGCACTTCTGACAATTTAATAAACAGAGTACTCTAAACACATTCAGATTTCTCTTGTACAAGGTATCAGCTGAGATACCTCACAGTTACTCCTGGTAGTCATTGTATAGAAATCCTTTGGAAAAAAGTTCCAGTTATTTGGATTAATTTAGGTTTTTTATTGGTGTATTATGTTATTCTTTCTTCTCGTAGTATCATAGTTATGAGTTTCATAAAAATAGCTGTTTTTCTGCATGAAAACATTCACAGAATTAATCAGGAATTATGTGAATACCTGTGAATTTCAGCTTTCTCTTTGAAATAAACAAAGAAAGAGTTTCTAACTATCTTAAAAACTGTGGAGAAAAAATATACAAGCCTAAGAGTCTTTACATTCAGGAACAAGAATAAATGTTGGATATTTTTGTTTATTTCTTTTTAATAGCATGATTTGAGAGACTCATTGCAGGATTTATTTGAACATAGGGCATCGGTAAAATGAAGAGAGAAACTACAAACAGATTTGGAAAATGCTTGATACAAAAAATTTACAATTTTAAAGCTGCAAAAATAGTAAAATCCTGTTTCATACAATAACTATTATTAGGTTACTGAATTGATCACTATGACTTTCAACTGGATTTATTAATTTGGACAACCTGCAGTGTGTATTTATTCACGTCTTTTACATCTTCTCATAAATAAAGGCGAAATATGCCAGACAATAAAACAGTTATCTGAAAGCCTATTTAGATTGATAAAGGAGAATAAATTTTCACAACTGATAAGATTAGTTAGACGGTTCAAGCAATGCAGTTTTTAGAAGCATAGTCTCAAGGGTGCACAATTTCAGTATGACATATAAAATTTAGTCACAAAAATATGTATAAGTATGAAGAATATGAAGTCTAATTATTGTAATAACTTTCTGAAGCAATGAGAAACTTGATAGTATGGCTGACAAATGGGTACTGGACCAACAGACAGAAAGTGTGCACTTAATCAAAAGATAAACAGAAGTCCCCAAAGGATATTTATTATTGGGTAGAGGAGTATATTCAAAATGAGAAACATCCTAATAATTTCCAAAGTATAACTTGGAGTAATGGCTGAGGGTTTTCTCGCATAAATGCCTTTTAATGGCAAAAGTGGTTATTATGTACTTACTAGCTGTTTAGAAGGTAAGCACAAAAGGACAATTCATGAACACAATGTGTGGTTTACTGTGTGTTTCTTTTAGATGCATGTAGTCTTTGGCTTCATGTTGCTGAATTAAGAGTAAACCAGTGGTTATGCTAAACACCTCAATAAAGGAAACTCTTAATTACAGCTCAGCAAGGCTGAGTGAATCTGAATTATGGAAGAAATGACATTAAAAGCAGACTCTGGACCCTGATTAACGGTGTGTGGTGGGCAAGTGCCACACAGGAGGTGAGGTTTTGATGGATTTGAAGAGCCACAGTCTGTGGAGTGTAAGTCCAGACAACCAGAGAAGCAGTCAGCCAATTCTCTTCTGCTGATCTTCTTTTAGCTTCAAATATTGTCCTTGGTTGGCTGTTTGGTAGATACATTTATATCCATTTATGTACATTATGTACTTAAACACCACAGTGTATCAGTGCTTCTGTTTCCCATTCTGTACATGGTGATTCTTCTCTTCATGTGCAGAATCTTGCACTTGTCTCAGCTCTGAACAGAATTCCTCTAAAGGAAAAATATTGTAAAAAATTTTTTTTTAAATTCTAAACCTGTCCTGCAACATAACTGCAGCCCTCATTACTCATCTTGTAGAGAGATTTAATGAAGATATTCTTGTTTCTGTCTCTAGGTTATCAAAGAGTATTCCAGCTGGTGCAGCTGTGATGGAATTTAGACAATGCCTTGCTTTTAGAATGCTCTGAGACACCACATATGCAGTCTAGGTGGCCTAGAAAAAAATGTTACTGAAGAAATTAATAGTCTGTAAGCAAATCTCAATCTTTTTTTACTCTTGAAGCCACCTTGATGCTATGCACTTTGGAAAAGGAAACTGGGCAAAATGAATAGTTTTGCTACTTCTTCCAGCAAAAGCCTGAGTGCCACTAGTCAAAGAACAGTTAAGCTGGGGATAGAGGCAGACTCATGAGAGAATATGGAGTTGCAGTTCAGTAAAAGCTGTCTAATCCTGGAAAGTTTAAAGATATTTTCTTTTTAAATTTCTTATGGATATGGACACTGAACTTGCAACACTTCACACGAACCTCACTTCCAGTACTTGGTTGCTTTGTGCTTTGAGACAACCAAGTTTATCAGCTATGTAAGACTGAGTGCCTTAAAAATTTAGTCCAAGGTTTTAAGTGGTTGAGGATTTCAGGTCTTGCAATTTTTTATCTGTTTCTTAGTTACCGCACAGTAAAGAGCTGAAGTTATTTGCGGTATATGTGATACTTAGATCTGTATGTAGAAACCATTTAGTGTAGCTGGCAAAAAAAACCCACAAATGTTAGACCTCTCCTTTCAAGCTCTTAGAATTTGCCTTAATAATCAGAATACTCTTTGGGAAAAAGGCACAAAAATAATTTATTTAGATACATTTTGGTATACCATCTTTCCTACAAAAATATGAATACACAGTGGTTTTTCAGTCAGTCAAGGTCCTTTTGGTGTTTACTATGATCCCCTATGTGTTTTCACAGCACCCTCTCTTTCCTCTTTTTTCCTTGTGGCAACTAAGACAAAAAATACCTCTGCTGGAAGAACAAAAACATTTCTTTGCAGAACAAAGAGAGAGCTAATGTAGTTAAGTTCAACCATCTTGTGGGAATTACACTTTAAAAATTACAGAAATGCTTCAGGTTTGGCATTTAATATCTATGAGTTTTTAAGAAGGCTGGTTCAGCTATTTCATTTACTCACCATATCTCTCTGAAAGCTGAGATTGTTCCTGAGGATAGCCAATGTCCAGCACTGGTGACAGGCGATGCACCTATTGAAAGTAGCTGCATTTATGCTGCACGCTGTGATAGTGTTAGCTCTTCTCTTACTCTTGTTTCTTTATATTGCTTCTGAGAGTTAATTTTGGGGTTTATTTACAGTTGCCTCCTCTTTTTTGACTTATCTGTCACTGCCATTTGTTGGCCATGAGGCCTTCCACATCTTTCTTTATCTTCTTTTTCCCTTCCCTCCCATGTGCTGTGTCTTCCAAAATCCTGAAATCTAGGCTGGCTAGCCCTGAAGCCATTTCTATTTTTACTCTGATTTCTCCTTTACTAGCCCAAACATCACCGTTAGTTTGTCTTAAGTCTTCGGTTTCTCCCTTCAGGAAACAAGTTTGTTTCTATCGTGTTGCTCCCACTTTTCCTGAATATTAAGAAAAAAGAAATCTAGTCTACAGAGGCATATGATCTGAAACCCTTTGTCATGGACCAGCCATCGTCCTTTATTAATCTCTTGCTCTTTATATATTTTGTTAAATTTCTGTTTTAATTGTTCAATTTTTATGTGGTTTTTTCCTTATATTTTCCAGATTTTCTTGTGAACAAGAGATTTCTTATTTCTTATTTTGTCTTTGTACAGACATATTTTTCTGTACAAAGAAAAATTTAATTAATTTTATGTTTTCATACAGTGTTTCTGTTTATTTAGTGATACCCACTTAATAGGTGGCTTGTGAAAAGTCTTAGTTTCTTTACTATATTAATTTATTTTAAACACAGGCATATTTCTAGAAAGTTAGTGCCATTTTTTATAGTTCTGTCACAGTACAAAATTTAGTCTGATTTGTTGTCTTCTGTTGACGCTATCTTTCATATTAGTCTTGTCCACTTCTTATCCTCCATAGAATAATTGTATTTAGATTACTTTGTTACATATGCTTTAATGAACTAATCTTATTGTTTGGTGGGGGTTTTTTCCTGAAGTTTTTTTTTTTTTACATGCTTAAGTGTAAAGGAATACAGGGGTTTTTTTTTTAATCTGTTTCCTGTGATGCAAAGCACAAATGAAACTCTTACCAACATTGTCAGAAATTTCAGCTGAAAAGAAAACTGGCAGTCTTATCCTTTGGAAGGTCTAGGGCAAAATAACAAGAGAACAAAATATAGGTCATATGGGCAGAATGTTTTTGGAGTGATGCTGTGGTAGAAATCTTGGCCTGAATTGGCCTGTGCTTGGCTATGTCTCCAGCACATAGCTGTGTCTTTGCCATTTTACAAGTGATGAATACTGATTGTTGAATTCAGTGGTAAAACTTCTAAGAAATCAAGGTTCACCAACACCACAGAATACATACTAGGAGTTTCCACATTGACCTAGTTCTCATTCTCATAAGGCCTGGCTACCACAGTCACTTCACTGCATTTCCTTCATTAGTGGACTCTTTTAAGAAGGAGCCAGTCTCACTTCACTGCATTTCCTTCATTAGTGTACTCTTTTAAGAAGGAGCCAGTCTCCTTTACTGTCTCTATACTCTAATATGAATTTATTTAATACTCCCAAATCCCACTTCATTGACTTATGCAGCCTCTCCTCACTTCAGGCTCTGTAGCTTCACTGCTGCTTCTGCTTAGTTTTGTGGAACTACAGTAGATTCATCTGCAGTAGGATATTTCTCCTAGCTGAAGCATTCATAAAACCATGGAGAGTGGTTGCATTAAAATGAGCAGGATTTCACTATAGAAGTAACCAAAATAACTTGCTGGGAGTGAGAACAAACACAAACATGCTGAAAACCATGTTAAATAGCCATGGTTGACTTTTGCTGTAGATTAACCTCAGTAGACTAACATGTTTTCTATATTTGATACGGTTTATTTAAACTGAATACTGAATCACCTTTAACACATCTCTAATAACACTTTTTTTCCATTTTAAAGCTCGCTTGGGTGTACAGTTGCTGGTATACTTTGGCTGAAAAATTTCCTTCTTCTGTCCTCATGTCAACTACTTACGGAGGAGATTTCGTATACAAAACAAGTAATATAAATTTAATGAGACATGGTTTGACTTTTACTAAGTTGCCTGTCTACCTTTTTTCCTCCATATAAGAAATAGATCCTTCTTTGAAGCATTAGGTCTCTGTGCTTCTTACCTGTGCTCCTAGGCTTCTTTTTCAATGGATTTAACAGTATCTTTTTGGACACCTCAAAATAAACCAGACTGAAATTGCCTTTGATACAAGAAGGCACGACTCCTAATGAAGTCTGAGCAAGTTATGTCAGTTTACCCAAAGACTGAATTTAGCCTGTTTTGTTGGATCACTGGCACACATTACTTCATTTTATATTTGCAACAGCCAAGGCCTGGTTTTGGAGAGATAAAGCTCCATGATGAGATGTTACTAAGCATATGCTTTTTTTCAGCAGCAAGTACTTTGGACATTTCCATGCAATGTAGAGTTTTTATCTGAAAATTGGTTAGTACACATGAATTTATTTGGTTCTCAGTGATAATTTTGTTTGGTAAATCCTGATTCTTGCTCTTTCTCACAATATTTACAAGAAAATTTAAATGCGAGAAAGGATTTGTCCAACCATCTGGCACCCTCTGAAGTAAGAAACCCTGGCCCTGGAGGAAAGGCAAATGAGTAATGTAGGAGCAACTAGTTAGCAGAGCACTTGCATCATATTTGTCTAACAGCATACACTAACCTGTAATTTATGAAAGAGTAGGAGGTTACGTTTAGATATTTCCATAAACTTTAGCGGGATAATTTATTTCAGCATGGAGAATACTTCCTACAAAACTGGAAAAACACCCATTTCAGTCTTACATTAGGGAACTTGATTGTAATGCTAAAAGGTCAATCAAAGAAAACCTTTGCTTTGATCTGAATGCTGTACAATGAGTATTAACATGAAAATATTTTTCCTCAGAAGCTGCATTAATCCTCTGTAGTCATGTTTCACTTGTATCAGACAAGGTTTTAAGGGTAATAGTGGCTGTTTTCTTCACTGCTAATATCAGATAGGCACATGTCTATCAGTTTCTTCTCTCTTGGAATGTCAGATGCTTTGCTGAATATGTGCATCTTTGGCAAGTCTGACTTTCCAAGCAATGAAGCTAATCTTTTTATGGGACTTATATAATTATCACACTGTCATCTCTGTTGAATGGTAGCCAATAATTGCTTTGATCAATCTTTTTTTCCAAGTTTCTCACTGAGGCTTAGCAGAGCCTGGTGAGAACATATATCCCTTATGAAGCTTCATTTACATGCTTGTAAAGTACTTCAGTCTTGAAGGGATTGTCTGGGAAATAACACACACTTGGTCTGAGCAATGAACTCTGTGTATGTGGAGAAAGGGAGAGAATGGAAAAAGATCTGAGAAGGGGATGTGAAAAAAAATTCTTTGGAGCTTTTCTGGAACCTGCCAACTTATAGGAGATGTTTTACTTTCAAGGCTTGCAAATTCTCAAAGAGCACCTGTGCTGAGTTTCACACTGCTAATTCTGTTGACTAAAATAATTTTCTTTTAATGAGTTGTCATGAATCAGTAATCAATTGGCAAGCAGTGGTGATGGTAGGTGCAGTGAGGAAACACAAACTAGGCCTTGGGGAGAAGATGGGGTAGGGACATCAGAATTCTAAATATCTGATTACCAGTTACTTTGAAAATTTTAGCTGATGAAGTCTGAGCAAGTGTTTACATTGACTTCATCAAGGCTTTCGACACTGTCTCTCACAATGTCCTCATAGGCAAATTCAGGAAATGTGGACTGGGTGACTGGACAGTGAGGTGGACTGAGAACTCACTGATCCCAGAGAGTTGCTATCAGTGACATGGGATCTAGTTGGAAGCCTGACATTAGTAGTGTGCCCCAAGCTTCAACACTGGGAATTGTTTAACTTATTCATCAATGGCTTGGATGAAGAGAGAGACATCCTCAGGAAGTTTGCTGATGACACAAAGCTAGGAGGAGTGGACAGTACCGCAGAGAGCTGTGCAGCCCTTCAGAAGGGCCTCAACAGGCTGGAGAGATGGACAGAAGGGAAATTCAATGAGGGAAAGTGCAGGGTCCTGTACCTGGGGAGGAATAACCCCCTGCACCAGCACAGGCTGGGGACTGGCCTGCTGGGAAGCAGCTCTGCAGAGAAGGACCTGGGGGTCCTGGTGGACAACAAGCTCTCCATGAGCCAGTGATGTGTCCATGCGGATGAGAAGCCCAGTGGTATCCTGGGGTGCATTAGGAAGAGCATTGCTAGCAGGTTGAGGGAGGTGATTCTGCCCCTCTATTCAGCCCTGGTGAGGCACATCTGGAGTGCTGTGTCCACTTCTGGACTCCTCAGGACAAGAGAGACATGGAGCTCCTGAAGCGAGTCCAGTGGGGGGAAACAAAGATGATTAAGGGGTTGGAGAACCACTCCTGTGAGGAAAGGATGAGGGAGCAGGGCCTGTTCAGTCTCAAGAGACAGCTGGGGGGGGGAATGCATCAATGTCTATAAGCATCTGAAGTGAGGGTGTCAGAGGATGGAGCCAAGCTTATAATGTCTATAGGAGTGATGACATTTGCTTTGGCAGCAATCTACCTTGCTCGCTCGGTAATTTAAACTTGTTATAAAAAGGGTATTTTAATATAGCAAAATGACAGGTAACATACCAAATTAGTGGTTGTAATTACCAACCAGCAGTTACCTAAACAACTTTGCTGCTGGAGTGAAGATACAGCTGAACATGACTTGCCACATCGGGGCAGTGACTAATAGATGTAACAGTGCTTGGATTTATGTGCTCTTTGATGTTAGATAGGACAAAATGACAGGTATATTACATTTGCTTTTAGCATTTGTGAGGTTGTTACCAGAACTAGGTGCCAATCTGAAGCCCAAGTATTGTTACAGGCCAATGATTAATTAAAAGGGATTCAGGAGAGTTTCAGTAATGCTTAGAAAACCTGCCTTACATCTAGGAACTCGTTTTTAGGGTTGTGCTTAAGATCAGCTATTATCTTTGTGTGAGGCAAGAGAGTAATGGGATCCAGATGTCCATGCACACAGTAAAAATAAGTGGGAGGTAGGTGTAGGAAGAGCCACTGTTGTGACCTGTTCACTTCTAATCAGCCATTACTAGAGGGTCCATGCCAGGCCAGTTCCACTACCCAGATTTGCAAATATTTTTATTGGCTCATGAGACTGCTGTGCTTGCCTATTAGTAAGACAGAGTTAGCTTAGCTAATCACAGTAGAAAGGAAAGAATTATTTTCTGTCTTGGTACTGTCCACAATTTTATTTTAGAATCTTAATAATCTAAATAATTTCTTCCCTTTTAATTTTCTTAGTTTGGTTTGGGTTTTGATTTTTTCCCCTTTTTTTTGTACAGGGCACCAATGCCTCTGCTCTGGAAAAAGACATTGGCCCAGAGCAGTTTCCAATCAATGAACATTACTTTGGATTGGTCAACGTAAGTACCATTTTCATTAGGCAACCCATATGTATGCAACCCATAAATACCATTTTCATTAGGCAGCACAGTACTATGGCTTTGATGTTATGTGAAATTTGCTTTGTTTCTTGGTTTTGTTTGGGTTTTTTCTTGTTTGTTTGTTTTGTTTTTCTCTCTCTCCCCTACTCTTATCAATCTTATTCTAATGTATCATTTTTTGGGTTTTTTAAGTGCTGCTCAGGTTGCAGTTTTAGCCAAAGTGGGCTGCAAAACTGTATCAGATGTTTGAAGATGGCTTCATATAACCCCAGAGAGAACAGTTTACTGTTCTATGGATATTTCCAGGGATTTGAGTATACATTCACTAAAGTTAAATGTCTATTTTAGCTGTGAAATGGGAGGGAGGAAGCAATGAAAGTATGCACAAGTTTAGGTACAACATTCTGCATTGGGGACTCCTAGAAGAAGCTTTTTTATTTGACCAAGGAGAGAATGAGTGAGAAGAGTGTTTAATCACTTGTTTATTCCCATAGAAATGATACAGATATAGTAATTTTTTCCATTGAAAATATTAGTCATTCTGCTACTGAGCAGTAAGATAGAGCCCAGGTATGGAAATAAATTTAATGAAATACACTACAATAAATATTTCTCTTACAAGTGGAAACTTTTACTTTGTATCCTAGTTAATTTAAAACACCATAGTTTTTTCCATGAAGTGTTACGAGGGATGTGGAAATATATTTCTACTGCAGCTACTGCAGCTATATTACAAAATGGCTGGTTTGTGGCAGCAACAGAAGTCAGAATTTGAATGAACAGCTAGTTTTATTGTGATGCACAGGGATTAAGCTTGTTTTTAATTTTGCATGGCAGTTTGGGAACACCTGCTACTGTAACTCCGTGCTGCAGGCATTGTATTTTTGCCGGCCGTTTCGGGAAAATGTATTATCATACAAGGCCCAACAGAAAAAGAAGGAAAACCTCTTGACTTGCCTGGCAGATCTTTTCCACAGTATTGCTACTCAGAAGAAAAAAGTTGGAGTTATTCCACCAAAGAAGTTCATATCAAGGTTACGAAAAGAGAATGGTAAGTGTAAAACTGAAATCCTCTAAGGTATGCATGTATTGATCAAAAAAGCATAAATAAGTATTGAGCAATGTAATCATATTAATCAGAAATACAGGTTAGATTTGTAAATTTCTTTTAGTACTTTGGGGGATGTATCATTATTTTAGTAGCTGTGTACATGATATTATGTTTGAAATAACCATACCAGACTTCGTATGCTCTGGTGTGTGAATTAATGATGTTTTCACAGCATGGTGGGACAGACCTTACTGTAGAGTCAGCTGGTGCTGGGAATAGGGTGACACTGCTGTAATTTTTTAATTCTTTTTTTGTGGAGTATGGCAGAGACAAACAGTGAGGGCAGCTGGCAGTATAGAAACTGTGTGGCCTAGGAAGGCTACAGGCACCACCAACTCCAGAACATCCTGGAGGACAAGTAACTGGGTATGTGTGCAGTGGTCAATCGACTACACATCAGCTGCTGCCCTGCTTCGGAAGTGGTGGACACAGTCTTATTTTGTGAAGCATCAGACCCCTTTGGACCACTAAGTTGGCAATAGAGTATACCTAATCTTGTAGCAGTTCTGTCTAAGGGATATGAAGAACATATTGAGATAAAGAAGCTTGTCATAGCTCCATTTTGGCCTGGATTCATATCAGTGTGGGTGGTATGCTTAGAAACAGAGAGGCTTTGAATGAAGAGAAAAAGTATGAGTCAAACACCTGGAAGAAATTGCTTCCTGGTAACAGCATATAAATGGGCAGACTGTTCATTTCAGAGCAGACTTTTGAAATTGTGAAAAAGTTAACTCTGAGTCATCTAGTGATAAAGGCCCCCACACTGTTGGGGATCACTTTTAAAGACTGGATCTTATGTTTTCAGCTTTTTTAAATTAGGTTCAGGCTCAATGTGTATTACCCTGCTTATATGTCCAGGCTAGACATTACAAAGCCAAAGGTTCTGTACAATATTTTCTGAGGAAATCCATGTGAACTTTTTCAGGAGCAAGGGGATAAAAATACACATTTCTGGGAACACAGATTCTTTTTTCTTTGACATGGTGGGTAAGTTAAGCCTTTACTGGAGAAGTCTGTACTAAATCACCACTGGGAAATTTTCCTCTCTTCCTGCAAGCATTTTGTATTGCACAGGACAAGTCTCTTCTGATCAGATTGTGTGTGAAAAATGAGCTTTGTTAGGTGGTGTTATTATTACTGCTTGAGGTGAGCTAACCTTGACTGGCTGCTAGGTGCCCACCAAGCCTGTCTCTCACTCCTTGTCTCAGCAGGACAGCAGGAGAAGGTAAGATAAAAAAAACTCATGAGTTGAGATCAAAGAAAAGCAAAAATGACGTACAGACGCAAAAAAAATCCAAAGGAGATTTATTCTCTACCTCCCATCAGCAGATGATTTCCAGCTACTCTCTGAGAAAGAGGGCCTTGGCATGTGTGGGTGTTTCTTTGGAAGAGATGTATCTTAACAATGAAAACCTACCCATCTTTCTCTTAGAATTTGGTGATGAACATGAAGTCACATGGCATAGAATATGATTTTTGCCAGTTTAGGTCAGCTGCTTCAGGTCTGTCCCCTTCCTAACCTCTTTCACACCCAGCCTATCAGCCTTGGGGAAAGAGGAGGGTTGGAGGGACAGCCTTGATGCTGTGTGAGTGCTGCTCAACATCAGCTGAAACACTGGGACATCACCAACACCATTTTAGCCACACCTACAAAGCACAGCACCCTGTGAGCTACTGTGAGGAAAGGAAACTCCATCCCTGCCAGACACAGTACACCAGTATGTGTCAGCATCCAATGGAATCGGTTTTACCAGCCATGTGGCTTACTGTCAAAACTCAGTGATGTCCTTAAGTGTCTGAGAGACTTGGAATATGTGGATGGATGGAAATCAGTGCTGACTAGAGTTAGGCAGCAAGTGTCTAGTGTAAGGAAATAATTTAGGATGACTCATGTTCTTGCTTTCTTCATTGACTGTAATGGAGCCTACACACCCAGCTCCAGTGGTGTGTAACTTTCTAGACAGCTAAAGTTAGGTGAGAGGTAGTTTTCCCCCAGAGTTGCTTCACGGAAGCCAGGGTGACTGGCTGCAAAACTGTCCTTCTTTGGCATGATTCTAAATGCTTTGCTAAGCAAGGGCCAGCACAAGTATTTGGGAAAAAAATTAATTTTCTTTCTTGGAGGAAAGGATATTCAGCTGTACAAATCTTGACTCTCTTCTTCACAGATCTCTTTGACAACTACATGCAGCAGGATGCACACGAGTTTTTAAATTACCTGCTCAACACCATTGCAGACATTTTGCAAGAGGAGAAGAAACAAGAAAAGCAAAATGGAAAACTGAAAAATGGCAACATGAATGAAGCTGAAGAGAACAATAAACAAGAACTCACCTGGGTGCATGAGATTTTTCAGGGAACGCTGACTAACGAAACTAGATGTTTGAACTGTGAAACCGTAAGCATTGGGATAGATTTTTGTTGTTGTTGTTGTTGCTCATTAATAGATAGATACATTTTTTATATATATAAATATATGAATCTTTTCAGACATCTGAGAATTGTGGATATTCCTGTAGAATTTACTTCTTGAAGTGAGTATATTCTTTTCTAAAGATTTATTTTTCTAAGCATTACTTGGCTAATCTATGCCAGGTTTTGCTGTGCTAATACTTATCTCTACAGTTAAAATCCTTGCTAGTGAATCAATACCTTTTCTCAGCACTGTAACATTCAGAGAAGGTATTCACATCATATTCAATGAATAAGTGAAACGTTAAGATGAATTTGTGTTAATTCAATCTTAAGAGTGTGACTGGCATACAAACGCTTCATTATTAAAAAAAACTATGTATTTTCAGTTATGTCCCTAATATTTTCTAGATGAAGATGTCAGTTTGAAATCTCTTCTGTTTGAACCATAAGTAAAAATTAGTTTTAGTTGGAAAGCCTGATTGCAAGTTTCCTATTGATTACTGTTTTTTTCAAACACATGCTCCTACTGAGAGAGAAAAGAAATAATTTTTTACAATTGCTCCTGTGAGGTCGCATGAACGAGTAACATAGACAGGAAAAACATCTGCTTTGGGGACAACAGTGAGACTGACCTCCTGCAAAGGTTTGAATTTACATCACCTAGCCTTTGCTTGGTAAAGCAAAGTTGATAGGCATCAGGGATGAACTAGTTTTCTCAACTCCTTTGGCAGATGATGGAGATTGTGAAGGAGCTTTTGCAGGAAACTCCATCTGTCTCTAGGCTTTTTCCTGAAACAGAAAGTTTTTAGCAGTATCCAGTGTTTCGCTCCAAACATCTTGTCCTGGCTGCATGGTGTTACTAAGCTGTTGCAATTGTTGTTGCAGAAATGCTGAGAACTGGGCCAACAAATTGATCTGGCCTAAGAATAATGTACATTTACTCAGATCAGTGCTGCTACTATGGGCTTCCTCTAAAGAAAACACAACTTTAGATTAGCTGCATTAAGATGGGAGGAGGTGCCCAGAGAAGGTATCTTCAGACAGCAAGCTGAGGTTAAATATCTTTAGACATCTGAAGTGAGATAAGCCCTACCTAGGTCCTACCAGATGTGTAAAAGAACACAGTCTGATATTTCTAATCATAACGAATAGCTCTGTATGCCAAGAAAACAAATATGGCTTTTCCAGGGACTTGGTCAGAGGAGGGTGGTGAGGAGAAGAGATAACTATGATAGTCAACATGAAGAAAGCAAGTTGGAGCAAGTTTGGAACAAGCTTGTATAAGTGAACATATGAGAGAGATACTGAAAATTAATTATTTAATCTATTTAAATTATAAAACCTCAGGTAATAGCAAGTTAAAGTGAGTGTGAAGTTCGAATTCTTTTTAACTGACAAGCTTCTCTAAATGGTTGTGGCCTAATTCTAAATCAGTATCTAGTGTTTACTCAGAGAAACTGTAGTGAAGTGGGCATGTGTCCTTGGGTAACAGTGTAATTGCACAATTCCTTACTTGTAATTCAAAGTGATGAAGCTTTATGGAACAATATAGCTTGCCTGCAGCTTCCTCTGAATGCAGAAATACTGTATACTACTCAGGATATTTTTCCAGATTTTTTTCTTGGATTATTATATCTTGAAATCTTAGGAAAATAGTAAAACAGATTAAAAGATATTCCTTTGCTAAATTATTCCTAAGTAGTGCATGAAGAATTGTTCAGATTTCAGCAGCTCTTATGCTCACTTAGAGTGCAGTTTGAATCTGGTTTGCCAGCTGCCTTTAGTTTTAGTCCATATTATTCTAGCTCTAAGTAGCTCAGCTTCCCTTCCAGTAAACATTTGATGTACAGAAATCAATAACAGAATTCCTAGCTTCTTTGAGGTATTCACATGAAGCACTATACTTGCCAAGGACCTTTCCAAGTATTTAACCTCTCATAATATTCAGTGTGTCTGACAGAACTCTAGTTCCAGCTGTAGAGACACAATGTTCTCTGAAGCTTAGTTGCTTTATCTTTCAAATTTTAGCTGTATATTTATACTGCAGTTGATTGCTGCCAGTTCTGTGGTTTCCTGTCCTCTGTGGGTCAAATCACATCTCAGGGAGGAGTTTTTGTTTCAGTTCTGAAGAACTGCTGTTTGTTTCAGCTGGGGGTGTGTTATGTCTCTGTACATCTTTGAAAATATAAAAATTCGTCCAGCTAAAGGTGCTTCTCTGCATTCAGGTCTGATATGGGCTGCACTCACCAAGCTTAGAGATGCCTGACATAGCACAAATATGAGCTCAAGGTAGTACATAACTACCACATCCACAGAATTACAAAAATCTGAGCTTGAGACTTCTGCCAGAACAATGGATTCATCCACTCACAGAAGTTCCTGGTTTGGACTTCACTATTCTCCCATGTGATTTAGTTATTCTGAGGAAATTCTGTCCTAGGAGGCAAAATATGGGGTGTTCATGCAACATTTTATTAAAAAATTAGTTGTTATTAATATGACTGAATTCACATGCAATAAGTAATTCTGCAGTCTTTTGACTCGCTTGAAGTATTACAAGAATTATCCATTTGGATGATTTTTTTGTTAACATGACTTCACCTTTGAGGTTAAACACTCCTAGTGAAAATAATTTTCAAAGCAAAAATCAAGATCTGTTCTGAAAATACTTGGACTTAAATTTTTTAAATAAAAACTGCTTATTATACTTTTTCTCCTCTTGTTCTGTCAAAAAAAAAAAAAAAAAAAAGAGATTGGCAGTACCAAACTGATTTTGCAGAATATTATCAGAGCCATTTTTTTAACATTTTAATTTTTTAGTCAAATGTATTGACCAGAAACAATATCCAATGGGGAAATGTAGCTGTGTCAACCAGAAATATAAACCCAGCCTTTTGAATGCTCACTAAAGAGAAAGGGTGGTTTATTTAAATGTCTTATTTAGACATTTCATGACAGACACATATTTGGAAAATTTCTTCATTGCATCCTTAATAGTTGAAATAATTAAGTGGAATGTAGTGGAAATAATTAAAAGAATAAAATATGAATATATAGTGTAATATGTTATACAAAGGATAAGCAAATTTCTGGTCAAATAAGAAAGTAGACTGTGTTGCATAACAAGGAAATGTATGTAATGCACCAACCACAACTAATATAGGGGATGACGGTCCACCTTTACTGAATAGCAGGCTGTCATTACTGGCCCATGGCTGATGGGATTGGGTAAGTGGAGTAGACAGAAGTTAAATTATATGAAAGCTGGATTGGTAGAATTACTTATAAATATATTTACACTGAAATAGAAAAGAGAAATTAAAAGCATTGAAATGAATTATTTTTGTGTGAGAGCAATTTCTACAGAAATAAATATCTTTAGCATTTGCTAAAGATAAAAGCAACATTTAGATGTATGGCATCTCTGTTTTACATGTGTGTTTTTTGCAATAGGTTAGTAGCAAAGATGAAGATTTTCTTGACCTTTCTGTTGATGTGGAGCAGAACACATCGATTACACACTGTCTAAGGTAAATGAATGCATCTCTTTGGCAGACAGTTCTGTCTGACTGCTAAATTTTTCAAGTCCAGTAGGTATAGAAAAGTAGAATAACATTCAGTTTTGAACTTGTCCTCAGCAAGAGAAAAAGACTTTAAACCAGATATTTCCTCTAATGACAAAACACATATTAGTGTACTTTACTCACTTTCTCTTTCAATGTATGTGTTTGAAAGAGGAAAATAATTAATCTTTCAGGGAAAATAATTGATTGCCTTGTCATCTGGAAGAATTGCTGTAGAATAATAATTCACTTCAAAGAGATTTAAGTGTGCTTATCTTTAAGTTTCTACACAAGCGCTTTGTTGATTAAGACTTATGCGAATATTAAAAGTTAAATGTGTGTTTTGCAGAATGAGTGCTAGAGTCCCTAGAGGGCATAAGATTTCAAAAGTCTATTTTTCTATCAGAAATTTCTTATTCTGTGTCTCATCCTAAAATTATGTGGAGTCTTTTATTCTAAATTTCAGTTCTGTTCCTAGTACATTCTTAACTGTTAAAAACTTTAGAAATCTCTGCTTTGGAGATCAAAATAATTTTCAGTCTTGCCTGCATGATTATTCTGAGAGATTTAAAATATCCAGAGTTTTGATATTGATACAGTAAACCACCACCTGTTTTTAAGATAATATGTTGCTGTTCTAAGGTAATGATTATCAATCAGTCAAACTCCTTCAAACTCCAAAATTGCTATCAAGGTTGAAATTGCGTTTATCAGTTACTCTGGAATGCCTGGGAGGGATTTCTTGGTGTCTCATCCCAAGCTGATAGTTAGAGAAATAGAAAGACTGTGGGGTACTAACCATTTCCTGAGTCAGAAAGCAGTGATTTCTCAGTGAATAACATAACTGCACTAAGTATCTTCTATCTCACTGTAAAAAGTGAGCAAACTGGAGAAGCTTTGGAAAGCAGTGCAGTCTCTTTTTCTCTTGTAGTCTTTTTACCTGTTCATAGTAACTGATAGTTGAATCAGTGTTGTACTACAGGCTTTTGTTTGCACACTTTTGTGTTCCTCACTGTAGCCACTACCCTGAACTTGTCAGTATTACTTACCTTTCCCCGTGGTATTCAAAGACAGTTTGAAATCCCACTGAGCTGCAAGGACGCTGCAATACCTTTTGAGGTCCTGTTCAACATCTGTTAGAAGTGCTGTGTTGAAAATTCTCAACTGATGAAAGAGCTACTGAAGTTGCAATTATTTTAATACCTAACCGTTCTTCCACTCAAATTTTTTCTAATACTACTAATAATAGACACTCTAATACTACCACTAAATAAATAAATACTACTAATAATAAACAATACTAATAATAGATACTAATAACATCAGAATAACTAGTACATTTTAAAAGGAATTCAGAAACTCTTGGAGTTTAATTAATTTTCATGGGAGACTTGGCATAGAACAAAACAATATATCAAATTTCTACCATCTGCACATGTTTATTCATGTTAGAAAAATATTATTTCCATTGCTTCACTTTGAGGCAGGAAGAAAACTAATAAATTTCTCAAATTTGTTTGCTTTTTTTAAATTGAGACTTTAGGCTTTGAAAATAAACTTTATACTCTTTCTCTAACAGCAGACCTAAAATTTTCACAAACATATTCTATTGAATCTTGCAACTTTATGTTCTCTGCACATATAACTCATCCCTAATGTTTTCTAAAGTTTCAGCTCTTCACTCATGATTTCCTGAAAGGTTAACATGTTTTTCAGAGGAATTGGCTGAATTCAGTTAATTTTGTGTTTAAATTCAAATGTGAAATCAGATATTTGAGATCAGTGTTTACCACTGAAGCAAATCCTTCCCAGTGGTAATGCTTTATCTTTCTTTTAGAGAAAAAATATACGTATGATCAAAGTTTAGGTGCAACTTATATTTTAAAAGATGTATTTTCCTAAATTTCAGCACTTTCTTATAAATGTTAAGACCATATACAGAAAATAAATCAGAAAAAGTATTCTCAGTTATTAAAAGTATTATGCAGTCATATAAAGAGCTTCTTTGTCATGCTCTGTCAACCTTAAAATTGTATGAAGTTATGTTATTAACTTCTAATACCTACGCCCTAGCAAACTATATAGTCTTCATCTCTCCCATCTACCCCTGTAGTAATGATGTCAGGAAGACATAATCATCCAGAATCTTCCCTTTGCCATGTAAGACCATTCTGGTGCTGCCTACTGTGAGAGAGCACTGAAGTTGCAGATTGTGTGCTTCAGTTGCAGTTGAAGTTGCAGATTGTTCTTCAGCCTCCATGCATATAAACTGCAATGGTAGAATGGGATTTTTTCGGGTCTGAATGGGTCTGAATTTACCTGGAGTTCAGAAGTCTGTCAGGTACAAGGTAGGTGCAATCAGTAAGACAGTTCTGTACTTCTGATATATCTGTTTAAGGACCAAATTTACAAGAAAACTCATGTGTTTAAAATGGAAGATAGGTGCTTATATCTACATTTACAGTTCTCAAAACACCTGCTCAGCTGCAATGTAACACTAGAGGTGACAAAAACATTATGGCTTTTTTTAAAAATTTTACAGCTAAGTGTTTTCAGGTACCTAAAATTCTGCTCCAAAGAATATCAGCACGGTGACTTTCAACAAATCTTTTCTGTGAACTGAGAGATGCTATCAAACCAACCTTCCTCTTTCACTTTGTCACTTCAAAAGCTCAATCCAGAAATATCTCCAAGTGTATTTACTTGATTAGGATTTAAAAAATTTTCTACCCCAGCTGCCTCTTTCCTATTTTAGAAAATGAAAAGGTACCATCTAAAAACTTCTGGATGACTTTGCAAAGTTTAGAGGATGCAGGAAACTGAGTTTAATTTATTTTTTCTGCATAAGAGGATTCAAATCTATCTTATGGAAGAACACCTTAAAATGTGAGCTATTTTGGGATGACAGAAGTGCACTTGAAGTTGCTTCAATTTACAAATAATTTTAAAAGAAACTTGATGGATTGGGTGACTGTACCTAAGTCTGGGCAGCCCCTTTATGTGTGAGAGACCAGATATAGGTCCCATTTTGAGATACCTGACCCTCCATTTGTATCATATGGAGGGCCTCAGTTCCTAATATAGCTTATCATAGCAGCCAAATACCTTAAGTCCATTTGCAAACACCAGTACAGTTGCTTCAGATGCTTTAGAAAACTGGACTGGGTGAAGATTTCATCCTGTGTGTCTTTTGTGTTCCAGTTCATCAGCCCAAGTGGGCCAAATGTATTCATATCCTTAAGAACTGATGATTGTATTTATTTACAGAGACTTCAGTAACACAGAGACACTATGTAGTGAACAGAAATACTACTGTGAAACTTGCTGCAGTAAACAAGAGGCACAGAAGAGGTAAGCAAAGAGCAGGCTGTTTCACCGTGTCCCTCCTGGGCTGTGACAAATTTACTTCTTGATCTTTATTTTGTTTAGACACCTAGGAGCCTTACCTCCCAAATGCGTTCTCTGTGTGGACCAGAGAACTGGCAGACAGTTAGTCTAGAAGCTACTGCTAGTTGACTGTTTCTATTGACAAAGTGCTTCTATAATGCAGACATTGCTTATTAAGGGAAGAGAGAATGGCTTTGAACTGATCAGGTGTTTATCACGTGCATTCTTAATGGTTTCACAGGATGAGAGTAAAAAAACTGCCAATGATTCTTGCCTTACACCTCAAGAGATTCAAGTACATGGAGCAATTGCACAGGTATACTAAGCTGTCTTACCGTGTAGTATTTCCTCTGGAGTTACGTCTCTTCAACACATCTGGCGATGCTGTCAACCTAGATCGGATGTACGACTTGGTAGCTGTTGTTGTTCACTGTGGAAGGTAATGGACTTCTATGTGTATCACAAGCTATTGCCAGACATTTGACAAGGGCAGGGGCATCCCTGACAGAATGTGAGTAGAGTGGGAGGCAGGTCTCAAACCCTGCTGCTCCTCTGACTTGCATGTGTCTTGGGCTGAACCTTTTAGCCAACCTCCCTCACAATAAATCGATACTTGTTTAAGAAATAATGTACTCAGGTCTTCAAAAGTCACAAGCTTGGTTTAAATTGATGAAACGACCTCTTTCCTCATGAGACCACTTAAAAATGTTGGGAGCCAGGACTCTGTGAGGGCCAGAGGCTGTCAGCATGTAGGCTCCCAAACAGATCACCTTGGTCAATTTTCCCCCCTATACTTAGTTCATAAAGTTTTAAAAGTGTTTGCTGCCTACCATGAGCAACTTGTTAAGTGTTCTGTAGGTTAATTAGCAAATGGTCCTGGCAGATGAAAACAACACCTTTAGCTGTCAAGTGATAAACTTTACAACAACTTAATGAAAAGGTGAAATGACTAAATATCTAGTGTACTACCAGAGGTGGGTTTACTACCTTTTTCATAACATTTAGTTGTAATTTCATAAAGAAATGTGTTTTACCAAAATGGACTCAACAGTATTTTCTAATATTTTGTGGTTTGGTCTTTTGTTTTGCTTTCTAGTGGACCGAATAGGGGGCATTACATTACTATTGTGAAAAGTCATGGATTTTGGCTCTTGTTTGATGATGACATTGTAGAGGTCAGTATGCTGAATGTCATAAACACAATTTTGTATTTATGTTTGCTTCTCTACTTGGGGTTAAAATTTTTATCCAGAATTCGGTAGAGATTACCAGTCTTCAAAGCCACACTTTGGTTGTCATGTAACATTTAGTTACGTGACAACTTCCTAACTCTGTTAGGAAGATTGTAAACAAAATTATTAATCCTGTAGTTTATGCTCTGTCAATGTCAGAGGAGTTTTTTATTTTATAGCAACATCAAATGTTTTTAATATCAGACTTTCAGAGTTGAATTTTCTAATTTAGAGTTTCTGCATGTAATAAAATCAATGTAATTCATTTAAACCTTATCACTTAGCAAAATTGAACTACGTAAAGCTAGCATTGCTGTAGAGTTTTCAATCTTGAAAAACAGGGAGGTTACAAGAAAGTCTGAATTGTGTTGTTAATCTGGGATTGCTTGAATGTGGATTAGAGTAGTATTTGTCCCACAGCTGTTACAGATTCTGTCTGAGCATTCTGAAGTTCATTCTTAAGCAAATCCTTTATGTCATTGTGGAACACTGGCAAAACTGAGGTCTTAAATCTGATTTCCCAAAAAGTAAGGAAACTAAGCACTGGGGGGTGCTGGATGGGGCATGTCTTGAAGAAGATTTCTGGGAATTTGAGAAAGATGGGATCATATTATTGCATTTATGTGCTCTAACAGTGTTCGCTGCTGCATTCCAAGGAGTCTCTCTGTTACTGGAAAGAGCCCAATTCAGTTAGGTTCAGCAACAGAAGCATGCCTATGACTTCCATGAGTGAGATCAGCAAGACTCAGCTCCTGAACATTACCTTTTCACTGCTTAAACTGCAAACAGAATTTGCTAATTGCTACCCCAAAACAAATAACTGAATTTGTCTTTTCTGTTCATACAGTCATTTAATCTCTGTTTGGTATTTGTTTTATCTAACAGCATACTAAAAGCAAATATTTATTTTGCAGAAAATAGATGCTCAAGCTATTGAAGAATTCTATGGTCTGACATCTGATATATCAAAAAATTCAGAGTCTGGCTATATTTTATTCTACCAGTCAAGAGAGTGACTTGGCAAACCATGATAATTGCACACAATGATGCTGCACGTGAAAGAAGGTGATGGCTCCCCTGAACTGACTTTGCACAGACCACATCTCGGATGGTTGAACAACAACACACTCTGTCTCCTATTAAATGGTCTATGTGATGTTGACTATAACCGTCCACTTTTGACATTCAGAACTTTGTTTTAGAGAGGGGGGTTGTTTGTAGTTTTTAAGTCTGATTGAAGAGCTAATTGAAGTCAGATTTTAGTGGAATTTATATGGACTAATATTTACAGATCATAAGATTTGGATGTCAACTGTTAAACCCAATCCAGCTAGAATAGTATTTTTTATGGAAGTGTTCGTTACATTTAGGACAAAATTATTTAAAACTTTCTAAATGGTTTTGGAGTGTGTTGATTTACAAAGCATTCCTTTAAATACATCTTGACATATACTCACCCCTTTTAAGTGTAAGGAAAAGAATCAATTTCATGATGATTGGAGTTGTGGTTGTATAGGGGATTTTTTTACATATTACTCTGCAGCAGAAAATATATTCTTCCAAAATAATTTCAATTTTGGTTGTTAAAAACCTTCAGTGCATAACCACAGACTTAAAATTCACATAGAGGGATTTAAATTACACTGGAACTAAGTAATTCTGTGTGTTCAATCACTTTGTTTGTCATGAAATAGTACAGATGAGGTGATATTTCAGAACTTACAGAGCACTGGAATAAAGGGAGTAAGATGACACATATGATACAGAGATAAATTACATTTATAGAGACTGAGCTTATCTTTTTGTTAAAATGATATCATAGATTGTTTACTTAGACTGAGTTTGCAAAGATTGCAACACTGCTCACATGTAACATATCCATCAGGACTGAAATTACCCAGTCCATTTTAAAAAGCATTGTTTGTACATAAGACACAGCTTGATCCTGCAATTTTCTAAATATCTGTAGGTCCCATTTTCATTTCTCAAGACAGAGTCCATTTCTTAGAAACCTAATTCATAGCAACCTAATTCATAGCAACCACTACTTTACACACTATCATGTATATATCATCCCTAACATTTTGGTAATATTTGACAGCACTTTGTTACCACAGAAACAGATAGGGATCTGGAGTGCTTGAAAAATATTAAAAGGCTCAGTACAAAAGGCTTAGTTTGTGATTTTCCTGGGTGGATTTGACTGGCACTTGTCATGCACTGGCTAATAAAATGTCTGAATTCACCTGAATACCTGAACTTGGCAAAGAATAAATGCAGAAGAAAGTATCAATAGGGTATGCGAAGGGATCAATAGTGGCTTGAGTCAGTGGTAATGCTGAGTTGGACACCTTGCTCAGTTTGACATTTTCACTCCATTATACAATTCTTGAACTTCACTAGTCAAAGTCCTATTCCAATGACATCAACAGCAAAAACACTCTTCTTGTCTTCATGGGAACTGACTGTTGGTTCTAGTATTTATTAGGAGATAATCTCACGTCACAAAATTTATTTCTACCTATTATATTTCATTCACTCATTATGTATTTATTAGACAATGCTGCTTTTGGTCCTTCTCTTTAAGAAGCCTGCCTGACACTTTATGGCTGACACTCCATTTCAAGAAATGGCTTTTGAACTTCAGTGGCATCTCATATTTTCACTTTCTGTAGGAGAGAGAATAATGTTTTTCATTGTACTCTACTGTGAATGTGAAATACCTTTTGTGAAATAATGGTGAAAATGAAGTACTAGCTTCTACTGTAACATCATTTGAAACTCAGTTTGGTTTATCAATGGCCATTTTGTAAACTAAAGCTATGTAGCACTTTACACTGAATGAGAAACAAAAGTGGACTTTTCAACTAAGATTATTTGTGATTTATCATGTTATTATACTGATGCAAGAAAACAGACGTAGAATGTAACCTTAGAGGACTTAAGTGAATGATAGTAGTGGTCTACAGAGATCACTCACATGAATGAAGGCTGGTATGCAGGCTCAAGACAAGCATAATTAGGATGCAGCTCTTGTTCTTTTATTGATATTAGAATTAACTGTTCTGTCTCTAATACAAAAGATAGACATCTTACAGGAGACTTCAACTTCCACTGAGACCCAGGAGCTTTACCACTGAAAAGCCAAACCTGCAAATCCCTCTTTAATTAATTTATTTATAAGCATTCAGAATTTCTGTATAAAAATATAATAATTACTGGCCTTTTAAAATGGGTAAGGTTTCCTCACCATGAATGAAATCACTTTCTAGATCAGCATTAACCAGCGCTGGTCTAAAGGTTTGTATTTCGCAGTTTACTGCTGAACATTCTAACAATATTCTTTAGTTTTAAAAGAAGCAACAAAACAGATATTCTTAAGGTATCATTTGAATTTTCAGGGCTCGTGTTTATATGAAAAGTAACTTTTCATTAAAATAATTTTCAAATCAGTTTTAGGAAACACATTCCTTATTTCAATTGACTTCTGTGAAAATAGTTTTTTAAAATGTTAATAGTATGGATTAATATTTGAATGCTAAAGTACAGGATAATAACCTCTGGTTTTCTCCACTGCAAGACAGCTGTAGATTGTAAAACATACAGATCATTGCAGTAAATTATTGAGAGTAAAATGACTAGAATAAGCCTTTCATAAAGTATGAAAAAGCATTTTAAATGCATTCTAGACCATGAAAAGATCACAGCACTAGTATTACACCAGTCCAAGATAAGTAGTCTGACATCAGCTCTGAAAAATTGTGGAATACACACTTTATACTAACACTAGCTAAATTAGGGGGCTTTTCCTTTTGATTGAAAAGAAATTGCAGTCACAATTCTATAAATTGGATCCAGTCTCTAATATGCTGAATGTCTTGACTTCAGTCCAAAAGCTGTCCATCACAGCTGCACGAATAGTGCTAGTCTAGGCAGAGGAACTCTTCTTTGTCAAATTAAGCACATTTGCACAAGTTTTGCAGGATTGGGATCCCCACAAGAACAATCATATGGTGCAAAGCATTTTATTTGGTTAAATAAAGCATAATCCCTTTTCTCTTACGCTTGTGCATAGATTTCCAGTCCCTTATGAAAGAACGGAAAAATACCTAAGACAATAAAAAGTTTTCAGCTAGCAGCTAGAAAATGAAATGCTACTACAGGTGTCTGATAGTATTCTGTGCTTTCTTAAAATGACTAGATTTTATGGTGTCAGGTTCTAGGTGTAATAGGTCTAACAGCAATTGAAGTTTTCCAATTGTTTCCCACACTGTTGTTGAGATGCACTGTCCATTTATAAATCCTATTACTGTGTTCTCTACTTAGAAAACATCCCATCTTTTTTGTTGTGCTATGTTTCCACAGTACTGCAGTGCTGATGAATTAATTATCTTAGAGGATGAGCTCAGAATGCAACTTTTATGTTTCCCAGAACAGTCTGTAGGGACTTTATGGAATTTCTAATTTGGGGACATAGCAGAAGGAGGCAGAAGAGCAGAGTGATGGAAAACCATGCCAGTGAAGCAGAACACCTTTTTGAAATTAAGTTCCAATATTAGTCCTGTTAATTCTATTTTAATAATTTAGTTACCTGAGGGTACTAGATTAAGTATGAAGAGTTTAGTTCATTTAGCAGATGGAGTAAAGAAAACAAAGCAGCAGGAGTTTCCTTCATATCAGGTTTAACAAAAATATTAAAAACCTAATAAAATTAAACTGAAATTCACCTTACATGGTGGGTCCTAAAGTGCTACCACAACCTTTTATCCACAGACATTACATTTCAGTCACTCATCTGTTCCAGCATCATCTGCTTGGCACCTGAGCTGACAGTTGGCAGCTGCTGGTGATTTGATGCCTCTCAACGGTAGACCCTTCTTATTTTATCTCTTTTTTTGCTGCTTGTGGCTGATAGTTGTGAGCAGAGTCTTACAGCTGAATGAATATTAGAAATTTTAACAAGTTTTGGCTGTGTACCTGTTCTTTGCTAGTATCTTTTAGAAGGGTTTGTTTTAATTTATTTTTCTTTTGTTGGTCTGTTACTGTATTTGTATAATAACTTATGTAGTTAATATTAGTTGTTGTGCTTTAATTTTTATGTACTTTGGTTTTTTTACGTTAATCAACCCAAGCACTTTAAGCAACAATGTCAATCTTGTAAAATTCCAATCAGCTTAACATTTTGCCTCTTTCTTCCTGCTTTTGAAGCTGTTTGCTTGTGATCCAATGTCTGTAGTTACAACTCAATTTCCATTTTTAGGCTTGTAGTCCTAGTTTGGTTGTAAATTTGGAAAGCCCAAGCATTTTCATATGTATTTGCTCATATATAAAAAGGACTCAGCATTTACTGCTTGTCTGCTACACACACCAGTCTGTACTTCATGAGCTGCACTCACAATGCACATTTCACAGCCTCTTTTGCACTCTGCCTGCTAACCCAGCTGAGGATGACTGTAATAGCCTGTGACAGAGTTATCAATTACTAGAATTTAGAAAAGTTCCAATTCTTACAAGAGAATTCTCTTTTACCAAATACAGAGTCAGCTGTCAGTCAGCTGACTGATAATACAGGTCTCTGCCATTTTATCAGTGCTCTATTCAGTCTCAAGTGAATAATCTGATTAGCCACATTTATTCTTGGCCACTGTGTGAGTGCTGGCAAGGGGAGCAAATTTTTGCATTTTTCTTCTCTTCACTTGGGCCAATATAAAGAAAAGAGATAATGAAGTAAGATAAGTGCTGGTGTGAAATGATGGTTTTTAGAGGACAACATCTGTGGTGTCCATATCAGAAAGTCACTGACTTTCTGTTTTGTTAATGCAAGGGTTATTCCTAGTGTTTTATATATTGTATTTTCTTTGATCAATGAAAAGACCAGGACCTTTTGCTTTTGCGTCAGTTCTGATACTGAGGTGTTTCTTCTCAATATAACATGGCCCTTACTGTGTAAATAGCCCTTTGCAAGCCTCTAAGGATACCCATTTAATTTCTTTCCAGTTAATATGCATTACCTCAAAGAGATTGCTTGAACTTGTCTACAAGATTTGTTTAGATAACGCACTTCTTTTGCATACAGGGTCAAATAACACCTATCAGGAGGTATGTGCCCACCTGATGGGACCGTCTGGCTAAACCCACACCATTTTACATACTAATAATTCTTTACCCTCTAGGAGGTTTCCTGTCTGGTTTTGCCTGAACGATTTAATATGAAAATGCAAATAACTCCCTTTATTCATGGTCTCAGAGTTGCTATAATTCTTTAATAAATTCTGCTTCATTTGGTTATCAAGACTGGGACTATTGTACTATGTAAAATAAATTAACTTGTGTGTGCCATTCACAGTGGCCAATTAAACAGCCTAATGCTTCTGATGAAGGCTGTTGCAGGTGGCAACTTCACTGTATGTAAGAATGTGAAAGAGTAAGTAGCTATTCTGTGATAGCACACTAGGTCTGTAGGAGAAGCTGGACTGACATGCAGCTTCCTAACCTCCATCCTCTAGATAATCCTGACTCTTCTACTAGGACTCCAAAGTGGCAGGAGTAAGCCCTTTTTGAAGACATCTCGCAGTTCACCAAAACATGTTGCTTGCTGCAGTAGATAATTAATGAGTATTTGCAACTCCCCTGTCCCAGCTCTCCAAAATATCATTAATAAGTATACATTCCTTGAACAGGCTGAGGTTAAACCTCAGCTTTGTATTTGCAATGGTGTTGATGTTTGAAATGTCCCATTCCAGGCTGTGTCCATGAACTAAATTGTTTCCTAGTCCTCTCTCAACTCTGGTTCTAACAGCAAGAGCAACATCAGGGCAGCCATGTTACAGGTTCCAGTGCTTTTCCTGGAGACAATTTTCTAGTCTCAGTGGCTTTCATTAAAAAAGACCTAACATAAGCTCCATAACTTGTCATGATGCTTTAGGAATAAAGCTACCACACCCTGTATGAATATGAGTGTAGGGTAGGAGGAAGAAGAAAGAGAAAAGGATGAAATATGGAAAGGGTTGGGTTTTTTTCAGAGGCTTTGAATATGTGTATCTGTTTGTAAATATATAGTCCCTCCCTACCTTGTCAAAATGATGCAATCATAATAAAACTACTTAAAATTTTGTGCTAGTTTTTTAAATGGAATAAGAAGTAGTAAAATTATGAGGCACACAACTGGGGACACATAAAAATACTGGATTTTTAGTAGAGCATACAATACTCAGTGTATGTGTACAGATGAATATCTGCTCTTTTTAATCATCATGTACATGTAATTGAACCCTGCGCCACCTGCAGAACTGTAAGATAAAAATCATGTTGGTTATTAAGGTTGTAACATAAGAAAACAGTATTTTCTCCTGTTAACATGTTTATATTTTACGTAAAATAAACTCCCTAGCTGATCTTGCTTCCATTCAATTTGCTTTGACTTCAGCTGGAGCCATCCTAAGGCTGAGCATTGATGTTGGTTGCTACACAACATGCTTCTGCATGTCAGACACCCGTGCTCTTACAGATGATGAGACTACTGATGCTTGCTTTTTATTTCCTTTAATGGGATCATTGTGTTTTAAGTGACTTTATGGAATATTTCACCACGTGGGCTGACTGCCTCTGAAGGGTCTTAAGAGAACAAGTTTTGCATGTAGTCTGTGAGTTGCCTTGGTGGAATATACATACAGCTGCAGGACAGAGCTGTACCCAGTAAAAGCACACCACTGACCTTGTCAGTGTTTCTGAGCTTCAGTGTTTCAGCTAAAACTGAACACAATAAAAATCAGCCAGAATTGAACTGCCTTTTGCTTCAGGGAACTGTGAGCCCTTTTAGCCTGGGATTTTACCTGTGACTACTGGAGTGGGAAAGGATTTTGCTGATGAGGTCTAAAATTTTGTCAAAGAATTGAAAAGTTCCTGTTGTCTGCTGATTTCCTAAAGCTGTTCATCAACAAACATGATTTACATTCTCAAAAGTGAGTTAAATAAAAGACTGGAGTTTCTTGCTCCTGTCTAAATGGATTGTCTTTATTCCTTTGGAATCATTTAGGGAACCAAAATCAAGCACAGCTGTCAAACTGCACGTCATATTTATAGCTAACACACTGTAAGATTTATGGCACATCAGACTATCAAAGGACTAGGCTGAAAAATGTTTCACATCTTACAGTACATAGTTCCTCTCAAATTAAAAATTTTTTATGTACCTTCAAATTTATTTTGAATAAATAACTGCAGGATATGACTAAAATAAATTATCACAAATCCTCTATTTTAAAATATTTTGAAGAAATATAATTTATTAATATAAATAAAATGAAAATATGAAAATAAAGAAAATAAAGAAAATAAAGAAACAAAGAAAAATTTCCAGCAGCAGGACTTACAATCACTGTATATGGGCTTCACTAAAGTTTCTCTCACTTCAGAAATGCACTTTCCTAGGAGCTGTGTGATGTTTACCTATGTCTCTGTTCTTTATTTATTTGTGTTAGAGTCATCATTTTACATTAGATTGGGTTGTATTCTGTGCACCAGATAAACATAGCAATGTTAAAAATATAATTTAATCACAAATGAAAACTCAGCAAATTGTGAGGTTACTCATTTAAATGTACTCACCAGACTTCAAACAATATTTATTAGACACGACTAAATACATGACATGGAAAAAACCTTTCTGGAGCTTTTAATTTCCTTGAATGCTTGTGTGCAACTTTAAAATCCAGTAAAAGTTCTTAAGAAAAATAGGACAGCCGTTTTATATATATAAATGTGGCAACTGACCATTTTAATTATCTGTTCTGAAAAAAATGTTCCTCATTAATTTTTTCACAAATACTTCAATATCACTTCATTGTCTTGTTAAATTTCACTCACTCTCACTGCACAATGAAGACTTTAACCAGTCACAAACACTTCACCTAGTGCTAATAGTGCATTTCATCTCACTATGAATGCAGAAAGACCAGAGGAGACAACACCCAGGTTGTCCCAGGATGCATGGAGAGACTTACTAGGATCAAATAGAACTCAAGAGATGGAGGCTGATAGAAACTTTTCCCCGAATCACTGCAAGGGTAAAATAAACAGGTCAGTGCTGAATGAAATTCAGATTAAGACAGAGTGAAACACCCTTTGGATTTCATTTGACACACATATGAGAAAAAATATTCAAGTCATGAAGAGAACAGAACAGCAAAGATGTTGAAACAGAAGATACAGTTGTCACCCAATATTGCAAACTAGGCATCACAAATGCTTAGAGAGCAAATTTTATGATCAATCACTTCACTGTAGCTGTAAAGAAGCTCCAGGCAGGTTTGCAGCTTTACAGTGGGATTAGTAATAACAGAATCTGGAATAAAGTTTCTTAGAACCCCCTCATAAAAATTCTCATGTGCAGAGCTGTGTTTTCTGTGCAGCTGTAAGACATGACAATGTGTGGAACACTATGAACACTGGAGAAGAACTACAGGTGTGATTGCTCTTTGAAAACAAGGTTCAGGAGCACAAATAAAATCTTAACTTTTATTTATTCACTAATCATGTAATTCTCAATGTCAGTTATGAAGCATTTTTCATCCTCAAGGTACTTTACCTGATAATCTAATAATTTTCCAACTCTTAATTTGCTGAAAATGGTAGAAACCAGGTAATGTGTACCAAAATCTGTGTGCACTTTAGATAATTTCAACATGAGCTGAATCTGGCCACACCTCAGCTAGAACAGTTGAACTGGTAGGAACATTTTCACCAGCTCCTTAGTAGCTACCTTGATGAGCTATTCACTCCTGGGTGCAGTGCAAAGTGCAGATCTTGGAGTACATGTTTCCAGTATAACCTGATTCCTTGCTGTTTCTGAAACAGCTAATCTTGCCTGGAATGCACTGGGACAGCCAAAGTTACTCAGGAAGTTTGTCATTACAGCACTTTACTTTCCAAGGAATGGATTCGATTTCTTTTGCTCCTTAGTAATTGTTAGTTATTATTCACTAGCAGAAAATATTAGGTAAAGCAAGGATGATGTAATTTATTTATGGTTTATTTCTCTTTCTTCATTGTGGATATTTCTAGTTACATTTTCAGATGAACAAAAGCATTCTGAGGTGAGGTCACAGAGTGTTTTAATTCTGCAAAAGGAGTAGTTCAGGCAGAGTCCAGTGCTGGCTAAGGCAGCAGCATGGCACTCTCTTGCCCATCAGAATACAGCCTTGAGAACAACATAAAGCCCAAAAGGTAAGCAGAATTCTTCCCCCTAACCTTTGCAACTGTGGTATTTTTAAATGCTCAAGCACAGGTTACTAATTCTACTGTTGACATTTAGGGTATATTTCTGGGCAGATTGCATCACTATCCTGTCATGTCGTTTCAACCAACATTGAATCAACCAAACTTTTGCTTTGCCATGCTTCAGGGTAGTATTCAATATTTATAATAAATTGTATTTTTACTGTGACTTAGAGAACAGTGCATGAAATCTAAAAAGCTTTATTTTATGGCAATTTTACTCATTCACACTTATTTATTGTTCCCAAGTGCAGTTACAGAAGTTGAGGAAAGACAATCAGTTTATCCTAAAATAAGTGGTACTGCAGAGCACAGACTGTGCCTGGCCAGTGTTTGTGTGGTAACAGCAGTGAATAAAGGCTCACTGTTTAGTGCCTGTGTTTAGTTGTCATGACACTGGTAAAAGAAATGTACCTGGAGAATGTGTTCCCTTAATATAGTGAACCTCTCACTCTGACTCTTGTGCAGCCAATGCCCATCTCCAGATACTGAGCTGAAAAGAAACCACTTCATTCACCATGCTCTATATACAATTGAACTTTATTTATCCAAAGGTATTTTACTCAAACCCCCTGTAATACAAAAATGAGCCATGCCTCCCAGGTGAAACATTTTTCATCACAAAACTGTGTTAAATTTGAATTCATTATACTACTTCATAATGAAAAAAGACCTCAAGATGCAGGTCGTCCTTCAGTGGCAGTCCTCTAGTGACATTCTGTACCCTTTATATTGGTGTTTTGGGTTTCTTTCTCATTAGCCATTATTTTTGGGTTTCTTTATTTTTCCTGTTACTCCTGTGATTTTGGACAGTATCATCTACTATTCCAGCTCTCACTGAATGAAAGAGTACTGAGCTTCTCTTTCTCCAAGGGATTGCGATATCGGTCCACCAACTTTACTGAATTTTGTAACCATTTATTAGCCAATATTATTAGGCACATTCATAGTACTCATCCTTTGAGAGAGGACATTCAGGAAAGCAGCAAGGTGTATAAATTGGACAGGCAAGTCTGTGCTTTCTATTCTCATCCCTGTCAAGAGCTAATTTTACATGGGTCAAATAATGCAACCTCTCTCTTCCTCTATTTCTCAATTAGAAAATGAGTAGACCAATATTTATATAAACCAGAGAACTATGGAGCTTAGATCAGAGGTGTAGAAGATGCAACCTAAATTACTCTTGCAGACACAATAATTAGGTTATCACTTTTTTTTTTTACTTTTCAGGCAGTCCTCAGTTAATTGCAGCATTCCTTTCAAGGAGGGAGATTTGCAGACATTAGGAGTACTTGACTTCTATTTGACAGAAGATCTCTACAAAGTCAACAAACAACTACCCAGAGGTGGCAGGAATGAATTCACTGATACAACTGTGCTCCAAGTTCAGTATTAAAAGGTCAGTATTATTCAATTTTATTTCCAAGCAACATACCCCCTCGTAACCCCAACCAAACTCAGTGAAAAATAACCGGGTCCAGAGTGATCAAAAAACAGTGCTGCATGTTTCTTTCAGCTCACTGTCTCTCACCATGACTATATCTAGCAATTTCAAAGGAAAGGGGGGAAACTCTATTGCAGACAGCTTATGAAATAAATGACCCATTAAAGATCACTTCCCTAGAAAGAAATGAGAGGAAAGTTTACAAGGGAAAGAAGTTTTCTTTCCAAGCTTAGGCAGTTTATGGTTGCTTTTTTTACAGAGAGGAATTAAGCTAATGGGTTATGCACTGTGTACTGCCTCATTCTTCATGTATTTGCTTAGCTAAATTTCCCCCTAAAAATATTTTCTCATCCATAATAATTTTCCATGTATGCCTTTGATAATAAGACATTATCATGTTATTTACAGCATTACTTATTATTACTTATCTTGGGCCCTTGGCATGATTTTAGAGTGACTACATGATTATCATCAGAACTGACCTAACAAGGATATGATTATACAAAAAAAAACAAGCAACAAACAAGAAACCCAACAAACAAAAACAAATTGAGAAAAGAAATAGCCCTTCACTGGATTTATAAAGTCAAATAGCAAAAAGGTAAGGATTTTTATGGAAACTTTTTTTTCCAGAACTCTGTCCTTAAATTATTTTACTCTTGGGTTTCATACTTTCATTTTAATCTTATTTTTCATATCTGCAAAACAGAGAAGAAAACTAAGTCATGGCAATGTTGTGGGAAGGAAGGGTTAATATCCATGAAGAGGAGTAAGAAATGCTGTGCTCCCTTTATAAAGGGCAACTCCTCGCCCACATGGGCATTTGGAGCTCATATGGATCAGGCTTCCAAATAATCCACATTTTGAGTCTGTAACAAACAATGTGCAATATGCAGAAGTGAACCATCCTCAGCTGCCACTGTGGTGGATTGGTGGTTTAAAAAGCTCATTTCTAATGTCCATTTTTATCAGACCCTTTTAACTGGTCAGAGAACAAAGAAAAGGCAAAAGCTTTTCAGCTTTTTTCTAGAGGAAAATTTTCATTTAGCTGAACGTTAATTTTATGATGCTGTCCAGCCACAGCAGAATAATTTGCTTTTGCTTCCTCCCCACACCCAGCACACACAGAGCCAGGAAGGGACTCTACCAAACCTTCTCAGCTTCTTTGAACAAGTCAGCAAAGCTGTGTCACTGGGTGGATTTTTCCACTTAATGAAGAGACACTTCACAGAACAAGTAGGTGAAGTCAAGGACATTACACCACAAGGTCACTGTCCCTTGGTCTCAGCCATATCAGTTATGTGAAACAAAAATGTTTGGTGATTCTTAGTCCTTTCATTTGGGGACATTCACCAAGCATTTCCTTTACTCTTTGGTTTCTGCTTTGCCTCCTACTAATCACCTCAGCATTCCCAAACTTCAGGAAATCCAAAGATTTGTCAAATCCAGACCCAAAACCTGTTCCAAGTTTTACTGGTTTGATGTAAAAACGTATGTAATAATTGCTTTTAGGCGCAGCACACCCAACTAACCCCACTGTTAGGACTATTCTGGGTTTTACAAGCCTTATAGTTCAAATCCATTTACAAGGAGTGAAGGCTGGACAGCTGGTGCCCCTTTCCTGCTGGCTGATACAGAGGAGTAGATAACTAATGTAAGTGTGTAACACAGGAAATTGTAAGTGGCAAGGACTTTGTCTAAACAGTTAAGACATCACCCCCTTTTACTTGCTTCTCAGTCAGTACACAATTTCACTCACAAAGAGCATCATGCATTCAGGTTGGAAATCTATTTGAGAGAGTGGTGGGAGAAGAGATATATGACTGCCTCAGGCATGAGCTTCAGGGCATGAGCATCCTTGTGCTCCATGGTGTCCTGCAATGCTAATGAGAACACCAAATGTCATCCCACTGTTACTTTTTAAAAAATAGTATTCTTAATACCATGTGTATTAATACCATGCCCACCCAATTGTTTTGCAACAGAAACTTCTCTTCCCATTGCTGTTTCCTCTGGACTGTAGCATAGATATTAATTCAAATACAGACGTTGCAGTAGGAGAAAACTATGATTTTATTTTTCAAATAAAATTTATTTCCTTAGCAGCAGATGAATTCTGGCACTGAAATCACCCACACTGGAACTGTATTTTCCTCCTTCTGTGAAAAAGCACTGCTTTTCTTTCTCCCAAATCCTACCTGCCATCCTTCCATAATAGGAATTTAATAAAAAGCCTAACACAGCAACCCCTCTGTAACTCAGAAAAACTGCCAGTGGACAAAATGGACCCAGGTACTGATAAAAATGGTCTGATGAAAGATGAGCTCAAAACAGAGCACCTCATCTAAATAACTCCCAACTGGCACCAATTATCATCGTTACATTCAAGCAATATTTGATACACATGAGCAGATGGGAAAGAAATCCTGCCTTTTACATGCTACAACTCAATGTGCTTTGGGGCATTCACTAGAGTCAATGTGAGCAGTTTTTATTGTGTTGTGTTGGAAAGCTGTCTAGGACAGTTAGTAACCAGCTGTCTGTTAATTGAAACTACATAATAATGCTCTCAACTAGGTGCATGTTACTGCACTTGAAAATATAGTGTGGGGATATTGGACTTTTGCAGCCTGTGATGAATTTCCTGCTGCTATAAGCTCTCTGAGAGTTTTGCCCGTGCTTTCCAGGGCAATCTCCCAAAAAAAAAAAAAAAAAAAAGCCCGTTTTCTGGAGGAGATATCAGCTCCAGGAGAGTGGTTCATCATGGAACAGCAGGGTTTGGAGGTCAGTATTTTTCTTCTCCTCTCTTTTAGTACCTGGCTGTAATTTGAGGACTTGTATAACAACAACTTGTAAATAAGGAGCTTGAATAAAAACAACTTCTAGGCTGTTTGATCAAGAGTCTGTTTGACAGAGGTGTTAGGAGTAAAGAGAATTTAGAGCAGGCATGTACTAAACCCTAAAAAAATAATCAAATATATTCTAATGCTACATTTCTTTTGATAAAAATGTCCCGTGTCCCAATAATTCTTTGCTGCCTGAGTCACTAATCAGTATGTATTTTGTCTCTGTGGAAGTAAATTTCCAGTCTCTGATATCAGAGAAAACGGAAATTAAATTGAAAATTATGTTTACTTTTTAACAATTTTATGATCCTTTTCACATAAATGACTTGCATTTAAGCTGCCTAAAATCTCTCCTACAAAGATCTTTTTTTTTATTATTTGCTATAGCAACACATCAGGAAGTTTTTAGTTTACTGTGTACATAAGTTATAAACCCACATTTTACAGATTCTGACATACTATGTAGTCATTATTTACTTAATTCACTCTTTTTTTTCTTCCCCTTCAAAAAGCCTCCTATGCCTTGTGGAACAGGAGAGGGAGCAAGTCTGTAAAGCCCTTTACAGGAGTTTGTCCAGGTAAAGTCCTTGACTGGAGTAGCACAACACACCAGAGACATGTGGGCAATAAAGCCCAGAGCTCCTAATTCCTACATCTTCCTCTTCTTCTCAGGGTCCCCTTGGCACCCATACACACCTCAGACCATTTGTCCTTCTTCCCGTGCCCACTGGCCTTGTGACCCTGAGATGCTTACCCAGGCTGATTGTTTCACCAGTAAACGATCTGCTCTTGTTACAGGAAAGAGCAGGAAGTCACCTGGTTTTGGGAAGGGCTGGAGTTTCACTGATTAACACCACTAACCACACCAAAGTGACTCTTGGGGAACATACCAGTGGGAATACAAGTGTTATGGTAATAAGTATAAATGATTTTACAAGCAAAAAATAAGAGTATTTCTGTTATAATTCTTTCAACTTTTGGCGCTTTTTTGTATTAACTTAGAATAATGCAAGATACTTCAAATATTTTGTGGGTATTCAAAATATTCTGCTCCAATTTTTGGTTTGAAAATAGGCAAAGAGTATATAATTGCTGCTTAAATGGCTTGCTTTTGCTTCCTCTGAAATCAGTGCTGAAGATGGGAAAATGGAAGAGATGTTTATTTGGACTTACACATCAGTTTATTTCAATGCAAGTAACACTGAGTTTAAGGTACTAGCCGAAAGTTGCTTTACTCAAACACTGTGTTTCCATACAGCTGTTTATCGAAATGTGAGAATGTTATGATTGGTTAATAAGCATTTATAGTTAAAAAGAAACAAACAAAGCATTCCCATTCTATATTTCTTTTTTAACCATAGATCTCATGAGGATTTTAACAGCAGTTTAAAGCTAATAATAGTATTTCTTGCTCCTCATTGCCCCCTCCATACATTCAAATTCAGTCTGTGCTCACTACTGCTCTTCATGAATTAAGTGATTCATAATTCTTCATAATTCCTCATTCATTCAAGTGAGAACCTTATAATCTAATGGAAGAATCTAATGAAATCTAGTTAAATTAAAGAGTCCAGTCCCATTGTACCTTAGTTGACAGACTCATCATAAAGGAACTATATCAAATAAATAATGAGATTAAATAATCAGATAGGATTTTATGTAAATTGCACTGTTTGAAGCCTTAAAAAAGGTAGGAAAATTATGTCCCTTATATTCCATTATCAACCTCTAAATTCAAAAGTGTCTGACACTGAATACACTCACAAATTCCAGTTTGAAAATTGTTGAGGAAAATTTCCATCAAGGCATTTCATCAGTGGTATCTAGTTCTTGGAGTAAGGAAGAAGGCACAGAGATTTTCCCCCAGTATTAACATGTGTTCAGTCCAGCTATTTTAGTCTTGCATCTTTTGATCTGGGGCTTCCCATCACCTCATTGACTCTGGCATGCACCTCTGAGAGCAGAGTGACCTTTGACAAAAAGACATGTAGGAAAGTAAGGAGCCAGGTTCTCTGCTGAAATAGGCTGTGTAGGTCTACTGAGAGCTGTGGAAATGTACTGATTCTCACCACATGGAAACCACCCTCCATCCTTAATTGTTGCTGTCTTTTCTTAACCAAATGGTTCTGATTTCATATGTGTAGCCTTGGGAGCATGGGGGAGCTGCTTTATGAAACTCAGCCCTAGAATTTTTGATACATAATACCATGGTAAATTCATCTATCCCCTTCCTATATAGTTTGCTATAGAAATGGATTATATAATTGCCAAGAAGAGAGAGCTCCAAGTATCTAAACTATGCTTTAACAACCAAGCCTGTGGCTGTAGCTCTGTGGTTTCCTCACAGGAACTCATACATAGTGAAATAACATTCCACTTTACCCCTGTCTTCATGATTAGATAATGCAAAGAGTATCTGTGCTGTGTACCTACTGCAGGTAGTTGTTTTTTCTGTTTGTAACAGAGATGAGACTAGCTTCCAAAACACACTTGGGTAGAGTGACAGCTTCTCTTTGCTAAAGCATGCCTGCAACTCCCACATCAGCAGGCTTTCTACATAGGCACTTCTGATTCATATGGCAGTACAGTCGAGTTGTAATTGGCACATGCACTTATAAAGGGAAAACGATGACCACATCCATCTAGAAATAAGCCCTGACTTTTTAAAATATTACATTGAATCATTAGGAGATGCTTTGCTATCTTTCTCAGTCTTCATAAACCAGGGGAAAAACCACCTGAACGGTTCATCACTCAGAATAAAATGATCCATAAGGATGTGGCCTTTGGTTTGAAAAGTGTGGGCAAAATGCTGACACAAGTGGAAAGGAAACAATTGCCCCAGTGGGAAGCAGAGTGTGGGTGCCATGCAGAGTGCTTTTGTGACCCACACAGTGGCTGCAGCCTGCATCAGACCAAGCAACTATTCTTCCACCCTTGAAAACAGGACAAAAAGTTAGATGGCAAAAAAAGTCATACAGGTCCCCACTCCTAGAAAATTCAGTTATAAAGGCCTATGTGTTTAGCAGTAAGAAAATCAGGGCTGGGAAAAAATTGCCTTTATAAACGTTAAAGATGCAATAGTAATATAACTAAAGATATCAGCTGTAATGAATCATTTGACTTCTTGCTTATTTGATTGACTTCATCCATTTTGTCTTGAAATGTTTTTATAAAATGCACACTGATCAATTTAATCTGGGTAAGACATTCCCTGAAAGAATGATTGAATTTGTGTCAGTGTGCGAGTGACAGTAACATATTTCTGCCAATAACAGTGAAGAATAATATTGAAGAATACATAAGAACAAAGTGCTCCTTTCTTTGAAGAATACATAAGGACAAAGTGCTTCTCTTTGAAGAATACATAAGAACAAAGTGCTTAAGCTTTGTTTAGCACATAAGCTAAACAAAGCTAAGACGTAAGTATTGAGAAATGGTTTGATGTCATATTGGAAGGCAAACATTACACTGACAATATCAGTGTCAAAAAAGTTACAATGAAATACAGAGATGACAGTATTTTTGACAGTAAGAAGGAATATGTCTCTGATAATTTTATTTGTCTTTTTCTTTTGTCCTTTGTGTTACTCAGAAACAGTTATTTGTTATTCAAAGTCAGAATCAGGCTCCTGATACAAAAACATTACTTGTTTCTTTCAGATCTCAAACTGGAAATACTTTTTCTGATCTAGGATGCTTTCCACTTGCTGGATCATCAGTGATGATGATTTCACTCTTGATTATTGGCTCTCTCAAGTGGCACTGGGTAAAAGTAGACATGGAGATGCTGTATCAGGGTGACCCAGTCTTGCTCCTGGACACCAGCCTCATCCATGGGGCAATCAAGCAGCACCAGCTGGTGTTCCTGGTATAGATCAAGGGACTTGTGGGATACTGGATCATTTCTAATACTATTTTTCATTGACTGAGTCATCTGCAAGGGTCTGTGGATATTTATACAACCAGAGAGATGGGACAGGAGACTGCAACCATCTAACCACCAGCAAGGTCTGTTCAAATTCATTATCAAACCAGGCTTGGCAGCAAGAAACTCTTGTTCACAAACATGTGTTTACCCAAACTGCTACTATTCATTATTGTTCTTACAGGATCAGTCATTAATTCAGCAGTACTCACGGATAACATTTTCTTTTCCTATACCTCTGCAGAAGATGGGAGTGGACAGAGACAACAAGAGCTAAGTGACATTGAGAAGCTCTTGGAGAAACGAGGTGACTTGTGGGCAGTATAGGTGGAACAGAAAAGTTTTCAAGACGGCCAACTGTGAAGAATGCCAACAAATTGCATCATAGAGCATTTTGTAAACAAACACTCCACACCTGTAAAGATCTGCATAAATGGTAACTAGCACATCTTCATAACATTCTAACAAGCTTGTCTTCCTCTGTAGGATAGAAATTTGAAACAAGCAGATTAATTGCTCAGTATGATAGATCAATGGTATAACCAGGACCAGAATATAACAGTTCCCATTTCCCTCTTTAAAACAAAACAGAGCATAGAATTGGCTGGGCTTTCCATCTTTGCCAGATTTGAGCACAGTTCTTCTGAACACTTGTATTGGTTTGAAAACAAACCAGTGGGAGATCTCAGGTCAAGACTGAAATTAAAAATAAGTGAAATAATACAAGGAAAAGTACTGACAAAGTCAGATACAACCTGACACCCGGTTAGGGTGGTGGTAGCAGTCCAACTGAAGTAGTCCAGTTGAAGCGGTGATCCTGTGAAGGTCTAGTCTCCAGCTGAAGATCCAGTAGTAGCTCTGGTCCTCTGGGAACCCAGTAGACAGGGCTAGCTCAGGCAGTTCCAAGGCCACGTTATATCCAGGTGGGAACACCTGGCTCCTCCCTCCTGGGCAGAGCATCCCACAATGAGATGAGATAAGTCCGTGAGTCACACGGTGGGTCCCTGATGGCCCATTGCCTGTCATCCAGAGTGGGTCATTAGCAGCTGATAACAGCTAACGGCCCAGAGACGGTGGTAATAGAATACTTAAATACATCTATATTGCAACCTAGGACAACACTATCTATGAGGACCACATTGCACCCACTGGGAATTGTTTCACCTGCAAACATGATCACCTGTGGATGTCAGCATATATTTGTCTTATAAAGGACCATAAAACATTTTTAATTATTTGTTTCATTAATTTTTTAACTTCCATTTTGTTTAAAGATCTTTACCAAGTTCTGCTGTGGTGACGTTGTTGGTCTGGTCTCCCTTCTTGCACAATGAGCAGTTCTCTCACGTACAGCTATTTTGCAAGTACAACTCTTTAGCTGTTTCTAGGAGATATTCACTGCAGTATCTCTTAAAAATAGTTTTGTTTTATTAAGAACTCAAAGTGTCACATTTCCATACCACTGCCATTACCAGGTAACAGTGTTTTTACTTTTAAAATACCATTTCCAAGTATATCATCTCACTCTGTGACTTGTAATTCTTCTGGATAAACATGTTTGAGGTCTGTGATGGTCTCCCTGGTGATGGTTGCCATAGTGCTTCACAGGATTTTATTTCTGCTCATTCCTCAAAAGCAGGACTGTGGTTCTCTGTGGGAGGCCCAGAGTTGCACTAGTCTTGGATTTTATTGTCTTTGCTGTTCTGCCCCCACTAGGGAATAAACTACCCAGACATGCCACTGTCAACTCTACCATAATCCACCAATTCTGCTCAAAATATATGTCACAAATCATTCTCCTTCTTTACTTAGTACCTTATTACACCTTATTTCTATGGTTTCTACTTAGTTTCCATCTCAAACACAGATTGTTCTCCATTAAAACTTCAAACTACTTTTTCTAACATCATGAACAATACACCAAGTTTTTAAAATTTCACTTATGTTCAAATATACTTCAAAATAATTAAAAACAGGAAATAGTAAAACTACTGTGATGTTAATGACCTCAAATGCTGCCTACAGGAGCAAATACACCTGCCTTGGGCCATTTCAGCCTTATTCCTTTTGATAAATACCTTCACAAATAACCTTTTTTGGTGGAGGGAAGGGGGGTGGAGCTGGTGCATTTGAAAAGGTAGATCATTTCCACTACCTTTGCTTATGTTAAAAGGCAGTTTCAGCAGTTCCTTGTCCAAGCAAGTCAAAGCTGAAATATTATTTCATAATATAGACACAGAATCTGCTTCACTGCAATTCCGAAGTCAGGTGGTCACACTGTGATTTGTAAACGATCTATATATATAAAACATTAATCACAATGAAGCCTCTCCTCAGAGTAGGTAGAGCAGTCCTTTTCAAATGAGTAAGCACAGATATGTACATATATATTTTATATAAAATAGTAGTTAAGGTCTTTCTTCTGCAGGATTTGCATCTTTAGAGTAATTGAGGAACAGAGAAGAATAGATTAACTCTTACAGCCCAATTTAATTTTTGAGATTTATTTGACCTGAGGATAAATTGGCATAAAATATGCAAGAAAAGTGCAGGATATGACTGAAGATTATCAAAAAGGAAAATCTCTCAGAGAATCATGAGCACAAGGCAGTGACCTTCCAAATTGCCGCATAGCTGTTCAGGCAGCTGGCATTATAACACTCCTAAGCAACTATTTTGTGGCCCTAGACCCAGTCCCAAGAAAAACAGGTTACATGAGTAACAGTGCTTGCCACACAGGATTTCACCTTATGGAACCATCCTTCCCTAGGATCTGCAGCATTGTGTGGCAGGACAGAGATGATGGAAAAGCCACAGTGACATCCACCTGATCAGAGCTGCCTGAAAAATGGCTTTCTCCAGCCCGTGAAAATTTAAATTGGAGACATTGTCCTGTTCCTTGAAAAATAGCTTTTGAATATTTTCTAGCTTGTAAAGCAGTCACAAAAGCACAAAAGGTTTTTGGGAAGACTAGTAACCTGTCTTACCATTAGTGTCCATAGTAACATACTGCTCACCTCCCTGGGCTTGCTCAGCCACAGCAGTGAACAAAGGGTACAACCTTTATCCATTCCTATTTCTTGTGGTAGATGGACCTATCAACCTGAACAGAGACTGACTGCAGAAGCTGCAGCTATTTTAAATTGAGGTAATCTTTACCCAGTGCAATACTTCTCTTTTCTTAGCATTAACAAAGATGTACGTGCTGAATAAAAAAAGGAGGTAGAAGTCACCTGCCTGGAGTGGGTGTAAAGGACAGCATGCCCTGTCAGACTGTTAGAGCTGACCAGAGGTAGTTGTTGATCAAAAGCTGCTCCAGGTCCTGTTCTTCTTCATGGCCAGGATCACAGGATCACAAGTTCCAGTTGTGAACCTCTAATGGTCACATATAACTGGGGAAAAATTGTATCATTCACCAAGCAGGTCATGTTGGTCAATCTGAGCATGCCTACATGGCACAGAGCTGTGCCTAGGAGGCAAAGCAGCTGAGTTACAAATTTCATCAGCATACTGTTTAGCCTGCAAGAATACACCTTATTGAATAACAGGTCAAATTGTGATAACCATACATATCCCTGGTGCTCCAACAGGAACATTCCCTAGTGCTTCACCAGGGCAGAATTTAAACTAAAGGCAAAACACAGTGATGATAAGTCAATAAGAAAACAGTGTCATCCTTTCATAAGGATGTCAGTCAATATTCATCTACTTCAGGTAAAAATAGAAACTCTCCCATAATGACCTAGATTTGCTGGTTCACATTTCTAGCTCAGTCTAAACTTGCATCGTTCCACACTAAACTTTGCGGAGACTCTAAAGCCTGCCTTATAAACACATCATAGCAGATTTACTGTTGGACCAACTGTATTATGTGTGTCTCTTAGAAACACCCAATAAAAAATTATAAATACTTCAAAGAGGTTTTAAATACTGATGAAATAAATGGATCCAGGGCATCGGAAAGAGCTAGATATGGTACCGGCAGGGAACAGCCAAGTTTCCTCACATACTTATGTCTCTAAGGCCTGACCTGAAGCAGCCATTTTTCTCAAGCACTGCTTCCTTTCCTTCCACTATGCCAGATGTCTGCATGTGCCAGGCAACTGTCCCCAAAACATCATCCCCAAAGCACCTGCCATCAAAAAGGAGCGGGGAGGTGGCATGGCCTGGGGAAATGAAATACATACATATGTGCATATTCATACCTACCTATGCACACATACGGGGCTAGCCTCAGGGCTTTTAATAGCTGAGAAAGAACCTTGGTGGAACAGGCACAGAAGGTGGAAAGACCACCAAGTGACAAAATCAAGTGTGTGGTATGAAGCCAGGGCAGGCAGCAGTTAAGAGCAGAAACAAATGGGACCTACAGCCTCTCATGAGGGCAGACACATTTAGACACTTCATGGAGTAAGTGAAACGGTCAGTGGTATCAGATGGCAATACTAACTACAAGATATAGCAGCCCTTGACCTGTGGTGCCAGCTGGGGACTGCTGCAAAAAAGACTGCACATAAGAGTGGCAGGTTGCTGCGGTAGAGCTGCTCTCCTCATCAGTAGTGGGGTGAAAACAAGGTCTGTTAGCCATGCCTCAAAATCAGAGAAGCAGCAAACAAAAAGACTAAAATTTTTAGCTGTCACAGAAAAGCTAGGGAGACGGAGGACTTGCTTGCAAAAAATCTCCTCTTCTTGGTTTCCCATTTCTCTTTTGTTAATGCAGTTGAACATTCTTTGAAGTTGAAATAATTTCCTTCATCCAGCTTTCCTCTCTCCCTGACCTTGTTCTTAGCCCAGCTGAATTAAGGATTTAAATTAATTAAAAACATACTTGTCTGAGTCAAAACCTTTGATACAATGTGTTAAGAAGAAATATAACACATTGTTATATTAGTTTCAAGTTAAAAAGATTTTACCTTTCCAACTATGCAGATTTTCTCTGTTGAGAAGACCAATTTTCTGTGTTTACAGGGATATCTTCAGTGCATAATTGTCATCAAATTTCATTCATTCCTCCTTCAGGAAAAGACCTTGATTTTCCTGACTCTCCTATTATTCCAGTGAATATTTTTTTTAATGCAAACAATACTTGATTGTTTTTCAAACTATTTACATTCTTCCCTTTCAAACCTTTTGTCCTTGTCCAATAGGATTTCTACATACTCACAATTCCTGGGATATTTCCTCTGTATCTGCCCATTCCAGACTGAATTGGCTTTTGGGGGTTTTATGAACTTCTACACATATTCCTAGCAATACCGGCTTCACTGTCTCTGCTTACTGATCTTATCATTTACCGTTTCCATTTTATCCTTCAATTAGAGCCTTCTTCAAACCCATTCTTTCACATTCCTTCCCTAGGTTGTATAAAAGAGTGGTCTTTAATCTCCCCTTTCCTCTAATTGAAACTGTCCTTCCCAGCATGTTTTCCACTGCAATGTTCTGGTTTTCATTAAGCAATGACAGCAATACTCCAGTTGCTATTGCTTTCTCTTTAATGTGGTTTTGCAAGAAAAATAACAACTTCTTGTCTTTACACAGAACATGGAAAGAAAGTTTAATTTATTAGCCTCATAAAATAAAGCATTGCAGTGCTGATGCCACATGAGAGCTAGAGTAAGGAAAAATAATCTTCTGTTTCTTAGTCTCTAACAGGGAATGTATTACTGAGAGTTGCTGCCTGATTAGGCACTGAAACATCAGTACCTTCCACTGCAAATGGAATGACTGTAGGTCAACCCTGCTAGGTAAAAAACACGAAAAGGCAGAGTTGGGAATAAAATGAGGAAAGGTTCCTTGAGTTATATAATTGTTCTACCCTGGGGTACAGTGCACTTGAACAGTCAAAATCCTGGTCCAGATCTGCATAAATGGAGGACCTGATACAGTCAAGTCCCAGCAGCAATCCAATATAAATTAAGGGGAGATGTTAATCATTCAGACTTTCTTCTCCTCTGGAAATGCACTGACTAACAGCCACAGACATCTGAACAGATTAAAATAAGACAAGTAGTGGTTGTTTCCATAAGCAGGAGGTCTTAGCCTATAGCAATGAACAGGGCTCTGCTATTATCCACCAGACACAGTGGACAAAGCTAACAGCTCCTCAGACACCTCTCACAAGCAGTGAGCAAGATAATAGAGCAATTTCCTAGCCTGACTTGTTTCAAATGTGCAAGATTGCCAGTGCTTCTGTGCTGTGCACTTTCTTAGGATCACACTTGCAAGCTGCTACATTTGCTCTCAGACAAGTGATGAAAATGAAGACATACTCAATATGTGCTGTAAATCTCACACAGCTGTTGGAGTGGGATAATACCTGCTTTTCTCATAGTTTGTTTTTAGTTAGAAAGAAAAAACAAGCAGTTATTGTTTCTGAGTGGGAAGGAAGGAGAAGGCAAATTGAGGAATGAAAAGCAAATAAAAGCTTCTGAAGAAATTTTCTGCTCTTTGTTCCTGCCGTCTTCCTGGATGAGATTTCAAAGCCAGAGCTTAAAGATCAGCTTGAATTGGATGCAGAGAATGTGTCTATATTCAGCTTAATCCAGCTCAGGGTTACAGTGAAATGTGACACAAAACCAGCTGTTTCTGACCCATGTGATTCAAAATGACTGCAAAAGCTTCAGGGTATCTCTGAGGTGTTTCTCAGCCCAACACAGGTGAGAACAGGGTATTTCTGACTACTGAGACATGTCAGGGAAGCCAGATTACAGGTCCTTGAAATAACAAGGGCTCTCAGGCATGTAAACGATTAACCATCTTCCTAGGTATTTGTCCTATTACCAATTTCCTTCTTTATAAGTCTATAAACACTTGGACTTTTTCAGTTTTAAAATGTGATAAGTGAAAAACTTCATACCTGCCAACCAAAAAAGGGTCTGCCAGCTCTAATGGCCAGCAAGAGCCCATTTCTCCACAAAGGCACTTCTTCTCAGTGTATGGGCTCAGACAAGGGTGTTTGCCTAGGATAACCCCTGGGAGTGGGAACCCAGGCTGGCTCCCAAATGCCATACATCATGGATTTCTGTGGCTAGCACAGGTCTTTCCCATGAGAATTTTTTCCTGTGTTTTATAAACAAAGATAAAGTTTGGATGTTATTAAAACAGTGTCTCGAGATTTGGACAGTTCAGGCCTGGCCAATCAGGCCTAGGGGGAGGTTTCTGACTGACCAATCTGAGTGACCTCTGAAAATCTATATAAGTTGGAATTAAATAATAAAAGCTCTTTATGCTACACTGAGAATCTGGGTCTTTTTTCTCTGCTAGCGGCTCAACAGCGACAGATTTCGGTTCCCTCTACATTGGGTGTGTCAGTGGCTCTGACCAAAATAAGGACAGTGTTGTACTGTGCTCAGACACTGCAGTGGATGCTAAAATCCAGATGAGCCAGAAGTCCTACATCTCAGCATGGCTCAACACCAAAATTACAAGGTCAGGAGCTACTTCAGTTGTGGCCATTTCAGGAGCCCACTAACCATGGCATTCTTCCTTGTGACCTTCCCCCCCTGAGTTCCTCCAAATGTGCACTGCAGCAGATAACAGCACATCTAACTAGACATCAGCCCAGGGTTTGGAAATGACCAGAGCTGATTGAAATTCAGAATTTCTGTACCATAAGGAGGTTCTGATAACACAAATTAATTCTTGCTGTCAATCAAATTTGAAACAAAGTAGGTTTGTCATATATTGAAAGTATGTAAAGGAATTTCTTTTGGACTGTGGAAATTTTTTGTATTAATTATATTTATCTCATTATTTATCTGAATGATAGCTTTCTACCTTGAATTAAAAGATAAAAACTTTTAAACATTTGGAAAATTAAAACTATTAGAAAGAATGTCAGTTATGAATGTTAAACACAAAAGCTAAATTTGGGAAATCAAGAAAGAAAAATTTCACCATTATTGGAATATCTCACTGACTTCTTTTAGAGTGATATTTCACATTAACAGGCATTAAAAAAAAACCAAATAGACAAAACCACAAAAATCAAAACAAAACCGAAACTAAAACAACAGAAACAGAAAAAAAGTAAAAAAAAAAACCAAAACAAAAAACCAAAAACAAACACAAACAAAAAACCTAAACAAAAACCCAACTCCCAAACCAGCAAACAAACAAAAAAAACCAACCAACCAAAAAACCCACAAAACCCCACAAAAAAACAAGGAAAAAAACAACAAAACCAAAAAAATACTACAAAAGAAGCGTAAGTGTGAAGCAGCACTTTCTGATTGCTAGATGCAGTGACAGAAATTTTTTGTTCCACTTCAAAAAGAGTGCTGATGATGTGCTTTTGTGAGTAGGTCCCCTTGAAACCCATATTGGAACCAGGGACATTAACAAAGAAGGCTTTTACAGAAAGAGTGCTGGTCTGAGGAGGGTTTCAAGATTCTGAACTTGCTACTCCAGTTCTTTATTCATCTTTTTCTAAGGGTTTTTCCACATTTGGCAGGCAGCACTTGCCTGGGTTTTTTCACGGTCATATGCATTGACTTTTCTGAAAGAAAACTGTGTAGAGCAAGTAGAGCAAGATCCCCAGTTCCTTTCTTTAAGAGAAGTGGCCACTATAAGAAGTCTCAAATGTAGTATTGGTCACCAAGTTTTTGTAAATAAAGCTCTTCACTGTTCATTGTGCTCTGTAAAGTGACAGATTCAAGTCATGCTGGATGGTAACTGCTGCACAAGGGTTAATCTAGTCACAAAACCTGGTCATTCTGGTTTGTGTCTGGAAAATTCTTAAAGAAAAGACTGACCACTTTGCCTTTCATTCCCAGTCACCATTACTTTATCAGGATGTTTCCAGATCACTATTTTAGACATTAAAGAATTTTTGTGGGCTTTAAAAGTAGCTTTGTAATGCACTGTGATTTTAAAACAAAAGTGTTTGGCCAAAAGATCTAGTTTCTTGTAAGTTTTTTCTATGAATTTATCCTAAAGATAATAATTATAATTTTTCTTCATTAATATAATTTAAAAATATTATAAACTGTGGAATGAGGACATTTAAATAAACCAGCCTATATTAGTCATCCTCTGGCCTTTAAGTACAGACCAGATTTCATATGCCTGAGTAATTAAAGCCAATGGCAGTTTTACTTAGGAACTTCGGTTTTGACTGCTGCATTCTTAAGCCTTAAATTTTGCTCAAGCCTAGGTAGCCATTCCATGTTCACAAAAAAGTGCCACAATATCCTCCCTCCTGCTTGGTGAAACCTGTATATACTGCTGCACTTTCTAACCACAGCAAAGGATCCATGGGGCTGAGATGGCACTCTTCCATCCTCTTCCCATAAGCAATGCACTGCACTGGAAACATTTCCCTGACACAAAGTCTGTTGTGCTCTGCCATCCCTGGTAGCTGGGCTGTGCTGTCTTTGTGGAGGTATCAGCTTTACCTTCTGTCCTATTATTTTTTACTGAAGTAATTTTCTTTCCTAGCCTAGGCTACATGAGAGAGATGGCAGCTAGGGAAAGAAAACCTTTTACTAGGTTTCTGCAAATATGCAAATTGAATAATAATATAATGAATAATGCAAATTTTAGCTTGAGTCAATGAGCAAACAATGCAGTTCAGGAAGCAGGCAGAGAGCAATGGGGGCTATTAGCAGCTTGGCAGGGGCTGTTTCCTCTGTGTTGACCATGAAAATGTCCTTTTCCAGGAAACAACTGAAATGGCAATGCAGCTGGGATGGGACGTGTTCATTGAGAAGAGTCCAAACCAGACTGATTTCACCTAAGCTTCTGCACCACAAGGGGATGAAGAGATAGTTAATTGAAAGAGTAGAATAGTGCATGCCACATACAGCATAGTAGAGGACACCTGGCGTAATTTCAGTGCTAAGCCACATTTTTATTTCCAGATGCCTAAATTTGGACTTTCAATCACTCTTTAATTTTTCAAATTGTCACCAACAGTTTGCTACATTGTAAAAGTGCCTGTGACTGACAGCAGGATAAGGTCAAGCTGAGTGTCTCAAGCTTTTTTGTTTGGGGGAATGCACTTTCTGATGCAAGTGGCCTCAAGCACCACTCTTAGTCTTATCATGAACTACGGTTTTTTTCAGTGTCACACAGCATACCTCTGCTTCCTTCAGACCATGTTTAGAGATGTTTAACAGCTTTCAGTGTTGTCATGATTATCCATTTTATCCCAATGTTTTGACGTTAGAGTCCTAAGCTTTGTTCATGGGGCAAAAAAACCAACAAACCCAAGCAGAAAAACATAAAAGTATAGTTATACCCAGCTCATACTTTTGGTTCCCATTCCCCATGACTGTTGCTTGACTGCACAAAAACATACTCCAGGCTTTGGTGAACAAACATACCACACCTAACACAGCTTAAATAGGCACTTGTTCTTCCTTTCAGCTTCGTTTCCCTTGCAGAATATAGAAACCATCCTCCTTTGTACACCAGGAACTGCAGTCCACAGCTGAGCTCTCATGAAAAGCTTCCAGATGCCTGGCCAGGGCTATGTGAAGGGTTTAATAATCAGGAAACCCAAATGGCAGGGTCACAAGGCGCCCTGCAAACAGGTGTTGTATATCATACACACCATATCTTCCTGCCTCATTAATTCTCTTACAGCCAAAGATGTCAAGTATTAAGCCCATTTTTAAACACTCATCTGACTCCATATGAAAAGTGCATCTTCCACATTACATTACAAATTCACAAATAACTTTATATGCATCTTTGTTCTTACTGTACCATATGTTTGATTCTGAACTATAACACCCACCCTGTCAAGCTATTTTTTGGGCTATATCTGACATGTGCTGAAGTGAGAAGCATCCTCTGTTTATTCAGTCTTACCCAGATCCTTATACCTCATTTGTAGCAAGTCATAAAATACAGGCTGAAACATGAAAATGTTGCAACAGGGGTGTCATGATTTGGTATCACCTTCAATATCCACTTTTAGCTATTCCTCATCTTCCTTTTGCTACTCAGAGTAACCATTTCAGGGCTATGCTTGATTCCTGAAAACCTGCTCTGGGTTTTGCTCTCTCTCAGTTTAATGAATTTATCACCTCTCCTGTGCTTTGCACTGCTTTTCCACACAAGAACCTTAACATTATTCAGATATTTTTACTGAAATTTTCACTGAAGTTGAACTCTATCTCTGTCATGGGATCAGGAAAGTAACACTTGATTTTTAAAAACCAGCTGGATAAAAGAAATATTCAAATTATAAAGAAATATCTATCTAGCAAAATAAAGTATTACTGTCACAAAATACAATGGAGGAAGTAATCACAGGGGCTATATAATGGATAGTAATACACAAGAAACAGACACCAATTCTCTGTTAAAGTAGTCTGATGTTTTTTTCACTGTTCTAGAACAAATTTTCCTTTTTTAAATGGAGAAAAATGGCTAATGTGGTATATATTTTTCTTTAGGAAACATGTACTACCAGGAAATAGAAACACAAGACCTAAGAAGATTTTCCCTCTAGGTATATTACACACATATCAAAATCAAGAATAACCCAGGTAATGCAACATCACACACAGAGAAAGGCTGGATTTTAGCTATTTATGTTTATATGACTACTAATTGGCAGGGTGATGATGAATGCATTCCATTGGAGAAGCTGGCAGAAACTGTTTGAATACTCCGTTTATTCTCCTTTCTCTTACAACGAACAAGAAAAAAGAAACATAGAAGCAGACACCAGAAAAACACACTGAGAAAATTAGTTCAGGAAGGTTGGTTTCTTTGCAATAGGATAATTTGATTAAGCACAGTTAAATTTTAATGCACATTTAAGTCAAGTAATGTGGTCCACTGACTCATCAGAATGAGTGATAGACATGGGCAAAGTGTCATTTATCACTACGTTTTCACTTGTGAGGAGCCAGAGAAATTGGGTATCTAATCCTTACATTAAATAGTTGTTTAAAAGGCAGTATCAGAGTAGGTAAACCCTGCATGTGTTTATTTTTGCTCTCTAAGTAGGTCTGCTGGTTTTAACAGGACTGCTCATCCATCAAGTTGGGATTGCAAGAATTAGCTCTATCGCCACTTCTCTGCATCAGACCAAAGACCAGACCTCTGTGGCAGAAGAACGTGATGGACCAGCCAGTTTACAGCTTCTTATCATCTCACAAGTTTAGTGTACTTCCCTGAGGATGATGGTCTGATTCCAAGCTTTCCTTCATATATCCCCTGAAAGAAGAAAGGGGAAGAATGGAGACACAGCCAGGATATAATGAGCTTGGGAGGCATATTTTGGTCATTTCTTCTGCTAATGGGACTTTGGCTGGGTAGGAGAACCCCTTCTCCTACTGGGCAACAGAACTGTCCTACTCCACTGCTGCCCCATGCATCTTGGCCCATCTTCCAAAGCAATCTGGCTTCACTCCCATGGGGCTGAGGTGGTTTTGCTGCAGTGATGCCTAAAACAGGCTACCTGCAATAGAGGCCAGACAGAGTTAGGAGAATAAAAGCAGACAAATTTATTAAAGACCTTTATGATACATTCAGGGCAAGCAAAGCCCCCTTGTGAGGCTACACCCAAAATGGATGCCGAGCCATGAGCTCTTCACCTTTTATAAGTTTTGTCCTATTAGCATATTGGCCCTTAAATCTCCAATCACACCCTTAGGTGATGATGTTAACCACCCCAGGTCCACTCCCCCCCCCATTTCACCGTTGTTTACATATCTTTGGATTCTAGGGCAACGACTGTGTCCTTGGATTTCTATTCAGAGGCATTGTTTTGGCTAAAGGTTCTGGTAACAGAGGTTTTAGTGTTTTGTAAGAAGCACAGAACTACACCAACTTACAGGTACATGAAGAGTAAAAACTAGAAATTCTTAGGCATCAGTAGCTCCCACCCTTCTGATGCCAAAGACAGCTGGCTCCCTGCACCTCCAGCATCTTTGTGTCAAAGTGGATCTCACTGACTTAAAACCTGAGGTAAAGAGCAGCCAGGCCTTTTTGGCTAGCAGAAGACACAGATCCCGATATGTCAGCACTATTCTGCATGTCCATATTATCAATCTGTGCATGCCTGTCAATATGGACATATGCTGGACCGACTGGATTAAGTGTCTCTGTGTGGCAGAGCAGCAGCTTTGCTATATCCTAGCTCTGGAGCAGCCATGCATGCATGATCTGGTTACCAGACATATTAATCGTATCTGGAGGTAGCCATTTTATTTGCTTTTTAAATAAGACAGCTGATCACAGATGGATTATCTTTATCCTTGTGAATAATAGCATGACCTTTCTGGACTGCTATCTAAATATTTAGTCCCTTTTTTTGGCACACAGTCATTTCCTGTGCTTCAAACAAAGAGATTATTAAACACCAACACATTTGAGATGAATGCTCAAGTAAGAATAAACTCATCATTTTCTTCAGTGAACAAACACAGTGGAAACCTGACAAGAGCAAAAACTGTTGTAGTCTGAAATGCATTCATTACTGACTGAACATATGCTGCAATTGTTGCTACCATTTATCACTGCCTGGTGGCAAAGCAAGATCCATGACTAAGCAGTGTTGGTGATCTCATAGTGCCTTTCTCTTCTCATACTCATAGCCTTCTTACAGCTGTCAGAGTTTCAAGCTCTCACACCATATAGGTTTGAAAACCTGGAAAGCACTTGGGAAGTTAAAAAGCCCAGGGATATCTGTAGGCCCTCTCAGGTCATACAAGCCCACTCTGTCCACTGGGTGTTCCTTCCACAATCCCATTTGATAACCACATTAGTAAATGTACAATAACAAATGCACAAAAGTAATGCACAAGCCATTGAAGTAAAACACCATTTCAGGAATGTTCTTTCAAAGGTACCTTAGGTCCATATCTCTCTGGACTGAACAGATGTTAAAAGATTTCTTTGGTTCTGTAGCTGTGAACCCCTGGCAAATGCATCATTTAATAAGAAGCTTTTCCATTTTAATCTAAGATAGATGGTGTGCTGAAAGGGACTGTGCCAGACTAGCCTAATGACATGAATAAAATGGTAATTATTTTATACTGTGCTTTTCCACTGCTTCAATGTATTTGAAGCTTTTACTGTATCTGCCGGTTCTCTTTAGTGTATGGTATTAAATCCCTCAGCAAAGGAAGGTAATTTAGGCTGGATGGCAGCGCCAAAAAAACTAAGACACATTGAGAAACTGGAAATGAAAGAAGTGTTCAATTTCTTTTGGCAAAAGTTTAGCAGGGGAGAAAACCCAGACATTTTCAGAGGAAATGGGATACTGCTTTTCAATCTGCTCTTTACTAAGCTAAGACTGAAAAATTGTTTGCTTTCACAAAGGTCATTGTTGTTCAGATCATGAAGCAGGGCACTAGCAAAAGAGCTTCAAAAGCAAAGAGAAGCTAAAGTCAAATTGCTCAGAGAAGCAAAAGCAGAGCAAAACTTGGCATCTGGAAAACTTTAGGCACAACCACATAAAAACAAAAAAGGAAAAAAATATGATGCACAGCAATGCAACTAAGACAAAAATACTTTTGTGAATAATGGCTTATAGCTGGAGAAAACAGGATGATATAAAATACACTGTACAGTTCACTCTGAGAGTGGTAAAACTGGAATCAGATATCTTGAGATTTCTTCCATTTCATAAAACTTTGAATTGTGTCAGAAGCTTTTAACAAGACTTGCATGTTGACAAGAAAGCAACATTCTAGTTCCAGTATGAAGAAAAGGAGATTTTTTTCCAAGAGTTGTACTGGACAAGTCAAGAACATGTAAAAGATAACGAGTGAGGAGGAGACTGAACCTCCACAGCAGTGTTAGAGAGTGAGGAAAGGAGCAGATTATGCCTTCTGCTGACTCCTTAGGTGTGTGGCACACTCTGAGGCAGGCTGGCAAGGAAAGCGCAGATGGGGAAGGTGGGAGGTTTGCAGACATGTGAGTGTAGCTGTGGATATGGGGGAAAGGTGAGAAAGCTGCAAAGGATCAAGATGAAGAGGGCAGAGATGATATTCTGAAGAAGGAAGGAACCTGGTTCTGTTTATTTCCTTTGGGTGACTGTACTGACAAAAGATATTTCTCTGTCCCCACATGACCTTTGTACCTTATCCCTAACCTGTGTCCAGAAGGCTGTTCTTTCTTTTGAAAATGCCAATTTCAGAAGGTCTTAATTGTGGCCTTTTAAAAAGTATCTGTTTTCAGTGGTAAATTTTGTACAATTAAAGGATTTTTCCCCCCCTGAATATATGCATCAGTGCTATATATCTTTCTGTTTATCATCCACAGATTTGTGTATGCGAGAAACCACAGACATCTTCCTTTGGGAGGGAAAATCAATCAGGTTTGTATCAGCTGGAGTTAAAAAAAAAAGAAAAAAGCAGTTTACCAATGATTAGGCAAAAACCTGATTTGATTTTAATTTAAAGCACACACATGCAGGCAACTCTTCAAACTGAGTTGTACAGAAGGGCTCTTGCTCTCACAGAAATCACTCTGTAGGGCAGGGAGAGCAGCTTACCATGAAGACTTATGGACCATCATCACCCATGGTGTCTTGTAAAGCAGTCCCAAGAACTGGAAATTCATCACATTGAATTTCAGGTTGCTTGCTGGAGCTGGCAGCCATCACCCCTATTGTGCCCACTTTTTCCTCTAAGGCTGCTCAGCCACACACATCCAGCACAGAATCTCTGTGAGGATGGATGCTACAGCCTGTTACAGAAAAACTCAACAGAAGTTAGCAAGATGCATTTCACCACAGGTAAGGAGAGTTTGCTAAGCAGTACATACATTCTGCTTCCCCACAAATATGCTGACACAGTCACAGAGCTCTTTCCAAAGTGGTTCCTACAGTCAGACCACATAGATCAAGAAGGAGGTTATTTTTACTGGCCAAATGCTATACTCTCTGTCATCATTTTCATACCCTTCTGTCACCTTCCTCCTACACTTGCCCATAAAATTGCATTGCTGGCTGAAGTTACCTTTAGGTTAGAAGCTACAATGAGCTTAGAACCATGACATTGATTCATATATGAGCAATACTGCCCACCTATTTGAAATAAATCATAAATCTACATTTCTTAAGATAAATGTTTCTTAGAAAATGCAGCATACAATTCTTGCATTTAAAAAAACCCAACTCATTGTTTCTGTTTCTAGTATAATTTGTCACCCTTTTTTTGCTATCATAGTATAACAGTTCATTTTCTTGTATAGCATCATTTTGTATACAAATATTCTATGTCAACATCTCCTGAAAGCACATTTTTTGATTTCAGCATGAATGTTACTTCAAAGTGATCACAATGTCACATCAACAGGCTACTGAAGATCCAGCAAAAATTACAATACCACCCAAGTTAGCTCTGCCTTCTTACATAAACTACCATCCTATCGCAATCACAAAGCAAAATGGCCTAAATAATAACAGAATAAAGAAAACTGAACAATTTCTGTAGTAGAATCATTTATCAGGACACTAATTTAGAGAAAACACTAAATTTGAGAAAAATGTATAGCAAACAGTACAAAAGTTGATTTTTCTCAGAGCCTTGCAAAGACTTAGAAGAGAACAGCTTTCAAAAACAGACAGTGGGATGTGCATAAAGGAATCTGTTTTCTTGAATAAATGTATCTTGATAAATATTTCTTCAAGATTATGAAATCAGACAAAACACAATGCAGAGGGTTTTCATCATTGTTAGAGTGGTGCCAATCTTGCTAGGAAAGTAAAATGCTGTTTGGGTATGGTATTGTTACTTTATGTATGGAGTATGGACTTAATATTAACTGACCACAGCTGGAGTCAAACTAGAGCAATGGGGATACCATGGCATCTTCCAAACATAGAACAAAATACTACCAATTTAAAGACAGCATTGACAGTCACAAAACCTTGCTGCAGCCCTCAGCTTTGCCATTGAAATCAGTCCTGGCCACAAGAAAGATATTTAATTCCTTTGTTCTGGAATTCATTCCAAGACCTGACAGTGCACTGCTAGCCTCCCTTCTGGGATCCTTGGTGATTTGGTACTAGACTAAGGAGGTCTTACAATAAAGTATTTTGCTTGATGAACTCAGATTTTACTGACAAATAGATACAATTTTTTATTTCCTTCATCCAGGTTTGTTCATACGTTTCTGTACTATAAATTATAAGTTCCCTTCTCATTTCTCTCTTCTCTTTAAATTAGTACAAAACTAATTTTAGTGACATTGTCTTCAGTGGAAATAGGATTAGAAACTTTCATAGAAATTGCTGGTAATATTGTGGAAACATTGGAAAGTACAAATAAAAATTATTCTTGGGGGACAAAGGAAGCAGATAGTGTTACTCATTTTAAAAGCCATACAATTTGTAAGCTGTGTGGTTAGTTCTGGTAGCAAGAAGAGAGATTCTGCAAAAGAACTAATGGATGCTGTCAAATTCTATGTTTAAATATTTAATGTGATTTAACTGCCTAAGCATATCCCATTCCACGTTGTCTGGACTTCAAGGCACATGAAATCTGAGCAGACACCAACTGCACACAACAGTAGGTTCCTAACAGAGCAGTCAATATGTGACGCAGATGTCAGCCTTCTCTCGAGGGATCTCTCTTCAGGAATAATCAGTTGGTGGCATTACTGGTCAGAAAGAAGAGAAACATTAAGTGATTTCAGGTTTTCCAATAAATGAGTACACAAACAGAGCTTGAATTTAACAGAGATCATTCACATTGCAACCACTACTTTGGGTCCCACCTCTAAGCAGCAAGTTGCTTGAACTGCTTGAGAAGTTCAACACAGGGAAAAAATTCTCAAGTGATATAAACTGCTACTACTGTAGGAAGATGATAATTTATAGTATCTGAAGGTCTGCAGAACAGTTAAGATAATTTCCCAGTAATATTCCATAATTTTCAGGGACTTCAAAGACTGGAAAATCTGGCAATGTAATTTTAAATGTGTGAGTGGGTTTACAAGCCTTTTTTGCCCTGTTTCCTGCTCTCAAGTATCTTCAGCAAGTTTAATATCATAATGTACCACTTAAAAATAAGTATAAAACTAATGACACCTGCCTGCAGAACTAGGCAGCCACATCTCTCCCATTTCACCATTTCTCCCCTGGAATTTACATGGAGACATAGGAAGACTAAATACCTAGTATGAATATTGAAGTAATAAATTCTCTCCTCACAAAAGTCACCAGTATTTCAGACTCCGATGTGTTACCCAGCAAAGGAAAACTCCTCTTACATCATGCTGAACCTCTAATAGAAACCAAACTATCCCTGACTTCAGCTTCATTGATTTTTGCTTTATTATCAAAGGAGTCAATACTGATAGCACATATAAGTCTGATAAATAGACAAAAATAGCCTGCCTGCTGAAGAATATTGGTAGGGGTAGAGTTGTCCTAAAGCAGCATTTTCTTAGAGATAGACCATCAAAAAGCCTATAACCATCACAGTTTCCATTTATTCTTTTCTCCCTAAAGGCTTTAGTGTGTTTACCTGCAATGTTTTGTCTGATTCCTTGGGTATAAAAGTTGCTGACAGTAATGAGAACTAATCTTTAAAAATACAGCCATATTAAAGGCACTGAGCTTCACTTACTGTTTTCTGAAAGCTTGCTGTGCACTACTGCACTAATCCAGTTGTAGAAAAAGTCTTCTCATAAATGAGAACAACCTCATTGCTTTGACAAACTGCATCAGCATTTCAAAAACAATCAGTGCTCTATATTGCAAAAAAGTAACAATGCACTGCTCTGGAGGATTGATAATTGCATCAATGAGAAGAAATACGTAAAATTCTCTGCTGGGCTGGATCAAAGTGTTCCTACTGAATGCAGTCTTCCTTATGAAAGGTAAATTTATTTTCTGTGTATCACGGTATTGCTTATTTACTGGCAGAAATAAAAATCAAAGTAAGTGGCAAAAATAAAGTGCATGCAGCCTTGGACTCCACAAGTCCATTTCCTTCCCTTCTGTACCACCACATTATCTGTACCATAATACTTTTGCTAATTTATCTTGCAAGTACTTTACAAGAGCAATAGACCATACAGTGGTTCACATCTCTGATATGACTTTCTGGATGTACCTGATCACAGGCTCTTTTCTTGCATATGGCAGCTTAAACTAAGTATCTACACAGCCCAAAGCACTCACACAGCCCAAAACATGGAGACAGCCCAGAGCACATCTGCACAGGAGTGGGTGCTCTCACAAACTCACTGAAGGGGGTTGCAGGATATCAGGCCAGTGGCTCTTCCTGAATTGTTTGAGAAACATTTCAATGGCTTCTTGGCAAATGGAAAAATTTCAAAAGTCTGATCCAGTCTGATCTTCCCTCTCACCCCATCACAGTCATAAGTAAAACAGAAAGGAAGAGTGACAGTATTTTATAGTGTCAAACTTAAAATATTTTTAAAAGACAAGTGAAATGGACAAAAATGCACTTTTATGTTTCAGCCTGTTACTTTCATCTACTTGCCGCTCACTTTTAGCGTTCAACAGAAAGCACAACACTGTGATTCTATCCAGTAACAAAAATATTCAAGAGCCATCTGCACACAATCCGGTGCAATGTGTTCTAGGATGAGCACCCTTGAGCAGGGAGCTTGGACAAGATGATCCAATGTGATTCCTTTCAATCTTGCCCATTCTGTGATTCTGTGAAAGGAGAGAAAAAAAGAAAGCTTGGAGACACCTGAGTATAAAGCTGTTAGAATCAAAACAGAAAGCTCTATTACCCCATAGTTGTAGAGATGATAAGAAAACAGTGGTGCATCACTATAGGAAGTTCTGCTGATTGTAATTAGACAGCAAGTAATTTCCAAGGAATATATAATTCAAGGACTTTCAGGATATGTACAATGTTATGTGAAGAGATAAAAGCCCTCTTTTCCTGTGTTTTAATTAGGACAGCTGCTTTACACTTTACAGTTAATTGCAAATCACCATCAGTTATGAAAGATGTGTCAATTTTCTCTACAGCAGAAGTGCCTTATGTCAAGCAAAGGTTGTCTGCATGAGAGACAGGAGTGCAATACAGTGTGTGTGGTGCTGGCTTTGTGGTCTGAGATAACCTACTTTGCTGTCTGAGTAGTTACTTGTGTGTGGCACACTTTGATATTTGGGCAGAAGATGTATTAGAACTACAGCCAAGAAAAAGAAGTTAAAATAACTGCAGGATGCTTATGAACATAACGCTGACTTTTCAGGTAAGCTTGTGTGAGGAAAAGACCACACACACAGAGCAGCCCTTGAAGTATAACAGGTTTCCTTTTTTCTCCTGCTATAAAAGAAACAAAGGCTGCTTTTAAGTCCTCAGACACTTCTCAGCAAAGCCAGTTATTAGTAGTACAGGGTCTCATTTGGGCCACTGCAACCCTCTGACACTTAGTAGACTGTTTTTCTTGATCTTTGTGCTTTGCTCATGGGCGTAGCTGCTACAGCCACAGATAAATGTTGGTCTGAGTCAAATCTATCCCGAACTGAGGTAATTTTCCCTGATGCACAGGCTGATAAAGGGAAACAGGAGATGTTCTAAGAGAGACAAAATCTATTCTGTTTTTTTCCCTCAACAGCTCCCCCCAGTAATTTTACTAAAAATCTTGCTTTGACCTCAGTGCAAAAAGAGTGGTGGACTTTGTCTAAAGGTATAATGTACTGCCTGGAAAACCTGAGGCAAGATGTTCGTATTTTACACAGAGCCTGTGGCCAAGGCCAGGGACCTACAGAAAGCTAGAAAGGGCTTGAAATCACTGTGATAATTGCTTCCTTTTTACAAGTTAAAAAGAGAAAGAAAAAAAAGAAAAAGAAAAAGAAAAAGAAAAAGAAAAAGAAAAAGAAAAAGAAAAAGAAAAAGAAAAAGAAAAAGAAAAAGAAAAAGAAAGAGAAAGATCAAGAGCAAGAGAAAGAGCAAGAGAAAGAGCAAGAGAAAGAGAAAGAGAAAGAGAAAGAGAAAGAGAAAGAGAAAGAGAAAAAGAAAAAAAGAAAAAAAGAAAAAAAGAAAATTAAAAAGAAAAAAAGAAAAGAAATTTGGCAAAAATAATCTGATTTGGCTGTTTGACCTCTATAAGATTGGATGGAGAATTTCACCCAGTAACAGTAACATTCTCTGCAGCAAGTTGCAAGCCTCCTGTATGAGCAGAAGTCTCTACTTACAAAACACCATCATGATCAGCTGAAGCATACCAGCCAAAATCCAATATCTCATGTAAAAGTAAAGCCATGTTTCTCTTTGGAAGGTCCTGAGTAAATGTGCTTTAAAGAGGAGACAGCTTTGAAACAGAAGTATAGTATTTCTACCTGCCCTAAATATAAACTTCCTTCCAGCAAAAAGCTGGGGCTTCAGTAACGTTTCTGCTTCCTCTGTCGTTGTCTCAGAACACAGGCACACATTTTCATGACCCACCATCCTTGTGCATTTGCACATGATTATACACATTTGTACTAAACTCTTTTGGAAAGTACAGATTTGCATGCAGATTTGAGGAAAGACTGCCAAAATTCAAATACGGGAGGGGAAGTCAAGCAGAAATAACCATGAATATTTCTCAGTTCAAGCACTGTTGTCTTTCTAGCATTATGTCAGCTTTTCAAAGTAGTTGCATATGAACAAAAGCATCCATATCCCAGCTGGCCACTATCTGCAGTTACTGTGCATTATTAAACATTTATGGAGGAGAAACTTCCAAGAAGCCTGAGTCGAGCACAGAAGGAGCATTTTCATCTAAGGTTACCTCAGAGTCCAGATGTCACTCAGCTTGATCCGTGTCTTGGAAGCTAACTGTGGCTGCAGCATTTATAATTCACAGAAGAACAGCATAACTTAGTCTCGACTGACTTTTAAAAAGTATACAAGGGTTTTACATGCATGCTGCCACCTTACACTAGTTAGCGAAAGCCAAAGCTTCAAAAAGCCTAAACTCACCTCATTCCTCAGTTGAGAGGCCAAGACTAGGTTGTTCACTACCTACCCCGATTCATCCTGCAGAGGTATCTTGCTCCCCTCTCCATCTAAAGCCCAGAGACTTGGCTCTGGATATGGTTTATGGTTATGAAGTGTATGGAGGAGTGGTCGTTGTAAATGCTGTCTTTGGCATGGTAAGGCTCATCTTCACAGCACCTCTCACAGCTGGAGGAGTCCGTCAGGCACTTCTGCAGGGCCATCCACTACAGAAGCCAAGCTCTAGATGCTCCTGGCTGCCTTCTGGGGAAGGTATTAGCACTGCCAGAGAAAAATTTGAGGCTTTAGAGAATTACCTTGCTTTCCTAAATGGTTTGCACATGCTGTTTCCCAGCTCAGTGGAGGCAGCAGATCCTCTCAGAGAGACTTTGTTAGTTTTGGTCACCTGAAAGTGAGAGAAGGAAAATTTTACTGCAAAGTACAGCTTTCAGCAATACGCTGGTGCTAATTCAGAAAACAAACACTAAATCAAAATATCACTACATTTAAATGAAACTATATCTTTGAATATGTATCTCTGCTGGCTGAACCCAGCAGCCATAACTAGTATGGCTCACTTACCTTGCTTCAAGAGGCAGTAGAGCCTTTCAAGGGGCTTCCATCCTGTAGTCAGTAGTAACTAAAAAAGTTGTTTGAAGTCAGAAGACAGTGATGTTCAAGCTGAAAATCTCCATTGCAAAAATCCCCCCCAAATCCTTGTTCCTTACTTCATACTCATTGCACCATCACTCCATTCCTTAATGCTGTTTGTTGCAGGTGGGCTCAACGATGATGTGGTTTTAGTATCTTTTTCAAGGAAGGCCAAAGGAAGAGCTATCAGTGTAATCTGTATAACAACTGTTCCCCCTACCCCTCTCTCCTATGCAAATACTCCCAGTTTTGAGCTGCTCTGTGTTCCTGAGAAGCTGCCAACAAAGTTTAGCTGTCTCTTGATAAGCTCCTGAATTCTATAATAAAACAGCAAGAGCAAAATGTACTCTGGAAGATGGCCTAATGCAAAACTGTGGCACCGAATTTAAATCATAATGTTACTGCCTTTTTGGAACCTTTTCCCATTTTAATGTCAGCTGGGATAAAAATATTGAGCAACAAGCTTTGAACTATTTTGGTGCTCTGTTAGTGTTTGAACAATACTGCCACGCCGATTTATCTACTTTTTATAATAATCAGTGATTTGGAACAAATTATAGTGTAAACACAGCATGTCTGAACCAAACAAGTTCTTTCAAGATATCCTAATGAAAACATATTTAAGTCTATTGTTATTTCTTTTAGTGCAATCACCATGGAAACTATATAAAACTCCCTTAAAATATCCATTCTTTCTTAAATGCTTTGTGCTGCCTAAATGATACATGAATTGAGCATAATTGGTTTGGTATTTCAATGGTCAGTCACAGAACAACGAGTCCTTTGGAACATGCTATAACTGAGTTAATTGCTGCATTTAGTATATGTGAGATGTAAGTTTATAACAGCTTTGTTTTGAAAAGAGAATGGAGCAAAGCTTTAAAAACACTAATAAAGGTTCTGGGTTGTGTATATCTCAATTTACTGTAAAGTTTTAAAATTTCAGCAGAGAAAAACTTAGTCAGATTCACCCTTATATTAAACTCAGCTTAAATCAGTGCAGTTACACTCAAAAATAATTGTTTCACTAGTTTGAAGACTAAGACATATTTTCAAGGATGTTGTTAGAGGTGTAGCCACATTCACAGATCTCAGCATATGCAATGACTCTTTCCCAGGTTCCCAAGGACAGCATTTAAATGCTTACTGGAACCTGTCATATCAACTCTTTCCCAATATACCTTCTCTTTGGGAAGTGAATGATAAAGAACAGATACTATGCATACACAATTCAGTTAGCCTGTTCTTAAACCTGCCGGATACCAGCCACAAGTGCTGTATTTTTGGTACACATGCTTGTGCACACACATAGGAGCCATGAATGATCCCTTAACCATGGATTACAGGAGTATACTCAGTAGCCTTGTCCTTGCTCAGGTTCAATGATCCTTCTGGTCATTCTCATGAAGCTGGACATTGGTTGGAACAAGGGCTGCTAAGGCTGTCTACAGATCTCATGCTAAGCTGCACGTTTTCCTCATCCATGGCCCCAACAGCTGTGACTCTGTGCTTCACAGGCTCCTCACATCATCTAACAGTGGCCACAGGGGGTAGCCTGAGAGCCCTCATTTTCTTTGCCAGCATCAGTCTGTGACTAGACTCATGCCATGAGCACCCAGAGCTTCCTCAAAGCTCATGCCCTCCAGCAGGTGCTGCAGGTGCCAATTCTTGCTTCTGGCTGCCAGCTGTGTGGCTTCATCTCTCCATTCAGTGAGAAGGAGAGAGGCTGCAGCAAGGCAGAGAAATCCCAGGCATTTACAAGTGAAATATGACCTGAGGCCTGACTCTGTGACCACTGAAAGAGACCAAAAGCAGACAGACTGCTGCAGTCAAGTGAAGAATCCCCTTGTGAGCCTCATGACAGTTATGCATCCATAAAGAGAAGTGGCATCACATGTAAGCGACAGGTTTGTTTCCCCTATTTCTCTAACCACTAGATGCCTGGTTTACTTATCATTAAGCCATGGGACAGCAGTGTCTTTCACAGTGCAGTCTGGTAGCCACACCAGCAGAAGCAAAGGCAGAATTTTTAAAGAACTGTCTTTGAGGTAAAAATTGCAACATCAGCCCAAGGGGAATGCATAGTGATAGAACACACAGAGTTGAAAGCAAAATTAAAAAATACATGTAAATGCATTTTGGCTGACTTCATTTATTAAAATGCCTGAAATTTAAATTTGAATACATAACCATCTGCCTCAAGGATGAGTTTGATATAAGCTCTCATTCCAATTTACATACATCTTACTTTGCAAAATGCCACCTGAAACTCATGCTAAGTAGTGCACAGAGGAAGTAAAGCATTTATCTTCCAAGCATTTGATTTTCATTTTGATAAAAGACCTAAAGAAAGTACTTCAGGCAATCCTGGTCAACATATCACATATTTCTCAGTTGATTGCCTTGAATCAGTTTCTCTCCAGGAGCAGAAAAGGTCAAATTATGTAGTAGAATTACACTCTCTAGTGGTGAAATCCTGGCCCTCATGTCACTTCTTTTTTTCTGTAGCTGCATCTCATCCTCTTTGCCTCTCTTTGCCCCTTCAGAAGATTAACAAATAATTCACCTCATATGTGAGGTGGCAAAATAACCAGGAGTTATTTTTATTGGCAAGGGCGCAGTTCCCAGCTCTTTTCAATCTAAAAATTAAAGGGGAAAAACTGAGATTTCAGAAAAGAAAGATTCAAGAGATATTTCTTTACCATATGCAATAGCTGGAATAGCTGAAGGAGATGAATAAACACCATCTTTGTGCATACACACGTGCATTTTATGAACAAACATTTCTTTTATGAAGGAATATTTAGTGCAAAATATTTCCCTTCTAGAGAAACAACCACACAGTTAATATGAACTGCCTCTCTTAAATGACCAACAGGAATGTTTTTTATACAGGAAAACTGTAGTCCTAGTACATTCTTTGATCATAAGAAAAAGCTTCAAATTACTCTTGTAATTATCATTTATTGTCTTACCCACAAAGCACTGAGAAAAATAATTAAAAAAATAATCTGAAGGTGTGTTTATCCCAGGAATTGGAAACCTGCATGCTACGGACAGATATAGCTTGAAACCAAGTTTCATGTGATTTGCTGATGTGTGCTGCATAGGCATAATTACAACACTCAGAGTAACTTCAGGGATATGGTGAAGCAGAGTCCCACAGGAAGAGATTGAAAAATCTATTCAAAAGATTTTCATCAAATTGTAAAATTTGGAGGATTGGAAATTCCTCAAAAGGAAAATATGCCTTAAATGTTGTCTATTCACATACCTGAAATGTGCATGTTTATGTCATGCTTTTGTCCACACTGAAAATACATGCAGCCATGTCTTGAGCTAATTGCAGCAGATCACAACCTCAACTAACACATTGGATGTGAGAACACCTTCCTTGCCAGCAACCTTCCTCTTCAGAATGTAATCTAAGCTACAGAGATGAGTTTCAGGAAATACCCAACCAAAAGTCCTAAAGAATTCTGGGGGTAGAGGGAGAGAAAACGATTAATTAATATATTAATTTTGTAACTGAGATTAAAGCCAAGCCTTTATTGTCCAAGACTGTGAACTGCAGAGTAATAAATCCTTGCAGTGAAACCCATCATTTTGTTGTCAGGAAATCAATGCATTGGCTCTCATTTTACTTCTGACCCTGCCACTTAACCCCTTCATGTGTCTTTCCTGGTGCTCCATTTTATTTCATGAGATAGAATTCTTCTAATTTTAAATTTGATCCAGCATTTCAGATGCCTCGAGGGGAAAATATTTATGTCTCCTCCTGAAAGACCATGGGCATAATTGTTGTTTTTGATGGATTGCAGCAGGATCAAGAAATTTCCACATTTTACTTTTGCTTCTTGAGGGAAATAAATGAGGCCAAAGCATGTCCTTGCTAGTGTTGCATTTGAAAACAAGAGGAAGATTTGTCATGTCAAGTGCAGTTTAAATACAGAACACACCCTTTGAACCAACTTGTTCTAAACCACCTACTACATATCACTACAAAGTGTTCATCTGCAGTGCTGTTTGTGCACAAGGGTATACTTAGGATGGAATGACTGGATAACAAGGAGTTACTCCAATTATGCCAATAGGGCTTTTCTTACCAATTTTTGACATCTACTGCCACCACTATCTTTTCAGTGTTAAAATACTGGAAACGTTACAGATGGTCCCATATCCACTTATTTCATCACTTGTGGGATGCAAAAAGAGCATAGCATTCAGTGTTCAACCTCTCTTAGCCAAAATGCAGCCACTCCTTTTACCACTGCTATTGGCATGATGAAAGAGAGTAAGTTAAGATAAGATTAGGAAGAATATTTTTATTCTGAGGGTGGTGAGGCATTGGGACAGGTGGAACAGAAAAGCTGCAGATGCCCCATCCCTGGTAATATTCAAGAGGCTTTGAGCAACCTGGTCTAGTCAAAAGTGTCCCTGCCTGTAGCAAGGGTGTTGGAACTAGGTGATCTTCAAGTCCCTTTCAATTCAAACCATTCTGTGATTCTATGACAACCCAGTTAAGCATCTTGTGCACATCTCTTCTCTGAGATGCTGTCCTGCAAACCTTGAGGTCAGTGCCAGCCCCCATGGCACTCCCCCAGGTGTGCCACCTCCCTTCCACCACTGCCCCGCCAGCTCCCCCGGGCCAGATGGCAGCAGGGCAGTGGACACAGGCTTTGCTCAGAAACTCTGAATTACAGCACTCAGGTCACTGTTTCAGACACAGAACATTGCCCCATTTCTAAGAGAAGCCTCCTGCAGTGGCTTTGAGCTGAGGGCAGCCAGTCAGTCAGCGTGTGCACTCTGCCCTTGCAGACTGCGGGGTGCCAGCACACTACTGTGGATGGGACGGCTGCAAGAGTGAATGGGAACACTGCAAGAAAGAAGGTGGGATGTATCTCCCAAGATATCAGAATAAGATGCTCTCAAGTCCCATGGTTGTGAGACTACCCAAGTACATGGTAAATAAACAAGAATAACAAAAGTCATTGCATTCCTACTGGAGAACAAGTTTTGAACCTGTCTCTCTAAAGGGGAAAAGCTAATGAGCTCACATAGCTCCTGTGCCTTCCTGGTTGGAATTATGACAATATTTATACCCAGTGGTAAATGTGCAATAATTATTTCCAGATGTACATAAATGTTGTTTATTTTTTGCACATTAATCTTTCATACAGTCTACATGCATTGCAGAGCTCAGATGTTTACTCAGCATTCTAATATAACACAAAGGGGTTAAAAAAACCTATGTGGTCTGTTAAGCTTCCTTAAGAGGGAGCTGATGGTATCTGCCTAGCACCCTGACTTCATTTTACTACTGAAATTCTGGGGATTTATGTAACTGTCCTGGTTTTTTCCAAGGTCTGCATTTTTGTCCAGCTAACTCAGTTCCCAGTGTTCCAGTAAAATTTAGTGAAAATGAGCACTAAATTTTGATGGCTATGGTTCTTCTGAAATATTTTTATTATTCCATGGACAATATTAAGAACTCTGGGAGAATCCCCACATTTTCCTCCTGAGCTAAAGCCTGAAGATTTTGGGTTAAATAGATGAATCTATTCTTCTTACTTAATGGCAGTGTTAAATCACAGTAAATATTGAAAATTTTGTTCGCCTTTGTGAAACATTAAAGTGGGGCAAGGGACATTGGCTGCATCAACCCTGATGATTGAGTCACAAGAGGCAGTGGCAAGGTTTTACCTCACCCTGCCAACAAAAGCTGCCCCTGAGACACACAGTGACCACATGTTTTGAGGGCATCTGGCACCATCCCTCACTTACCACCTCAGTCGTCAATCATCCCTCCTCATCCACTTGGAAAAAGGTGCTACCTTTCATGCCTCCATGCAAACGTTTTCTTGTCATGGGAGATTTACCAAGAGCAACTACACCACTGGGAATGTCCTGATCACTGCTTTGCAAATGTATGGAAATGTGAGTTGTTCAGCAAGAGCTGTGACAGAGAAAAAAATCCAGGCATCAGAGATGGAGTAATCTCCAGCTATTCACATGTCTGTATAAAGTTTTTAGTCTTTTGACATCTGAATATGGGGGGAAGGCAATTAATGGGGCTGTAATGTGTAAGCTGCAGGTCTAACACTGGCTTTGCACTGGTCTTCAACACCTGTCAATAAATGGTGGCTTTTAAACACTAGATGTGCTACCTTATTTGTTTGCTCAGCGATTTCACGATCCACTGTAATTTTAAAGTTGCACTTGGTGTTTATTTTTAGAGATTAACCTGACCTTTTCAAGCAGAGCTGGATTTTTATTTCCTCTTTAGCTCTGGGGAAGTTTGATAGAATAAGATTTTGGTCCCAGCTGTAGCCAAGGTGCCATGGTCCACTGTGACATTTACATGAAGGCCTGTGTTCAAACAGTAAAACATTTTCCTCAGGAGTCTTCAGATTTAGTATGGCTCAGTCCATGCCCATAATACAGAGTAGATCAAAAACATATATCATCTGATACAAGGTTCCTTACAAAACACAGACTGATTCTGTGTGAATTTGGCTCATGTGACTAATCAGGCAGGTGTCCATGAGTTTATTCATATAGAGATCATCCTTGTTCATTAATGTCAGCAAACTGTGACTAATGCTTAGTTCAGTTTATCTTTATGAATCCAGCTCCAACAAAGAAATGTCAGCACTAAACTTATCACTCACCAAATTACTTTATCATATTTGAAAAACAGTTACAATGAACATAAATAATGAATAGAGAGAGGATGTTCGATTTTTTTATCACTTCCATTGAATTATATATCAAACATTTTATTGAACAGTCTAACAGTTGATAATCAAACAACAGTTTTGTTTACCAGAGAGTGTTTTGGCACATGCTTTTTTTATAGAACAGGCAGTGGCCAGATACCATCATTTTTGTTATTTCCTATTCCCTACACGGTAAAGTTCAGCAGCCAAAAGTTGAGACAATTCCTCAATGAGCTGTAAGAAAGAACACATAGATTATGGAACCATCGTTATTTGAATAGGTTGTTATTTTCCTAGGTTTGGGAAGAGTTGCCTTTCTATTTCTTTTATGAATACACTACATTTCCCTGAGCATTTCTCTGGGGTAAATAAAAACAGACAAGTGCTGCTTTTTTCTTCAATGAACAACATCCCCCAGGGCCACTGGGAGGGGTCTGAGATGCAGAAGCTGCTCAAGTCCCTTCAGGTGGCCCTGTGAGACTCTCCAGTGCCCTTTCCTCAGCAGCAGCATTATAACCTCTGGCAAGATGAACCCTTTGGAATTGCCTAGTCACAGACAAGATATTTTTCCCTTCCTTCTCTCTCCAGTTTTGTTAATCAAGAGCAAGACTTCAAAGCAATTAATTTTATCTTGTGTCATGTTTGATTCACACTTCACTTTTGCTATTACAGGTGTAGCTCTTGGGAGTTTTCATCAGCTACTAAATACGCAAAATGGAAATCCATAGTAAGACTTTCCTCTGTCTGCAAAATCTTCAGCATGTCCTCAAAAACCTCCTATACTCTTCCTATATTATAATTGGCCCAGTTCCATAAATATGTTTGGTGTCCTTATAAACACTGGAAAACTGAGTTTACTAGGATGTCTCAGAGCTTTCTAGGCAGCAAAGCTTTCAAAGATATTGCAACCATTATTACTATCTCATACTGAATAATCAGAGAGGTAAAAAAGTCAAACTGTCATGTAGCTAAAATGTCTCACAGACTTCCACTCTGTCACAGACTCCACAAAAAAGTAAATCAATCCATATTGCTTTTCTTTTCTTTCCAGACCACCCACTTGCTCATTGTACTGGATTTCAGTTACTTTTGTTATCAACATTAAAATATTATAGACTACCTAAAGAAAAGTCAACATTTATAAAAGGCCATATTTTTCTACTTATGAAGAGAAAGATTTCTTCCCATGTTTGTACAATCATATTTCTCTTCAGCCTATAGAATGATTTTAGGGACTCTGACTAAAGAAAAGTTTGGGGCTGGATAAAAATAAACTTTGATGGGTTTGCTGCAACCAGTTACCAAGTGGTTTGGGTTCTGTGGGTTTTTTTCCTCTTGTCAGCTTCTAGTCTACATCATGAATCTGAAACATATGAGTAAATACTAAAAAACTACCACTGTGTTCTTTGAAGTTTGAAGCTCAGGAGACTGTTGAGCTTTTCAACTCAGCATCTTGGAGGTGGTCTTTTACTCAAGGTGAGGGTAGGAAACACCCTTCACTTACAAGATAAAATGATGGATTAACATTATGGGGGAATGCTCCTATTTTCCTTGTATTCCTTTTGAACTCAGTTTATATAGCGTTTGGTTCAAGGTGGTAGATCTGTGATCAGAGCATTCTTGCTATGGAGCTGAGGATTATACAGGGCAAGGCAAAGAAGATAAAATCTTCTCAGGAATTATTCTTCACATTATTATCTCATCACCCAATTTAAGGTATGATATCTTTTCCTCAGTAGGAGGCTGTGGAACAGCTGTAAGAAAACACTCTGAGAACAGAATTTGCATTTGTTCTTATTTATGACTGACCTCCTTCCCCTGAACTTTGTCTTCAAATAATTAAATCAAACATCATTGCCAAGAGGCCAATGCCAGTATTTTTTGCATGCTAATCATTATTGAGGACCACAACAGACTCATGGGCTTAACTTGCTCAAATTAATGGGGAAGACTTCCAGTTGACTGAAGCTCCCCTTCAGTCATTAGAGCAATGTCTATTTATCCTGGAGAAGGATTTGTCCTGAACTGTATGATGGATCAGTCTCTTACTACAACTGTGCTCTCTTTCCATTCTTAATTAGAAGCAAATAATTAAAGTAACTTGATCACACATGAAAGAAAAAAGAACTGGAAAGTCAAGTATTCTATCACAAAGGGTACAGAAACATCAACTATCATCTATGGCTTCCTCCAGGATTATGGTTAGCTGCTTTCCCAAATGCCTCAGTTGTCCACTCCAGGTGAGCTGTACAGGGTTCAGTTGGTATGATATGATATGGACATTAAGAATCAAGGTAAAACCACAAGTTCCTTTTTCGCTATCTAATTGATATTACAGGCAGAGCTCTAATCAAATTGTAATGCTATTTAGTTACAAGCCATTTGGGAGGATATTTGAACCAGCAACCTCATGGTACAAATAACATTCAACATCCCGTGTTCTCCTATAATTGGCCAGGAAGGCTGAAGGAACCTGTTTCCCACAGACATGCAATTACATCCAGGAAACACCCAGCCCAGAGCAAACAGCACTATGTTTTGCCACATTTGTCATCTGACACACTGTTTCCACCAGCCAAGACTGGAGCTGGTCAAGTCAGAATGCCAAGGGGAGCTCTTTGCATTTGCTCACACTGCTAAATATGCTGTCTGCTGCATTTCTCTGGTTAATCTCTTTTGTTCCAGCTGGGGAAGCAGCATAGTTGCTCTGGTTTCTAAGTCCCATATGATTCCACTCCCACTTAGGCAAGTAAATGCCTCTGGGATGGCACTGCTGGTATTATGAAAAGCCCCATGGGTGAGGAAGCAGTGGAATCTCTTTAGAGCTATTGGGGCACAAAACTTCAGAGCTGGCATACTGAATGTGGGGTTTTCCACAGATCTCATAGGAGCTTTAGGAGACCAAATTCCCTGTGCAGTCTGTAGGCACGGAGTTATCACTAAATTCCTTATTCTGCCTTACCCTTCACAGGCAGCAATTCAGTGGTTTATTACTATGAAACTACTGAGTGACTGCGTGGAATGCAGCAACAAAATGCAGCAAAAGATTGGACAAACAATCACTTTTTAAAGGTGTTGATTAATGCTTCCTGCAGAATCTGAAGTCTTTGTTAATTATTCTTTGCAAGAATGAGTTAACCTGCCAATTTATTGTAATAGCATTGTGTAAACAAAGGCAAAACCCCTCTCTCAGTCTTATATTTTAGTCTCTAACTTCCACTGACTCTCTTCTCCCTATCACAGTCTTCTGTAACTTTGCTGTTGTTTCTCAGTCTCTTGCTGGTTAGAGTAGTGTACCCCTGCATAAGGGGTGGGCAGGCTGTTTTTCTGCCAGGCATCACAATTCCCCAGGTTCCACTGCCAGCTGGGAACCAGGCTCTTGGGTCTCACTGACCAGTGAATCTCCACTTAGGCAGAAGAGCTCTTCCTTGTTAGCCCACACCACGATGGTGCTGCACAGGTGGTCAGACCAAGCTCTCCCTACCTGTGCAGAGGCAGCACGAGGCAGCTGTGCCCATTATCTCCTCCAGCAGCCCCCCTGACACTGCACTCCCTGGCCTGGGCAGCTGGTGTGACCCACAACGAGAGCCTGTCCCCAAGGGACCCACAGTGGTCACTCGCTGCAGCCCCCCTACAACACCTCCATGTTCTCAAGACCATGAAATATGAGCAGAAAGGAGGATTCTCTGGGAACTACAAATCGTAGAGTCACTCTGAAAAGAGAGGGATGTACCAACTTTTAGCAATAGGTCTTTTGGCTGAGCTTCTCCGACTCGAAGATGAAGAGAAATGGGATCAAGCCTACTCCAATGTTTTGCTGTGCTTGATTAAATGCCACCCTACAGGAACAGGCATAAGAAATAAAAAGCATTCTAGAGAATTGCTTACTGTGCAAACTATTGATAAATAGTTTTGAGGTCTCACCAATTAGATTACCTTCCATTTGATTCTTTGATATAATTTTCCTTCACTTACATTGTTTCTATGCAAATTCTGTCTGAGATAAAAATAGATGGTAATTGAATTAGAAAAACCGGGACATATCATCATCTGTTTTATATCTTCTGGGCTGAAATATTCAGATCTACTAAGGATAAAGCTTCTTCTAATTTCAAAGATCATCTTCAAAAAGGCACACAATAATATATTACAGGCAAAGTCCTAAGAATAGGAGTCTACTGCGTCGCTGGAATTTTAATTGTCAATTGAGTAATGGTCCAGACTGCAAGTCTCCAGGAGACAATGTTATGTAAGTGGAATTTGGCTCACTAATTTATACTGAAACCTTCTGTATACTTTATTAAAGTGTATGGGCATTTATGCCCAAAGAACTGCAACATTAGCCCAGTTGCCTCCAAGCTGATACTTTCTCAGGTAGCAGAAATAAAAGTAGAAACGGGGTAGAAGAAACCAATTACAATGAAGAATAATTCTATGTTCTCTGACTGTGGGATCTCCATCACTTAAAACAGCAAAAAATGCCAACCAGTCCTAAACCCAAATGATTTACAGTATTTGAGCAAAGTTGGCCAGAACAAAGATGTCAGTCTTCTGAAAAGCTTAGCCTTTTTTTATTTAAAATCAAAATTATTTGTAAATTAAGGGCCGCTTTTCATTTATCAGCCTTCCAAAATGCAAATCATGGCATGCAAAAATAATTTCAGAAACTCAGTTACCTCTAGTCATTCATCAAAGCACTAATAGTACTCTTTAGTCAGGGTTAGAAAAAAGTTTCAAGATCAGTGCATTATCTTCACGCACCATTAACTGAGTGCCTCAGGCTGTACTTCATATGCTTGATGAAATGGCACTCATGCTGTCCCATGTACCTGCAAATCAAGGCATTAAATATACCTTTTTTCAAGGGAATCTCAGGCATATTTGCCAAGGCCACATAGGCTGATATGGTCTACATTGAATTCTGCAGGGCATTTTATTGAGGCGCAGGTTTGGGGGTTTTTTTGTTTAAAGTATTTTAAGGAGAATAACAAAGTACATATTAAAATAACTAAAAACTGCCTGATTGGTGAATCTCATCATGTCTTAAAGGAGATATATCTGTTACAAAGGTCATTCCAGCCTGGTCCATAGAGACAGGTCCCTGAGCCAACATTAACAGTTTATCAATCATTTAGGAACATGAAGTATTTGCTAGTGGCATTCACTGTAGATCAAAATAAAAATAATTGAATAGCTGACTGCAGAGGCTGAGTTATCTGAATTGCAAGGTAAGTCTGTCACCATCCAACCTGCACCTGGGAGTCAGGGACACAGGAGATAACCACGGACTAGGAGACCCAGACTGGTGATAACAGCCAAAACTGTTGGAAGTAATACTACCAAAGACTGCCATAAGTCTTCAGTAAACACAGAATAATGAAGAGAGGTAGCAAAGGGAATCTGGCCCTGTGCACAGCCTGGGTAAAGCTGCTATGGAAAAATTCATTCTTTTGCTGAGCTTACACATTGAGGAGGATGTGGGACTACAAGAGAGAGCACAGAAAATGTTTTTAACTGATCCAGCTTCTGAAAGAGACATGACACACCATAAAAAGGATTTATGATAGTCTGGGGAGAAACAGAGCACAGCTTTATTCATGCTGGAAAGGACACTGTTTGAGATTTAAGATTAGATATATGTGACTATTTATACTTGGAAACAGCCTGTAAGGGGAAGAGGGAACTTATTACCAAGTGCACAAATCAGATTCCCAAACACAGGTAGCAAGTATTATTTTCAGATGCCCCAGGGAATTCAGCCAGGTCTCCAGATGGCATGGAGGACTCTGATGTCCTGCAGCAACAGCAATCAGAGATCAGCCAGGACTCTCCCTGTCCAAGATTCCCAAGGGCACCTCCTATGGGACCTCACCTTAACAGGGTTCAATGTGAGATCAGACACTGCTCTGGAGGAGTAGGATAATCTGCTCTGAGATGAAAACCCCAGTGGACAGAGGTGAATGGTGGATAGTCAGTGCACTCATCCAGCTTCTCTTCCATGTGGCCAGGACTCCCTTTGTTACACATCCCCTCCTTGTACCCAGCTTGGACATACCCATAGTGTTCCTGTCACACCTGGTGATATTCTCTAACTGTGGTCAAAATCAGAGCTCAAAGTTCAGGTGATTTTGTGGTGCACAATGACAGAGCTGCTTGATAAAGAAACCTGGGTGTGGACCAGGATCCCTCCACAATGGACTTGGTACAGCATGGACTGAAAATGCCATGAACATGGCTCAGTGTGTCAGACTTTCTCCCCTCACTCCAAGGGCTGTGATAAAGCACCACTGGCAGACAAAACCTGCTGTAAGTCTTAGTTATCTGCTCAGAGTGCAGTTGTGTTAGATTTGGGATCAAAAATGAATTTTCTTCAGCTTATACTCACAAGGATCAGAGATCTCATCTGCTTTCACCTTGGGGCATATGATTTCATCTATAAGGTCTTAAAAGCTTCAGTCTAAAGTCTTCAGTCTAAAGAAGTCTTCAGACTAAAATGAAAACAAATAGGTGAAAATTTTGAAGTTTCTTATATAAAGGGAGTAATAAACTGCTAAACTGCTCTTTCTCCTTCCCTTTAATCTCTATGGAATTTGTAAGTTCACAGAGCATAAGAGAATTGAGATAGAAGAAAGGCAGGAGAGGCAAAATGCAATTCAAACTGCAAAGAGAATAATGTCAGCCACGTGTGCACCCAGGATTCAAAAAGCAAATGAATAAATACATATTTCTGAATTTTCTGCAGAGAGGACACTGGATGTGGAAAGACTAAACAACAGACTAACAGTTGTTTATCTGGTGCACTACTTAGTAAGTGTAGTTATTTTCACACAGTCCAGTGCAATTTATCTCCACATGCAAAAGGGAATCCACTCAGTGCAGTAGGACTACCTGCAAATGTGAAGTCAAGATTTCATCAGCACAAGTGCCAAGCTTGTGAAGTTCTTATCCAAAAGGAGAACTTTCCTTCATGCATTCAGAAATGCATAAACATGGATAAACATCTTGCTGTATGACCATCCAGGATTTTAAAATAATTATTTACGTCTCTGTGGTTTTTTACGTCGACCACCAACTGGTTAATTCAATAAGATTGATATCAGCAGAAATCTAATCACTAGACCACAAAGAGTAGGCATACTCTGGATTCCTCTTTTTTCTAGGTAGGCATTTTGTTTCTCGTATTCTGACATTTTTCTTTGGCCCCATAGTACTCTTGGCACAAAGGAAAGATCCGTTAATCTTATTGCAGTATTGCTAAAGAAGCCCAGTCATGAATTAGGATCTCATTGCACAGGCTCTATATAAACACAGAATGAAATGTTGATACCTAAATTGGGCTTTTGGTTGGAAGCTGTTTACAATCTTGACTGTAAAAGGATTAGCTTCGCCTAAATGGCATGAAAGAGTGAGAGGTATATCTGTGCAATTGTCTCTTTGTTACAGCATCAGGCACATTTGATTTGAAAAGGCCTATGAATGCACGCCACAATCTGGGCATTACACAGCCTTGTAATGCAGATGGGCCATGGAACAAACCCGTCAGCTCACCCAAGGCATGCAATTTTCTTATGGGCAAATCCTGTTTGAATAATTTCCTTCATTCATTTAAGGATTAGAACTTCTGCTTTCAGAAAAATAGATTTTTATGCCTCCCTTTTGAATTCTTTTGGGTATGAATTACCTGGTATGTTCCCTACAGCTCACTGCCTGCACTGGAATGCCATGCAGGAGCCAAAGAGCTTTGCTTAAATTCTTTGTGAAGTGCCCCAGTGTTTTATTTCCCCAAAACACAGCCTTGCATCCCAAAGAGCACATTGATCCTCAGCTCTGTGCACTTTTTGGTAGAACGAAGTAGATTGCAAAACGTATTCCCAGAGGTGGGGAAAAAAGAGAAATTTCAATATTTAATACTTAATCTTTAGCTTTTTAAAAATGTTTATCAAAAAAATCTCTTTAATGCAACATGCAATGGCAATTGCCTGTGTTTTAGGGCAGGAAAGTATGCTTTCATAGTACTTTTCTCTGTCTAGTTTCTGGCTTCTTTGAGATGCTAACAGAAAAACAGATGGCAAACCTTGCAGTCCCATTTTGTGTCAGTGGAATTTAGGGCACACTGCAGTGATTAAACAATCCAGTTGAGGGGATATCCAAAAATGACTGCCTCAATGCTGAGCTGTGCCCTGTTAACTGGAGAACAGACAAAGCAATGCTTGTAGCCCTCAGCACTGAGCCCCTCAATTCAAATCTGCTCATGTAAAAGGAGATGGGATTTGGAAAGAGGGAAAGAGATCTCATTATAGGAGGTAGTAATGCTATAACAACAATAATAAATACAGGAATTTCTAAATGTTGTGAAACTCCACTTCAAAACCAGGCAGCTGAAACAATAGGAGTTTGCCAAAATCAGGCATGTGTCAACATTCCCCAAAAAGCACAGAGCAGGCATGGGTCTCCCAAGGAAAACTCATGGTTCTTCTTAACAGTTTCAGGTGTGCATGATAAGAGTCAGAAATACCAGAGATGGAAGGCAGGAAAGACCACCAGATACAAACAGATGTAGTGTATCATCTGGTATAAATGCTGGCAGAAAGCTTTAGAATTCAGGGCTGGCTGTGATTGATTTGTGAATGTCAATGTATTTCTACAGCCAGGTTTTTTTAGATGATGCTGATTGTGAAATAGCTCCAGGCTGTTCTGTCTCACCAAAGAAACGTGAAGAAAAATTGCACAACCCAGTACTCAATCAATACTGTAGACACATAGAAACTGACAATTTCCTGTTCCCATGGAAGAAACAAAGAGGGAGCATAGAGAGAAAAAACTGTGCCCTGGTAAGATGGTGACTGGCTGCCAGATCACCCAGACAAGGCCTTTACTGAAGCTGATTTTCACAGTTGAGGGGGACAGCTTTAATCTCAAGTTTTGAGAAAAATGGGGCTGGACATGCAGGTAAACATTTTGTCTAGACCCCTACTGTCTGCAGGCTGTTGAAATAAAAACCTTCTTTAGAAACCCTTGTGTTGCAAAAGCTATAAACCATAAACAAGTGTGTAGACAAAAGTGGGCACACAGGAATGAGCAGGGAGAATGCTGGAAAGGTACAAGAAGCCCATACTGATGTCTGCTGGGACAAAGAAAGGTAGCATAGCAAAGGACAGGTCCACAGTTCAGGCCCAGACTCATCTGTTCAGCTGAGTTTCTATCATTCTTTGAACTCTTTGATAGGAACTTTTCTCAGTAAAGAAATATTTCCTTATTTGATCTGTCCCATGCTCAGTTCATAAATTCTGCATCAGAGAAAGTGTCTATATCCCACATTGTCTTCTCCCTGCCAAGAGGAGCACCTTATGGGACTTCTATTATTAGTTAGGCACTGAGGTCAAAAAGGAATTTTATAATACCAAGGTTCTGGGAATGCTTTTCAAACACTGTATGCCTATCCCATGTGCCAGACCATCATAATAATTGCCCCTCCTGTGCCATCTACATGTGTATTCTTAGGCTTCAAATCCCCTTTACTTGCTAGGAAAAAATGCATTAAATAATTTCCTCCCTACTTTTATTCAAGCATTTTCTGTTTGCTTTTTAGCAGAATCAGACTGAAATGCAGCATAAAAGTATTAAGCCATATGCAAAATGCTTTATACTTTAAATAAGAAGAGTTTGTGATGACACCTTCATCTCTAAAACTTTTTAGTTGATTTCAGGTTTTTTCCAGATGAATTCTTTAGACCAGCTCTATTGAGGTTAATTTCCAATGTACCAAACAGCACTGTAACTAGGCATCATTAACAAAATAAATCTAGGAGAGGCAATTCATTTTTCTTAGCTAAATAGTTATAAGAAGAATGTGCATCTCTAACAAATGTTTGGAAATGTGTCTTCTCATGATGTTAACAGATTGCAGAAAAAACAGTACTTGGGCACTTTTATTGCAGAAATCAACTTAACTTTCTGGGAGACAGATTATAGCTGTGGGGGAAAACCCACTGATTGGGTCAGTGAGGCTAGAAAATTGGAAGAGACTTTCAGCCTTGCTTAGAATGGGGGATTAGCAGTGAATTGCGACCTGATTTACAGAGTTGTTTGTCAGTACCTACAAGATTCACTGGACACTTCTGAAAACAGCTCTGCACAGAGCAGCAGGAGCAAAGAAAAAAAGGTTTACTAAGTAAATGTCAGTTGTGGGAAATGTCAAAATGAAGGGAAGTTTAAACCTGTTGCCCCAAATTATTCGATCAAGCCCACAGAGCATGTGATTGAATGAAGAATGAACAGCAGAACTCATGGCCACACCTCCTCAGTGCCACCATGTCCAGTGTGCTCAGTGCAAGACTTCTGGGAGAAACTTAGCTTAGCACAAGAATTTGGCTATTGAAATGCTCCTGGTTCCTGAAGCAGGAAGGAGCTGAGTCCAATCCTGAATTCACTTTGGAGTGAGATGCTTTGAAGGAAATCAATCACTGTGAAATTCCAGGTGGGGAAAAGGATTTTTCATGCTAAGGAGTGTAAGTCTATCTGGACACCTGGGTGATGTGTTTTGGAAATTTGCCATGCAGCAGATTCCTGCCCTAGGTGAGAAGACAAATTTCAGCAAGTAATCCATAATATGTGCTGTGAACAGTGAGAGAAATAAACATTTGGTAAGCAGTTAATTGTATGGGATGATGTTACAGAGCTGTGCCTAAAGGCAAAGGTACATGGCACTTCTTCCAGCTTACTGACAAGCATGTAGGAGCTTTCACTATGCAGCAGTAATCCAGGAAGCATACAGGCAAGAAAACAATAAAGGAAAATATTAACAGAGAAATATGGCACTTTGGCAAAATATATTCTGCAAGATTTTTCATGGATATCTACAAAATATTACAGTCATTTAAATTCTGTGAAAATTCATTTAGGGCCAGATTTCTAATGAGGAGCAGGACAGGGACTAAGCAGAAAATTTTCGTATTTAGACTCTATACATATGTTTTGTCCACCAGATATGTAATTTAACAAACAATTTTTTTTTCAAATTTATGAGAAGCATTCAATTTCTGCTGTCAAAAACAAAGGAATAGAATTTTCAGTATTACATGTTTTACGTTAGAGCCTTTCAATGTTAGAAATTCCCTTCTAATTTAAAACTACATTTAATTTCAACTGTGTATTTTACATGCTTTGGAAAACCACAACTAAATTGAATAATGTAAAGTGGAATGTGCTTCCACAATGTGGGGTTTTGGTCAACAAACACTATGTTGGGTTTTTTTCTCTTGGACCATGGAGTGTTTCTAAAGTCCACTTGAAAAGTTCTCAGCTGACAGCTTCATTGAACTCTGAAAAACATCAGCATACAAGGCATTTCTTAGACCAGTATATAAAAAGTTTTTAAGAAAAGCCCCTGGTGAGGAATAATGGGCTGCTCTGCACAGCAGAGTGGTATTTGTCACACAGAGTTTCATTATTTTGCCTCCTGAATTTGTGTCCCCCTGTGATTTTTTTACGTTGTTCATTACTGTGGAATATAAGCAACCACAGCCTGTTTATGAAAAGATTGTGGTTGCTTTGACTTCAACATGGATACTGCCCTGAATTTTAGGCCCAAATCTTGCTCCTTGTGAATTAAAAAAATAATAAGTAGAATTTGTTTAGGCAGAAACCCACCCTCCCTTATATTGTACAGCTCTCAGATTATAGCAGCATTGAATACTATTAATTTTATCAGAGAATTTAATTTAACATAAGAATATTAATGTGGAAAATGGTCCAAATGGAAGATGTTTCAACAAACCCCCAAAAAAAAGTTAGGAATACATTACATAAGTACACAGGAATAGTTTCATTGCATGCATCTGGAGATCTGTCTCTTTTGCTGTACAGCATCTAAATGTGTTCTGCTGTGCTGAGTACTCTCTTATCACTTGGCCATCCAGAGACAGCAAGGAAGAAATGCCAAGGTTTGGATCCATGCTTGGCAGAGGTGCACACTTCTTGACAGTAGCTGCAAAAAGTAAAACAGGTACTAGAGCACACTTATGATTACTTAGTGGGAAAAATATTAAGTAGATTAATGAGAATCTGAATTAGGATGAACTTCTTGAAGTTTCAGTGAAACAAAACCAGACAGCCTCACTCTATCACATGCTTGCCTGACAGTGCTCTGTCTCAGTTTACAATATTGAAAAGAAATGAAAACTACAACCAGGTCAAAATGCTATCTTATTCTGAAACATATTTTTATTAGAAGAGAAGGTGCCTTCAGATTTTTCTTTATACTCTGTCTCCTATCAACCCCCATGCACAGTTCTCAAATCCATCCAAACCACTTCTTGCCATGTTTCTTTAACATTTCTGTCCCTACATTGGAGAAACAGAGATTTTTGAAGGCTGTGAGCTCAACTGCTCTTTTCACTGTGTAGGACAAAACCTCCACAATTATTCTATTGATGTAAGATGTTTATCTAACATGTAGATTGTGCTGAATTTTGTAAATGTTTGCTCATCTTGGAAATAAATCTTCTGTTCAGAGAAGCTTAATGATGTGAAGAGCTGAAGGCCACTCACCTCTCAGTTAATGAACCATTACTGAAGAAAACATACAAGCTGGGGATGGTGCTGTGCAGGGCCAGGAGCTGGGCTTGAATGTCTTTGAGGGTCCCTTCCAACTCTGTCTCATTCTCTGATTCTGTGATTCTGCAGAGCTGGATATTCCTTCTGTTGTGCTAAGGGCAAGTAAGCAGAGGAACCACCCCGCTGCACTTGCTCATTCCAGATCACAGAGCTCATTTGTACTTGCCTGAAGTCATACACACTCTGCACGGTACCAGCATGGTGATTTTCAGGTGGGCATGAGGACCAACTGTGGCAGCAGTTTCAGTTCCTACATTTGTGGGCAGCTACTCTCCCCTGCAGGGAATGTGGCTGCCACGTTTGTTCATGCTGTCACCTGGGAGGACACCTGCTGCTGGGTTTCCACCCTGTACCAAAACCACCTGCTTTGGGTACATAGTGTCAGAAGAGTGAAGGGAAAGCTGCATTGCCCTAGAGTTTTCTCACCTGGGGTAAGGTGAAATACACCTGTCTAAGAAAGGCATATTTCCATGAGCCTGTAGTGGAAAAAATAGCATTTGTTAAAAATCACATAGTAGTAAGGACCCTTTTACTTTGTCCTTCAGTACAAAACATTTTCCAAACATACACCTCACTTTGGAGATTCGCAGAGTACAGGGAGAAAGGAATGCAGCTCAGCAGCTCTCGTCATTATATAAGAAATTATTTATTCATCGTTAAAGTAAGTGCTACATTTTGCTGTGTGGTGAAAGCTAAGCACAGCTAATTTCAGATTTTTATAGCTTTTTCAACGCAAGCATGATAAAATGCCATATGGTGTTCTTGTAACTGGGCAAAGTCTCCAAAATCAGCACGATTCCCTTTCTAACCCACTCGGTGAGGTGCCTGCGATGGCCCCGTGGAGCACACGCCCTGCCCGGGATGTCCCGGAGCTGAGCCCCGGGCTGCTCTGCCAGCTGGGGATGCAGCCGAGGAGCCGCGGGCAGCCTGGGCAGCCTCTGCATTCGAAGAGCAAATGTCAGAGGAAGGAATTTGACCCAATTTGTGAAACGATGTGCTTTGCCTCTTGCTGCCCTCTGCTGTCACACGCCGGGGTGGCTCGGAGAGGCAGCGAAGCCGCAGCAGGGCTTGTCACTGCCGAGCACCAAAATCTGCGGGGGGAGAGGAAAACACGACAGCTGAAGTGCAGCCACGCAGGCAGGGGAAACCAGCCATGGAGTCTGTAAACCTGATCGCTGTGAAACAGCTCTGAAGTTTCTCCCGTGTGAGAATCTACTCATGCTTTGTTGGTGAGAGACATCAGCTGGTGGATGCGACGTGTAGTGCGTCGGCTTGGTCCTGTGCAGTGATCTGGAAAAGGAGAACACACAACAGCCAAGGGACCTGTAGGGTGTTGGCTTTTAATGTAAAAACCTACATCACAATTGCAAGGGTTTTAAATGTTTTTAGCACAGCCAATATAAGTGAATCCAAGAAGTAAAGTTTGTGACACTTTTATCTTAAACAATTGTAATCAAAGGCAATCTGACTATTACTTTAACTCAGTGTGCTGGGTCTCTTGGGTCAGTCATCTCTTTCTAAAAATGCACTCTTTCTGCAGCAACAAACCTCTAGCCAAAGCAGAGTTGATACTTCAGTAATATTTCTCAAACACTTTTCCAAATGTGTGAATGTACTGTGAGATGATCTGTCGAACACCTGTGGACCCAGTGTGAGCTGTCTGGCCCCTCTGGCCAGCCCATGATGTTGCTTAGAGTCACATCACCAAGGTGCACCCAGGGGACACTGAGATGAGAAGGAGGCCACTTCAGGGCAACCAAAACCAGAGCATGCTGTTAGTTCATTCCCCCACATTTGCTTCAGGTGCCACTTGTTCTTCATGCTTCTTTAATAAAGACTTGCATGAAGACCTGGGTTGCTCCACAAGATGATCTGTGTTTCTTTAAATGCTCATTTTGATGCGTGCTCTGTTACATGTATTACAAAGCACTGTTGAGTCAGCCTGTTCTCAGAATATACAGGTAACACTGAAAGTCTTGGTGCAATTGCAGCTCTAAATGCACATTGTTTTCATCTGCCACTTGATTGTGTCAAGGTTTTTATAGATGAAAAAGCATGTCAGTGCTGGACTGTAACCAGAGCTACAGCATGCCTAGGTGGGCAATCTCCCTGGCAGACTTCCCACTGCTGTTCCTCTGTTATATATCCTACCTCACTGGTATTTCTTACTGTGAAAATGGCACTGCCAAATAAGTGTGTCTTGCAGCAGCACCTGCAGATCACACACACTAAAAAGCTCTCAAACACAGATGATTAATCTCCAACTCTTATGCAACAAGCTAGAAACCTGTCTTTTTTTTTTCTCGAAACTTGGAATAGTCCCTGATAATCCTGTAAAGTGGTTTAGGGCAAGGAAATAGTTATTTAACAACACTGAAGAGTGTTGACAGCTTGTTCATTGACAGTTTGCTCTCAGGCATTCCTCAGAAAAGGTGGGAGTTTTACAGGGAAGAAAGCATACCTGCAAGAAGGCCACTCCTGTCCTGGAGTCTTAGTTGGATGCCAATAAACTATGCTTTCAGTCCCAGACCTTGGTTTTAAAGGCACTACAGGAAATCAGGTGTAGCCCTCAAGGGGCTGGAGCTCTCCTGTCAAAATCCACCCACATGTTGCCCCTGCAGATGTCAATTACAGCCACAACGATGGGAGAGGGAGAGATTAGGAGCTGAGAAGTATGATTTGTCACCTGGACTCAGAATTCAGAGAAGAAAACTTAAAAGACAAAGGTACATGTACCATCATGAAATGCCTGATGAAGGCAGATTGAGGAACCAAAGAGAAGAAGGTGTGTTAAAGTTGAAATTCAAGAAGGCTGGTGAAGAAGCTTCATGGAAGAGAAAGAAATGTGCTCTGAGGGCACACTTGCCTTCAGATCCTAGAAAGCTACCTCAGTTTCCCCAGTATCTCTATTACTCTGATGAAAACAACCACTATTTTTACCATCTGGCAAGAGAAGTATTCCAGCCCACATATCATTTTTCACCTGTAATGTAAAAAAGGATTTTCTCAAAACAAAACCAACTTGAAACGTTCAAGAAGCATCACAGAAAACTGAGAAAAACATCCAGTTTTCACCCAGGACATTGACTAGCATGCAGTGAAGGAGGCATATGACATTCATTCAACTACCCTTAATCAAAGGCAATATTGAACCATGGCTCATTGATTCATTTGCAAGTAGTGAATGAGGCAAGGTTGTCAGGGGAAAGGAAAAATTACACCTTATATCATGATGTTTATAATGCCTAAGAGAACTGAATTGCTATTACATATTTAATCTGGCATTTCCTCACTTTTGAAGGTAGAATTTTGCAGCCTGAGTTATAATCCTTTCCCATATCTCATTTAGAAAGCAATAAATATACAGGAGAAGATTTGTATTTGAGCTCTTGGCATTTCAGGTCTAAAAGAAAGGGAGGTGGATGAGATTTCCTCTAAAGCTTTGATATCCTGAAGTCAAATGAGTGATATAAAACCAGCAAATGGAAATATAGAGACAGACAGGCCCACCTTTGGAGATCAGGCTTTTTGTTAAGCCTGAATAATGGTTAGCACAAAGTAGCCCTGGCCTTTAAGCAATGCTACAATACAAATGCATAATAAATATTTGAATTAAAATACTGCCATGACACATTATTTTCCATTAGAGTTTGTTTTATTTGCCGTCTCATTCTTCAGTCTGGTTTTCCTATTGCTTCTTGAGTGTGCTGTTGTGTTTGTTTATCCCAGGCAAGAGGGACTCCCTATGAAAATGTGGAACATGAGAATATTGCAAACAGAGCACTAGGCCCAGGCAGAGCCATTGATATTTGCACATGAATCAGTGGGATCAGTATCTGGCTGGGTATTCCCATGAATGAGGGTAAGCTGCTGTGCAGAATTTACTGGTGGCCAAGTCTTCTTGGCATGTGCAGCTCTCTGAAACAAGAATGAGGTTAGCCAAAGTATCTATTTACAGCATTACTAGAAAGGTAATAAAACAGAGTAAAGATGACATAGGGAGTCATTTATTTTAAAAAGTAATTTTTTTAATGCACATGGAAGGGCATTTCAGCTTGAATTTCTAATATCATGTTATTCTGGACTGTTTTATGGCCACCATATTAATTCTGTTGCTTAAAGGGCTTTGGCTCAGAAAGCAGTTTGGTTTCAATGTTGCTTTATACATATAAACCTGCAATGCATAATTCATGTTAAAACCAATGAGACTGTGCTTTTGGATTCGAGACTAATGTATTTCATATCATGTTGCTAAATTAAAAGGTAATAAAAGGTTTTGAGGTGGCAAGAAATGAGGAGGGACATGAATTCCTCTTTTTCTCATGTTATGAAACAGATAAAATTCACACCATTTAAGAAGTAAAAGAGACCATCTAGGCAAAACATGAAGCTGTCTTGCCACATGCTGGGACTTGTCTGGAAGAGTTACTAAATTACAAATACTAACGGCTTAAGTGATTCCATTGTTTGCTTGTTTTTATTGAAATGACAGAAAATGGAAAAGCTGACACATAAATACATAATCATATCATGTCACTGTACTGATGAAAATCTAGTAGGAAAATGGGGGAATTTCTTCTATAAGGAACATAGAAAGGTATTCTTTTTCTCCCAAGCCTCCCCAACTGAAGTGGATTGATTTATTTTCAGACTGAGGCCATGTGAATATACATTTCTTAGCCCAGTACTTGGCCAAGAAAATTTGTGCATGGGATTTCTGCTGTTTTCTTCAAGCTTTGATAAACTGGCAATAAATCTTGAAATGCATGTTGCAAAAGGTGATGATGACTGGGAGCATCAGCATTCCCATATGCAGTGCCTGAGAACGATCTTGGACAGCAAGGAAGGGGTGAAATTCTTGGCCATTGATCTACAGCTTGGCTCTAGATCATATTTTTTCATGGTGCTGTATCATGCTGCAGACATGTCTCCCCAGGATAGTTCCAGCAGGCAGCACATGCCTGGGAATTGCAACTGGGTTGGTGCAGCTCCAAATGTGCCAAGCCCATGCCTGTGGGAGCTTTGAGCTCAGTGCAAAAGCAGAGGACATCAGACAGGCACAGTGCTGCCTGGGTACTTCTCTTTAGATGCTATTGCATACTGAAAAAATACTTCCTTAAGGCAGTATGTCCTTCAACATAGGATGCAAAAGTTCTGTTTATGGGCAGATTTCCATTATCACTCTCCTTTTTCACATTTTATTTAAACACCCTCTCCACCACATTCTCCTTTGGGGAATGATCCTTTATATGTTTGGTCCCAGTCCAGGGATGAACTGTTCATGGTATGTGGAAATTGTTGGAAAACTCCCTTCAGATATTTTTGAGGGATAGCAGTGTAAAACAGAGACCTCCACTTCTCCCATATATACACTTTTTTTCAGTTTAATTCCATTTCTCTCTCCTCAGTTGCTGAGTGTCTGTAACAGAAAAACCCCACCAGAACAACAGTGTCTCACCAAGTCCCCCAAGGACTTCTCACGAAGACAAGCTAAGATAACAGGGAGTGCAATGGAACAAACCTTACAGCAGTTGTCTTTAATAAAACCTGAAGATTTACACACAATGGAAAAAAAAGAAGTGAAAAAACCACAGTTTTCTAAGCCTTTATCATTAAGCTTGTGTGAATGTTTCTCTGTTTAAGAAACAGCATTTTTAGTTGTACTCTGCCAGCTTGTTTTGATTATGCTATGACTGATATAAAGGAAATGTTCCAGAACTTTTTTTCCTTAAGTAGCATTTAACTGAGAGAGAAAGCAAACCTTTGTTCCACATCTTTTTCTTTGTTTCTCTGTTTACCAGTAAAGCTCCTCTTTAACCTTCAAAAGCTTTGGAATGATGGGGAGAAGTCAGTTTGATGGCATCTTAAAATAAGGCACACCTGTGAAAGCAGATCAGTGGCCCAAAATAAGCTTGCTGATCTCACATACATTAGCTCTAGACTCACGCCAGTGTTTCAGAGATCAGCATCTGCCTAAAAGGCTTAAGATTTACATTTTTGGAGCTTGATGTTGATGCTGGCTACAGTTTGGTTTAATTTAATGAAAAAAGATACTGTTTCAACAGCTGGAGAATCAACTACAGACAAAGTATACTCAATGTTGTGATTGTACTACATTTTATAGTGGAAATCAGTTGCAATGCTGTTCTGGAGGTGGAAATCCACTTCATATAGTTTTGGCTCCAAGATGCAGCCTTCCACTTTATCTCAAAACTGAGCAGAGCCTACAAAAGTGCCAACATCCTTCAATGTGACCAGATGGGCAATTTAAGAGAAAGGCTAATCCTAAAACCACAGCAGAGGAATCCAGGATGGAGAAAGCCAGACAAGGCTCAAGGATGGCTGGAAAAGGCTTGCCCTGTGGGTGCTACTTGGGAACATGGTCCTCCCAAGTATTGACTGCCTAATTCCACCACGGGGATCAGATAGGATGAAGCAGCTTTATCAACTGAGAAATTAATTGCTGTCTAATAAGGGAGTACAGGGTCAATAGCCATTCATCGTCATTTCCTTTGTGTAGCATTCACACTCATTAGTCAGCTTCTGAATCTTCCTCCCCTTTCAGATTTGTTTATAGCAGCAGAGAGCCAGTAAAACACCAGAGCAGGCATACTAAAAACAGGCTTGCCAAAAGCACTCTCGTGCTAATAAGACACACATTTTCAGTCATGTATTTGTGTTGTCAAGTCCTTAACTCTTGATTTTTTTTGTCTAAAAGAACAGTGAAAGTGTTGAAGGTGTATCAGGTCTCACTATATGGTAGAAGACCTGGATTCTGTAATGTGGTTTATCAAAGCTGAAACCTCACAGAGAATACTGTTTTTTCTCATGTGTCCATTAGTTTTCAGTGTTTCATTGTTTAAAGTAAAAGAGGAAGAAAACCTTACTTTGCACTTGATATGGCAGACCATATTATGCTTCTGTGCCTGGATACCCATCCTATTTTCCCCAAACAGATTTCTGACGGGTACTTTTGTGGGGTTTTCTAAATGGCCATGGACAGCTGTAAAACATAGCCATAACCTTAAACCACCTCTACTGATCTTCAGCCCCAGGTACTACTGCTATCTATCCATCAAATCCACACATCAAATCCCATAAAGTGCCTGGTGGGACATCCCACTCTGCAGCTTGAGGAGCATTACAGAGTAGCACAGCAACTAATAGAAGCCAGTGGGGCTACTTAAGTCAGTCATGGGGCCACTGGGAGTGTGGGAGATGAGGAGGCAAAGCCAGAACAGAAGTGAAGGATGGTGTTGCCAAGGAAGCAATGCAAGAAGCAGTAACTGGAGCTGGCAGGGGAGAAAATAGGTGGTAGGAAGTAAGAGGAAGGACAAGACAAGGCAGCAGCAGGAAAGTCAGTCTGCAAAAGCTGTCAGCAACTACCGTATTAGTTTGATTTTCTGGCCAAAGTCTCTACCAGTCATTCCTAGACCTGGCCCTACCCATGGCTGCTAATGTGCAGTGGTTGAAAAGACATTAATTCTTGATGTCTAAGACACCAGTATTAGGGATTCATCATATGAATGTTGCTATTAAAAACATGCACCACTTTTCCAGCATAATCTTCTCTAGGATTGGATTCCAGAGCTGAAACCTCCTTCTGCTGTTGTATAACTTGTCATCTATTCCCAGAAAAAAATAATTTCCTTACATAAGTATTTTGAGACCAAGATAGAAATCTGTTAACTTTTTCTTCAATCCCTCAGTATAAGGAAAATTTTCCAGACTGAATCATTCTTGTGTTTTTCTTCCAAGAAACTTCCAATTTGACAATGTTCATTTTGAAAAGTATAGACTCCAGAAGTCAAATTTTCTAAACCAGAAAAATAAAAAAACGAGTTGTGCCCTAAAATATCCTGAGTTTGTCCTAAAGCCCAATATCCAGCAGAACCCAAAGCCCTGGCCTTGCAGGAAGGTACTGGGGCACTCTCACTCTATTTGTACATGAAGAATCAGCTCTTGGTGGGATTAAAGCTCTTGTTTGAAAGAGATGTCTTGAAATATTCATCACATCTATGTTTTGTTTTGCTCTTTCCAATCAAATATGAGATTCTTACATAAGTAAATGAATGCCATGAGTGCTTTTGTCTCAAAGGAGAAACCTAAGCCTGCTGAAACTTTCAATCTTAAATGGAAAGAAAGAATCTGCTAAGTCTACTCAGATGAAAGTATTGGATGCTAGGCTAGTCCAAAGAAAAATCTAATTATTAAAATTCTGACTTTTCTAAGAAACCTAAGCCTGCTGGAACTTTCAGTCTTGAATTGAAAGAATCTGCTGAATCTACTCAGATGAAAGTACTGGATGCTAGACTAGTCCAAAGAAAAATCTAATTATTAAAATTCTGACTTTTCTATTCTGAGGAAGTGAAGAAGTCTTAATTTTGGTGATTGCTGTATACTCTTCGAACATAGAATACAGACTTTCTTTTCAGTTTAGTTTCCTGATGCTGCAACAAAATGAGTTTTATCTATCTTGTCTTTGAAAGGATCTAACATTATGCTTTTTTTGCTTTAGAAAATTGTAAAAATTCTAGAATGTTTCAACAAAATACTGGAGTGAGTTTTAAGCAAGACTTCTTTTCATTCTTTACTTGTCCTAACTCATGACCATTGCTAGAATGAGCTGACCATTTCCTATCTGTATTGCAAAAGTTAATAGAACAGTGCTGTGTGCAGGTTACTCCCTGCTTACCCCAGCAAGAAACTTTGCAGATATTACCTGTACAAAACAATCAGATTACTTGTAGACATCTCAAGGCCCTCAAGCGTCTCTTCTTTGCCCTCAGATTTCTTGTTGCCATTTGCAGCAATTTTTCATTGCTGCCTGCCTGAAAAATCAATAATATCTCAGGGCATACCTGGGTAATCTGAGGGCCATACCAGGGTAGGAAGCTTTCTCTTCACATCTTCAGCCTGGGCCCCAGGGAGGCAGCAGACTTGATTCAGTGGGTCAGGTCTGCATGTTGCGCCTTCTGTTTCCCTTAAGAAAGTCTCCTCTGACAATGTCCCTTCTTTTTCTTCATGGAAGTGATTTTGATGAAAGGTGTACACCTCTTTCACCTCAGCATCACCCCCATGCTGTATGAACCATAGTCCTTGTCATTGCTCAGTGCCACTTGCAGAGACGCGCACCTACTGTGCAAGGGCACCTGGGGATGTGGGGCACTCAGAGGGGACAGACCTGCTGCACCAGGCAGGAATTTAGGAGAAGCTTCACCAGGAGGAGGGCAGAGCAGCCCTGGAAAAGGCTGCCCAGGAAAGCTAAGGATTCTCTACTTGACTGTTTTTAAAGCTCGGTAGACAAATCAGTGGCTGACCTGCTTTCACTTCAGCAATACACTTGTGGTGAGTGTGAGGTAGAACCAGAGAACTCCAGAAGAAGTTCTAGCCAGCAATTCTGCAATTCCATAATTATTTGGATAAACTTCAGGAGTCACCTAGGAAAAGCAGTGCTGATGAGAACCTAGATATTATTTTCTCAGACAACTCAGGCAAAGACAAGCGATATTTAACTTTACAATGAATGAAAAAGAAGTATGGTAATGCTTGAAAGCATGAAGTGCATTTCTTCAAACTTCTAAGTTAGAACAGCTTTGAGAAAAAGCATCAAGTTTATTACTAGATGAAGCACAGAGATTGTAACCAGAAGATGAAAGAACCTTTGTTCTCTCTGGAGCAGCCTTAAGTGCTCTGCTTTCAAAGTTTCTCAGTGCTTCTGAGAAACAGTCTGATTTCTCATCAACAGTTTCATTAGCCCTTGGGGCAAAATCTCTCTAAATCAGGGCGAACGTTACCTATGCAATGGTCAGTTGTCAGAAACAGTTAAGTTCATTATGGAAGAAGCTGGAAGTATTGTAGCTCTCCTTCCAACCACCAGCACACGTCACTGTCCAAAAAAAGAGCACCTGCAAGACACATGGGTGGAAGGGTTTTACTGGCCATTGTTTTGTGATCAGTTGGGTGTCTATGAGAGAAAGACAAAAAGATCAAAGGAAGACACAGATGGTGGCAAGGAAAAAGCCAACAACACAGACATAACAAGGGCCAGGAATGTGCCTCCGAGAAAAGCTAAGGGAAAAAGGAAAAAAGAGCTTTTAGAGTGTTTAATGGAAAATCGACTTGAGCTGTAAACAGAGGCCATGCCTTTTCTGCAATTCTTGCTGTGTGAAGAAAAAGAGGGCTTTGTACTTTCTTTGCAATTACATGGGATTGCATCAGAGAAACCTCATTTCAGAAAACATTAATTTCTCCTAGCTGGAACCCCCTATGACCCAGGGGTTTTATTTAAATTTTTACCCAGCTCATGTAAGTTTACACACAGTCACCTTGAAAAGTTATAGTATTGCTTTATTTACCCCTAAAACAGCACACCCAGCTCAACAGTCAGTCGATTATGTTTCTAACATGCCCATTGCTGCTTTACTGAAAGAGCTGCAGTTCAAGAGGTTTTCAGACAAGCTCATAAAGTGATCATGTAATGGGAAAGGAGTCAGTAGTTCAGGGCAGAGTGGGTATGTTTTTCAGTGGCTTCTTTCTCATCTTGCAGTTGCTTTGTTTTGTGTCAGAGTGGGTTTGAGAAGACGCTGGCGCTGTCAGACCTGGAAAAGGACTGAGATCACTTGCCCTGATACTGACAGTCTTATTTTTCAAAATGTAAGTGCAAAAGGTGCTGTCTTCCCACTCAGGAAATTGACTGAACTGGGGAAACTGTCTGTTTCCTCATTTATACTCCTAATCTACTAAATGTTCATGGAACGCAGTTAGTGAGAGGAGAATTTGGAGTAATTGGTGGATAGCAAGACATACAATCATAGAATTACCAAATTGTTAAGATTGGAAAAGACCTTTAAGATCATTAAATCCAACTGTCAACCCAACACCACCACTATGTTCACCATTAAGTCATGTCCTCAAGTGCCACATCTACACATCATTTAAGTACCTCCAGGGGTGATGACTCCAGCACTTCCCTGGACAGTCTGTTCCAATGCTTGACAACCCTTTTGGTGAAGAAATTTTTCTAAATATGCAATGAAAACCTGGTGCAACATTTCCTCTTTTCCTGTCACTTGTTAACCAGTTGTTCAACATAACTCATGCTTGCCTTGTTACCTGCGCCATGTTCAAAACCTGCTCTGCAAACAGTATCTCTCGTTGCCATGACAGAGTTTCACAGTGAACTTCCTGCACAGTATCACTTCAAAGTGAGAGGGCTTGGCAGTATCCCTTCATGTTGAAATCTGGTGAGTCCCTGGAAGAGTAAAGCCAAACATGACCATGTTGGACAAAATTTTAAATTCCCCAAACCAGATTTTTTTAAATACTATTTTGTGTTTGGAGTATGGCTTCCCTGACTTCATCTGCAGCTGAAAAAGTTCAGCACGCCTACAAGTCCTGCACTAAGAATAAAAGCAATGTAAAGTTATTGACAGCTTCTGAAAAGATTGGCTCGAGTGACTCAGCTATCACCACATGGGAGCTGTTTGACAGAAAAAGGGAGACTATCCAATTCTCCAGGGTAGAACATCACCCCCTTGCCATATGTTCTCTCGCTAAATTCTGTCTCATTCTCTATATTCTTTCCCGTTTCTGGGACCAATGGAGTGGGAACAGGTCTTATGGAATCTTTAACCATGTTCAGTTCCTGGAACTCTCTGTCCTGATTATAGAATGAACCTTGTCATGAAAGACAACTTGCATAAACATGAGAAGTACCAAAGTTTTCACCCTTGATAGTACTTTCATCAATTGGCATGTATTTTGCTTGTTTTTCAAGAACAGGAGAAAATCCCCATATTTGACACTGTGCTGCCACTCACAAGGGCTGCCAGGAGATAAATGGAGCCTTTAAAAGGCACTGCAGAGATCTCTGCTGTTTGGCTAACAGCATGCAGAAAATGGTGATAGCTGTCAGACACCACTACCAGTGAGCAGGGACACACGCCTTGATGCCTGGCTCATTTCTCCACCAGCCTCTTCTTATTCTCTCAGCCTTGTTAGGTCCTTATCTTTCCCTTTGGCCAGTCCCATTGCATCTCATATAGATATAGCACCATTTTCAGACCTACAGCTACTCATTCAATCAGACATAGTTTCTCCAATCAGGCTCCAGTTCTGGACTTTGATTTGAAACTCATAATTTTTCCCTTAGAAAATCTTTAGTCAACAAAAGACTTTCCCTATTGTTTCATTCTTAGCAATGTCTAAAAATTTTACAGAAATTTTCCAGGAGGAATCAGTCTAAAGCAGACATTTACCATTGAAATGGTGAATGTTTTATAAAATTTTAAGTGAGTGAAAACCAGGAGGAGTTTTGGGTGAGCAGAATAGGTCTGTCTTCAATATGATAGACCTGGTTGGTTGTATGAAACTTGTCATTATATTTTCAGCTGTGTAAACCCCCTGTACAGGTGATATCTTTAATGCTTCACTAATATGAAGCATCAAAAAACAAACAGAAAACAACAAAACAACACAAGACAAAGCATTAAAGATTGTATTCAAATTATTTTCCAAGGCTATTCACAATTTGATCTTAATACCATTTATATCAGTTGCCTATAAACATGATTTGCTGGTTTACCTCCTGCTACATGGCCCCAGTACATGTGCTGGACTTGCAAAATAAAACCACACCTCTGCAGGGTATCCCCCTCTAGTTCAAACAGTTACTTCCAGACACCTTCTGAAAAACACCTGATAGTTTCAGGAACAGCAGTCACTTATTTCAACCACCTCATCAAGGACTAATTGGCTAATTGATCCCCAGCATTTACAGGGGTGTCTGCCCCTGCTCCTATATAAAAGGGGTCAAGTGGTGAGAGCAGCTAGTTTCTCCATGTTACAGTCCTTGTGGTTAATGCACTTCTGGGAACAGAGATACTTGGGAGAACTTGCCCTGCAAGTGGGATGCAGAGCATGTGATGAGTGCCACTTAAAATACCAGCCTATTAGTTCCTAACTGCTACGTGCTATGGTCAGTCTGTCCCTGGAAATGTTAGGTAAAATGTTGTTGATTTTAGGCAAAGTGGAAGGCACCCTCTCTGCCTGCAGGTAGGCTTTCACTTGTCACTTGAGACAGACTCAAGGTCTGACATTGCATGGCCATGTTTCTTGCTGTAGACACCATTCCTCTCCCTTCACCTCTAGTCTGCTGCTTTTATTTTGCTTTTATTTCTTTCCTCTCAGGCCGAGAAGCTGGGTAAGAGATGTTTGTTTTGGGAAAAGAAGAAAGAAAACTACTCTGGAGTTATTGAAAAATGCAATGCAGGTTTCAACAAAGAGTCACTTAAAGAAAGCTAAAGAGCTCTATAGAGATCTTTTCTCTCTCTCTTTCTCTCTCTCTCTTTTTTTCCCCAGAAAACAAAGTGGATGGAAACAGCTGGAGACTATAACTTGGAAAAGTGAGAAAGTAAGATGAATAAAACTTCCTGTTTTCCTCTCCTGTCCCAACCTGCAGGGGACAAGGCTGGGGGGCAACCTCTTCAACCCCTTTTCAAAACAGATGTTGGATTCCCAAAGGACTCAGGTTTGGACTATTTCTCTTTAAACAAAACTATCAATTATTCTTTGTACAGTGCTCAAGGGTCTTTAGTTCAGCTACAGCTTGTCACACATAAGTAAATGTGGCAGATCCACTACTTAATTCTGATTAGCATAAAAAATTGGTTTTAACAAACCCTTATCTTTAAGGTTGATGTATGCCATTATTTTCAACTCCATGCATCACTAGAGTCTTCTTAGCTCAGTATCTTGCAATCAGTTTGGTTATCCTATTCACCAGTGCTACAATTCAATGAATGTGAAAAAGCAGTCATGAAATTTGGCTTGTAAATTCTCTTGCTGCAGGTGACAGGACTTCATCCTGCACCATTTCCCCAACTCTTTTCAGTTATCCCTTCGGGTGCACAAGTTGGGACACTTCAAGGCTCATAAACATAACAAAGTACTTACGTGTTTCAGATCAAGCTCTCAAAATCTAGGTTTTATTACTTTCAGTTTTTTATGGGCTTAAACACAGGTGCACCAAAGCTAAGAGCTGGTGTGGGATAAAGTTGCCTTGGCTGCTCTCTCTGTGCATTCCATCACTATAAAAACATCAAAAACATCACTAAACCCCTTCTAAAGCAGCCACACAGAAACCCATAAAATTGAGTAGAGCCAGAAGATCTCATTTCTATTCCTAGCAATGCTATTGAGACCTCTGAGATCTTGGCCAAGTCACCTAATTCCTCCACAGTCCTACTTCCCATAGCTGAGAAGGGGAAATACTGATTTTGGGCATAACACTTTGAGATTTCTGTCCTAAAGCTTTAGTTTTATCATGAACACTAAGCAAGGGCCTACAGTCAGCAGAAAAACAATAACAACCACTTCTCTAAGTTCAGAGGTTTCAAATAGTTAGCTCTTATGCAGGAATCTGTAGCAATTTTATAAGGCAGACCCCCTGCAATGTCACAGTTTAATCACTTAATTTAGTATTTTTTTTTATGGTTTAGTTTTATTAATTTCCATTGATAGCATAAATATTCCAAATGAAGATGGTTCAGGTCTTCTAACATACTCTGTGATGAGATCTATAATTGTTGGGGGTTTTTTCTTGTAATATCTGTATCAGCTCTACCTCTATTTCTGTAACTCTGTTATTGAACCCTCACTTCAACAATTAGTGCATTTATTAAGCATAATGCCAGCACAGCTTTTCAATTGTAAGGCCAGGCATGTGTTCAGAATAAGCATCTCTGAAAGATGGATTTTAAAATAGAATTAAAATATACCTACCATTACATAGAAACCATTCCTAGGTGCAACACTGGGTTGTGTGGTTGTGTGCAGTCTCACATTGCTAGGTTCTCACTGCCTCCCTCAGGAAACACCTGCAGCCCAAAATGTATACTGTTCATACTTTTTAGTGTACAAGACCTTTGTGTAAATTATACTGAAAGTTTTAAACAAAGCCTTTAAATCCCAGATGTGTGTATAAGTTCCTCAAACTGCAAAACATGCCAAATAAATCTAGAAATTCCTGACAATACAGTGACTGGGGTAGCAACCACAAGAACCCAGCACATCTGAACATTGAGCATATCTGATAGACCAAAGCCATGTAGACCTGTATCTGCAATCTGCAATGGGAAAGAAGTAAAATCAATGCAAGCTGAGGAACCATTCCTTATGTTTTGACAGTATCCATTACATAAGTGTTGATTTTCTTGTTTGTTGTCATGGATGTGTTCTAGTTTAACTCTCAAGGTTCTAGATCCACATGCAAAAATGCATCTGAAAGTCTGTTTGTTATTTGGGCCCTTGGGTCTTAAAATGTTTACCTGAGGCCCAAAGTCAGGCAAATTTTATCCTTATTTTATTCAGCCAAATATTCTGACTCACTGTTTTTACCTCCTTTCTGTAGAATCGAGTATGAGATCTCTGATTCCAAGCAATATGGAACCAAAGCAGATTGTTTGGGGCCCATGGCATTCATCAGAGCTGTGTCTTGTGGCTGGAGACACCAACAGAGCTGGACAATGCTACTTGGGCCAGGCAGTCTTGCTGGCATCAATGATCATTCCCCTTCCCTGCAAGAACAGGGACCTCATGGTCTTTCTCCAGCTGAGGACTTGGCCCTGAGCCACTGTCCTCTCTTAACAAAATGGTTTCAGGACTGTAAAGAATTGCTGTCCTTCCTGCTCTGGTCTGCCTGTTGCACCCCTGCCCTTCCTTCATGCATTTGCAAACAAGCAGCAGATACGGATTTCAATTGCCCTAAAGTACTTTTTGACGTTTTGGGTTGCTTATTTGACACAGGTCTGAGCCAAAGCAGATTATGCAGACCATGAGGCACAGCAGAGATTTAGGTCCATCTCTCTACCCCAAAATATTACACAGAGTGAAATGTGCATTTTTATGTTTCAGAGGTGCTGGAGCCATGGAGCTCTTTCCTAGACCCATCAGGTCTACCAGGGTACTTCCAGCCTTGCTCACTGAGTTATTCCTGCTGCTTGCAGAACCTTCAGGGTACTTGAAGCTCTGCACTGGTAGACAGTTGCTTGAATTTTTCCCTTTGCACTTAATTTTATGAGAAATTTAGGGCTGGGGCCAATAGTATTATTGGAACCAGCTCAAGATTTCACATAAAAATGAAATTAGACTCTTCTTAGAGTACCATGCACTTGTTCAGCAGGGCTTTTCCACTTTCCTTGAAAGAAAAAAAGAAAACGCTGCACTCTCATCAAATAAAAAGGCAAACAAGTCTAGTAGTCCAGCAAAATATTGCTTCCAATAAATTGCATGGGGTATTTTATCTCCACTTGTGTGCCCTGACTGCCTAATCAGTTACACTGAGCACAGCATCATTTGTAGTGTTCCCCAGAACAGCCCATGGTGCTGTCCTCTACCTTGTCAATAAGAAATCTTCACTCAGAGAGCATTTTTATGGGAGACTGAGGGGCTCTCCTCTCCTCACAGCCAGAGCTAGAGAGGTAACAGCCTGGGGCTACACTGAAAGGCCAGTGTGTGTCATGTCTGCTGGCTGGGCTGTGTCACTCACAAATAGCATGGATTTTGTTCTAATTTAAGTCCACTCACCTGACTTTGAGGAAGGAAGTTAAATGGTTTATCAACAAGTGCAGTTCTAGGAATACCACAAATGCATAAAGAAATAAATTGGGAAAGAGGATTCTGACTCATTAAGAACTTGCATTCCAGGGTAAATAAAACGTGCAGAATCCTCATCGTGTTGCCATATGCTTATTTCTCCTAAGTAATCACTTGGGGCATTTGTTTTAGGGAGTGTTCACTTTCAGATGACACATGACAGGGTCAGTTTATGAGGAAGAGCTATAAAAAGTCAAAGGTTTCCAGCTATTTCCTCAAATAAAAAAAATACACCAGATAAGACCTTATTTCCCTCAGGAAGGCTATAGGTTTATGCCTAAAGAGAAAACGCAGATACTTGGGGAAACTATTGAAATTAGCTGGAAAGATTCCCATGTGTCTCTCACAGCTGGATCAAAAATGCAATGGAAATGGAAAGATATTTATCAAATCCAATAAGCTTCAATATAGACCTGTATATTCTTTCTAGATAGAAATGCAAATTTGTATAATTGAAAAAAGTTCTTACATCATTTCAGGACAGAGTTTCTGCAGAACTTGAGAAACAGCTTGAGGACAGAAAAGTACATTGCAAAAAAACCCCAAACAAAACAATTGATGCTGTTTCACTTCAACTAGGACTCTTCAGATAGTGATTAAGGGACACTCCAAATGGTTTGGCAGAGAGAATTGAGGGAGGGAAGGTACTTGGGTAAACTTAAGTTTGATTTGGATACAAAAGATTAGACTGACATGAAACCCAGTTCAAAATATTATATGAACAAGAAAGTTAAAAATAACCTGCCAAATTATCCTTCAAAGAAAATCCAAAACATAAATTAACATTGATAGAATAAAACATCTGATGATGACAGAGACTTTATGATGACAGGCATCCTGATAAACGGTGTGAGGAGGAAGAACAGAGAGATATTTTTAAAATCTGTCGTCAGTCTGTGCAGGGAGGATTTATTTCTCCCATAAAGACGTGACAAAAATACAAATATGCCTGTAGATTTATATTCCCTAATCTCCTAATCAAGAAAATACTGAGAGCACAATATTCAAGAATATCAAAGCACAGTTTCAGCTGCACACATAGGTGTTGAAAATACAGGGATCATCCCACAGAGCAGCTGTCACATCAGCAATGCACAAAAGTGAGTTCAGGACACACAGGAGCTGAGCCACAAAGCAAAACTCACTTCAAAATTAATGCTTTCAACACGTTAATCAAACTGATTACGGTTGTCTTAAACCACAAAAAAAGGAGAGCTCAAAAATGAGGAAACTAAAGCTCAGAACTAAGAAGAACAACTGTTTGAACTATCTGTGAAGCATCACCAATAGCCATTACGATCACATTCAAGAAGGGCAGAAATAAAGTACATGTGAACCATTAATCTCAGTCCTAAGGAAATATTTGCTGCTCTTCCAATAACCACGGTAAGCAAGTCCACAATACACAGTTACATCTCAGATTTGAAACCATTTTCCTTTTTCCAAAATCCATAAACATTTATGGGTTATTACACTGGTGATTGTACAGAGCAGGGTGGCTGCTCACTACCAGAAAACGATGAGCCACAACCTTGCCATGGAGTTGAATTCTGGGTGCTCTCATTCCCACTGTCCCAGTGCTGCAGATTCCCACAGTCAGGGCTGGGGTGGCCTCCCCAGCATGGAGGATTTCAGTGACAAGGTCTCTGAAGAGTGACAAATCAACTGCACCTTTGAAGAATAGCAACATACTCTTCCAGGGGATCTGACCAGTATCTCAGGAGAATGGGTTTCTCCAGGGGAATATTCAAAGTGTGGTTTGATCATGTGAGAAAATAGGACATCCCGCAGGAAAGTGCTTTGGTGTCAGCTGACAGAAATAATAGAGGTTCTGGATAAAAGACTAAAAGCTTCCAGACTTCCAAAAATAATTATGAAGTAGAGCCAGCTCAAACCTCAGAATCAAATACCAGATAATAAGGCTGTGAGGGCTTCAAACAGCACAATTCATGGAGATTGACTCATTTTAGAGGTTTCAAGTTCTGAGTGGACATGTCTGATCACCACAGGGAACCTCATTTTGTTCTGTTTTGACTGACACATTCACAAATTTTGTGATGCCAGTCTTATGCAAGTGATTGAATTGAGCAGGACTAGTACAGTCATTAAAACTTGGTGGTCTCTGTAATGTATTCTGGACCTTTTAGCCAAACCAAGTAAGAGCCATTTCATCAGAACACTCTCCCTTTTGTTCTCAGACAGAGTAACTGCATGCAGCTTTACTGGGGATGGATACATGCCACTAAATTTGTGTTAAGCAGACACTTTAGCTCAAGGGATAGGTCTAGGTCCCAGTCAAACCCTCCCCCCTCAAAAAAAAAGATGAAGAAAAAAAAAAACAATTTTTTTTTTTTAATAGCTAAGGTCTAAATGAGAAAGAATGGCACTTTATTAACGTGCGGATCTGATGCTTCTTGCCTTTCCTGCTAGGCATCATTTAGCTAAACGTTTAATATTTGGAACTTGCCCATGCAAAAAAGTTCTGCTTATATCATTAGTCACCTCCATCTGCCAGCAAATAAATCTCACTCAGCTGTTTGTTGAGCCAGCAGAAATATGGCAGGGCTAATGGTTTTGTTGTTGAAAGAGTCCTGATTGTGTCTCCTCATTCAGGCTCTGGTTTGTTTGAATATAAAAGGATTTATTTAGAGAGGAAGTATCCGTTTCATGCCTGCAGATCAGAATTCAAAGACAAAATCTGACAGGCAGATTTTTGGGGGCAGACAGAGTTAATGATGAAAGTACCAATCACCTTATTCAGAGACAATCTCCTTTGTGTACCTCTCTGACCTGCCATATACTTTTCCCCCCGGATTGTTATGAACAAGAGACTTGCATGTGTGCATAATGGTAGTTTACAGCAACACAGATATTTTATTGGTAGTTTTACTTAGGCAATTTGACACATTGTAGTAATGCCACAGAGACCTAGTTGTATAATGTTCACAGTTTTATTATTTAAGTTTTACGTGTTTTCATCTGCATTTTTGGTAAGACAATGCATGAAAAAGAAGGGGACCATTTGCATGTGCAAATGATATGGGGTTCAAGTTGAAATTACGACTTTTCAATTCATCATTTTAATTTGCAATTGTCTGATCATTAGCGATTTTTTAATCAATGGATTTTCTCAAAATTACACGATCATAAAAGGGTTGTAGAAACCTTCGGCTTAAAGGCCAGGCAAATAAATGAAGTAAACTTAGATTAACACAACAACACTTTAAGGCTGAAATAAGAACCCAAACCCTTAGATTCAGGCCAGTAGTAGTGTTGCACACAAAAATGTATTACAAATCAATACAAAAGGATGGCTGTATGTCTAACAATGACCAGACAGAAGAGTGATACTACGCTCTGCTCATTTACCTTGGTGCAAGCCTGAAAAAAGTTCAGCTACTCCCTGATTATATCAGAATTTGGAAGCAGAAACATACTGCAATTCTGTATCATTGTAATTTATGTAAAGAACTCCTCTTAAGTTAAAGTAAATAATTTTGTTCCTTTCTGTCAAAAGCAGAGTCCCCCAAATACAATTTTAAGACATGAATTATGGTGCAAGGCAGTTTTCCCGTATACTTCTCCTAGTTTATATCCCAGTGGTATGAACTGTTTGCAAAGTAGGAAAATTTGGCCAGGTTTCTGTCCATCATATAAAAGAGTGCCTGAAATGTTAATATGCATTACGACCATTACGACATAAATTTTTAAGGCTTTTCAGTAGATTCCTAAAATGACCATTCGTTTTGATGACTAAGTTGTGATTTCATTCCATCAGGATCCATGCTCCTCACAGGTCTGCTTTGACTTAACACAGTCATTAGGAAACTGTTTCCCCTCTTTCCAAATGTTCCTTAGAAGCAAGTATTTTACAGAGGGAACCTCTGCCACCAGCTACATTGTGCATTTAAACCCATACAGAACCAAGTTCGAACAAGAAGAATGACCCTCTCCAGTGAGAAATCCAACTGGCCTGCAGGATGCAATCCTGCCACCCAGTCAAGTGTCTCCTGGCCCCAAAACCTGCTTCTTCATTCTGCACAAAGAAAAAAATACCTAAAAAAAATCCTCTAGAAAATCTGGGCTTTTCCCATTATTTATTCCATTGTTCAAGGCCTTTTCCAGCTGGGAGGTAGCTGGCTGCAATGTTTTGATCTCAGTGGGTGTGAGACATGATACACTTTCTCAGACAAGGACCATCAATCATTTCAACCAAGCAGATATTTTTAGGTTGTTAAAGATTGTAAGTCACAGTTGCTGAGTATTCAATATTCACCATACCTGGTGAATGGCTGTGCATTTTTTCTGCTCTACCAGGCATATAAAATATTTTTGATTTGAAGATATCAAACCCAGCATTTATGAGATGTAAAGACTTGATAACACTGACATAGAAGAAACTGGACAAAATACGTTTCAAAATAACATTGGTGATTAATCAAAGTGAGCTGTTCAAAGTCCAAGATCTGGAGCACAGAATCAGAAACTGACATCCAACACAAATGTAATTCTAAACCATCAGAACTGTTTTAAGAAGTTTCAAGTCTTAGAGAAAAAAGGGATTTTATATTGGCTTTGACCTTAAAATGTTTGGTGTCCCTCATTTAAATTAGAAATCCTCATACTTGATAATGACCAGTATTTAACTTTCCTATATTTCCATTTGTTTAATGAATGCAAAGATTCTGCTATGCTCTGTGGAATTATAAGTGGACATTTCTCTTCCAAGAAGTTTATACTAAGAAAGCAGCACACAAAATAATTGTACACAAATTGAAGTGCTGGAGATAGATCACTTTACTGTCATTCCAGGTCATTCTTGTTTTTTCAGCCTAGTTTCCTAAGGAATCCTGTTCTGTTTGATTGTCTGTCTGTTTCTATGAGGTAACCCTTTCACCTCATCGCATACCAACAGATTTGACCTTGTTAGCCAATACAAGAATGATATTGTTGGTAGCTGTTGGGAGGTGGAAGCCAACCAGAGGATGAAATCCCTCTCTGACCTCTCACAGAGAGAAAAATGAATGCTGTAAGAATGACCCTCTGCAACATAACCTGGAGTATCCCAAGACAAGAAAATTATTACAACCAGTCTAACTTCTAAAATCTTTAGTCAGAGGTTACATTTTATAAAATGCTAGAGAATCATTCTTACAAATCAGCAGATAAACCAGGTCTTCAAATTTCTCACTGTTATGGGTTTTCTGATGTCTCTGTTCAGTCAGACTGAGGTTTCTCCAGTGTGTTGCAGTATTCCTCAAGTCTTGATCCATAGGAGTGTGCTGATGCATATTCCTGCTACAGATTTAGCATAATCCCTCTGAAATCATGATCAATGAGAAAACTCAAATCCATTAGAAATCAGACTCAGATTCAGCATATGCCCACACTACTCATCTGTGGTAATTAATTATGCTGCACCTGCCAGGAAGAAGTATATGTTGAGAATAATATGCAGCAAAAGAGGGGTGGACGTCCTAGCACAGAAGATTCTTTGTGAAGATTTAGGACTATGTGGAAGATGGGATGATTCTCAGTTTGGGCATAGCAAATGATCACACATGGGTAAGAGCAAAGGCAGTTCTGGGTGAAGAGGAGAAGACTCAAAAATGGAGGTAGGAGGTGTCCCAGAGTCCATGGGAGAACAAGACTGAACTTTATGATGTAGTAGGTCCTTCCCACAGGCTACAGTTCTTCATTAACTGCTCCAGAGTGGGCCCTCCATGGACTGCAGCCTTCAGGAGCAGGCTCTTCCAGTGTGGGCCCTCCCCAGGGTCACAAGTCCTGCCAGCAAAGGTGATCCTGCTCAGGCTTCCCACAGAGTCACAGCCTGCACAGGGCATCCACCTGCTCTGGTGTGGAGTCCTCCAGGGGCTTCAGGTGAATCTCTACTCTACCATGGACCTCTGTGGGTTGCAGGGACACAGCACCCTCACCATGGTCTGCACCACAGTATGCACCATGTTCTGCAGGGGAATTTCAGCTCCCACACCTGGAGCACCTCCTGCCCCTCCTTCTGCACTGACCTTGGTATCTGCAGAGTTGCTTCCCTCAGTGCAATTCCTTCTGCACAATAACACTTTCCCCACCCTTAAATACATTTCCCCAGAGGTGCTACCACCAGCACTGATGGGCTCAGCTTTGGCCTTGGAAAGTCTGTCATGCAACCGCAGACATTGGCCCTGTTGGACATGGGGGAAGTTTCTGGCAGTTTCTCAGAGAAGCCACCCCCGTACCCCTCTGCTATCAAGACTTTGCCATGCAAATCCAATACAAATGGACAAAGTGAGAATGAGAAGGACACACAACTGAACTTTAGAAAAGCAGAGTCACAAAGCAGCAAGGGGTGGGCAGGGGAGTGCCACACCAGGCAAAGGGCATCGGTTGCCACCACATGACACTCAAAGCCAAAGGTCAAGCAGGAGCATGTGAAGTGGGATTCAAATGACTATCTATCTGTAAAGCCTGATTCACCATTCCTGTGCTAGGATGGGAAGAATGAAGTTTTGGAAGGATGGCTGCTGATAAGAAAGAGGAGACTTAATATCTATTTTTAAAGAGTGAAGGTGGGCTTGCAAGGAAACACACCACATACACATACATACACACATACACCCCTGATGAAGAACAAGCAAGCTGCAACAATAGCTCCCATGTGTAGGAGAGGAAAAAGAACTGGACGTGACATGGGAAGCTGAACAAGGCAAATGGGATGGAGAGAGGAATTTTGACAGAAATTAAACCAGCAGACAAAACTCAGAGCTTGTTTTCATCCTCTGAGTATTCAGCACAAGTATTCATGGGGAAAGATGCCACAGAGACCACTGGAAATACTAAGCATAGTATAGGGAGCAAAAAAAGCTGCACTTGTACAGCAGATCCTTTCATCCTTTTTACCTAAGACAGGCCATCATGCTGAATTGTTTCTCAGGAGGAACCAAGAAGCATTAAAATGTCAGAAGCCAGAAACCATTCTCAGAGTTCCATTATGCAGTCATTGTTGCAATGCCCCATCACATGTTTGGGCAAAATCAACCACATGAAAAGGCGGTGTCATCTAAAATAATACCATGTGTGAACTCAGCACTTCTTTCATACTTTGTAATACAAATGCTAGTAGATCAGTGGCTGTATAGCAAATAGCCTCCGCCCAGAGTGAGCAGTCAGCAAGGCCAGTAAGACTATTTGGTGAATAAGATTTAGTACTTGCTACAGTGAATAAAGGCTGACAGTGAAGCTGATAGTGAAAACCCAGTATTTTCTTTTAAGTTCAGCTTCTCGATACCATACATACTGTAACATCTAGAATTTTGTCTGCGTCCCTCTTCTTTGAGAAGGTTTTCCTCCACTTTGAGAGAGGAGTAGAGCAGAACTCTGTGCAATTAAATTTCCCCAAACTTACTCATCCAATCTACAACTCCTTTTTAAAAAAATCTCTCTTCTCTAGCTAAAAAAAAAAAAAAAAAAAAAAAGAAATAATAAAATAAAGCTTATATATAAAATTGGAGTCTTGCTCCTTCACTGGTGTTATTTAGATGAACATTGGTTTGCCAGTCTCTAACATTACAGAGCAGGAACTTTAAACACTTTCTCAGTATCCATTGAAGTGAGAACATTCCAGTTGGTAACTGAGGGAAGCCTGGTCCTCTATGCCAAAAAGTAAACCTTCATTTTATGAGAGCTATACATGTAGGAGTTTTGCTACAAAAATAGCATAGAAAGCAGCAGATGTTTGTGGAAAGAAATTAAAGAGATGTCAAAACTAGAATGCCAGAAATGATAGAAGACAGAGGAAAAAAATATGGAAAATGAGATGTGAACATCATAGAGCTGTTTTCTGACAATGTATCACCTGTCCTTGCAGATTTTGGAATGCCATGAGTATGATTTCCTGCTATTACCTTCACTGATTCGTACTGCATCAGCTTTCCTAATGCTGCAATCTCAAACTGGTCAGCCAACATACATATTCTTTCACAATACATTGAAAAAAATAGGCAAAAAATCTTCCTTCTGTTTTTGCTTTATTTTCTTAAAGTGTACCCTGCCTTTTTCATCAGTGTTGCCTTTCCAATGTGCATGTCAAATGAGCTTCTAAGTCAACAGAGGCCAAGTGTAAAAAGTGTGACTAGAACTGTTCCCAGAGAGGAGCTGCAGACCAGATGTGCATCACATCCCCATCCAAAACCCACCCCACAGCAGAGCCATTGACTGTTGCTTCACACCATTGCACTTCCCAGCTTGTTGATCCAAAAGAGCAATGCCACTCTAACTCTTGTAAAATAAAGCACTGGTTATGCTAACATTTTAAAGGAAAAAGAAAACAAATTTGTTGCAGCTTTTGGAGAGGGCTCCAATGTAATGAGTGATGTTTCACTGCCAACAAAGCTAGTGCCAACAGTTTGGGATGTATTTCAGGAATAATGGAAATTTGAGACTTCTGTCCTCAGCTCAAGCCCTTTTCTTAATAAGGTGTCACATCCCTTCCCTTCTCACACAGATTTTTCTCATTAAAAATCCTTGCTTTTTGCTGATTGGAAAAAACCCCCACAGATCTGTTCCTGTACAGAGGGGAACACTGTTGGATTTCAGTAGCAGAAGAGCAGGGAATGGCAAAAAAAGCAGCAGTGACTGCCATTATGCATATCACATGTTGATAAGGCTGAGGGACCCACCATGAAAATAAAGCAGGGACTGAAGGAAGTTTTACAGTCAGTGGTTTGGCAATTGTAATGGAGAAACAATGAACAAATCCATGGGAGGGGAGAAGTCTGTGGTGGTTCTCAATCTGTTTATAATATGGGTCTTATTTATAGCATGCACCAGAGAGGTCCTGTTGCCTTGCATAATCATGCTGGCAAAATTTTCCAGTGTAGATGCTGTTTTATAGTAGTACTAGTGCTCAGACAAGCATGGCATCCCACCAAAAACTGTGCGAAGGCATAAGAGCTATCATAGCTGCCTCTGTATAAACTGCTTTATCCATCTGCCACGTAAACAATTCAGTGTAAAAGGTTCTGAAAGCCTTGTTTCACTCAGGGTCAAGGGAAATGAAGGATGCAGGTACAGGAAGAAAAATGGGGTGGAGGAGTCTCGTGTGCAGGTGGGATACATAGTGAAGTACTCATGTGAACATTTTGGCCCTGCCTCCATCTGGAAATTATGCAGATGATCATGGGTAGGTTGTTGCTTCACCCAAGACCAAGGGCCTATAAAAGTCTGATTGTTAAGTGGTATCTGGTTACACTTGAGGTGATGGTATCCCCCCAGGCTATAGCCCAGAATGCAAGTTCAGGAACGTGGAATGAGTTACAAAGGGATTGGACACATAGCTAAGTCTAGGGAATCCAGGTGATTCCACAGCCTAAAACATAACTGAGGTTTTCCAAAAGTAAATATACAGTAAATCTGTGTAAATCTTCAAACAAAAACTTTGCAACTGCTCCCACCCCATGTGCAGAGCTACACATTGCACCAATATTTGATCTGATCCTAGGTTGCTATTCACCTCAACATTGTACCAGCTGATCAATCTGAGAAATTGAGCAGTCTAGATGAAAGATCTGCTGGAAAACATCTGGTTGACATCAGCATTATTTCAAAACCAAAAACATTTTCACAGATTTTCACAGCCAGATCAGAAAATTAGGGTGTGGGCAGAGAACTTGTTTTTGAGTGAGCAGTGCCATGAAGTAACAATTTTGAAGATTGCAGTCATACTTTTAACAATGTTTATGTGGTAATTAATCAGCCTGGTTAACAAGAGACTCCTTTACCAGTCTTCCTTTGGGTATTACTCAGTGTCTAGATGGAATATATTCCTTCACCTACATACTAATCCAAATTCAGAGAGAGATGCAAGGAGAGTTCAGCTCTTCATCCATCCAAGTCTAGCTGTCAGCAGCTGGATGGTCACTGACCTGGATGCTTGCGGATTGGATCTCTCCTGTGCTCTCTCACCACACATTCTCTGTCCCAAAAAGGGGGGACAAAAGATGTGCCAAGCTCTGTTCTCCATTGCTGTTGATGCCAGGAAAGCAGACCAGTTCCAAGAGGAGCAGGGCAGAAGGACAGAGTTCACACAGACAAGGAAACCAAAACCTGTTTGCTTCCATTGCTTTGTATGTTGAGTGAGATGCATACAGTCCTCACCTTGTTAGTATCTCTGGGAGCTAGTCATATTCACAGAAATGTAGGGAATGAAAGGGAGAAAAATTCCCATTTCACAAGAATCATCCATTAGGAAAAAAAGAGCTAAAAACCCCCAAAACAATAGAGACCTCTCAATAGAGGAAAGCAAGTGACTTGAACCAGAACACACTTCCTACTGACTTTCCTGAAGAAATTTCCTCTCTTTATCTAAAATATGCTAGCTTTGGATATCTGAACTAATTCTAGTCAAGGGCAGAATGTAGCCAAACGCTGTATCTTGGCTGCACTGCTTTTTGGACAACAGTGAAACATTTTATTTTATTCAAATATTGCTGTACATATCAGCACCTGCTGCATGTGCATATTTTAAGGTGTACAGTTTTATTGCTTTATTGTGGATTTCCTGCTCTTTCTTTATTGAAACCAGATAGCTGTGATTTTTCACACCTGTTTTAAAAATACAGGCAATGGTTGTCACATTTTAGCACTTCAGATGCAAGAATTTCAGCTTCCAGTCTAAAAATCATCCTGCAGATTTTATCACCTTGCAATTCCATTTATAAGTTTAAAACACAAGTATTCAGTCCAGAGGGGCTGGCAATTTTGCTTTACAGAGGTTTGAAAAGCCATTGAGCCATTCTTCGGAGATTTTCATTTTGAAAAAGTGTGGTGCAATTTTTGTGTTATTTTTCTTTACATGTCTCAGTGCTTTCAACAAGAGACTTAAGTAATCTAGGTTTGATATCACTGAGGAGAAACATTACTCTAGAATTAATCAGGATCTGCCATTTTGTCAAAAAGATATGTTATGATTTATTCCTATTTTAAGATAAACTGACATTGGATTAACATAATTTAACGTTTTAAAATGCTAAACTGCTAGCTATTTCCTCCACAACTTCAGCTTCTGTTTAATGGAAGGAGCTGAGCAAGTCCATATTCTTGTTAAAATAAGGGCAGAAACTTTGTTTTCTGGGATGGATCATGAGGCTATTGCCATGTTGTCTGTGCCAATGGCAAAAATTACTATCCATCTTGTAGACATGGTAAAGATGAATACATGAACCTTTGGCATTAAAAGTAAAATTACCTCATGCAATTTATACCAAATTGCTACTATCAAAATACCAAGCAAATCTTTACTAACACTCCTAAATTATCTTCAGATAAAACCAAACCATATTCTGTTTATTTCAAAGGAATGCTTTTAAAGAAAATGAAGCTCAGTAGTGGAAGGCTAAGAAAAAAACTACCCTGCTTTCTCATAGTGTCTTTTAAAATCCAAATCAGCCTTAGCATAATAACAAAAATAGATTGAAATGACATTACAAACCACTTGTTTCTATCAATGGGCACAGCCTCTTGAGCAAAGCCTCTACCTTCAAGCATAAGGTACTATCCCACTGGTATGACCCAGCATTTATGAACTCTCACAGTTGAGTGTGTAGACCTCTAGGTTATAGTTTCAGTCACAGACTGAAAATATCCTCCCAGTGCAGTTCTGATCTGACCTAGGGCTGTTCTCAGTCTTCCCACTAGCAGCAACCTGAAAGAAAAAAAGTAGATGGAAAAGCCCAGGATTAAAAAAAAGTAGGCACAGCTTTGCTGCTGCTTGTCAAGCTGAGGAGAGAGTGGGACAGAAATTCAAACATACCAACTTATGAATGACTTCTGGTTCCATTTAGAGTAACCCAGAAAAGAGGAAAAGTGTGAAGTGAGGAAGCCATGCATGGCTGTCCTACATTGCCTGATGGCCCAGAAAAAGCAGTTGCTGCAACACTGGGATCTACTGTGAAAACACAGGCATGTATCTCCCTCATTCTCCAACACCAGAGAGTGCAGGAGAAAAGAAAGGAGCAAATCATGCTGTCATGAAGCCTTCTCACAAGCACTGTGGCTGTAATTTGCTGGTCTGACTGGCTTTGCCAATGCAGAAATTTAGGTTATTACAGGTTACATCCAACCTGCAGGCAGGAAGAGTGCACAACCCTAGAGTGACCTCCTGTCCTTTGGAGTGCTCCCTCAGATAGGACTGTAATGCAGGGAACACTTCTCTTTTCTTCTTTCCTTTTTTTTTAAGACTCTAGTTAGGGACTCAGCTCTATACAGTGAGTGCAAACATTAAAGACCACAAGAAACTGAACAGGAAAACCAAAAGTCCTACACTTAAAAAGGAAGAGTGCTGGCTGGCCCAAGCAGTCACTTAAAAATACAACTGGGACAGGAAAGACACAGCATGTGAATAGACTGTCATGAACAGCTCTATTTAATGCAGGGAAAGAACCAAAAATAGAGTTATTTTAAATAGTCTGGTAGGCATTGCCTTACAGAAAGGATCCTACAGCATGCTCCCAAGATGTTCCATGCCAAGTGCCAGAGTAGGGCCGATGTTGCCCCTCCACCCCCTGCTGCTGAAGCTCCATGTCTGGCAAAGCACAACGTGTGCTGTGGGGCTACTGGACTCTACAGCAAGACAGGGTGCAAGAGAAAGCGACAGTGCTCCTAAAGAAAAGAGCAAGGTTCTGTCTATAGACACAGAAATTGGATCAGTCTACCCAAATCCAGTGCCTGTTCTCAGGAAGAAACACTTTCTTCTCTTCTGGTTTTACAACCTGCCCATTCTTCCACATGCACTCAAAAAAAGAGAAAACTTGTGGATGAACGGATATGGTTTTGTTTCCTAAGCTGGCCTTTGTCTCCTTAATTACCTTATTTCCTTTTCAGAGAGAAAATTTTCTCTATGTTACTCAAGACTGGAAAACATAGAAGAATCCTCATTTCAAACAATACTTTTGGCTACAACATATGTATTTTGTAATTACATTTGTTTTAAATAATGCCCAGCTAATCTGGTTATATCCTGAGGCCATTTTCCCTGGTTATAGCTCTGAAACAAATGATTATTTATTTTCTGGTTGTTACTTAAGTGCATATAGATGTGATCTTCGAAGAAGCCTCATTTGTCTTTATTCAGGTCATTCCACAATCAGGCACAAGAAACTAATCGAAGTGACTAAATGATGTCAGCTGACTACAGTATTATTTTCCAAAAACTTCTGAGCAGTTCTCTGCAGCTGTATGTAAGTAACCTTTCTACTGGGAATTAATGTCTTCTAGGGTTTTGTGTTTTGGAGGAACATGTGTTCAGGGACCTCCCCAGCTGCCTATGGAAAACCATTTTGCTCTTAAAGCAAAAACATATGTCAGGCTAAGGTAAGGGAAGCATTTGAAAAAAAGAAAAATGTCTTTAAAAGTGATGCTGAAAACTGTCAGACAGCTAGCCATGCACCACAGGAAGTGGTAGTGGATTAGAGTCCCCCCAGAGCTACAGGAAGGCAGGGCGCTCTGCAAAGGGATGAATTTCCATTCCTAACCTGTGAAGGCAGGAGGCAAGAATAGAGCTACAATTAGCAGTTTGGCAGTGGCTCTGTTTTGACTGAACAAGGCCCCACAGACTTGTAAGCAACGTGCCAGCTCAGTTTGCCCACAGACAGCTTCCCTCGGTGCCGCTGATGTCAGCACTTCCCGCCTGGGTCTGCTCCTGCTCCCCAGCAGTCAGCCAATGCTTCTCCCGTGGGGCCCCCATCAGCCCTGGGGGAAGCCTTGCCAAACCAGCAGAGCATTGCCCAGAGCTGGGAGTGTGGGTTTCCAGCAGCCAAGAGAAGGAGAAGACTGACAAACAGACATGAAGAGCTGTAAGACGCGCAGGATGGCAACGAAGAACAGAAAAGACTGGAGGTGTCTTTGCAAAGACCAAGGTCCAGGGATTGCTAGGACAGCCCTGTCAAACACAGCACTGAGCAAGGAGTTTGAGCTTTTAGTGCCTACACAAAATAAACACAGCAGTGTGCAGGTGTCCTGAGTAAATGTGGGGGTGGGAGGAGAATCCACCTTGCTATAAATTCACAGAAGAATTTGCAAAGCGTGTGTGGTGTTCTGTTCATTCTCCCTCCTGCAATATGTGTCTGTGTAAGCAATATACATACAGATCCCATACACTCTACTTACTAACCTTTTTTGGTGGTGCTCTTGCAGTAGTGAATATGATCATTATCAGTGGTTAACTGTAATCCAAGGAAGTAATGTATTAATATAATCTCACATTTTCAAAAGGGGCTGAAACAAGAAAGGAGATATTATGTCTGGCATGTAAGTCACGTGTGTGTCAATGATAGAAACAGTAACAAAAAATCCTGGCTACTGTACCTTTATGAATAATTACAGAATACGAGTAGTAGGAGAATAAAAAAAATAAAACAACAACATCAATACTAATAGTCACAGTATCATCTAGATATTGCTTTTCAAGCCAACATCAAACAGGAATATGAAGGTGCTTCTGGAAGGAGTATAAATTAGTACAATTTGCTCTCCTGAAAAAAATGTATCTGCATGGTAGTACAAATAGACATCTCCCACAGACACACACCCTTGCACCTGACCTCAACGTCCAGTACCTCCTCAGTATCCTCCTTTCTCCAGCATTGCACCCCAACCACCATGTCCATCTATACCCTTTCTTGCCCTACATCCTGGCAAGTCAGCCTTCCCACCTCGTTTCAGTCTCTCTGTCTGTATCATTGCTCCTCTTCCAACCTGCCTGGTTGCAAAGGACAGAGGATTCACAGGAAAGACAGGTGTGCAACCCCTCTTGATCATGTACAGACCTGGCAGTGAGAAATGGCATCACCAAATCCTTCTGGCAGCATCCCTGAAGCATGCAATGCCAGGTCTGTCCAGCACAGGAAGTTGTAGATGTTCCAACACACCACAAAGATTTTCATTGCTAAATTCTTCTGGGTATGAATAAATTGTAATTTGTCAACTGTTTGGCAAAGCATGAGTGGGTTTTCCCTAAAGGATCAAAAAACACATCCCTGACAGAAAGGCAGCTCTAGTGCCAAACCAAGAGCCTCTACTGCAAAGCTCCAAGGCACTTGAACTTCCTAAGGAAAAGGTTACCTAACCTTTTTTAGCTTTGGAAACCAGTGCATTGTTTACCCTTTGTCTTGTTCTCATAAACAGCAGAACTACTTTGACTGATGGTTTCAGAAAAAAAACCTGCCCAAGGCATGGAAAAATCTCCTACATGTTGTGGAACACAAAAGCCAGAGCTTTATTGTGGGAAATAATGAGCAGCTTGGGTAACAGGGCTGCCATCCCACTTAAAATCACAATGAAATATCCAGTGTTACAGTGGCAGTGTGAGTGTATAAGTACCTCTCCCTGCCGTGGGCTCCTGCTATACTTGCACCCAAACCCTCAGGCTTCCCTGGGGTTGGTGCAGGTAGGGTCACTCTCCCAGTGACTGGGATGTGTGCTTTCAGCAGACATTGGTTTGGGAGGTGTCTGTCCCCCACTGCAGAGCAGCAGATGCCAGGGACACTGGGACTTGTCGGACAGCTTTCATTTCCAGCAATCTAATATTTCAAGCCAGCAGCATGAGGCCAGGAAGGAGCTCGTGTGTCGCTGAGGCTCCTGCCCTTCCCCTCAGAACACACTGTACGCCACAAGCAGCGCGTCCCGACACAACTCACAGAATAAATAGCTACATCTCTTTCTTCCTTCAGACCTCTACAGACTCTCAGGGCCATAATACACCTCATAATGTATTCCCACAAAGCCTGCAATAATTCACTTGTCATAACACACCCAGGATACGGGCCAACAAAAGCAGATTTGTGTTTCATCTTACATTCTGATCTCTCGAGTTATGATAAAAGAAAACAAATTGAAATGCAAGGCTTTTTTTTTTTTTTGGACCCCGTTTGTGGTTTATTATTACAATGAGCTAAACAGGCCTAGCAGAAACATTTGATCTACATAGAACAGTCTTTCATGTGAGCCAAAAGACCACTTCCACCACTTAAAAGGATGAACAAAGATCAGGACAGTCGCAAGGGGTGGCAGAGGGATGGTGTGGATCTCAAAGGGTTAGCAAACCCTTTACAGGAGTAATAGAAGAACCCAACAAGACTGTCCTCTCTGTTTCCAGAAAGAACACAGTTCAGGAACTTAATTTTCCTTTCCCAAGAGGTAATCAGATCTTAGGTTAAATTCACATACAGCAGTATAAAAATCAGATCACACTATGGAAAAGGCTCCCTTCCATATCAAAAAGAAATACACTTGTGAAAACATATGGCAGGAACAAGTTGGCATACTAGTTCATGTTTACTTATCCTGGCAAAGATGGGAAGAAACAAATTATTTCTAGCAATTTGTTTTTCATCATAGTGTTTTGCTTTGCATTGCAGATAATTATCTTGTATTTTACTTGTTAGCAATTTGCTGAATTCCAACTTGTAACCACCTTCCTTTGTACCATCCTATCTATTGGTGTCACTTCCCTGGGTTCAGATACATTATTTACACATACTTCTGGTTTTTCCCTCTTTGTCATCCTTTTTTAAGTAGATCTGCACTTGTTTTTTCATGCTGGTATAACAAATGGATGTTGCTGAACACACCAGCAAGTGCTGACAAGGTATTCTAGCCTGTTAGCCAAGGGTGTCTTCTGAACCTGCTGGAGGAGTTGCATTCACATTTCTGTTCATGCAGGTAGTTTCACACCTGATCTCTATGCATGGAACAGCCACAAGAATGCCCTGGCAACCAAGGGAGGCAGCTGCAAGGAGAAACATATGTCAAGGCTGACAAAAAGCTATGCAAGGAGAAACACATGTCAAGGCTGACAAAAAGCCATGCATGGCATCTGTAAAAGTATGGCAGGAAGGCAGCAAACCTTATCCACCTCTGCTGGAAGGAAACTTCTCATTCATTCTCCTGGCAGGCTAGAAGAGTTGACTAAGAGGGCTACTTCCAGCCATCATGTCTGAGAGCACCCATGAAGTCACGGTCACATAGAGGTATCCAAGTAAATGTGCAGTGCAGTCATTTCAGGGAACCTGACAGACATGCCCACTTCTTTGATTTGCTCCTATTCCCCAGCCTACATGTTTGTCTTCTCTCTTTCATCTTCAGCCACAATGGTTTTTCTTCTTTTTCTTTTTTTTCAAAAGGAGTGAATGATTCACTGTCTATATAGGGATTCAGATTACAACTGGGATAGTTAACACCAAATCATCTTAGCACATGCAGGATGTGCAAGCACATTAGATGCCTTAGTTTCTCTTAGGTTTCCTTCATTCACAAGAATCCTTCAGCTGTAGCATTGTAAGGTCTGAGGAAATAATATTTTGAACATTGTCAGGAATTATTGATTCCATTACATGCCAACATAATACAAAGACATTGCAGGGGTAAAATTTATGACTTTGTAACCACTGATCTCCTTGATAGCATGCAGGAAATCTTTATGCATGCCTTTCCCATTCTACAATTTAATAATAGCTGACATAATTAAATCCTACAGGTACATGGTTCAGTGAATGTTCTGCATAATGGAATTTATAACAAGTACAAATATTACAAGATCTAATTAAATTTTATATGTTGAACAAAGCTTGTGAATAAATTTTATGTATCTGCCAAAATAGGTTTATGTGAGATGTGCTTCTATACCCAGAAACATAATGGTGAAATTTAAAATTTTGTCTTGGGTACAAAATCAGCTGAAAAAAGGAAGAGGCATTCACTTGGTTTTTTTCAGGTACTGTTCCTTTTGCAATCACAGCAGAATTTTTTTTCTCTACGATCTCTAGGGACTGTCTAGAATTCTAACACAGGAACAGCTACTGGCAGCTTTATTTTCCTGGCCTGATTTTGTATGCTTTTATAATTCTCACAGCCCTTTAATTAGCATCTTCAGAGGAAGTTGGGGCATGAATTTCCCCATTTTGCACTGTTTTTCCATTTTTCATAATTACACTTAGCAAGACTAACAGTATTAAGGAATCTGTATTCAATCACTGGCTATTGTGCATCTACAACATCAGAAGATACAGAAGAGAATAAGTTTAGTGCTAAACAAGACATGTGCATGGTGTCTGGGCAGCACGTCCTGTTGCATGGCATTTATTATGAGTAGAGCTAAGAATTTATTTACTCCCACAGAGGAAAATTTTAGGAGAGAATCCTCTAGAATCCAGCTCCCATAAATGGATTCATGGGTAGTCTTGCAACTAGCAAACCTTAGACTCTTACTATACATGATGGAGGAGATCAACAATCATTTCTGGCTTTAGATTTAGATGCTTGTTATTCCTGAAACCTCTTCCTGAAACTTGTTACAGAGTGCTGTGGTTATCTTCCATCTACATGACTTTAGTCTGTTTGAGTTGGTTTGGAAAAAGATGCACAGTAAGTGTGCTTCTCATCTTGAAAGAGATCTCCTTTTTACTGACATCTTGTAACAAGAAGTGCTTACTCAATACACTCAAATTCTATTCTGGTAATTTAAGAATTCAAATTACACTTTTACTCTTCTTCATACCTTCTGACCTTAGACAACAAATCATGACAAGAATCCAATTTGCAACTCAAGAGTTGGAGTATATTCCTCCTAGATATCCTCAACAGTCCTCCTTAATGAATAAAAGTATCAAAAAAAAGCTTCTTTTAACTTTCCTCTAACTTTTTCCTGCGGATATTAATACAAGGCAACAGTTAATTTCTGGTTTAGTCAGGTCCCTTTTGCACAATTAAGAGCTAGCTAGCAGAAACAAGAGGTTTTATGTACAAATAAAAAGTGTGCATGTGCATACATGTGTCTCTATACAAGTATGTGTGCACTCACACTCGAGAAATGACATTTAACTTCTACAAGATGGTTTTCACAATGAGACCTCACATAATCATCTCCTAACTGGATCTAGATCCTAATAATAGGTTCAGAGCACTGTCCTTACAAATTAAAAACTCCCAAGAAGAAACATCTGTTTTAGTGCAAAGGAAGTCCAAATGCAGCAGTTTATATTCTACCCAGAACACTGCTGCTGGTTAGGATTTAATGGGTATAGTGGCACAAAAGAAGAAAATCTTTGTTTCCCACACCATCATGGAATAGTCAAAATTTTCAGATGAGAATCGGAGCTCTTAGGAATTGAAGCAATTCCACCTTGTCACAGAAGATACAGCTACACAGGTTTTGAAGCTTTCTCATTTAAACCATATAGAACATCTCCCTGTGTATTCACCATATACTACATTTGTGGTTCTGGAAAGAAGGCTTTCATGTTGCCAGTTTTGGGCAAAACTCAAAACAAAGAAGGTGAAAATGTGCAAATGGAAAGTGAGAGGCATTCCTCAGCACTTCAGTTGGATGCTTAAAATTTGACTGTAGATTCTGTCCCCAAACGCCTCTGTGTAAAACTGCATTTCTAAATATATTGTTGCAAAGCTAGTGCGGGTTTCTCATTAAAGAAATCCATGCAACAGTGGGGAAAACCCTTCTAGCAAAATGTTATAACAGAGGAGCCACGATGACAGTTTTATTAAAATTATAATAAGAAAATAATTATGTAGGCAAGACATAACAAAAAAGAAATTAATGACTCAAGCAGTCACTGTAAATCATCTGTGAGGTTTTTTTCCATACAACATCAGGCAGACAAGACCGAGCCTGTCTGGAGATCACAAGAGTCAGAAGACTGCAGTTTCTGTATTATATTATTATCACATACAATTGCTAATCATGCTGTGTATTCTGGACTGAAAAACTCTCCCCATCCAAAATCTGGTAACAAAGTGAGGGATTTCTGTAACAGCACTAGGCTTAGCAATGTATCCATCTACACCTCAATAAATTCCTTTTCTTCAACCAACAGTGACACAGGCACCAGGTGACTCCAGTTTCACTTGGATGTTTCGCACAAGTTGATAATGTCTTTCCCCACTATGCAGTAGAAGAGGTAATTATGTGGCTGCTGCTTCTAGCTTCACAAAAGCTGTGCTCTGCAAATACACATGGAATCGGAAAACATGTTTCCCTGCTTTTTCTGTGCAAGAGACAGGGTAGCAGAGCACATGAGGAAAAAGTACTCAAAATGAGGGGCAGAAGCTCAAAGACAAACTAAGCTAAACTACAACTACAAATGTCAGTGTATGAGTCAATATGTGAGCGTAAATACCACCCCATGCCTCACACACAGAGTTTTCAGGGAGGAAATAAATGTGAAACTATCCAAAGGTTGGCTGAGCCTTGACCTCAGTTCTGCACTGATGAAAAGAAAGCCCAAGGAGAAGCCTCCTGGGAAATTAACTACAAGTAGGTTTCAGTGCAGTTCAGATTTAGTCTGTGGCTACCTGCATTTCAGATCCAGTGAGAATCCTCAGTGCCAGGCTACGATTTCGAGGTGCTCTTTATTCTCCTGTGCTAAATTACAGTCTGTCAACCACTGTTTTCAGGCTCCTGGCAAAAAGAAGCATCCCTGCAGAGGTGTCTGAGATGCACATCCCTCCTGCTGGTTGGCAGCTGCAGCAGGGAAGGAGCAAGACAGCATCCTCTTCACACTTCTCCCCAGCACTGGCTACTCTATTTTTTCATTTAGATAGGAAATCAGCACTGAGTAAACGGGATGCATCAGACTCTTTCTTTTTGGCCTAATATCCCTCTAGTTCTCCTGACAAAGTTCCTGTCAAAGATTACAGTCTGATCCTTAAATGCAGAATACCATGCATGTCTGGTAAACCTCAAGAGCTTAGAAATATGGAACTGCTCCACAAATCTTCATGTTTGACAAGCCATATTCTTTTTTCATTTGGAACACGCTTTCCTCCCAGAGGAAAATGCACACATTAGAAAATAAAATCAATGCACTTAGTGTTAACTTTTGTGCTGTTTCCAAAGTGGATTTTAGCCTGTAAAGCATTCAGATACATATGCATTTATGTGAAAACAATGACCTGTCTATTCACATTATAGACAAGCCACAAATATAATTTTGACCACTCACGTGTTGAATTGCAGCCAACTGTACAAACCAAACTTTGCAGCTGCATCAGTAAAGCAACAGAACAGTAGCCATAAAGGGCACACTGTCCTCTTAAAGCTGAGCTGCATTGTGGAGATAGAGACAGAGTTTTAGGTGAATCTGCATATACTTTATAACAAATTTGTGGAAGGCTTCAAGCATTAAATACTTTCAATTTGCATCAATTTTATCCTAGCAAATTAAGAATTAAATATATTCCTATACAGAGAAACATCACATTTGTTGTTTACTCCACATGCACAAGCATCCCAACCACAGCAGCTTTTATTTCTGCTGAATCAGGACCAGCCCACTCACCTTCCACCACATTTCTGCTAGAGTTGCCTAAAATTCAGACACCAGCTTTATACAAAGAAAAGAAAACCACAGCACTCTAGATGAGAAGGTTTTGCTGACGACACTAAAAGCAGTTCTATTTTCCAGGGTGGTACAACTCTTGACAAAAAGTTTATTTCCAGTTTTCTCTGGGGGAAATGAGAGGAGAGTCTGACCCAAGAGCATATTTACTATTTCATGCAAATAAAAATAAACTCAAATGTCTAATTGTTTTTCTTGGGCCCCTTCCAAAGCGTTGTGCAAGTGCTTAAACAGCCAACAAAACCCCTCAGTTAGCTCTTCTACAGCTGAACCATGTAGTTTTGCTGACTTCTAGTGGCAAGTAACTGTGAGTTTTTTCTTCTTAATGGAAAGTTTAGCATGAATTTACTTCTTCCTAGGAATTTTTGGCAGGACAAAGCAAAAAAGCAAATTTTACAGGAAAACCCTAGAGGCTCCCATTTTATTCCCCTGAAGAATGCATTTGCTACAATGTGTGCTGAAGACCCATGAGGCAAAGCATGGAATCCAGAAGATGCAAGGGCTCAATCTACAGGCCTTACGAATGCTTTCTTTCCAGATGCAAGCTCTAACATGGCTTGTGGGCTTCTCTCCTCATCTTTAAGAGATGTTGCAGCAAATCTCTGCAAGCACCTCACTTAAAAAGCTGTGCTATTGCTCTGGAGAACTTTTTCTCAGCTGTTGATGGATGGTTAAAGAAATACACAAATCCTCCATGGAACTGGATGTGTGTGAGTTCCAGGTCTTTCAAATAACGTGCAATGGTTACAAAGAACCTGAGTGGATTTTCCATTTCTCCTGGAAGCACATCTTAAGGCAGTATCTGATCACCTTAAAATAGTATAGTAATTATTCCTTGGGTCCCCAAAGCTCAGTAAATGCCCAGAAACTTTTAAAAATGAACTGTTGAAATGCAGCCCACTAGAAGTTCTTGGATTTAATTTGCTGTATCAACAAAAGTTGCATGGGGAATGTGAAAGTGACCACAAAGAAGTTCTTCATCTTTAAGATTTAACATTCTGTATTCCACACATTTCTCATGGTTTGAACCCAGTGACTTCACTGGGACTTTGCACACATGAGTAAGTAAAGCTGCACTACAGAAACAGACCTGTACAGCAAAACAGCTGGTCCCAAGGACATGACATCCACACAATCCCCAGCTCATGGGGGACCACCTCAGAGCAGGTCTAGCAGTCTAGCTGCACAGACAGGACAGCCGCCAGTGGTTGCAGCACAAGAAGTGCTCCCCTCATGCGCACTTTTCCACTCCTTCTCCCCAAAGGGATGCAGTTTGCGTACTCTGAGGCTCAAATGGTAATGTAGATGTATTTTACTCTAGCTTCGTCATGCATGAGCACTTTTCTTCCCTGGACATCACTCATCAGCTTGTAACAAGCTAGGAGGGTGAGCCACCTGTGTTCCTCCTGTGCATTGCTTGTCTCTTGTCACACACAGCACTAGCAGCTGTTTGTGCTTCTGCCTCAGTATAGACCTGCTCTGTAAAATGCCTGAAATTCTATGGATTAAAAACAAATTAGACTGAAGGCATAGCTCTTCAATAGAAACAACAGAAAAAGTTATTCCTTCCGTCAGGAAAAAAACCAACAATGCTGTGGATAAAGAAAGATTGAAGGGCAAAAGTGACCATGAGACTGAACATTCCCAGAAAGATGGCCCTCATTGGCCACATGACTGCTGAGTAGGAAGATAAATGGTGACTTTGAATTCCCTGAGCAAAACTATAGCCCAGCTTCACATATACTTGTGTCTCACTGTGCCTCTGTCCTATACTCCTCAGACACATACCTCTGCCTTTCTAGTTTCCATTCCTCTCTCCCTGCCCTTTTCTACCAGCTTCACACCACTGAGCTTCCTTTACAAAACAAAATAGAGAAACCATCTGCTCCTCTATTACTCAGCAGTTACTATTCAAAACTAAGTATTTTTAGGCAGAATTCAAAATGGATTCTTGGTCTCTTAAGCAGTACCCCTGTAGTCAACGGAATTGTTAATGCAAAATATTTACAAGATGTAGATATAGAAATAAAGTCTTAGCTCTTAAATAATCTGCCTAATTACTTCCATTTCTGATGCTGGCTCCTAGTTTTACACATAATCAACATTGTTTAATTTTTCTTTGTCTCAATACACAAATACCTGACAAATGTGTATAAAGGCTTTTTTCCCCTAAAAAATATTCCATTTGCATCATAATTCCTTTATCATCTGGAAAAACCTTCCACCCATATGGAACTGTGGAGTGCCTGACAGACCCACTACAGTATTAGAAAGATTTTTCAGAGGAGCAATGCTGATGTGAGGCTTGCAACAGGACAGGGCACCAAGAATCACCTTCTTTCTAAAGAGGTGATGATTTAAAGATACCATTTTGGCAGATGCAAAGCACAGGAGAGTTTTCATCTGCATCCCGTCCTCCAACAATATGTACAGATGGTGCATAGGGAATTACAAAGCTTTAGAATTCAGACAGTGTTGTGCACATTAAATACAGAACATACAGTACTTCATAGTGTGAAGGAGAAGAAATCTCCTTTCTGAAAGAGACCTGTCACCTTGACAAAGATGTATTGTCCATATTGCATGAATATCTGCAACACCACTTAAATACAGAAGAGGTAATGAGTCCTGCAATTATACTGAAAGAACATCCTGCCTTATTTTTCATACAAGGCCTGATTCTGCTGTGCCATTTAACAGCACAAGGCAGGAGTCATTCATCTGAAGTTCTTGGTGTTAAAGTGACATTTTCAAAATCACAGCTGCAATACTTTTCTTCAAAATAAAAAAGTGTCAACCGCCAAACCTGCAGCCCCTCCAGTTGAACTTTCTTTCAATGAGAATCACAGTTATCACTTGGGCTTGAACATTTTCATGGACCTTTCTCCAGTCAGTGTGGCTGTCCCTATTCTTAGCAACAAGCAATTAATTTACACTCCAAGCTGTGACTGAAGTACCTAACATACAAACAGGAAAATGAGAGCTACCTTCTCCCCATTTTCAAAAAATTATTGGCTATTGCTGTAGTCTTCTATGACTGTACTAGTATTATATCCAGCCAAGCCACTTGTAAATAGATTAGGAAATGAACAGCACAGCCTTGAAGTGGTAGTAGGAGACAAACATTAAGCATTTTCATCCATACAAAGAGAATGTGCATTAAAAAGGACACTCTTTTGTTCTAAACTATGTATCTGAGGGTACAAGGCAATATTCTTTCAAGTGTTGGGTATCCTTAGCTCATTTGGCTGAATGGGATCTAAATGTGTTCAGGTTTTATGCATGGCCCTTCCCTAAGGTGTCAGCTCACTTTCTGCAAGAGAAAGAAAGTTTAAAGCCCACCTGACTGCTAAAACCACAGTGCCAAGAAATATGCCTTCCATTAATTTTGGGACTGTGAAATGACACCTATTTGAAATGGACAGGAAATTTAAACACTTTTTCCAATAATTTTTTTTTTCTTTAGTATCCTTTGGAGAACAATTTAACCTCAGATGCTGGAAAATCCATGCTTTATTACAAACTGGGAATTTTCTTTGCATGATGAGTTGGTTTTGCACACATTAACTGAGATTTCATGATTCCCAGCATAGCAATTGGGTTAAGCAAGCACCTGCACTGCAAGATCTCCAAACCTGACCAGAACAAGTTTTGCTTATTTGTTGGATATTGACAGTTAGTTGAACACAAACTGTTCAATAATCAACTCCACTTACTCCTGATCCTACTTTTAAAGACTCAGGTATTATTTAAAAGCTCATATTTACACCATCTCTGAATGGTGTAAATGCCATCTGGGAGTTTGGACTGAAAAGTCTTATGTGGACAGGTATAAACTCAAACAGTTATGCTTTTTAATATATTCCTGTAAACACTGGCCAAAAAACAACAACAAATTGACCTTAGTCCCAATGTAAGGTAATTAAAATAATATTATAAACTTATACTTTTTGACAACATCTTGCAACATGACACCATTTGCAGTGGGTCTGGACAGTATATCCAAGTGTAGTGTAAATAAGATAAACCCCTATAATCTCACCTGGGTTGCTATCTGCTTACACTGGGGCTAAATTTCCCCTCCGGGTTCCTGTTTATTTCTAGGCAATGTATGTACATGCCATGTCCATTTAAAATAAGTGGTTTGTTGGAGCATTTTACATCTACCTGAGCAGCTTTTTCCCCTTCCTCCATTACAGTAGGCAAGCAGATTCACATTCAAGGACATACAGTTTGCATTTGCTCTTTTTTTGCTCATCTGTAGCAAGAACAAAACCTGCTACCACCACAGTTTAGGAAATAGCTTTGCTGAAAAGACGTCTATGGCCCATTCTCAGCAAACTGGGGACAGTGCTGCCATGACCATATATACCTAGTGTGACTAGCTAACCATAAGGGGCAAGACCCATTTTCCAGCAGAAAAGTACTACTAAGATCCACATTGTTGCACAACACTTTTAATCTTGAAGACTTCTCAGAAAATAGCACTAAGATTGTTTTCTATTCTTGGTCTTGTTTTCAGTCAGCCATATCCCCTGGTAAATAATCCCTTCCAAGGTTTAGCTTCCAAAAACCCAGACATGAATGTTAGAATGGGCTCTGGATAACATATTACCTAATGCTGCTCAGGACTAGGAGAATTACCTGTTGGAAATTATCTGGAAGGGCCTTAATGAATACCACAAGGTTTCTGCTAAACAGACGTTCTTAGCCAGTCTACAGAGATTCTACCTTGGATCACGATTAATTACTTGGATTTCATAAGGTGCACCAGATGTCAGGGTCAGCAAGTCCTCTTGCTGTTTCAGGAATACTGCCAAAAATATTGGCTGGCTCTGTTCCAGGGGTCTGACTTCATGCAGCAGCAGGATAGCAGTCACTGGTCGTCCTGTAAAGGTTTAATTTCAATCCTGATTTCTAAATGGTGAGAACTTTAGATAAACAGGAAACTCAAGAGTGTTTTTATGCCTAGAGGGACACACACCTACCAAAATTATTTCAAGCATGGCGAAGGATATTTAAGATCCATCATCTAAGGCATGGCATAAACTCTGGCCATGAAGAAAAACAGACAGGAAAGCAAGGAAGATGTTTTAATTATTCACACTCAGACATGCATTAGTGCTGTTAACTGTCTTTTGTCTGCCTGGAAAGTACATTTTGGCAATTCTAATATAAAATATTGCAGCCCTTTAACTGTAAGCTGTCCTGCTGCCAGAGGTCAACTCTAATCAAGCTGGTAAGTCTCTGGGAGAGTCAGAGAAAGCTGCCCACCCCTTCCATCTCAGCAAATGGTGGGGGTGGCTCAAAGCAGAGGAAGGCAGGCAGCCAGGTGATTTGTTATGACAACAGAAATCTGTGTTTCTTTTGCCTTTCTCACACAAGAATAAGGACTTTTTCACTTTTATAATTCAAAATTAAATGGTTTAGGTCCAAAACTGCTCCTCAACTTTTATTAGTGAAGTTTCTGGAGACGGAGGCAGATGCCCTGGATCAGTCTTTCCTTCGACCAAATAAAAGCTGTTTGTAACGACAAGGACCGACTTGATGTCAGGTTTTTGAGGGCAAAAATGGGGTGAAAAAGATGCCAAGATTAGGTTAGAGAAAAATGTATTACCCACAAGCAGCAGCCAGGACAGGTGTAGGGAACTAAAAGTCAAACAATTAATTGTAACCATTGCATAGTGACAACTTCTTACAGCATATGAAAGCCAACAGGGAGAAAGTCTAGAAGGGAAGGTTGCAGATAGCTGCTGATACGCCTGCTAAGTGTTTCTGGCAGTGGTTTAAAACCAAGGAAAAGGGTAACAAGAGACCATGTCCATTGCTTCTGTGTACCCAAAAAGCTGAACTGTAAGCTAGACAGCTCTGGTCAGCTTGAGACAAAGTATTCCTCATAGACCTTCTGATATTTTTTAGCCATCTATTCTCAGAGAGCTTGTCTTTAGTGCTTTAGGCTAGTTTACCCCTGGAGAGTTTCAACCATCTGTAAGTAAGTTTGTCATTGGAGAATTTGCTGTAGGTAAAACTAAAGGAGGAAAATGCTTGGATAAAAGTAGAAATGCCCTCCCTGGACAGCTTACTTTCACTGGAAAAGTCATCCATTTCCTCTAATGCTCATGAGTCATTTACTGGACTGTATTATTTTTAGTTTAGGTGGTTGTTAAAGATAGGATTATAAATAAATGTATGCCTGAGTTCTATTCCAACCACTTTTCCTTGACACTGTGAATTGATATTGCAGGCATCATTACATGGTTTGAACTCTAAGGGGTGGAGGGCTTTGTTAATAAAAATATGCTTTATACACAGCCTATGTGTTAGCCTTTTCGGCTCAGTTATGATTGACTTTAAGCTATGCGAATCTCTGGAAAACATTCAAAAATATCCATTGCCTTTGCAGCTGAAACAGGAACTTTCTGTAAATTAGGTCTCTAAGAAGGAAGGAAGATACCAAGGGAATTCAGTATGTCATTCTATAGTTTGCCAGGCATATCAAGCCTGTCTCAGTAAATTACAGTAGACATTAGCTGATAGTCTAGTATGGAAGAGACATAAAAAAAAAAATAAAACCCAGTAATCTACCCATTTAGAAAGGGAAGGTAAGTAGCACTTAACAGTGCTAAAGATTATGCTACAATTTATGATTCAGGATTTCTACCCATTTCATAATGGGTTTACTGAAGGTTTTCAGTGTTTTAGACAGGTGGTCAGAAAAATAGGAGCATGAATGCTCCACTGAGAGCAAAAATAATAGCAATGATGTTTCATTATCAGGTTATTACAAATATTCATGTGTATGGTTAACTTTAATTTCTAGCATCTTGACTTTCTACTAATGCTTGCTGTAAATGCTTTAGTTCATACTTGTTTGCTAATGAATAAATTAGCAAAGTGACAAATAATATAAAGATGAAAGAAAACTCTAGAAGTCACCTAAGACATTGATCTATTTTTAAGGGAATTGACTGACATTTTGGACTGGGGAGAACATGATCAATCAAATGATGGACTGAATTAATCAAATTGATTGACATATGTCATTGTTTAACATTTTTCAGGAAAGATAATTGCCTTGATAAAACTAATGAGCTATTTTATAGTCATGTTTTCATTCCTATAAATAAGGTTACAAATTAAATTAATACAAATATTTTAATAGTGCTCTCAAATCTGCATCTCTGTAATGGCTGATTATGACTGAAGCATTCCATTCATGGCAATGTTTTCATTTACCACCTTTGATACTTCATTGACCACAACCCCATGAATGACAAACAATAATTCTCATTTAATGCATGCTCTTGCACTGACAAAACCAACAGCATCTACACTCTTTCCCAACTTGGTACAAATATCCTGTTTGTAAATTAATGATTTCAAGTCATACTAGTGAGTTTATAAATATTTGTGCTAACACCATTCAGGAGGCTGAAATCTCTCTTTCTACAGGGCAAGACCAGCACCTGTATCCACAACTTACCTGGGTGTCTCCTGCTAGATTTCTCAATAACTTTAAGCAGCATCCAGAGGCACCATTCCTTCTTGCTGTGGCAGTCATCTTCAAGACAGCTGCTCTCAAAACTGATACAAATAGCATTGCTAGAGCTGTAAGTATTTAAACAGTTATCACACTGAATGTCTGCGTAAAAGAGCAACACAAAATAATGCATATTTAATGAAAAGATCTAGGTTCTAGATCTCAGGCTTAGAAATGCAGCATTAAGACTCTAAACTTGAGAAACATTTTATATGGAACACATTAAGATTACCATGAAGTCTTAGCCTTTAGAACCTGAGTGAGTTTTTATAGGGCAGAAAAAGTTGGGTTTTTTTTCAGATCTGCAGAGATTAAAGTGAAGCAGTTTTATTCAAGCTTACTCTTAAAATATTCTTGGGTTGATAATTCTTTAAAATAAACCAAGGTGTGGTAGAACAGGACTGCTCTTGAAATTTTAATGGAATCTTAACTGAGATATCTGTTACAAAATGATTGACAGCATAGCAAGGAATAGAATACAGTAGAACAACCTCTCAGTGGCAACAAAGACTGAAGTCATAGATTCAAAATCTGATGGAACACTGTCATCTGGTGGCAGTTTGAAGAGAGCACAGACTCTGAGCTTGTTTTTGTTACACAGCCTTCTTTCATTTGAAGCAGTTCATTTTAATAATCAAATAATTTGCTTCAAATTACCTAGAACTCAGCCCAAGGTCTGGATTGTTCACATCAATACAAAGGAAGGTTGGCACCACATATCCTGCTAGTTAATCCAGAAAATAGTTATCACTATTTACAATTTACATTGGAAAAAAATCCTTAATATTTTGGTTCTGCAGATTGCCACAGGCTCCTGCAGCAATCCAGACAAGAGCTCCTACTAGACACAGAGTAAATTTGTGCAGAAAATTTACAGGAAGATAAGGAAGTGATTAGAAATCTAACAAAATGAAAAATTCACATGCTACATGAAGGTTGTATCTTAACAAACTGCTGAGCAGGCATCTCTCTAAGCAATTCAACCAGTAATTTTGTCAGGAAGAGCTCATATAAATGTTTTTAATAATGAAAAAAATGGCTCAGACATTCAGATTTTTTAACAGTAGAGAGACACTATTGTTGGAAATATTTCTAATTTCTAATTTCAGAGAATTCTTTAATTTCAGAGAATTCTTTGTCAGAAGAAAATCAGTAAGTCTCAGTTAAGATCCCAGCAGAGAAGTTTGTGACCAAATATATACCTGAATACCTGTTGTTGACAGAAACGTTAGGGTTGTACAATGACCCACAGCACAGTCTGACATAACTATGTGTGAGCCTGAAAAAATCTGTTTTATGTCTGTAACGAGGGCAGAAATGCACATGGATTCTTACATATATGGTCTCATCAGCAACAGCTTGCCAGCAGGAGCTCCTGATCCTTACCGAGTTCAGACCCACAAAAGGCTCAGCTTCTCTTAAATCCCTCTCTCAGGCTGTCACAGTCTCTGGTGCACACCAGTCAGGGACCAACCACCAGGCCATTTTGGACACAAAGAGTTTATTTCCCTCTGGGCCACTGCTAAAGCAGCCCTAGCAATCCGAGGGACCAGTTGATACCTTTTATTGTGTTTACTGAAGGAACTCATTAACTGATAACAACTAAAAAGACAGGGCAAGTCAATGGCTGCCACTGAAATATCCAGTGTGATGCGAATGCTCTGAATGCATCACAACAGCAAAACATGCTGGCAGCTCTGATACAATACAAATGCAGGTAAATTCAACTGCAAATGGGGAAAAAAAGCAAAAATAATATCCAAGAGCTCCTTTTCATTATGCTCAGAACAGCATGGAAACAGGGAGAAGCAGAATAAACAGGGACAAACTCTCAGTTGTGCTGAGCAGGGAGGACCATGGAAGTGGACCATGAAGATGGGTAACTCCAAGCCAACTAATTCTGTAATGTAAACCTACCTGAAGACTTAAAGGATTAATACATTATTATCTGCAAATTTATGATAGCAGGTTTCAGTTCTAAACATTTTTAGTTCTCCTTTGCCACAATCGAACAGATAGGAAAAACAATTGTGGTAGAATAGAAGAAGCATCGAAGTGTTAATCTCGAGATTTTCATTGTGGTATGACAAAAGTCTGGCTTGTTGTTTTCTTTCTATTCAGGCAAATGTTTGCTGCCTGGAGTTAGAAGTTTGTGGGACAGACAGAAAGAAAACGAGACAAATCAGATGTACTTTTTTTTTTTAAATTTTTAGCCTTGACCAGGATTGTTTGCTGACAACTAAATCCTCTTTGGTAGAATTAGGCAGTTATCACCAATGGTTTAGCCACAGCAGGGAGATGGGAGGAGGGAGAGTTATATAGTTTATCATTCGATGTAGCTGTCTGGCAGGATGACCTCATTTTTCACTGCCAAGAATAGCTTTAAGAATTTGTATTTAAATTTCTCTGCTAATGATGAAACTGGTAAAGTTTCAAATTAAGGTTGATTATCCAGGCTGCAGCTCAGCTCTTATACGTGACATTTGATCAGGACTTCAAGACTGAAAGCAGTTGGTTAATATTTACTACTTCCTCTTTGTTTAAGCACAGGATTAATTCCTTGTCTTTGCAGTGAAGCTGTTGAGGCTGCCTGGAAATTAAATTCATCAATCTAAAAGAAGCAGTAGCAACTGAACAATTACATCAAAGTCAAATATAGCTGACAAAATCAAATTCTACGTGAATTGCTGTTGAACATAACAGTAGTACCCACCAACTTAAACTTACAGGGAAGGACTCAGGACATCTAAATAACAGTTATGAGAGGATAGATTTTAGACACTTTTGTCAACATCCTAAATGACAGCCTGCTCTCTCTAAAAATCACTGCACAGTTGTGGAGGTGACTAAATCCATTAGCTGTCTCACTTGGAGATATTGGCCTGAAACTCCCTGCAAACCAGTCAAGGCAGACAAACACCTGATGAGCACTTCACTGTGTCCTGGTGATCAGGGCAGCTAGGATGGGAGACAGATTAAATTCACTTTGGGCTCAGGCAAAGAGAGCAACCTGTGCTGTGACCAGTGGAACAATGCACTAGAGAAAAACAATAGCCTCACCACCACAGAGACTGGCTCCCATCAGGACAGACATGTGCCATAATTTACAGTTCCTCACATAGTAAACTGAGAGCTAGATCTCATCCTCAAAAGAGCCAAGGCATCCTCAGGAGGTGTATTAAATCCAGGCATCTGCAGGGGAGCAGAAGGCAGGCATCTCTGCAGAGACACACAGAGATGTGACGTGACTCTGTGATGGCTTCCCCACCAGCTGAGAGGAGGGGTTTGTCTGGTGTCTATCCTCTCTCCAACCCTAACAGCTAAAGCTAATGAAGTAGTGCAAATGTTAAGGACTGAGGCCAGGCAGATCAGATTCCCTCCATTTCCTCGTTTACTTCTTTAAGCAAGGTTTGAAATAAACAGTATCCTTTTTATTGTTATTTCAGCCTCCCTGGCACTGAGCAGTCTGCAGGCAGCGAGCAGGAAGAGCAAAGAGAAGGGTGAAACAAAGTCCATAGGTATAATAAACTGGTCCTTTCCTTCAATGTTCCCATAATACTCATCTCTATTGATTAGCCTGACACTTTTCTAAATGTCTGATCAGCTAGAGATCCAGGACTACATGTGGGTATTTGAATGAAGGCCTTGAGAAAGTAGACAGAGAGGAAAGAACATGATTTGAATGCTCATGTTGCCTCACTTTTAACCCTTGAATCTTGAGCAGGATGGCAGAAGAGAACAGCTTCCTACAGGTAAGTGAAGTTAGAAAGTCAGGATAGTAGAGAAGAAATAAATCAAAGATGCAGAAGGAGGAGTAGAAAAATCAGATTCCTGTCCCCAGACAGACGGAGAAGGAAGAAAAAAAGTATTCAACAGCTATATGTCTTTCCCATGGTGATGAGAAAATAACTAAGTCACAACAACTTCAGGTGAAAAGAACACTGCCATGGACAATGGTGACCACAGCAGCCATGTGTAAGTACGGCACTGGAAACATTCAGGAATGTTCCAACAGTGACCTCTGCCTACTGACAGCATCAGGATCTGGCAACAAGGACATGTTGTCAGATCGTTACTTGTCCAAAGTGTGTAAGGTCACTACACATGCAAGTGCTATTTCTGAAGACAAACTAGTTAATGGTAGAGCAGCATTCAATAGAGAATATGACAGAGATTGAATAACAATTAGGAGATCCTACCCCGACTAAAACAAGAGCAATGGGCTGTTAAAACCCTAGAATTTGTTCACAGACATATTCCAAACATAGACAAGGTGTCAGGTAACTTAAGGAAAGCATTTGAAATAGGTACATAAACTGGCTAGAATTTGGGAGCATGTGTGTGTGCATGCACTTAGTTTTCTTTTTAAACAAACTCTTCAAATGAAGGAAAAACAAGTTACCAAGACACATTTGGGATACACAGAAGAAAACGTTATGAAGGTGTGGCTAGCACAGTTTTTCCCATGAGAAGTTTTCTTGTGTTTTGTAAATAAAGATAAAGTTTGGATGTTTTGGAACAGTGTCCCAGAACTTGGGCAGTGCAGGCCTGGCCAATCAGGCCTGGGGGAAGGCTTCTGACTAACCAATCTGGGTGACTTTTGAGAACTCTATAAATGTGATGAAATCAAAACAATAAAGGTCATTCCTTCTTGCCACTGAGAACCGATGCATTCATTACTCTGCTAGCTGCTCAACAGCGACATGAAGGAGACATCATATATGAGACACAGGAGATTGTTCTGCAAGCAACTTTTTCTTGCCTCTGCAAAGGAAATGTACTGAATGAGAACGAGATTCCATATGTCCGTAGTACTGATATTAGTGCAATCCAGAAAAAAAATGTTTATAAAAATTGGGAAAGCATCCACTGTACATCTGATAAGAACCTAAAAGACAGTGTGAATGGCTAGGAAGTGACAGAGCCCTGGCAGGTGTGCTAGGAACCAAAGGTGTTCCAATATGCATTGCCTTGAGAACTGATAAGCAAGAGCACAGTATCTCCTTGATTCCATATCCCAAAAGGCCACACATTCAGAATGGCATAGGACTTTTTATTTTGCCTTTATTCTGCATTAATTCTACTATATTGTATACAATCATAAGTCACTCTTATCATCTTCTCTTAGAGAACTGCCAGCTGGTCTGTAGCATCTCAGCTGTGTGGACCAGGTATGAACCAAACATCTGTTTCATGTCCATATGCCTAAGCCGAGGGGAGCCTTGGTGATCCATCCCTTACACACTGAGATACCATGCAAAACACCTTGCTTTTTGTACAGCCACAAATATGTCACTCCAGAGAAAAATCTTACGTAAAATTCCTTCTCTATACTTGGTATGAAACAGGAGCACTAAGGTCCCCTATTTGCCACCCTTCCAGTGGGAAGAAGTCTATGACCTGATTCAGGCATGACCTCTCAGTGCTATTATTGCAAGGCCATAGAACTCACAGCTGAATGGCTTCTCCCCACCCTACCCTTACTTAGGGGTGACAGGTATGTTGTAGAAGACCCTAGATAGATGAAATAATTTTGTAGTCTGACAACCTACTGCCCCTGGGGTAGTAGCATCATATTAGGATGCTGGGGTCTGTCATGAAATTACACCTTTCATGACCAGTGAAAGTGGACCAGTGGAGTTCCCAGCAGGAGTCATGCCTCTGCATTGTGGTGGCAGTGGGGAGAGTGCTGGAAAACAGTCAGCTCACTCCAGGGAACTCTTCCTCCTACACAACAAAAGTGCATGGTCCTTGACCGATGGTGCCATTTCACAGACAGGAGTGTTGGTGATTCCTCATGCAGGGCAACCACATGTTGAAACTTAGCAAGCTACGTCGGAAACCCAGATACATTTGCAGGTTGGCTAGATATGAAGGCAGCTGTGATCATCAATATAAACAGGCTTTGAAATAACCTGACTCAATGATTAAATGTCATTAAATAAGTAATTCACAAGGCACTGGATAGAAGGAGCAGGTAGAAAGGTGTATCCTAATGCTCAGCAGGTCCTTTGTCATTTTTGATCTCTAGATACTGATCCAGCAGCATGAGATTCTGACTCATTTAGATCTCAGATGTATGATGCTTAAGCTGCCATATGCTATGACTAGAGCTGGAAACTTCCAGAAATAATTTTCAAGTACAAAGGATATGTGCATTTAATCAGTTCTTCAACATCTGTTTCATAACATTGCATAATTTTTCTGCCTGGCTCCACAGTTTCATTTCTCCTCTCTGCAGCAATTGATCAATCAAGACATTGACAAGTTGTTTTCTTCTTACCATACCCATTTTGAGTACTTTGTTTTGACTCGTGTGACTAAGCAAATTAATATTATGATTCTGCTTTGCCCCAGGAAAGAAACCGAGACCTGTAATCCCTTTTGATGGGATTTGTACAAGATGTTTGCAGGAGTCTCCTGGAGAACTCTGCATCACAATTAACTTTTCTATTAAGTTAATCATGTTTCAGTTTATCATTCCAAATACTCAAACTGAAAGTGCCCCTCATTTGTTTACAAAGGCTGCATCCTTTGATGAGAACCAGCAGCTCTTCACAGATATCAGAGCCATGCTGTAGCCAGAAGCCACAGGGCAGGCAGGAATAGAAAGGGACTAAGCAGACATCTTCCTTTTGCAAGGGAGGGAAACCCAGGCAGACAGCTTGAAGAGAGCCAGTCTCCAGGGAAGCAGAGCTCACTTACAGATGCTTGCAGCTAAAGAAATATTACCTTGTCTTTTGCAAAGCCAAAAATAATCCCAGAATCTAACAAAGGAAGATGTAACAAAAGCCACGCTGCCAGAAGATCAACTATTTCATAGAATATAATCACTTCAGTATTATCAAGCAGTAACAAGTAGTTGAGAAGGCTGTTTCAGATTAAATTTGCATGTCATGCTTATTAACTTCATTAGTCACAAAATCTCCGTTGGATCTCATGCAGTTTGACAGCCCATCTGAATGCCATTGCCTGTACAGACAGAGCCAGCCTTTCAAGACCCTGACAGATTATGACCACCCCTTCTTTCTGCCAGTGTCTGCTAACATTAAAGAGACAAAACACGAGACTGCATTTCACTTGCCAGCAAAGCCCCATGAGACATTTCCTGTCATCTCAAAGTATGACCCTTAGGACGCAGAAGCAGCACAGTAGTTACAGACAAGCATTAAAGCAGGTCCAATATATAGTCCAGCTGGATATCTCCAAAACAATTCTTCACACTAGGTATGCTTCAAACTGTCCTCTCCTCTTTCCTGTACATTTATCACACCCTCTCTCCCCCATATTCTCCAAAAAAGAACAACTCTAAGCATAATACCTCTGCAGGTTTGCAATGTGGAGTCCAACATATTACTTGAGATATAACATTAAAAGTGGTTTTGTACATTTTTAGGCTACTTATCTGAGGGTTGCTAAAGAACATGTGTGAATAAAAGAACATTATGATATTTCAGTCAAGTTAAATGATGGATATTTAAAAAAAAAAAACAAACTAGCCTGGTTCATATACTGTATAATTCAGCTTCAGAATTTGTGGCCAAGCGATTAGCAACATCCAAGAAGCCAGATATTTATATGAAGAACCAGAACTTCCTTTAGCTACTAATTTAGCAAGAGCCATTAAATATTTTACATTATTTCATTTTTCATTTCAGGATTTAAGCTAAATCTAAAAATGAAAATGGGATTTAATAATGCACATCAGCACTTCAAGCAGCTTTCAGTAGATCATTTGTACAGGCTTGATCCATGGATGAGTATTATGGACTTTTCGTATCATTAGTTCAGGCCTCGGGAATTGCCATGATTTCCTAAACATTAAAACATATGCACAATGTGGAGGGTGGAGGTATTCATTATTACAATTTTACATATAGGAAAATAATCTACTGATGTGAAAGAACTTTCAGCTTCATGCAAATAAAGAGCAGGACAGAGGATGGAGGATTTAGTTTTCAAATCTCTCCTCTAACCATTTTTTAAAAACAATTCAAAACCACAGTGCTGTGATGTACTTTCATACAGAAAATGGTTGACATGACCAAAGGTCTATTTCCAGTGTGGTTTACATGTCACGTGTGCTCAAGTCAGACTTCTGCAGGTGTCCCAAAACAGGACTATATTTCAATGGCTTGTCTACACAGAGAGTAAACTATCCATCATATTTCTTAAGCCCTCTCTTTGCTTTTTCTTCCTGTTACCCTCTAGTGCCAAATTAAAATACAGCTCCGTTATTAACTGTTGCATGCTATGACAACATTTCCACCTATCTTGTCCTTCCAAAGGGGAAGATATTCACAAAATGCACTGTGAATGTGTTCCAAACATCACTCCTCTTAAGGCTTTCCAAAATTACCTGCAATAATACATCATGGGAATCTTTCCTACCTGCACATTGGAAGAGCAGCAACAAGACTTTGTGTTCACATTTTTTCAGCTCAAAAAACCAGTTTTCTTGGTCAATCCTGCCCATAGCAACTCGTCCAAGTATTTGATTCTTGTCTCTCTGATGAGATGAATCTGGATCTCAGTTCAGCTGGTCACTTTGCATCAGTACTGTATTATAACTGTGGCACAATGCAATGAGCACATCTGCTATTCAGGATCGAATGGTGTCCAGGTGTGGTTAGAGGTGACTGTGGAACAGTTGCTAATCAAAATAAATCTACAGAGGTTTACTCCTCCAGAGCTATGCAGGCTTTATCCACTAGTTACAGTTCAAAAATCAAAACCTCAGGTTTACAAGAAATTATGAACCCTACTTAAAACAGGATGCTAAGTGCTACTAGATAAAACGTAACATCTTTCCTAGATGCACCTAGAAATATTTCTGCTGCCAGTTGTCTGCAATGCTAAGAAGAATGAGAACTTAAAGGAGAAATACCTCCTAAAGAACTTGATGATTGCAATGTACTGTTGTTACTGACAATAGTAAGGATAAACACACAGCTTTTAAAAAGGAGCAAGGAGAGTGGTAGATGTAACAATACTTTGAAAACAGCTTCACAAATGGATGACAGCTGGCAAACTCCAAGTCAGTTTGTGGTTTGTTCAGCAGGCATAAATCATATTTTTTCTTCACCTTTTATAACTTCCAAGGAGGCACAGCTGGCTTCTGAAGCCTTCAAACTGATCCACGCCCTGAGAATTAAAGCCATTCAAAGTTACGGTGTATGGGCTCAAAGCTTTGATTTCATCTGGCTCAGATCAGCTGCCTTAGCACAGGTTTAATTTGTATGTGAGTTCCTAAGGGAAATAAGGCCCTTTATAGTTCTTACTTTACTGAAAACTGCATGCCAGATGCTATGGAAATCCAAATGATCTGTGCCAAAAATAGGAAGGGAGAATAGAAGAATAATTATTATTATTATAACAGGAGCTTCAATAGGATCCTGGAAATTTCTGCTCTTTGGTGACTTAAAAAAAATTAGGAATGCACACTCAGTTCCATAAAAATAACTAGCTACTTTTCACTGATTTAAAATTTCTTCAAGGGCTAAGTTTTGGCAAGGGCCTGAGCCAGACAGCTACACACCATAACATAAGCTTCCAGGACACTGTCTTGAGGATCAAAGAACCTGTGTCAGATTTTACTTGTAACAGACCCTGTATATAGTGCAGAAGTACTCCCAGGCCCCCTGAACAAGTCAGACCCTGTAGTTCGTAGCCTAAGGGCTCACAAAACCTAAGAAAACAGGACACTATGAGGCCACTTTGCCTTGTCTGAGAGCACAGTGAGGCAGAGAAGTCTCCCCTTTGTCAGAGATATGGGCAGTGGGACTGAGTGCACCCTCAGCAATGACCAAGCTGTGTGGTGTGGTCATCATGCTGGAGGAAAGGGATGCCATCCAGAGGAGCCCTGAGAGGCTTAAGAGGTGAGCTGGTGCAAACCTCATGAACAACACCAAAGTCCTATACCTGGGTCAGGGCAAACACAAATAGAGATTGTGTGTAAAATGGTTTGAGATCACTCCAGAGGAGAAAGACTTGTGGATGTTTGTGGACAAGAAGTTTGACACGACCCAGCAATGGGCACTTGCAGCCCAGAAAGCCAACCACATCCTGGCCTGCATCCAGAGCAGCATGGCCAGCGGGTCAAGAGAGGTTCTCCCCCTCAACTCTGCTATGGTGAGACCCCATCTGGAAAAGTGCACCCATCTTTGGGGCCTCCAACAGAAGGACATAAATGTGCTGGAGTGTGTCCAGAGGAGAATCACAAAATTATCAGAGGGCTGGAGCACCTCTCCTATGAAGACAGGCTGAGAGAGCTGGGCCTGTTCATCCTGCAGAAGACACTACAAGGAGACCCTATTCACCTTTTAGGTACCTAAAGGGGACCTATTAGGAAGCCAGAGAGGGACGCTTTACAAGTTGTACTGATAGGACAACAGGGAATGGCTTTAAATCAAAAGTGAGTATGTCTAGATGGGATATTAGGAAGAATTTCTTTATTGTGAGTGGTGAGGCATGGACACAGGTTTCCCAGAGAAGCTGTGGATGTCCCATTCCTGGAAATGCTTATGGCCAGGTTGAAAGGAGCACTGAGTAACCCAGTCTAGTGGAAGGTGCCCCCGCCCTTGGAAGCGGGGTTGGAACTGGGTGATCCTTAAGGTCCCTTCCAACTTTTCTAACAAACAATTGCAGAGACCATTCACTTTTTTCCCACCAAAGTGCTATTTCAGTTGCAGCACAATTCAGAAAGCCATATCAATTCTTTCATTTCACTGATTTGAATGGGGCAGGATGACCACACCTCTTTGCCTCTTGATTCTACCACCTCTACAAGCACTGCAGAGATGAATGGGTCAGAGCTTCACAGCATGTCATCCCTAGCTAGCGCTTCTTAATACTCTACTCACCAGCAACACCCTTAGGAATTTTTCTCTTTAGCTTTACTCCAAGCACTTCCTACAGCACAGGGCAATAATAGCTGAGCTCTCATAGTTCCTCAGATACTTACATCCATGACCAAGTCAGGGAGTGCCCTTCTGTCAGACAGCAAGAAGACACCAAACCCTCACCTTTTAGGACACTGAATGACTTTCCATCTCAGGCTAATCACCCCTTTTTTCTCTTAGAAATAGGTTTAAGCACAATACTTACTCATAATAAGGCAACCCTTTTCTCATGTTATCCATGCTCCCTTGCATACCTAATCCCACAGTTTCTCAATCCAGAACACTCTTTTCTTCCAGGAGGTGAAAGCCCCAGACAAACACACATAACAATCTTGTCCTGCAAAGTACCTTTTCCCTTGTACCCTTCCTAACAGCTGCCTTTTATAGCCCCATTTTTACATTAATCAGATGGTTCTGGTGCATGACTGTGGTGGACTGAGGGAGTCCTCAAGATCCTCAGCTGCTTGCTGAATCAGAATCCACATCCTTGCAATGCTGCTAACTGCTAGAAATAGTCAGGTGAAAGGGGCTAGTTGATAACAGATGACATTTGGGTGCGGGATGTAGCCTTCATTCATCAGCTCTCTCAAGCTAAAAACTAGGTAGGGACTATGGCCCAGAACTACCACAGCAGTCTCTTATTGTTATATTTCTTTTCCATAATTTCAGAAAAAAATGCTTTTGAAAAGTATCAATGCAAGTGTGATTATGTCTGTGGAGGAACAGCAGTTCACAAGTTACCTCAGCAGTGACAGGTGACTGACGGACAGCTGTGATGCTCATTGCTGAAGGTAAAGAACTGCCATAATAACTATGGTACACCAAGTAAAACCATACATGTCTGGTGTGGCTAGCACAGACCTTTCCCGTGAGAATTCTTTCTCTACTTTTCCTGTGTTTTTATAAACAAAGATAAAGTTTGGTTATTAAAACAATTTCTCAAGATATGGACAGTTCAGGCCTGGCCAATCAGGCCTAGGGGGAAGTTTCAAACTGACCAATCTGGGTGACCTTTGAAAAGTCTATATAAGTTGGAATTAAATAATAAAATTTCTTCTAGATGCCACACTTAGAACCTGGACTTCTTTTCTCTGCTAGCGGTTCAACAGCGACAGTCTGGAACACCAAATAGGAAAAATCCCAGTTCTGTGGTGGCCTTTACCTTTAGAAGACAGAACAAGAGCTTGGTTTGTACTTAATGAGCAGTCTGGTAGCATGAGGAATAAGATTTCCAGTTTGTTGGAAATTCAAAACATCTTTTACATTTTCCTCTCTCACTGGAATGAAGACACCAAGTTTGTTAGTTTCCTTCATAAAGGAGGTGTCGTTTCAGAAAGAAAGTTCTTGCTTTCTTGTTTCTTCAGGAAAAAAGTTCTTGCTGACCTTTTTGAAATCATACTGATCCAGGATTCACCTTGAGTCCCTGAGACTTTTCTCTGTGCCCTGGGAGATCCCCCCAGGCAGCCTCTCCTGGAGTGGTGAGCTCAAAAACCCATTTTGTTCTGGAAAAACCCATTTTGTTCTGGAAATTTCTGACTCTCTTTGGAGAGCTGAGGTCACCTCTGCAGAGCCATGCTCTCCTGCAGGCTCCTTCTACAAGTCACATTCATTGTTCAAAAAATCAACATCCTCCTACACATTTATTTGAGCTCTAGCACTGGAGTTAAGAAACCTGTTAAGGAGTTATGAGCTGTAACCATATGAATTCTTCTCTCTGCAGCACGCAAGATTATAAATAGAATAGGAAATACATAAAAGTTTCTTGTCTTACCCAAGTCCTTTAGCTGGCTAAATTCCATGTCTACAGAGCATGTTTCTTCTTTAGTCTTTGACTCTTTCAGTGTGGGGCTGACATTTTGGCACTTGTACTCTTTGCTCACATTGGCTGACAAGCTCCAAATTGGCCAGAAACAACTTGATCATATTTTGCTAAAAAAGCCTCCTGTCATGGCAGTCAGGATTCTGATCACTTCATCAGCTCATCTTGGTAGGCCAGAGGTGTCACAACTGCACTTCCCATCTAGCCAACTCTTCTTTCACAAATAAATGATTTTATTGTGCCTGGAAGTGTTTTATCCGGTCTTTCTGGGGAACCTCCAAAACCCAAAGCTCCTTCAGTCCTGTGAAGGCTTACTCTTCAGAACTAGCCTTAACTACTTGGCAAAGTTTCAAATCATTCACATGCTGTTTCCATCTTTAGATCTTCATTGGTTGATGCAAGCATTCCCATTTTTTGTCCCACCTTGTCTGAACAGGAATATCTCAGAAATACCCTAGTTCAATTTCCTTGTCAAATGTCTCCTCTTCCTCCATGAGTTTGTTTAGTTACCCCTTTTTCCTTGTTCCCTTGGTCATTGTCCCATTGGGCAGATGTTCTGGGCTGCTGCTTTAGCTCAGTTGGTCAGAGCATTGTGCTGATAACACCCAGGTTGTGGGTTTGATCCTTGTATGGGCCATTCACTTAAGAGCTGGACTTGATGATCCCTGTGAGTCCCCTTCCAACTCAGAATATTCTATGAATTCTTCAGACACAGCAATCCCCTGTCAATTACAGCAAGCCTCCTGTTCTTCCCACCTCTTGTCAAAAAAGATGGGAGATGTTGCATCACACTGGGGACTGTCCACTTTTTTGCTACCATCCCCAGAAAGCCTGTGTTCATGCACCATTTCAGGGAGCAAAAGACAGCTCTTGGAGTGAGACTTCCCATCACCAGGGCTGTGCCAGGGAGGACATGCACACATCTGAACATTTTGCCCAACATATTTGCAGGTGCAACCAAGTGAGGGTAGAACAAAGGGGCTCTGTAGCCAAAGGGTTAGGGGCCAGCTCCCAGCTGTTGTGAATTCCAAACCTCTCAGGTCATTCCCCAGTCTCTCAGAGGCTGCCTGCTTCCCACACAAGCTACCCATTTGCCCTTGCATGTGTGAATTTGCTGCCCATGCAGAGGCTGAACGCAGGTGAGTTGAACACCTGTAGTCCATAGGTAATAAGGGCATAACACACCTAAACACAGGGCACTCACCTAGAGAACAGATACCTGTTTGAAACCACAAAAATACCCAATGCTGACTGCTGCAAACACCTTTTCATGTTGCTGAACGAAAGCAGTCATGGGGACTTTGCATAGAGGCTGCTGGCAAGGCACGAGTCAGGCAGTCACTCCACACTTCCCAGTGCTGTGGGGACCACCTGCCTCAGAGACTGGGAAGCAAATGAATATAGGGCATGGGTGTCAGCCCTTGCACCAGGGCTACTGGTAAACAGTTGGTCTTGTAATCTGGAGCTAGGGCTTACAGCATGAAGTCCTTGGCTGGAGTCATACTTATTCACCAAAGCCAGACTAGATGTAAATTTAAACCCTGAGGTGATGTCTATACAGCTGGGCACATATGCTCATAGCAAGCTGCACTTATCTCTACCGGCCAAAAGAAATGAGGTACAGCCTGTCCCAGTGGTACACCTCTTTAGACAGACCTCTCCCACACTGGTGGGGCCACCTGGAACCCCTCTGAGTCTGTCAGCCTTCAAGGACATCCATATGAGATGAGTCTGAGGCAGATAACCCGGCGAGGGACAGCCTGTGTGGGGATCTGGCCTTTGAGGCATTGAGGACCAAAAGGTGATGGTGCACTGTCCCACTGCTGAGCAGCTCTGCAGAATTTACAGCATAATGAAATTACCACCAGTCCCCTTAGCACCAAGGCTCACCACATGATTCCTCAAATCTCTATCATCACAACATGTACAATTGTGGCTGTGACAGCCCACCCAGCAAAGGCAAAAGCAAAGAAAAAATAAATCATAGTCAGGATCCCCTCTCAGCTTCCACATCCAGCAGCTTCCTCATTACCCAAATACACCATTGCCAAGGGATTTCCTTTGGAGATAGGAAATGTTGTTCTCCAGAAAGGCAGAGAACATCACAGATGTTTCCTCATCCATCTGCTAGAGGTAAATCCATCTGTTGGAACACCTTAGGAGCCAGTGAAATCAGGCAGCAAGATGCACAGCATGCCCAGATGGCTGCTTGGCAAAGATGTGAGGATTGTGAGCTCAGTAGCTGGCAGTCTCACTGCACCCACAAGCTGCTGAGTGTGCTGACCCCATGACAGGCACACGTGTCTGCAGACACCCATGAGGGTCCCCATTCCCATTTTCCTTCCAGGCAACAGTCATCTTGACTCCCTTCTCCTGAAGGCTGCAGGAGGAGGTCCTGGGTGATTACAGATATGCCATCTGCTCCTCTTCCCTATTCCCCAGGCACATGCAGGAGGGAATGGCCAGCTTATTGCCCTCCTCCATGGGGAAGCATTGAATAGTAGCAGCTTTACTGCCCAACAGAGACCATCCACTCTGATCTGATAGCATCCAGATGGGCTCACAGGTAGGCACAGATAGTTTCTGTATGGAGCCTGAGACCCATGCACAGACTCCAAGTGCTGTGTGTTCAAGCAAAAGGGTTCACACTGGGAAAAGAGGTTAGTACGAGCTTGAGAACAAAACCTGGCCTTAGCACTGTGGCCTGGGTTTGCCTCCATCCTTCTTTGGTGGCTGAAGGGTAGGACTTTACTCCAGTGGGATGCTCTAGAAATGTTGCACCTCTTTCCTACAGGTTTAGGAGATCTCAGTGTTGGCTCAGACAAACCACTCATTGTGTCAGGTCTCCCTCTGACAACATCAGTGTTTAGGAGCACATCACCCACAAAATTCTTGCCATGTGTCATGCCTACCATGCTGGCAAGGGGACATGACAGGGCTGACAAGCTGCCCACAGCACCATCCCCACACACAGCACTGGCAGCCTGCAGCATGCTCAGGAAGGTGACCTAAAGAGCAAACACCACACATGGCCTCTAAGATTCCTGCCCCAGTGCTCTCAGTGCTGAGACACTGGTGAAACTGCACGTTATGGACAAACCAGCAGAACTTAGGGCTGAGCTAAAATAACACTCGATTTAAGCCCAAGTTTGTATAAATGAAGTCTCCACATGAATTTAAATGATACTATATACCTTTTTCTGCAGGCTAAAAGCAAGGTTTAACTTAAAAAAAAAAAAATGAAAGTCTTGAAATAATTTTTGCTATATTAATTTTGACCAGAAGATGAGTTGGCATAAGTTATTCAGAAAGAACATGTTTTAGGAAAGGGAACATATGCGCCTAGACAAAAAAGCATAGATAAAAACTTTATGATCTCATTTGGATCATCTTATGTGAGTTACTGCCCTGGAAAGCAGAAAGTCTTTGCTACTGAATATAGGTGGAAAACATAATTTGCCAAAAATCCTATTGAAAGATAAAATAAAATTCTTTAAGCTAAAAGAAGTCAGATGTTAGACAATTTGTATCCATTACTTATTTTGGCAATAATTATATAGCTGACTAAAGCTTTTAAACAAACAGTGAAGAAAACAGAGTATTTCTTTATAAACTCCCTTTCATGAAAAATGGGGATTTGTTCCTACTTGGATCCCCAAATAAGCATTTGCCATTGTTCAGCAACATTCTTTCTGCTGCTTTTGAATGGCTAAGCATATCCAAGGCATTTATCACAGAATCAGAATCACAGAATAAGCTGAATTGAAAGGGTCCTTCAAGGGTCATCGAGTCCAGCTCCTAGCCCTGCACAGGACATCCACAAGAGTCCCACCCTGTGCCTGAGAGCATTGACCAAACACGTCCTGAACTCTGTCAGGCTTGGTGCTGTGGCCACTTCCCTGGGGAGCCTGTCAAGTTACACTTCTCCAAGTTTGCCTCTGAAATATCTCCCCAGTCTGTAAGTCTCACCATGAGAACTGCAATTTGCTCTACATGTCCTCCAGATTTTCTCATGGAACCAGCTTACCTGCAGAGGTTAGTTTGGTTGTAAGCTCCCAGAATCCATTCCCTGCACTGGGACACTGGAGATTGCCCCAGCACGTGCAGAGAAAAGGCTCTAGGCTCTAGTCCTTGGGAACAGGAGATCAAGTCCATTGCCAGAGCAGCCAAATCAGAGAAATAGCACAGGTCAGAGCAGACAAACCCTTGATGGTCATCAGGGTCTAAGTGGGGCCTGTTTAGATGGTAAGACTACTCATGAGCTAGGACCAAGGTTCTTTTTTTCCCAAAGTGATTTAACCAAAACCAAATATAAACAGGAGTATCTCCTCCTCTCAATCTCATACATTCTACAGAAGAAAAAAGTTGTCAGTCTTTAATTGTTGTATTTCAGTCACATATGACTCCTGATTTATCTCACATCTTGAATAATTTCTGATTACTATAATAGACCTTATGATAGAGAAAGACCAAAAAAAGAAAAAAAAATAGATTTAAAATTCCAGTTAGGAAGACACTATATTCTCATTTAATTTCAGGTTTTAAGATTGGTAAAGGGATTTTTGTTTCCCCTCTGTGATGATAATTTAAAATGATCAATCCAACAAACAACAAGGAATCAAAATACCATTGAGGTGGAATGTCTCTTGCTTTGGGAGCCACTGTGATATCTCAATGGTTTCACTAACTGACCTCAGTCTCCATACTCTATTCAGCATAAGTATGTCAAATATTAGTATCACCAAAATTTTAAACATCAAAGAATCCCAGCATTGCCTACATCATACTGTACTGTCCATAATGAAACCTGAGCTACAGATTGCTGAACTTTTAACTTTTCTGGGTAAAGATTTTCTCATTTCATCTCTTCTCTCATCACGGAGGTCATTGATGTCTTCCTGGTGTCTCCTCTACAAGACTGGAGAATAATTAACTCTTATTCCAATCACTGCATTTTCTTCATGCTCTGCGAATGGAGATTCCCAAGGGCTGCCCACAGGCCAATGTGTCTGCTCACAGTGGAGGCTCTCCTGCAGTGAGCAGGACATTTCAAGCAATGCTCATCTTCTGCAGAGTATGCTTCCATAATGATGTCCTGTCTCCATTCAGCCAGAGTCTCACACCTCATTTTCCGATGTTCACCTTTCCAACAAAAGACCAAACCTGTGGAGAGACCACACAGAGAGAAACAGAAGTTCCTCCACTTACTGTGCCAGGCACAGCTGGTAGACCCAAACTTGGCTACTAACCCCCAGTTGGGGTTGTGATTAAAGCCAGATGCCCTGCCAAGCACATTGTCTACCTTGAACTGCACTAACCCCCTTCCTGTCCACTCTCCCCTGCCCTCTTTCTAGTCAGCAGCAGGAGCTTCCCATGGGCTTTCTCAGGAGGGATTTGCTGGCAAGACACAGCTCACACAGATCTCTCAGCTACACAAGGCTCCCTCCCTCTTTGATCAAAGGACACACAAGTCCACCGACCTCCACAACAGGCTGAAAACCTGTTGTATCCTCCAGCTCTTCCTGATGGGGAACAGCCTGGATACAGCTGAGCACAGCCTGGGAGCCTGGGAGCTGACAAGGTATTTCTGGGTTTCAGCTTTCAAGCAATTCACTTTAATTCAGGGGTTGTGGTAGGGAAGAACACTTTATTTTGCTTTCTGTTCTTGATGTTTATATTGGGATTTGTGCTATCCAAAGAATCAGTGATCTGATTCTTGAGAGGCAGTGACCTGTCATGGCACTTGTGTTGCCTATCACCATAGAAAATGTAGCCGCCAAAATCTGTGGTGAGTTTTACTTTCAAATGCTTTTCAGTCTAAAAGTATAAGTAATAAATACTTCTGGACTTCTCTGGCATCCATGTGGCCATCCATGAACTGCTTCTTGCACCTGGAACATGTGAAAGTCTGATTTCAAAAGAAGTTACTACTCATGCGTGAGCTAGGTTGCTGGTAACAGACTGGCCAATGGATTGCTTCCAGTCCACACTTCAGCTAAAATTAAAAAATTTCTGGAAGAAATTTTTCTTCCACTTGCTCTAGATTTCTAAGTATATGTGCTGAGGAATTATGCCTTTCTCTACAAGACTTACCTGAGCCCAGGTATATAAAATATTTTAAGCCTTGAGAATTACACCAAAGCTTTAAATAGCATATTATTCTTTAATTTGTTGGAGGACCTTTGAAGGCTACCTAACTGCATCCCTCCCTCCTATTCTGGGACACCTCTCCCCAGGTGAGACAGGCTCACAGCCTTTGGGTGTTAAGTAGAGAGATAATCAATGTAGAATTAGAAAGAAGAGACAGGAAACTCTGAGCGTGAAGTTTACTTATCTTTATAAAAAATGCTTTACATAAACCAGATCTATGCCCAGAGCTGTGTCTCAATTCATAGTAAGCCCTCAGGAAAGGCTATGTGCAGCTAATGGAAAACAAATGTCTATTTTGGCAGGGCCTGCAGCTCATGTCAGTTTTTTCCTCCTTTGCTAAAGAAATAAAAAAAATCGTCACAACGAAACAGGCTGACTGAAATATTTTGGTTTTCTCTTAACCATTTGAGTGCTTCTCTGATACACAACATATGTGACAGACCTTATCTCTGTGGTTCATGAAGAGGAAAAAAATGCTGAAGAAATCATGTTAATTTTCATTAAAACATATAATGCCCTCAGGAAGGAAGTTCAGAGTTGAAAATAAGATATGCTTCATGACTTGATAGCTCTCAGTAAGGACTGTTTTAATTAAGAGTGTAACTTCTAGACTTTGTTTTGCTGGAGTCTGGCCAGAAACAGAACAAGAGCACCAAGCAATATTTAAACTGTTTTCTAAAGAAAACAAAAGACTAGAGAGGGTAGAATTATTAGCTGTGGCTAATACCTCAAAGCATATTAACATAAAGTATAGTTTTTGTTCATTTCTTGGGCAAGAGCAGTACTGTCAACACAAGTGTAGAAACCACCAGAAACCCATTCATCAACAGGATTATGGTCACTAACTCATACAAACCATACCAAACCACAACCCAGAAGAGAAGAGCCTGACTTTAACCCAGAAATTACATGAATTCAGGGTCACCAAACAGCTCATAGGATGTTGGCTTATACCACAGCTGAGAAATCAGTAACATGGAAATACCAGGGCTGGCAGGAGAATCAGTGAATTTTACCTTTCTTGGGCCTGAAGGGTCTGATTCCCCAAAGCCTTGTCTCCCCTGGGCAGCAGATCCAAAGGCTGCAAGGGTGTACAGGAGAAGAACCACTCCTCTACCAGCTCCCTTTCCTTAAGCAGCTGCTGGAAGCATGGTTGCAGGGAGACCAGACTGGCCTTGTTTTCATCAGGCCATTGCAGTCTTCAGCTCCTCCCCAAGCATGCAGCTGAGGAGACTCACAACCCGACCCAGGTGTGGCACCTTGCCCTTGGGCTTCCTAAATTTCATGGTATTTCCATGCACCCACTTTTTGAGCATGTCCAAGATAACACAGGCAGAGTCACAGAGTTACAGGCATGTGACACTGGGAGAAAGCTACCAGAGAGTTTTCTGCAATACATATTAAAAAATGGGCCTCGTGACTGTAGGAAAAGAAATAGTCATCTGTTTTCTGACTCTTTTCAAGCAAAAGCCAATAAGCATCTTTGGCTCTTTAAAAAGAAGGGGATTTCACCACAGAAAGCAATAAGACAAGTAGGCATTGTAGCTTTCCACATTTGAGGAGCTATTCAAATCACTGGCATGACCTAACTTTTGAGGAACAGGCTTTTCAAGAAAAAAAAAAGCCAGGAGCTTTTAAACTGATATGGAAGTGGCTAACATGAATCTTGCTGGAGTGACTGATACCTCAGGCAGCCATTCCTCTCCCTTCAATACAAGGTAGGATTCTCCACAAAATAACAGCTCACAGCCAGCAATGGCCAAATGAATCTTCTTGTAATCTCTCTTTGCTCTGAACTTCCATCTTTGTGCTTCAGCCCAAATGCCTTTGTGCATCACACTTTCCTGAATCCAGCTGAGACTTTTTTTAGCCTTTACTGTAAGGTCTAACACCCTGGTTTTCAGACTCAGTGGGCACCACCTCCCTGCACTGCCCCTGCGCTCATGTCTCTGCTGGTCTCCCTGCTTCTGTTTCACTACAAATTTAACTCCAGATTGCCTGTCTGCTGGGCTTCTCTGCACATATGCCAACAAAGAGCTGCCCATAAAATGGTAAGAGGCATCAGATCCACCAAAAACCTAATGCTGAAGACTTCAGTCAAAAGTCACCACCTGGGCAGTGAACTGGACCCACCACAGAACTTTGCTACAACAGGAAATACACAATCTTTTTGTAGTTGATAGAGGTTCAGGAAGTAGAGTTCAGATTGTTTCAGTTCAAATAAGGAAAACATCTGCTAGTTTAGGAGGACCATTTGCTAAGAAGCCTATTTCTCTCAGTTAGTTATCCGGCCACATAAATCATTGGGAAGATGAACAAAAAGGTGTCTATATCTTGAAGATGCCAACTCTGAAAGACATAAAACTATAATAAAGAATATTGTGGGCTAGAAGCTCCCTTCATTTGGGTTCAGTTTGGCTCATTATAGCTTGGGGTGGATCTTAAATTAATGCCTTCAACACAGCTTAAAGACACATTTTGTTTTGGAACTGTCCTTATCTCAGGTATTTGTAATCATAGAGTATCAGTCCAGAAAAGACTGAGGCAGAGGGAAGAGGCTGTAGAAATAACCACCTCATCCTTTGGTAGTTGCAAAGGACAAAGTTATCTTACAAGCCATTAAAGGTTGTTCAAAGATACTTTGGCCATCTCTTAGCAAAAAAAAACAACAAAAACAAACAAACGAGACATCAAAGACCTTTTAGAACTGGCCACAGAGAAGTTAGCAAAGTCACTGTGAAGGAATCATATTCTGCAACACACACAGATGCTACCCTTGGGTACAGGAGGGGACCCACTTATTTTTCTGTGCTCGGTTTTAAAAGCAAGCAATGACAAATGGACCCAGAAGATGGGGGAAAGCTTTTAGCACAGAGTCTGAGTCAACAGAAAAGACTGTGGTTGCAACAGCTTGTAGAATACAGATGATCCTGGAATAGCTGGCAGACCTCTCTAACCATCTTTGCTGCATCTAAATTCCAACAGGTTGCGTGCTATTAAAAAATACCAAAAAAAAACCAACAGAGAAGCATAGTCAGCAAGGATGGAGTTTCCATCAACAAAAGCAAAATAACACTGCAAAACCAGCCAAATTTCCAGCTTTACAGATGTGCAGAGTTCTGTAATGCTCTGCCATGTCAGAAACTTCATTTGGGGCTTGTACAAGATCCTGGAAAAATTCTGCACACTTAGTGGAAATGAGAGAACACTTCTCTGGTCACCTGAATGCAATGAAACTTTTCTGGAATTTTTAGAATCCCTCATGATCCCTCTTGTCTTGGTTTTCTTGTACCTCAAAATTCCTAAAACTGGACACAGATGCTACTGCATGTGCTTTGGGGACAGCATTATGATGCAAGAACACAAAAAATACCCAATGAAAGAATGCTGGTCTGGTACAATGAAACCTAAGACTTCACAAATAATTTTTTCTCCCATAAGAAGCATCTGGCACAGCTCTGGTGTTTTCTAGCAATCACAGCTACTTCAGAAACAAAGCCTCAAACACACAAATTGGGAAATAGAGACCCTGTCAGCAGCTGAAATTCTCATTAATAGATGCTGTGCCTATCCCAGGGTCTTCCATGCATTATCCCTTGCACTGTGCATATGCTTTGCATTAAATACAACCATAGTGATTCAGAAAATCTCACCATTTCTTTTTCCTCTAATCATTTTGCCTCAGAAACCTAATCATGTGCCCATAATCCAATGGGAAGTTATTGGAATTCAAATCAGAGTTTTAACTTCCTGCAATAGTGTTTCTCGGGGATTTAGCTCTCCAGCCAACACCCCTGTGCAGCTGGCTTGCAATGGATTTGCAAAGTGGTAACACCAGGACTCTTCTGGCTCAGCAGGGACCAGGATCTGATCACCTGAATGGTTTTATTTCCTGGAACTTGACAGAGCTTGCTAGGAAACAACAAGCTTCTTAGGAGACTATGCTCTCCAGTCACCATCTTCCTGGGCTTCTATGGGTCTTCCTACAGTACCTGGCAAGTGAGTGCTGCCAGACATTCTGCAGACCTCAATGCTGTGAGCAGTGCAAGCCCACCATGAAGCTGGTACCAGTGTGAGCACAAGGCAAACCTGCACCCAGCCATGACTGACAGAACTGCTGAGACACCTCCTCAGAAGCACTTCTGGTTACACCAGACCACCTGTTCTGCTGGCACCAGCCATGTTTTTCAGTGTCAACACAGATTTCTTGCAAACACTGTCCTTGGGCTGATACCTCTCCTTTGATGCCCAAGTGCAAGCAGAGGGGACAGAACTTTTGCTCAAAGAAAACTACTGGGAAGGAATAGGTGGTGAAATTTTCTTACTAAGCAAACAACTCTATTCTTATCAAAGATAGATTCCCAAAGATGGGAACTCTTTTTATGGGGAAAAGCAGATGACTAAAAAACTGCATACCTCTTCATTCTTTTAATCTGGAAAGTTTTATGGAAAAGACAAAATCTTTTTTTCATGTTGCTGAAACCAAAAGGTCCTTGTTCTTTTACTCCCCTATCAAAGATAGGATAGAATATGTCAAAAGATCTTTCCATGTTGTCTTCTCTCTCCCACATCCTTCCCTGCCTCTCTGTCTGTGGCCATGCAGAATCCTGCTAATCCAGCCTTTTGCATAGAGGTGAAGACATCATTCATAACTGTGCACTTAGAGCAGCTCTCTCAGAAATTTTCCAGCAAGCCATTCACCATAGTCCTATGAAAAAGATGTATGAAATAATCTCTCCATGTTAGTATTACATTATTTATGCTTCATTCCAGCTATCTCCATATTTCCTGTGGACATCATGTTGATTTATTCATGCTGTCAGCCAGCCTCCTCTGACTGTGTTTTCAGTAAAAAACTGAAAGGGAGATTTAGCCACCTACTCCCCAGATGTGCAGTGGCTCCAGCTCTATGGCATCTGTGTAAACACCAGCAGTAAAGGTCTAACTTAGAGATTAAATATCGAAATTTTTCCTTTTACCTCACATCCAGGCCCCTTGCACTGAAATATTTTAAAGGCATCTCTGGCATTTTTTGTTATGAAAGCATTTTTCATGCGATTCATCAAGGAAATATGTCCCCAGGAAACTATCCACCACTGAGAGACATTAAGTCGTAAGACAGCCCCAGTGTCAAGGTTGTGATATTCCCACCAGAGTATATGCCAAGGAAGAGCACAGCTCTGAGCTGCGCAGGTGTTAGACAGGAATGCCAAGGTTTGGTTGAGCAGTAGGCTGAGCTGCTGTGACATAAAAAAGGATGTTATAAGAGGGGTTATCCTAGGGTATTTAAATATTATCAAGTTAAGCACGCTATTTAACTAATGGTATTCACTTCTATGTAGGAAGAAAAGCAAATCAGCAAAAATATTAAAATATCAACGACTAGCTGCTTATCAACATGGTGATTAATTCCCTGAAATCAGTGATCTGCCTGAGTATCTTACAGGAGTCAAAGCAATGCTTTTCTTTAGCAATGTACTACAGAAATGGCCTAGAGGAAGAGCACTAGTGTAGCATAGCTCCTTCTTTGAGTAGTGCATCATCTGAAAAGCTCCTTTTCACATGAGACGGGTCAGTTCATTGCCCTAATAATGTCCTTTTGTTTTACATACTCAGCTTTACAAAACATGCCACTATACTCGGGCCCACAACTTGCTGGGGGGTAAAAGAAGGTCTGTCAGACCAAAAGGGATCAGCACTTGTTCAGGGCAGCCAGCAGGGCTGGGTGAGGATGGAGCAGCCTGGTTCACACCGACACCAGCATTTTCTTAATTCTAGGTGACTGCAGTAGTGGATTTTGACCTGCAGGACAATGAAAAGGAAGGGCCCTCTGTTTTCTTCCACACTTTTGACTAGGTTTACAACTGCTGGCAAAGGGGGCTTTGGCTAGGGGCTGCACTGATGCTTCAGTGTTTGACTTCTCAACCATGGAAATATTTTAAGTATGTTTTAATATTAGAACTGAAGCAGTTTCTCATTAAAACCCACTTAAATTGCCCTCTTCAATGATGAGTTAAATCCTTGAATTATTAATACTCACCAGTGAAAGGCAGGAGATTGATGTTATTTCCCTGAATTAGTAATGTTGCTGGAAGAAGAAAGCACTACACTAACAGACAACAGACAAAGAGCTGTAGACTTAGCTTGTGTGGCTGTTTTTTCACTTCAGCAACAGCTGATTTCAATCACTTCTAAACAAACTTCTGAAGTATTTTGTACAACCAGCTAATGTCTCTATAAATATCTTCTGTTTAACTATGGACAAATTATCTCCCAGCTTGAAAAGCTAACCAGGATTCGTTGAGGGGGATGTTCCCCTCATCTGTCTATGACAAATACTTATCAATAAGAGACAAACTGTTGTTTTGGAGCTCATCCAGACGAATCCTGTCATGTGTTCTGTGTAGCTATAGCACACAGAACCACTGTGTCCTATTTAGCTTTGTAACTCTAGAAAACTCCAGCAGGCAATTAAATCTCCTGCCTTGCTATGGGTTACTTTCTGAGTCAAACCTCAAAACCCAAGAGTGCCCCCAATGTCAGCTTAATGAGGGGAGTCTTTTGACCTTTCTGCACTTTTAGACTAGAGTCTGTGATCCCATGCAATGCTTGGTCTCCTTGGGCCAGAGCATGTCCTTGGCCAGTAGACTGTCCTGCAGAAGGAGCTGTTGACCATCTGCATCCCATCAAAACCCACTGGAAATTGCACAGGATAATGTCCTTCTGAGTTAATCTCAGCTCTGTGGAGCTGTCCAGAGAGTTTTGGCCTAAAGTACAGGCTCCTGGGAGCATTGGACATTACTTTTGCCTTAGACACTATCTGCCTGTCTGTGTGTCTGTCCCATATGTCACTCCAGCACCAGGCGACCTGTGGACAGGAGTTTCCCCTCAAAGTACACGACAGGCAAGCCAAGGCAGACAGGGAGCAAGGACTTAGCTGGCTGATGCAGGGCAAAACTCAGTGGCAAACAGCGATGGCTGGGCATTTGTCACTTTTCACAGCCTGAAACCTGCTGCTTGTACCATCCTCAAAGGAAGATTCCCACTGGGAAAGGGAAGATGATATAACACAGGAAATATCCTCCTGCAATTCTTTTACACTTCACCTTGGCCCCCTCTCTCCCCTCCTGTGCCAACAGGCATAACAACATAGGCTGGGTTTTCTGACTCAAACACACATTTCTTGACATGTTTTGTTGTAAGCAGGGCCTTTAAAATTATTTTCATAAAAACTGATGTGTCTGTGAGAGTCATTATATGTTATATTTGAGTGAAAGCCATGTCTCCCGTTGGAAAACAAAAACTTTCTTAAATATCCTGATGGGAACTACTCTAAGAAAGCTAGTGCATTGCACATACCAGCCAAAGTGGAAAGAGCCTGCAGAAGCCCAGCTCTGCACGAATTACTTCTTTCAAATTTTCCACTAGGAACTGTGGGTGTGCCTTAGGACATGGCTCCTGACAAAGGAATTCAACACTTGTAAAAAACCCCAAAACAGTACAGGGGCTTAGGTATGAGACAAAATGAAAGCATTTTTATTTCTGTCTTTCATAAATTCAAAATACATGGTGTTTTGAAAGTGCCATATCAAAATTTAAAGGAATTGTTGAAATCTCGATTTATGCTACACTTAAACCCAGCTTTCAAACATCTGCTTGTCAATGACTGCATCATTATGAGCAGATGCTGTCTTCAAAGACTCAGACAACACAGGGGGAGGAGATATTTCTGTTTCTCTCTCTCATGGGTATGTGTATGTACACCCATATACAGCAATCCAGAGAAAATGCACTTGAAGAAAAATATGGAGCTATGCCACAGCACCCTGGTATAATAAACATATATATGTCTACAGCCATCCATTACACATAAGCACCAGGGCATAGATTCGTAACTTTATCACCATGCAATTCCCCTTGATTATACTGACAGCCCTAATAAGTTCCAAAGAGTTTGGTTTCCATTATATCCTGCAGCTGAAAAAGCTTGGCAAGCAATAGCTCAGTGGCAAACTTGAATTTTCCACTACCTTTAACAAAATTTTTAAAAGGAAAATAAAAAGAAAAGAAAGAAGGAAAACTTTGGCATAATACCCAGGTGTAGAAATAATAGCATGATACTAGTGAAATAATTTTTCTGTTATCTGCTTGCAACCAGAGAGAAGTAGCAAAAATACAGTCTGTGTATGTATCACCTTCTGTTTCCTTCCTTTTAAAGACATGTAAGATAATCCTCCTTGTAAGATAATAAAGAAAAAATATACCTGAGCCTCCTTCCTTTCAAGCAGGAAATTCTTATATACTTGAAAGCTGCTCTGCACATCTATTACTAGAATTTTGATAATATTATCATTATCAGAGAGTTATCTGGGGAATGCAGTGATTACCAAGCAGCAAGGAACACATCTGGAGTATTTCTACAAAAAGGGTCCAAAAAACACATACCTTGATGCTGTGTCCAGAAGAAAACCTTCAATGTTGCTGTTCATTAACCAGCCTTTTATGAGAGGCACAGTTAGAGGATTCACCTATGAGGTCCTCACCAGGCTGTGATTTGTGGGTGACATCTAGCACCCAAGTGGTATTTACATCACCCCAAATAATCAGGGGCCATGGAAAATACTGCTAGCACCATGTGCAAGAACACTCAGTTTGGAGTTTGATATTGTGACTCCGATTTGGTTCAACGGGAATGTAGAAGACTATTTACACAAGCAGGGGAAAAAACTACCCAGACAGGATCTCAAAATCACCTACAAATGAGACAAAGAAATGATTGCTATTGCTGGCAAGGGGCAAACTGACTCACACTTCATTCGTGTGGCTGCACTCTCTTCTGCAGGATCTGGGTTTCCCGTGAGAAATAACTGAGTAAGGGAACAGCTAAATACAGCTCAGGAGGTTCTGGTTTTACCAGTTTGATCTTGTGAATTATTATTCCTCTCTGCTTCATTAATGAACCTGCTCTCTCCAAATGACATAGATTTACTTTTTTCAATGCAACCTGATTTTATATTATCACTGTGGTTTCTATGATGTTGCCATAAGACAAGGCATTCAATTTTTTTAAAAAGCCACTCCCTCAATTATACACAGCACTTGAATATTCACCATTAATACAAGTGCACAGGCAAAATGGTTTCTTTATCATTGAAAGGCAATTTAAAGATTGACTCAGTTTTTTTTCTATATGAAAGTACCTCAAATGCACCTTTTTGTGTTCCCTCACAGAACAAAAAGGCACAAGTCCATGGGGTCCTCTATGAAGCCAGGGGCATACACATGTGGAATATCCTCCTTTGCACCCATTTTTATGGATATCCTACTAGGAGTCACTTTTTCAACATGGAGAATGGCTTTTCTCTTCATATAGGCTGTTCATCTCTAAGCTTTTTGCACTCCGTGAGCCTGCAAGATACAAAATTTAGTGTTCAGATGTAAAAAGGTCTTCTGCTGTTTGAACAGCCCTGGCCTCTTGGGCAACAAGAAGGCACCAGAAGCCAGGCTGCAAATCAGTCCCTGGTGACACTCTTCAAATGTTGACCAAAGTTATGCATAACCAAGGACTGCAATTTTAATAATCATTTCCCAGAAGAATGTTCACATTTTATTCCAATCCAGTGCAACAGGTATCATTAAACCCCTTAAAAGTCTATGCAATAATACAGTAACATTATTGCTTCTGAGTAGTTTTTCCTATCCACTGACAAAAGTAGTCCTGCTAAAAAGCCACCCAGAGGGTTCCAATTGCTTCATCTTCTACACAAAGAGGTAAAAAACCCTCTACCAAATTCTGATGTTTTTCAGCCAACTATTAGCATCACTTTGTCTGTTTATAACAGCAACATAAAGAAATTCCTGTTTCTGAGAGTCACCCTGACACCTGTAAAACTTGACAGGCTGAAAGATTAAAACAAAAGCCTAAAAAAAGATGTGGTATAAATTGTCTATCCAAAAATACTTTAAAGGTGGTTTCATAAAATGTCAACACATCCACATTTTTAGAAAATGATTAAAAGGTATGTATCTGAAAGAATTTCATTTATACTGCATGGCTGTTCTCATGCCAAAACTGGATAATACTCATAAAAACAAGAATAAAAAGATCTTCCATACATTTAAAGCAAGACAATATTTTATCTATAGTCATTCACTCTTCCAAAAGCAAGTTATTCTGTAATGCATTGTGCTGAGAGACACTAAACGTGGAAAAACTATCAAATGGCTACAACATATTTAGAAAAATAATCAGTGATAATGTTCTGCAGAGAGCAGTGAAAAACAATGACATCAAACCAAATACATGGCCCGTGCAGTTAATACGTTTGTGTGTGCTGTCTTTGTACAGAGAAAAGAGTACAAATAAAAAGGAATAAAACAAATAAAACCAAAAAAACACCGAAAAATCTCAATTAAACAGACATGGAATCAAAAGTGTAGATCTGAATTCTCTGAGTGCCCATGAAAAAACCCAAACAGTCCAATCAATGCAGATAAAGTAAAATTTCACTGTTCGTTCAGTCAAAGTCACTAGAAAAAACAACAAACCAAAACGAATTTTGTATCAGTTTTACAGCCACACAAATCAGTCTGTGGCTATTAAACATGACCATGTAGGATTTAGTGCAACTGTGTGTCTTGGTCTTGTTAGAGTTTCCTGTGGGAGATGTTTTCCTGCATCATGTGCCAGATAACACAGAACCCCAACAGCTCAAGTTGATGTGTTCTGCACAGTGGCAATGGACAGGAGTATGCTTATTTGACTAGAAATAAAAAACTATTGGCCTGCTGGAGCCCAGGCTTATTTTGAAAGAATCATTTTCTTCCAAATCACTCGGTGACAGCAAAGAGGGGATGTCAAAAACCCCATGCCAATATTCCCTCTGGACAAGAACTGTGTTTAAAGGCATCTCAGCCCTGAAGATCTGAGGGCTGAAATCTCTCCTCTAGACAAATTGCAAAAGGTAGTTGCAGATAATATAGGACTTACAGGCAAAAGCAATTGTCATCATTCTAAAATCACTAAGGCAATACAGAAAGGGCTCAATTGTGGCTTCAGCATGGAATAGCTGATCTTTTTTGAAAGGCAAAATGTTTTAAGGAAACCAGGTGGACCATACTACACACACTATGGCCAGTGCTGGCTGTCTGCTACCAGATAAGATTTTCAGTCATGCAATAGTTCAACACAAAAACTGGAAACACTGAAATCTAAATTAGACAGGATAACTCACAATCTAAATCTGCCTGATGTCTCTCCAGCTTCAGACAAACTTAATGTCTCTGTTAAACAGACTGACACCTCCTGAATGAGCACAGGATTTTACCATTCCTCCAACTTGGCCCAGTCCTAGAGATTTCCTTCCCCTTCCTCCTTTCTTTGGGCAGAATGCCTTCTGTTTGCAGCACCTCACCATCTGGTCCAGCCCAAAGGTACATCCCTGCTTTATCAGTTCAACACTTCTTTTCACATTTCACTTGAAAATTCATATGCCAGATAAGGATAAATTTCTTCCAGATGTCAGGAACTGCACATGAACATATCCTTGCACAGAGAGAGGTGATATTATGTGATGAGAACACTGTGGGACAATTAGAAATAGAAAAAAGTCTTCATTTAGAGGTCTGTGTTTAACTCTCTCTTAAGACAATGTAAGTATTTCATGTCTCCACAGAGGTCCCCACTCTAATTACGCCATCCAGAATTCATCTAAATAAAGACTTGGGAATATTTCAGAAATATTGTCTATGTATTGAAGAAAGAAAAACTGAAAAGATGATAAAGACAAATCTTCCTTAAATCCAGCTTGGTTCTAGCATTTGTCCTGTCCAGCTCCAAGGGAGCACCTTCCACACCTGCAGCTTCCCCTAAGGGAGCTGTGTGCATCTCACCATGAGATATCATCTCAGCATTCCCACCTGTGGGGACAGAAGTGAAAAGGCACCCTTTGTGTTGCAGCTACAAACTCCAAGGTATACAAATGAGGCACTTTCTAGATGTAAGGCGTGTTTTCTCAGCTCCTCACCACTACAACTTTCCTTGTACAATGGGAACAAAACAAATGCACCCCTTGTTCCAAAATCTGAGTGCGGTACATGCACATGGTTTAATGCTTGCTGCCATAGTAGTGGTTTATGACTTACTACATTTAGCCTGGTTCTTTGTAGCTACATTAATATATATTATTCTGCTTCACATGAGACTAAGTCTGGTTTTGATTAGGCTTGTAGAGAGCTGTCAGAAAGTCAGACTCGAGCAAATAAGCCCCTGTAGGTTCTCTTGGAAAAGCCCATAAAATGTCTGCTGTTCATTTAAATTAGGCTCAAAAAGAAACACAAACCTGAAGGCTGCCGGTGTTTATACATTTGTTTAAGATTTTTTTTTTTCTTGTGGGGCAGAGAAGGCTGGGAGAGGAGGGAATAAGCCCTCTCTGACTAGGCTTATTCCCTTCTGGGAATAAGCCTAGTCAGAGAGCAGCCATGGGTCCAGAGCCTCACTCCTGCACACAAAGCAAAGGAAAAACAGGCTTATGCAGGCAACCTGAGCTGTAGTATAAATCCCAACCATGAGCCAAAGCCCAGCAGTGGAGGAGCAGCACAACCACTTTGCAGCCATTTCTGAAACCATTCAGTTGTGGCAGTGGCTAAAGTGAGTTCTGAGAATACTTTCCCACATGTGGCTTGTTTAATCATAGTTTTTCTACACATCTCTGAGCCTCAGTTGAGGAAACCTTCCTGGGCAACAACCAGATGCCAAGACAAGATTTCCCGTGGCACCTGAGCACTTCCATGTCTATTTCAGGTCTTCCCATGAGGCTGTCATCTGCAGAATGGTCCTGTCCTACACTCAGATGCCCCTGCATGCAGTAACATTTTGCCCTGCCAACCAACCCCTTTATCTTTAATTGTACTTTTATTTTCTTAAGTGCTCACTGCACTTATATACCTGCTATACACACCTAGCTTTAGCTGCCCGGGGTAAGGTTTTCAGCCTCAGCCAGGATTATGACATTGCTCTGTTATCTTCAGCTCTCACTCTGTGCTGTCTGAAACTCTCCATACAGTTGGGTTTCCTTTGGAGGCATCGCCTGAGCCCCTGTCTCTGCCGTTTCTGAGCCAAGCAGGCTGGCTGCTCCCTGCCCCTCTCCCTTTCATGCATGCACATGTGGATCCTCAGCTCTCCCACACCCCTGACTCACACATTCTCCATATGAAGATAATAGGCTCAAAACTTCATTTCTTTGCTCTGTCTCATCTGGGTCCCACTGGCTCCAGCATGTCTTTTCCCCATGTGCGGCTCCATGGCTGTCCTCCAGAGCCTTCCTCCAGGCGCCTGCCTGCACGTTTTCCCTCCCAGCACTGTCTCTCAGGTTTTGGGGTCATGTCTCCTACTACTGGGTTGCTATAGATGCAGAATTGCCTCACGAAGCCTCTGGCTGCATGCTTTTTTCTGGGTGATTCACCTGACCACTGCACCCATGTGCACACATTGATTTTGCCTGCTCCTTCTGCTCGGCACTTTCTCAACATGTGTTTGGCCTCCCAAGCTGGGATAGAGGACAGGGACAACCACTGAGGTCCCTGAGTGGGTGCAGTGGGTGCACCCTGGGGGGTGCCCAGGACCTCAACCAGCTGCTAGTCCTGACCTCTTCAGGGGTTAAATGAGCCCCGTCCCTGTAGGAGTGTCCCAGCCTTGAGGCTGCCACTCCAGCAGGTAGAGAGGACAGACTTCCCCAGGATTTTGATGACTGTAATTACTTAACAGTCAGAGAAAAAAACTTGGAGGTCCTGCACACCTGTGTCTTTGACCACTCTGGATCAGCATTTAAGCTCCCAACAGGGAAATTAGTACCTTGGAACCCAGAGGGAGAGAATTTCTCTTTCTCTTTTTACTGTCTGGCCATCCACTCAAATGCTTACAGAGATGTGGTAGCTGCTGCATCTAAGCTACCAGAACAAAGTCCCCTGCTGCCCATTGCAGGGTCCTGGGGACAGTTTGGCAGTCTCTCAGTATTGAAACTTTCTCTTAATTGTTCTTATTGTTTTTAGCAGGAAAGTGGGAACACACTGGTTGGCTCTACAGGGCAAGTGACAGGTAATGCCCTCCATTCGATCCAAACGTCTCCTCCCTACTACATCAGGGTCAGGCTGCATTTGGCTGAACACACACATGGTAATTGTAGAAAGCAGTTAATAGGCACAAAGCATTATCTATGTCTTATCTAGTGTTAGCATTTGATTAATTGTTCCGAAAGACTGAGGCTTTTCAGACTTTCATTTTAATTAGGAGGAACAGTTGCCAAAAGCAATTTCTCTCAGGCAACTTTCACCATTTGTTGAAGTATTCACTTATCTGATATTATTCCAAGGCCAGGTTAAAAAACAAACAAACAAACAAAACAAAACAAAAAAACCCACCACCCTATAAGAACAGCCCATCTGGTCAAATTCTGAGAAGTCTCCTAGACAGCAGCTAGGGGGGAAGAGTTTGCCTTGGGAAAAATCTCCTGTTGGTGGCCCAGCTGAATCTCCCAAGCAGCTTTGTTCCCTGTGTGCACTCTATGCTTCAGGGAGATAAGGAGGAAGCTACTTTTAAGCCTGTGCAAAAATAAGGGAAAAGTGTACAATTACCTTCTAGAAAGTTTAAAGGCCCACATATTTCAGGGGTGACCTAAGAAGGCTCTTAGTGTAAGAGGCAATCTGCCTTTTGATCATATTCCCTCTAATCCTCCCTCCCGCCTTTATTACTCATAGGAATTTGTGCATGTAAACACTCATCCAGATGCCTGGGTTGTTTTTATTTATCCTAGATGACAGAGCTGTTCTAAGTGCACAATACTCAGGCACAGAGAGTGATTGATGCTGTGCAGCAGGAGGGTGGATGGGTCCACAGCCAGCTCACGGGACTAGGGGAGCACATTGCACCAAGCAGTGGTAATGGTAAGGCTGCATCTGCTTTGCAGACACACCACTTGTGAAATCCAGCCCTGCTGCACACGAGGTAAGAAAATGTCCCTGACCCAAATATTTTAGTCTGAGAGCTGTACAGTAAATGAATTGTGGAGGAAGAGCCATGAGAACAACTAACCACATCTTGTGGGTGCACAGATATTTAGATATATTAACAGGGTGTTTCAGTGAGAGAGGCAGCCCCCTATACGTTGACTGCTTGGTTATTACTGGTTCCACGATTCAGACATGATTCACACTGGTTGCATGATCATCCCTAGTCTGAGGCAAGTTCCATCCAACCAAGGGAACAGACTTCAAAGCTCTGGATGACCCAAGACTTACAGATAAACAGCACAAATCCAGATATTTTTAGAAGGATATTTTATCTGTGACAAGTGCCATACATCTATTGTGGAGATGCCTATGAAGGCCCTCAGAAAATTTAAGAGGTGGGCAAATATGACTGAGAAAAAAATTATGTCTCAATAAATGAGAGCCATGTCATCAACAAATCAAAATGCAAGGTTAGTTGATTTATAAAATATTTCAATGGTATTTAAAGCTCTTGCTGCAAACCATCGGGTACATAAGTTCCATTCTTTTCATGAGGACTTTCTAGTATTTCATTCTATTAATACTGACAGAGACCCATCCATTGAATGGTTGCCTATATTTCAACAAGTTTATAGTGATACTCTTCACATTTTTTTTTTCTCTGGGCAAAGTGGACACAAATACAGCTAAATAAGATATATTTTCTTTTGCATCATCAAGCTCCAGGCAGCTCCCTTGAAACTTTGTATATGGCTGGTTACTAAACTCTGTTCAGGCAGCTTAATGCAAAGCATCACCGTGCAGTAATTTTTAGCAATAGAGGAACACACCATGATGCATTATGGCATTCACAGACATCATTGTCATAGTATGTGTGCAAATGGATGTCGAGAGTTCAGAATTTCTAAAACCACCGTGCCATTCATATGAAAAGCATTTAGACATGGTAAATCAAGAGCCCACAAAAAAAGGATTATGTTCTAGGGGGAAAAAGACTCATCAGTTTGAAACAACTGAGGATAATAAAGCTTATTAATTGTTCACAGATATCGAGCTGCTTCCAACAGAGACACCACAATGCCAAAATGAAACTGAAATACATATGATACAAAGTTTTTGTCAGGCCTTCTCCTAAATACTGAGCACCATTTCTAGTCATCTGTGCTCAAGTAAGATGGACTGAAACAAAAATACACCTAGAGCCACCCAAAAAGGATAATCAAGGGAATGAAAAACCTCTCTTTAGAGGAGATGGAAAGATTTGTTTTTAGTCTGGAGAAACAAAAACTAGGAGAAAAGATGATTGCTCTTATCAGTAGGGCAAATACCAAAGGCAAGAACAAGAACTTGTGAAGATAATCATATTGGCTGAAGAACAAAGAGATATAGTCTGGAAATGAATAAATTTGGGCTGGAATTCAGAAGAAAACTTCCAAGCATTAGAGATGTGACATTCTGGGATAACACTGCAATAAAAGATAGAGCATGGTGCAAAACAAACTTTCTTTTAAAACAGTAATTAATAAGATTAAGAACATGATTATCCAAACCAGTTGCTGTGACAGCAAGGTTCCATCCAGCTGTATCCTGATGGTTCAGCAGGTGCAATTGACTCTGTCTTTGGTTAGAAAATGAATAGAAGATGCAGCTAAAAGCAGGGAGTACATTCCTGATTCAGAGACTTTGCAGAATTCATTAGAAAAACTAATGCATCTAAAAAATCTATTTCAGTCATAGACAAAGGGAAGAGTAGAGCAACTTGCCAGTCAGCCATACCAACTGACCAAACAGAATATAGCAATTTTGCGAGCTGCCTTTTTCTTGGACTAGGAAAGAACTGGAAGTAATTTTGAGAGGACAAATGTTAAGAGCAGTTGATTTTCAATCTCAATTTCAGTTTGGGATTTGTTTTAATAAAAGTTCTTAGAGAAGATTGGTCAGACTATAACCAGATAAATACCATTCACTTTGGAAAGACTCATTAATTTAATTTTGAAAAATTGACCCCCAAAAAACCTAAATTCAGTTTCTCCAATAATGGATTGATAGTGATATTCACCTTACAACCCATATGTCAGGATTTTCACATCCTTATCAGGCAATAAACTTCAATAGTTCAATCAGCAAGCTAATTCCCCATTTAACATCTGTTGATACTTCTCAGATCTGTGGCTATTATACATTTATTTGCAAACCTCACTTTAGCAACCAGCTTTTAAAACTGCAGTTGAAAACCTGATTTTTCTGTTCTTAAGGCAATAGTGCCATCTCGTGGGAAATATTCAGCTTTGTTTCCCATGTTGGGCAAAGTAGCCTGGAGCTTTTCTTAGACAAACAATTCCTCAAGAAAATGAGATATTGTTTGTTGGGTTTTTTCTTCCTAAGTTGGCTCCCTCGGGTTTACACACAAACTTTCATCTAAAATGCCCACTAGCTCTTTCTAGTCACTATGGTAAAGTTTCATAAGGCTTTTTCTCTGCTCCATGCACATCTTAACCCTGCTCCTCCTGTCAATATTTTCAGATCATTTTATCTGAATTTGTGCCTCTTTTTAATTGTTTTTTCTCTCAATCTCTGCAGAGCAAAAACACAAACAGCATCTCACATGCCAGAGAGCACCAGGCACCTTTTCACATTTAAAATGCTGTCTGTCCTGCAGAGGGAAAGCAATGAGGATGCATCTATTTTTTCTACAAGCAGTGGAAAAAGTGTGCCAAGAACAAAACACTTTCATCTAGAGAGCTCCATGTTCATGGCTCCTTGGTAAAGATGAAAACTGATGGACCCAAATCAGGTTCCTTTCACAGAAAGTAGGTTTAGACAGAAACAGGATGCCTATTTCAGATTCCAGCATTTTCTGCAAGGCTTTTCCTACCATTGTGCTGATGTTCTTTGACTCCTCAAAGGCTTTAAGCACTCTCCCACCAAAATCACAGCAGGCTGTGACCTCATCTGGGCACTGGTCAACCTTCTTTGTAAGCAAATCAAGGTAAATCTCAGCACTCTTCTTTTTGCTAGTTCCCTGATCAAGATGATAAGTTATGGAGCCATCAGATAGATATTGACCAGAAATAGGAATTACATAGGATTCATATATTCACAGCAAGTTTCCTTTTGCAGTCTGCATTCACTGGTTCAAGACATGCTCAAGAATGAATCCCAGGCTGGTATTTTGATTGGTATTAACCACACAATGGTTTTCCTACTATTGTATTAAATAGTCTAACTTTGTATTAAAGAAATGAAAACCTGTTTGTTAGAGCCTTTGTTCAGCATTACCAATGAAGCCAAGCCATAAAAAACTGTAAATTGTTACCTTCACTTATAATACTGGCAAGAGCACACAAGATTTGCATTCGTATTTTATAATACCAGTATTATAAGATGAAACTGTCACACCTATCTATTTCTGTCTTCCTGTATGAGGCTGTAGCCTGTTTCCCTGAACTGTTATATATGTAGTGTAAGACAAACATGCATTCCCAAGCCTAAAATTCTTGTGGTACCAATCAAAAATAGCTGATAAAGTTGAAAGGGTATTTAATTCTGATGGTACTTTCACGGGATGATAAACTTTTGCAATACGTAAATGCATCTAAGAGTAAAGTTCAAAGGATCCAGTCCTGGGGAATGTACATGCATATTTCTTTCAGGGAGCATTTTGACAATTTTCGCCCTTCACATTCACTTTCTTCAGGCTGTGGAGTATTTTTACCTTAACTTACCACTCATCTCCAAGTGTCTTCCTACAAGACAACCAGCATCCCAGCTCACTGCCAGCTGAGACTAGGTGAGAGGACTCCACCAATCTGCTGCTCTCAACTTTGTCTCCTATCCTGGGAAAATCTAGCTAAGATAATTTTTGAATTTAAATCTTCATTGTGCAGTAGCAAATTTAGCTGAACCATACAGCCTCAACATCTGCTAACTCTGCACAAGTCTCTATAATTTTGAACTGTACACATTGAAGAACAAAGACTGCAGGTAATGTGATGATATTGTATTTTCTCTGAAATAGGTTATAAAATATCCACATATTTAGACTGGCTCTGAGAAAGCCTTTGAGTTGAGACAGACAACATCAACATTCAAAGGGCTGGCATGCAAGAGAAATTCTCCAGCAATCTCAAAATCCCTCATAAACATGTTCTGCATGAACACCTTGGCCTAAACATGGTACTCCCTTACATTCTGTGCAGTCTCATTCCTGCCAGTTCAATCTGCAAAGAGTTTGAATTGGCTCAAAATCTAGCCTTCTCTTTCCTGATATTAACACTTTGACCATGATCATACTGTTCTAAAACTATCTTGTAATATAAGTCTGACTGGCTTTTTGTCATCCATTAGAATTCACTCTCATTGTTTCTACTTTGCTGTATTTATATGTGGCATTATCTAGGTTTGTGATTTAGAGAAGAAGAAGAAAAAATCTTACTTAAGATTTTAAAAACTCATTAAAATAGCAGATCATCAATTTCACAATCATGATCCATTCTTCATTGTCTTACAAGCAATTACAGATTCCTTTTTTAGATGTGATTTTGCATTTTTTGGTTAATGCCATACAATCTTTATTGGTTATGCATTCTCCGCACTGCTGTCCCATGGACAAAAAGCAGCACAGGAGCTGTTAGTGTCTAACTTGACAACAAAAAGAACCTTCTACCTGATAAATAGATTTAATTGGCTATAAATAAGCTGTGCAGGCAACCAGTACAAAATAGTATATTGCAGAAAAAAAGACTAGGGACTGCAACGTACAACTGGGTAGAACAAGGTTTGTTTAGCTGTTACCATGCTGTGGACTAACCTTCTATTTTTCTGAAAACAATGTGCTCAACTCTGAAGCATTATGAAAAATAAAAATAATCCTAGAGCTGTTTTCTCACTACCAAACAAGCCATTGGCTGCCATTTCATTGGTTTTCTTCTCTACTTTGAGACTAAATAGTTCTCAGGTACTTGTTGGGGGAGTAAGGTTAAATCATCCACCAACTACTGTGTATTTGTCTTATGGCAATTTTAGATCTTTAGGAATACAGGTTCCTAGTGGCATCACAAGTGTGTGCAAGTCTGGAACTACTCTGTTTTTCATACTTGTCAAGAAAAACATTTGTTCTTCCATGTAGTCTTAGCTTTCCCACAGTTGGACGGGAAAATATTTTCCCTAACACAGGCACGTCTTTGTAATTATATGCAGAAGACAAACATACACCTAATTTTTTAAAAAACTACATCTCTTTAGTTCTTGGTAATTACAAGGTTTTGAGAATTTTTTTTTTCTCAAAACCATGCTCAGGATATCTGATTGTCTTCTCTTGCCACACAGGTTGCAGTTGCTCCGTTTTTCCAGTACTGTGGTGATTTGAGTCATGAGATCATTGCTGACACATGAAGGTTTACTCCAAGATCCACAGTTGTGACCAACAATCAGGCTCTTAAAAGAGAAAATATATTATTTTGTATTTTCTCTTGTGCCTTTCTTAGACAATGAGAAAGTACACCATACATGTGCATGTGCCATTGTGCCCCAAGTTCATTCAGAGTGGGTCTGTGAATGACTCCCCGTGTACAGGACCTCATTTTGCTTTTGTTGGTTACTAATGGGCCTAATTCCAATGAAAATACATCTGTAGACCAGAGTCAACTCATGGGAACCAAAGCTAAAGTCTGCCTGAAATCTGATCCCATGCCAAAGAGCCTTGTGCCAAAGTCTTAAGCCACACAAGTAGAGAGAAAGTGCAAAGACGTGTAAATCTGCAAAAGATCCTTGGAAAGGAATCACAAAATATGTTCCTGTAACTTAATTTCAAGGATTAAATAGTTTCAGCGCTAATAAAAATATATTTGTTCATGTTATTACAGTAGTACTAATGAGCCATCCTGTTCCAGGGTATAGAGTAAGTAAGAGGACATAGAATTTTCCCTCCTTATATTCCAAAATTGTGGAGACTAATCTGGGGAAAGCTCCCCATACCTTTGAAGCATCAGGTATTGACTGGAATGAGACAGTGGAGTTGGCAAATTACGTATCAGCTCTGTTATGACATTTTCTGTGTAAAAGCACAAAGACCCAAGCAGTCACTTGTGTGGCTTGTACTAAAGGCTAGTCCTGCAGATCTTGTTCTGAGAGACACTATCAGTTCTCTCAAAAATAAAAATGTTGATATTAAAATAAACATCTACAATGGGAACAAACTATTTAAAGTGCCAGAATAAAATCACAGAATCACAGAATGGTTTGAGTTGGAAGGGACCTTAAGGATTGTCTAGTTCCAACTCCTCTGCCATGGGCAGGGACACCTTTCACTAGACTAGCCAACCTGTCCTTGAACACTCCCAGGGATGGGTGTCAACAACTTCTGTGAACAACTTGTTTCAGTGCCTCATCACCCTCACAGGAAAGTATTTCTTCCTAAAAGCTAATATAAACCTATCCTCTTTCATTTTAATGCCATTCTACCTTGTCATATCACATGCCCTTGTAAAAAGTCCCTCTCCACCTCTCTTGTAGGCCTGCCTTAGGTACAGGAAGATGCTATAAGGTCTCTCCAGAGCCTTCTCTTCTCCAGGCTGAACAACCACAATTTTCTGAGACTGTCTTCATAGGAGAGGTTCTCCAGCCCTCTGATTATCTTGATGGCCCTCCTCTAGACTCGCTCCAGCATCTCAACATCTTTCCTGGGTTGGGGCCTCTGCATTCATCCAGGCAGGTCTCAAGAGCAGAGGGATCAAACCACCTCCCTCCATCTACTGGTCCTGCTTCTTTTGATGCAGCCCAGGAAGTGATTTGCAATCACATTTGTGAGTCACTGCTGCCCTTGAGCTTTTTGTCCACAAACACCTCCAAGTCCTTCTCCCCAGGGTTAGTCTTGACCCATTCGCTGTGGCAACACAGATTCTTTCCCATGGGAATTTTCTCTTCCTCTTCCTGTGTTTTTATAAATAAAGTTTTAATGTTATTGAAACAGTCTTTGGAAGATAGGAGGTTCCAGCCTGGCCAATGAGCTTAGGGGGAGGTTTTGAAAAGGCCCAATCCGAATGACCTGTGAAAGTCAATGTAAGTTTTTAAAATAATTAATAAATTCAGAATACTGTTCACCTGAGAATCTGTCTGGACTCTTCACTCCGCTAGCGGTTCAACAGTGACACATTCTCCACCCAGCTTATATTTGTGCTTGGGATTGCCCAAGTCCAGGGGAAAGACTTTGTACTTGGCCTTGTTGAACCCCAAGAGGTTCACCCACGCCCACCTTTCAAGCTTGTCCAGATCCCTATGGATGGCATCCTTCCCATCCAGCATATTGACCACACTGCACAGTTTGGCGTCACCAGTAAACTTGCTGAAGAGGCACAGTTCCACTGTCCATGCCACCAACAGTTATTAAACAGTGCCAGTTCCAATACCAACCCCTGAGGAAGGCCACTTCTCACTGGTCTCCACATAGACATTGAACCATTGAAAGCAACTCTGAGTATAACCATCCAGGCAGTTTTTCTGCCCACCATCAGTCTCTCCAGTTTACAGAAAAAGATGTCATGCAGGACAATGTTAAATGCTTTGCACAAGTCCACATAGATAACGTGTTGCCCTTTCCTCATCCGTCACTGCTGTAGCCCCACTGTAGAAAGCCACCAGTTCTATCCAGCATCACTTGCCTTTAGTGAAGTCATGTTGGCTGTCATCAATCACCTCATCATTTTCCACCAGCTTAAACATAGCTTCCAAGAGGATCTGCTCCACAACCTTGCCAGGCACTGAGGTGAGACTGACCAGCCTGTAGTTGCCTGGGTCTTCTTTACTTCTGTTTTTAATAATGGGGGTTATGTTTCCCCTTTTCCAGCCAATGGGAACACCATGGGAATGCCATGGCCTATAAAATACGATTGATAATGGCTTAACCACTTCCTTGACCAATTCCTGCAGATGTCATAGACTTGTGTACCTTCAGCCTCCTTAGATGTTCTTCATACTCATTGTTCTCCTACAGCAGACACTTCTTTATTCTTTAAATCCTTGATTTCAACTTTGGCAACATGGCTGGAGCACTTGCTAGTGAAGACTGAGGCAAAAAAGTCATTGAATACCTCATTCTTCTCCATATCCCTTCCTGACAGGGCCCATGTTTTTCCCCAGTGTTTCTTTTATTGCTGATGCACCTAAAGGAGCATTTTCCCCACACTACCTGGTTGTTTTTAGAATAGAGGCATTTAAGCTGGGCAGCTGGCAAAGCTAACTTTCTGCCTGGAGTGGCTGGAATGCCTTGGTGTTGTTCCTTCAGGTGCTCTCCACTGACCAACACACCTTCTCCAGGCACCAGCCATCTCTTTCTGGCTCAGACGTTTAATTGGTATGAGTGGGATGGCAGGGCATCCCACATCTTATCACTGTTAAATCTCTTCAGGTCTCTAATTTTAACACTTAAAATGCAATAAATGCCCACAATGAGAGATAACTGGACAGGATTTTTTTCACTGTATTCACAACAATTACTAATCTATCAATCCGGTATGAAAGCCCATTAAGTATGACACTGAAGAGGCCTCAGACAAATATTTCAAGCCTACAAATACTCAGTGGCACACTTTCAAAATACTTCTAGAGTCAAACTACAAATTTTTATTATATTAATTTCTAAGTAACAATGTATTTAAACAAGGACTATTACTGCCTTGCTGAAGCACGCATGCATGCATTCATACATCAGTGTAAATAAAGCCCAGGGGATTGCTGGAGTATTGGCATTTTATGACTGTTCTGTGCAACTTCTGCAATGTAGTTCAAAAATTCAGTTTATCATGATGATATATTTAAAAGGCTGCTGTGTGAGACTGGTGCATCCTAAGATTATCACTATTTTCTAAAATTGTAAATAAGCACCAATTGATTACATTGTTTTCGAGTACCAGTTAACCTCAACATTCTGCAACATTCACCATTTAGGTTATATTAAACATCCTATTAAGATAAACTGCATCATTTAGAATCTGTGGAAAGCAAACATTCCAGATGCAATAATTCTATCTCCACCTGCAAGATTACATCATGGGTTCCTGAGAGCTTTGCAAATTTTGCCTAATGATTCTGTACTGCATGCACTTTTTTTTAATCAAAAGATTTTAGTTTCTAAAATCATAAATTCTTTATCGTTCTATAATTATAAATAATATACTTCTATAATTATAATTATTCTATAATTCTAAAAAACACACTGAACACAAACTCCATTTGAAGTGACAAGTGCCATTCACATTATTGAGAGATTTGAGGTATTCCTGAAGAGAAAAGGCACCAGCAAAGTTGTTGGATCCAGATGTACTGCAGGACAGGAACATGTTCAGTTAGCAGCCTATGGAAGAAAAAGGTACATTTCAGTACAACTGTATTTTCTAAATCTCTAAATTGGGTTAGCGTCAAGATAAGCACACATTCATACTGCCTGAAATCCCTCACTTCACTGTCTCCACTTAGCTATCTCTCTGGAATTTGAAAGGCATGGAGCCAGCAGCTGTGCAACAGCAAACTGTCTCTTGTGTAGGGAAGGGAGCAAGTTTTACTTTCTACAGCACTGGCCACAGTGAAGACAACCAGCAGAGAGAACCATGACAGAGGTCCATGTACAGTGAAAAAAAAAGTGCTCCTCCAAGTCAGAAATCCCAGCCTTTCTCCATACATAAAAAAGGGCGACCCATTTTCAAAATAAGACTTTGACAAGTAGATGTTCAGCATGTTATTTTGTTTCTTTGTTCAACCGTTCAAGGGCTTAATGCGAAACCATGAGTCATTAGGAACCAACATGCCCACTGACCTGGAGTTTTAAACCTCACTGTTGAAAGACTGCGGCTTCGAGCCACCTGCAAGACAAACAGAAAAGGAAAATCAGGTGTGCTAAAGAACTGTACCCAAGAAAGCCACCTGGGGACCCATCAACAGTGAGAAAATTCACATGTCTATCAGTGTAGTTCTACTGCTACAAAATCAAGTTCAACAACTTTCTAGGTTTTTTTCCACAGCCTCCACACACACAAAAAAGTGAAACTTACCCAAAGCCTCTCACATTTTCAATATTCACATTTTAAGCTGAATGTGAATATTTAAGTTTACCTACGCCCATTTAATAAGATGGGCCAACAATTACAAAAATATACACATTTTTTACAGAAATAATTCAAAATGTTGTGTAACTATATGCAGAACTCTGCTGAAGTTTCACATATCTTATTTGTACCACCTCAGTTCTTCCCTTCCTGCTCACCCTACACTTATTTTCTGCTCCTTCAGCTTGTTTAGTAAAGTAGGAGTAAATTTAGTTTACTAATTCCAGGAGGCAGGAACTATGTATTGTTAATATACTGCAATTTGACTAAACCACTTCCAGATGATGCAATTATTTATTCAGAAGGGCGCTGAAACAAGGGGAGTAGGGTGTAAGCATTTCAAGATACACAGTTGATACTTCTGAGAATTTAACTATGATCTACTTCTCATACAGTATCTCTACTGATCATTTTACCAGGCAATAACTATCTGTCAGTTTGGCTTCACGTCATTCGAGACCTTCAAGCAAAGGCATTTATTCCCTCTGTTAAAATGTACATGTTGCACATCAGCATTTTTAATAGGTTGCCTACATTCCTAGTTAAAATACTTGATGCTGTTAACACTACAAACATTCAGCTGAGACTTACTTGACCAGGTGCGAGACGACGGCCACAGCTGCAGCTTCTGCTTCGAATCCTACTTCTGCGAGAGCACTGCAAGAGAAGAGTTCGACAAACCTCTTTTGAGACAGAAGGTTTAATAAAGACAGACTCTGCAAGCAGACTTGCAATGCTGGAGACAAGGTTTGAGGACAGAGAGGAACCACAGTAAGCTTTCTTCTAAGAACAGGCTCTGCCAACAACCACACATCTTGCATAATTAATACATTAAGGAAAATGGAACTATTCATTGTAAATACAGGATGAGGCGCTAAAACCTAATTGATATTTGATATACTACTCCACCCATATAAAGAACAATTAAAAACTTTTTAAATTTTAAAAACAGACCAACAGTTTTAAAAACTGACTTTTAACATATTCCTTAACAAAATACCTACCATTTTTTTAGTGACTACCTCTCCCTTCACAATTACAAAACCATTTTCCATCAGAGCAGGCCAGATGTGATAGGCCACATAAGGAGCGGAGAAATCGGAGTCAAAACTACGATAGTACCTGTTGAAACACACAGTACAAGAAATGTCAGCATATAAGTGCCAGAAGATAAATATGTTTCAAATCATCAATGCTGATAAAAAGCAGGATACTAGCTACAGCTTTAATATCTTTCTTAACAATTTTTCCACATCACAAAAATAAGTATTCTTTAGTTGATCCTGTAAAAGAAATGCACTTGGAAGACAGACTTAGAAGAACATATTGGTTACTTATACTGACAGACATTCCATTAAAGCCATCTCACACTTCAGAAGGCCACTAGACCTTAATTTTTGCGTAAGTCCCACACAAGCCAGGGCCCCTGCATCCACTGACAGATTAAACCTTCTGAGCAGCAAATTGGCAGGCACAGTCATCCCCTCTTCCTGAAATACCTTGCTAAAACAAGCAATAAAGGATCTTACAGAAACACTCAACTATAAAGTTACATCCTAGTATCTTATGAGACATGTGGCAACCTGATTAGCAAGATCCTCATATATTGATAATGAAACACTGACATTTTAGCTATGAAAAATTAATTCAAAGGTATGTATACTACCTCTCTAAGTCTGGAATATTGGCTACATAACATGTCTGGCTTTTTGGATTCAAATTTAGATCAAATACCAAATAACAAATTTTTAAAAAGCAATGCATCTATAATTTTGTGATAGATAGACAGACAGATAGATATATGTGTCTCTCACAGCAGCACGCAAAAACGTTATTACATGTGTTTTTTTAAGGCCATAAACACCACGTAGGTGGAGAAAGCATCCCAAGACTATACCACAATGCTGATTGAATCAGAATGCTGATGGTTCTTAATTTAGCCAACAGTTTTGAGTGTCAAAAGCTAACTGTCCAGTATTTGGACAGGATGACTGAGTGCATGTACGACTTTGCACTCTCCTTTTTGAGAGTCTACTGTCATCTTCTGTATTTCTCTCCTTGACTTCTCAAGCTCTTCACCACCTAGGTTCCATTCTATTTTAAATTATTACCAGAAACCTCCTAAGTGACGTAAGGTTTTTTTTGCTTTTGAGAGCAGTTTTTTATGACCTATCAATCCCATTAATTTTCTAGAAGACATGGAAGCACCCTACAGTTCTCTGCCTGCTAAAAAAGCAGCCTGACCCTATAGAAAAAAGAAAAAATTATGTTCTGGTGCAAATTTTTTTAACAAAACTCCAATTTTTAAGAGGCATTTTTTGGTTTTGTTTAGCTCTAAACCAGAAGAGATGGGAGCATATTAATACTCATATGTTGTACAGCAGCTGCAGCCTGGAGGTTGCAGCAAACTTGTTGATGATCCTGGAAACAGACACCAATTGCCAGAACTCAGTAAACATAGTTTTTACAGAACAGACCAGTAAGAAGGAACAAAGAGGCAAACATTTTTTTTAAAAGGCAGATAGAGATTAACAGGGAAAGCTATGATCATTTTCTTCTTAAATGATAAATTAAATATGCTCTCAAGACTGAAGGTTATCCAGAAAATTGCTCTGCTGTTCACTAAAAAAAAAAAAAGTTAACACTTGTCTATGCGCTGGTATTTATACACTAACGTAAACCTTAAAGACATACCAAATTCACTACAGGCTAGGGGGTTTTGCCCCAAATTAATGTTTAGCAATCTTAAACTTTTATATTAGTTAGGAAACAAGTAGACCATACAACCGGATGAATCTCTTTAATGGTAAGAGTCTGACTGAATATAAAGATTTCTTACATGGTCCTGTTGAAAAGTTCTCCATCAATACCAAAGGCAATATCAAGAGGAGGAGTGAGTGTCTGCATTAAAAATGCCACAGAGCACAACTCTCGAATCAAACTGCTGATCACAATGAAATCAACTACTGCTGGACATGAAATCACTGGGTTCGAGCTCATGGAGCAAATTACTTCCTGAAAATAAACATACATCATCAATTTGCACTCACGAACAATTTTATTCAAAAGCAAGTATAGAAATCCCCCCCAAATTTGCCTCTCAGCTTTCTACATTTAAAAATCAGTATAAAAAGCTCATAGTAATGGTGCCCTAGACTATTCCAGGAAACAGTACCTTCAGAAAGAATGTGCTGATATAAACAAAGAAAACAAGCTATTACTAAGTCATACATATACTAGTCCTTGCAATATTCTTTTGGAAAGTCAACTGCTACAAGACAAAGTCCATACACTAACTTTTTTCTCCTTCAAGTTACAGTGCATTTCTAGTTTACATACGCTGAACTTAGTAGCTCCTGAAAGAGATCACCACATCACTTCCCCACTGCCCTTGACTTACATGGACACTGTGAAAAACGTCATACAGATCCGTGTGGCAAACGATATAATCCACAGCAGCAGCTTCAAGTGACCCAGGTCCCATGTGATTTAGAGCCAAAGTGTCTTTTACTTGTATTTTGATCTTCCAGAAGGCCATCTTCGCTGCACGAAAAGATTCCTGCAAATATAAGGAACATCTAGTTAAATACAGGAGACTGAGATTAATTTTTTATCAGTTATCTGAGAAAATTAATTTAGCCCACTATCATCATAATAAGGAGGAATATAATACACCACTGTAAAGGAGAAAGTTAACTCACCTGGAAGGAATTATCTGATTGAGCGTAATTTATTTGCAGAAGATAAGATTGAAAAGCTTCCCATCTAACCTTCTACATTTGCATGGGATTCCATCATACACCCATGATCAATGCAATCATTTTCAAAGATACCATGACTAATAGCATTTCAAGTGCCACAGCCTAACAGGAAGACAGGAACATCTCTAGTTTGTTGGGAAAAGAGGCTGAATTGGAGAGTGTAAACTGAATGACAGTTGTAAGAAAAAACCTTCAGTAAGTTAAAAGTGCTTCGGATCACACACATTAAGACATGCTGCCTCTCTGACACAGGTATGTGATACATCATTTTTACAGAAAAGAAGATTCAATACAAAAAAGTGAAAACAACTTTCTTCAAACTGAGCTAATGGTAAATGTGAGGTATCTAGGTGGTTTCAAGGGACCCAATTAAACTAAAAAAGCACACAGCTACAAGCAAAAGGAAAGCATGATATGGAAAGATTTTTAGCTTTGCAGTGCTGTAGTATTTAATGCAGCATTCCCAAAAGAATTTTTCTAAATAAGGCAGTGTTGATCACTGCAGGCATCATCCACTTTTCAGACCAAATCAAACTTCTTTTAGCACCTGTGCTATAAATCATTGACTCTGTTCCAGTCTTGGGACAGGTCAGTTAGGACACTGAATTGAGAGTTCAGTGTAGAAGTGTGAGGGGAAGAAAGAAAAATCAAAGTAAATTAAGGATGAAAACTTTTCTTCTCGGCACTTAACAGAAATGCTAATTTACCCACAATTTAATCCAATGCAGACATAGTATTTTACAAAACACTTCTGGCCTGTAAAATAAGACATAATATTTTCTTTCTTACCACAGCTGCAATGTATATGATCCTCTGCACCATCTCCATGTCACAGATGAACGTCCTCAAAGTGCACTCTGCATCCAAGCGTTCTTGAGCAAAGATGCAGCCAAAGCGAGCGATGAGGCAAGCGCGACGCGAAGCATTGGCTCGCTTGGCTCGGGCAGGTGACCAGGTCCTGGGGGAAAGGGGGCAGGGGGGCTTGCACCTCTGAGGAGTGGGGCTCCGGGCAAGCCTATGACAGACATGCAAAGAGGATCAATGTCACTCTACCATCCTCAGCTGGTTTCCCCCAGGACAAACCTTTTTGTCAATTTAATTTTTTACAAGGGCAAGGTGAGATTTTGAGCCAATGTAATTAAAGAAACTGCAGCTGGTCAGTCTAATATGAAAGCATTTGCATCAATACATTTTTTGAGCTAAAGCTTAAATGGTAAAAGTAAAGTAATTCCTAAAGCATGTGTAGCCAAGCACTTTGCTCTTAGGAAACACACTTTTAACTAGTAATATTTTGGAGATTTGTTCCTCTTTCAGTACCACTGAAGAGTACCGCTGAAGTCAAACAAGTGAAAATGGAACACTGTACAATTATAGGGCAGTACTTGTTATAAGAGGACTCATCAAAAAAAATAACTATCTCTTTTTATTCTGTACAGTTGCTCTCAATGTATTTGTGTAAAGCTGCATTGTTTGCTGTTTTGTCTCATAGCTGTTTTGTCTCATAGCTGTTTTGTTTAACATAGCTGCTTTAAAATAAAGTATTTGGGCACTAGGAGAAATCATCTAAAGAGTTCATGTTCCTTCATAATTTATCTTTTGTTTATATTTAAATTTCAAATGAGGAGGAAATTCATGCTACCCAACATGACCAATTTCTATGATTCAGTGAACTCTTTGAATAAGGCCTCTACCTGCTCCTGAGAATACACTTTTGGGCATCCAGGATAGAAATCTCATTCCGCAGTGTTAGAATCTGCTGCTCATAGTCATTCAGTTCCTGTAACTTCCTCAAGGATTTGCACTCTTCAGCTTGGGAAGCCTTTAGACTTAATCACACAGAATAGTCAGTCACAAGATGTCCTTTTATTAATGTAAAATATCTATCAAACAATCCTCATCATTGAACAACAGGAGCAGAAAAAAAGAGGAAAATTATTGAGCAAGCTCCTTATGCTGAAATACAGGAAAAATCAAGCGTTTAAAAAAGCATAAAACAAAGCAGACAATCTCACTTTAAAATGTGTAAGTGTATTGTGACAGGAGTGGATACACTACACTCTCTGCTACAGGAAACATTTGGTTAACTACTGGTTAACATTTGGTGTCCTTGCACTCGCTCAGATTATGAGGTCTAAAGAAACTGATTTCTTTCCCATATTTAAGATGTTAACTAAACCATCTCAGTTTTCTTTCCTAAATATTAAGAAGCTAGGTATTTTCTTCTATCAGGTCCTTTGGGCTCTTTTCTTTGCTGGGATTAGCCAGTCAAAGGATATCACAGATGTTATTCAAGTAATACCAAAAGCTAACAATTCCTCTCCTGCCATCCCCAAGAGAAGCAGTGTTTCCTAAAGATTGGCAAACAATCAGTGAAGCAAGTTATCTTCTGTCCTTTACTCTTACTTAATATAATAACCTATCCCAATATCTCTGCTTTCCCTCCAAACACCAGTATTACTGTTGCTTTCCCCTTACCAAAAGTGGAAGGAAAAAGAAACCTATGCTTTCCATTTATTTTGAAGGTATTCGGTCTGTTGTTCCTTTTTTTTCCTGAAGGACCGTGGTGAGATTTTTGAGGATCTGAACCAATGAAAGCTCTAACATTTTTCAATTGACAAGATTCTTGTTCCACCTTTTTAAGGAGCTGGCTGACTGAGATAACCACAGGTAATAAGGCCAGCAACCTCTGCTAAGAGGAAAAGACTGCCTAGTTCCATGGTTATCCTTAGTCAGCTCCTTCAGGAAGGACTTCTAGCAGAATAATAGTAAAAGAGTAAAGAATTCTACTATAAAGGACAACTGGGAAAGAAAAGTAGATTTGGGAAGATGAGTTCCAGAAATAGGCATGGGAAAAATCCAAATTGATATTCTTGGAATCACTTAATAAGGGCATGAAATTATGTCAATAATATATAGCCCAAGACTTGTCAACATTCATTGTTCTCATGCTAACAGAACGCATGAGAATGTGTCTGCCATTTGAAGCTACCTCTTAAATGGCTCTGGAACTGGCAATAATTGCACAAATTTGTATCTGAAGCGATTTAGTAATTTTTATATTATAGCGCTCCACAAAATATGTTTTATGCATCTAGGCAAAATCTCTTTAGGCCTAGTCAGTTATCTGGAAATCCAACTCTCTTCCTCCATCTTACAACAGTCACTTATCTTCTCGGATATTTATATATCAATTACATAGCACAATTAATTGTGACATGTTGTAGGTCCTTCAATAAATGTTACACTATAGCTACTCAAGTGATTTTTATTTAGGGTTTGCTCAGCATGTAACATTTCATAGACTGTAGCTCCAAATGTGATTGTCATGGACTACACAAAACCTTTCCATGTAGAATACTGGCAAGTTTTCCAACACCTCTGCCAGAAGCAAAACCTACCAAGCCAATTTATGAATGTGGGTGTGGCTGTATCATTTGTACCCTACTTTGGATACATACACAAGATACAGAGCCTAGATGCATTTTGAAACGCTGGTTTTAGGCCAGAAATGAAACATTTTACAAATCTCCATCAGTACTTAGATGTCAAGGGAAAAATATTGCTTGCTGGGAAAAAGCAAACAAAAAAAAGCAAACAAAAAAAATTGCAGGTAATTTCCCTACTCTTTTTCTATCTGCTTGATCTGCTGACGAGTTGAACTTAGTGTATTCTCCAGCTCTTGTAGTCGACAAATCGAAGTGCTGTTCAATTCTCCCAGCTGCATCTCTTCCCCAACTGAATCCTACCAGGAAATGAAGTCACAGTGCTTGAATACTCTACCTTACAGATTCCCTCAGCAATGTACTATAGCATTATTGGCAGATGTGTTTCTAAATATTTCAGTAACAACCATTTCTAAAGAAAATGAGAACAAAAACAATTGCATTCTCTCTAAAAACATAAGCAATATCTTTTGGGCACACCCAACAAAGACTCAATTATATCAAGAAAAATATTCACTTATTTTATACCTCAAGGTAGAAATTATGGAAGGCCTGCATATGCAGATTTACTGCCTGAATCATCAGAACAAAGTTTTGCAGATGTGTTGCATGGTCTTTTTTCCAGTGAGTCAACTTCTGATTAACTACATCACCAACTCAAGTAAACATTTTGGGAATTCATGTACACAAAACAACAGAAAAAGTTATTAGAACAGAAGAGCCAAGTATTGTCATTCCAGAAAGCACACTACTACACATGCAGCTGTCTTTAACAACCCACAGAATGGTCTGATAGTACTGGAATTAAATAAGTAACTGTGCAACAGGCTTTTCTTTAGATTTTGAATGTCACATGCAATGACAAATCTACAACTGATATGCCTGGTGTACTGTCATTTAATAACAACATTATTTTAGATTTTGTGGGGGTTTTGGCAGAACCCTCTTCCTGCATTATACTAGAATATGACTCTTAAGGGATATCACTTTTTATTTGTCCTATTTTAATTGCGAAAGATCTTGACAGGGCAGGTGTAAAAATGTGAAACCAAAGAACATGGAGACATCACTGTCAAATCTCATGATCTTAAAGATCTTCCCCTAGTCTGAATTAGCCAACGCTCTTATTTTCCTTCAAAATAGAAAGCCACAACAGATCTGTCTTTTCTGCCAAACTGTTAGTATTACATCCCCTTCAGTAAATATCAAACACATACTAACTCCAAATATGAGGGCAGGAGCCTGATATCTGTGTGTCATGACACACATAAGCACTTCTTTTTTTAACACTTCAGGAAATAATATAATTTTAAGATACTCTTCGAGTTTTTTCTTAAAAAAAAAAAATAAAAGGAGCTCACAGATTAATGCATGGAGTTAATGCACACCTTCAGCTTACACATGTATTTTCACATAATGTTAATTTTTTCTAAAAGAGATATGGCATAAATACTTCTATGATGTCTCAGAAAATGTAAACATAGCAAATCTTTACCTAGAAAAGGAAAGCAGTATAATAATATGGACCTCTTATACATGCAGATCCCTCCACAATAGCATGATTGTCTCCATAGGTGTCTCCATGAGCAACTAAGGACATATTTCATTAAGTCAAATCTGAGAGGGAGGCTAATATTAACAGAAAGTCATTAAAGCTTTTCTGCAGATATAAATTCACATGGCTCTATTCCCTTAAAATAAGTTTCTTACACACCTGAGCACCACCTCCTGAAGCACCTTTTATTGTTTCTGCACCTTCATTAAGAGAATCTAAGAAAATACATACATTAAGAAATGGTGAGAACTTACAGAAAGAGCCAGAGTTGGAAAAAATGTCACATGTGGAACATGTTAGTAATTAGACAAGGCACTGATTTACCTTTTTGAGATGTTTCACTGAGAATTGAGAAGAGCTGCTTTTGAATCGCGCTGTTCAATTCTAATATTTCACAGCATCGGTTCATATTTTCACCACTGGTGTTACTCTGTAAATTAATGTGCATTACTACATCTGCGGGGGCTTTCTTAGTTAAAGTTATTCCTGCAACAATCATGGCATTCCCCCCGCCCCATAATTACACCTTCCCAACCTTTTCTTACTGGATCCATTAGAATACTCAATTTTTAAGCTTCACATTTTTAATAGGCAAATGAACAAGACATCAGGACTTCAATGCCCAGTTAATTCACTACCTGAGAAAACTCCTTTTCCATCATAAAGAGGCTGTAATCACAACCATCTCTAAAAGAAGAAGCATAGTAATTGTGAATCTGAGATAAAATCTTTCAACTGTTATTAAAATAATAATCTGAAAGATTGTTGGATTTAAAACAAACAAAAACAGTCCAAAATCTGGTTTTCCATATAAGCTGAAATAATAAATATAAGGCTGTTGGCTTGCTTTGTCAGCAGCCACGTGAAGCCTCCATGGAATTTCACCTGATTTTTAAGAGTTACAAGCTGAAACAAATACTACTGAAGTAGGAACAAAACCCAGAATTATGCCTAGGAAACAGCAAAGCGACATCACTTTCAGCAAATGCAATTTTGAAAAGGACTTGATGGGGTTAATCTGTCCAGGATACTACTGCAGAATACACACTTGGTACCTGCTTCCTTAATCTTCATCTGTAAACCTGTGTATCACCTTCCACATAGATCACCCTCTAGGTCTTCAGGTTTTAATGACTCCATATGGTTTTTACAAGCTTCCAAAACAGCTGAAATTCCCACCCATGCTCCCATCAGCTTGTGTTTTGATTGCTGCAACATGCTTTCCCCAAGCCTTGGGGAGCAGAGTCAACCTGCTCAACTCCACAAGAACACGGCTGCTAAGTGCATTTTTCCAGCTCATTACAGCGACATAACACCCACTGTGCTTCCATCTGCCAGTTCCTCTTTTTCTGCAACAGCAGCTTGAAACTGTTCATCTTCATGTCCCAAGACCTGAAAGACTATTCCCAACTCACTACGGAGAGGTCAGCTCCCACTACCGCTCAGCCCTCCCGAGCTCTACCGCCACCATCCATTTGCAAGATTTTAAAATGCATGGCACTGCTCCTCCTCTGGCATCCTCTATGGTGGCTTTACCAGCTACTCTCAAACTCCTTCTTAAAATTGTCCTTTCCCAAGAATCCCGCAGAGAATTACACTGGCTATGTAACTGCAACTCCTATCCACCGTGAAGTAAAAAAAGGAACTGACTTCCCCTGAAAACGCTTCATCTCTGCTCAGCACCTTTTCTCGCCAACCACAGCACACAGTAGGTGGCTACAGGCGCCTGACCAACCATCCTGAAGCTACAGAAACCTGCAGACGCAGGAGTTAAAGTTTTCCACTGAGCAAAGTCACAGCTGCCAAGTCTCATGGTCACTTCATCTTTCTCTGATTTTACACCTTCCCTACTGCTTCCACTGTTGCACCTCCTCAGTTTCCTGTTACTCCTCCATGGACACCACGACACCCATCCGCAGCCTTCTCCTCAGACACGAAACCCTTCGCTCACACCCGCTTGCCCCGCTCTGCAGCCCTTCGGCGGCAGGGCTGTCCTGCAGCAGCCTCTCAGCTCCAACACCTTTCCCCACCCAGAAGAGCTGGGATGCTGGATAACCCGTACTCACTTTCAGCACTATTCCTCGCGTTCTCCTGACTGTTCCTGGGCCACAGCCGATTCCTTCCGAGCACAACCCCACCCGCGGTCCTTCCCCCCTGCCGGGCTTTTACTACAACGCTCTCCTCTTTTCTGAACACAGCCAGTACCGCTCAAACCTCACTTTTAACCTCCAACCCTCGTTTGCAGGGAACATTGTCACAGGCAAAAAGCCGAACAGCTGAAGCTGTGAGCGCTTAAAATGTGTTAAAACGGCGGTGGCTGGAGGCGCGCGCGGGGCAGCGCCCCAAACCGGCCTGTGAGCCCCGAGCGGGAGCCGCTGCCGCTCCGCCGCCGGCCCCGGGGAGAGGCACGACCCACCTCGTAGTCCTGATGCCAGTTCTCCAGCTTCTCCTGCAGCTGGCGGACGCTGCCCTGCCCCACCAGACTCTGTAAATCCTTGGCCATGGCTAGATGTCAACTCGCTCCCGGGGACGCTGCGGTGACTCCTCCGTCCCTCCGGGAGCGCTCCTCGGGCGGAACAGGTGTAACGGAGATGGTACAGCCAGCCCGGCCCCCTGCCCTGGGCTGGGCCGCGTCCGAGGGCCTTAGCAGCCGCGCGGGTGACGTGAGGGCTGCCGCGGCGGCGGCGCTGCTACGGTAACGCGGCGCGGGGGGAGCGCGGCGCCCCCCGGGAAGCGGCACGGCCCGCGGCCGCCAGGCGGCGCTGCCGGGTAACGCCGGCGGGAGCGACAGCAGGGGGCGCCCGCGGGCCCTGCGCAGCGGCCGTGGCGGCGGCGGGGGAAGATGGCGGCGGCCGCCCCCGAGCAGGTCCGTCCGCGCCGGGACACGGGCAAGGGGAGGCGGCGGCGCCGTCCCCGGCGGGGCCGGGAGGAGCGGGGCCGCGGAGAGCAGCCGGTTCGGCCGGCGGATGCCGCTTGCGGAGGGGGCGCTCGGGCGGGGGCGCCATTTTCGCCGCGGTGGGCGAGGCTGGCGAGGTGCCGGAGACCCCGGCGGGGAGGGAAAAGCGGCGCTCGGGCGGCGCTTCACCCCCGTGCCCGGCGCTGTCCGGGCGGGACGGGCTTGGCCGTGCCGGGGACAGGAGGCCCGAGCCCGTTGTTCGGGCGGGGCGGCCCTGAGCGGCGCCGTGCTGCCCGCAAGCGTGGGTGTGTGACAAACAGAAATACTTTGTGCCTCGGGAACGAGGCGCCTGGCATTTGAGCGCTGCAGGCGAGGCGCTGCCGCGCGTTCCGAGGCGCTTGGCACTGAGCGGGGCCGGGAGGCGGTGCGGCGTGCGGGGCTGCACAGCTCGGGTGGGTTGTGCGGGGTCACAGCGGGTCATGAGCATCTCCGAGCGAGCCAGTCCTCCTGTAACTCGTCCAGGGCAAGCACTTCTCAACGCCATCTCTTAGTTCTTCAGCAGCAGAAGAAACGGTGGTGTTACTCATCACATCAGTGTGGACATGTCCAAGTGCAGTTACTTAAATTGTAGCTTTAGGAGTCATTTCAGGTGAACAAACTTAGTTCCATCCAAAAGATCAACCTCCTTCTTTGAAAATGTGAATCCCTAAATAGTAAACTGTTCCATTTAAGGGAGGTGGAACAAAATTTTGGACAGCTACGAAAATACATCAAAGGTTTATTTTCACTATGAATATCTACAAGAGTTTCCTCTATTATTTTGGTACATTGACAGGATATCCCTTACAATATTGTTACTTGAGATTATTACATTAAAGCTACGCTGGCCAAGTTCCCCATGCCAGGTTTGAAGCCTCACTGTTTTTCTCGGTGCTACATGCAAGCAACAGGTGTTGAATGCAAACGCTGTGCAATCAAACTAATTTAAAAATTATAGCCACCAAACTCCTTTTGAATGGTAACCGAGAGTCTATCACACATAAACATGGAGAGAACTAAAATCCTGTGTATTGGCAAATGACCTGCAGGATTATGTCCTGTATAGTTCCTGAGAGTAAAAATCATGTTCTTGGCAGCTGGTTTTAGTTTTTTAACTGCAGTATTGTAATTAATAATTCCTATCAGTCGTGATAAAAATAAGTTATAAAGCCATATATTGTCTGAAAATATCTGGATTTTAGATTCAGTTTTTGTGTTAACAGAGATTGCTGTGGTTCTAAATGTGTATTCTGACTACAGGGTGGCAGACTGAAATCTAATACTGAACAAAATATCCAACATCTTCCACTAGTCAATTCAAATTTGTATTTTTTGCATACATATGTGTGGTCATTGTGGTTGATTTACATGGCTGTTAAAGCTAACCCATGCTTTGTGTTGCAGCAAAGTTCTAATGGCCCAGTGAAGAAGTCTATGCGAGAGAAGGCAGTGGAACGCAGGAATGTTAATAAGGAGCACAACAGTAACTTCAAAGCAGGATACATTCCGATTGATGAAGACCGTCTCCATAAGACAGGATTACGTGGCAGGAAAGGCAACTTGGCCATATGTGTGATTGTTGTTCTTTTTATTTTGGCTGTCATCAATCTGATTGTAAGTATAATAGCTGTAGTGGAAGCAACATTAGATCATATTTCATTTTGACAGTTCAGTAAAAAAAATAAAAGTTCCAGTACGGCTGAGGACTTAAAAAGTACTGAAGGAGATTCTCATTTTTCTCCTTTCTTTGTCTGAGCAAGATTAGATGGAAGAATTGCTTAATTTCAGGCACGGTTATTTCAGTTATCATGGTCCCATCAAGGAACCTACTGTTCATGTAAGAAACAATTAGGAACCTTCAAAATGTCACCCCATGGGAAGTGTTATTAGTACAAATGCATTCAGGATGTATAGCAGGAATATTTTACATAATAGAGCTGTATGTGAACGTTCAGAATTAACCAGCCACTGCACTTTAAAGCTTCATTGTTCTATTTACCATGTTTTTATTGCTTGGTCAATGTGAAGTAATAAATTATTTTTCATAATTGCACATCCATCTCTGAGGGTGCGTTCTTGTAATTCAGCATTAAGTATATACTAAGCCGAACTGTTTAAGTAATTTGTTTAGTCAATGATTACCCTTGGATGTGATTTAATATTTTATGTATATATAAATCATTTTATTTACTGTTTCAAATAAGCCTAAAAATAATTTTAAATGGTTTTCTTAATTAAATGTGTTATGATGTTTTCAGTAGGAACAGACTAAAGTAAACTCACACCTAAAGCTCACTTAAACACAACATTAATAATTGTTCAAATAAAACGTCTAATTAATACAATACTTGAGGTAGGAAGATCCAAACAATCAACATAATCTTTGAAAATATGTTTCTCTTTCAGATTACCCTGGTTATCTGGGCAGTGATAAGAATTGGTCCCAATGGTTGTGACAGTATGGAATTCCACGAGAGTGGCTTGCTGCGGTTTAAGCAGGTGTCTGACATGGGTGTTATACATCCCTTATACAAAAGCACTGTAGGAGGGAGACGGAATGAAGATTTGGTGATCACTGGGAATAATCAGCCTGTAAGTTATATGAATTGAAAGTTTGTGAGCAACACTAGAGAATTACGCTCACAATGCTAATAAATGTTACATTTGAAACATCACTAAGTTCATTACTTTGTTTCTGAAGATTGTCTTTCAGCAAGGAACAACCAAGCTTAGTGTGGAAAAAGACAAAACTTCTATTACCAGCGATATTGGCATGGAATTTGTTGACCCACGAACACAAAATACTCTGTTCAGCACCGACTATGAAACTCATGAGTTTCATCTGCCAAATGGAGTTAAAATCTTGAATGTACAAAAGGCCTCTACAGAGAGGGTATGTCTCCTTTTTTTGTACGTAATGAGAATACAGCCCATTGTTTGTTTGTATGACAATAGAGTAGGGTTTGTGGTTTTATAGAGGATTGACTGTGCCTCAGGAACCACTGAGCAATCCTGTTGCAGAAGAAACAGCCAAAACTGTAAATACGTAGGAGGAACAGATTAAGTGGAAAAAGAGGGGTGAGTTTACATAATCTGCCCTAACAGGAAGTCTGTATGTGCTACAAGTGTTAGTTGTGTGTATGGCAATATCAAAATTGCAAAGTTAATTTTACATACCTTCCAAAATTCAGTAAGCCTGTTTTGAAATGTGAACATGGAAAATAATAAATAGGTAGAAGCTTCATAAGCATAAGGGCAGAAGGGCAAGAAGTACGTTGAAGTTTTTTATGAAATTGCATAGCACAACTTTTAAGGTAATTAAAGTTACTCAAACACAAATGGTAATTTTTCATTGATCTATAGTACACTTTTTTTGGTTATGCTCTTAGATTACCAGCAATGCAACCAGTGATCTAAACATAAAGGTGGATGGCCGTGCCATTGTCCGTGGCAATGAAGGTGTTTTCATTACAGGCAAGACTATAGAGTTTCGAATGGGTGGTAACATGGAACTTAAAGCAGTAAGTATTTCAAATCAAAGCATTTTTTGAACAGCTCAGTTTCAAATTTGGGCTGATAGAAAACTGATGTAACTCTGTATGGTTTCAAATTTTTTATAAATTAGTTACCCATAGAAGTTTAGTCAGTATATTTAGTAGGATTCAAATAGGTGGTTTATTTCTTTGTTGCTAATTACTGGTTCAGTAGTTTCCAGGTACCACTGATTTACTACTGCTTAGACAGACACCAAAAACCTACAATGCAGTTGAAGCTAAGCTATTGGCTTCTGTACTGAAATGAATAGCAAAGGGAATTAATCTTGTCCCCTGAAAGCTTTATCAGGGTCAGCACCCTTTGCCAGAAGAGCAGAGCATATAGTTAGGAGCTCTACCTTCTATGCTTCTGCTGTAAGACTCACTAGCATTCCTTTAGGATTTTGGGAGATTAAGATTGCAGTATATATGGAATGATGGGAAAGGTTAAAGAAGGATAAAAATAAAGGTATATGCACTTTCAAGTGTGGATGAATTTAATGTATGAATTTAAACACTGTTTCCCATTTCATGTCTATATTTTTACATTTACTGCATTTGCTAATAGGTCTGTAAAATGAGAAATCACCCTATACTGCTGTCTTTCTCAATATCAATCCACCATTGGAATAGCAAATTATGTTGTTGACTAAAGTCAAGAAATCCATACGCACTTTTATAATTTTCATTTAAAAATTAAACATTTTTATACGTGCCTTTTTTATTATGTTGATTCTGCAGCCATCCTAAAGATGTTCATTCATTAAACCAGCTTGTTCTCAAAAACAACCTGCGTAATTTACCATTAGAAGTTGTACTTTTTTTTTTTCTCCTTAATAGGAAAACAGCATTATCCTGAATGGAACTGTGATGGTCAGCCCTTCACGACTGCCAAGTTCTTCTTACGGGGAGCAATTCAATAATGGCAACTGGCTGCGCTTCAAGCTCTGCATGTGTGCAGATGGGACACTGTTCAAGGTTCAGGTGACAGGGCACAACATGGGGTGTCAGACTTCTGTCAACCCGTGTGGAGCCACTCACTAAAACAAACCACTGCTGGGAGAGGTCTCGTTTGTGTTTACATATATTTGTATGAAGTAATTGCATGCCTTCAAGGATTTCTTTTTTTTACAGCAGTTTATACTAACATTTCTTACATGGCATTTTTAAGGAAAGGCTGTTACGGTCAGCAGTACTATATCATCATCCTGTTGGGTGCAGCAGTGGCACTGAATCAGTAAGCTTTTAGTGTACATGTATACTGAAGTACTTCTTGATTTGGGATCAGTAGAATATATAGCAACAACTCTGCCTTCAGTTGTCTCTAGAGGAGGTTTTTGTACTACATCCCAAGACGTTGAGGACCGCTAAGAACACAACTGTGATCTGAAGTACTTCAAGAGGAATGTCAATTTTTTGTTGGAAATAGATTTTTCCTAGGATGGCTGAAGTGGCAGACTTTTATTTTCTTTCTTGTTGATAACACTGATTTCCCCCAAACTTAGGTGGTTTATCAGATGTGTACTGAGAGGGATAACGGCAGATTTGCTTTAAAATATCACATTATTTCTGCCATATGTGCTGTTGTTAAAAAACTTTGCTATCATAAATAATATTTGCAAAGAAATATTGAGTATGGAAACATAACTTGAATTTTGAAGTAGTGTTGCGGTTATTGAAGTGTTGCTTGAGCTTCCATTCTATGTGTGCAGTTAACACATTCTGTAGTTGCCTAATTTATGTGAAGTACTTACAAAATGTGTTTATATTAGAAGTGCATCTTTAAAGATGTACTTATAACTTGCTCACTACCCAAAAATAGTGTTTTTCTGGGTGCTCTAATGTGAATAGTGTCCAAGTCCACATCTCTCTTTCCCCATAAATGTATCAGAATTTGTTAACAGTGAAACTGTGGTGAACTGGGGTCTATTACAGCCTTGCAACTGCTTTTGCAGCAGAGAGGTGTGTTGTGCTAAAAGACCAGCTATTTATAAGTTTCCTCCTTTTGCCACCCCATGTATTTCTTCAGTTTCAAATAGCTTTGTTTTGCAGTAGCATCAAGTAACCTTAATGTTGGAGACCTCGAAGTGACTTTGCAACAGCTTTTTGACAAGTTTTTTGATAAGCACACATTTCTTTTCCTAAAAGTTGTGCAAATTTTACACATTAACTTTAGAATTGGTCATTTGTTACAGGAAGATAAACTATCTACCTTTGTTTTACAGCTCTCAAAGTAGATAGGATTCCATAAAATACAAATCAGCTCCTGCTGTAACAAATTCACATCTAAGGTCCCAATTTGTGGATGGCAATAAGCCCTCATGCAGAATGCGTATGGGTGGAAGTGATTTCTGCAGGGTATTCATAAGTCAGGCATTACAGCACACAGGGGAGGTCAGAGGAGTCATATTTCCCTCACTGCTCAAAGGTAAGGCCAGATTTTGGTACTCAGTAGTTGCTGGGGTTTTGGGGCTGGAGAGCAGTGGAGCTGTTCTGACAATATCAGAATAAGCAGAATATAATGTACCAAAAAACATTGAGTTCTCACATTAAAGTTTATGGGGAGGTACTAACATTTTGCATACTGCCCTCGTGAACTTCATAGTAACAGTTACTAAACTCTTTTAACACACATTTTGCTGAAAACACACCCATCTTTGCTGCTAAGCCACACCTCAGTTAGTATCTGTTACAGTTAAGAGGAGGAAATAACTAACAGTTTAGAATTTTCACTCTCATGCTAATTGAAGTTTGTCACTTTATGTATACAAATGCACACACATTAAAAATATGAAGAGCAGTATCCTCAAAGCTAAAATACATCTTGAAAATTATAGGTACTGCATTTGTCAAGTAGGTTACACACATACTAAAGCTCTTCTCTGATTAATACTGACATGCCTATATGCTAGTATTGGATTCTTGCAATTATCAAGAGTTCTTTTTGAAATACTGTGTTCAATGTACAGCTGAAAGATTTGTCACAAAGGTACTCTTAAATCATGATCTGCATTATTGTTTTTGGAGTGTGGATTTTTTTGTCAAAATGTAGCAAAACCAGTCATAAAAAATACCAAATGAAATAAATTATCAGATTTGCTAGCCACTATATATTGTTTATATATTTTATATTTATATTACACGGTTTGAGAAATGTTGGCACCACACTTGCCTTCTGTTGAGCATTTACTACTTGTTTATATTCTGCCTAAGGTACATTTTCCTATATGTATTTAAAACATTGAGTGGAACACTGTTTATTTCAGTCCCACAGATGCACTTAAGATTCTATGTGTACAAAGTACATTTTACATGCCTTTGTAAAATACCATACTAGGTACACTGAAACAACTTGCATGTGAAGAGTTCTCACCAGCTGTGTTGGTTCTTCCAATGGGTGAAAGACAATGGAATTTCAAATGTTTGTGTTGAAATGAAACAATAAATTCTAAGATGCAGCAGCAGTTCAGAAGTGTTATTTGTAAGAATATTGTTTTTCATTAAAAATACATTGTTGTGTTATTGATAGGGAAACTGGTATTTTATTAACTCCAAGTATGAGAATTGTTCCACACCTGTTTGTCATGGATTGTATGTGGTGGACTTTGCTCAGTGTAATTGTGTGCAGTACCTGAAGCAGAGTTCAAAAGTCTCCACCGGTGTTAGATCTCAAGCTCCCAAGAAGTTGTGGTTCTCGACTAAGGGGCTGGAAAACAAAAAAAAGGTTCTAATTGTTTTTTGGGATAGATGGAGGGAGGGGGGAGGTTACCAGTTTATGAATGTTCTTTTTGAAAAATAAGTAAGACTTCAAAATTGAATGTCTAAGGCAGAATGTTGGTAATGCCATGGTTATTTGGTGGTGTTTTTTTTTTAATGTTAAACTATTTTCACTTTCTGTTTAATTCTTGTTGTGCTGAACTTAACCATAATTCTACATTTTACACATAGATACTATGGATAACCTTCACTTGCACGTCATAGCTGTGGTCCTTTACTTTAATCTTCCTGGATCAGTGGGAACCAAGTCACAGCAGATTCTTCCTGCTACACATCACCATTCGGAGTGCCAGTGGGATGGGCAGATCGTACTGAATTGCTCTTTTACCAGAATATCTACTATTCCAGAAGATATATCACAAATTGCAGTAACAGCTGATTTTAGTTACAATAATATTAAAACTTTTCTGTGCTCTGATGGAGGAAATGAAAATTGGATGATGAAACACCTGAACCTCAGTAACAACCTGATTTCTGAACTCACCTTAACTTCTTGTACAAATTTACCCGTTTTAGAAACTCTAAACCTCAATGGTAATGCCATCCACACCCTCACACTGGACATTCCTACACCTGCACATGGGTCTAAAAAGTACAGAACTGTTGATCGTCTCCTGCCTGCTTTGAAAATATTGTCAATTCAAAGAAATAATCTTAATACAGTTCCAAGAGGTAAGCATTTAAAAAATCTTTAAGGACTTGACTCCCAAGGGGTAAGTTGGTTTTGGATATAATTCATACATCTTACTGAATCCAGAATGTGATTTTCTCATTTTATTACACTTAAGGTGAGGGAAAGTTCCACCTGCAAATACAGAGGCGGAAGTAAATTGGTTGTTTCAGTTTACGTTGTTAGGGGGTTTTTTTATACAGTCTTAGCAACTGTACTGCCTTAGTCAAATAGAACCAAATTTATCCTCTAAGAGCCCAAGCAGTATTTTTGCTTGCTGTATAGAAAGGGGAAGGATGCATCTTTGGAAAAACACCAGCTTCCGTATCCCAGTCGTGAACCTTAAGGTCAAGAAAATTACACATCATGAATTTTATACTACTTCTCAGAAGAAAGTCAATTCTTAAATAAAACTTGCTGCAATTTCAGTATTTCACAAAGACAGGAAAATATATTTTGTTCAGTCCAAACAATTCTCAGTGCCATTTAATAGTCAACCACAGCGACACCTTAGTGTAACAGGGGAGGGCTGTATTCTTTCAAGAGACTTTGAGAAAGGTTTTGCTGGTCACTCAACTATGCTGGGCACCTTAGCCTTTATTCAGGGATAATTCACAGTGGCAAAACTGTTTAAATGAAGCAGAAACTGCCGGATGAGCAACCCTATCCTATACAGTATGTTGAATTTATTGATCTCTGATAACATCATCAGATTAATCAGTCTGAAAATATGGGAGGACAAAGTCAGACAAAGATAATCTATTTGCCTCTACAAAGGGTTGTGAAAATTCTATTTCCTCATTTCATGGTATTAAAAAATTCTCTAGCATGCAGGAAAACCCATTTCCCAAAATGATTTTGTAGTGTCTGTAAGGTATCTGTATAGACAGTATAGAAAAGCTTCCATTGTAAAATACATCAATGAAGATTTAATTTGTTTTGATAGATAAATATGACTACCCATTATAGGATGCCTCAGAGGGTCAGACAGATCAATCCTCTTCTGTAAGAGACTCAATTTTTAGATGTTCAAATTGCTGTGCACAGGACTACCATATTTCAAGTTATACGTAAATCCTATATTCATTTAAATACATATTCAGAACCTTATTCAACATGTCCAAAATACTTCACTAAAATTCTGGGGTTTAAGCTCTGGTAAGAAAACACAAACAGTAGTTCTAAAGCAGGGGTTTCCCACAGAGAAACTCTTCTTCCAGCTACCCCCCAAAGAGTCAGGCTGCTGCCCACTGCTGCCATCGACAGTGTGTATTTTTGGCACAAGCTTAGATTTGGGGAAGTATCCATAGTACAATTCCTCAGGCAGGTGCACTGATGAATTTATGAACTGCCAGAACTTCTGAATGCCTTTCCTATCACCTACCTCTAGTTTTACAGCAGGAATGAATCATTTCCTCTGCTTTTCACAATAAACCCAAAGATCAATTACTCAGCAAACAGAACTGCTAGCTGAGAAAAGAGGTTTCTGGTAAACAAGGTGACACCAAGGGCAAAATTTTTAAGAACTAATAGTTTCTCAGCAATGCTGTATGATCAAAAATCACTTTAGAGTGACATTGTGCTGTTGAGCACTCAACATCAGTGGGGATGCTGAGTGTTCAAGTGCCTACCTTCCCACTGGAACTTGCATGCTGGAGCTTCAGGGGCTGCCTACACAGCACCTCAGAAAAATGAGATGTCTCCAGCAACCAAACTGTTCCTTATGCAAGGTGGATCTTATTGTAACTAGGATACACTGAAGAATACACTGTCATGCTTCAGAATTTACAGGCAGACAGGCATAAGCAACAACACGTTTTTGTTTTCATTCAGTTTCACATTCTATGAATACAGTTCAAATTAATTCCCCATATGAAAAACACCCATGAAACTGCATGGCAGAAGATAGGAGATACTATATCACCTTTTGCATCTCCATCTTTCACTTAAAGTATTTGAATTTTGTAAACTCAATTTATTCTACCCTTTCCATACTCTTTTTCCTACCTCCAGTTCTCCAGAGAAGCTTGCTCAAAGTACAGAGGTCACAGTCAGAATAATTTTGACAGCACAAAGAAATGTTAGTGCTTTTATGAAAGTGTCAATTTTTAAGACATTCATTGACCATGACTGTTTTAATGGGCCAGTTGTGGATGCTATGCAACTTTTATAATGGAACAACCTCTGACCAGGAAAGGCATAATAACTTTATATAATAACATAATAAAGGCTGCAGCCACTCATTGCAAAAAAGGGAATAGAAGGAATTTTGTTGCAAAGAATTTTATAAAGACACCTGATACAACTGGGAAAACAAGAATATGAAAATAGTTTTTTTCTTCCTAGGACTAGGCCTCCTGCAGTCTTTACAAACTGTCCATATGTCATCCAATGCTATACAACAGATTGACCCAAAGGATTTTCAAAACTGTTCACAGCTGAAGGACATTGACCTGCGAAACAACAAGATAACTAAAATTCATCCAGATGCTTTCAGAGATCTCAACAAATTACAGGTTGTAAAGCAATATTAAAACAGTTTCAATATTTTATGTTAATCAAAATTAAAGATATTAATTACCAATTATTCAGCATGATTATATTGCTCTGATTATAATATTAGGGTACGACTATAAAAACTAGAGCAAATGGTGAAAATAATATAATTGCTTTTTATATGTAGGAAAACATGCACGCTGAAATGTACAAGATATAACCATAAATTCACAATTTCTCTATGCCACAAACCAATCCATAACTGCCTTAAATACACACTTATCCCTTTCTAGCCCCATCCCTTCCATGGCAAGAGCCCTGCAGCTCCCTGTTCACAGAGATAAGTCTACAAAGGGAGAATTCTAAACATAGCACAATTTAAACTTTTCATGTACATTAAAAAGCTTAGAACATTATTGAAATCCTAAACAGATTAATTGTTCACATAACTACAGAAGTGCTTGTATAATAAAACACTATTTTAAGATGTTGCAATAAGGATTCCATTGTAAGCCTTATCAAATTAATTCTGAATTATTTCCAAATAGGTCGTGGATCTCCGTGAAAATGCTCTGACAATCCCTCTGCCACAGATATTATTCAGTTTGAACTTTTTTCAACTTGAAGTGTATTTGTCAAAGAATGCCTGGATATTTAACTGCAGACTAAAGGCTTTTAAACATTTATTCCATTTTCTTTTTGACTCCATGGATAAAAAATGGAGCCTTTCATACAATAAGTCTGCCAACAACTCCCAGAAACCTCTGCTGTATCTTTCAAGTTTCCATTTTAACTGCAGGGACAGTGTTTTGCTCAAAAGGGCTACAGTCCCAACAGGGAACACATCAGTGCTGACCTGTAACTTGGACAATAAAAGGGGTATGTACATGAGGCACTCAATCCAAATGCTGCTAAAATCCAAATGAATGCAGAATGATCAGATAAATTTGATTTTAAAAGTGGATTTCTAAAGACACTGTTTAAAAATAACTGAGTAACAATTTAATGCATAAAAATACTTCATTAGAAAGTATTATTCTACTTAGAATATTTGAAAGTTACGTTTCTCAAAGAAGTCTTCATCTTCTCCTTGCTTTAAATGAATAATCTATGCCATATTATACACAAAAAATTTTCAGTAAGTAATGCATTGCAAATGTATCGGTTCATTTTGGACTAAAACAAAGGACCAAATAGTGGCAGTTGGCACTTCTGGGGCATGGACAAAATAGAGAAAGATACAATAGTTTTCAGTATTCAGTTAAAGCAAAATGAAATTAAGGTTTATTTGCAGGGGAAAAGATTTCTATTTGTTCTGAAAAGGTACAGCTACTATAGCACACACTTTTACAATTAACAGAGAACACTGAAAGTATAAGCAACAACACCTACAGAGCCAAGACTTACAATGCAGATGGAAAACCATGACCAAACTTAGAGCAGAAGGTGTTATTTGTCATGTGCCATAAGGCAAAATGGTGTAACTCTAATGGACTAATAGCACTTGGACATGGTAGTGCTTTCCGCTAAGAATATTTCATCCCCAAATGAAAATATGCAGGGGCTATCAGAAAATGCCACTTGCTTTGTCTATTTACAAGAAAAGTCACAGAAACCTGGATTAAAATCAACATAGTGGATTGCACCAAAACTCAGCTGGGAACTAAACCTGATCCAAAGACAAAGCTGAAAATATGATGAAGTTTGAAACAAACTGCTAAAAGTCAACAACCAGCCATGGCCCACACTAGCTCAAGTTTAGAATAATTGCTCAATCAGTACAAACAGGCTTGATTTACAGACCTTTTTGCTGCAGTCAGATCAGTAACTACAGGAAAATCACCGTGGTTGAAACACTGACAGTTAAGAGGTGATGTTTTATGCCACAGCTGCACACAGTGACCATGGCCAGGCTGGAGAGCAGCTGGCTACAGATACGTCTCTTCTGTAAGGAGGACCAGCAGGTGTTTCTAGTACAACCCTGAACATGCTTAGATGATGTCAGTGACCTCCCTCTCATTACAATTTTTCTTGTAATGTCTGCTATTAAGATCCCATATGTACCATCTTTAAATGGAGGGAGAAGAGGGCTAGGGAAGGATGTGTAATATGGTTTTACAGATTGCATACCATGTACAATGACTTGGGATAGATAAAAAAAAAATGAGATTAATAATGAACTGTTGAAATTATCAATGATAGTCCAGAGTATGTTCTTAGAGACATAACTGGACCTGCAAACCAAGTATACTACGCTTTTAACAAAGACTGAGTTTGTATTTTCTTTCATTTCAGGTAATGGAGTCTCTTGGTGGACACCTAAAGGTAGAATTTCAAAAAATCACAGTGTTCCTCATATGAGACTGGATAAAATGAATAATTTAGTGATATACAATGCTGAGAAAACTGTGGAAGGACTGTATTTGTGTCTTTTTAAAACAACAAAAGAGAAATATCTCATTTACAATATACAGGTGAAAGAAAGAGTTTCAGCATTTTTGGTTAGAAGAGCCCGGGACATTAACACTGGTTTTAGAGAGAAAGAAACAGAGCCAAACTTTGCACTGGCTGTCTCCCTCTCTGTGCTCATTACATTTATTTGTGCTTTTTGTCTGGGTGCTTTCACTAGACCCTACCTTGTGAGCCTGTGGAGATTCATGTGCAGGAATAAAACTTCAGGTTCAGAACATACATATTCTAATCGAGCTTTTTCAGATGAAACTTTGAGCAGAGAGTCTTCTGCAAGCAAGCCAACAAATACGCAGAGTAATATGTTATTTTGTGATAATAATTCCTCAAGAAACACACACATTTTTCCTACAGAAACGTCAACCTTGTATGAAAATGTCACTGGTAGAGGTGTACATCCACCAAATCCCAAAGCAGAGTACCAGAAACAAAGCAATACTGAGACCAACACGAAGAAAACACCAGTGTCTTCAAAAGTCCAAACTAGTACTGACAATAAAGAAAGTGTAAATGTTTATGATCATGGACTATTTTTCGTCCATCACCAGAAGAGCAGTGAAGTAACACCAAACAGCAAAGTAAGCCACAACTCTGGTCTGCTGCAGTCTGAGATCACAAAGGCTAGACCAGATTCTCCAGAAAGAAAAGGTATTGTTTCACATAAGGAACCCAGGCATACGACAAAATTTATGCAGGGAAGGCAGAGCTGTGAAGAACAACTTGGTCTAAACAGCAACAAGAATATATCTCATGGTGTTGGAGATTTTATTTCACCCAGTAGCTCTAGAAGAGCTGCAAATATTGAGAATTTAAGCATCTATGAAACAATAAAAAATTCTCCCCTTACAGAGCATTACTGTAAAAGGACACATTCCGCTGAAAAAGATGCTACAGCTGATATATTTGGTGACAGTTCTTCAGCTGAAGGGACTCCATTCACAATGAGTGACTGTAGTTCTTTAGCAGACTTTGAACTGGAAGAACCTGATGTTAGTGACAACCTGCCCGTCTGTCAGTCATCGCTAGAGGAAGCTAATACAAACAGTGGTACTGAGAAGCTCTCAACACTGCCTGAGTCTCCAAACATGACTGCTGAACTTGAGCAGATTTGGAAAAATGTAGATGAGAACGGTGCCTATTTTGAAACCACTATTAATTATGGATCAGGTACCACCATGCATGAAACAGCATCCCCTTACACGGATAAATGTAGTGGCCACGTAAACACATCAGATCCAGATACAGTTAGTTCTTCAAGCCAAGAAGTTCCAGATACATTTGATTATTTTACTAATGCAGAGTCAACAGTACAAAACTCTATTTCTGATTCTCTCCATGGTGAAAGTACAGATTTGGGTAACACGGTACTTAAGTTAAAACATTCTCCCACATATGACACAGAGGATATTTGTGAAGAGGCTGAACTGCAGTTTTCTCTGCTTCCCAGTGATGCACAGCATCCCATAAGTTTCAGTCACACTGAACAAAAAGAAAATACACCAGAGGGAAGAACAGATGAGCACATAGCCAGGAACAACCCTGAGAATAACCATGGTGAAGCAGACATTACGTTAAGAAGAAACACGAGTACATCTGAGGACAGTGGCTTTATTTTTGCTCCCATTGATCCTGGTTTGAATGAAGTTGTGAAAAAAACATCACTGCTGCATTCCAGCAAAGAATTATCTCTTCATTTGCTGCCTGAACACACTGCTGAAAAACATTTCATGTTTATTACACAGCAAGATGACTTGCTACCACAGGGGAAGCAGGCTTGTGCAGAAAAAATGCAAGGAGGTTCTGATGAGAAAAACTCTGATGGAAACACAGAATTACAGGATACCAGCAATTGCAGTCTGCCTGAAGAAACACAGTCTTGTAACCTTACAGCAGATCTGCTGCCTCTTCATAGTTCTGGGAAAACACAGTCAGACTTCACAACAGCTGATCACTTCCAACTGGATCAGAGTGATGAGGATGAATATTCCTTCTCACTCCCACAAAGTTTCTTCAATGAAAGCACACAATACAGTTCATGTTCCTTCCCACAGAAGCCTACAGGAAATACAATCTCTGAAAGCACTGATTCCAGCAAGACAGATGATCACACTACTTTGACAGAACTGGAGAACCACTCTACAACAGCTGTAGAACACCTACAAAATTCCAGTGAAAATCTCAGTCAAAAAAGTCAGACAAATTTAGGACAGGACCAGTTTTTTGTTAAGAAGAAAAGAGCATTTGATGGATTTACTAATATTTTGCAAAGCAGGAGAACAAACTTCAATAGTTAAAACACAAAACTGTAATACTAAGCTCTCACAGTGTTTATGTTATTACAGCAGGTGCAAAAATGATCTTGTTTCAAAGGGAAATTACTTTTGTTTAGAAGGGTAGTTGCAAAAAAACTAAGAGACTTTATAAAACGGTACTCCAGAGTATTAATAAAGCTTTTGCTGAGTTATAATTTATATTTACTTCCTCATTGTTGACACTGTAGTAGTTGATAGTTGATACTAATATATAATTTCCCTTGGAATTTGCTTCAGATATGCACCGGTTTGTGTCTCTGTCTAAAATAAATGCAACGCTGAAATTTACATTATTACTATTATTGCATTTTCTTGTGGGATTCACCCTATATAGTGAAATAGTATATGTCTTCTGCTTTTTGAGTCAGATTTGTAGATTGTCTCTGAATTCCCACAGTTTTGCAAAGATAAAGTCCAAGCAGTATTCAATTACATTTAAAAAACTACTTTTTAACTTGGCTAGAGAGACAGAGAAAAGAGCAGCTTCCTCAAAGAAACAGAATAGAATTCAATTCTTGCAGAAACATCAGTTACAGAAATGTAGCTGTGATGGGACATCACCTGTAGTTTGCAGATGTGATGACATGGGCAGGGTAATTTTAAAAAAGACAAAGGATCCTATACCCAGCATACAGGAATTTTACTATTCAGAATTTTACTTAAGAGGGGAAAATCAAGAGCAGCTCAAAACGGATTTGTTGCATCACCACTACAGCATTCTCATGGTCAGAAAAAACAACAAAATAATAAATTTCCAGTACATGTTCTGAAATCCTATTGGACTATTGCACAAGCAAATGGCAGAACATTCAGTGTATGAGACATCAATAGAGCTCAAATAGTTTTTTTTCCCCATGATTCACAAGATTGCCTTGCTTGTATAGTTAAGATCGCTTAACACGTTAGCATCTGCTACAGCCAAAAAGTGACAGGCCTTGGAGAGGTGTCAACAGCATTTGAAGGCCCACAGATACCCAAAAGAGCAAGTGCTCTTTTCAGGCATTACATTTTAAAAGATTTTTGGCCGTAAAGAACTTGTGTAGATAAAGAGCTTCACTGAAAGCTGGCAGTGGCTCTTTGTTCTCAGTTTTTTCTTTAAAGGTAGTTTCAGTGATGTAAGCGTGCCATTGGACTTGCTCCTCATGGGATGGAATTGAAATGTGTTCCTTCTGTCTGGAGTCTTAAGGAGCTAATTGTGTCTTCATCAAAGCTTCCCCGGAGCTGTAGCCAGCTTCCTGTATTTTCCCTGAACTGGGTCTGATCCCCTTCATGATGACACTTCCCTCCAAAGACTGCATCAGTGGTACTAAGTCTGTTGGAAAGGGCCTTGGGCTATATCCAGAGGTAATTTTACCTTACATTTGCTGTCTTTTGGCTAGTGGTATTCTAAACAGGAGTTTTGAACTTGCAGAGGGAGCCTCCTATGTTTCAGTTTATGACCACTGCCTTTGGTCCTGTCACTGGGCACTGGCTGAAGAGTCTGTCTGTCTTCATTACCTCCCTTCAGATATTTAAAGACTTTAGTAAGATTTCCCACTGCACCTTTTTTTCTCTAGGCTAAACAGCTGTAAGCCTTTCCTCATAGGAGAGAAGTTCCCATCCATTCATTATCTTCATGGCTCTTTACTGGACCCTCTCCAGTATGTCACAGTGTGTCTGGTACTGGGAAGCCCAGAAATGGACACAGTACTTGGCTGTGGCCTCACCAGTGCTATGTAGGAGGAAATAATCATCATTCAGTCTGCTGGCAATACTTTGTCTGAAACAGACCATGATACCACTCGCCTTCTTCACAGCAAGGACTCACTGCTGCCTCATCTCCCACTCAGTGTCCACCAGGACTCCCAATGCCTTTTCTGCCAAGCTGCTTTCCAGCTGGGTGGCCCTCAGTGTATACTGGAGCAGGGGTTGTTCCTCCCCAGCTGCAGGACTTTGCATTTCTCCTGGATGAAGCTCATGAACTTATCAGCCCATTTCACATGCATGTAGAGGTCCCTCTGGATGGCAGCATGATCCTCTGGCTTATCACCCTTTACTTCCAGCTCTGTGTCATCAGCAGCCTTGCTCAGGATACACTCTGCCCCATCATCCAGGTCAGTAATGAAGCTGTTGGACAGGACTGGACCCTGCTCTGACCCTGGTGGTACAGCACGTTATTGGTCTCCAACTAGACTTTGCTCTGCAGACTACCACTCTCTGGGTCCTATAATTTTCAGTCTTCAGTCCACCTATCTGCTCATCCAGTCCATACATCAAAAGCTTTTCTATGAGGACCTCGTGGGTCAGAAGGCTGGACCAAGATGAGTGGATAATGATCATAAAATTTCCGTAAAATTTTCTCTTGAGATATTTCTGCTCAAATTGACTTACTGTTGAAAACTTTTGTGTTTCAGTACTGGTTTACACTCATACACTCCATCTGAAACAACCTTTTTGAAACACATACCTTTTCCCAACAGTTTTAAATTCTGATTTGACCTACTATCAGAAACAAGGATGACAAGATCCTACACATAAATTCTCTGCTAATACTTAATAAAGACTGCCTGCTGATGTATGTTCAGATATGAGAATTTCTGAAGTATGAATCACAGAAAAATCTGAAGTCAGTTGCTGAAACCAACACAAATACTGTTTATTTGTGGGATGCCATTTTACATCAACACCATGAAAAGACCTAAAAATCAACCGGATTAACTCATGTTAGGTGGCAAAATAGTATCTTCATCATATTGTGAGTCACAGGAGTTTAGCACACCTTACTTATCTAACATCCAAATAACTAAAACGTAAAGCTTTCACAGTTACAGGTTAACTGCTGTTCCTGCAACAGCAGTGTCAGTAGGTGCTATTTTGACACACTTACACATGCACACACACACAGTGGGGGAGTGGGCGAGGATTTGAAAAATAAAAGCAAACAAAACAGCTGAATTTTGGTCTCAGTTACAGAAAACAAACTATTTAGTTTGTGGATGAATTCTGTACACTTTTACAACAATATGAAAAGACAAAATATAAGGCCTAGAAAGAGGTATGTTAGCAGCTATAATTAAAACCAGGGCACAAGCTAACCTTTAAAGCTGTCTATATGAATTCTGAGAGTATCAAACAATTTGTTAGACTTGTGACCAAGGGTCAACAGAAATCTGGGACAACCTTAACACCACTGACATCCACTTCCTGTCCTTCCAAATAGTAACTTGGGATCATTAACCAAGTACCAACAATTTTGTAACTAATTTTGATTGTGTGAGCATATTTGTGATGAAATAAAACATTTGTTTGTGGCAAAATGGGAGAAGCCTCTACAATATTAGAAATGGCTACACAAAGATAAACCAAGTATTTATTGTAGTTTAAAGGCAACCTTAAAGAGGTTTTAACTGAAAACTCAAGTACCTAAATAATTTAAATAAATTCCATGTTCTTCAGCTTGCTTTCCTTGGAAAAGAGAAAAAGTGAAAAAACAACAGTAATACATAATTATATTCATATTTTAAATACTTAGTATCACTTTGCTTTAGAAGGAAATTTAATTAATGCAATGTTTTCTTTACTAATGTTGAAAGAATCCTTTAAGTTGAAAAAGATCCTTATGATTGTTGAGTCCAAAGAGCTCCAAATGTTTGTCATTTATCAAAGAATGTCAACTGCTATAGTCTCTGGACACTGCTTTCCTTTCACTGTCTTTCCAATTTACATCTCCCAAATACCAAAAATGAACTGTACATTGATCCTCAAGTTTCTGCTAACAGTTCAGTAATAGTACACCAGAAAGATTAGCACAAGATCCATGGCACTTTTTCAGGAATGATCTCTCAGTGTCTTGTCCCAGAAATCAGAATATTCTGTACATTAATTTTCAAAAAAAAAGGGGGGGGTGTGGAGAAGAAAGCCCACAATCAAAAAAAATCTACATCAGCTATTTGATGGCATAATAAAAAAGCAAATGCCACACTTGTACTAAATACAAGATTTAACTGAGTTGCGTTTCCATACCTATTAAAAATTTCTCCAATATAAAGGAGCAGGCAGTGTTAGGATTTTCTGCTTATCAGCATATATAGCAAAACCAGGATGGATAGCACAGGGAAATTCATCAAGCCACACAGGTCCATTTTAGTCCATTTGTTCACTATAAATGTCAGTAAATCTGTCTCTACTAGCTGTAATTGAATCTGTGGTTTACTTTATGAAGATGCATGTTTATAAACTTGCTGACGGCTACAGATTCATCCTGTTTGAAATAGAAGAAAAAATCTGCAGCACCTGATTCATTTTCAAACACATTCTTCCTTTCCATAAGTCCCAATTACTTTTACCCAAATTAAAAAACAAGTTTGTTTGCTTACACAGTGCAAGTACTTTCTGAGGTTTCTTTTCCCCTGTTTTCTTTGCTTTTAATTAAATTTTGTGTTCTGATGAACAGCAAAACTGCCAGTACCTGGCTGAACTGAACAGATTTCTGTCAACCCTGTTATATGAAAGCTACACCTGTAACAGTAATAGATTAAAAGTGTCTTTGGCTCTTGCTTCCATTATTGGAAGCTCAGTTATCTGTGACATACAAAACCTTTTATGCAAACTTGTGTTTGTTGTAGGATTCACACCAACTTGTGATGAACAGTTTCCTAGAGTCAAAAGCTAGCCTAATGTTGTGAGAACGATTACACCTTATTTCACTTAAAATCTTGGCAATCACAATTTGGCCTAATGTTTGAACTTATATTGCTTCTCCGTTCATTCTTTTAAGAACTAAACCAGTAGTTCCACTGGTATTTCATTACAGTAATACTATTGTAATATACACATTTACATCAGAAGTCTTAATAGAACAAGTGTTTTCTTAAGAAGCTTATTGTAAACATTAAATACCACACTCCACTCAATTAATTTCTTGTGCAAACTGGCATCAAACATGGAATTAAGGTTATGTGTGTTAGTACATAAGAAAGCATTGACTGTGTATGTTTTACTACTAACTTTCAAAATTGCTATTTATTGTCATGGAAATCCAAATGTAGATATTTCACGGGAAAGGTAGTATTTTCTTCTTAGCATCATGAAATTCTAGGGCTTGTATATGCATATATATTGTATATTTATGTATATACAGATATACACAAAAAGACACGAACGATTTTTGTCTTTGGCAGCTGAGCTTGAAAAACAAAAACCAATGACAACAACAAACAGATCTGAATACAACTAACCACCTGTAGCACCACAATTACAACCTCCTGGTCCAGGGCAGCAAACTAATGTGCTTTTGCTGAACCAGCCTTAATCCTGAAAGGAATCAAGTCAATGACAGTTGTTCCTGACTTGATGGCAAGGACAGAACCTTCAACACAGATTAAAATTTCACTTTCAACAGAAACTGCTTTCCTCCTTTTCTCCTGGATTGCATTCTAGGGAAATAACAAAACTGCCAATACCTTGTAAAATATTTCTACAGAAAAGTAATGTTCTTCATTGTTCCAAAACATCCACTGGCCCTTTGTTGTTTAATGCTCCACAAATGGATAACATTTTAATAAATCCTTAGGGATCAAAGTTTAATAGCACCGGATACTTCAAGGACCTATTTATAGATATCAGCACTAACATTACTTACTAAAGAAGGGTAAGGCAAAGACAACGTGACACACTTACAGAACTTAAACATTCACTCATTTTTCCCCAAATAATCACTAGAACCATCCTATACAGATAAAGAAATGAGTGAAACAGGCAGTTGTCCCTACTAAAAGGTACTGTCATTTAATGCTGGTGTTTTACATGCCCATTGCCTGCAATGGACGTTCTGCCAGGAAACTTTAATCCCCAACAGGAAATAAAAAGCAATGTTTTGACTATTCAAGATCATTTTTTTTCCAATATCATCTTTTTAAGCAGTTAGAAACACAAAGCTGGAGGCCCTTGGAAACACTGTGTTACAAAAAAAAAAAAAAATTCCCAAAATCTTTATTATGTATGTGCTAGGGGTGAGCATACTTCATTTCCCAGACCACTAATTTCAGCTAGGACTTGCAATGTCATCAGGTCACTAGATCACAACATAGACCAAAAAATAAAAGTACACAAAAAAATAAAAGGAGTATGCCAAAGGCAATTTACAAAAGTCTAAAACCCATTTTTAAAAGGTACTTTAATTTGTTCATTTGTACCTGTAATGACTACTGCAGTTTTAACATTAAAAAGTCAGTACTTTTTTCTTCAAATGGAAGTCATCTGTGGCATGTACAACTATTACAGTGTTATAATATTTATATTTATATATATGTGTTTTTAAGACACAAATGTTTCATTCCTATAAAGCATTAGGTCAGGTTTGGCAAATTCTGGTGAAGGAAGTCACAGCATGTCTTCTCAGAAATTGGCATCTCAAATAGTAACACTGAAAGTGACAACAGTTCTTCACATAACTATGTCCAGAAAGTCTGAGATGCTACATTTGAGACCAAAAGAAAAACAAAATAACTGAAGTTTCAACAGACATGTAAGTGATGATTAGAAATATGCCACAAAATTATTTTTACAATACATTTCTGCAGAAATAATCCCTAGGTGAAGCCTTTTTTTTATACACATATACAAAATTTAGACAGCAATATACACATAATCACAGTGAAGACTCTGGCAAGTTCACCAATTTGTAGTGTAAATACAAAATGCAAAGCAGCCTTCAAAGAGAACAATGCTAAACAGCAAGCACAGCTAGCTTGTTAAATAGCAAACATCAAAAGTTCCCTGCCAAAGGGATGCAGTGCAAGAAAAGCAGCATGCACTTTGATACAAATAGCAGTTTATGGCTAATGGTTGACATAACTGTGGTAACAGTGACTCTTGAGTGGCTGTGCATAGTTAAACTCCTATGTCATCTGTTTTCCTTTATACCATTCCACAAACTCATCCAACAACACTGGCCCTGTAGAGAGATCAAATAACTGTATTTTACAAAATTTTGTAAAAGGACACTGAATGATTAAGCTCAGAGAAACAAATTATTTTAGAACTTCAACATATGGTAGTACTTACAGGCTCCATCTTCATCATAGTTACTGAGGTCAAGGTTAATTGTTCTGCTGAATTCAAGAACATTACACCATTGGTCCTTATTGATAACTTTGTATTTTGATTGCTGCTTGAGGCAAGAAACAGAAATTACTAAAACATATTTTCAGCTATTTCAAACTCAGATTTTATTACAGAAAATTTAAACTTTGTGATGCATTATTATTTTAATCTGTATGCCATCTAAAACTAAAAAGGATTAAACTATCAAGTATTCAAACTAGTATTGAATCATGTTTCTGATTAAGACATCTTTTAGAGGGCAAACATACAGCAATAAAATGAAGTCCAATAGCAAATAACATTCTATACTTTGTTCTGCATTACACAAACCTTAATAGCATAGAAATTTGGGAAAAATGAAGAAAGGAAAGATAATCAGTTTCATGTGCTGCTTTGGTGTTTACTATATCCTAAATCAGAACACAGCATTCTTAGCTGTTCATTCTACCTCTAGTTAAAAGTAGCAGAGAAAACAGATAAAAAATCCCGTGTTGTTCTGTTTCCAATTCCATACCTCTAGAAACTGGTGAAATACTGGAAAAAGAGACCATGCTTTTCCTAAAAGAAGGCCCAACATACACTTGGCAGTATTGATATCTAGGCTGCGCTGGTCCTTTTCCTGCATGAAAAGGTCAAAAAGGAAAGAAAGAGGACAATTTCAGGATTTTTCACTTCCCTCACAGCTCACCCATGCACAAAATAAATTAACAAATAAATAATATATAGCAGTATCTAACAGTGTTTTTTAATAAAACACAACTTCACAGTAAAATTTCCTTCCCTATACATAATGCCTTCTTATACAGGGATGTTGCTTTCTATAGATGTTCCCCAAAAACCATCACCATTAAGGCAGATGAGGCACAAGATCGTTTGCGACTTCAGCCCTCCCTAGTAAGCAATGGTCATCAGATCCACAGCCATGTTTGCACGTAATCCTCTGCACAGCCACATGTCTCCTAGAACAGCAGTGCTGTACCCATTTCCTGCCATATCATTACAGCTACATGGACTGTCAATAGACAGACAGTGCTACCTGGCAGCTCCTTAACTATGCAAGAGTGAGCCATGGAGGATCTTTGTTCTGTTATTCTGAGTACATGAAATTCAGATTAAATTATCAAATGAGCAGAAAGAACATTAATACACTAGCACATCAACACTCCTCACTGGACTGTCCAGTTTTAGTTCAATGTAACAGCAGTATATTAAGGTTTAAGGGTTGATTTTTTTTGTTTTTGCTAAGTAAAAGCAGTAGCATCTGTACCCAGCAGGTCTGTTAATCAGTGGCAAAGTTAATCTATTTAGTAACTTAACTTCTGCACATCTCAGAGTAACGTGTATTTGCATGATTCCATTTTGTTAAGCAGTTTATCCATCTACATTTGCTCTTACAAAACTAAACCAATTTTGCTGAGAGATGAGCTATAAACACCCACACTTTTATGCCTTGGTTATGGCACTGAGCTACAAATGCACAAGTTAATGAAATCACAAGAAATAAATTTCCATATTAGCTAATGGACCTTGTTCTCTGTATATATTAATGACTGCAGACTGCAAAGTCTAAATTAAGAAAATACAGGGCATCACAGGATCATGGAATGGGTAAGGGGAAGGGACCACAGTGCGTCATTGGGTCCAACACCCTACTCAGGCAGGGTCATCCTAGAGCACATGGCATAGGATTGCATCCAAGTGGTTCTTGAATATCTCCGGAGAGGGAGATTCCACAACAATCTATTCCAGTGCTCAGGCACCTGCACAGTAAAGAAGTTCTTCCTCATATTCAGGTGGAACTTCCTGTACATCAGTTTCTGCCCACTGCCTCTTGTCCTATTGCTTGGTACCACTGAGAAGAGCCTGGCTCCATTCTCTGAAACCCTCCCTGAAGATACTGATAGACATTGGTAAGCTCCTATCTTTTAACCATCCTCATGGCCCTCCCACTGGACCTCCTCCAGAAGCTCCATGCCCCTCTTGTACTGAGGAGCCCAGAACTGGACACACTGCAGTTGTCCAGATGGACTCTAGATGTGCCTCACCAGGGCTGAGTAGAAGGGCAGGATCACCTCCTGCAACCTGCTGGCAATGCCCTTCCTGATGCACCCCAGGATACCAGTGACCTTGGCCACAAGAGCGTACTGCTGACCCATGGACAGCTTGCTCTCCAACAGGACATATCCCATATGGGGATATTCTGGATACAGGGAGTGTCTAACAGAACACTGCAAGACAGCTAGCAACAAAGTGAATTGAGTTCTACGTCTCACCTGTACAGATGAAGTTCTATGTACTTCAGAATACTTATCTTTATTTATAAAAAAAAAAAGGCTCAAATCATAACTAAATTGTATTCTATCACATAGGAAGGATGTGACAGAGTAAGATTCCAGTTCTCAGCCAACAACTAGAATGCCTTAGCCACAAGGTTATGCTCATTTCATACAAAACACTCCTCAATTCTACAATTGTGTAGACAGAATTTAATGCAGATTTGTTTTCAGAGTTAAGTGGGGAGACCAGCAACTCTGAAAACATAAGAAGCTGTTTTGTATTGTGGGCAGTAAATGCAAGAGGGATTTAGAGAAAAAAGGTAAATTCCATGATGAACAAAGCTTTTCAATTAGTAATAAAAATGAAAAAGAAACCTGCAAAGGCATATTTGTACTGGTATGACATAAATCCTTCACTTATTTCCAACATCAAGAAGTTCTAAAAACTAATTCTCTTTCCAAAGCCCATCTATACTTCTGTCACAAATACCTTTAAGCAAATCATACTGCTGTCAGAATACATTTTCTTTTACATACTGTTTATACTCTGAATTCTTCCCACACACTCAAGCATTAATGAAATCAGGCTCTATTGCCTTTACTTTGGCCACACTGGTTTTACATGCCTACTATTATTACATTTCTACATTCTCTGTCTCTGACTACTGATGAGAACAAATTGTTCGGATAAGCCCTTTCTTCCCACCTCCAACTGCCTAATGGCACATCTGCCACGACAGATGCTCCCATTCATTCTTAGCATACATTCCAGACACTTACATTCTCTTTCTTGGATACAACTGAAGGATTAACTAACTCTGTTAAATCTGAGTATTTGTTTTGCACTGATGACAGACAGTTCTCCTGAGATTTTTCCCCCTAATATTTTAGATTAAAGATCTATTTAAGCCATGTAATACATACATTTGTATGCTCTCAAAGTTGGCAATGACAAGGGCAAACATGGACTGAGGAGTGTATTGTGCTCAATATCAACATATGGTGTTTTAAATTATTTCCTCAAATCTATGCTGAGTTAAATCATGCATGCCACACAAAACGTTGAGGATACATTTTTATTCACAAACTAACTTTAAACGCCAAATCAACAGACTCTTTCAAAAAATTTTCTCTAAAAACTTCCGAAGTTTAGACAAGTTTTTTGCCATGGAGCACTTCCCTGAAAGAATTATCCTCAGGACAGAAATTACACCATCTCCAGAATCTGAAACCATCAGCTTTTTTTCTATCAATCACTTCAATGATCCTGAAAAATACAGCCAGATTAATCTGGCATTTATAAATATATCTGTCTTTTGAGGCAGATTTATCTGCCTTTGGAGAACGGATGCCATTCTCCTACAGACTTTCCCAAAGTCTGTAGTATCAAAAGTTTAATAATCGTATTAGCCTAATATTGTTTTGGTAATTCCCCAGGTTATATGCCTTTGACCTGAAGTTCTGTAATCTGCAGGGTTTTTCTGTCACAAATGAAGTCACAGCACCTGTATCTTAATGTTTAAATTCTTTTTCAAGACCACCACTTGTCACATCAGTTTGGTACCTCTTGGAAGGAACCCCACACACTATCGACCTTTTAAGTTTCTGCACTTGCTTTTGAAAGGCCATCAGCTAGCACAGGTTTGCTCTCTATTCCAAATATTTCATCAGTATCTTGAACTTCTTAGGCAATGTCTTTGCATTTTACATAAAGCAAAACTGGCAGAGTAAGTCTTCATGTAGGAAAGGAGGAATTAAGATGTTGATACAGGTCTTTTTCTGCTGTCATACTAACTAATCCCATGCATTTTTTTATATTCAGCTGCAAGTTACCTTGTTTACAAGTGAACTACCATAAATCTCTGCATGCTGAGATGCAGAAAGCACTGAGAAAGCAGAGATTACCAAAAATCTGAGTTGCTTATGAGAGACTATATCAGAACCACTATCAGTTCGATTTCTTCTTATTTTTCTCCTTTTCTCATGCTACTTTTTTTTGCTGCAATTTTTGTTAGTATTTTTAACTCTCTTGCACTGAAATCTGTGGTTCAGTTTTACCTTTTTATCTTAAATCCTCTGTACATTCCATCATGTCAGCAAAATGGATGTCCAAATTCTATTTCAAAATGTTATTTCAGAAAATAAAGTTCTCTAATTACTCCCTCCAAGTAGGAATAGTCTCATGTATATTATGGTTTCCATTACAAGTAAAATTTTATCAAAGCATGTTTTATCACAGGAAGACAGGTATCAGGATATTGTTTAATAAATACTGAAAACATCATTAAAGCCATTCCAACAATCTTCTGAATCAGTATTTATATCATATCCAGCTTTTATCATGTTACCCATTTCTACCAGCTACTGTAATGCGTGAAGTGTCTTCGTGTTTTAAATATGTTTGTGCTTACAAAATTCAGAGTAAGAAAAACCACAGTAATTATAAAGGGGAACTCAGTGGTACAGCTCCAATATACAACAGAATGGGGCCTAAATTATTTCCCTGAAGTCATAAAATAGTTTGAGGCAGAGAGACTACAAAACATGTCGCTAAACCACTGAACATTACACATTCTATATACTTTTCCAGTTTTGACATCTTGCATATACCGTTTTAGAACACAAACAGTTCCATTTGCTAAAGACAATTGTGAGTGGTACCTTAAAAGAAACAAGCTTAAAAGTATACAGTCTTCCAATTATTATATATGACAGTAAAGCCTTAAATTTTAAATGCACAGTACTTACCCGTGCAAAGTCAAAGGCATATCTATAAATAAGTTTAAAATTGGTAGGCTCATTTAGTAAAGATCTCAAGTAATCCAGAGAATTTCTCAATTTTTCGGTAGTATCACACCTACAAAAAAAGACCACGACATGGTTTAGAGTCTGCATTCTTATAGAGATGTCTGATGTTCTAGGAAAGAATCTCTAACATTTATCCCCATTAACCTGATCAAAACACATCACTCTGTACAGAGGCATGTTTATGAGTCTGTCTGCATAAAACGCCTTATTAAACCCACAATGTGAAACAAATTTAGATAAAGTAGCAAAGTCTTACACTGGGACTGACTGGCTTTGTAAAAAATGCACTCTCCAACAGATTGAACTAAGAGCTTGTCCATGCATGGCAAACAACCAGCAAACCAAAGAAGGGAAAAATACTCCTGAAGTCTTGCTAAAACTATAGAGCTTCCTACATAGTTTTAGTAATTTGCTTCTGGAAGGTAAGTCAAACACAGTTCTTTTTCTCCAACTGTCCATGAAACGTGATTATTCAACTATATTTATGTTAATTCTGCCATAAAAATAAACTCTTAACTGAGAAACTGACTCTTAGAAAGAACAATGAGAAGTTACAGAAACCACTCTAACAACACACCAATATCTGAAAGATGGGTGCAATCCTGCAACAAAGATGGATGACCTTGGGGAAAGAAAGTGTGTCAAACCTCATGACATTTCTCTTTTATTGAGACTGCAGACATTTTAATCCAACTGTATATAAATGTGCAACTGCCAGGCTTCAAGTTGTCTCTAAGTGATCATATCATCATAAACCAGACTAAAAACTTCTGACTTCTACTCCACAGTAGAGTTTGCTGCTTTAGGTCTTATGAGTCAAAATACTAAAGTGTGCTTTTTCTGAAAACCTGTGTTTACTACGACAAAGTTAAGAGAATTTTCAAGGCACTTACTGTAGTGATGTCATTCCTTTTAACCATTCTTGTAATGTAAAATAGCCCATGTTTTGTGCATCCAACTTCCATGCAAGCACAAGCATAACTACCTGTTTCAAAGAGAAAAAACGTGGAGACTGAAGAATTAACAAAAAGATCCATATGTTTTTCAAACAACCAGTTTAGTGGGCTACAAATGCTTTTACTTGTTTAAGTGGGAAGTTCAGAACTTTGCTACTCTGTAAGTCCCTCTAAGTGACAAACCTGTACACAATCCAAATGAAGAACAGGAAATGAAATGCACCTGAGTAATTGATAGGGACTTCAAGGGAGTTTGCACAGTCATAAGTAATACAGGGAAGAAGATGAGTTGGTGCAAAAGCTACAGAAAAAGTTTCCCAAAGTAACTACAAAATTTCAGTACCAGTTTGACAAGTTATATCTGACATTTGTTAAACCCTCATCTCAATGAACTTCAGTTGCAATACACAAAATTCAATTATCTGAAAGCTAATAATGATCCCACAATTCAAGCAGCTGTTAAGTAAAGCTAGATGAACTAACATTAACACACACCAAAACAGAGGCTGATACATAAATACTTCAGTCTTGCCCAAAAGGAAACAGTCTTTTTCACAATAAGATCATTGTGAAATACCATAAGATTATTATTATCATCTTATTCATGAACTTCAGAAAGCACTTTTGACAAATATATGAAAGAAATACTTGCAGGATAACTGGCCCTGCCAACTAGGAGAAAAAAATAATCAAGTCATTTAAATTTGCAAGTAAGCCATTAACTAGATAATGTTAGTGCAGCTCTGTACAGTTTTTAATGCAAAATCAGAGTACCTACTTATATATCCAAATGTCTGCATAAATCACAACACTTATTATTCTCCTAAACTCTGAAATTAGTAAATTACATCTCATTTTTCCAGTACATCTTTCAAAGCCACAATTCTCATTTGCTTAGATGATGCTCCATGCATTCTGCAAAAGACAGGACTTGCAAATGCATTTTAAGAACAAAAATTAGGCACTAGGAAAAAGTCTGTAAAAGGCACAATTATTTTTTAAATCTTATTTTTATATATGTATATACACACATAAATATATACATATTTGTATGTGTATATATATGCACACGCTCACACACACATAATACATATCTGTAAATATATTTCTGATCCTTATTTGTTTTTTGAAATGGTATAATGGCAGTGCCACTACTGCCCATGATATTTGAAATCCCTTTCTCTCCTAGAAAACCCATAGGGAACACTACTTGTTTGTTAGCTGCTATATGAAATCTTGAATGCTGTCTCACTGTTTCAGAAAGGACAGCTATCAGTTTTGGAGTATTTTTTTAGATCTCTCTTTTTCTGGGGAGACTGAAGGTTGGTGGTGTCAAAGTGAAAGACAAGGGGTGGCAGCAAAGAGAAATTGAGTTCTTACAGGTTGACAGACTGGGGTTTAAAATAATGGCAAGTTGTTCCCAAATGTGTTTCAAAACCTCCCTGGTTTATATTTCCTGATTTTTTTTTTTTAACTCTCAAGAATTTTTTAATTCTTGGGGGAAAAACAAGAGCTATACGACTGGCTCACATACACCATAGCAGATTAAGCATTTTTAAAATGGATTCTAAACTTACATTTTCTGGTTCAACTCCAATGTCTTCACAAAATTTCTCCATACCTTCTGGCCCTACAATGTCATCCGTGCCTGCAAACAAAATGCATTGTACTGATCGCTAAAAATTTAAACAGCCGTTACAGCACAAAAGAAGTGCAATCATACATTATAACCTTTCATATAGTTTCTTTGTTTTGACATGAAATAAGTATTTCCACACTCACTAGCAGATTTGGATACACTTAAATCTTTATCTCACCTTTGAAAACAGAGAAACTGTAAAACAACTTTTCATCCCTGCCAATTTTTCTACTCATTTACTGAGATAATCTTAGAAGTTTAAATTAGTAAGATTTTTAAGAATGCACTTAAGACTAACAGAACACTCATATAATATTACCACTTAAATGAATGGACAATAGTTAGCTAAACTCATTTATTGGCTTGAATCTCTACCATTATCATACGATCAAATCACATAAAAACATGATGTCTAGCTATACAGGATACAAGACATTATCATTCCCAGAATCTCATTCCTCATTATTGTCTCATATACTATCTTTATAAAATGTTATCCTGCTTATTCATATTGCTACACCATGGCGACACATCATCTGAATAACAGTAACTGCAACAGGAAGAAAATAATGAATTACAGTTATTTCTTTGCCTACTTAAAAGGGAAAAAAGGTTCAAAATATAAATGCTATTAAAATGCTCTACTAATAAAACAAGGTCTTAAATCAAGATACTTGTAACTTCTATAATCCTCGTGAAAAAATTATACAGGCATTAAGAATTGCATTGTGTAATTCTATTTTTAAATACACTTTAAGTATTTGAACTGTTTTGTTAGAATTATTTTACTCATGTTTGAAAGGGCTCATTTGAAAAAAATACAGGCTGAAATGCCTACTTTCCTCCAATATAAAGATCACATGTGCAAGAAAAACAGGGTTTATAAAGGGAAGATCAATCTGTATTTTATTATTAGGTGATCTATTCTAGAAATAACAAGGTTTAATTTTGTCTTTTCACATCTTCTCATGACAGCCTCTCAGTTCTCTGAATGTATACAACAGCCTTTAAAAAGATTCATTCTGTAATGTTAAAACACACCGAGGGAAAAAAAAACCCCAAATGCAGTGTCAACTGTCTGCATACATAAAGAAGACTTATGAAGCAAGAACACAAGAGATTAATCCTTGAAAATTCAATTTTTAGAATGTTACTCAATACTGTAAACAGAATCGTACTCTCCACTTTTCTGTGTATTATCTTGGTGTGTGCATCCAGTGGAAACACCAAAGTTCTTTCACATACAGCCTTCCTTTCATCCTTTCTTTCCATGAAAGTCTTGACAAAAATGAGTCATGCCTGTTGCTAGAGTGAAAAAATAAATCAAGCTGGTCAGAAAGGCAGAGAATCTAACAGATTAGATTTGGTTTGAATTTGTCTGAATCTCCTCTCACAGAGTGCCACAGACAAGTGAGATCTCAAAGCATTTAATTTCATTTACAGAATTTTATTAGGGCAAAAAATGGTTTATTACATCAAATTAAGTCACTCTTCATTATGTTTAATAAGTAAACAAGACAGAACAAGCTGTGAAACATGTTATCCAAGACAGCACCAAAAAACTGCAAGATGATATTAAACATCAATTTCATTTCTTTTTGGTCTTTACAATCATGAGATCATTTTTTATCATACATCAAGCTCTTCCTTTCAGAAAAACACATGCAGGAAAACAAATACAACAACCAGCTTCACTATTAAAGGATCATCTTTTGTGACCACAGACTGTAATTAACAATCCCAGAAGTAATGCCTGAGAAAGTTCTCATATGCAAGGGCAAGAATAAATAATACAGGCTACCTTCCCTATACCTTATGATGGAAAACTATATGATAAAACTAGTATGGGACATCTGAATTCATTCACTTCTTTGCTTGAAACCGTAAATACCAGATTCAGCAGGAACAAAACTAATGTTACTATCTCCCTCATCTTTTTTTTCTTAATTGAAGACACACCACTTCTCCTGAGGCTAATTCTGTACTACTCAGGACTAACATGAAAGATGACAGAGAGGTAAGAACATTTTCATCAGAAGTACAGCTTTAACTGTAGATTTGAATAGTAAAGTATACATGTTCCAAAATATGTCAAGTTACACACCTTCTGTATTCTTTTTACAAGACATAGATAAAGATAAAATTGAATTCTGAACTCTTCAACTTCACACTACCCAGAATATAAGGAAAGTTTCTCTCACACCTTTATAAAAATCCCTCTACAATCAGTCTTTCAAAAGCTCAGTTGATGCAATTTTTATATTCCAATATAAATTAAGTTGTTATTCGTAGGAAATTTGCATTTCACACTTACCTGCATATTCATAGAACCATTCCAGGCATCTCTTACTTGAAAAGACTTCTTCCTCTGCTTTTATTCTAGTTGAATCGTATTTTCTATACATACTTAGAAAAAAAGAAAGAGAAACAAGTAATTAATCCATCAATATTTTTAAAAGCAATCTTTTGGTCAACAGACACTCTTAGCAGAAACATTATTCCTTTCAGTTTACCTGACATTCTGTCCTCATTTCCATTCATTTGGAACACTGTTTAAGAATCACTGAAGCTAAATACTTTTTGTTTGCTCACTCTGTCATACTTCCACTGATTCATAATCGTTACCCATGTGAATACCAGTTAGTTGAAATTCAACCCCAAACTGTTCTGTGTATGTTCACAGTAAGGCCTGTGCCTTACACCACCAATTACCACAACCAACTGATGGGCTGCAATGTGGCTGTGAGTCTAATGCCAGAGTAATTCCATGTCACAGTCAACACAGGTCCTACCTCTAGGTGCACACATATTTTGTGCACTTTGAATTATTAACTAAAGACAAAATACTCTTTTTGCCACCTCAAAAACGCTGCAAAAGGCACAAACGCCAAAATAGACATGACCTACACCTATATTATTCTAAAGCCCGTAAGTTGGTAGCATGAAAGAACCACAGAGAAAAGGTTAAAAGAACTCATCAACAATAACTCAAGGAACATCATTCATCATGAAGCAAAGAATCATGTGAAAAGCTGGTCCCTTCCCCCAGAGATTACCAGCAGGTAATGCTCCTCTTTAACAAGTGTAAGGAATTTTAACTACATTAAGGAAACAAGTTTAGTATCTGAAACACCTAAAGCACAGAAGATATGGCAGAAGTTGAAGGGTTACTCCATCCTGGTTAGACCTTCTGAAAAAGGGACCATATCACTTGTGCCTTCTAGAGGAAAGAAACTCAGCAGTCCAAGTAGCTGTCCACTGCTGTATAAGCATTCTCTGATCCATTACCACCACTCTGCAGTAGCTTGGGTTTATAAAGGCAGGAAAGAGGAACAAATAAATGGTTTAGGCTAGAGGAGGTAGCCAAGTACAGCACTGTAAGTGTTCCAAGCATGCAGAGCTTCCTCTTACAATGTCAAATCCTGCTGGGGAAGGACAATGAAGCAGCTAAATGGTTCAAGGAGAATTTTGAAATAATTTGAATAATGAAATTAATTTGGAGATGATTTCATCACTATTTTGTCCTTCTGGAAAGACATATAAAAGACACCTAGATTTATGAGCTTAGAGTACACTGATCCTACTATCCTCCACTTAGCTAAGCTATCAGCTGTGAGGAACTGTAGCTAGAAATTAATGGCACACAGATCATTCCAACAGGAATTCAAAGAAATACTATATGTTTACTGTCATAGTTCCTTTAAAGCAGCTAACCTTTAGAAAAGCAATACAAGTCAGAACAAAATGATAAATCGCTAATTGGAAGACAAATACAAATGAAGCTCTTATGAAATTTCTTAAGAAAAATTGACACTATACAGAAACACACTGATCTGCAACAAACTGAAACACTGCATAGAAATGTCAGCCATACGTGTTCCAAACACATATTCATACACCCATAATTTTAGGTTTGGAGGTTTTTTTTCATTTTGAAAACACTTTTTTTCTATTGGAATTACCTATTTTGCATAACCTTTACTGCAGTTGCAAAGGAAAAGGCTGACAGCACCGCTCAGTAAGTAAATAGCTAATCCAAAAGGTGTAAGTCTGAGTTGGAAAAATTTTTTTTTAATAGGTCTGATAACATTTTCATACTTGCAGAATGAACTGCGATCATTAAAGAACTATCCAATAATTTTTAGGCTATTCTGAATTCAGAGCAATCAAGAAAAAGAAAGGAGACATTCTGCCACTTTGGCAAAAGTCATAATTATTCAGTATCCCTTTTTTTTGTTGCAAACAAATGTGACAAACACCAAGTAGAATACCAAGTTGGAAACTGTAGCAGGAGCTAGTCAACATCTTTATTCTATTCTCTTTATTCCAGAAGTCTGTAAGAGTACTGCTGAGACTGAGGATATAGCAAAGCTAATGTAGTTCACAAAGACAGATATTTATCACAAGACTCAATGCTTTTTCTTACAAAGGGATGATAACCAGTTGCCTTGCCCTGCTTGTTCATGTAACTCGTCAACACATTAAGCTGACAGTATGCCAAGAGTGGATTTAAAAAGAAACCCTCAAGAAACAGATTTATTGACAGAGCTGTAAGTCATGCATGTTATTTCAGGAAAAAAAGGTTTCCTGCATCTACAAATGGCAGAGCTAAATACTGCAGCCTGAAAAAAGACATCAGTGACAGCAGTATGTGTAATAGTAATGGTGAGCAAAACCAGAAAAAAACAGCCTCTTTTATATTCTCTGCATGTGCACATAGCAGGTTTTCAGACAACTGATATGAGATTGAAAGTCACTTGTGTTTAAGGCTAAGGTCACAGTTTAGGAACTGCAGGAAAGAACAATACTAATTATTAAGTCCATGTGCCCAGCATATGGACAAGTAACTCCAATGAAAATGCTCTAGCCTCAAACTTATGATTGCTCAAAAAGCTCAGTATCTGACCACTGGAGTCTGATATTTGAGAAACCAGAACTGACTACAGATATTCCAGCCTGCACCAGTTCACAAGTTCAGAAAATAAAGTCAGAAGGGAAATAATTTTGAGCTATCCCACTCTCTGCTACGAGCTAATTACTCAGACATTCATTAACAGTGCAGGTGAAACTGTATCACATTTATAATGAAAGCAGACTATGCATGGCCAGTCTGCTGGCCATGGCTATAAAACCATGCAACAAGAAGAGCTGATGAACCTCAGATATCTTGGATGCCTCAAACTAAAGGAATTAAAAGTAGATTACATATTCTGCAAGACAAGGATCACTTGAGAAAAAGCATGACAAAAATGAGTAACCCTAATACCAACTCAGAATTAGTGATCTCTCACATATAAAAATGACCTCTTCTCTCTCCCTGCTTACTCCAAACATTAAATGAGTTTCTCACCCCAGCCAGCTACTTCTAGCAGCAAGAGACTACTAATCTCTGAAGTGCCTACTGAAGCAAGATGAGCAAGGAGATACAAACAAGTAAGTAGACAAGTATCTGAGATTACTCAACCTAGGACAACTTGGTTCAATCTGGCAGCACAAAGTAAAGGTGCTTTCAAGGAATACATCCACTGAACTATCATTAGTATGGATTTAATTACTTCAAGAACCATATTTGCAGAGGAGAAAAACAAATTGCCAGACACATCTGGCATCCATTTTGTATTTTGCAAAGAACCACATCTCCTAGGAATTTGTCAGTACATACTGCAAGATTATGTGACTTGTCTCTCTGTTCTAATGACAGCACCTCTTGATATACAGAAAAATACAAACTGCCAGAGTGCACAGAGATCTTAATAACTGGGGAGTACCAAACATCTACTGGATATCTACTGGGTTTCAAACAGCAAGTCCTCAATGGCTCACAGCTTCCTCAAGATGACCAGTACCATTATGCCAACTAAATTCTGCTAGGTAATTTGCTTCTGTACTGATGGTCTGGAAACTGCACGTGAAACCACATGTGAAGGAATACACTGCTCCAAAAAAAAAAAAAAAAAGGAAAGGGGGGGAGGCACAGGGCAAAATTTAAAACCTCAAAGGGACACCTTCCACATAGGAAGGACAAATGAATATACGTGGTAATTTTGGTGCCAGAATTTGTACCACTGTCAAATGCTGACACTGAAACAGGATTGCCAGAGGGCATTTTCTCCACCATCAGTCAGAACGGTGCATGCACAATTTTTTTGCAGAGTGTCTGCTATACCTGTCACTACCAGACAATACCAAACTCAGAAACTTTGCTTTTAGAATTACCCTTCCATTTCTGGACCATGACATGATATGCATCAGAACAGCAACAAAAAAAGAATATTAGCTACAGGCAAGAAGCATGTATTTGCCTCTCAGATGAAACACACATGTAGGTACAATAACTCAGAAAAATCTTCACTTGAAAAATGCTATTTTTTATTAGTTTAGCATGACACTGTGTCATGACAGTGACAGTAATATACAAGTTATAACATATATCCCCATAAGGAGTATTTAGGTTTTTCTTTTTTATTATCTCTTTCTAACAGCCATTTTGTCAGCCGGAGAGAGGAAACAATGTGGGACAGGGCAGGGCAAAAGCAACATGAGGTAACCTGTCTAAATTTTGTAAAAGTAACTTAACCACATCTAAATGAAACAATTTTCTCAGAGATGCTTGAACCTCCATCATGACCTAATAGCTGACCCATAACATCCATGTTTAAACCTGTATTTGAAATATTCATGTGAGCTAGGGAATTGTAATATACTGGCAATTAAGGTAAGACAGTGTAGTTTGTAAATATGAGTGCTATAGGCCAAATTCAACAACAAAAAAAAATTTAAACTGTGTGTCTAGGCATTTCATGCTTCTTTAATACAAGAATGGTTAAGGCAAATAATTTTTAAGAGTTGATGGCTGCTGCCAGCAAATGAACAAGGGCAATTCTCTTCAACCCACTGAAGTCTTCAAAGCTGGGTCATCTACTGCTCTAAGCATGTTTCACCTGTACTGGAAGTGGTTAAAGCTCCAGCCACAGCCCCTCCTACTGCAGCAACCCTAGGCTGTGTAGTTCCAGAATATTCAAACCCAGATCAGTGAAAACAAGGAGCTTAGGTCACACAGAACATTTTCTTCATGGTGGAAGCTGGTAATAACTCATTGAGGATGAAAAAGAAAAGAAAAGAAAAAAGGAAGGGTAAAGAAGATACATTTTATTATGGTAAGTCAAAAGTTAACCTCTCATGAAAATTTACAGCCTGGTTATGTCAGATGGTCAGTGCTTACTGAATGAATACATCAAGAAATTCACCAACAGAAGTTTCATTTCTAAGGAACCAGAATTTACTCAAAACCTCTACTAGATCTTGGTTGAGTTCCGAACCGAGTAACTAATTGTTTTCAGATTGTTTATATTTTGAAATATGCAAATTTTTGATTGAAGAAGATTCCCCATACTTACTCCCATTAGTTCTAATTATTTTAAAATTTTGGCTGCAAATTTTCATCACTGCAGTACAATGTAAGTATTTTAATAAAGCCTTATCTTTTCACTCACAGTTATGATTCCAGCAATAGTTTCATTAAAATGGTTCTAGGATCAGATGGGTGGGAGAAGAGATGTTTTGCAATTTGCAAGACATGACAAGAACTGTTTAAAGCAACCCTCAGTACCAACTTACTTGACTGTTAAGTTTAATGAATGAATATGCCTTATCCCTCCCTGTTTAAAGACTTAAAATCATATTGAAACTGTTAAATGTTTGGAACTTCATCAGGGTTACTTAACGAGCACTACGCATAACAACACACATGCTGTTAGTCATATGTCCAGTTTAAGTGAAAGGCACTGAAAAGCTATAGAAAATGGAAAAATAATACTTCTGTGTACTTGAAAATCCCTGCTTCAAGGAAAAAGACATTTATGACAGCTGGGAACACAGGTGGAATGCATGGGGCAGCACCAAATCAGTTATTAAACAACAGAATAAAACCCAAACAAAACTCAACACTGAAGGTTTTGAAAACTGTGAAGGTTAGCACACCCAATGTTAATGACACTGTGTTTTCAAAAATTATATTTTTCTATTTCTAGAGTATGGAGCTCACTATTCAATAAAGAAAATCTATTTTTCATGTTCATAGGCTCTTATGTGGTTCCTACAGAAATATGGGCAAATTGATAGAAAACACTGATCTAACTGTTTGAAAAGAAATTTCAGGAAGGTAGATATATATTCCTAGTTTTCATCCTCCTAACATGACAATACCCATTACTGCATGATTTTTGCCCTCAGTGTGATTGCAGAAAAAGGAGAATTATTTGACATTATATTATACAGCTCACTCTTTCCTAAGGAAAAAGAGTAATACTTGACTAGACAATGTGTAACAGATACACAGCATTAGACAGTTACACAGTGAGGACCATATTTTTACCTAGCAAGTATCTTTACATGAATCTTGCTTTACCTTTCTGAAGATGCTTAACACAGTGATGGAAGACCAATGTACTGAAAATACAATTTTAACTCCAATTTGAGAATACTCTATACTGTGACAGTTTTAAGTACAATAAAGCTAAGGATGTGATACTGAGATAAAAACACGAAGTCTTCAAGTCATTAAGTTCAGGTTAGCATGTGCTAAACTGTTTACTTCCAACAGCTATTCTTTAAGGCAAGATAAACCTTAATGTGATCTGTAAATTAAAACACTGAGTTCTGTTTATCATACACATCTGGTATAAAAACTCCCTCCCACTGAAACACTGCATTCACGCATGGTTCAAGGTAATGCTATGAACATTAATGAAGAGAATTCACGCTCTTATTATGTAAGGGTGGAATATCAACAAACATGTTTGGAATCTTCCATAATTAGTCTATACACTAGATCAGCATTTCCAAATAATTTTACAACAACTAGATTTGCTCCTATAAAATGTTTTTCTTCAATTCCCTATGTTACTATTTCACTAATGCTTCCAAAATGAGGCTGTGTTCCTAACAGCCTGGATGTAAGGGTGTAAGATACGTTCAAGCTTAGGACTTTAAGAGTCTTTAGAAACTATCTTCTCTTTCAGCATTGAGACCTGCTGAAAGAAACTTTCTGGAAAGAATGCATATCTAAAAATATTACTATCAGATTTGAAGAGATTATAGGAATGAATCCAAAATAGTGAAGATTGAAAATATCACCCAACAAAACACTCCATTTAAGGATTAATTTTATTTTTTTTTAATGGACAATCCAGGAGAAATCAACAAGATTCAGTCTCAGCTGTGGTAACCCCATTAATGATGACATCCTTTGAAAATCTTTGCACTACTATCTAATATTTTCACAGTGAGAACGAACAGGAGACTTGCAATTACTGAATTTGTTAATGTGGACACTATAAGTATGCCACTGTAACTGAGAAACATACAAAAATCTGTATCATTCCACTAAGTATTTGAGGTGATAAAGATGACAAATCACCTCTGTTAGGAAACAGAGTCTCTTCTGAAAAGGACAAAGTGTAGTTTTTCAGACACTGACTGCCTTTCTTCACTTAATGCAAAATCCACGCTGACTAATGTCCCTTGAAGGCTATCCTGAGTTACTAGAATGTAACTTCCAAGAAGTCTGTCTCTAAAACAGAAGCAATGGGTAAAGGACTGGGCCTAGTAGCCCCTTTTTCCATAACCTGGCATTCCACTATCCATACTGGTTTTACTGTATATAGCATTCTCTGAACACAAAGTAAGCACAACTGGCTTTGCAAATAACTAGGTCTGCTACAATACACTGCTGTAGAGCTTCCTGATTTCAGGCAAGATTTCTGCTTCACTAACTGAGATGTCTGATACAAAAACCAAACTTGACAGGTATGAACTCCACCTGACAAAACAAGCCTGGAAGTAGGAGACAGCTTGCTTTTTGTCTAACCTGTTCACAGAATGTTACAGGGAAGAAAGTCCTTCCTTGAAAGAAAATAGAGCTTCAAGACCAGGCTAAATGTCCAATAAATAATTTCATATTGCCAGTCATGCTGAAATAAAATCTGTTTTCTTGAAGGCCAAAACAAAAGAAACACTCTGGGAAGCAGAGAAAGCCCAAAAAGTTTTAGAGGAAGGAAGTCAGATATAAAACTGAAGCCACATCAGAGAATATTACCCCATGGTTCATGACTAGCAGATCTGGTTTCTCCTGCAATTCTAAAAGCAGGCTGAGGTCTTCCTTTTAATAAAGACTTACATGGCAGTAGAATGAAGACTGGGTCATTAGTTATAAACTGAGAGGCAGATACAAAAAAAATCCTTCAAATTACATTTTTAACAAGCTCTTAAAAACTATTAACTATATGGTACTGATGGAGCAAAAAATCAGGTTTTTTGTAATTTTCTTATGTAATTGCACTAATCAGTATTTCTTACATACAGACAAGCTTACTTTTTAGGGGGTTGCTTTTTTCTATCATCAGCGTCTTCGCTAAGATAGGTCGAATTCAGTTTTGTCAACCTCTATATATTCTAGAAATATTCTGTCCTCGTAATGCTTCCATATTATATGCTTATCTTTGAATAAACTGTAATGTCCTCTATCAACTATTTAGCTTTTGTATTTCATTATTTCTGAAAAGCAACAAAAAATATTAGGAACATGAACTGCTTTTTTGTTCTAGTTAGTGTTGTGTCATCAAAGCAATGAAAGGGAGAGTTGAAATCTCTTTTTTCTGCATCAACAGATCATTTAATAAATTCCAGTGCAGTTACAGTTGTGGAACCCTATTAAAACACAAAGGAGTTATAGGAGCATAACCAGAGGCTTAATTTGGCTACCAGCATTTTTCAAACTCATGCTAAAGTATAAAAAGACAAATGCTCAGCCTGATTTCAGGCTGACAGTTAGGAGGAAAATGCATCTTTTAACTTCCCTGAAGGTACTTGCTATGGAAGCATGTGTTTTCTGAGATACTAGTAATACAAGAAAGTAACAGAGCTCAAATTCCACTAAGTAATGGATTGGCAAGCAAAATTTCTAGTTGTACAAGCCACTTTTAAACATCAGAACAGTCCTGCACCTATCATGCAGGAATGTACAGTTCTGTACTCCCACAAGTTCTGAATTTAGTCCACATAAATAGTGATTCTTACACACACAAGGAACACATTCAATGGTTTCTGAATGACTCACTGAACATACTACACAAACTGGAAATCCAACACTTGCAGAGGTCTCAGTGATCCAACACTTATGCTAAAAGAATACCCTGCTAATGCACACAGCCATTACCTACTGGCTTCTGCTGTCCAGTGAGAAGCTGTGCAGCCCCACCTCAGCAACCACCGAACCACTGGCTATCACCTCACCTGAGCAATTTCCCCTTACAGCATCACTACCAAATCACAACCTTACAGGGAGAGACTAGCACCATTTCAAGGAGAGCTGAGTGGACTGTAACTACATTTGCTTTTTCTGACAGGCTGGAGATTGATAATGCCCAATCCAGATGTTATGCATGTATATGGGAAGATTACTGTATCTCTCAGAAGTTTCTAAACAAAAAAGTATGTATTTTGACAGCTGGCAACTAGAGCAAGGAGAAGTTCCCTATATGCTTCTTGTACAACTAGAGAAAGGTGAGATGAAAACTGAACCTACATACACTTACCAATATCCCACAGTTCAACCACCAGCTATGGTTCCACATTGAGAAACCAAGCAAATTTCAATGTAATTTCCATTCGTATTTAAACACATGATACATCAGCTATTCAACTTTAGATATTCCATCAGTCTTAGCTCATGGTAAGATGACATACCCATCATGTCTACTTTTCTTAGCAGATAAATCATCTCCTGCTGCAGGTCTCCTCTTTTTCCTTGGAGGCATCACTTTACTAAAGCAGTCTGATGAACTGCAAGACCGAAGACTTCCTACAGAGGGAATTAAAAACACCAGTACAAAGAAATGAAACTGTTGCAGACCAGTTAAACTGTGTCCACTAATAGGCATATTACAAGGGGAAGAGAAGGGTAGGAAGTTAGTGGATTTAAAAATTACAAAAGAAATGGTCTCCTTTCAACAGCAAAATCCATCTCACTTTTACATGGTATTCTATGACCAGATTTCCATTAAGGTCAAAAGTACTATACGAAAATGTACAGTAGCACTAGTATTACTTCAGTCTAACAGCAGTCAAGAGCTCAAACTATCCTGACGAAGTACTGAAGTCCTCAAAAAGTCATTGTTATTTTTAGTCATTTATTCAAATCAGAACTTCTAAGAGTTGATCATTGCTTTTTGAAATACAGCTGTGACTCAAAAAATAGAGCACCTACCTCTAAAAAACAGAAACCTTTCTTTTCAAGCCCCAAGTTTTTTGTGATACAGAGAGCAAGAGGTAGGAAAGGTTTTGTTTGTTCTTTGGGGAGAGGGTTTTTTTCAGTGTGGTTTTTTGAGGTTTTTTTTTGTTTGTTTGTTTTGCAGGGACAGGAAGAGACATTCAGCAACCACCAGGGAAAAAAAAAGTGGCTGGCTATATTATTTGGACTGAATAGCTCTCAAAGAATGAGGGTCCCCAAGTAGGAAACTGCCAATTCAAGACACTGATGCTGATCAAGTGCCAGTCTTTCCATCCCCTTCTCTCAGCTCTATACTCCCTATGTCTCTGGTTACTCTTCAGTGTGCCAATCCAGCTCACCAAACCTGTAGATAATTAACCAAAGAAAAAAAGAACAACAACTTTCTGTACATTAGCACAAGAAAGAGCACAGGGCCAGCCCTTTTGACCACAGCAAGTCATTAAGTTGCTTTTGCTGTCTCATGAAAACAGTAGGCTAACACTCCAGGCAAAATTTTGTCCTACTTTCTTATGCTGAAGACCACAATGACACCTGGGAAAGATGTGTGTAAGAGCAGCTCAAAGAGCTATCAAAGCTCTAGAGTGTTACACAAAGAATTTTAAAAGAAAAGTAAGAGAGAAGTGAGGTATGAAAATCCAGACACAAAGCGATGGCAAAGAAATTTGCAAGAAAATATTAGGAACTCCAGCATTCCTAAGCTACCTTCTTTTTGCTACAATAGCATCCAAGTTTAGTGATGCCCACAAAATCTTTTATCTTACATCACAGCACAGAAGCAAGCAATAAAATTTTGACTACTTTTTGACACCAAGGGAACAGACTGAAATCAGAGGCCCAATTCCCAACAAATACTAACAGCAATCTTTTGCTTACCTATTCTTCGAATCTTTGAAAGGCTCTCTCCTGTTATAGGAGAAACACATGTAAGGAACCTTACAGCCTCAAAGGCTTTGCTACACATACGTTATTTCAAACATGCACGGAAACTCTCACGCACAAGAAAATAACAGATTTTTCTAGTATTATGTGAGATGTTCAAACCAATTTTTACATCAAGATGAACTAATCTGGTTTCAACTAATAAAGCTTTTGCACTAAGTATGCCTTCTTTGGTCTTATCTTCATATTCATTTCTATTGAGAAGAAAATTAATCTCTCCAATTCAAGAAATACTCTTCAATTCAAAAATTCTTCCTATATATTCCTTTTTTTTTAACCCTAAAGTTCCCTCCCCAGCATTCTCCCAAGAAAGTATGGCCATACACTATCTTTTTGAAAGAGAATTAAGAGCATTATAATTTCAAATTACAATTTAACTAGTCATCAAAAAAACTTGCAAGTATTTTACTCCATAAACTACTACCACATGAAAAAATCAAAATGGCTGTGTTAGAACATACTTCTAGAAGCACTGTCTAGATTACATTACAAAAGGAAATTAACAACAATTTTTATTTTCTTCTCACCAGTAGCAGATATATTTGAAACAGATAAGCCAGAGACCATAAAAAACTCACAGTACACCCAATGCATTTTACTACAAATTAAACAAACTAAGGAACCTGACCTGCTGAATGTCATTTTTTCCATCTGATTATGCATGCATATTAATGATACAGAAAAACTTTATTTTACTAAGTTATTGAACCTGTGATACTTCACCACTTTTTAGATCAAATTTCTAAAGACTCTGCCCGTAAGTATTTTGTGAAAGCCTACACAGATTAAAAACACTTAAGATGACAGCAGAACTTAACAGATGGCTAGAAAGAGTCAACACACTTAAGACACACACTGAACTTAATAAATGGAAAGACATGACAGCGAACACCTTATTTTGGAAAATATGTACGTATTAGAATACAACCTATAGCTATCTCATTCCTTTGAGTGCAAATGGATTGTTTTTTAAGTGCTTTTCTTTAAAAAAAATAAAAATCCATTTGTGATGGCCACAGGCACTGGATGCTGGTAAAATGCAAGGAAAAACACCACCACCCCCCAAGTTTGTGCAGTTTACTAGTCACTGATTGTGAAAAGAAATATGCAAGGCCTCTGTGAAAAGAGAAGCACAGCAAAATATAAAAATAGAATAAATAAAAGTAAAATGAAACAGTTATAGAACAGAGAAATTATTTTGTCAGACCTGCAACCCCATACAAACCAAAGAATTTAACTGAAGAATTCCTGCTTGGACTCTTTGCCTCCTTCAATTATAAGATATTTTTAAGAAGATTGGTCAACTTGTTTTAAAGGCTTAAACTGATAACAGAATTCACTACAACCCAATTTCTCCAATGACTCCTATGAAAAACCTTTCTTGGTTTGAATGTATCTAGTTGCAGCTCTTAAACTGACAGAAAAAGGAAGGAAAGACAGCTCAGAAATTGGTAGGTGGCTATTAAATGCACACATACACTGCCCTCATGCACTGATTGCACGCAGACACCAGGTGGACAAACATATTGTACATGCTTTCAGAGATTTAACATCTTAGTAACTGAGGTATGGACCATGTCTTAACTAGGCTTTAGCTGTTGAATAGTCTCTAAACTACTAAAAAAACACAGTGTAAGAATTTTACTTTCGAAGTATTTCCTTTTGTTACTAAAACTGGTGTATTAAATTTGAAGGGCAGTTATAATTTCTCTGTCAAACTCCCAAAAGTTAAACCAGCAGAATATTTCTATCTTTTATTTTCATATAAAGCTAAAAATTATCAGTTTGGGTTTTTTTAGTTTGAATTCTCGCAATTTCTTAATTTACAGTATGGGTCACTAAGTAATAGCAATACTAACCTTTCCTACATAGAGCTTTCTAATTCTAATTGTAATTTCTAGGTCTAGTACTGCACAACTGATTTCGCTTCCCAAAGGTCTGACCATCTGCAAACAAACATGAAGCTACCTCTGACTACATGCAAAGTTTGACAGAATTTTACTTACCAAGTGCAGCTTCGCTGATGTGATTATCTTCAAAGTTTCTCACTCCTGGGTCTCAACTCAAGACTGGCAGAACCCTCCTAGTTCTCACTGGTATTTCTAAAACTTGAAGCAGCATTTGCAAGGTTGTGCCTCCAAATGGCTGCTGAATAGGCCACCACCAGCCAAAAGCCTGCCGAGTTTAAATGTTGTTTGCCAAACATCCTATTCAGTACTTCCAAATTTGCAGGACACAAAGGTTCCTAAGAGAAGTATCAACTCAAGAGCTAAAATTCACCCTAGGAAATTTAAAACAAAATACAAAATAAAACCCACAAGGGAGGGACAGTCCTAGAACAGCAACAAAACCAGAATAAACAAACAAAAAAAAAGTCAATAAAGAAGAACTCTACAAGCTGTGTCCCTGCTTAAACGATTTACAGGCATATAATTTTCACCTTCTCTCTAGATAAAGCCTGTGAGTAATCCTGTTCTTCTGATGCTTCAGTAGAAGGATGCTTCGAAGGAAAAATAATTAGAAACTGTGAATGCTGAAGCAATTGGGAAGATATAGCTGCTCACTCAGTAATGCAACAAGACCACCACAAGCACAGTTAACAATCATCAATTTTCAGACACAAGATGAGAAAACTAAGATACTCATCAAAACATTAAACAACTTGCAATCCTGTTGTAAAAGGAAAAATCATCATATCTGTCTTGAATTCCACACTACAGAATGGCTTTGGACTCAAGTGGAGTTTCTTCTCTCATATAACAAAATAAAAAAAGCCAGCAGAGGCAAAAGCAGTTTCTCCCCCTCCAAGGCTTCAAGAAAGAGCAATGAAGTCTTGTTTTTATTGAAGATATTACCTCACTTTTGTAAACAAGCCAGGTGACAACAGGAAGCATACTTTTAAAGACTTTTTAGTGTGGATAAGTAAGTTGCAATTGAATTACCAAATCATGACTTTAAGCTATTAACAAGCTGCTAGATTTGTAGTTATGACATAAAAACAACCATTACTTCAAATGTGAGTTTTCGAAGTTAATGCATACACATACTAAAAGAAAAAAAATTGTTTACAAAATCTGAATGCCTGCTGTTCTTAACACGTACAAACAGGTGAAAAGGCAAAGGCCCATGATACGTTTGAAGTCTAACTTATTTTTCAGACAGATATGCATACAGAATGATAGCACATGAGACTGCAATCATTGTAGCTGAATTTTGAAACAAGATCCATCTTCTCTCTCAAATCACTGAAGGAATTCCACTTCCCTGTAGTTCCTTGATGTTTTAAGGCCTTGTTTCAGAAAGGAAATCTGGCTAATACTTAGAAAATATATAATTTGCTTCAAATAGTTTAGATGTCTAAATACATTTATTGTTAGCTTAGAAACAACTGCTTTGAAGCAAGTGTAATATGCATTGAAAAGTTAATATAATTATTAATAAATATTACCCTAAAACTAAGACTTTTAAAAATAGCTTTTAGAAATCTCAGCCAAATTTAGATATGCATTTATTAAGTCATCCTAAAAGCAAGGTCCACAATGTAATAACAATAATCACGATAATTATGTCAAAAAATGAACAACAATCTCTACGAATAAGGCCTGGGCCAGAAGATTTAGTGTTAAAATTATCTCAGAACTATAAAAAAGCCTTTATATGGGTTTGGCAACACTCAAACCTTTTGAAACAGTTCTTAATCTGATTTTTAACTGAGTTCTAGACACAGAACCTCAAACTCACAGCACCTATGCAGTTCTATAAACTGCGTAACAAAATTAATAGGTCTTGACAACTTCTTACTGGGAAACAGAAGTCCCAAAAGTTTAGGCACATTGGAGTCAAACAATTTGCAAAAGTAATTCTTTATAGATTCATGTAAGTCTGTCCAAGTAAAATGTTTCAGAAGTGTCAAGTCCCATACAAAACACAAACAGGAGACCTCACTGTATCACATTCACAATGACCAGAAAGCTCCCTGCATGTGTATTTGAGCTCATATGAGTCAAATCAAGCATACATTTCAAGTGAACATGCCTGGAACCTATGCAAACATTTGGGCTCTTCCTACAAGGAGACATAAAATAGGACAGAAGCATAAGAAATACTGGAAATAAAATCTGAAGATGAGGTGAGAACCTGGCATTATCAACCTCTACTTTTGGTTGTCATTTCGTATTTCTTTCTGGTTTGAAAAGTTCTTTTACAACTATTGCAAAAAATTACACTGTTTAGTGGGATTTTGTGCCCCAACTCATTCAACAGGCATGTTTAAACTTTTGAAAGGGCTTAATTCAAACAACACAACACAGACAATAGGATACCATCAGTGTCAGTATAAAACTGTTCACCAAAGCCAGTAACATGCTCAAGCACCTTCTAATAGAGGTAATAAGAGTGCCAAGGCTAAATTTCTTATACTTTGTGACAGAAGTGCTAGGCAAGAGATAAGACAAATTCCAAATACCTCAAGTACATTAGCACTTATTGATTAGTGACAGAAGGGGATTACCTCAGTGTTTCACAACAGATCTTGGTGATCAAAAGTAAACAAAAATTATAGAACACATTTTCATCCATTAAATCACTATTTAGCTATTTAGTTTAGAGCACCTGGATTACATAGGAGAAAATTCCAAGCCTCCATCATGAGATGGGAGACGACAACAGTTCTAAAATATGAACATTAAAATCTTTGTCTTGAACTACCTGCCACAACCTCTTTTGCAGAAGCTTTTCATTTACATGACCAGCTAATTTCAACAATCACTAACCACACTGAAGGAAAGTATTTCAGAGAAGCCTTCTGTGGCTAGGGTAAGAGTTCAAATACTAAGTCACCTGCCCCTGTACAGAGGAGGGTATGTAATACCTAAATGAGCTCTGTCTGATCCCAAGCAATGCATCCTGTCCCGTGCATCTCTTCTCATTGCTCTAGGCTAATAGTGTGCTAGATTTCTAAGTGTGTGCCACAAATCTCCAGAAGGAGCTGACAGCTTTCTCCACTTTCTTAAATGCTCAAGGTAACATCAGCAAATATAGCCATCACCTCAGGACTGTGGAAAAGCTTTGAGTCAGATGGTAGGACAGATATGGTCAGTTTTAAAGAACAGTGCTCCTGAGTGAGTGATCAGGGTTTGAAGCCAGTAAGTTATTTCCCTCCCTCCTCAGGTATCATGCCTGAAACACAGAAAGGAAGGAAGAAAAAGAAATCAAGAGAAGTGCCAGCTCACAAGTAAAAAGTGCAAAAGGAGTTAACTCTTGCAAAACATCAAGTCACAAAGCCCAAATGCTGACAAATCAAGAATGACAGGAAGTTGCTACCAGGCACCTGAGATGAAGGCCTTGAAAAATGATGACATTTCATTGAACAAAATACAGATATGAGATAATAAATAGTCCTCAGACACTGTCTGAAAATCTGCACAAGGAACAGGATAACCTGCATCAAAACCACTCAATAAAAAAGCTGGTTGTTTGGAGCACAGCATTTAAACTCGGTCACAGGCACAACAGCCAGAAGAGGACCTGCTTCTGCTCTGTTCTCACTAATACTCTTTCAAGAGTGAAAACACTGTAAGAACATGGATATTTTGTGGCCCAATGGGTTGAGTCCCAGGAGTGAGAGAAATTTTTCATTAAGACTTCTAAACTAAGAAATAGTAAAATTACAGATACTGCTGAAACCTGCTCAAGTCCTTCATAACTGGATAAAATAAAAACACAAACATCTATTTTGAAGACAACTAAGAAACCCTGGTACTTGTTTCTTAAAACTCCTTTAGCCTTCTAAAATGTCATTTTCAGTTATGTTAGAGAGACTTCTTTAATAAAGTGTGTTTGAATTATTTCAATCTATTTTTACTCCATCCCTATTAAATACCTGTCTGGTGATCGTCTTGACCAACGTCCTCTGTCAGATTCTGCAAGAGAACAGGAATGATATAGTTAAGCAAGATGGTGATCTTCATTCTTATGTACTCTTTTTAGCTTTTACTTGATATTAATATTCATCTTAATTACTTAAGGATCATCTACCTAAGATTGTAGTCTTAGTGTTTTCAGCTCATATTTACCTAAAAAGTTACCCTTGCAAATTCATTTAAAAAGTTCAAGTAAATTGAATTTGAAAAATATTTTTGAGCTTTTTTTGATCAAAAACTTATCAAATTATTTCAAGAGTAGAAATAACTACCCATTAGATGGGGAACTGGCATCATTGTATTGAACAATTCCACCCATAAATGCGGCATTAGAAAGACTGAATTTACTGTTTAGCACAGGAATGGCCTTGCTTAAGCAGAAACACATATATGTGTTCTAAAGAAAACTGACTAAAACCAACTGAAATCTTGGAAACAAGTTAACCCCTTCTGCAGACAGGGTCTTTTCCACTGAATTTGAACTGTACACACAGAAGCCATATTGCCACTTCCAGCTACAGTTGCAATAAAACAAATGTAAATACACAGCAAATAAGCAAGAAGAGTCTTCCAAAAAAACCCTTGTTTCACTTTTTGCATGGGTGTAAGAGGACAGCTTGTTCATTCAATATGTTTTCCACAAGAACTGTATGAAACTGGAAAATTGATGACTGCCATCATTTTATGTATCTAAGAAAGCTCCTTGCATGGAGGCAGCATCTAAATCCAATGATCAAACAAAGCTCAAACTCCACTCTGACCTCTGGAGTATAATCTTTCACTTTTTATTAATACTGCTTATCTCTTAAATTCAAACTCAACAGCCTTTCGTGTAACAAAGCAGTTATAATTTTTAGAAGTGTAATCACTTAATGATTTCAATCTTTAAATATTCTGGACCAAAGCCCTAGCTATTCTGCTAAGAGAAAATGGCAAGTCATTACCAGCCTATTGAGGGTGTGGTAAATCTTGTGAATATTTGCCAGTGTTGATAGATGAGAATTCAGTTGAAAATCTAGAGGGGAAAAAAAAAGTTTTAAACTTCTGGTTTCCAGATGTAGCAGTCAAGATCATTTTATGTTCTGACCATTGAATAAAATCATCACAGAACTACGAAAGTCATTGCAACACTTTTTCAGCACTGACATTTTCAACACCGAATAGAGTAATTTAAATCTGCAGAAAGATATCCTACATATTCATTTTTCATAAGGCACAGATGACCCTCAGCAGAACAAGACTATAGCTAACTATAGCTGAATTTAAAAAAAAAAATAAAAATTTACACCTGTCTTCTCTTTTATATTTGGAATCATTATAACTTCCACGTTACCTAGTCCTTCTGTTCCATCTATTCCAAAATCAAGTTAAGTACCATGCAACATTCTAAAATCATTACAAAAATCCTGTTTTTTAAAAAAGCTCATTTCATTAATACACGTGTGCTTGCCTTTTTACTAATTTCCTTGCAAAACTAAGTGACTCGAATACACTTGCACAGTTGAAACATGGTTTTTTAATAACAAACCAAAGGTCACAAACACAGCAGCTGCTAAGATGAGAAGGAATCAAACTAATAATAAAATATTCTGACACCTCTTGGAAGAAGCCATAGCATAGATGTTAACTTTGCTTCCATGCTCCAAATATAAAACACTTCAGTTTGCTTCAGTTGCTAAAAAGCAACAAACTCATTTTTGTCTATTCTTTTGAATTCTCTATTTTTGCTAGGAATGTGTCAAGGACAAAACTGGAAAATAAGTAATTTACAGCTGAGATCCAGCCAAACAGCAGGGAAACCAAGAAAAATCTCAGAAGCTGAACACAAACCAGCCAAAGGGGATTGAAGACAGCCAACTACTATAGAGTATTTCTGTTTAAACTAAAAATAAATTAGCTACCCCACTAGAACTCATGTGCCAAAACACTCCAGAGCAATGACAAACAAAGTATTTCAAGCAAACAACTTCTGGATGTGGAAAGCTTCTGCATGTGCCTAGTATCACCACCCAGCTAATGCTCTAAAGCATTTTTAATATGAGACACTTAATTTGGCTTTTCCCAGCAGCTGATGCCAGATGCAAGTAAGGTCAAAAACATAATTCCCTTACTTCCATCCAGAGCATTTCAAAGGAATGCTCTCAAGATAAATTTAAGATGACCCAGATAAAGTAGAGTCATCATTAAACAACCAACTGCCAAGTCAGTGAACCACACTGCTATGAAGTTTACAAGTGGAACTGAAGAAACTGCCTGCTGTAAGTGTACTTGTTACACACATCACAATGGAATTTGCTTGCCACAATGAATTAAAAAAAATTTTAAAAAAAAAATCAAAAGACACTTTTAGGAATCATACATTTCATTCATTATGTTAGCTAGAGTATCATTTAATTAATTGCTACCTATTTCTTAATGTGTTGTCCCCAGTCCACCACCACAGCAATACAATTGCTCTAAGTCAGAAGTACCAGAGATGGAATTTCCAACTTTAGCTATATGAAGTCAAAGACAATCCAGATCTTCTTACCAAGCTACAACAGGAAGGTCTTGAACCTTGAACAGGGTGCTAGAATTTTTCCTGCATTAAGTGCTCAATAAAGTTCCATTTTTGCTAGTCAAACAACACTAAGCAGAACCATTCTGCAAAAAGAAAATAACCCTGAGTTTCTTATTTAACCCTCAATTCAACACAAAGCAATGAGAAAAAAACAAAAGGAGAGGGGGACAAACAGGGACGAGGAGAACAGGGAACACAGAAGCCATTTTGAGGAGAGCAAGATTAAAAGACAAGATTTGTTTTGTTAACTGGCAGATCAGACAAAGCTTTATGGAATATGAATTTTACAGTTTCCCTTAATGCTTAGCCTAAAATCTACAGAGAACATGAGTTGTTAGAGAAACCTGATACATCTGGAGGGAACAACCTGAGAACACTAAGCAAATATTTTATTTATTCTAATCTAATATTAATTTTAGACAGCACTCTTTAAAATGGTTGGGAAAATATTCTAAAATTAGGATTATATATATTAGGTATAACCTTTGAAACAAAACATTCCTAGGCATTTCAAAACACACAATTCATGGCAGTATGTTCTACATGTCCATTGGAAATACCTGCACAATTTTAAGCTGCTGCTTCAGAAATAGGTTACATAATTATGACGGACTTAGCAGGGTTATACAAATATATTTTCCAGTTCTTATACAAGAAGCACCACACCATACACCATATGGATATGGAGGACCAGAATCCAAAGTTTTCATTCTTTTACAGGGAAATATTGCAAAGTGTAGGGATATTATCTAAAACTGAACAGGTTTCTTTTACAGTTATAAAAGCAAATGCAAGCAGCACCCTTTAAAATAGGGAAGTTCAATTACAGCTCAGGTTATCCTCTGAACTGGTCAGTATTTTCGTTATCTGTATTTCAGGAAAGATACACAAAGTATCCAATGCCACTGTGAAAAAGCTTATTTTGAAAAAAAATGGTTTTTAGGAAAAAAAATCCAAAAAAATAACATCTCCCATGCTCAAATAACACAATCTGAGAAATTAGCAAGAAACGATGATCAACAATGGTCAACATGTCAAGCAAGTGACCGTGCAGCGGGCTGCAACTGTATTCTTCAGGAACACACTCTCTCTCCTCCACCTCCCAAACTTCCACACAGACTTATGCAGCCTCCAAGTTGTGCCTGCCTGACGCCCTTGGTCAGCCCACCATGCTAGGAATCTTATCCACAAAATAAATAAACCCTGCCAGCCCAGTGCTCTGAATAAGATGACCAAGGAGCAGCAACACCACCTAGGTCAGAGCAAGAAACAGGAAAGTTCTTCTGAAGTGGAAGCAGAACAGTCTCTTGTGGCAGCAGCAAAGTGTCCATCCAAACCCCACTATGAGAGCAGCAATACATCACATGAAGCTACACACTCAACAGCTGGTTGTATGAGCTTTACATGAAAAATGCCATCATGTGTGAACCTATTTTTCACCAGAATACAAGAGTTTCAAAGCACATGAATTAGTCTGAAATATTTTTTTTTTCCTACAGAAACTGCACCCAATTCTGGGGTCCTCGGCACAGAAAGGACATGGACCTGTTGGAGCAAGGCCACAAAGACAACTGGAGAAATGGAACACCTCTCCTATGAAGAAAGGCTGAGAGCTAAGGTTGTTCAGTGTGGAGAACAGAAGACTCCACAAATATCTTACATCACTTTTAATGCACTTATAGTATTTTAAGGGGGCTTACAAGAAAGCTGGAGAGGGCCTTTCCAGAAAAACATGTAGTGACAGGACTAGGGGGAATGGCTTCAAACTGAGAATAGGTTTAGATTAGATATTAGGAAGAAATCCTTTACTGTGAGGGTGGTGAGACCTTGGCACAGGTTGCCCAAAGAAGCTGTGGATGCCCCAAGCCCGAAGTGTAAGGCTGGATGGGGCTCTGAGCAACTTGGTCTTGGGGAAGGAGTCTGTGCCCATGGCAGGGGAATTGGAACTAGATTATCTTTCAGGTCCCTTTCAATTCAAGCCATTCTAAGATTCTGATGTACCACACGATTAATTGACCTTGTATCAGAAGAAGAAAACCTGCTTGCTTTGTAAATATTGGAAGATGATGCGCTGGAATGTTTGCTATGACTTTAAGAGGTATATGTCAAACAGGCATACGTATATTTTGTTGATTAAATTGCTTTTCATGCAGAACTTCGCTGATCTTCAATGAGGGCTGAAGCAATGAAAATTCCAAATGGTATCTAAATACTCTGCAGTAATTCACAATGTAATGGCAAGAAAAAAAGTCTGAGTAAAATAATTGCAAATCCAGAACCCAGAAAGGAAAGAAACGCCAGAACCAACCTAGTTTCACGGATCTTAAACCTTGTTTGCAGTTTATCACTAACACTTAACATTAAGTGTTAGAGCTTGCATTATTCAACTAGTCCCAATCATATACAATTTAAAAGAAAATTGTTTAAAGTAACTTTTAAAATATTATAGATTTAAGTTTAAGCTATGGTACTAAGAGTTACAGGGAGGTGAAAGAAACAACAGCTAGCTGGGCTTGCTTCCATAACAAACTAGAGAAAAAACATTCTATACCCTCTCTCATTAACACACACGAAATACAATAAAGAAAACAAAAAACTCAATGTATCTTAAATATAAGCAAAGTATACAGGTAAACTGAACTCAAACACTCTACTTTCCTATCTGAAATGAAAAAACTTCAAAGATCAAGTTCCAGTTTTTTATCAGAAGGAGCAATGTGTTGCCAAACTATTTAAATGAAATCACAAATGAATTTAAAAAAAAGTACCTGCCTGAACAAAACTTTTAACTTCGTTCCTGCTATCAAACTTATCACTTTAAAGCTTGGATAAAACACAGCTATAGGGTGCAGTACAGTCTACTAAAAACTTAGTAAAAAATTAACAATAGTAGTAAACAAGATCAGCAGCTGCCTTCAAGTTTCCTTTAAAAGCTTCTAACTTTTTTAGGCAAATAGAAAATCTATACAAAATCTCACTTGAACAGTAGGTCTATAAACAGTTATCCTTGATAGGTATGCCAATATAAATCCTACAGATACAATATTAAAATTTAAATATAGAAATAGCTGTAGTAATAACATAGTACTAATTCTTATTACTGCTAAGATATACCTGTAAACTTCTCAGAAAAAAATCAGACAGAAAACACACAGCAAGCAAACTCATCCCTAAAAATGAAAATAGAATGCTTAGGCTTTTATTTAATTGCTTTCCTTGGTTTCAAATAATTGAACTAGAAAAAAAACTTGCAGTAGTACTAGCAGTAATAGTTCAAAGTTCTGTTGCCTAAGTTAGCTTTAGATAAACTTTACTTCTCCAAAAAAGAATAATTTGATCTTCTACGAAAGACACTATTTTGTTCTGCAGTCTAGTTACAGAATAATTCTAACAGCAATACAATTTATATTGATGAATGATGAACTGATTAATGAACTTAGAAGTTCAGATTTGAAACCTACATTTGGTGACAGCCATCAACACTTACATTCAGGAAGCAGAATTTCTATATTTGTTACTAAATACAGCAGGCAAAAGAAAAATGTGCATCTGCCTTACTTATACAAAAACATCACAACACACCTGATGACTGAGAATCCCGAACTGCAGTACAGAGAAGCTAGGAGCTGACTCTGCATTTCTGTCAAAGACAGGATTAAGAGTCTATTTCCAATATGTCTGTAGCTGTATCCCTGCAGGCAGTGACACCCTATAGCAGAGCCAGCCTGCAGAAAAGACCTTTCTCCCAGTCTGTCATGTGAGAGCAAGACTTAGATCAAGGGAGGAAGAGACCAAGCTTGAAAAGTAGGATCTCCCTTGATTTGGTGTGGTCGAATAAAGGGCATGATTCAGTTAACTAGGGAAAATAGAAGTGAATTCCAGCTTGGAAAGTAAGGACGTGCAATTAAATGGGATGATCTCACCTATCCTGAGGAGCAACAGGACCTAGCCATTAAAGCTAAAGACACAATGCTGCAGCATGTTTCTCCTGCTGCGTGCACCGAGAGCTGCACCAAGCTCAGTGCTACTGCTGACACCAATGGTACCCAAAATCCACAGCTGCAAATTTGTGTACATTTCCAAACACAACAGCCTAAAATATTCTGAAGCAAAACACAGACTGACTTAAGATAGCAAATAAAAAGCTGTACAGAAAATCCAAACCCAAGCAAAAAAATGTGGTAGGAATTGCTACGTGCACTAAAAAAACCACATCATTTAAAGGCAAACATTCATATTCAACTCTTAACATTTGGTATTACCACTCAGAATAACTTATTGCAACAAAATATTTTAAGATCACTTCATGCTACATAGCTAGGAAAAAGCAATATTCCTTTTTCCCCCCCATAGGAACAAGTCTTTATTCTACTTAGGGATTTTTTGAATACCCTACTCTAAAGGCTTGTTTACAATAAGAGCTACCACACTTTAAAATTCATTAAGAATTTTAGAGCAATTTAGGCAGTGCAAAATTTGTGTAACTGCTACTTTAGTTTGAGTACATTTCCATTTACCTTAAATTGACTGAACAAATAAGAGCTAGGCTAATTCTCCTATGCTAACATACAGGATAAAATACTCTGCACAATTGGCTCATGGTGGGATTAGGGTTTGCTTTGGAAGGGGTGGTTTTGGCTGGATGTTTTGAGCTATACAGCGAAGACCTAACGCTTAGTGGGTTTCTGGTGCAAAACATCTGCTTCTGTTGATGAGAAGTGTTCATCCAGTCTAACAGTTATTCCACCATCAGAATAATTCAAACAAGAGCCAGTTTTGCATCATTGGCTGCCATGACCTGAGACCTGCTTGCAAGCATAACTCTTAACTTTATGCCAGGTGTCATCTGGCATCCTACAAAGGGCATAAAGCAAATACAAACTTTGTAGCTTGTGCTCTAGCTAATTCAGCAGAAATGCAACCCTGTCGAGCACACACTACCAGGATATCCAGCACCATGCAGATCTGGTATGCATCACGATGGAGCTGGAACAGCCTAGGAACAGCTATGCCAGTCAAAAACATTACTGCCTAAGCTGCTTGTTTCTTCCTCCCTGCCAAAATTTACTGACCCCACAGCTCTGCCAGCAGCATAGGCCATGGTCACATTCCCTAACCCACTTCAGGCAAAAAATCAACTCTGTCAGTTTAGACAAGTAAGTGGCAAGAGCTAACCCAGGTACATTTGATTGAGTGGATTAGAGAGTGCTCCTACAAACTACTTTACCATCAGAGCAAGGGAAGCAGTAATCTACAGCTAATGGGTAGTAACGGGCAGCTGCAGCAGACCGAGTCCCATGGTACATGCAGCCACATACCTGCATCAAGTGTGTCACACCAGTACCCCAGCACAAGCTAAAGCCTTGAAGTTCTAACTATATATATATACATGCATGCACACACACACACACACAACAATCTATATATACACAGTCTTATGTATATGTATTATATGTATACACACACAGTCCTGAACAAATTGGTAGTTGTTTCTATCTCTTTATGAACCAAAAGCAAAAATTCTGTTTAACCCGAGACCATGATTTTAAATAAAACAACTTAATTGGACAGTATGACAAAAATGTTGGCACATTTAAATTAAGGGTTCTGCTTCAAGCCTATTAGCAGTCTTGCTTATTGTAGAAGAAATAACCACACTATTAAATGCTCTAATATTTAAATTGGATACAAGAGTTGAACACTTTCACAGGATGTACTGTACTTCCCAGTGCGATGCTTTTTGGCAAGCACAAGACAGACAAATTAAGCAAGTTATCTTCTTCTGCCTGAAGAAACAAACAAAACAAGGAAATAATGCTTTGAAAAAGCCCAAAGTCTTTGCTTTCAATACCTGCAAAGCAAGTAGGGGAGGAAAGGAATTAAGGAAAACATAGGATTAATAATTCACTTACAGTTAGGACAAAAAGTACTCAGACAAAAATAAATTTAAATGAAATGCTGCAATTACACAAATAAGAGCTCACCCTGATACAACAGAATAAAGACAAGCAGAAAGAACAAACTGCTTACCTGCCTAATTCAACCTATTGCATGGTTGTGTACTGAGGAGGCATTTCGAATTATAGTTACAGGAGCCACAAAAAACTTTAAAGCAAGCATCTTCAACAGAAAAAAGACAAGTTGATTTCCTTATATTTAATGTGAAAGGTGTGTATTCCGAAAGTAAAACTAAGACTGAGTGAAAAATGTATTAATAGAGTTTATATCATAAGAACAGGTAAGAATACAAGAAGGATCAAAAAGGAGGTTCAAAACAATTAGTCAAGAGACTATTGTAAGCCAGCTTCTGTATGTGTAAAGCTATGCTATGAACACTTCTTGCTTCAAGCATTTAGATCAATGGAAAAATCCCAACCTCTATGAAGCTACAGATAATGAAGTTAGTTAATTCAGGAAAAAAAAAATCTATTTAAAATAACACATATACCAGCCCATATACAAGCAGGAAAAAAAAAAAACCTGAGATATAATATTCAATCACTCCAAGGCACATTTCTAATGAAAACCCAGTAACAGCTGAAGGCTGAGGAATAGCACTCCTCCTATTTTCTGCAGATAAGTTAAAATTTTAGAAAAATTAGAATCACTATGTAGTCTTAACATTCTACATGAGGGAGCCCTGGAATATTTGCAACTGTAACTTACATATGTATAATGAGGACCTGCATCTTTTTTTGGACAGGGCACATGACAAAAGATATTGAACAGAAGGCATTTTCTAGAATAATTACCCTTCCATTTCCAATATGAGGCAGTTATTTCTGCTTTAATGGCAGCCTTCACCACCAACACATAATGATCCCTGAATATAAAGGCAAAATAAACCAGAACCACTAAAGAAATTATATAAGCTTATGAGTTAGAGCCTTAACCAGGCTGCCCCTGTCCAACGTCTCATTTTGGGAGACACAGAAGGATTCAAAAAAATCCAGGCATTATGCAGCATTTCTTTCCACAAATGCTTTCAGGACTTCGTCCAAGAGTCAGGCCACCATTCATTAACGCATAATCAAAACTTCAATTTTCATTATCTTTCCTGCAAGCAAGTTCTACAGTAATCAAGCATCTCAGAGCTGCAACTCCTTGCACAGTGAGAACACGTTCCTGGGATATTTCACAGGGACGTCACTGTGCCAAGCCAGCTTTGTGCTCGGGATGACAGCCTGGTCTCTCCGCGGACGGTGCCTCCCCATGAACCCCACGGCCACGCAGGTGTGTGACCCCCCTGCGCCATGCAACCGCCTATAGCATGCGGTCCCTGCTGCTCCGAACGCACAGCCAGAAATTCTATTGCGGAGACAAAGCCCTCGCTACGCTGCTCCAGAGCAGGCGGCGCGATGCCCCCGTGCTCCGTGGGGCGGGTGGGGACGGCGGCTCCGGCCGGGGGTCCGCGGGGCGGGGGCAGCGCGCCGCGCCGCCGCATGGCCCGCTGGGAGTTGTAGTTCACCGATCCGCCTCCCACCGCCCCGCCGCGTGGGGCAGCCGCCGCAGGGACTCCACCTCCCACCATGCGCCGCGGCTCCGGTTCCCCGCACACGCAGCCCGGTTCTCCCACACCGGCCCGGCGGAACCCGCTAAATTCACCTCCGCCCGTCTTCCCCCGCACACGCAGCTCCGCAGCCCGCGCCGCCCTCCCCTCGGCAGTCCCCGCTCTCTTGCAGCCGGCCACGAGGGCCGGCCGCAGCCTCACCCGCTCGCCAGCCAGGTCGGGCAAACTGCGTCACACCCTCCGAGCGCCCCCGGCCCGCTCCGGTGCTGCTGCCCCCGCCCGTTCCCGCCCCCACATGGGCCGCCCCCGCCCCCCGGGGGAGCGCGCCGAGGGCCGCGAGGCTGCCGCTGTGCCCGCGGGGCCCCCGCCGCCAGCCACGCACACAGCACCCCGCTCCGCGCCGGTCCCGCACCCGCGGGCCTGAGCCCTTCCCCTGCATCGGGAGTGCCGGTGGCGCGTTCGGCCGAGCCTCAGGGGTCAGGGGCAAGAGCAGCCGCCCTTCAGCCGGGCGGTTCTTTCGGCCGGGCGGCGGTGCGGGCGGCAGGCCCGGTCCCGGCGCTACTCACTGACAGCGGCGGCATCCGAGTGCATTTTCGTGCGGCGCTGCACACGCTGCCGGCCCGGCCCGGCTCCTGCCCCGCTCCCAATCCAGAGCCCGGGCACGGACACCTCTGCCCCGCCCACCGCCCGCGCCCATTGGCCCGGGCTGCCAGGAGAGGCTGTGAGTCCCGCCCTCTTACTGGGTGAGGCTCCTGCCACTCTCCGCCCGACTGCCCCGCACCACCTCCCCGACCTCCCATTGGGCAAAGCCCTCAGCCGGTCACGCCTCTCTCCGCTCTGATTGGCCTCTGCTGCTGCCAGTTTTTCCCGGCGTTTAAAGCGCGTGCAAAGAGCACCACTTTGTGTCACCCGCGGCGCTGATTGGTTACGGGGGCCAAGGGCCGCGCCCACGCGCCGATGCGATTGGATGAGCGGTGCAGGGGGCGTGGCCTCCAGGGGTGCCCCGGCGCTCAGGGCCGCGGGCGGGCGGGAAGCGCCTGGGGAGGGGAGAGCCCGGGGCGGGCTGCGGCACTTGGCTACTGCTCCGGGAACTCCACGCGCTGTGGCCAAATCACCGGCCTGCCTACAAAGATTGCCTTACTTCTCCATCTCCCTCTTCTAAAGGAGAACAAATGGCAGGCTGCCAGCGCCGGCCGAACGCACCCAAGTGTCAGGTCGATGTTGCAGCAGCGGCAGGATGGGCGGTGGGGACACCTGGGGCCAAGAGCTGTTCCTGGCGGGACGATGACACCGGCTCGTGCCCCTGGGTGTCGTTCCCGATCCTAGAAATCCAGCCACCCTGCCTTCCCCCCCTCGCACACAGAGCTCGCCATCCCTGAGCGGGAGGAGGAAGCCACCCTGCAGGTCACTGCCGCTCAGCATGCCAGCTCGGCACGCCGTGTCCTCCCAGGGACAAATGCGGCTCTGGCACTGCTCGGTGCTGAAACACAGATGAGAAGACACTGCTAGAGCAGCGCCTGGGCACACTGCAGGATTATAAAGACAGAACCGAGTCATGAAAAAAAATCCTCTGCTAAGAGGTTAAGTTAAAAGAAAGTCAAGGAGTATGAAACTGAAGTAGTGCCAAATTTAAGTAATGCATTAACATACAGTCCTGAATTAACTGATCACAGGCCTGTTTGGGTTCCTTTGGGGTTTTTTGTAAGCTCTGCCTTACTCGGTGAACCAGTCAGAATGTGCAAGTGCAGATGATTTATTTTGCTGAGCTACATCTTACATTTTCCACTGCCTGTGGAAAGTTTTACAGAGAAGAGGATGGAGTCCACAATAAAATGAGTCTGCTTTTCAAAAGTCATGTACTAAAAATCATGTCAGAGCAAGAAAGATCCCATTATTTGAAGTTCTTCCTTATTCACTAACTCCTTGGAATTATTTCTACAGAACTTCCTGCCTCTATCTCAGATATTTGCTTATTTGCACCATTTTTTCTTTAGCTCAGTTGGTCAGAGCATGGTGTTAATAATGCCAAGTTATTAGAGTTCAGTCTTCATATGGGCTATGTACTTAGAGCTAGATACTTTTGAGTCCCTTCCAATTCAGAATATTCTGTGATTCTGTGAAATCTCTGCAAAAGATTACAAAGCAATGCAAGCCAGGTTTCACTTCTTGGGTAGTTCTGTAACATCCCACATGCCAGACATTCACATCAGTATGTGTCATCCCAAGTTCTTATACCCAATAGGGGCACCATTGAGTTGCTGTTCATCTGATCTAATTCTAGTTTAAGAGGAACAATCCCTTTAGGGATGTCTGTTTGTTCACTTGACCATAAAAAGCACTCAGGCTGCTAGTTCAGAATAAAAATGTATTCAAAAAGAAAACTTCTTCCATGCCTTACAAAGTTGTAAATTGATACAGATGCAAAGAAAGGTGACACAGAAAGACCCTGTTTGGTTGTACCTGAAGACAGAAAGGTTTGTAGTTTCCCCCATTTATAGTGGTCTAAAATGAAAGATGCTACTTGGTCTTAGAAATATTTTCTTAGACTACAGCTTGTGTAACTACTTCCATTCTAAACTGCAAAGCAAATAGGCTTGACAAGCAAAACTTCAATATATTTTTGAATGCACAAAAAACTAGATCTGCAAAGAAATCCATAGGGAAACATAAAAGAGACTTTGTTTTCTGCTTCTGCCTGCTAAACAGAGAGTTCATGCATCAGCCAGAAAAGGCCTGCCTCATGAGAACAAGGCCCATTAAAATATGCACCTTCATTCCAACCTTGGAAAAGTATAAACAATCCCCTTTGTTGCCACTAGCTGTAAGTCTCCAAGCCAATAGATATTACAAAATAAGGCCTGTATTTCCTTTCTAAAGCCTGAGTTTACAAAATGCACAAACTCACCAATTTTGATTGGCAATAAATTCAGGAATTTCCCCAAGTCAAGTCTGTTTTGCCCATGACAGTAACTGATGAGTGATCTCTCCCTGTTCTGGTCTCAACCCACAAGCCTTTCATTGTATTTTCTCTCCCCTGCCCAGTTGCACAGGGGAGTGGTAGAGGAGCTTTGGTGGGCACCTGGCATCCAGCCAGGGTGGAACCACCACATGGATAGAGACAGCTTAAGCAGTTCCACCATTAGTGTTTTAATACTAGCCCTCCTGGCATCCTTTCTTTTGTGCCAGTGCAACCACTCGGACAGCTAAATAGCAAGACAGGTCAAAGAGCAAAACTGTCCCCAATGCTCCCAAAAAGCAAAAAATCCCAAACCAAACCAAAACCCTTCAGCACTTCTTTTGGTTTTGTTTATTTGTTAGTTTGTTTTCCCAGCTAGCTGAATATCCTGGTATTCATGTATGTGATATATGAATATATCCTGATATTCATACGTGCAAGTGCTCCCATCAATGCACAGGAGACAAATAACAAACGGTGGAGAGTGGCAGTAAATGCATCAGCCAGTTTACACACTGTTAGATCAAACTTGAAACTGGAAAATTTTCCTCTTTTTTCTGAAGAAAGACTATCATTGTTTACTTTTTTTAATGTTTGCATTGCTTTTTCTAATTGCTAGCTAAAATGGCAACCACATAAAACAACTCAATTGTAGACTGCGAAAAATGCTGGATAACATGAGAAAGAGGAGCCATTTACTTAGTTGTATCTTCTTCACTATCAGAAACATACTGTAGATGCGTCTTTGAGAAAGAATTTCCAAAAGGAAACTCACTCCCTCTATTTCCAGACTCCAAATTGCTAAGGCCACTGTATCACTTGAATACCTTTATTCATCTTGCTTTGCTTAGAAACAAGCTTGAAAGTTAATTTTAGGCACCAGAATCACAAGCCATAATGTGTTTTACAAGTCAGAGGGGGAAGAGAATTGTATTGAAAATAAAAACATTACCAAAGAATTTGCTGAACATTAAGAAAGCAGATAAAGCAGTAGCAATGCACAGTACAAGGTATTGTAAGAAAATAAACAAACTGCCTACAAGAAGCCCAGCAATCACAGTTCTAAATCATTTGCAGATATGAAGAAGTAACTGATACCCAGGTCAACACAGCTTTGTGTAATGCTTCTGAAAATATTTATCAGCCTCATTTACAGTGAAACACCTAACACCTGTGAGTTACTCCTGCTTGGCATCAGCAAACTACAAATTGGTGATAAAAGAGGACCTCAAGTGGCAGAAAGTAGGAGCTGCAGATTATACAAACTGCTTCAAAGCACTCCTCATTAAACACTTTACCTTATTTTAATCTCTCTGTCCCATGGACTCATACTATGTTCTCCACTGAAGTGAAAAGATGTTTTCTCTAACATTTGCTCCACGGGCGTATTACTTTGGCCCCAAAGGTCCTTTCGTAATACTCTACAAATAAATGTCATTTTACACACATAAGAAACTACATGTTTCAGGGCTGTTGCTAGATGATACCTAAATTCTTACATTCAATTTATAGAGTTTTTTCAGCTTCAGTTTAAAATTTTAAATTCTCTTCATTCATCATGAGGCAGCTTGAGAGCAGGCAAGCTTGAGAGCAGCTCAGAATTTCTTCCTGAATCCTGGAGACGCATCAAAACAGCCAGAACCTCTCTCTGGGGCACAAAGCTCCCTCACTGTCAGCAGAGGACCATGAACATTCTCAGTGTTCTGTTTCACTGAGACAGGTGGGAACTGGTTACCTGCACACTTAAGCTGCAGTAACTTGTTTCAGTAACATCAACTCTGGTTCAAAACTAAAGGGTGTGTTCAACTTTTGCTCAGCTTCTAGCTGCAACACTGCTTTTGGAGATGGGAAATATCACTTCCAGGTCTTTCTTAGCCCAAAAGGTTTGAACTGCAGCTCCCAAGTTTTGGAGTGCTCTGTGACAACACCTTAGTCACTGCTCCTGAAGCTAAGCTTACAATATGCATAGAAATGCCTGAGTCAAGGCAGGAATATATATGTAAGAGGAGACTTGAGTCTCCACCCTGCTGAAGAATCCAGTACAATTACTTTTAGAAGTTGCTCTCATATATGTTACCTAGAGCTCTTTTTTTATTCCAAGATACACGCTGATGTACTGCTGTTTCTTCCTGTACATTCCTACAAACTTCAACTGCACAGAATGTCAGAGGATGGACGTTGGAGTATAACAGAATGCATATTATTTAGAAGTCAGATATATGTAATCTAGACCTTTTACCACTAGCAAAAGTTCAAGCCTTTAGTAAATAATGCTTGTTTTATGTATTTTATCTTTGCATGCCATCTCTGAATGTATAATGATGAGACAAACCTTTTCTTTCATAACTTACTTTCTTATGAAAGCTGAGATTAAGAGAGTATGATTAGAAAACTAAAAGATTAGTCACACACCCCTGCAGCAGGACCTGTTCTAGCACATTTCTGTCATACTTTGAAACAGTGATTGTGACTTAGATATATAATGCACATTTTTCTAAACCAGTGAGATACAAGGGATTAGATCAGTGTCTAGATGTAAGGACAAATAAAGTTTAGTTTTAGCTTCCCAATGCTAACCACAGTAGTAGAAGAAGTATTCAAACAGTTTGTGGTCATGCTTTTTCTTAATCATTCTGATAAAATAATGCAAATGTCAACAAATGCTTGCTACTAAGTACATTTGCATATAGTGTTTCCTGATATTTGGCATCATGAGATATGGATACACCAACATTAAACTACACAAGCTACTTAGAAGAACAGAATATTCAAACTTTAGATTTTGTTACTCTCCACATGAGCCCTATCTAAAGGGGTGAACATTCTAAATCCTGTAAAAATCTATCAAAGTACGCTCATAGACTTTGAAGATTACACATAGATTTGACTTATAATCTCATCTGCTACGCTGTCTGACTTCTTGAAAAATATCCTCATCTTATCTTTCAATTATTAAAAAATTAGAAGTTTTCAAGCTTTTCATACTTACATGTATAATTTCTTGCATTTCATATTAATAAACTGCTCACATTACAAGGTATTTGCAGAGTCAGTCTGTGGAGAATGTTAAGTAATGTGGTAAGATAATGTTATGTTTTCTACAGACTATGAAAAGGCAAACCTGTGGCTTGATCTGTGTCAGAGCTACCGTGACAGCAAGCTGAAAATAAATGAATATACTCAGAGTACTGTGCAATGTTTGATGCCAGTGCCAGCTGCTTTTGTAGGCTGGGAGAAAGGACAGACAAGGGCTACTCATGCTTGCAGAAGAAAACTGCTAAAAGTGCAAGAAAATCACTTCTATCACTCTGAAACATAATTTATCTTGTCTTACTGGAGAGTCATATAGAGAACAAGTTCAGAGGGCTTGTAAAAACAAACACAGCACCCATAGGTGAGAAATTAGTTAAACAATGGCTGGCTAATTGTCAGTTATATCTGAGATTATGAATACATAACCACTGAAATTTTTAAATGCCTTTCAGATATCCTCTGTCCACTAAGATTAATGAACAGTTTCACTCTCAGAAACACAGTTCTAAAAACAAAGGAGCAAAATTATAGGTGACCAGAATAAAGTGACAAGTTTGGTGCTGGCAGCAATTACCTGACTCCACAGAACAAGAAACCCTGGGTAAAAACGCATCCTATATTTGCTTACATAGAGAAACAATAAAATCGAGTATGCTCAAGCTGTTCTCAAAAGTGTATGGTGAAGAATTAGAGCGAGAAAAAAAAAATCCACCCTCTTTCCTTCAATATATCCTATTCCTTTCAGTTATGGTATGCTTAGGTATTACTGGAAAGACACACAGTAATAAATACCAACATCACAAATGTGGTTTCCAAACTGAGAGGGTCACTTAAATTATCTAACATGTTTCTCACAAGCAGGAAATGTCCTTTGGACAACACTGAAAATGTCCTCACTGTTTAAGGGAAGCTCTGCACGTATACTGAAGGATCAGGAGCTAAATATAAAAGACGTTGCCAAGAGACCCCGGGAAGACACAACATTTTACATTGTGTCAAATGTGCATTACATAATAGGGAATTCACTGCCTAGGTCAAAAAAGCAACACTTCTATTTAGGCCTAATAAAGTGCAATGCTAGCAAAGGAACAAAGGGGGTTTTTTTCTTTATTACAGTTCATTTTAAATAAAAGTTACAACCAACTTTTCTCCCTTCTCATAAATCTTTTTATGTTGAGCATGATTGTTTTTAATTCTTCAACAGTGTGTTCATGTAAATATCTCACAACGATAACTATTCAGAGGTACTCTACTCTTCCCTTCACAAAAGCATTGCAGTGTTTACTGTCCAGATAGTAGAAGGAAGTCTATAAAAGTCACCTCTTTTTCTCCAGTATTATGCACATCAATAATCTGCAAATTGTTCTAATTAAACTAATTTAAGAATAAAATGTAGAATAGCAGCAGATGTAAATACTGTTTGATTAAAAAATGCACACACTTCAAACACATACTTACTGTATATCTCCCAATTAAAAATACACTAGTACCATTTACATTTTGAAAAACCCAAGGACAAGTTTTTTATTGCAATAGCAGCAGGTCTACAGAGTGAAGCAAATATCAACAGGTTACCCATAATTATTAAACCACATTATTTTGCTTTGCCTCAGTCATCAAAAAAGTGTGGGAGTTTGCTGAAATTTCTTACTCAAAATTGTTCCAAGGACCTCGTAGAAGAGGAAAGGGGTCATATCTTGACCCTAAAAAAGGTACAAAGACACATTCAACTCTGACACAGCACAATACATGATACCTCCACAAAAGCTGAAGAAGTTGTTACCAAAGCAAGTTCCCACCCTTGCTTTGCTGCATACAAAGCAGGTGTCTGGCCAAGATAGATACCAGTCTATCAAAATGCATGCATCTTCCCTCCCTCACAGTGATGGCAGCTCAATAAAGAAGAGAGTCACCAACTATTACAAAGACATTCACAGAGTTGTGCAGCTCTGTGGATTGGATTTGCTCATCCTTAAAACAAGGTAGTCTTTTGGCTGCCAATTCAGTTTCAGGCAACAAACCTTTCTTGTTGGTCCCAAAAATATTTTATTTTCTTGCTCTAATTTGTCCGTTTAAAATATTTAGGTGTGCTCATATGAAAGTGATGAATAGGCACATAATTATGTCCATCTTTATATGATCCAAACCTATGAGAAATATTCAACAAAGCAATACTATTAAAACATTATTTAACTCTTGCAATTAAATCATAGAATTACTACCCTATTTCTGAATCTTCTAGGTGGTTTATTTCAGAAACAGGCCCCAAAACTCTACTCAAATGTAAATTAGATTATAAGTACCCTCTCTTACTAAAGGTCTTTGAGTATAATGGAAACAATTAATTACATTGATTGTATTGATGCCATAGGCAGGTTATAACTGGAACTACACCTGACAAAGGTGAGTGTTGCATTTATCTACTTCAATTCAAATTTCTCAAAGTTTTTTGTCCTGATTTCAGTGGAGATATAAACACCCATAGCATCAAAACAGTCAACCCTGTTGTTAATATTGTACATCTTATTGTTGAAAATTATGGTGAAAATTTTAATTTTTCAAGCCATATTTAAATATGAAAGTTTTGACAACTGACTATTATGGCAGACAGACTTGCAAAAGTAAAATGGAAAACTTATTCAAAATATCAGCACTAAATAGTATTTAAGAGTAGTGCCATTGTATTTCCAAAGAAGTAAGAGGTAATCAGAAAACGTTAAATCTATTCCAATAGGGTATACATTTTCTGATTATAGGCAGACAAAACAAATTAGGACAAGATTCTGTGCTGAAATCAACTGAGAAAAATCTGAATGTGAATGTTAACCATAGGCAAGTTCTGTCATGTAGAAAACTCTGGGCAAACTCCGGCTTAGACAGGAAGCCAGTGGCTGAGTGGTGCACAAAAAGTGAGTACACTCAACTGCTAGGTGTAGATGAGAAAGTAATATGTTCTCCATTATGCCTGTTAGGAGTAGTAAACGTAGTATGACTGGAAATTTTATCTCTCTGTGGCAATTTCTATCACAAACTTCAAGACTCTTTCACTGATATTAATATTAGAATACTTTCTCTATATTTCTCTTCCTCATGCAATATCAGTGAAAAAATGACAGCATTTTAGAAATAAGCAACTCTTTTACATTAAACCTAGTTCTTTTTTTTCCCTTCTTGACACATGTAACATACTGCTTCAGGCATTCTCTTTAATTTTTGCTCCAATTATATGGTATGTTTTAAAGTGCTTATGTGAAAAGTATTTGATGTATATATTGTATTTTGTATTCTAAGTAACAGTATATTAAGACCCCAATCTCCAAAGTGCTGAGAAACATGGGAGATCTTTCATCATCTATAAAATGAGTCACCACACCACTTGGCAAATATCCCCATCAAACAATCTCAGAAATTAATCAACTGGGTGCAACGAGCATTACTTGCAATTTATGCTGTGACACAGCAGACTGACTTTCCCAAAGTACATGCCAAATCAATACAAAAAATGGAATTACAAATCAGAAATTCTTGGCTCCTAATCTTCTGCTCAGTCGGGTACTGATCAGTGTCTTCCACCTTGAAATAATTTTGTTCCTAGACTTCTCTTTTACAAGATGTCAGCTATATCATCCCCTTAATTTCTTATGAGACACACTGACCTGGGATTGAAATGGATGTCCTCAGGAACTTGGCTGGGATCAGTAACAAGTCTGTCATTGTCAACATAGCTATCCACGTGATCTGGAATTCTAAATTTGGCCATCTGGACTTCTGAATCACTTAAACCAGCATGAGATATGCGGGCATAACCCAGCCTATCAAATACAAGAAGAATTATTTGAAGTAATAACTCAAGGCAATTTCACCACATTTTTAATAAATATATCTTTTTTTTCCCAAGAGTTGCGCTTTAACTTATCAACACAATTTTCCTTTCCTGTGAATCTCACCTTCAAAAAACTGAAAGTGCTCCATAAACAGGATCATAACATCATGTCACAAGTATTAAAACTGAAAAACTGTAAGCGTTTGACAGTAAAAGTAAGTTCTATGTCTAAAAACATTTTTTTAAGATTAAAGCTTTAGAATATGAGTGCTGGTATAAACTCACAAAAATTTCACTGAAGAAATTGCAATATTCAAGAAAAAAACTCAAGCATTGATTGAATGAATAATGAGAAAAATGAAAATTGCAAATAGAGTTTTAGTTGTTTTTTTAGTTACCTTTTTTTCATTTTTACTCAATACTGTTAAGACAGCTATCAAGTTTACAATTTTTATTCCTGTGAACACTGCAGAACTTGCATAATTTATTCAGAATAAGCTGAATTCCATTCTGGTACATACATCACCAAGAGAATGATTTACAAGCAATTTGGTATTAAAAGATATCGAGTGTATAGGTCCCTCAGTATGGGCTTAGACAGTTCAAGTTTCCACTAAATCCAGCATAAAGATTGGCTGGATTAGATCAGCATTTTGCTTCAAGAAACATTTTGATCATAGCTCAAAATTTGTATTTTCTGTTTCACATACAAATTAGGGCTTAGCCTTCACATTTTAGAATGAAGTTGCAAAGCCAGAGCTTCGGAAAAATGTATTTTTATGCTACCAAAGCACTAGATCTGAAGGATTTTGACACAGAATGATGAAACCTGTAACAGTGTCTTTGCAAATTATATTCAGAAATACACCAGTTTTTGTGATCCTGAGATCAGTGTTTCACATGATCGTATGCTTGATCCAACTGCCAACAATAATCGTTTAGGGATGTAAGACTCTTCCACAAACACCTACAAAACATTATAAAACTGATAACCATAAAGATACTTAAACCACCAAGTAAGTGATCCACTTTAACATACCTTATTACTCCACGATACATAATATAGCTACACCATCTGTCACGATCTGTACTGTCAATATCCTAAAAGTGAAAGGGAAAAAAAGTCAAATAAGGTAAGTGCTCATCTGGGTAGGCTTTAAATCAGTAACAGGACCAATGTCTAAACTCACTGCAGAAGATAGTTTTGCCTAAAACATTGTAATGAAGTAGAAAGAAAAAACCTCACTGCTAGATATGGACAAATCAGACAACTTTTTGACACCTCTTAATGTGGAGCTCAGTTTTAAAATAAAAGAATCACAAAATTAGAGGCTGTCTGGAGATCACCTACTCCTAACCCTGGTCAAAGTAACTTCAAGCAGGTTGCTCAGGGCCTTAAGCAGCTAACTTTTGAGTATCTCCAAGGATGAAGGTTTCACAACTTCACCAGGTCCCTGTTCTAATGCTTGACAACCCTGTGACTATTTTTCTTCTATTATCTAACTGACATTTCCCTTGTGGCAACTGCTGTCCATTGCCTCTTGTTCTTTCACTGTGTAACTCCACCTTGTCTGCAATTTATCATGAGGTAGCTAAAGACTGTATTTGAAAATGTGCATGTATTTTCTTCTCTATATTTAAGTTACTAATTTGAAACACTAAGCTGAATGTTTCCAACATATATTTTCTCAAAAGATGCAATATTTTTATATTACCTGGACATTTCCATTTTGTATTAATTCAGTATAGTCTCTGGATCCAGGAGCTGATGTGATGTATCCTAGAAAAACAACTTGCTTAGAGCTAGCCTTCAATAGGTTAGAAACAGCTATTGCTTGAAGTTTTCTGTCCAAGTCCTCTCTGAAAGAAATGGAAAAGACTTTAACACATATACATTTTAGCTCAGAATCTTTGTGCTATGACATAGTAAACCACAAACCAATCTGGTACCATTTTTATTGCTCAATATTAGAGAGTAGGAAAGTTCACAGAAAGCTCATTGATTCAAAATTATCCCTACATTTGATAAAAGCCACATGGTCGTGGTAGATGTAATTCCCATTCTCTTTCTATCCATTACAGGAACATTTTCTATTACTGTTTTGTTTTTAATACTGATCTCATCACTAGGAAATATGAATGTTAGTGTTTTGGTTATCTGAGGCTTTGTCTCTGCTTGCACTTAAATTTTAACCGTGCTAGCACAATGTGGGGCATAACAAAGAACTTACATGCTAACAAAACTTTTATGACGGACAGATCACGGTAAATATAGTATTAAAGTCTGGGTCCCGTAATTTATGAAATGCAACTTGAGTTACATCATCCCATTAGCATTACTTAATTACATTTGGCATGAATTCTACATCTCTTTAACAAGATTTGCACATGAGTTCCAACATGACCAAAAGTGATAGCGTAAGTGGAGCCTGGTAAAATACTTCATTAAATCCCATTCCCTGTCCTTTGATTTGTCATAAAATAATGCAAAAGCAGTTCTCTTTCTATGATTCTTCATGTTAATGACATTAAACAGTTGTGTAAATCATGATGTCTTCTAGATTTTGGTAGTCTGGACTAAATAACATCGACAGAGAGAGGTGAGTTGGGAATCTGTAGACCCAAGAGAAGACAACAATTAAGTGCAGTTATGCTTTCTAAATAGTGGTACTTCTGACTGAAGCAAATGCATTAGGGAGAAAGAGCACAGTGACAGGAGACAAAAATACCCCAAACAAATAAAAGCCTGACCTAGGTATAGGTGAAGTTGCCAGCTACCTGTTCTTTCCAGAATAACACCTCTCCAGGAGATGGGATCTTTTAAAGGCACAGGCACGGTTATATTCACACATTTTGAAAATCGTATTTAAAAACAACCCTAGCTATCCAGTATTCTATAGGCTATGTCAACTTAAGCAGCAGAAGAACAAAATATTAAAAACAAGCAATTTTTAGTTGCAGTATTTATTACAAATTCATTCCCCTCTAAAACCCAATCTAATTGCACTCATTTCCCATGTGTCTCCTCATATTTTCTTCTTCATCTTTATGCCATTTCTCTGCAAGGGGAGAATACACTGTTACTCTCCTCTGCTTTGACACACAGTTTCTCAGAAAGCAAGTCTAATCATCTGTGTGAGACACAGAATTAAATTCCCTTCTAGAGTTAAAAACAGGGAGTGATTTCAGACAACTGTATTTGTTTAGTACATGGGAAATCTATAAACAATTTGCAGGTTTTGTGCAGTTTCTACACAGGGGAAGGAATTGGGATACAGAGAATTCCTATGGCTCTCTGAGCAGCTTCTTTGTGTTATAATATTCTGCATCCTATCCATAAATGGGCTTCTCCAGGAATTATAACAAATTAAAAAAAGAAAAAAATTCCAAATCTTACTACATAGCCACAAACACATTAGATATCACATCAAATATACCAGAAATTACAGCTACAGGGAGCATTCACAAAACTATCTCTTCTTAATACCCATTACAAATGAGTAATCAAAACACTGTTTTCAAGAACTGAAATATGAACCTTATTCTTTTCCATCAATGCTTTGAGTTATTGGTATAATTCTGCTTTTCTGGATTCAGAGATCAGACTTCATATTTCCACCTCCATACTCTCAAAAGGACACTGATGGATATTTTTTGCTGCTGTTTCAACACTGTCCTTTCTTGGAGGTTTCAGATTTGTCACTTTTTATTTTTAATAAATAACAGTGTTCCATTAATGCTATCTATCTCTAATTGTACCTATCTGCACTCATTGTGGAATGTAAGAGATCTATTCCACATACAAGAAGTCAGAAGGATACTATCCTGCACTGAGATGCATCTGTAGCCCTATCATTTACTGTGACTTTGCAGAACTATATGTTTAAATCTCTAGTAATTCAGACAGAAAGTTCTGCTGAGTTTTGCATGACACATTTGTCCTACTTAAAAAATGCTTCAAAATTTTAAACCAGTAGTTTAACCAATTTTAAACTATCATAGTATTTCCTCAAATGTGCCCTGCTAGAACCAGTATTACAGCAGCTGTTTTTAAAGGGTACAAAAGAAATCCCAGAAGTTTGCAAATTATGTTACATGACTTTGTACAACATCCATGTAAAAATAAATAAAATACACACTCTTCATTTCCAAAGTGAGCGACAACAAAATCAACCAGCTTCCCTGTGAAGTTGACAGTCAGGGAGATGGCAGGTGCAATCTCTCCCTCTGGAGATGGAAGGAGGTGATGGATTGATTTTACAATTGGATACCTTGACAATGCCATAATCCTACATGAGAAGAGGCAAAAAGTTACATTTTGTGGTTCACAAGCATCAAAGGTGTGAACTAAGAAGATAAATGTGAGCAGAAGACTAACAGTCACTGAACAAAACTATCAGACCAGATTACAAATGATCTCTAGTGGATTTTTCTGAATATAGAAGGTTTCCCTCTGCTTAAGTACATGTCTGAAAATGTATCATCAAGTTAATTAAGATATTATTCCATAACTGAAAATTCTTTAAGCTTTTCATGATCTGTATTTCAGACAAAACAGAATTTTATACTACCAGAAATTAAAAGGTGTTTTATTAAAAGTAGAAGTAGGTAGAAATACATCTTTTAAATGGGAGATTTCTCTTTTTTTGGCTTCTGTTTGGACATTTTGCATGAGGTTTTTCAATGTATTTCATTATTAAAATTTCAGAGAATGACTTCTCTGCCCCATTTTGCCTCAAATAGACAGATTCTGGAAGAGGAAAGCTAATAAATGCCCCTCACATATGGCAAAAATTAAATAGCCATTGCAACATCAGTAAGAAGTTCCATCTGCCATAGAGATGTGTATCTCTCCCTGAAAAAAAAAAATCCATACCATATGCCACTATTTTTCCAGAGGGCAAAGATATTAAAAGATATGCAACTAGTAGGTGGTCAAGCATTAAAGTAAAATTAGACACAAAATATCTGGTCAAGCAGACATGAGCCTTTCTACTCCCTTTTCCCATTACACAGCCCAAGCTGGATTTAATGAATTCAAAATTTCTGGTACCTCCTGATGCAGCTACATGTTCCAACTGCTATCATATTTTTTAAGTCTGAAATATAAAATTCTCATAGCCCAGAACAAAATATGTGAAAGGACATCAGATACAGTACACAGAATGCTAGACTTCCAAATCTGTACATGAAATGCATCACCAAACCCAAAGTATTTTATGGGGGCAGGCACCAAAACCTGATCATGTTTAACTATGAGAAAACTCCATCCAAATTTCATGGTAATGCTAATGAATAAAAGCTTGTCCCTAAAAAACAAGCTCCAACAAGTGATTATAGTGATAATTATCCCAACTATTCTTTGCTCCTGTATTACTGCAGTTAGTATTGGGCAGTATAGTCACATCTATTTATTTATTGTCACTATGCATATAAAGATGACTCACCCCCAGGTGTGATCTCTTGTGCTTGGACCAAAATCTGTGTAAAATCCTAGTCTTTCTCCTAGCCACATTGTTGGATCATGGTTTCCAATGAATGGCTTAGAGGCATCACTCTCTATAATAGTGATAAAATCTGCTTCTAAAAAGGAAAAAAAAATATTTTCACATTTATAACTATTACCTATAAATAAATGGGACCTATACCTTTATAACTACATATTTTCAATAATTTCCTTTTGATTAGAGAGGGATGGACATAAGCCCTCCAGGAGTCAGTCATGGCAAATTTATGTTGGCAACAAAGTCATGCCCAAACTTTTGCCTACTGCAGGCCACACATTCTCTGATGAAGATGTACTTAGTGCCTGCTTGCCATAGTCCCTGGTGCATAACCAGAGACACATGAGACTGCAGAGTACAGCTGGCCTGCACAGACCAGCACAGACCTCGTGCAGACGATTTCAAAAGCATCAGAGATACTGTGCACACACAAATCAACAGCACAGTAGCAAGTCTACTGCTTTCAACTTGATGAACAAGCACTACATAGCACATCTGCACTTGCCTTCATCTACGAAATCCTACTGTGATTCAAAGGGTCCTGTGCAAGACAGAACTGGATGCTGAAGTGTCATATGTAGTGATATTCATCAGCAATATGAGAAGAAAAATCCAAATAAGAAACAAAGTGTTTCCTCCAACCAGAAATCTCTTTAAAACATATTAAACAAATTATCACCTCTGCAAATGGATTTCTGACAGAAGTGGTTGTATTGGAAGAGCTCACAACTTGAGGAGAAAGCCACTAAATGCAGGTTATTGTGTTATTGCAAAAATTGAATCAGTTACCAAGCAGGCATTTTCACTTCTGTCTCTTCAGATGAATCCTCCCAAATATAAATGGAGAAAAAAAGAGTTACCTGTCTGATTAAGCAAATTAGCTGATCCTTCCAAATTAGACCATCCTTCATTGTCATATCCAAATCTAAAAGGCCAGATCATAGCAGAGAAATCTCTTTTTGGAACCTCAAAAAATAAATGGAAAAAGTCAAATACAATTTGAATTTTACATATTATTGCTTTGCAGTAAACAACATCAAACACATGGCGCCACAAAAGACATGAAAGAAAAGATGTTTTAACCAATATGTTTTCCTAATAAAGCTGTCAGAATTACACAAGACTAAATTTGCTATTAACAAAGGAATAAAAGTCATCATAGTTAAAACAAATTTGTACAAGTAACAGTAAAGAAATGAAGAGGAAAGAGACAATACATTTTTTCATATTACTAAGAGGAACTACCAACTTTTTACCACACAATAAGGTATTACAAACCTGAATTAATTTAAAAAGAAAGCCAACTGTATGTATCTGCGTGTGTTTGTGAATCTAACACTAAACTTTTCAAGTCTTAAGCATCTTGTTATCACCACTGCAATACCTATTTTCTTGCCAGATAGAAAACAGGAATCTTCTGATTTTTATACAATTTCCAAAACTAGTCTTAGTCTAATCTAAAATAAATCAACTTTTCAGAAAGCTTCAATTCAGAGTTATGATACAATATAGAACCATAGAATTCCTTCATCTGGAAGAAACCTCAGGAGGTTATCTGTTCAAACTTCCCTTCCCTGGGATTAGGCTGCTAATAGCAGTGTCCAGTTTGAATATAATTCAAATAAACTACTTTATAAAAGTAATGTTCAAATTGAACATATGAGGCAAGAAGAACTCAAATTTTAAAAATACTTCTTCCTTTGTAGCAGCACTATAGTCTCCAAGACCCAGATATTTCAATTTGGCATGAATTTATAAATTAAATTTTTGCATCTTCAATTCTGCATTAGTTTTGCTGAATACTTGGCCACTGGTACAAAGATTTCTTCAGCAACAATTAACCCACCTTAGCTATCACACACTTATTTTACTGTATGTTTGAAAGTTGTGATTCTCACAAACACCCTACTCACCCCTTGTCCCAGCTTCTTCTGGTAAGTTTTGTAACGCAGACCCAATCCAAGCAAACCAACACCAACAAACAACCACAATACTTAGAAGAGAAAAACACAGAAAAAAAGTTTTTAATGCAAGAAAACACAGTGTTGTTATTATTGCTGTTAAACAGGACAGGGTACACTGTTATTCTAAGGTGTGCTGTTCACAGAATGAGAAATTTGTACATTTAAGTTTCCACACATGCCAGTGGCAACACCAGATCAAGTCAGTATCTATGAGTGCAGAATATGAATATGTGTGCAAATACACTCTCCAAAACACAACATTCTGAGCAGAAAAAATGTACCAAAACTCCTTGGAATAGTTATGTAAAAACTATGCCTATGGAAGAATTCATTATAGGAGATGAGTAAGAGCATTATGTAAACCCTTCAGTGTTTTCCTTTCTGTCTGCAGGTATGTATTTGTAGTACACAATTTTTATTTTGTATTAATAGAAGGTGTGGAATAAAATTTTGTTTACTTTACAAGCCTTTAGATGTCAGAAAGATGTGATTCTTGCCAGACTTCCCAAGTGGTCATTTGTTTGACACACTCTCGGAAAGGCACTGTGGCTTCACAGAAAGCATATTCAGAGCTTTCCCATTGCTCCTGTAGCCTTACAAATAATAGTGTACCCTTTAGAGCTCTCACCTTTTGGCACATTGTAATTTGATGATCAAATCCCTCTGCAGTTATTTCATTTACACAGTGGCATATGCTACCCACAACAATTTCAGTAACTTCAGTTTATTCTTTCATATATTAAAAAAGGTATGAAATCATTTTAAAGCAAATTTTCTGGAACAGTTTTGTGTAAAATTCAAATACATTTTATAACGGATGATGTCAGAAGAAAGGACATGCTACTTATATTAGCACATATCAAGCAATTTTATACTCTGCAAGACACAAAGGTGCTTAGATGGGAAGCTGAGAAACAATACAAGTCTGGACATGATGAGGAAGTACAAGAGGTACTGTTGCAATGCTACAAGATTAGCTGAGCAAGGGCTGTACCTCTTTGTGACAGGTAGTATTTTGAAATATTAATTTACTTTTGTGAAATGTTTCTTAGCAGTAATATTCAAACCACTTTAAATGGTGCACACATTGCCTCTGACACACAAACTCTCACAGGCCACATTCTTCTGGCCACTAAGTATACAGGGTCAAGGCCTCCACAAAGATTCCAGAAACAGCCCTGAAAAACTGTGACGCCCTATTGTCTCCTCCTTCCAAATGCAACAAAATGTACTCAAACGGCAAGTGATTTGATCCAAAGTCACAGAAGAAGAAAAGATGCAAGAATTGGAACTGCCAGCATCCTGATCTCTGTAGGGTTACCATGCCCTAATGTCTAGCAATTTGTTCCTTTACCAAACTTCACAGTATTGACAGACTTTTTCTTCAGAAACTGTAAGCTGACAATGAAAATAAATCAGGGGCCCAAATGATTGCAGACAAATAGTTGAAACATTTTTTTTCATGGCCTCCTCCGCCACAAAAATTAAACCACAAATTATGCCAAATCCATTTTCACATTTTGGGTTTTGCCCAGTTTATGGCCTCTCTTTAACACACTCCATCAGGAATAGCCTCTGTCAGCCATAACCACAGTGAGTCTGCTCCTCTGGTAGTACATGTCATCATTAACCTGGAACTAGGCCAATATCAACTACAAGTCTGTCTCTAAAACTAGTACCAAATAACATTTCTAAAACATCTGAGCAAAATGCTCCTCAGTGGTACATTTTTTCCTCAGCCAGTATTCCTAGAGTCATGAAAAAAAAGGAGCTAAAATTATACTTACGTAGTTTAATATAGTTTTTACTCTTTCTGAAGAGTGGTTTTTGATTGCTTTTCACTTCAAAGACAGAGCTGAGGTCTTTCTTGGTTCCTGTTAGAAAGTCTGCCCCAATACATAACATTATAAAACCTGTAAAAATATAAGTAATTTGTTTTTTCATAGAGCTTTAACATATTAAACATTGCTCATAAACACATCATTTATAAATTCACAGTTGTTGTGTTACAACACAGCAACCTTATGGCTCCAACAACAAGGATGATTCAAAGCACAAATGCAGATAAATGCCATACCTAATGTGGCAATGCAGGAACGATGCTATTTATTGGCAGCACTCTCAAGTAAAGGTATTGTGGCAGGGTATTGTGTCAAATAGGCTAACACATGGTAGACAAATTATGCCAAAATCTTTCCAGGCCCTGTTGATAGCTACAAATCTCAGCTCAGCCCACTGTTTTCAAAGTTTACTGAAATTAACCTGGGCAAGAACAATTGAATTACACCTAGATATAACAGAACCTTAAAATAACAGCTTGATTAAAAAAGTATTTTGTTGATTGCAGATATCTATCTTTGCAAATAAACTGCTCTGTTATCAAAATACAAGTGACACATTTTTCGTACAGGAACTACAAAAGCAGTCGCTCAACGCTTTCTTCTAAAACAGCATAAGCAGACTGCAGCAGGTTGGAAGGCAAATTTAACATGGCAGTAACTTGTATTCTTGAACTCCAGAGCCAACAGAAAGAGTTCTGCTTTTTAAGAACAGACACCTAAACACACCTACAGATAAAATTTAAAAGCTAATAAGCAACTTCAGTGTACTAACTGTTGCAATGCATGGGGATGGTATCTTTTCAATAAGTAGTTCAGACAAATAGTACAAGGTCTTTTCCAATCCTTTATGAGATCCAATTACCTTCAAAGAAAGCACAGGAGGATAATGAATTGGATAAGAGCTCTGCTGGAGAAGATATATGTCCTTAATATCTTTGTGGCACAGTTAGTTAATTATAGAAGCCATGTTTTACTTCAGAGTTATAGCTAACAAAGAATAACTATTACTCAATATTTTTTTATTGCCCTTACTTGTTATATTAGCTGCAGTGAAAGTCTGCAAACCAGGACACTGGGTCTTGTGCAATGACTAAGGGGGCACACAAAACCTTTCTCAAAGGGAGACTGATTCACAGCCATTAAAGTTGATGAAGACCAGGAATCTGACCCCTCAGCATTATATTACATCAGAATGTAGAAGCACAGAAGTATTGAATATGGTGATCTTACTTTCATTGTCACTTTTCCTGGTGCAGTTCCCTACCCAAAATGCAGCAAGAGAAAGGCAGGATATTGGACAGGAGAAGAAAGCAAGAAATAGCACTTGCACCTGAAAGAAACCAGAAGAAAACAAGCAGTTTGCCAGAAGGCCAAGCTGTAAGGATAAAAGCACAGAAACAAATACACAGTCTCATGGTACAGTCTCTGATAAGCAATGGGATGGCAACAAAAAGATAGAAACTGGACTTTCAGATGGAATTTAAACCAATGTACCATCAGCTGAGATGTGTTCCATTCCCAGTTTGCTTTTTACCAAAAGAGAAAATTATGGTCATCTCTATGTTACTACCCAGTGATCATGCCAGGTAAATGAATCACAAGCATGTATTTTAAAGGAAGTAACAGAGAGGGATTTTGAATAAAAGTCTTTCTTCTGTCAAAGCATTACTCAAGAAAGCATTTGACACTCCTCTACCACATGCTTTCTTCATAGAACTTTAAATAATTAAATTTAATTAGCTAAGATAACTGTTTCTAAAGACTCCCCAGAGTGCTTTCAGAACAAATAAAATAATGTAATAATGGAATAAAACTCTCCTCAAAACATGACAAACTCAAATCCCTCATGTGATTGCTTCAATATAAGAAACACACACGGAAAGTAAGAAACTGGAGTGACTCAAAGTGGTTGCAAAGACATTTATGAAATCTAAAACCTTTGGAGCAACAAGTCAAGCAAAACATTCATTAATCATTTCCTAATAAAATATAGGCTAATGCATCACTATTTTTAAAATGTGCCACACAATTAGCCCAAGACAATGTTTGGCATTGTTTAAACACAGTTAGTGAAATATGCCACTGAAACATGTCAGTACCTATTCAGAAAATATTTCTGGAGACAAAACCAGGAAGGGTTGGTTTCCTCTCCACCTCTCCACCCTCATCAAGTGATCATTTTGCTAAAGCCTTTGTATTTGCTCAACTCAGTTCTTCCTTATTTGCAAATACCTGACAATTCTTTTCTTCCTGTCCTGTTCACATGTTCCTGACACTGCAGGCTCAACTGTATCCCTCCAAATATGCTGGTGTGTCCATACAACACAGGGCAGAGCCACATGGAAAAGAAGCTCAGGGATCAGCAGGATGCTGCACTTTGCTCTGCTGAGCAGGACTAAATAATGCACTGTGTGTTACAGTCTCAGGAGCTACCTTGTTACCTGAGGCACCTTAGGCAGCCAGCATACTTGTGCATTCACACCCTGGAATGCAGCCATATTTTTAGGATGACTGATTAACAGATCTCTTCCTCCATTGCGTACTTAGTTCTCAGACATTTTGTCACTCTATCATTTTCCCTCAACTGAATTCCACTTTCTGTCCACATTTTAGACTGTTTCTAACAGTAAAGACACAAGTAGGTTATTTTTTGCATGTCTCATTAATTTTTGCATTGAAACTCCTACCATAGTAAATCAAACAGCAACTGAGCATTTGAAAAGATTCTTTATACACTAGATACATTTCACACGTCTGCCTGAGGCTAAAGCAAGCATAATCATATTTGTTCATAATCACAAATGTACCTAAAAGAAGATGGGAACTTTCTCTAATGTAAACTCCTCCAGGTACAAACTTATAAGCTGTACACCATACACAGAAGAATAATTCAAGAACATAGGCAAACATGGCTGTACTCATGGCTTTCCCAGGATGCAGACAGCTAACAAAGCGTCCAGCTAGCTGAGGCCACACACACATAGTAAAGATACCAAGAATGTTGCCTGCAATAGCAGCACTCCAGGTGTGTAAATAAAGGAGACCAGCTGAAGATGCTACACCTGTAAAGGGAAAGAAAAGAATAGAGTAAGTCTCCGTCAGGTCTATTCTCCACCATATTTATTTTCATATTCTGCCTAGGGGAGAAATAGTGTCTGGGAGATATAATTGTGCTTTGCAGCCACGAAAACTGCATCACTAGAAGGACTGTTATTCACAGTAGCCAAACACAGTCTTTTATTTTTCCCAATATCTCATTCTTTTAAATATTGCCTTTTCCACTGAAAACAGTACAGCAAAAGGACAGCAGAGAAACATCATCAAGAGCCAAAATGGAATTTTGGCTTACAGGGTTTTCTTACAGGGTCCTCCAGCGCTACAGAGGAATGTTGCAGTTCTTAAGAGATTAATAGGTTTGCCAGTTATGAACCTCTTTCATCATAATTCAGAATTAAACAAATAGGGTAATATGAAGAGAAAACATATTTTCCTAACCTTCTCTCCCTGTAGATAACCATATGATGGGCAAGAAAGCAACTATTAATCTTTTACTAACTGCAAGCTCCTTGACTTACCATGCTATCTTTGATTTGGGGATTTGATCCCAAGCAGAACATTAATTACCATAGAAACTCTCCATAACAGGACAACTTAATTTTAAAACATTATTGTATATAAGAATATTTACTAACTGTCACACCATGAAAGCAAATGTAAAGAAATCTTTTTAATATTTAACTCTTATACATCAAGGATCTGAGCATTTTAGGATACAATGCTTGAATCAACTAAAGAACCCTCCTGTGTTTGTTTTAAATAACCAACACAGGTACATCAAAAATCAAAGGTTCACACTTACACTACAATCTGCACACACATTTCTTAACAGTAAAACCTACATGTTCATACTCTTTTACTGCCTGCAGAGCTTGGCAAACAAAGAGATAGGAGGCAAGCTTGTCTCCAGGTGAACTGCTTGTTAAATTACAAGTTAGTTTGCCTCCTGTGGATTTGAGTGGCTTGTGTCATCTCAGCCCCATAACCCTAGATGTGGCTTTATCATAGAACCACTATGGTTGGAAAAGACCTCTAAGATCATCTAGTCCAACTGTTAAACAATGCAGATGGTCAGAACTGAGAGGCTGCTCAAGGGAACAGAACCTTAACAGCAGCCTCTGAAGACAATAACACTGCTCTGCAATGGCCTGGAGATTTGGCCTGTAGCCCTTGGTCAACTGGTCAGACATATGTGTACTACAGCCAGTGGCAGCGAAAAGGAGGCTTTGATTAGTCACACTTTTCTGAGATGTGGTGTAAGGTCAGAGGCCTTGAGTAAAGGGAATAAGGTAAAGGACAAAAATTCTGCTCTAGATTTGCACCTACCTATGAGAAACCAGGCAAAACTGATGACAGAAGACCAGCTCCAAAATGAAAGCATCAGTCCATGAGCCAGACCCAACAGAACTGTACCTCTAATACAACAATAAGGCAAACAAAAACATACATTAATATGATTTTTTAAACAGTTGGCATTGAAAAATAAACTTCTAGGTATATGGACAAGGGTGTTTGGTAATATATTATAATGGTTTTACCTTAAACAGAGATAAATTTTATTCACACCTGGCTACATTTTCTCCCCTTTATTGGATGTAAAAAACACCCAGTTGAAAATAATGGCAGCTTATTGTAATGCATAAGTGAGCTGTGCTCAGCAGCAAAAGCAGTCCACTGAAATCCTGGTACAAAAGGCAAAAAAAACTCAGAGAAAACGAGAGGGAAGAATCCACCCCAAAGAGAAGTATTTTCTACACGTCATAAGGGATCCTACAGTATCGAACACTGCTATCAGTCTTGGGTAGCTTTTTTGTATACCAATTCCAAATTATAAACTCGGTCACCTGCAACCACATGTAGTTCACTCACAATAACTAATTTGGTCTCTTTCTAGATTTTGGAAGCTGAATGAACCACACACAGCATTAAGACTACTTTCTTACTAATCAAAACTTCTACAGAAGCATATATTTTCATATTTCATGCAGTTTCTTTATGTCCATGCATCTCTGATCAACTCCTCTATGAAGTTAACTGATATACTAATTTACTGCATATTATAGATGCACTGCATTCTTAAGTCCTTGAATATCAGTCCTAATCTAACAATTGTTTGGCAACGTGGCAAATCAAGATTTTAATGCTGAAATAAAAATAATTCTGTATCAGAAAATTTTAAGATTTCCAGGTCTGGACAAAATACACAGAGATATCTGAAAGGAAAAATTAATTCTCTGTGTGAAGTACCTTGTACTCACTTTTTTCTATCTAAATTCTTAAACCATCATCTGGTTGAATTTTAATTTGTCACCCACTACAGCATTGGATTTTAATTACAACTTAGTAGTACTAATAATACTAATAATAATCCACTTACCCGTATGGATTAGGATCTGGACCCGTATGAGGATGTCCACTTACTGCCCATCTAGAAATTAATGAAACCTCCCCAAATATCCACAGAGTGAGGAACATGAGGCTGCCAAAAGCAATTCCTGATAAAAACCAATGAGGATGGGAAGCAGTCTCTCTAATCACATTACCAGTTTTGTTTGTTTCTTGTTTCCTCTTGTCTCCACCTAGAATAAGAACAGAAATACAGCTAAGCAAACTGTCAAATCCTATTAGCAAGAGTTACTGAGAAAAAGAAATAGCCAAGATCACAAATTTACCAGAATAAATTACATGCACAAAAACTAATTTATCTAACTAGGATTGTGTTATCAGAAATTGACAATACAAAAATATTAAAATCTCTACTAAAAACCTTAGGTCTGTCAAGAAAATATACTCACCATAAGTGTGCAAAAATGACAACATGCCCACCTGATTATTTTCCTAATACTGGATTTTAAATATCTAAATTGGCTTTGAAAATCAGCAGAAAAGTTATTAGAATTTGTTCAGAGGATTCTGTTCTCCGAAACTCTAAACTCTGATAAGAACAAAACCTGACACTTCCAAATAAGCCAGAAATAAACTCCCTTCCTTCTCCTTTTTTCCATGCACTTTAGAACCTCTCTAATCTAAGGAGAAAGCAGCACCTTTAATTGCATGGACATATCACTGTGTCACTGACAAACAAGACAGATTTCCTTCCTCATTTCCTGCAGTAAATTCCCTTTCTAAATTCTGATGAAAGCTCAGGATTAACTTCTATCATGTAATGCTAGCTAACAAACAATATGCATGATGCTAATTTATACCCGCTTACACACAGATGAGGTTTTATCTTTCAATTAATTCATTCAGGTTATACTGAGAAGGAAGGAGATTCTGAGGATTTAACATGAGCTGCCTTAACTAACCAACCCAACCTTGCTGTCTTCCTTGGCAATACCACCTTTACAGTTTTCAAGTGAGCTTGGCCTACGCCAGCCCCCACTGCTGTGTACTCTGTCCAAATACTCCAAGAACTTGGGCAAATTTTAGCCAGGATAACTTGTCCACTCTTCCAATTCTTTGTTTACTTTGACGTATCAGCTGTTCCCCAACTTTGTCTTGTCTTCCCTTTTCTGTCAAAGGATGTACACTGAAAAACTCAGAGAAACTCAAAGTGCAAACCGAATTTGGAAAATAAAAAAAATATACCACAGATTTTTCATGCTGGAATGACGATAACCCATTCTGGTTTTCTTGGTCTTATACCAATAAAAATCAAAGCTTATACCTTTGTTTGTGTTACTGCCACATTATTGACACTGCAACTAGGAAAAAGTGGCAATTCCAGCACCAACTTAATACAGCTTGTATGAATTCTGACTCCAGTTCTGCCATGTTATGAGCAGATGGAAGTACCCCATGGCTTCTAAAGCCTGTCATGCTCATGCATCAGGTTTGAAATCAGACTGTGTTGGGGGAAAAAAATCAAATAATCAAAACCCAGTTACACATAGCTAGGTATACTTTAGGTTCTTTTTATAGCCACCATCTTTGTGATATGCTTACCTGAATAAATTTGCTCCACTGCTGCTACAAAACCAATTGTCAGTACGACAGTATTGGCAGCTTGTGAGCTCCAGACTGGATTAAGTGATGTATACCAGATACGAAGAACAAGGAGCATTATCTTGCCTAGGATGAAGCCCCATATCCTGATGAACCTGTAAGAATCAGTTTTTGAAACAGTGAGGTATTTGGGGAAAAAAAAGAGATCTTAACGCCTAGGGGATTAAAAAAATATATAATATTTTAACATAAATAAATGTCAGTTAAAATCCACTCAGTATAAGAAAATACCTTTGTAAACTGTTTCCTGACCACCATGTTACTGTTTGCACCAGCAATGAAGACGAAACACCAACAGCCAAGATGAGTAGTCTCACTGAAGCATTTGGTGCCTGGTATGATGCTAAGCTTCCTACAAGCAAACACACACACAGAGGTTGCTTTAATGGGCAACAGAAATCAGGTAATAGTGATTTCCTGTGCATTAGTTCAACCTTGTCTGTAATTTGAATGGCTATACCATTCATCTGAAAACACATGACACTACACATTTTTAAACAAACCAAAGAAATGTAAGTATGCATACAAACTGGGTATATCTGACTTTACAGCAGTTATCATTTTCGAGGGAAAAAATTATATGAAGCAATTATCCAGCAAATCAAGTGATTGCCTTAATTTAAGTACTTAGGGTGATTGATTCCATAAATAGGATATGTGGATAAAATACCTAAGCATACAGATATTCCTCAACTACGCACTTAGATAACCCAAAAGCCATAAAGTTTTATGTACAGTGACTGGTCCTTTCTCAAAAGGATATAGCTTTTGCTGCAGTGCACTTATGAAAACAAGTACACTACGGCAAAAGCCTTGTTCTTCATTAGGAGCAGTCACCATACATCGCACAGGGATTAGTAATCAACTACCTTAGCAGGGGTGAACAAGGCTTTCTCTGGCCCAGTATCTGATCTCAGTGGCACCAGCCTGTGCCATCTTATTACTGAAAACGGTCACTTTCCCAGTCACTGAAAGAGAGCACATCTTTGACATTTCTCAGGGGCACAGTGACCTCACCTTACCAGTAATTTTAAACTCTAACAGGTTTCTAGTTCAAGTGACTATGGACCGCGTATATCCTCGTAACCTCAGTCAATGTAGCAAATTCTGGCCCAGGACCAAAGACAAACAGCAGGAGAGGCAAGACTATTATGCTACCAGCCATTTGCTAAGTGAGTATGAGTCAAACTTGAAGAAATGTTAAGCAAGTAATGTCAGAAATGGCGCTGCAGATTCTGGCAACACATGCTAGGAATCCTCCAATTGTTTACGCGCTCATTCCGCTCAGAGTAAAAGATGAAAAGTTTAGAGCCAAGATGATAAAGATCAACGTGTACTGAAGCTGTATTTGTATGGACTTCAACAGGGGTTGCGTGTACAGTGCACACAGATTTCTGTCACTACATTGTACTGGCAATCCATAAACCTGCCTCTTCAAATATTTCATCATGTGCTCTACCCTGATTAAAGCTAGCGTGGGTTTGCCAAGTTAGAGCAGACACACCTTTTGTTGCTGGGCAAGTATACCCAAGACTTAAATATATCTATCCAAACACCCAAATTTAATGCATGTTGTCTGAAGACGCAGATGCAAATAGATACTACCACAGGGTACTTTGTTGTTGTTTGTTTTCAGATAGAACACCAAATCAAGTAGTATGAAAGGGTATGGAAATTAGAAGTTGCAGGGCAAATAAAGCTTCCTGAAAAGGCAGAAAGAAACAGAACAGAACAAAAAAAGTCATCCTCTTAAATATTCTGGTTCATCTAAGCATGAAGAATTTTCATATTGTTTGATTGTGAAATTGAATACTGAGTAGAATGGGGTGGAGCAGGCACGGGGTAGATTGTTCTGCCTGACAGTTTGACAAGTCCCAGAGGAAGGCCACGACCTTTCTGAGAAGGAAAGAAGGTCAAAAGAGAATGAATAAAAGTGTCTCAGTATGAAAAACGAAAAAGCAGAAAGAGTTGAGAAACAGGAGAGTCAGCATCTCAGTATGATGGGACAGAACTAACATAAAAGACCATCATAGACCTGTCACTGCTCTTTATTTAGCAGAACAAAAATTGCACACTTTTAAGTGATTTCCATCTCTTTTGGTAAAGTGAACTAGTAAACACAGGTGATCTGAAGGACTAATCTTAAATAAACATGGCAAATTTTATGTTACTGTCACATCTGAAGGAAGCTAAGGTGCAATTTTAAATGCTTGTACTCCTAGTTTCTAAACTAGAAGATCTTGCAGAAAGCAATACACTGAGTACTGCTGAAGGAAGCTGAAGTGGAAGATTCTGCTCACTGAGAAGCCTATTACAAAACAACAAGAAAAGTATTAGGATGGGTATAATGGGAAGAGTAGGAAAAGACAAGAACATGATAAGACTATTCTTCATCAAAATCAATGACACCGACAAACTGCTCAGTTCTACCATTTTTCTAGAGACAAAGAACAAGAATTCTACAGAAAAAACTACACAGGGGTAGTAAGTAAGATTATCTTACTCTGTCTTCTAACAGTAAAAGAGGCAAACTATGAGGAAAGTGATTATCTGACTATCATATTGACAAATGAGAAGCTAGGAACTGCTGCTTCTGAAATACATCACTGAGCAGCAGCAGTTTTACCCCTACACAGGATGGACATCCCTGTCTCCATAAGTTCATCTGGTGTGGCCAACTCTTTAGCAATAACTTGCTTCTGAACATGGCTGTAACTGCCAAACTTTCCCCCAAAACACTTCCAAAAAATCAACAAGAGCTAAGATCTGCACCAAAGTGGGAAACCCAGCAAGTCTTGATTTAAAGAGGAGCATGTGGGATGGGTAATGGGGCATCTTTTTCCCTGAGATTAAGATCAAAGTTTCTTCCTGTGCAACTGACAATATAAGAGCTTATAACCCCCATCATTATGCTACAGATGTGTAGATAGTTTTAATTTTAAAAATTAAAATTAGAAGAAAAAATCTGCCTCAGGAACTAAAAAAGAATGTTTCACTCACTGAAGACTACTTTTATAATAGCCCCAAGCTGTTCTGTAATGTCTCATCCCTACCCATTGTCACCATACAAAAGAAAAAAACCTGCTCTGGTGATATTTGTGTGATACTGAAAATACATTTCCTATTGGGCATCACTCATGCTAAATTAAAAGCTCCTAGAAATAAAAGTGAAATGAGATTTTTCTTCAATTATGCATTACAGTGGCTGCAAACTATATTTCTCTGACTAGAGCTAAAAGCTTGAGAGAAAAAAAAAGAAACCAACAAAATATGAGTATGGGAAGAGCAAGAACTTCTTATTCCTGCCTCTTTTTGAAATCATCTGAATTTTAAGGCAATTTGGAATGTTTGTTCCTATGCATTGAAACCAAAATGGAATCTATAACTCTCTGCAGTAAGTACTTACCAACCATAGCCAATCTCAGAAAGGCTAGGACATACTTATTGTTAGCCAACCTCCAAAAAGGGCCAATTGTCAAGAATATCGGAGAAAAGAAGGCAACAGCAAAAACTTCCAGGCCCGTGAGTGCCAATGTCTGAAGGGGGAAGTAGTAGATCATAGGTGGCAGTGCATGGTAAAGAGACCAAGAAAGGTAGCCTAAAAAAAAAAAAAAAAAAAAAGAAAAGAAAAGAAAACCCTGTAATGTATCTTCAACAGCAAGATTTCCGGGAGATTACTTAAAAAGTACCATTTTTATACTTCCACATATGGACTATCAAATGTATTTGAAAGTAGTTCAAGCAACAACAGCCACTTTCTGTGAAAAAATATTTGCTGTTAACATTAAACAAACACATTTTCCGAGGAAATAGAATGATGAGAAAAAAACAGCTCTTCCCCCACTCAAGACAGTAATTCTGACTTTGATCGTCAGTGAAGAAGTGCTCAACTTCGGAAAGGATTAGTGTTCCGAGGGCTGGCTAAACAAGCAGTCCACCCCCATTCTCAGGGCTCCTCAAAGGCAGACTGGTGGCTAAAGGAATTATTCTAATGAATCGGTGTGCTGCTCTCCCCTGGAGACACGTTATCCAGGCACACCAGCATGGTGCTATGAGTTTCCATGCTTAGAAGGAGATGCACCCAGCAGACAATCCCGCGGGTGGCTCGGTCTGGGGACCACTGTCGGCGCCCTGCCCTGTGCAGGGCAGCACAGCACCGGCTCTGCAACACCTGCACTTACACCTAGCCGGCAGCAGCAATAAATCCCAGGCTGATCCGAGAGACAAATGGCATTCCAGCACTAGAGGAAAAAAAGGACCCAAAGAAGAACACTCAGATGTGAGCACTATTTACTCAGTTCCGGAAGGGAGCTGTTCATTGGCGACACCCCTATAGGGTGGGTGAGCCGGGGCTGCCCTGACACGGCCGGTCCCGCCTGAGCCCTCCGCTGCCCGTACCCGCTGCCAGCCCCTCGCTCCCAGCCCGTCGGGCGGCACCGCCGCCACCTACCCAGGAGACTCTCGGAGAGAACGGCCTTCCACAGGGGAAACATCGCTCCGGTGCTGCCAGGCTCGGCGGGAGCTGCGTCCCTCTCCCCGGGAGCCGAGCCCCGAGTGGCCGGGAGGGCGCGGCGCTGCCGCCCGTCCCGCCTCACGGAGCCGCGTCCCCGCGGCGGGGGCGGGCAGCGCACGGCCGGAGCGCGCTGGGCGGCCGGGAGAGCTCGCCCCTCCACCCGTGTGTCAGCGAAGGAGCGCTTGTGCCCTGGACAGTCACGCCAGCGAGGAAGATAAAAGCAAAAGGTTCTCATCGCGCAAGCTGGCGGGCGGGGAAAAGAGGAGCTAATGACGACGCGGGGTTCGGGGATGTCCGAATTAGTGCTGTGCTCACCTTTGTGAAATGTGTGTCATTTTATACTAGCCTAAGGACTTCTGATAAGCAATGCTGTATACAAAATGCACCAAAAGAAGCATTTCGTTTTCTGAGATTCCTGAGTAGCTGCGTTTGTTAATTTTAGAACAAATAATGAGTTAAATCGACCCAACCATGATCATAGATGTCAAGTTCTGGCAAAAGGATTGCATAAGCAAAATCTGATTTTTTTTTTTTTTAAATGAAAAGTAAAATTGTAAATATGAACTAAGAACTAAGAAGTCCTTTTGCTGTTGGAATATATAATCATCTTAAGTTTTATTAATCTTCATACAGCACCCCTGTGGAACTGAAATCAGTATCTTCTCATTTGTGTTAAAACTATGGTCCCATTCTAAATAAACCTTATGGTAAGTATTTCCTTTCCCCAGTTTGTGAAACTCTAAATCCATAGGAGTAAGCTAGAAACACCTGACATCTATATGATCTATTATTAGCAATAAAGTCTGGTCTAGACATTTGGAAGGACACAGTAGTAAATTAAATTTTGTCCAAATAGTCTCAAAGTCAAGCAATTCATTTACCGTACAGTATGATTGGGTTTAGCTAGCTACAAAAACTCTGTTGAAATCTGGCTGCTGTTTGAAATCATATATGTGTTTCAAATGTCCACAAAGGAATTGAAGTATTTTGATAGAAAAATTTACCTCACTGGAGAAGGAAGAATGAGACTCATAGATTTAATGAGCTTTTCTCTGTTTTCTTCAAGTTCCATGTCATTAAAGGCATCTGTCTTTTTCTTCATTTAAGAAAAGTCATACCAGAATAGTCACCAAGTTCACTTATCACTGGTTCAGGTGGTGACACCACTTCATATTGCTGTGGTGTGACACAGATGGAACTTGGAAGATGAGATCCTTGGCGAGAGTAAACCCAGAAAAATGGCTGCTTTTGGAGCTGCATAGTGGGAGTGGGAGGCTCACAGCATGTATTCAACCAATAAATATTTGAAACAATTTTGCAACACTCTTTGTAATTACAGTACCTTGCTTAATGGTTCAGAGGAGGAGTTCCAGTAAAACTAGACATGACTGGAATTGTGAACCTGATGTGCTTGTGTGGCTTGCATTAAACTCATAATGTACTGAAAATAATGCAAATGCTGACAAATTTAGCCATTGTATTCTGGGTACTTTTCCTGAGACTCTTAGTAACTGCTAAATTTGGCTTCACATGTCACAAAGTTACATTCCAGTGCTCTCCACAGAGCTGACACACATATAAGCATCAGAGCAAAAGAGGGAGAGTTTTCAGGTACAATGTCTTAAAAACAAAAGTCAATGCTTTGCAAGGTGTTTAGTTACACATCCATATATAGGAATGCCTTTTACTATATTTTTTTTTATTCTTGGAGTGCCACATAAATACCTGAAAAAATATAAAGCAAAAGCATTTGGTCTTTACAGGAATACAATAATGGCAAACAGCAAAGTCAAGCAAAGCTACTACAGTAGGAGTTTCCATTGACAGAAAAAGGAGCATTTTCATTTTAGAATAGTATTTAATACACCCCAACCCTAAGGCAGACATAAGGTATTATCTGAATTTAACAGAAAATAAATATTGGTTGACAGGGGTAAACTTTTCCAAAGCTAGTGATTGTAAAAAACAGTGCCTTATTTGGGTTCAAATTACAATACAAGCATGTTTTGAAACCCAAGTAAACACATGCAATTCAAAAGAACTTTCAGACCCCTGGGAAAAGTGGTCCTTGCATATTGCCCAGTAGAGATGTACCTGAATGGGAACGATGAAGAAGCAGAAGAAAGTACCAGAGAAATGGCGGGAAAAAGCATGAAAGTATGAACACAGAGTAGGATTAAAACAGAGACTCTGTGAAAAAGTGGGAGTGAGAGGGTTTACAGTTAGGCAGCTGTCACAGCCTCAGTGGCAACACAAAGACATGCAGGTCTCTGCAAGATTTTTACTGGGTTCTTCACACTGAGAAGAGGAAATCCTATATCTTGAACATCTCCTAATTGCCAGCTATTCGTTTCTACTACAAGATAGGACAGACCAAGTATAAAATAGATAGAAGTACATCCAAGAATCAGCCAAGACACAGAAAATTTACACAATTTCTTCTAAGTAGTGAGGAGAGTTTAATGTTTTACTCAGAAGTATGTTGACTGTTTCCTGGTGTGGCTTTTCACATCTTTTAATTCGCCCTTAACTCCTGCTCCCGTCAGCATGAGAACAATGCCCTGCCGTGTAATTCTTTCTTGGTTTTCCATGCTCTGTTATGGCTACAAATCAAGGGGTTGGAGCTTTTTTTTCTCAGGGAATTTTTAAGCAGTTACAATGTTCGATTTTGTAATGGGGAAATAAACCATCTTTTTCCTATGTGGTAATAGTTCCTCCTTCTGGCACACACAGTATATGTGCATGGAGTGTTTCTGGTAAATATGCGCACTGGAAAGGTTTTGTGCTGGTAAATGCTGTGAACCTCAGGACCCTGGCAACCCTTCAGTGTTTTCTGAGAGGTTCTTCAGTCAAGCAGCCAGAACCTGTAAACCTTCCCTGAGTGTGTGAAATCTCAGTCCTTGATCTCCTTCTACTTTGACTACAGATAATTCCTCAGCCAAGCACTCAACTCTGTTGTGGTTGTTTTATTTTTGGTATCACTTGGGTTGTTTTTTTTCTTTGATATGTGGAGTTGGGTTTGTTCTGGGAGGGGTAAGAATCTCTCTTTTGCTTTGTGTGTATTCTTCCAAATCACTATCATCTATTAGTTTCTGCCTGTTACATTCTCTCAATTTTTATAATTCTGAAAAACTTTCAGGTAAATCTTTGAAACAGTGTTTGAAGAACACATTCAATTGTGCTAACCAACTTAACATTTAAAGTTAAAAAGAAGCTTAAACTGATTTTTAATAGACATTTTTGCAAAGAAATGGGCAAGAATCCAAACGGTCCTATCCCCAGGCAATCACTATCCTCAGGCACACATATGGACCATGAAAAAATTGTCATTTCTGTGCTCTTTCATTTTATGTTCAGTTTAAGCTGGACCAGTTAAGAAGTTGTTGGTTATTATGGGATTTTCTTGTGCATTGTATTTTTCAGAACAGTATGCAGCCAGCATCTATTAAATAGTTTTCATGTATGTTTTCAAGAATACCTTTTAGATCCCAGAAGGTATTAGATACACTTTTATTACTTGTTTTAGGACATCACTCTTGCCCAGCCTCCATGTGAAAAGCACATTTTGAAGCAGCAAAGTCTGATCCTCTGGTTTGGCAGGCAAGAATGGGAGAAAAGCCTGGTGAAAGGGGCTTCAAGTAGCCATGACTTCTGGAAGCTGAAAGCTTTTTTGGACTTAAGAAAATTAACTATGACTTATGTTTCTTGTGAAACTGAGATGCCAAGGTAATTCAAAAGGAGGAAGTTTAATGGTGACCTCACAGCTACTCATTTCACGATAGGCACTGAAGTATCATATTACCCTGTAGGGTAGTCTACTGAAAAATATAAAGTGTTGCTGTGAAAAAACAAAGTAAAACAAAATAGAAACTGAGACCTTTTTAAATTAAAATAAAATGCAAAATATAACTCCTGTTTGCATTTTTTTATTTTAGAAAAATTCTTAAAGAAGGGCATTGCATTTCTCATTTCAGAGAAAGTAGAACCATTTTTTTCAGTATTACTTGAACACCCCCTCCCACACCCAGCTGACATTTTCAGGATACCTTTTCTTACAAAATTATTTTTGCTTGATTAAAGTGCCTTTCTTATTTAATTTTTGTTAATATTAAAATGTATCTTTTCTTTTACTTACATAAGCATCATAGTATTAAAATCAAAGTAGACAAGCAATGCTTTTCATTCCAAAATGATCAAAATAGAATTTGTCGTTTCTGTTTTAAGAACAAGGTTTCATTTCCACAAAAGATATTTTCAATTCGTAGGAGAGACCCTGTATGTTGTATGCTGGGCTCCTCACTACAAGAAACACAAGAAGTTACTGGAGAGGGTCCAGTGGGAGCCACAAAGATGATGAGGGATCTGAAGGATCTCTCATATGAGGAGAGACTGCGGGAGCTGGGCCTGTTTAGTTGGGAAAAGAGAAGACTGGGAGGTGATCTCATCAACATGGGGAAGAATTTTTTTCCCTTGAGGGCGGCAGAGCACTGGAACAGGCTGCCCAGACAGGTCGTAGAGTCGCCCTCTCTGGAGACATTCCAAACCCACCTGGAGGAATTTCTGTGTCACCTGCTCCAGGTAACCCTGCCTCGGCAGGACCGGATGACCCCCCGAGGGCCCTTCCGACCCTAAGGGTTCTGTGATTCTGTTACCGTCATTAACACACGCCCTTGATAAAAGAGCGTTCTGAATTTCTCTGGGGAAATCCGAGAACACGGCATTTCCTTGGCGTGCTCGCTGTTTTTCCGGCGGAGCAGCCCTCGGGGAGGCGAGAAGCGCTGGCGGAGCAGCAGATCCGGCAGGAGCGAGGAGCCGGCCGTGAGGGGAGCAGGGCGGGCACTGGGCCCTGTCGCTGCGCGCGGCGGCCGGCAGGTGGCGGTGGAGCCCCGCAGCTGGGGCAGGCCGGCCCCGCCCCGGCGGGCTCAGCCCGGCAGCACGGGTGCGGCAGCTCCCGCCCGGCCATGGCTCTGCACCGCCGGGCCCCCCGCGGGCTTCCGGGACCGACCCGGCCGGCCCGGCCCAGCCCAGCACATTCCGCTTCCTCCGGCGGCCCAGGAAGGTAAGCGCAGCTGGGGGCTGTGAGTGTCAGATTCCTCCTTTCCGCGCCTCGGGGCCGAGCGCCTCGGGGCTGGGTTTGTGTGGCATCCCGGGAGGGGGAGGGCTGGGGTCGGGGTGTGGCTGTCGGCAGCCGGCCAGGGAGGGCAGGGCTGCGCTGGGGGTCCTGCTGCCCGAGCTCGGCAGGGCTGTCACCCCACTGCTCAGGAAGCGCGTTGAGGTGTCCAGAGAAGGGCAGCGGAGCTGGGGAAGGGTCTGGAGCACAAGTCCTGTTAGGAGAGGCTGAGGGAGCTGGGGGTGTTTAGCCTGGAGAAAAGGAGGCTCGGGGGCAACCTTATCGCTCTCTACAGCTGCCTGGAAGCTGGTTGTAGCCAGGTGGGGATTGGTCTCTTCTCCCAGACCACTAATGACAGGACAAGAGGATATGGCCTCAAGCTGTGCCAGAGGAGGTTCAGGTTGACCGTCAGGAGGAATTTCTTTACCAAAAGCGTGATTAGACATCGGAGTGGACTGCCCAGGGCAGTGGTGGAGTGGCCGTGACACTGAGTGCCATGGTGTGATTGATAACATGGTCTTAAATCATAGGTTAGACTCGGTTATCTCGGAGGTCTTTTCCAGCCTGATTTGTTCTGTGATTCTATGAAAGCAATGCACTGTGCTGGCCGGGGTGAGGGCACTGAGCAGCTGCTGCAGGGCTGCTGCAGGGCTGGGCGAGCATGGGGCATTTCCCAGCCCGGTACTGTCAGGTGTCGGGAGGGAGCTTTGCACTGACGACCTAGTGTAGCTGCTCTGTAGGCTCTCCTTTGAAAAAAGAGCCTGAATTCAAAACAAAGAGCCAGTTCAGATAGGTGGGAATCGTCATGTTGAGTCTTGTCATCTTCCGTCTTCTTCACAGTGCTTCTTGAAGCGCCTCTCTGAAGCCCTGAATGAGTTGTCTTGGTGATGAGTGGTGCCTGTCCTGGGCATCACACCCCACTGCATGTACCAGTTAATACACGCAATTTTGGTTCGCTCTTTCTTCCCCCAGGTAGTCTTATTATGTGATCACCATTCCTATTCAGAAGGAGTAAACAGAGTATGTGAAGTTGACAATTGTCACATTTGAAAAACCTAGCTATCTTCTTACATACTGCTTTTTTATCATCCCATGAGAGGTAGTGAAATCATGAGATTTTTCAGGAGCCTAATATTAGCATTTTCTTCTGTAAATTAATAAATGGTCCAGGACAGTTCTTGTAGAAGATGAATAAGTTTTTTGAATATTTGATCCTTGCAAGCCTCATTGATTTAATCTTGTATTATATAGGTATTTCACTTAAACAGAATAATATAACTGGAGAATTCTTCCCAAGGCAGCTTACACAATATACAGTTAATGGTTAAACTAAGAATTACCTGTGAGGTTGAGAAAACAGCAATGAGCATTACAGAAAATTACAAGAAAGAGACGCTTTTTCAGTAAGCTAATGGAAACAAAGTTATTTTTTGGGATGACAGTTGTCTTTCCGAGACACAGGGCCTTGAAATACTGTAACACTTTTACATTCCTCAGATAGGAGACAGCATGTCTGCTAGGTATGAATATTAATAATTCAGTTACATAATATTTTGATGATCTCAGCTCTGTCTCTTTATTTCATTCCTGCCAGTATGAAAGCTATCAGCTTTCATCCCATGTGGGAGATGTACCATGAGGCTGCTTAAAGGGCTCAATATTTTTGCAGCTCTTCATTATGTTGAAGCAGTAGTGTAGTTGAATAACTTGTAATTCAGGAGAAATATGTACTTAAGACAATATAGGAGGCCAATAGCAAGCTGCAAATCTTTATAATCTTTATTTATACCCCTTCTTTTTCCTTTTTTTATTTTATTTCTTTTCCATATGTGACTCAGCTGTTTCATCATTGTGGAAGAGACAAGCACTTTAAATCTGTTGCAGCAGTTAGAAACTGTTTCCAGTGATAATTTTTATGCAGCCGTCTGCACAATTAGGCTTTGTGAGCAGGTAAGAATAAGAAAGCAGATAAGAATAATAAAAGTTGATTGATTTTTGATTGATGTAAACCTCTTCTAAAGTTTTATGAATTTTTCTCCTATTTTCTGCCTTTTTTTTTGCATTAAGGGACAAGAGACTGATGAAAATTAAATTGCTCCCAGTCACATTGAGGAAGACAGTGTAGAGCTGTGAGTTTCCTCAGATTATATGGATTTTCAAACCTTTTTTTTTCAAAGACACAGTGATCATTGTCATTTTTGCAAGTGTCTGAAAATAAAGTGCAGATAGATGTTACTTAAGTTTTTTACCAAGGAGAGAGGAAGTTATGTTGCTTCTGTTCCATTACTTTAAAAAGCTTTGCTGTCTGAGTATCTAGTATGTGTGAAGCAGACATTGCTTGAACTTTATAGCTGTGTAACTGACCCCAAAATGTGTGCAGGAAGTGGTTTATATATTATGAATGCCAAAAAACATTTAGGTTAATAAATTGTTGGATATCTTTTCTGTTTAACTCAGTCCGTCTCTGTCACTTTAGCCTTGCTCAGTGCTACCATTCTCAGAAGGTACCTTTGGAAAAGCAGAACTGCCCTCTGTGTTAATAAAGTGCCAGACCATGCAGCAAAGTGCTGGGTAAAAATCACAGTTTAGATGTTTGTATTACTCTAGAAATAAATGAATTTCTTTCTTGTTTTTCCCTAGCAGCACAGTTCTTAGGCATGGCAGACTGCAGCTTTAAAACTCTTTGCAATTTATTTATTCTTTTCTATTTTTTTAGAGGATGTTTGTAACTGAATTGTGTTTTTGGAAATACAAATGTGGTTTGTGATAGGCTTGCCTGGTGGGTCTGATAGAATCCAGGCCTCAGATGATGGCAGTGAGGATAGAACGCAGTGCAGAAATCCTGGACAGCACACTAAAGAGGCTATTTCTGGGACCAGCAATACATTAAAAAAATAGAAAGGTTTTCAATGACTTGCTCATATTTATTTTAATTTTTTTATGGCTGAGCATGCATGATTCAGCATTTAATTGTAGTTACTGATTTACCTGTTCAAGTTATACACAACTCTGTATTGCTGATGAGTAACACACTGTGCTGTAAACTGTATATTGGGTGACTGGATGCTATCTGCTGTAAAAAGTACACTCTTTCAATCTGGCTATATTTATTTCTAGATGAATACTGGACTTACAGTATCAGTGTGATATTTTGACTTCTTACTTTTGTACCTAGCAGAAAGATAAGTAGCTGAGCATAAAACACGTAGCTTCTGATGAACAAGAGCAGTAGCAGGGTACAAGGAAAGAGACAATGTCTTCTGAAACAGTCCAACAGCAAAGTCAAACACCTCCAATAAAGCAACCTGGATGGGTAAGCTGGATTTCCTTCCTTTTGTTTTGATGCTCTTGCTAATAAATAACTGGGATTTTGCCTCAAGTGCTCTTATTGAAGAGAGAAATAGGTGTGTGTTGCTTTAAGCATATAGATGAAGAGGGGAAAGGACCGTGTATTATTTTTCCTGGTTCTCTATGCTCAGAGGGCTAGGAGTTGTGAATCTTAAGGTTAAGGCTCTGATTCATGCCCTGAGTTACAAGCTGGCAGAGCTGTGGTGTCTGAGTACAAGTGCAGTACAACCTGTCCCCATCAAGTTCTGCATGCACATGCCTGTGTATTCAGAAGGGAGCAGTATGGCACAAAAATCTGGTCTCCAGCTGCACAGAAGATGAACATTCTCCTCTGATGGAGAACTTGAGGAATTTAAATGTGGTATGATTTTTGCTAACCAGTCACTGCCAGAGGGCAGCAATATTGTGCTGGTCTGCAAGGAAGGAGCACAACTGGCAGTAGGCTGGCAGGGACTTGGGCCTCAGGGACAGGGAGCACAATCCCACAGTACCCAAAATGAGGAGGAGAGCAGATGCAGTGATGTTAACCAGGGTCAGCCTACAGTCAGTTCAGTGATTGCCAGGCAAATCCATAGGAATTAAGGCAAGTCTGATGGTAAGCCAGGCAATGAAGTTAGCAAGGCAAGGTAAGGATCTCCATGGTATGCCTACAACACAGTTAAGGCAAGGCCCTGAGCTTATATACAGCTCCTGAGCTGAAGGGCAGAGGCCCTCGGCAAAGCTTCTTGCAGCTTTCTCTAAGCTTCGCTGTTTTCACAGCAGTGTAATTCAGTGTTACACAACTGTGCCATGTTAGAGCTGACTTCAAGCCCAAGCAACTAAACCCCTGGCAGGATGTGCATGGAGGCAGAAAGGTTGCAAAGCCTGTTGGTGCACTTGGGGCTCTGACACTCATTTCCTTATCTTTCAGTCAGCCTGTTTGGATTTTACTGTATTTGCTATAACCTTGCTCTGAAACCAGTTTAAAGTGGTTCTCTATGGTCTGGAGTGGAGTCAGTTCAGTGTTGTTTACCCAAGCAGCACCACCATTAGCTTCTGTGGGAGCAGTGCTTGAAGAAGAGTGGAGGTATTAATAACCTAAAATGTGAAATGTGTGGGTGTGGCCAATAAATGCATTTCATTATTACAGCTATAAAATCATGGATCGGCCAGGCATAAAATGAGGTAGAATCCTGTAATAGATGAATGTGCTCTTTTTCCAGAGACATTGCTTGTTCTATGATGTCTGTTTTTTCTTTCAAGAATATGTATCCTTGAAGATGTAGTGTTTTTCCAGGAAAACATTAACATTTCAATTAATTTTAACTAAATGACAACTCCTTCTTTCCCTTGTCTTTTCTTGCTGAGCACAATATCACGGTATGGAATTGGAATATCCCTTGGATCAGCTGAGGTCTGCTGTCCCAGCTGCGTCTCCTACCAAATTTTTGTTCTCCTCCAGCCAATTTGCTGGTGGGGCAGACTGAGAATCAGAAAAGGCCTTGACTCTGTGTAAGCTCTACTCAGCAGTAACTGAAACATCCCTGTATTTTGAACACTGGTTTGGTCACAAATTCAAAACCTAGCACCATACCAGTTACTATGGAGAAAATAAACACTTGTCCAGTCAAAACCAGTACACCCATTTACTTCAGATGTCTGATAATGACACTACAAGTGCTAACACCGAGTCTTTTCTTAACAAAAGAAAAATAATCTTCTTATGTCTGCATGTTAATACCCTGGATAGTAGAATGCAAGAGAGAACACGGTCATGTTTTCTCACAATTACAATGGGTAAAAAAAGAGCTACCTTAAACTAAAGGAAGTCTGTTGGTGGCCTAAGTTGTATTAGGGTGAAGTTATGGTTGAGTTCAGTTAATGCCATGGATATATTTAAACTGCTCAGAGAGAAAGTTCTACTAGTGGGGAGTCTGGCAGAGTTAGGGTTGACCCTCTTCTGAATACTTGCACATTCTGCTCTGACTGAACTTCAATTGACTGTGTACAGAGCAGAACTGCCACTCTGCCTTTATTTCCTGTCTTTTTATTTCTAGGAGAGATAATGTAGGTCATGAGAATGAAATTACTAACAGATATAAAGCAATATACTTCTAGGGTAAGCAGCAGCTGAGCAATTTTAGGAAAGTAAAGACCAACAAGATGGGTGATTTAAGCTTGAAATACGTGTAGTTCTATCTGATTCTGTATTGGGGTAACAAGATTTCATCACACTGCTAACAACAGAATTAGGAGTTTTGCTCAGGGGTTTTTTGTATTTTGTGTTCTAAATAATTTATCTTGTTAATTGATTTATTTATTGTTTTGTTCCTGTGAGATTAAATTCAGCAAGCTAATCCCAGTTTATGCTTTCAGCCAATGTACTTTTGTCCCATCTCCCAAATCCAAGATAGAGAGATTGCAAGGATCCGTAAAGAATGCAAGCAGGAAAGCTTCTGGTACAGAGGTGAGTGTTCCAAAGTCATTCTTACCACACTTACTATACAGAATGACTTTTTGATGTGTATATGCAAAACTGTCTGCAAAATGCTTTTTTGTTGGAACACTGTGGTAGGTTAACTCTGTCATGTTAAGTTAAGCATTGTACTCTTAAAGGTTTGATTGAATTATTTGTGTAAACATTGTAGGTAAACATGGTTGAATTGAGGTCTTAATATGAACTTTAGCAATTGTAGAGTTGGTTCTATTCTTGAAGTTCATTATTACAACCACCCCACTTTAGGAATGTTTTACTTTGTTACTTACTTATTCTTGCCTTTGAATGGAAAGCAAGCATAGTTATGTGTCTTTGATTTGTGAAATTCTTCGTGTGTTAGGACATCTAAAAGATTATTACTCAGTGTTTTAGTGCCTTTTATGTCCACCCTATCAGTTTGTATCTAAATTACATATTTCCTGAATGGAGAAGATTGAAAAGGGTGTCAGCATTTCATCAGAGCTGCTGTCATTACAAGTGTTGCAGTAGTTAGAGGAGATATTCAGACTGTGGAAACTATTATTTAATATATATATTGCATTACCTCCAGATGTTATAGCCTGGCTGATGTCTGGCACTGTGTGAGAACATCCTTGCTTTGAACAGAATGTAATCTGAATGAACAGATGTAATAGGTGATTAAGACAGTAGGCAAAGTTAATGTTTAGATGTGTTTAACATTAGAAACATAAAACATTTAATGTATAAGAGAATATTTACCAAATAAGTAACAGATTTTGGCTGATACCAGCTACTCTCCTTTTCATTTTCACAGCTCTTCCTTTGTCTCTTGGGAGCATGCTTGTCACCCAGGGGCTAATCTCAAAAGGTAAAGATAAAAAAATACATTATTAAAGTGCTGTTTTTCAAGATCAATATTCCTCTCAGCCATTACTATCATTGTTATGGTGATTTGATTGTTATGTATGCATTGCCACAGTCCTTCTTTTGAAAGAGCATGAACTGAAAAGAGAATTCACAAATCCAAAGACTGGTGGCTGGATTCTGTCACCATGACCACATGTATTTGAGTAGTCTTCACTGGGGCAGCTTCTAGGGCATTGTACAACCGGAGAATGGGCATTAGAATTGGGTACTGTAACTCTGACTGTTGGTTTATTTGAAAAATGCTGGCAGCGTTTTTACAGTGACAGTGTATCGATATGAGTACAGCCGTGGTGCGAAGGGACAAGGAGTACTGCCAAAGTGAGGAGACAGAGAGCTTTCTATAGAGATGGCTCACTATCTGCAGGCTGACACAAAAGAAAATTGTATTCTGTTTATGTGGTGGATGAGTTCCACACTTGGCACCACACTTGCTTCCACACTTGGCACCTTCAGTTTCCCTGCTGGGGGTCTTGACTATGTATAAGGTTGAGGTTAGTGTTTTGGGTAAAGAGTGAGGGGCATCCCCCCTGAAGTCTGATAAGCTGTACCACAAGAGGCTGATGTGGGTGCCCTATTGCATCCTTGACCTATGAGCTTGTAGGCAGACAGGGAGGGAAGGAGTAAGGGAGAATGTGTCAGAGAAGAAGGATTTTACATTTGAGAAAGGGAAAGCAGTGATAGGAAGGGCACTGGGGCTGTCTCTGTAGCTAACATGCCAGACTCTGGCACCAGGTACTCAGTTTCTGTTCATTGTACTTGGATGTTTCTGATCAGCTGTGAAACAACAAATGCCCTTATTAAATAATCATTACTGTGTGTCAGCAGTTGGAGGGGGGTGATTAGAAACAAGAAACACTTTTGTTGCTCCCTCTCCTGAGAGACCCAGTTTAAAATTGCGTAGATCCCAGTGGGCAAAGGCCCTTGTGCTTAGCATAGGCTGAATGCTCCTCTGTCTAAACACTTTCTTCTGATGGCTGCACACGGCACCCTGCCTCTAGAAGAAGCTGCAGCTTCTAGACCTCGTTATTACTGTCTGAATGCATTTAACAGTGCAACCAGTGTTCCCTTTCCTTTGCCACAGTAATCTTGCTGCATGGAGCCCTCATCCACAGCATGACACTCCTCTGCCAGACACACAGTTCTTAGAAGAATACTGGTTTCATTTCCTGAGGTTAACTGGAGGAAGGTGGATTTTGGTGGAAAAGCTAAAAATAACTTTTTGCTTTTCTTGTTTAGCATACTGTGTTCTCTTAAAGGCCAAAATGTTTGATCTTTCCTCTGTAGAGGAGGAGGCTAGATACCAGTGGTACAGTTTTAATCAACAGTCACAGAAAGCTACCAATGAACAGTTTTGTTTTACTTACCACAGCACAAGGAACTGGACCTTGTGTAAGAGATGTAATTTTGCTATTTTATACGCAGTGTTGGTTTGTGCTGAAACATAAGCCACCATCACTTCTTCTGTAGTGCTGCAAGTGTCACCAGTGGCAGACATGCTGCTTTCACGTTGGGTTACACTCTGAACTCCCGCCTGAACTGAACTGAATCCTACAAAGTCCAGATTCTCTTCCTCGTATGACTCTAGGACTGCCCCAAAACAGAGGAACTAAGAACTAGTGGAATGGAAAGTGCCTTGATGTACTGAATCTGAGTTAGTGCACTTCATACCATCCTCACCTTAAGAAGTGCAAAAGCCTATAGGAAAATTAATGCCCTGGTTTTGAGTGCTGGTGAGTTCCTCAAGTGAATAAGCTTTCTGACCATTTCCTTTTCTTGTAGGCATTTTCTCAGCAAGTGCAAGATTTGGTCCATACCCCAAGATAGCAAGTAAGTTGTACCCAGTTCTAAAAAGAAAGGGCAAGAACAATAAGTGCTGACATTGTGAATTAATTTTATTTTCTATAATCTTTTTCTCTAATTATTATATCCTTTTCCTGTATGAATTGTTTTGGACCACTTACTCTCTCTCATAATAGGTAACCAGTTTTCAGTAGTTATAGAATCCACCTCTGTAATCCCTGTATGACTTCATATGTGGTTTTACATGTTCTGAGAAGACGTGATACACAATTTGTTATGTGATTAAAATTGAGCCAATAGCACACTGGCTTACAGTCTTCTATTAACAATGTTTTGTTATCTGTCTCTACAGTTGCTGGTGTCTTAGGTTTTGCCATTGGAAAGATTTCATACTTTGGAGAATGCAAAAAAAAGTTTCAGAAAATTGGTGTTGTACCATTTGGTCCGCAACAGAAAAGGTTCGTGCTTAGTTAAATTATTATGCCTAGGAAAAAATAGTCTAAAACAGAGTAAAAATTATATGCAGAAAAACTATGAGTTTAAATTCTGTGATCAGATCCTGAGGTACTACTTAAAGTCTTTGGCTATATATTGCAGTATTAGAAACTAGTACACATTCTTCAGAAAATGCAAATTAAACTCAGTGTAATCTGTTACTAGGATATCCATGATTTAAGTGAAATTATTGTTCTTTTAGGTGTGATGTGACAGCACTTACTAGCTCTCTTTTCATCTAGTATCATGCTGCTAATATTGTCCATGTTACCACTTGGGCCCTTTGAGTCTTCCTTTGGAACACAGATCAGCCCAAATATGCTACAGATTTTTTTATGATGTCCTCATATTTTAACAACAATTTCAGTCTCAACCCATATTGCAATGTCCCCTTTCTCTGTGGCTTTGCCCAATCTCATACTGTTGTGCCAAACCATGAAGAGCATGAACTGAGAGGGTATTTTTTCCACCTTGCACTTCTAACCATAATACAGATCTCAGTGGTTGGCTTCTGTCACCTGGTGCCGAGATTTAAAGGAAAACTTGACAACCCAATATGAGTTTTTACAGCAAGCTTCGGTTTATTGAGTTTCAGCATACATACTTAGAGTGTGGTTAATTAGGTAATGCATATTCTGTAACCGCATATTATTATTGGTTATTTGCTTCAACGCCCCAAGTCTGGCTATTTGCCCTATGTATGGATACATACTAACTTTGTCCAGTTTTCTATATCCTTATTGGTTCTTCCACATCCCTATCAGCAGCCTTATCCCAATGTTGCAGCAAGGCCATTGTGCTCTAAGTTGCTTATTGGCCAGAGAGTTGGCATCTGGGCATTAGCTAGCTGAGTACGGCTATTGTTAAGAAACAGCTTGTCTAAGTGTTAAGAAGCAGCTTGTCTAAGTCTGCATGTCCCTTTTCTATTAGCCAATTCCCCACAACCTGGCACGTCCATGCTTCAGTCATTGTTTTCTCACCTTCACATAAAGTTCTCCTTCGCATCAAATCAGACTCTGAGTTCCTTCTCAGCTCTTCCTTCTACTGCCTGTTATACCCTCCATTTTCAATATGGCTTCTGGTATAAACCTTTCACTCACAAAATACCTTGCCAAAAATCCTATCCAAAAAATCATTTTCCTTTGTCTTTCCAGATCTTTTCCCCAGACCAGCGTGAGCTTTCATGCCTGAATGCCTGAATGATAATGGAAATCGTCTTCATTGTTCTTCTGTTTCTCTACTGTATTCTTCCCACATGTAACAATTACTTGGTATTACACAAAGTGTTATACACCTTGCTCATAGACACAATGGCAAGGACTGTCTTGCTGCTTAGAAAATCCTCTTACATTTTTGCGATTGGTAGGAGGAGTACTTAATACTAATTAATGGGGGTTTATTGGCTGGGATATTTAGATGCCATGTTTTGCAGTTTATGTCCCATAAAGCAGTTACAAAAACTTGGGAGCACAGGCAAGAGATTCCTTCTTCAAGAACTTTTGCCATCATGCTATATGGTTGTATTAGAAGAAATCCAGCAAAATTCTTCAATGTTTTATTTGCTTTCAATATTGTAGGAAGTGTCATCATGTTTGCAAAGAATGTAAAGCAAAATTGGGATCGAATGAGAAAGAAGATTCAACTCCTTCAGCATCTTAGTCCCAGGTAGGCAACCTTGTAATTTAAAAAAAAATTAAAAAATTCTCATCTTATTTTCCATGGTGAATGGTATTCTTCTTTTGAACAATATAGTGAATATCATAGATTTTAAGAATGGATTAAAATCTCACCATTACTTAAGGAAATATTCGGTATCTGTGATTTCTGATTAATTCTGTTTCTTAATTTTTGTGTTACATACCTTTCATGCTACTTTTAAGCCCCCATCTCTGAGGAATTTTTTCTTTAGCAGTAGCAGAGTATTGCTGATTGACCTAAGTAGAATTAATTTGGATTGACTGCTTGTAGTAAAACAAATACAACTCCTTTCAATTTCCAACTTTATTTACTGAAGGATCAAATAATTATGGATTATGTTGATATTTAAAAATGCATTGAAATAATGACAATTAAAAGCAGACACAGCTGGGTTTGGGTTTTTTGCATTCAGTACTACACTTTGGCTAGAGCCTTAGTGGGGTAACATAAGAGTGGTGCCAGAGCAGCCTGCTGTGGTGGGGCAGGGGACACGGCTTGTGAGGTGTTTTCACCCCAGAAAGGGTGAAGTTCCCTTTGTGAAAAAGAAGGGTTTACAGGGTGGAAGGTAGGGGAGTGTTTAAAAGCACATGCACTCTATGAAAAACAGGCCAGCAGCTGGGTTTTTTAAGAATGTTTTCACACTTTCTGCGTGTGGTAAGCTGGCCTATGTTTCTTACAGGCAGGAGAATGTGTGAAAGTGTTTGCAAATAGCTTGGCTGCCTGCAAGGGAGGAGAGCAGACAGCCTGTTTGAAATCCTGCCATGTGAGTTTATGTGGCTAAGAACAGAAGTCTGATGCAGAAATTGTTTGATTGAGTCTGGTATATATTATGTAGGAATCTAGACAAGGATATTGATAATGGTCCCTTTCTTAATCTAAAACGCGTGCATATAGACAGTCTAGAAGGAGGAATATCCTATCAGAACCTGGTTACTTGCCCAGAAGAGAGGTTTTTATGGACCTTTACTATGCAACAATACATGCTAGCAGTGAGGATTGTCCTGAAAGAAGCCATTAGAATAAAGTCCTGATTTTAATCAACTCTGCCACTGGTTCAGCATTTTATATGAAGTGCTGCAAGTGCTCAGCCACTAGCAGAAAATGCACTTTGGCTTAGGCTCACCTAATAAGGGCTGTGCCAGAAGAGACAGTGCTTCTCTTGTGCCAGCTCTAGAGATCATGAAGTGAGTTGACTCTCCAGATCAGCTCTCTGCTCTATTTTGGTATGAGGAAAGGGGTGAAAAATCCCCAAAACATTCTGAAGGGTTTCTTGCTAGTGCCAGCATGAAGGAGGGAGTGAGCCAGACTTAGATGAACGAATGACACCCTAAATCCATTAGCAGTGATGAGTTTGATTAAGCTCTTGCACCAGTGTGCTGATTAACTGCTTTTGATGATTTTCTCTTAAATAAATGCTTATGTAGGCTCACTTCTGCCAGATAAGGACCCCAAAGCACATTTAATTGAGGATGGCCACTTACTAGCAATTACCTGTGTAGAGGAATCAAATATTTATGGCCAGATTTACCTCTGCTGCTTGTCAGATCCGCAGCTTGCTGAACCTTAAATCCAAATATATTTTGTTTTCCAGCCTTCCTCTGTGAGCTGACAATATTTTTTCTGGTGTGCAAGTACCAATTAGCTTTTAAAAAAATTCCAAATTGTCACAAACACAAAGGAGTCTTGCAGCTTTTTGAGGGGAAGAATCCAGGATGCCACAGGCCCTTCTCTTTGTTTTCTCCCTGTAATGGGTCCTGGAATTTCTGCTGTGGAACCTCTTCCCTGTTCCAGCTCACATATTCATCAAAGACCTCGATTGCTGCACATTTCAACAGCAGCTTAGGTCTTCTTGTTTGGCTTTTAAAAGGGCCTGAAAGCTTATTCAGAAGCTTAGTTAGAAAACAAATATAAGATAAATGTATTTCTTTTAAGTTTTAATTGCTGTAATGAAAAGGCATTCTATATGGGCCATTGTGGTATTTTGAATTTGTCAGAAATCAGTTTTGATGGATGGGTTTTAAAAACTTGGGGGAAAAAAAACCCATTATGTTGTTTTCTATATTGTTAAACTTCTTTTATGTAACAAAAATACTTAATTTAGCATGCTGTGCTCTAGAAATGTGCAGACACCCTGCTGAGCACATCTTGCCATTATCCATGCTCAGCATATGGTGCAAGCTCTGGCAGTGCCTAGGAAGACCACCCAGATAACTCCATTTGTGTTTATGAGTCCAAAGGTAATGTCTTTTATCTGCAGGGACTCTAGAGTGTTCTCAGAGAAATCACCAAGAAGCTCCATGTTTCACAGTGAAAGCAAGGTGCCACTCACATAAATAACAGGTCCTTTTATTCTATTTACAGATGTGGTGACCATGATAAAAACCTTATGGACCAGCTTCTCTCAAGGCACTTTCCTGCAGACTAGAAATAATAATTTTGTGATTCTAGCTCTTAGATTTAGTATAAACTGACTTCTCTGAAATCGCTGCATATTATTACATAGTTCTGTTTGTACTACATACCAGTTTCTTGTAACGCACTTTTTGAAATACACTCCTCTCTTCTCAGAACATGTTGGTTTATTTTCCTCTCTTCAGTGCAATTTAGCCTTTAGGGCTGAAAAGTTGTATTTGTCTATCGTATTTAGATGCTGGCAATACTTTGTGTAGCAGGCAAAGTGGTATATGTTGGAATGTGTGTCATCTATGTCAGACGGAAAAAGTGTGTGAGGATGTTTAAATGGTTTGCACAGTGAAGCAGCTGTTCAGTCTCTGAGCTGACCCCTTGGTTATGGAGTACTTTAAGAGTACTAAGTTCAGTATTGTCACACTGCAGTTACTGCACTGAATCAACTTCCAACAGGCCAGTTTTACACAAAGGTCCACTTTTCCAGGGATACCAGAAGTGTGTGCCACATCCATGAACAAGAACACACCTGGAATATTTTGGAAGAGTTTATGGTCTGCACAAAATCCAAGGCCACCAGATGTTGGAAAAAAACCCCAAACCCAGGTGGCACAAGTTCTCTATAAACAGCAGGACACACAGTCTTCCATGAAACATCTCAGGAAATCAAAAGCAGACATTTCCCCTAAACATAGTGATGGTTTTCCCATGGAAATAAGTGCACAGCTACTGAAAAGTTTGGGCTTCACTGTCAGTCAGTGAAGACTGTCTTCTGTGGGGTTTTTCTGTTTGCTTTCATACTATGCCTATGGTTAGTGCCCCCCTTTTGAACAAGCTTCTTGGGGCATCTTTACCTGGACACAAAGAGATTCAGCAAGCAAAATGTATAGTATGGAAAAGTATAATGTAACTATTAATTGCTTACTAAACACGTAATACATTCTGGGTTTAACAAAGTGATTAGACTGAATACTCAACTCCCTGATGAAGCACTTGGGTAGTTTTTCCTAGCCAGGCATCCACCAGGTAGAAGGGGAAGGGTTAGACTGACTAGACTCCCTGATCCCTTTTTTTCCCTGTAAGATTTTATACTTTTCTACTTGGTATTTAGCCTCTTGAATTCTTGAGCTACTAAGAACCTCTGTCTCAGCAGGGGCTTCAGTTTTACACTTGTTACCTTTCTACAGCATTTTTCCACAGCTCTTTCAATTGGAGTCAGGGAAACACAATGGTTCTGTGTCACAGCTGATGTTGTGTACAGGCAGGTCAGCCTTGGAGAGCCTTCCACAGGGGCTTTAGGGAGAGGGAGTTACACAACCACAGAGAAGTTGACCTCCTTTGTGAAAATAATGTAATTGTCATGGGTGTATGGTGATAGTCACCAAAACTTGTATGGTGACATGTCTTAGCTAATTCCCCTCCATCTGTCATCCACTGTCAAGATAACAGCAAGAAGCTGCACCAAAGTTAGTCATGCCAGGGTTATCTGAGGGCAGCCCTTACATCCAGGTGATGCTAAGGAGACTGATGCATGTGACAGAGGACCTTTCATGTCAGACTCTTAGAAATTGCTCTGTGGTCTGTGATACCTCTTGGGGTTACAAGTTAGCTACTGAACTTTGCTTTAAATGTAATTTTGGTTATTTTTTAGTTTCAATTACTCTTCTGTAGTAAATATACTCGCAAAAAAATTTGTCTCCTTTTTTTTCTAACTTTGTTTCCATACTTTGCAAAAGGCTGATCAGTTGATTGTGTGGATCTAAGTTCATGAGTTACTGTGATACAGGTATGAAAATAAGTTTGTGAATCTAAGACGTATTAGCACTAAATTTATGCATATCAAAGGAAAAAATGAGCAGAGCTAATGGGCAAACTGTTCCAAATGCAGCCTTTGTGTCAGGAAGCTTCTCGTCTCTGATCAGCGAAGGACAGGAGGGTGCACCCGTGAGGGATCTCCTTCTAGCAGGATCACTAGCCAGGGTGGGAGACAGGGTGAGCATTATGGTGATTCTTAGAGTTACTGAAAAACTAAGAGCCTTGCCCAAGGAAAGAAACCCCAGGTAGCTCATATCTAGAAATGGAGACTGAAACATATTCATGGGCAAAGAGCACAAGATTCCTGAGAAAACACACCTTTAAATTATTTTTATTACAGTATAGTGACTTTCTCTGCAGATGAATGGTAAAAAAACCCCTAAGAGTTGTAATGGATGCTTTTCCTGTTGTCTTTGATACACAGACTGTTTGAGAGCAATGGCACTTCCAACTTCTTGCATAGAAAAACCCCACTTACCTGAACTTCTAAGTGTTTCTTCTCATCTGTGTGTGTTTTGAGCATTCTGCAGCATGTGCTCAGGCACATCAGCAAGCTCAGGTATTTCAGAGCAAGAAAGGTCTTTAATACTTCCTCCCAGAGGCACATTTTAAACCTTTACTCAGCCTGCTGGAGGCTGAGCTCTGCCAGGGCTGGGCTGGACATGCCCAAGCTTACTTCCTTCTACACTGTCACATCTGTAATTCTGCAAAATACAAACAGAAAACCTTTCCCAGCAGCAAATGCTTGCCATTTACTCACTCCCATTCTACTGATCGGCTCCACAGGTCCGGTAGATCGTAGTAACCCCAGGCAGTGCTCTGCACCGTGCCAGGCACGGAGCCTGCCCGTGTCTCCTGGGTTGCCCCCGTGCTGCTGCACAGCTGGCGGCTCTGGCAGGTGGCTGATGGTTGTCAGACAGCTGCTCCGCCAGCCTGCATTCTCCCCTTGCACGCTGCTCTGCTTCTCCCGGCCCAGCGGGAGCTCTGGGGCCGCAGGGGCTCCCTGCTCACTGTGGCTCCTGGCCGCGGTGCAGCCTCACAGCGGGCTGACAGCTGCACGTGCTCTGCCACACAGAGGGGCACTGAGGAAAAATGAATGCACTCTTTTATAAAATCCTCAGGGGACCCTAAAAAACACACTTAGGTCTTCAAAGCAAACACAGCCATATACACTGACTGCATGACACTACCAGCAGAAATGTATCCTACTTATCATAGCTAAAATTATTTTCACATTGTTAATAATCCATCATTGATGTTTTGGCATCAGCTACTGTAACCAAATTCACCCTCACCTTTATCAGTTGCACTGTTTTAAAATGCTAGTTATCCTAAAATAGTTAACAATCGTATTTAAAGTACATAATTAAGCCAAACAATATTATTTATTTTGGCATTAGATTTACAAATAAACTAATTTTAGCTTCATAATTAAAATCTAATGCACTAGAAATGTGCTTCCTCTTTGAGTTAGTGGGAGTAGAAAAGAATGTGTATCATTCTGTGTAAGGAATTGATTGAAAATTTCAGGGATTAGAAGCTGTTCATGCAAAATTTCATATGCTGAAAATGAAATCCTACATCATCAGCAAACAACTGGAAAAACAGCAACACAAAGGTTATGCACTATGGATTTTTAATCCTGAATAATTTACTTCAAGTTTTGGCAAAGGAAATCTAACTCTCCATTTCTCCTTCATCTTAAGATTTTTTTCTCCTTTCAAGACTAAGTGAAAATTGTATTTGAATATCCATTGTATCAGATGATCAGACAGTATCTTTATCATACATCCTTTGTTTGGTTACTGCACCATCACATTATGAAAGTAGCTCATACCAGGCTCTTGCTTTTTAGTTTTGCAAAGATATGCTTCTGCTAGACAGAAGACATGATCTTAAACTATGTATTACCATTCTGCCATGTATCTTAAAATCTCAGGAAATTTTGTACTGCTCAATCAAAAAATTAACAGCAACTTGATAAAAATGAGTAAACACAGTAAGTATTAAAACACTAATACATACATAGCATTGTACCTAGTATTTATTAGTATTAAATAGAAAAAACAGAAACAAATACTTCAGATCATGACTGCTATTTACTGATTCTTTCAGTAGCTGTTAGATACAAAAACCTGCTTATTTTTCAGCAAGTCTTATAACCAAACAGTTACGCATTTCTGGTTTTGCTATATTGCTTGACTTTCATTAAATAAAAATACTAGTTGCTCATTTCCCTCATTATTTGGAAAGAAAGAATAATACACTTGATGGTCTTGTGAGCTGGAAATCTGTACCCTGGCCAAGGTCATTCACATGAAGACTCCCTGGTATTTCTTGGTTCAGGTTCTAATGCAGGTTAGATGCCTCAAAACTTTTGTATGGTGGTGGTGGTTCATGGCCGGTTCTTACATCAGCAAAAAAAATAGTAAAAATATAAACTTGAGGCATATCTGTGTCCAAGCCTGCACTGGCTTCACTGAACTAGCACAAACCCAGGGCAAGAGCCTGAAATGATAACGGGATGCAAATTGTCCCATTTGTTGCACTGAGTCTAAAATCCAAGGACTTGTGGATTTCTACAAACAAGTTAATAGGAAACTAAACTGCAAAAAATAAAGGGATATTTTTAGACCCCTGTTTCATAGAAGACATTAGAGAGAACTTATTCTGGTTGCGAGTCAGGAAGATTGGGCTGCAAACAAAGCCTTCTTATGGCAGGTCTGGTGTGTTTATGGGAGCCAAGGAACTGAGCTGGATGTGCCTCCTGCAGCTGGGCAAGGTCCTCTCTCAGGGCCACAAACAGGTCTTTTAGCTTCCAGCAAAGAGTGGACATGTGAGGATTTCTTCCTGAATCTTAAGGAGGCAAGAAAGTTGTGAGTTCAGTCTGGAATATTAATGATTTCCCCAGGTTTCCACAAATCTGCTTAGCTTTCATTAATCAAATCAAATCAAACCAAATCAAATCACTTTTAATTTACACTTTTCTCTTTCATGTAGCTGTGTTCCAAACAACTTCAGCACGAAAAATAACCCAGAAAGCTCAGATTAGTACTTACTTGGGGCTTTAAACATGCTAATTTGGGGAAACACAAAAGCATTCAGGGCCAGGATTTTTGGTAGAGCTTTACCAGCTATAAAAGAGCTGAGGCACATTTTTGCAACCCTCTTCTCTCTGTTCATGCATATTAGTAACAACTAACTTGGAAATAATGCTACCAGCTCCTTTGAACTGGCCTGCATATTTTTAAGAAATTGTGAAAATAATTATTTTACAGGTGGTTTTTTTTTAGAAACGTTCATAGTGAAGCATTCAGACTCCTTTCCTGGTGTTTGATTTAAGGTGTAAGAGTTAATTTTTTAATGTTATTTTTAATTTGAGGAAGAAAATTTACTTAGCTTTAAAATAAACACTGAGTTAATTTGCAATTATTGACAAATATACAGGTATGATGGCCTGTATGAAAACTTGAAGTATTTTTTAACACCATTGTTCTTTACATCTGGTCACATTGCTTCCAGCAACAGTAATCCTGCCATCAGCTCCAAGACACTTGGATTCAATTAAAAATTCCCAAAAATGATGGCAGTGCAGTATGAGCAAGCATGGGTGACTGGGTAGCTGCAATGAAACCATGAGACTGTAAAGACCCACGCTGAAAGAATGGGTACTAATGGAAGATAAGCAGGAAAAGGGAAGGAAGAAGATTGAATTCCCATGGCACTTTAGTGAATCAAGGGCTCAACATACATGTCACTGCAAACTGAATGTGACCCAACTCTGACAAAACATCAGTACCCAATACCTTACTAAATTAACAGCTATGATTGTGAACTCTCCTAATGTTTAATACGTATTAAGGATATGATGAAAGCCGAAGAATTTTAAATTGATTGATGGCAAGCCAAACTTGTTTCCAAGCACAAAAAAAGGTATGTCCTCTCAGAGATAGTAACTAGCTCCAACAGAATGAAAGTTTATATTAAATTTAAAAATCCTACCTGTACATGTTACCTCAAGCAGAACAACATTAATTGACATGCCTTTTATGTTCTCCTCTAAGAAAGGAAGAAAAATTCTAATACAATTTATATAGAGCACTGTGCTTGTCCACCCAAAAATATTAATGTGAGGCAAGACACTTTATGGGAAGCCACCATTGTAGGAATCTGCTCCACTATTATCATCTCAATTTTCTACCTCCTGTTGCTTGCATAACTGACAACTAAGAAACTTTGTGAATATTTTCATTATAAAGCTAATCAGCTTTGGAACTGCACATTGTAAACCACGGCAATGCAATTCTGGCAGACTGTGTATTTTCAGAGTTCACTCATCACAGCCATGAGAAGTATTCTCTACAAGGTAAATTTCTTATACAACTTCAAGATCATCCAATTAGCACATTAATTATTTCAGAAGATCAGCTTTTCTGAAAGCAATCTTCCCGTTTCGATTATTTTAAGTAGTATTTGGCTCTTTAGGCATCTTCCTCTTTCCCCTCTTTTTCCACCTCGTTTCAGCCATTTGCTCTGTACAACTACCCCCAATTAGCTTCTTATTTATGCTGTTCTGCTCCAATCCACTAAATCAATAAGGTCTTTGAGAACTTTCAACTTGGTAGGCAAGTTGTTTTTCAACTCCAACAAGGATGTCAGGAATGCTTTTATGCTACCAACTTCACCATGGTTTTTGCTCCCTTATAGCCCAAACACCCAAATAAACAATGCTGTGAGATGAAACTGCACAGGTGAGAACATGAAAATCCCTAAGTGAAAGCAACGTTTTGATTGAAACAGCAGGTGATGCAAAAAACCAGGAAATACTCTTCACAGTTTTCCCAATGTAGTTATTTTCTTACAGGGAATAATAACGAAGTATTCCATTGCTTGGGATCTCTTCTCCATAAACATGGGGGTTTTGTCATGACTTGCAAAAATTGAGAAATAAGGCCAAATATACAGAGCCTAACATTAACAATCAATATATTATTCAAGCTTTTACCAAAGTTTGTCAGGTTTAGCCTTCTGCACTTAAATGTAGCTGTTTTCAATACCTGCAGTTTCATTCAGTATTTTCTTTAGAAATTATTGTCTGTAGAAAGCCATTGTGGGCAAGTCAGAGTATCAGTCTAAAAATACAGGTGGCACCATGAAACAGTTTTGAAAAAGTTATAGTTACTTCTGTGTCTTGCTCAGCTCTTCAGCCCTTTTGCTCTCAATGGTTTAGTAGTATTGCTTATACAACAAACCAACCATGACAAGAAGTTCCCAGCATATCACTTTCAGACAAAGTGAGAGGTGAGTTCTACAGGTAACTTTTAATGCAAATCTTGAAAATTTGAGAAGATTCTGATATTCCCTTCTCAATACATGGGATTGCATTTATTTACATGTATTTTTACCTTTTGTTATACGTTCATATTACCAGTTACCCTTTTCATTCTTAAACAACAGCACAAATGGTTTATAGTCATGACACCTCACAATAGCCTTGTTTTCAATTTATGCAAAATTAAAAAAAAATTAAGCATAAATACATTTTTTAATCTTCTGGAAAGTCAGGATTTTCTCCTCATTTACTGATAGCTGTGTCTGGCAGAGCACAACACAGGTGCTGATACTCATGACTAATCTAGATGAAGTTCAAGTTCGCTGACGAGGTAATTTTCTTCAGCTCTTCATTTGACTCTTACTCATCCCAGGTATCTCCATATTTGTTTACTTTAACTAAAGAAAAGAAAAAACAAAAGTAGTCACGTGATAGTTTAACTGCAAAAGTTTATCATGTACAGTGCCAAAAGTATAATGAAGTGCATTGTCATCTGAAGTGGTGTGTGGGGAGAGTGTCAGTCACAGCACAACAGACATCTAATTAAAGCTACTTTTGAATAAATGGGGAGAAGAGTTTGTTAATCATTTTACCTTAATGAATTAATATTCAATCAGGAGGCCTACTGTGCTAATTCCTGGTCTACAGAATTGCTAATTACTTTGAAACAAACGTAACATGTGGATGAAACAAAGACAATTGGAGGAAACAGGCAAGGAATGTTACAATAAATAATGAGGCTACATAATCTGGTTACGTGCACAGTTGGATGGATTCAGGATAGTTAAAAACACAAAGACAAACAAACAGAAATCAGTAATCCCTACTAGGAAACTACTCAGCCATTATTATTTGGCAGTTTCCTTCACCATAGGAGTGAGTCAGTGAGGAAAAAAGCCAGGGTACTAGTCTAACAGCTTTGTTCAAAAGTGTGTCACTTAACTGAACAACAACCAGAAAGTGAAAACAGGCTCTCTTGAAAGTGAGTTGCAAAGTCCTCTGTAACTGACTGCCATCACTGAAAAGGTTAAGGATGGCTGTACTTGATCCAATAGGAATGCTGACACTAGTCAGGCACCCCTTTATGATCTCCTTGCAAGTTAATTACTAAGCTCACCGTTTATTACTAACTGTGCAGCAGAACAAGTGGAATAGAGCAAAATGCCTGCTCCTTGTCTCAGTGAGCTATCAGCAAACTGAGCATAATGCCCTGACAAATCTCTTTGGAGTGACTGATATTGGCAGTGAAACAAAATGAGAAGCTCTCTCAAAGTACGATTTGATTTCCATTTCTATTAACCATGGCAGCTGAACAGGCTGCACTCATTCCCTGGAAAATGGGCCAGTCTAGATCACTATGCAGATGCACGTTTTTGTGCTGCTGCAAGGAAGGGAGAAGGCACTGGCAGATGGAAGTTAGGGATTGCTTAATGCTGGTTTAAACATGGTTGGGTATCCTTTCTGTCCTTGCAAGGAAGGGCAGAAACCACTGTCTCTTATTTGCTAGGGACCCAGAGATAAGAGGATGAACCAAGGGGTGGTGACTCAGAAAGTATGAACAGGCACACAGCAAGTAACATATCCAGTACAACACAAGAAGCTAAATCGGATCTTAGCCTGCAACATCAGTGTAATCCCAGAACTGCAGATTTAAATGCACTTGCATGTGTAAACCATTCCTGAATTTTTGTATTCCCTCCTTATTCTTTTTCCCTAAAAATGCTTTAAAAGGTCTATTTACAAATCTCATGCACTGCTCAGTTTTATTCTCAAAGCCCAAGTACAGTCTTCAAATGGAACACAGAAATATAACAGAAAGAATACAGTATTTGGTCAACATTTTATAGAGGTTTTTTATAGACCTCAAGTACCTAAAAATAAAGTAACAAATTCATATTCTCATTTCACAGACACAGCATTTGCCATGGAATATGGCAAAGTTTTCAGAATGCTGCTTAACATTTCTGTGTATGGTTTTCAAGTGACATTTCTAGGCTTTCTATTTGTGAAGAAGTCTCTTGAAAAAGCACATTGTATAAATCCATGAAGTGTCAGCCGATGGAATTTGAAAGCAATCTGAAACCACAGTTTCAATAATTTTTTCATGTCTCATTGGGCACAGTCACATGATAAGAGAAAAAGCCTTTTATCCTTGAAATAACAGATTAAAATCATTACACAAAAATGATTTATCATTTTTCTTTCAAGACTGCAGATCTGTCCAAAGATAGATGATCTGCAGAAAGTAATTCACAAGCATCAAATAGACTGACACTCTTAAGCAACACTGTTCCAAAGTTCAATATTACTGCTTCAGAACTTTTTGCTTTAACACACTCTTCTATACTTATTCTCACCCATTATGCCAAATAGGAGACAATGACTATTCCTGCAAGTCTTGTTGCAACATGGCTGACAAGGCTGGGCACTGCATGCAAACCCAGACAATTCAAGGTGACTAGTCCAGCAGTGTGTTAAATAGTAAAACATTCCTCTTGCTACAATCATTTTCACAGATGCCACATTAACTTAAAAAAGTTCTACAGCAAGCAATTATGAATTGCTTCTGTGTCTCCTTTTCAAAAAACTGATTGAGTCAAAAAGTTGTCTGAATAGCGTCTTATTCTTCAGGACATTGCATTCTTATTTTGCTCTATAAAGTTTTCTTTTTCACTGTGAAAACAAATCTCAATATTGCTGCCAAATACCATTTCCTTCCTCTGGGTTTTAATGTAGAAAATGAACCTCTACAAACAATGCCTCTATAGAAATCCACTAATTCCACATGAAACAATTCACAAAAATAAATACCCTCCCCTTCAAACCATCAACCATGTGCTCTATTTTGAGAGAACAATGCTATCTAAAACACACCCCCCTCCCATAGCTAAAACTCTTTGGTATAGCTCTGAGTTCAGAGAATTCTTTGTTGAAAGAGGTTGCTCGATATACTCAATCAAGCAAAACTTACAAGCTTTTCAGTCTGGCACTAAGCAACATGACTAAAGAAAGGGAATTATAATTTTCTACTGGATTATCAAAATCTTTAAAAAAATAATTAATCCAAAATAGGAAACTACAGACCAAATGTATCACATATGAGATAACTGCAGATACTCTAAATATAAATTGCTTAAAAGGTATGGAGAATGAACCTTTGTGTTTGCAACCATTTTTAACATTATGGCAAATATTTTAATTTGGCAAGTACTTCTGTAAAACAGTATATCACCTTCCTTAGCTGGTTTTTCTTGTGAAAACTTGCTTGGAGTTTCTGCCTTTGGTGGTAGCATTACATCATACGTCCCTCTGTGTTTATTCCTTAATTCTTCATATGTGATGCCTTTTTTTTTACGACTTTCTTCTGGAATTGGTGCAGGTTCTGAAAACAAAACAGAGAAAAATACTAAATATGGCATAACACACCAAAATTTGGCTTCAACATGTTCTAGAATACCAGTTAATTACTGCTCAATCCCAAATGAAAAGGAGCATGACAGCTGCAATTCTACATACAACAGTGAATGTATAAGGTCTTCAAGTAATCCATTCCTTTTACCCTTTTAATTTTGTCAAACTGCTTTGAAACACTGGCAGTTAATTAATTTTCTTCATTTTACCAAATGGAAATTCTAACAACCATGTGGTAGTTGATGGACAAAATGGTTCTGGTCACTTTATCTAAAATTTATGATAATTATACATTTGAGATATATAATATATGATTTCTGAAATCTAGGTGAAGCTCAAGGGTTTGCATTAAGGCTTTAAATTTTGCTTTCAGAGAATTAGGACAGCATCTATCATACGTTGCCTGATAAACATTTGACCCTTTTGTCTATATTTATAATGCAGAATCTTGGTTATATAATAAAGGTTTTACCAACTATTGATATTTGTGATGAAATGCACTAACAATTTTCCTGACACATTTACATCTGATACTTTCATGTAATTATAACCAAGTTGCATGAAAGGGCTTTTTTAGTGAAATAAAACATTTTTCATAGAGACGTTAAAAAAAATCCAACTAATTCAAAGTACAAAACTCTGCATTTGACAGTAACTTCCTCCTTTGTGTAGCAGAGACACCTGAATTCAGAATCCTGTGTTTGCCCTGCAATAGCTGAGGACAGTTCATACTGGAAGGATGGGAACAGCTGCATAGTACAGTACTTGAAAACCATTTTAGTTCTCTTTGAGAAAATCAGACTGTTGGTGGACAGAACACAATATCCATTCCACTCCCAGGAGACACAAATGTTTGTCACATTATGAAAAAATTTTAAAAAAGTTTAATGTCACAGATTTACAGCAACATCCAGTCACAGTCCCACGGATGGTGGAACTGCAATCACCCTGGAAGGGCCAGCAGGCAATTGGTAGGCTGTGGTTTATTCAGTACAATGAAGGGATGCCATATTCACCCTTTTTTCAATCAAAGAGAACTTTCAGTCAGACTGAGTTTTTTACACAACAGTTTAGTTCCACAACAGATTACACCTTGTAAGTTAATTCAGGATCTTTACTTGCAATTAGAGCTAGATAACATGAGAAAACCCTGAAGTTTGCAGTTAGAACACAAATTAAAATATGTATTTATGTTCTGTGTAAAAACAATTATTGTAATTCTTTAAGCTCTTTCAGTCAAAATCACTATATTGTGCCATGTGTGTTTGCACAGGGTGAGAATATAGTTTAGTAAGAGCAGTATCTAAAAGCAAGGCAAGAGTCTTTGCAGTACAGACTGCTAAATACTGAGACTCACCTTGAACAGTGTAATCAGTAATTCCTGTAGGTGAAGATTCATTCAGGGAAGCACTGAATGGAATAGGTTCATAACTTGAGAGGGCTCTATCTGTTGAGCTGAAATCATCTGAATAGCTAGAAGAAGGTGAGAATCCAGCCCTTGGAGAAGAAGACTCAGTAAATGACTGAGAAGGTGTGTCTGAAAATTCAGATTTCCGACTGGAACGGCTAGAAAAGAATACAACTAAATATGAAATACAAAAATATTAAAGTTAAAAATTGAATTATAAGATTAACAATACTTGCAGTTCAAGAAAATGTTCCTTCGTTTTAAACAGTTTAGTTTCCAACTGAATCATATTTTAAAAAGTTTGGAATGTGTTGGGTGTTTTCTTTACATTGCAAAGATTTCTAGAGTCACTTCCCCAACATTCTTCCCTTCCTCACAGAATCTTAGCTCATACCTGAAAACCTCTAGAATAGGAGAGAAAAGAGACAAAGCATATTGCACTTTACAAGACTAAAGTTACAATCCTTTTCCCCAAGGAATCTTGAGACAAAAACATCCCACATCAGACACAAATAGTACAGTGTGTGCCCACAGTGGTAGTATGAACTATAGTTAATTTTAGAAGTATTTTAGGAAGAATTTGGTATGTAAAACTCTTCATCATTAGAAGGTGCTGTAATTGATCAGTACTGAACAGCAGAAGAAGAATGAACAGCCATCCTGGGGAAATTAAATTATGAAAATCATTCAAATTGCTGAATTCTGCAGAAATATTAATGAATTTTCTCTTGAAAGAGAAAGGTAATATCATATAAAGGATATTCTGGAAACAGGTGCCAGATATTCTAAAGTATTTGCTATATTCTTAAAACGGCCTTGCAGGCCACTACATAACATGTCCCTCTATTGGAAATGCCACCACTTGGTGCCACTAGAACATCTCTAGACTATTTATTAATTTTTCACATTTAAGTTCTACTTAGCTGTACTTCTATCTTCTATGAAAAACATTCTGAATTAGTCTTTAATTCTCATAATAAACATACAGAGCAAAACCATTATATTGCCTCAATTATGTTTTTAAAATATATGCAAATACAATTTTAAAGAACTACCTAATTTTTTAGCTCCATATAACTTTTTAACTGCAAATCAAATTACCAAACTACCTAGGAAAATGTACTGATTTCTATTGCTGGCATAAAAGGGTAGTGTGTATGGATAATAATGCAATTGAAATAAATTTAAATTATTCATTCAATGAAGAAAAAGGAATTTATCACTCAGGAAGTAAAGCTTCACAGATACAAATGGGCCATTAATGGTTGAAGAGATGTATTGGTGCAACAGATGATGGCACTTAAACAAGGTCTCATGTAAACACAGTTAATGAGCATGACAATTTCATATTAGAAACTAGAGGGGGGTGAAGGGACAAGTCCAACTCCAGCTCATTCTATACAGTAAGCGTATGAAGTGGTAATTCCTAAATTATGTTTTATGTCGTAAAATCATAAACATTTCAGAATAAAGGTAAATTTTGCAGACAAAATAAAAACTGTCATATATCTGAATTTATAATGTAATTAAGAATTTAAGCAAATCCTTTATAAACATTTAACAAATCTCAGCACATACATAGGAGGACTACTACTCACTATCCAAACACTATTCTCCCAGTTTTGAATCAAGGGTTTAAGTGACATATTCTGAAAGCAGCTTGCAATTAAAAACCAGTTGAAGTAGAAAACATTCTGGAAGAAAACAGGAAATAGTTTTAAGAACCTGATGAGTTTCTCATATGCACAGCATAATGCTGTTACAGATGTAAAGGATTTAAACAAACAGCAGTAAGTTTGACCACCATGCTTCTTCCTGCACTGATATTGTTTACTGATCTCTTTCCTTTGATAAACACTGAAATCATTTCCACCCTTTTCCTACTTCAATCAAACTAAAGTATGGGAAAAACTTCCAGAATGTAACACTATTTTATTTCAGTTAATTTAGTTCACTTCTAAACACAACTTATGCTGTCACCCTTCTGTAACTGAATTCCATGGGAAACACTCTAAATTTTACAAGGAATAGAGTTTGCTAAATAAAATGTTTATTTTTCTACTCCTCAAAGTGATCAGTTGTATGTAAAGAGCTCAAAATACATATTTTATAGCTTGCCAACTGATATGGATACAGATTCCTGAAAGCAGTAGATTTGAGGTAATGGGGAATGAGCGAAGGTGCAGCTCTGAGGGTCTTTGAAAGCTGCAAAAGTAGTATTCATCTGTTAGTGTTTAAAATACACTATTCAAAAATATGTTTTAAATTTAAAAGAGAATTAAATTCTTACTTAGGTGAACTATGTCTCTGAGCTTGTCGTAGAACATCTCCTATTGGGGAATCCTTCAGTTTCTTAAATTTCTCGCTACAGATTGGCAAGTAGGATATCTTTCCAGCCAGGTATCCACACATTCCAGCAACTTTTTAAAAAGAAAAAAAAAGTGGGTTTATATGCTGTACTGTAATGTCCAACATAGCTTTAAAAAATAATTTCAGATAAATCATGTAGTACCTTGACTATAACAAAGACAACCAGTTTAGATCTAAACCAAAAACATGCAGTAATCATCTCTGCTTCTTCTGCAGACAAAGAGTACTAAAACCAAATGCGACAGCTGAACAGAGACAGAAAGCAATGATTTAGACATGGCGTGAGCATCAGATGATTGCAGCTAATACTTGATGAATGAAAAGTGGCAAAAAAAGAAAAATAATTGCATCATTTTTTCCCAAGATCCAGAAATCACAATTAACTATCAAACATGATAAACCAGACAGAAATAAATACAGGAAGTAAATTCTGCTCATTTAATCCATCAGTCAGATCCTGAAAGGCTTTCACTAGTATGAAGAGAGGTCTAAATAAACCCAGCATTAGGCTCAGTATCTTCTGAAAAGGATTCTTTGATTTGGCTGCCAGAGGGCAAACAACTGAATTATCGGAACCCTTGCAATCACTAAGCAAACACTTTCAATTTAGTGCATGAGCTATTTCCATCTGCTGCACAGAACATAAGAATAAATTGTCAAGATAGCTCTTTCTGGACTTGAAACTTATGATTTCCATCAATTGGTTCCTTCAAATTTTATGATTGGGTCAGTGGAGTATGAAGGATTCTGTGGGAATTAACAGTTTTGTTGTCGACTTTGTAGGAGAAAATGACCAGACCCTTCTTTCATGTGCAATGAGTACTTCCTAAATATAAAGACTAAAAAGTCTGAATTATCTTTAAATCAGGAAAGAGTTAATTACCAGTAACATTAATCCTCTGCAGTTCTCAACTGTAGATTACATTGCCTGGCAATCAATATAAAAGGGGATTTTACCCTAGCCTGCTGTACTGGTACTGAAATTGCAACTCCTGTTCTAATGTCCTATTTTCAAAAGAAGGTTTGAAGTCCTTTCCCAAGGGAAAAGAGAAGAACAGCCACATCTATGAGTGAAGTTTATGGATGAGGAATACAAAAGTTTAGCTGTCTAACAGGTTAAAAAACAAACCACCTCGAATACAATACATATGAGCAAAGAGAAAAATTACAAGCCCTTAAGTCAGCCTAAGAAGAATTCAAACTAAACATTTAGCAAAATAAAGCTTACAAGAAAAGCTGATTAATCTTTTGCATAAATTACAAAGAGAAAGTCTCTTTTTCTTGAGGCTTTCTAGTCAAGAAAAGGGGAAGTAGCTCCCTGGAAGATGTTTCACTCAAAGTAGTTATTGGCTAAAGTATTTGGTTTATTTTATTACAGAATTAACAGCCAGATGATCCACATTTTTGAAGCTAGCACAGTAAATTAGATATTGCTGTTCTTTGCTTCTTCTGTATTCACTGTGATAAGATCATAGAGAAGGTGATTAGACATGGCCAGGTCCCATGCAGACTAACAAGAAGTACATACAGAGACATATGAATTCTTCCCTGCTTTGTCAGAGGGAGCACCAATAGCTCTGTGCTGTGTTGAAAGGGATGCTGTCAATGTACTATATCAGCCATTACTAACTAGAAGTTTCAGGAAATTATCAGAGTACCTAGGAAACTACTGAGAAAAGCATAGTAATTCCTATAGGCAGAACATCCTGGCCAGCCCAGCTGCACCTTCTTTTTTCCTGATTTCAAAAAATAAGGTCTGTTAAATAAGAAGAATGTGGCCCTTATGTGTAGGAGTGATTGGGGAAATAGCAGTTCTATTATTTATTAGAAATGTTTGTGTTATACCATTGTTTGGTGTTCAAAGAAAGCAAGCAGAATTTAGCATAAACAACTGGGAGCCCTAGTCTCTCACATTCATTTATCTGCTTAAACAACACTTCCTCAACCACAAATCATGGGGTTTACCCTCTTCCCACTGAAGTAAACTAGCTGTATCTGTGTAGATTGGCAAGATGGCAACTTCCTGTTTTACTGTCCTGTATTACATTGAAAAGGTTAATTTATTAATTTAATAATTTATTTTTGATTATACTTAATCCAAAAATCATTCAGGCGAAATTGCTGTTTTCCTACAATTGTACATACAAAATGTCCAGGAAAAAAAAAGTAATTAAAATAGCCTGAATGGGACACGTGAGACACATGAATAAGGACCTTCAAATTAGGAAGGGAGGGGTGGGTGTACTCTGGCAATGTAATTTAAAGTAAGGTTGTACAGTATCTACTTACAATGTTTTTATCTTAAATGATTATGTTACATTTACCAAGCAGTTTTATACAAAGCTTATAAACAAAAGTTGTCCAAAATGTGCAGTATAAATTCAGATGGTAAATATATCCCTCAATAATGAAACCGCTTGGGCTGCAAGTTCTAACCCTGCTACCATGAGCAGGGATGCCTCCCACTAAACCTGGCTGCTCAAGGCCCCATCCAACCTGGTCTTGAACACTTGCAGGAATGAAGCATCCACAACTTCTCTGGACAACCTGTTCAGTGCCTCACCACCCTCAGAAAAGGATTTCTTCCTAACATCTAATCTAAATCTCACCTCTTTTTGTTTAATACCATTTCCCCTTGTCCTATCACTATCCGTCTGTGTAAAATCTCTCTCTTTTTACAAGCCTGGTACTGAGAGGCCACAGTGAGATCTCCCTACAGCCTTCTCTTCTCCAGGCTGAACAACCCAGCTCTCTCAGCCTGTCTTCATGGGAGAGCTGCTCCAGCCCTCTGATCATCTTTGTGGCCTCCTCTGGATCTGCTCTAATATGTCCATGTCTTTCTCGTGCTGAGGAGCCCAGACCTGGACACAGTACTTCAGGTGGGGTCTCACCAGGGCAGAGTAGAGGGGAAGAATCACTGTCCTCAACCTGTTTGTGATGCAGCCCACGATGCCATTGGCCTTCTGGGCTGTGAGAGCACACTGATGGGTCATGGCCACATTTTCATCCACAAGAACCCCCAAGTCCTTCTGGTCAGGGCTGCTCTCAATGACATCTCCCAGTCTGGGCTCATGTCTGGGATTGCCCTGACCCAGGTGTAGCACCTTGCACCTGGACTTGCTGAACCTCTTGAGGTTGCCATGGGCTCACTTCTCAAGTTTGTCCAGGTCCCCCTGGATGACATCCCTTCCTTCTGCTGTGTCACCTGCACTGCTCAGCTTTGTGTCATCTGAAAACTTGCTGAAGGTGCTCTGGATCTCATTGTCTGTGTCAATGATAAAGATATTGAAGAGCATCAATCCCAAAACAGAGCCCTGAGGAATACCTCTTGTCACCAGCCTCCACCACTGAGCCATAGACCACAGCTCTCTCTGGCTGTGTCCATCCAGCCAAATTCCTTATTCATTGAATAGTCCATCCTTCAAACCCATCGCTCCAATTTGGAAAGAATGATGTCATGTGGGACCTTGTCAAAAGCCTTGCAGCTCTATCTCTTGATATTGAATAGATTCTTGAGGTATGTGATGAAGTAGCATAACAAAAACGTTGATGACTGATAGAACTAACTGCAGGAAGGTTACTCACCGGATATCTCAGATAACTTACTCCTATCTTCTGGCACATTTGTACCAATGTAAGCATGATACTCTGAGTGCCAGATTCTTCCCCTGAGACTTAGTAATTCTGACTGTACACACAAATGGGGGGACAAGACGCTGGAGAGCAATCCCGTGGAGAAAGAACTGGGTGTTTGGGTTGTGGGCAAGTTGAATGAGTCAGCAGTGTCCTGCAGCCAAAAGGACCAACTGTGTCCAGGGGTGCACCAAGCACAGCATTACCAGCTGGTCAAGGTAAGCGATTGTCCCACTCTATACTATACTGGTGCAGCCCCAGCTCAAGTACTGTGTGCAGTTTTGGACACCTCAATACATGAAGGACATCAAAGTCCTGCAATGCGTCCAGAGAAGAGTGACCAAGATGGTGAAAGGTCTCAAGGACCAAGCTTACAAGTTCACTTGGTTTGCTCAGCCTGCAGAAGGATGAGGGATGACCTCATCACAGTCTAAACCTTCAGCTTCCTCAAGATAGGCAGTGGAGGGAGAGGTGTTGATCTCCTCTCTTTAGGGACCAGCAATGGGTATGAAGCTGCATCAGGAAAGCTCATATTGGGCATTAGGAAAGGGTTCTTCACTGAGAGGGCTGTCAGGCACTGGAACAGGCTCCCCAGGGAAGTGGGCACAGCACCAAGCCTCTTAGGGCTCGAGGAGCATCTAGAAAACACTCTTAGTCACAGGGTTTAGTTTTAGGTAGTTCTTTTAGGAGCAGGGAGTTTGGACTCTCTGGTCCTTTTAGGGCCCTGCCAACTTGAGCCACAGTGAATTAGCCAGCCAGTCTCAGGGAAATCACATCTCCTAAGAGACTCCAGAACACAAAGCATGAATACAAGCTGAATTTATACGTAGCTTTTACTTACATGCAACTTTAATAAAAGAGCCAAATCTTGAGCTATCTCTTAGAACACCTGAAAATGAGGATGAAATCAGATATTAAGATATATATTACATAAGATATATGTAATCAGGCATTAAGAATTAAGTTGAAAAACCCCAACTGTAGTTATGTTTGTAGGTAGCAGGTTACTCTTTTACACTTCATGTTAAAGAAAAATAAAAAACCCCTAACATCTGAATTCCCCATAAAAATTAAAAAATGTAGGAATTATCTCTTTAATCATATTTAATCGCAGTGTCACTACACACTGCAGAACATACTGTTTTATAATCAGTGAGATATTGCACATGAACATGATTTTAAGTTCAGCTCCTTCTTTATGATGAGGAACTGCAAATCATGTAGCTGCAGAGTCTGAATGTCTTTTAGTTACAAGTAGATTGGACATTATATTATCACACTAACTTTCTTAACAGCAAAAATATATTCCATCTGAGCATATCCAAATGAAACCAAAGTATTTTTACACTTTACCTTTTCTAATTAAGAGACTAGTACCAAGCATGCTCACTGCTGCCAAAGGAAAAGCTGTGAAGAAGAAAAAGAAGCTGCTTAAAATACAATTTTCAGTATTTTCAACCATATTCAACAAAATATGCAATAAAATGAGTTGCTATGCCTTCCTATGCTCATTTGTATAAGAGTATATAAGTATATATATCTATAATTAACGAATTGTATATAAATTATCAACAAACATTCTCAATTCCAGTTTCTAAGATCTACTACAAATTATGTGGTACTAGTTAATGAGTCATCCTGCCTACATTCTACTTCATGCTTCCTAAAATACAAAAGCCAGTGTCAGATGGAATAAAGCTCTCCAGACAGGACTCCAGGTCTAGCTACAACTGCTGCAGCATCAGGGTGCAGACCTTTAAGCTAGTGAGGCATACACAGATCTTCACAATGGAAGGAAGTTATATAGAGGCCAGTGCCTCTAAAAACTTTTTATAACCAAAACTCTTGACATTTTAACGTAAGAACTCTGGAAAAAGTTTAAGTCTTACAGAGCTATAAATCAGATTGATTAAAATTAGGTAACATTTTATCCACCAGCAAAATTAAAAACAGGGCAGTTTTTTCTGTAGCTTACAGATCAAATTATACAATGTGGGGTTAGGGTCAGGAATGAGCTACATTGCCAAGAAGCAGAAGGGCTCAGGAACAAACAATTCTCTCCCCTCTTTGTCTTCCAGAAGAGAGACTATCAATAAACCATAAACAATCATTTTACCACTAATGGACCTGCCTCTTTTCACTAATAAATTATATAGAAAATGGCTAAGTTTTAGCAAATATGCTGAGGATTTCCAAGTATTTGCGTAAAAGTGGATGAGGAGAATGCCAAAGGAATGCAGAAAGACAAAGCAGAACTTTGAATCATTAATTCAAAATCACAGTGCCTTAGGAGCTGCCCCTGAAAACACTGGCTTCCGTGAGAAATCAGAGCTCCAGTGTGCTAAAATTAGCAAACCAGCTGCTAAATTCTTCATCTGCCCTGGTTTTTGCCAAGCCACCTACCAGCATCAGGAATAACCTACTAGTGAGTGAAAAAACAGTAGGTAACCGTCACATCAGACGGCTTGTCCAAACCTCGTGACCAGGTGTACAAAAATCGAGTATACCTTGAACCTTTGAATTGCACAGACTATACCCAAACATCTGGCTATGCACAGACACAGCATTTTCTCCAGAAGTTGAACCTAGTGACTACTTATATATTGTTTTCTTCACAAGTCTCTATAAAGAGGAAAAGCAATGGTTATATTATTTTATTCCTGAATACTAAAGAGAACAGTAAAAATTGAAAATAAAAATGCAGGAATAACAAAAAGAAAAATTTTTCTTTATTAATGAGTAAAACAAATGAGACTCTTTAATCAGATCTATTTTAAGACTTTTAATAAGCACATTAACTTAAATATGAAGAGATCTTGTTATAAAGCATGAAATGTAGAAATTATTGTGCACCATTTATGAAACTCCTGTCCTAAAAGCTCTTGGTAAAGATAAATACTAGACGGATCAGCATTTACTGGGATGCAATTCTAGAGCATGTGAAGCTTCTTAATGCACTGTTGTGTTATATTGACCCAGGCCTTCCAAAATGCCTCAGATAACAGCAAAAGCTAAGGGTGGAAGCAAAGCAACCAAGCTCACCAGCAAAGTGAACTTACCTCTGTACCGGAAACTCTCTTCAGCACATTCCTTGAGGAGTCTTCTTTCCTCCTCGGTCGGAACATAAGACTTGGGTATTTCCCTCTTTCATTAGAGAAATAAATTAGAAAAGAATGGATTAAAGAACATTTTGGGCGCATTTTTCAATCAAAAAACTTAACGTCTAACTTTCATATCTTGTAGTTTCTGCACTTTCACCCAGCTATACTTAAGAAACCAGTGCCTTTTGTACATAAATGTCACATCAAATATATAATTAAACAAATACAATGCTTCTAAAAATGACATGAGAGAGCAGAAAATACTTTGTGCATAATCAGATCCCAACTTAGCTCAGTCCTTTTACTTCAGAAAAGCCTGCTTTGGTCCCTCCAACCAGCCTTCCAAATAGCTGAAATCTGACAGGTCATTAAGTACCTTTTCAAGCATTTCTCAGGGTTTCAGTGACACAGGGTAGGGTGTTGGTTCACACCGATGCAATTCAGCAGAGCTGACCAGCTGTTTCGCCAGCGTGTGAGAGGTTTGTGTGGAGCTATGGAGGTGCCTGACCCTCTCCCACCGTGAGAGCTGTGCCGCTGGGCACGCTGCCAGACACACCAGCTGGCCAGGAGAAGGACAGTGGTGAGAAGGCTATCGGCAACAGGGGAGCAGAGAGTTACAGAATCAATTAGGTTGGAAAAGACCTCTGGGATCATCCAGGACTGACCACCACCTTCTCAACTAGACAGTGGCACTAAGTGGCATGTCCAGTTTTTCCTTAAATACCACCAGGGATGGTGACTCCACCACCTTCCTGAGCAGTCCATTCCAATATCTAATGACTCCTTCTGTGAAAAAATTCCTTCTAATGTCCAATCTAAACCTCCCCTGGCGCAGCTTTATACTACGCTCTCTTGTCCAATCGCTGGTTGCCTGGGAGAAGAGGCGATCCGATCCCCACCTGGTTACAGCCCCCCTTCAGGCAGCTGTAGACAGTGATAAGGTCTCGCTGAGTCTCCTTTTCTCCACGCTGAGCACCTGCAGCTCCCACAACCACTTCTCGTAAGACTTGTACTCCAGACCCTTCACCAGCTCCGCTGCCCTTCTCTAGTCACGCTCCAGCACCTCAGTGTCCCTCCTGAATTTAGCAGCCCAAATCCCAACGCAGCACTTGAGGTGTGGCCTCACCTCAAGCGAGGCCGAGTACAGGGGGATGGTCACTTCCCTGGTCCTGACGCCACGCTATTGCTGATACAGGCCAGGATACCACTGGTACCTGAGCACGCTGCTGGCTCACGGTCAGACACGAACACCTCCTTACCTCCTGCCAGGACCCCCACCCGGCCCCCGAGAGGCCTCAAGGGCACCGTCCCCGTAGGGAGCTCAGGGCAGGGGCGGCCGAGCAGCTGGCAGGAATCCCCTTTCCCCGGCCCGAGCCCGCGGCCTCGCCCCCCGCAGAGCCGCCCCCAGCCCCGCCGCGTTCCCCCGCGGCAGCGACGCCGAGGCAGCGCAGTTACCTGGGCCGTGTCGCCCCCGGGGCCGGGGCCCTGCCCGGCCTCCATGGCCGCCGTGACCCGGAACTGCGCGGCGGCGCGGGGCGCAGCGCGCACGCGCGGAGCCGTGAGGCGGCGGGGCGGGCGGGGCGGGCGGCGCTGGGGCGGCCCGTGTGCTTGGGAAAGGGTAGAGAAACCTTTGGTTTGGCCGTGCCTACCTCCGGCTGTAGGTACGTTACCCGCAGGTTTGTTCGTAGCGTGCTAAAGATGCGCGGCCAGAATTTCCTAGAAAGAAAGGGTTGCCTGAAAAAAGGGCTTTTCTGAATCAGGACTGAGCAAGGGCCTGGTGGGGAACTCTGAGCTCGAAAGTGGTATAAATTTGGTGGTTAGCACTGTCTTGAACTGGAAGACTGGAAAGTTGTGTGCTTGCTTCTAGCAGCACACTAGTGGAAATGGCAGCTTTAGCGGGTGCATGTAGTTTATGAGAAATCAGAAAAAGCTGAGGAAAAAAATAAAAAGTGTTTCTGACAGTGCAATGTATGCCTTGGCGTTTTCTTGCAAACAAGCAGTACTGTGGCTTGAGTTCACCATATCCTGATATGCCCGTACTTGCCTGTGGAATGCACCACTCCCTTCAAGCCTTTCCTAGAGCAAAGCATTGTCTCTTTACCCTGGAATTTGGCTTAAAGTGCTGCTTTCTGATGCTGTACACAAAAGGTTCCATGCCTGAAGATAGGAGAGGGGAGGTTTTCGAGATTGAAGGTCTGAAATTGGTAGAGAACTATAAAAGGAACACTGAACATGTGAAAGGCCTAGGACAAATGGACTAATGAAAGCTGTAGAGGAGATTGAATTATGGAAATAAGGTGGGTGGATAGAATCAGAAACTATGTGTACTGGGGTTCTTTAATTCATAGCTTTCATCATACAATAAATACATTTCTAATTTGCACGAGATTGGAAGTAATCTGTGTTATCAGGCAATCTGTATCTCTGCTTGTCACCTGGGCCTATGCTAATGAAATATTCTCCAATACCTGACTGTCCATGATGCACATTTTTAGTTGGAAGGCAAAAGATTTTGGCCTCATCAGCTCGAGACAGTTTTGTTTATGGGACTATAGCACATTTACTAAGGCAACTTATTTCATGCTTTGTTCCACTTATCTTTCAGTACATTCTAGGCAAAGAATACAATAGGTTTTTAAAGCTTGAATTTTTGTGGGGTAAGACATGTTTGTGAACTTCACCTCCTCTAAACATGGAGTTTCAGTGGGGAGGAAATGGCAATCAGTGTCCTTCATTGTAGAAAATGACTCTGACTTGCTGTTTCGTTTCTCGGCTGTAAAATTTATAGTTACCAATTCAGTTTCCTCACTTCACTGTCTTCAAATCTCTTGGACTTGTAATGGGAAAAAAAAATTAAAACCCTGCAGCAAACTGGTGAGTTTACCATCCATTCAAAAATCTTACCTAATACAGCCTGCTTGTGAGATACTGTTTAGGGTTAATGATAAGATTTTTTTTTTTTTGAGAGCGAAGGGTTTTGACACCCCCTCCCCTACTTACAACAGAACTTTTTAGATGGAAGTGAAGAAAAAACTATTTATTTAACAAAATTACGCAGAGTGTTTTGCAAGGTACAGGGGAAGGGGAAAAAACAAGGTGAAAGGTAGTTATTTAACTTGATTAAAAAGTTTTTTTTTTAGACGCAGTCTTTTTTTTTTTTCGCTTTTTACTCGGGGCCGGGTGGAGCTCTCTGGAGAGCTCTGCTGTTTTCTGGCTTTTTTGGGTTTTTGGGTGGCAAAGTAGATCGAAGAGAAGGGGTTTAAACGAGGAAAAAAGAAGAAGAATGGAAAAAACGGGAATAGAGCTTACTCTGATTTTTGTTTAGTACGCAGTTTTTGTTGGGTGATGAATTTTTTTTTGGAGCAAGGTTTGGAGAAAATGTTTTTAAAATAACTTGTGGTTTTTTTGTGGCTGGGTGTAGTTAAAGAGATAGGATTACACATTTTTTTTTTTTGGGCATATAAGCTAACGATAGGGGATAAAGGATTATCATATCATCAATCTAAGACAGATACTTAAAGGTTTCACCTGGCTACATACATCCATTTGTTGGCTTGGAACTGCAGTTGTAGGGCCATATGCAGCATAGATGGTAGAGCATATCTGCATCCCTGGCACTTCTCTGTGCTCAAGACCTGTTTTTGAAGGTCATTCATAGGAAGAAATGTTAATAAGGACACCCTTTCTGACCCTCTGGTCTATTTTTACAACTTCCTTTATACTCATGCCGTCTTTCAATCAGTGATGGTATCACCAAGTCCTTCTGATAAACAAAATGTTGTTCTCTTGTAAGACTTAAGGCTAGATTTTTAACCACTCTCTTGAATCCTATTTTCTCTACTTTCTACTTTAACAGGTGCCATTATGCAATATGCCTTTTTTTGTTTATAAATCTATGCACTGGAATAGTTCTTAAGAACTCTCAGGGATCTTGAACTGTTTAACAACATGCACAATGGTGGTTTGATGCTTCAGGAACTGTTTTATAATTGTTGTTCTGTGTGTTTTTAAACGTACAATCTACAAAAATGATTATTTGTAATAGCATAAAGTTATATAATTTTGTACCGCTTTAGGAGTCAAAATTATTTTTGGAAGTATTACAACTCCCTTATCCATGTCTCTAAACTTTTTATCTTTCATAACTTAGTATCACATAAGAATGAAGAATATATTTGAGATTCAAAATACTGTAATACAAAAACTTGATAGTTAATCTTTAGAAGTTGGAAGTTATTTCTTGCAAAGGAGGTACCTCGAAGGAAAAATGAAAACTTTCAAGCAATAAGATTCTCTTGAAATGAACTGATTACTTATAACAAGAAGTTGGAAGGTGTGAAAGTCACATGGTTTCTAATTGCAGTACTTTGTAAAACAAAGTAAGTGGTGAATATTCAGAACTCTTGAAGCTGGAGCTCAAAGAATTACTAGGGTGAGTTCTGTGCAGTCTGTCAAGTGGTCTAAAAGCTTTGCTCTCTCATAAATTCTTTTTCATTCCCTTGTTAACAGTCAGTGACAGGTTTTATACAAATCTGCTGCAAAACAAAGAGGTGACCTGACAAATCAGTTAAGTTTTACAATACTATGTAAGACATAACTAAAAGCATTAGATGTATGAAAGAGTTGGGGTAAATGCTGGCCTGGTAAGGAAAGTCTCCAGAACAAGTACTGGAAGTTTATGTGCTCAAGTACATAGCACAATGTGAATGGTGGGTTTTTTTTTTTCTGTTGTTGTTTGCTTAGTGCTCTGGACAATACAGTAAAATGCAACAGCTGAGAGGTTCTTGTGGCTGCCAAGAGTTAACAGGACTGTATTTAGAAAAAAGTCTCTCCCTAATGAGGAAATAACAGTGCCTCATACCAAAAAAGAGCATTGTTGTAACTACTACAACTGGTGGCAAACAAAGAATCAGTTATTTGCCTGAAGCATTATGGTACATCAGCAAGAACCAAGAGTGGGTGTCTTTGTGGAGCTGATAGTCAAAGCCTCAATTAGTAAGGACTTTGTTCACATAGGTAATAATTGCTAGTAATATTAACTGGTACTGTAATGTATGTTGAAAATTACTTTATATGTTAACTAATCCTTAGAGCTATTTTGTAAAGCTGGCAGGTAACAGTCAGGAGCACTTGGCGAGGTTCTGCTGCTCTTGTCTGTTTCACGCATTTATCGGGAAGATCAGACTGAGCTCCTAACTCAGGATAACTGCAAAATCAGAAGCAACTTGTGACGTACTTTGCTTCAACAAATTGTCTGAAATTATGCACAACCCCAGTAGCAATGAATCCTGTTTTTCTTGTTAGGTGCTCTATCACCCAGCATTTAGACTGTGGTACAATTGTTAAAATACAATTGAAAATACTACAAAAAATTCTTAAAGCTACAGGGAAGAGTTAACCTCTTCTCAGCTACAAGGATACCATTTTTCTTTCCTCTCCCGCTTTCTTTTCCTACTGGTTTCTTCAAGTTAATGTACATCATCTGTTTTCAGGATATGCAGCCCATGGACATAAGTAGCTGGGTATGGAGGGACTTTTAACTCCAAATAAACTGTAATTGTATGAAGTGTGTTATAGAACTTTGAACTTTTCCTAGTAGAAATTGTTACAACTGTTGTGCTGGTGCATTTGTTGTTTGTACTGGTGCATTTGTTCTTTGCACTTTTCACTCAGTTCTGGTTTTGTTGGATATGCTTATTATAATACAGTAGTTGCATGACATGCTTATGTTTAACTTAGGGAAAATGGTGACTTCAGGAATCTTTCTTACACTGGTTCTCAAACCTTGTGTGATTTTATCACGCTTTGCACGTGTTTATTTTTCTTTCTACTCCCCCGTTTTCTTTTCAAGCCTGGAAGTTTTGAGGCACTTTAACAGAAGATATAGTTACTTTCTAACCACTTAAAATGTTAATGTTGGTACTGTTTCTATTAATGTTGGGTCCCAGATGTTTGCATTGTTTAGAAATACATTGTTACTTCCAGCCACCAGACCTGTTGTATTAGTGAAATCCTGGTCAGTCCCAGTAGAAGCTGAATTTTCTGATTATGGTGTGAATTATCTCATTATTCCGGCCTCGCTGCCAGTGTCACTTGCATTGCGATAAACCTTGCAGTTTGGCGCCTGTGGGAAGGCGTGAAATCAAAGTGAAGTTGCAATGGCCAGAGCAGTCCAAGTGCTTTATATGCCATGCAGGGGTGGCAGCAGCTTGCCCTGCCCTGCCCTGCCCCGCAGGCTTCCTGGGAGCCAGGCTGCTTCTGCGTGGGATGCCCGGCGGCGTGCGTTGGTAGAACAACGCGAGCAATTCCTGGCAAAAAGGCGGAATCTCAGCATTTGTGGAGCTGGCCGAGACACAAGTATTTGCCCTTATTTGCCTGGGGGAAGGGCGGGTTTTCCGACCGCTTCCTACGGGCCAAGGGAGCGCCCTGACGGCACGGGCACGGCGCGGCGGTACCCCTGCGGGGCCTCATCGCCTCAGTAGCCAGGAGACTTCCTTGATGTTCCCTAGCCACGCTGCTCCGCACCCACAAAGCCGCTTTATTCCCGGCTACCTTGATGATACCGGCCTGTTTAACAGCAGCGATCGGTCCTGCTCTGGCCGGCGGCGCGGAGGCTTCCCGGGGCAATCCCCCTGCCGCGCAGGCCGGGCTTCGGGCGCTGCCCGGGCGGGAGCAGCGGCGGGGAGCGGGGAGCGGCGCCCGGAGCGCTCCGGGGGCGGGACCGGCCGCCGCCCCGGCCTATCGCAGCCACGGGAAGCGGGCGGGCGCCGCCAATCGGGGGCTCGGCTCGCCCCTCGCCGCCTCGTGATTGGCCGGGGCCGGAAGGGCGGTGCCTCGGGGGCGGGCCGGACGCTCGGGAGCCAACGGGGAGGGAGCGCGGGGGCGGGGCCGCGTGAGTGCTGCGCGCCTGCCCCAGTGAGCGCCGGGGCCGGGCGGGGCGGCGAGTGCCAATGGGGCGGCGGGGGGGGCGGGAGCGCCGCGCCGGGACGTCGAGGTGCCGGAGGGGAGAGGCGGCGTCGGGATAAAGCCGGCGGGGGATGCCGGCGGCGCGCGTCGCTCACCGGCTCCCACTAGGGTCGCTCTGAAGTGTGGGGGGGCACCGCAGCCGCGCTGAGGTAGGCGGCGGCGCCCGAGGCTGCGGCAGCTTCCACGGGCGGGAGAGGTGAGGCGGCGGCGGAGCCGGGATCCTGATCGGAGGGAGGAGGGGGCGCCTTGCCCCGACGGGAAGGGAGCCCGCGGTCGTGTTGTGCGGGCCCCGGCCCTCGCCGCTTTGTTTACGGCGGGGAAGGGAGGGAAGAGAGGGAGGGCAGCGTGTGGCCGGGCGGCCCTGCTCGCCGTCGCCGCGGGGGCACGAGTAGGGCGGAGGCGGAGCAGGGGGTCGGTGGTGCTGCGTGCGCTCGGAGCCGCCCGGCCGCCCCTGACCTGAGCTCCGGACCTCCTGCCCCGGGGAGACGGAGCCTCCCCCGATCCCCTCCGCGGGCCGCGCTCCGTCTCCTCCCGCCCTCTTCCGCCCCTTCCTCCCCGGCCGCGGCCCCACCCGTGAGTGCCCAGCCTTCTTAGCCGGCGGCCCCCGGAGCCCTCGGGGTGGGAGCGGTGCTCGCACGGCCCCGCGGGCCGAGCGTAAAGCGGCGGCTGCCGCCGGGCTCGTCCCGCCCCACGTCCCCCCGTCCGGCCGGCTCCGGCTGCCCCCCGCGGCAGCGGGGCCGCGCAGCCGCCGGGCAGCCACCGCCGCGGGGGTTGGCGGGGCTGGGAGCGGGCCAGGCCGGCCGCGAATGGCGGGACGGAGCGGGGAGGGTGGCACGGAGCCGGGCTTTGTTCCCGGCCCCGCCCCGCCTGGGGGTGCCCGGGGGCTCCGGCGGAGAGACGCGCGTCCCGGCTCCGGGTGGGGAGGGCGGTGCGGGCGGGCAGCGACGCCCCCGGCCGCCCGTGCCGCCCCCCGTGCAGCTGGTCTGCTCCCCCGCCGCCGGGTGAAACTTGGGAGACCTGAGCGGCGAACCAGGATACGTGTGTGTGCGCCCTTCGCTTGGCGTGCAGCGCCTCGCTGATGGAGTCGCTCTGAGGTGCTCTTAGGACCAAGTTTGGCTTTTACAGTTTTTACAGCCTCAGATAAGCGTGCTCGTGTGGCTGTAAGTATTGTAGGGGCTTAATTAGTTTTCCCTTCTCCATTTTCATGTGCATGTTTCCAGTAATTTGGTAATGTGATAATTTTTCTGCTCAGTAGACAGTTCAGTTTGTGTCTTGACAAGAAATCAGTGTCTGGCAATCAGGTAGCTCTAGCTAAAACATCCTAAGGAATCAGACAGAAGACATAAAAAAGCTCTAAAAACCGAACAATTCCCAAATATTTTGGTGGTCACTCATTCTGTAGGAGTTGCAAAAACAATTTGCTAATACAGTCTTAAAGAATAATAGGGCAATCTGAAGATGAGGTAGCAAGAGTGTAACCTGGACTTCCTTCAGAATTACAAATCTGAAATGGACATTAGGAAAGAAATATACTAAAGCAGAAAGCGAGTTCTTTACTCCTTTATGCACTGCATGTCTCTCTGCTGCAGAAGTCATGGAGTATGTAGAGTACTCCGAGAAAGAAGGTGATGTGCTGATTGAGGGTTGAGCAAAGAGTGAAATTAACTGTAGTTTCTTAAGAAGCGTTTCCTCAATGTATTGTTTCCTCAGTAGGCTGTTTCAGTCACTTTGCTTCTGTGTTGTTACTGTCAGGCTGAGGATATGTGCCAAATACTTCAGAAGCTTTGTGGAAGATCGTTGACCAAGTGCTGTGCAACCACACTGATTCTTATCCTGTGACGCTATCTCAGGAAGGAAACAAACCCCTCGGTAAAAATTGTGTTGCAGGTTTAGTAAGTCACATATTTAAAGATGAGAACAACATTTTCAGTGTCAAAAGCTTCCTTTATCTGTGGTTTGTAGAGGTCCTTAGTGGCACTCGATGGTGGTTGTCAGTAGACAACCAACTTCCCGTGGCAAATTGCTGCTGTGAATGGCTCCTTATTTATATTCCGAAATCGATTTGGTTGCAGCCTGTGCTGACTTCTCTGGAAGTGGTTTCCTTGGAGCAGAGTGGTGGTATGTTGCTTTGGGATGTTGTAGAACACTGTTGCTGAGCTTCATTTCAAAAGAAAAGTTGTTTTATTCTTCTGTGGGGTTAGCTAAGGTAAAGTTGGAAAATTCAGCTAATTCTGTTTCTGTTTGGCTGGTCCAAGTGAACCCAAAGCATGGTGATAGCTGGTTTTCGTGTAATAGCATAATACCTTTGAGGAGGAAAGTTGTAGGTTGTAGAGGCTAAGGCAAAAAGCAGAACTGTTCATTTTTCATGTTACCATATTAACACTTTGCAGAATCATCCTGTTAGGCTTTGACAGCTCAGGAGTGGTCCTCATATGTTTGTTTCACTGTGAATGCATGTCTTTGTAATTTGGGGTGATAAAATTAATTGGTATGCTGAAAGTTTTTGCTAATACAATTGAGATCATGCTGTCTGTATTTACTTTTTCTAAGAACTTAAGAAGATTATAATTCCCTCCAGTGACTATGCATCAAGGGAAACAACTTGGAAAACAGTGTGTTCTGCATCAGGCAAGAGTTGCCTATTTTGTATCTAGCTTTGTATTTCAGGGGGTTTTGTCTTCATCATCTTGCCTAGTGAAGACTATTTCATTATTGCTTAAAGGGCCAAAGGACAAGTTTAATTTTTTGTCTGAATTCCTTAAGAGACATGAAGGCAAACTTTTAGCTTTAGTGGGCTTGCATAATACAGAACATGGGTGTATAATGTGCTCCCTCCAGCTTAGAATGCCATGAGCTTTTAGCAGCTTTTGTCTATATTTAAGCCTTAGTTTAACAGAAACTATAGGTGTCATGCAGATAATGTCAGAAGAAGGAGCTATATGCACATGTGGGTTATGTGAGTTACTGTGAGAAAAATGAGGATAATATTTCAGCATTTGTGACCTTGTACCTGTAGTTACTGGCCTGCCTTACTGATAGGAATTGCAATGTAGCTTACCCATTAGTGGGAGGGCAGCTGGCCTAACACACGGCCTGGCTGTGGTTTGCTGCTTTGTACAGCTTCTGCATGCTCTCACCCAAACATCTTCGAACCTTTACAACTTTTGTATTTGTAATAATCCTCCCAGGAATGACAGTGGGCTGGAGAAATGTTGCAATGTTAGAAGGTTTTAGGATTCAGCATTAGTCTTGTCTGGTCTTGCTCTAAATCCTGATGAACTCCAGTGATAGATGTTAGCCAGACTGACTCAGCTAGGGTTGCTTTTGCCTTTTTATATTGACTAAAAGAGCAGTTTTTTCCTAGTATTTAGCTTGCTTATCCTCAGTGTTCGACAGTTAATTGTCTGAGTATCTGTGTACTGCCATATAGCTCTGTCTCTTCTAAGACTTGGGCTGTCCTTCCTTCCCTTCCTTCCCCTCCCCCAAATCTATTATAATCCCTAATTCCCTCTGAAATGAACACCTCCCAGGAAGAATGACAGAATACATTCTCAAATAGTAAGTGGCCAATACTGTCACTGGGAGATATCAAAAAGGAAAAAATTCCCTTGAGCTAGTTGAACAAAAGTGTTTGCTCTGGATATGGCCTCAGTTTTGAGGGATTTTTATGTTTATCCCTAGTTTTTCCTCCTGATTTGTTTGCATGCAAAAATAGAAGAGGAACAAGTGTTAAAACCAAAACCAAACTTCTAAAATTGAGTTTGAGGTTTTCTGAAATGTCTAAATACAAGGTACAAGGACCTAGCGCCCAGAAGCTGTTGCTGTAAGCTTTGTGATTTTATTGTTTTGTTCTTTCCATGAGTATTCTATGGGTATTCTTGCCCTTGTCACCAAAAGCAACATGAACTGTTTTTTGTGGTCGGTGGTGATAGTCAAAGCTGAGCTGCATGGACTTGGCACAGACCTTGGTAGAGGACAACCTCTCTTCCATCATTCCAGTTTCTGCTTTGGCAGCTGGTCCATACAGGTGTAAGAGAACTTTACTTTTCAAGAGGTGGGACTGAGCTAGCTTGAAATAGCTACAGACAAGAGTGTCTAGCAGTAGGCTGGGGCTATTGACATGCCACTTGAATGGTGCAGCTGGTTGCTTTGGAATTAGTGTGGTGACCTATTTACTTCTTATTTCCTATTTCCCAGAAAATGGGAGAAGACTCCTGGCTTGGACCCTTTTCTCCCCTCACTTCTTTGATTTTTTTTTTTCTTTTTTTAGTTGCAGTTACATGAGATAGTCATGATAATAAAACAAGCTTTGTGTGTTTTGTGAGCTAACTATTGGAAGGCTGCTTCAAATTAGGTAACTGATACTTGAAGAGTATTTGCAATTGTCAGGTTGTATGTTAAAGCAGTTTATGTCAGTGGCAGTTGCCAACATTATTTTTCATCTTAGGTATCAAGTCTTTCTTTTTAGTGTTTGTTTTCTCCTATCTTCAATGTGTTTCTAGAGAGTAATAGTATAATTTTGCTAAACCAGATAAACCAGACTGTTTCTTGTTTGGGTGAGGTTTCTTGTTCGCCTTATCATACTAAAATGCCATCATTGCCTTCTTCATATATTAGTTAGTCTTCTCAGCATGCATTGGCCAGTCTTGTGTGAAGTGTTCCAGGGAAGGTTCCAGTGGGACTTTATAAAGGCTTTTTAGTACTCTGGTGGGTATATCTTACTGGTAAACCTTAGGGATCCTGTTTTCCTTCCATAGCTCTTTCAGGGTTTCTCTTTGTCTTCATAAACAGCAACTTATAACAAAAATATTACTGCTCGAGTATGTTACGTTAAAGGGGTAGAGAAGCTATGGGTTAAATGCAGCACTAGTAAGTATCACTTTTGCCAACAGTCCTTGGGCCTACTATAGTTTGGGTCACAGTGGGAATGATGTTAGTCATACCTGTGCAGAGAGTATTCAAAGGAGCTCAAAGATACCCCAGCAGTGTGCAAGTAAGCAAGGGAGAAGAGCAGAAAGAAAAACTGTGTGAGGTTATGGGTAAGACTTGCCTTGCAGTATGCAACCCCATTTGCTTAGTCTTTCAGAGAAGACTTCCTGCTGTTGAACTTTCACTACTTGTTTTTAGTAGTAGTCTCAAGGACATAATTGTGTAGGTTTTGCCAGCCCTATGCAGTTAAGTTTGTTTGTTTGGAGTAACTGAATGTAATGTTGGATATGTTTATAAAATAAGAGCTGGAGAGAGTGTAAAATCTACCAGTAGAGATAATTTTGTTGTACTAGATCCAGAAGATAAGGCTCTAGTAATTCAATGTGGGAGATGGTTAAAAGAGAATAAAAGAAACATAATTAATTTTTTTAATTATGAAGGAAGATCTATATAATGAGGCTTGAGAATATTATGGTAATACGAGGCATCAGTAATTTGCATTTGAAGTTGATATTGCAAAGTGACTTTATTTCTCCACTGGTGTTGTCCAGTTTTGCAAAATCAAGAAGCATCTTCTTTTGTAAATACCATGTCCTGAAGAGGACTTGGAACTAACAGTAGACCTGGACAAAGGCTGATTCTCTTCAGAGGCATTAGCATGGAAGATACTTGAAGTATTCCTAGTAATTTTTATCTGTCTTGCATGAGAATAGTCCTGAGCAACACCACTTCTACTCTTGTGCTAAATCAGAAAGAACTGCTGGGGTTGTGCCTGTGGCAGCTGGACGTTTTGACATTGACAGAATTTTTATGATGTTTAATGGAACTAATCTAATGCCAGTAATGCTGATTATGTTAAAAAAAAATATTGCCATAAGCAAAAATACTAAGATTTCTACCTCTGTAGACATCATCCAAAACCAATGTCATCCAAAAAGCTGAAGAATTACTTCCCTGTGCATTGTGACTGCTGACTAGCCTGTTTATTCCCTGGGATAGGGTGATGAGTAGTCGGTCTCGTGATGGATGTTGGAGTGACTCGGGGAGCTGCCGGATACCCCACATCAACTCATAAAGAGAAGGGAGTTGCAAATGAGTGCTCTTATTCTTGGGAGGAGTAGCAGTATGTGTAGGTCTCCCTGACACCTTCACTTGGCAAACCTGTTCCATTTCTTGACACAGAAATCATGGAGGTCCTGCCCCATTCCCACCATTTCTTCAGTTTAGACCTTACCTCTGCCTTCCTGTTTGAAACTACTTTGGTGGTATATGTTGCATATAAAATTGGGGATCTGAGATGTTTCTTCAGATGGAGTTTATACATGTGTTTGTGTGTGTATTTATCTGTATTTACATGAGCCTACCTGCAGAATTGATAGGTGAATAGCTATAGAATAGCTGGGGAGGGTGAGAGTGGTGGATAGCAAATGTGGGAACAGAAAGCTAGGTAAACAGAACCACAGAATAAATAGAACAAAGCTTTTGGTGCAGGAAACAGTTTTGACCTACACATTTCTTCAACACTTTTGTATAATTTTGGGCCTTTACTGTATTAGGGGGAAAAATGAATCTTCTTTAAAAGCATTTAAAAACACTTCCTGTAGGCCATGATCAGGCTATGATATTATAGTCTGTAATTCAAAATCTGTAGACAAACCATCAGTTAGGCACAGATTATACTTGTATTTTTTGTGGTGCTGAGGTAAATTGTATGCAAGTTATTTGATCCAGTTTGAAGCCCAACCTTGTATCTCCTGGGAGGACATCTAAAGAAGGTACTGGATGGTGTATTCCGTATTATGCCATAGTGCAAGATGTTGTTCTCTTGTCTTGGCTTTTAAAATTAAGAATAAATAGTTCTGTTTTCAAGTATTTCCTAGTCTTCATAATTTGAAAGTAGCTTTTATTGCATGTTCCCTTCAAACCAAATGCAGTGTATAAAAGTCTTACATATACCTATATAGTTTAAAGGCAAAAAATCTTTGGGACTCTAGTTGAGTGATACAGATGTTCATAGTGTAAGAATTGGCATATGTTAGGGACACAAGACATTCTGAATTTAGCAGATGGCTGCTTGAAAACTACTACTAACTGTATGCCATTGTTATGGGAAGACTAGAATGCATAGAAGAGAGAATTACTAGGGCTTTCATAATGTTTTGTGCCTAGAAACAAGGAGAACAATTCAGCTACTTTAATGTTTATCTTACTGTTATGCTGGAGAATGCAGACTGGCCTCATTTGAGCTTCTTTTAAAGTGAAACAGCAAGTTCATATCTCACCCTGTAAATACAGACTCTATGAACTCTTCAGGTTAAATGCTGTTTAAGAAAAAACAATGGGGTGAGATGGTCTGTAAGTACGACTAAGTCCCCGTTCTGATCATTGTAGTTCAAAAGCAATTAGCACTACTGCAAATACTGTGTTTTATGCAGTATTTGTATTCTATTTCCAGAGGCCGGGGATAATTGCACTAGATTGGGATATATCAATTTAAATGTTTTTCTGCAACTGCTTGAGTAGCTAAGAAATCTGCTAGCTGATGTTATACTTGTATTATACATTGATGTTCTACTTCATCGTTGTCTGATCAGCATATTTGAAGAACTACTAGTGTTTTATAAATAGGACCTGAGTTTAACCTCTGTTGAAGATGCTTTGAGGGAAGGAAGTGGGGAAAGCAGCTTCCTGCTTCGTTCAAGGGAGTGAAGTGGTGTGGCTGTTTTTTGTGTGGGTGGAGCAGTGGGGAGGTGCTGTTTATTTATTTAATTCATCTAGACCTTGATACTGAATGTTGGTTCCTCCTAATGTTATATCATAACTAAGAAAAAATTTACTGCCACATTTTTCTTTGTATAGATGCAGTAACAGAACTGGTCAGTGTTTTGTAGTTTTTGGCACTTTTTAGAAAAGAGAATGTATTTTGACCTTTAACAGTTTGTTAAGGGAGGAAATGTTGTACATAAAATGGTGATTTTTAAAAAAAAATAATTTATTAATTTGAAGTGCTTGGACCCTGCTAGATGCTGATCTCCAAAAGATAATTGAATAAAAAAGGGATTGTTGGGTTTGGTCTGAGATACTTTAAAAAATAGGAAATTACCAAAAGCGGTTTGAAGGTGTGCTATAACGTCCCGTTCTTTGGATCTAATTATTTAGTTTCATGCTTATAGGCTGATTTTTAGTTGAGCAGTGCTTGCAATATGTTTTGTAAGAAGGGAAAAAAGAAGTTTAGTTTCTAAAGCCATTTAACATTTTTTGCATTTTCTCAGTTGTTGCCATAGTGGTGGTGGTGCAAAGGTCAGAGTTTGAAGCTTCTTGCCTACCCTGCACACTCATGGAAGTTCTCAGTTTCCTGTGGCTGAAATTTTCTTATTATAGATGATGGTGAACTATGGTGTTCAGATAAATGCAAACACTCCAGAGGCACTGTTATGTTTTACTATTGCAGGCAGCAGCACATCTGTGGAAAAGAGGATAGTTGTTGCCCTTGGTGAGGGTCTGCTGTTTTCCCTTCCTAGCACATATGAAAATAAGAAGGCACAGGTGATGATGAATTCTAGGGGACGTAAGATTAGGCAAACTGGGGATCTTATTAATTTCTTCTCTTGGAAATACTTATGTTCCAGCACAACACATACTTAGTTTTAGCTGTTTTTCTGGTTGAAGCAACATTACTTTAAGGTAATCTGAACAACTGGATTGCTTACAACCTCTGATGCTAAAAGGAAAGAGCTGCAATTTCTTGGTCCTCTGCAGATCACTTGCAGATTGAACACTCTTATTTTGCAGTTTCTTGAAAAGCAGCACAGAAATACCTTCTCTCAGCTAGCTAGTCCAAATCTATAGTTGGTGTAATAGAAGATAGCTAAGATCACTCTTTGGGGGGCCCAAAATATTTGGTTCTGTATTAAAGCTGAGGAAGCACTCCTCTAAATCAACAATCAGAAAATAACAGGAGTAAAGGAGCAATCGGGGGCATTAGCACCATGGTAAGGTGTAACTGCATCACTGGTTTCTGAAGGCAGTCAATTTCTTGTCTTGTGGCACTAGTAAAGGCAATTTTTCTAAAGAGAATAATCTGAGAAACTGAAAAGGTCTTAGGCCTAGATGGAAATATCCATTCTGCTGCGGTGAAAACACAATCTGAGTTTTGGCATATTCTTTATACTTTGAAATGGGATTCCAGAAGATAAAAAGTTACAGCAAAGATTCAAAGAACAGGTGGGGTTTGTGGCCCTGGCCCAATGGATGTGATTTGGGATTCACTCACTTAGTGCCTTTTCATGCTAACTAAGGAAAAGAGAATTAAAATAACGCATTTTTAAATTTAAGTTATCATGGTCAAATTATTACACATTTAGTGCCAAGCCCTCATCTGAAGTTTATCTTGCAAATCCTTCTTCACCACAAATGGGAGTATTTTCAATTGAACTTTGTCAGTTTGTAAATGAAGAGTTATTTGTAATTCTTGGGAGAAGAAAGTGTTGAACCAGTAAAACACATGTAGTTCTCAGGTGCAGGTGGTTGGCTATATTCCCAAGTTTTGTTATGACAGAGATATGCATTCTTTTCTTATTTTCCCATGAATCCTCTTAGGTGATCTTGATATGCCTTGTGAGTGTTATCTCATTTCCATATCAGTTATGTAAAAGCCAAACCTACATTAATTTCATGCCAATGATCTGTGCATCTTCCAGTTGCAATACTTGTATTTAATGAAGTTCTCCCTGCCCAATTCTCCCAAAGGCTTCGTTTGTGGTTTAGTGACCCCATGTCTCTCCTGTTCATGTCAGCCTCACTGGTTGTGTGGATTATGAAGGGGAAAAAAAGGCTGTTTTTCAGTAAGGAAATGGTCAGTGAAATTGGATGAACGTTGCATGACTACTGTGTTCTTGACAGCATTTAGTAACACTAAACATCATGTACCATTTTTAGTTTCGGGTGTTGATTATTGTTATATATTATTAATACATCTAAAACTTTAACAGGAAGCACACGAACCAAGTTGTTACTAAAAATCTTCTGTTGATACACAGTGTGCAAAGCTTCAGTAAGGAAATGACATAGAATTGGGCATAAGGAGCCTGGGAAATTTCATTCTCCCTTTTTATTCTTATGACATCTGATTTTATGAGGTAGTTATCTTAGAAGTGGCTTCCATAATATTCAGGTGCTCTCAAGCTCTTCTTTTGGCTATTTCTGATGTCAGTCACTTATTTGGGAGGACAGCAAGCCATAAGCTCAGTATAGTCTAGTTGTGCAGGCTATTGCTGAGGAAGGGGTTGGGAGAACAGTGGGACTGATCAGCCACTGGAAGTCTTTCAGCCTTCTGGGTATCATTTCTCAGTGCTGTAGTGGAAAAAATACATATTTGGTCTGTAGAAGGGGAGTCTTGTATATAGTCAATGTGTCATATAATAAGTCTAGTTTATAGTTACAATATTGTTTTCTTCCTTCTACCCCCTGCACGAGGGGTGGTGTGTTATCTTAGGAGTGCTTGTGACAGCAGGTTACCTAGCCCTAGAAAATGCTGAAGTTACAGGTCAGCCACAGGTTTGGGTGACCCTAGTTCCATTCTGTAAATGTTTGCCCCTAAACTTAAAATTTCTTGTTGTAATTTTTAAAATGATGTCTTAAAAAATGATATAATTAATCTCTGCCTTTATTCTACCTGTGTAAAAGCAAACAGTGTATTGAAGCCTATTAGGGTTTGTAGCATGGAAACATCACTTTTAGCAGTTGGCTAAAACTATTAGTATTTCTTTCTTTCTTTTGAAGTATCATCTTATTAAGTCTTTTGGGCCAGTAATTATTAAGAAGGCCCTAATTTAGTGTGTTTTATGTATCGTCTTAAATGAAGGTGCTGATACTTTGATTTCCTGCAACATTAGTTTTAATCCCCATCCCTGAAGTTTTTGGAAGTTATCTGCTGTACCACCTCTCCTACACTTAGCAATGGCAAAAAGTGTGCTGAATTGGAGCATCTTAATTTCTGCCCAAAAGGTAAAGTTGAGTTCAGTCTTACATAGTAGCCAATATTATAGCAGCTACTCTATGAATATAGTACATCAGCTTGAAAATAATGCTCTTCAAACACCCACCCCCCAAAGAAAAGTTTATGTAATAAAAAGTTAATGTGCTGTTACTTGATCAGATTTGAGGTTGGCTGGATGTTTTGCTGTGCTTTCCAATTAAGGTTGGTAGAGGAGTTCTGAATTCTTTTAAACATGAAAACTTATGGGTAGCATCAGTTTTTGAACTATTTTTTGTACCTTTCAACTTTATTATGCTTCTTTTTTTCATGTTCTGCTTCTTAACTTTTAATAAATCTTCCCTACAGGTGAACCCCAAACACTGAAATTCCACCTGTGTGATACCTTTGACTTTACACCTGATAAAATATAGTTATATTTTAACTTGTCAGCTGCGGTTAGGAAATGAAGCCAAATGAACCAACAATATGCTGTAGCTACTGTAAGCTTCAGTGCATCGGTTGGAGACTTTTGACCTTATTGCTGCCTTTACTGATACTTTATTTTTCCTGTAGTCAGAGTTAATCTGGTCAGATTGATTCTGTAGAACACCTCAGGTTGTATTCCAATACAACTGTAGTTGTACTTGAAACTCTGGGCAGCAACTCCAATACAAAATGCATTATTGCTCAGTGTGTACCACCAAAATACTTGAGTACATTGCATACGTTTTTGTGTGCTTCCTACCTTCTGGGCTCTTTCCAAACAGTCGGCCAGCTGAACTGCCAGTATCTTCCTAAAGCTTGGACAATCAAGTCAGTTTTCAGCTTAACTTTATTTCCTTCCTGAAGCAGCTGGGCTATTGGATGGTGTGGTGAGAGGGGGAGATTTGAGTCTGGCATGATAAAGGAGGAAGACGTGTTTGTATGTGTTTGCTCTGAAGGCAGCAAGCGGGGAAGCCTCTAAACACAACAGATCATGTGTCTGTGAATGTGTATTTTGCTTGAGATAGCGAGCTAAAATGTCAGCATATGCCAGGGTGGATTTCTATCTGGGTGTTCTTGCAATTCTATTGAGGGTAATAAGGCATGGGTTTGATTTTGTGAAAGTGCTGTTCACAGTGAGTGTATTTGGGGAGGAATTAAAGGACACCTGACCCACTCTCTTTCCAGCTGGGGTGAATGTAAGGTTTGGCATGAATAGATTTAAATTATTGCTTACTTTTAATATAAAAAAGGAGAAAAAAAGAAGAGAAAAAAGTGAATAGTACAGTTTATTTATGTAGGTAGGATGAAAGGCCATATGTTTCTGCTGCGCAGAAAACAATGCTAACTTACCCTAATTGTCTGAAGAGGTAAAAGTCATGCTGATTTGATGCACTGCACTGTCAAATGCACAAATGTTGGAAAACAATTGACATTTTTATTAAAGAGTTGCGGAATTTAACAGGTAAAAATCACAATCAGAATTTTATCTGTCTTTAAATGCTTCCATTTGTAACTAGTCAAGTCTTTAAAAAACTTGACTTGCTTTTCCAAGGAATTATGTAATACGTTCCAAATTTATATATAAACATCAGCTTGCCTCCTATTTGCAAAAGTTTATCTAATTTTCTTGCTCGTCTCACAGTCCCACTTTTAAGCTTTCTTTTACATCTTAAAATCTCCAGGATGTGGCTTTTTACTTTTAGATTGCACTTATGTGGGTCTCTCTTTTGTATTTTTGGAAACACTAATTAAGAAGTGGAACAAATTGTACATAAAAAAATTGGTGATGATTGAATAGTTCACACATCCTTAAAGGAAACTACTATGTCTTGTGCTGCATCAGACCACTGAAAATCATGTTGGATGTAGAGGGTTTTTTACGTACCTGGAATTTTTCAGGCTATGAATTTTAAAAAGGAGAAAAAAAAAATCCCCTATAAACTAGATGTTCCGGAGTGGTGGATTGCTACTGCATGATGAGACTTGAGTTGTTAAAAGCAGTTGAAAGTGCTTGATCTGCCTTCAGGGTGAAATTAAAAATACTGAAGTGCTTTTGCTGTAGTTTGGCGCTATAGAAGAGCAAAAACAAACTGCTGCTTAGGCAAGTAGTGGCAAGTATGTCAGTTGCGTACAAACTTGTGTTGTGAATCTCCAGAAGTTCTCAAGGCTTTGTTAGGGAGACCCAGCTGAAGTGTTATTTGTTTCTTTTTCTGACCACATCCTCCTACTAACTGAGCAGAGGAAAAGAAAAAACCAAGCAAAAAATCAGCAAACAAAATAAATGGAAGGACTAGTACAAAAAAATTGATTCAGAATTACTTGCATTTTAGAGTGGTTATATATGATTAATAAAAATATATTTGTAATGAAAGTGCAATTAAAACCCTACATAGGGAATGGATGCATGCAGAATATGCTGAGCGTGGGAAACCAGATGTTATTTTGGTGTCAGTTTTAATTTTTCTTTCATCGGGGAAAAAATCATTAAGAATAATTAGCTTCTGAGCAGAACAGCAATATTGAAGACATATAGAAAACAGATTTTTATAGTTTTTAACTTTTCAGTGATAAATTCAGAATGCTGAAGCATTTGGAAATTGCTGACATCTCTATTAAGTGTCTAAGGTTTGATTGGTTTTTTTAAATTTATTTTTCAGTGTTCTCTACTTCATTTGTCTGTACTGTTTGGAGAGCTTTCTCCAGTTTTTGGCTACATACCAGCCGACTCGAAGCTGTTTACATCTTTGTCTACTCTTCCATCTCGAAGCACAACGTTGAACTCGGGGGAAAATGTCTTGATGGATCCATCCTAAGTGTGATACGCCAACAGCTCTCATCAGTGGTTAACAATGGCTTCTAAGTGGTAAGGTCTTTCTCACAGTACTGTCATAAAGATTTTCATGTATCTTTTTCTGGTTTTGCTTAGGTCTTTGTTGTCCATATTGTACTCTTAACACACTTTGAGCTGCTACTTCAGATATCAATTATCGGATTAGAAGACTGTCTGTACTGTGTTAAATCCAATAAGAACATTTGATTTAATACAGTGTAATAACTGTTCATGGCCAAAAGTGAATGTCTAAGGAAGAGGTCAAGAATAGGGCAAATAACCTCCCAGCCATCTGCAGCTTGGGCACTTCAGTATGGTTTCTGTGCATTTAGTAACTCTAGAATTGTACATTTAGTATTTACTTAGTGTAATTTCTGTGTGTTCAAGAGTTGTCTCAGGTTTTCTTTGGCGAGCGCAGTGCTCCGTGCGAATCGAGTCGGTGGAGCGGAGCAGAGCAGCGCTGAGCTCTCCCTCCTTCGGGCGTGCGGGCGGCGGCTGCGCTCTGCCCCCTTGTGGGCGCCGCCGGGTACTGCAGTGCAGTGCCAGAGTCTTGGAAAGGTTTGGCTTAGGAGACCTCTAGTTCATTAGTCAGTGCTCTGATTGCTAAGGCAGTGCTCATGCAGATGCTCTCTTCTTTGCTGCTCTTCATGTAAGGATTTTACCTGTAGGAAATAGATACGTATGGATGTCAAGTACAGGGCAGCTATTTCCACTAAAGCACTTTGGAGCTGAAATGAGTATGGCTAGATCCAACCAACATTTAAAGTGCTCTTCAAAAGTAATACAATACACTGCTTTTCCACAGTCAAGAAGTAAAATTGCTAGACCATGCTTTCTTTTGGCCTTTGAGAACAGAGAATACATTGGTATGACAGGACCAATATTGAAGTGCAGTTGTTTATATGCTTTTTGCTATGTGGACTTTAGTATCAAGACATTTTTATTAGTTATATATTCTACATTACTTTTTAGAATGTAGTAGAATATTTTATGTTCTGTTATTAATTAATTGTTGCTAATAATTAGAATATTACATGTTCTGTAGTATTTTCTCACAGTTCTCACTGTCCTTTATTTTGTATTGTTCTATATAGTCTATGCAGGAGAAGTGTACAATAAAATAGAATTTGAATGCATGACAAGATCTGCCATTGGAACACCTCCATTGTATCATATATCCATGTTTGCTTCTGTTACTGTTTTTCATTTCTAGTTATATAACATGAGGACTTGTTTAACTGTCCTTGGGTAGAATTTTATACCGTAATTATTTTCGTTTTGATGTATTCTTTCTCTCAAAAGACAATAAATTTGTTGTTGCAGAAGTTTTACCTTGAACACCAGATCTTGCTATTGCTCAAGGAAGGCAAATACACCTTTGAGCATTAGAGTAGAAACGCCAATCTTTTAAATGTAACAGAAAAATGGAGGTAGAGGGTTTGAGAACAGTAGTATAATTTTTTACTGTAGGTTGTTTTCCTGTGGATGCTTTGGACATTTTATCATGCTTTGGACAACTTTTATTTTTACCCAATTTTAAAAGTTTTTAGTGCTTCTGTATTTCTATATGTTTATATAGAAAATGTGCTCTCATTACAAACATCAAATGTTCAAGTTTGAATTGTGTAGTTTTTCCTTATTGGGAACAAGGCTGTCCAGTGCTGATCTAGGTTTTGGAATACTTCTCAGTAATTATTGGGGTTTTTATATTTACTGCTAGATGTTTAAAAAGTAATCAGGTAGTTGGTTTAAAACAAATATTCTCAGCACTGGGTCACAGCTTTTGTATCTGTTGCCATCTCTGTTACAAACCTAATGTGTTTTGTATTGGCAATAAACATGTTTGGTTTGGGTTTTTTTGTTTTTCACTTTAGTGAGAAGTCATCATTCAGGGTGTATTTTCCTGTTAGGGAATGCAGAGAGAGGTTTTTATCTCAAGTGCTTTCCTTTAAAAGGAAAAATAATTCATAGGTGGAAAAATGCGCCAGCTGCCATTCTTCTTCGGTGTTACTAATTTGCTCCATGGAATCAGTTCCCTGATCAGCCTTGTTGCTCAGGGATTTATCCAGTCAGGTCTTGAAAAGCTCACATGACTTCTCTGAAAAATTGTCTGGAACACCAGTTATGCTGAAAAGCCTACTTCTGTAAATGCAATTCCTGAACAATATTCAAAATAATTAATGTGCCTGTTAATACTTGACAAGCATTTCTGCAAGTGTAGCACATAAGTTTAGTTAATTTCTTTTCAAGTATAATTAAGAGAATAAAGCATCATGAAGAATAAAATGTGGTGGTTTTTTTTAAAAAATTCTTATTGTTTCTTTTCTTTTTTCTTCCCCTTGAATAACCATTTAGGATTAAAGCAGTACTTGGTACACACTATCCTGCACAGCAGTTTCATTAGTTGTGTCTGAATAAATTGTAAAGTGGATATTGGAAAAATAAACAGAAAATTTAAGTTCTTTTCTTATCACAAAATTTCTATTAAGATACAGCTCAGTGAGCTTCACTGACTTTTAATAGGGCTTTTTGTGGGCTTTCCCCCCTGCCTCCTGCTTCATTGGAGCATTAGTTCTCACTCTGATGCCTCACTAGAGAGGTATGTTTCTGCTGAAGAGCTTTGTATACCATACCTAATTGTAGTGACAAGTGACTTGCAGAATGCCTCACCCTCAGTGCCTCATGTTGTTCAAATAATGTGGAACATCTGACCACATCTACCAAAACCACACAGAAGATGAAAATTCTAATAGGGACACAGAAGAGCTGCTTAATCTGTGAAGTGGGAAAGTATCTGTCAGACTAGAGGGGAAAAAAACTGTTGAACCTGTCTGGTAGGATTTACCTTCCCTAGGATTCTGGGGACTTTGTGCTAGGTCAGGGGGTTTGTTTTTGTTTGTTTGTTTGACTTTTCTTTTTAGGCAGCATTCAATATTTGTAAAGCTTTTTCTTTTTGAACTTATTTTCTGTCATGAAGAACAACTATGTATCTTGATAATGACTGATGAATTTTAGTTTGATTGATCTTTCCTTTGACCACATTTTTTAAAATGTAATCTGCTTGTATATTGAGCATAATATGCAAGGCACTACCAGTGGTGTTTTTTAATACCTAAAATGAAGTACATTGGACTTTTAAGGGGGCTAGACCTGTGGTGAATTTCTTTTAGGAGTTTTGTTATACATGAGCAGGAAGATGATGAAGAGCTCTGTATGCTAACTAATTTTGCTCTTGGTTAATATTGCACTATTACAGCCCCTTTACTTATATTTTCATATATATATATCTGCACACTGTATCCATATCTGTATTCATATATATCTTCAAATCTTATTTTCAATACTTTTTTTTTGTCAGACAGTTGTTACGTATTGGTTGTGGAGATGCTGCTGCTCTCCATTTGCAGCCAGCAACTCTTTGCTTGAAGGCAATTCACTTGGAGAGGTGCTTAATTTAAAAGTAACAGTGACTTCTGCATTAGGGTGGAGGGTAACTGCAGAAGTTACAGTAAAGACTCTATTACAGTTTGAATCTGTAATAGATACATAATGGAATGGAAACTAGCAATCTTTAGGGAACTAGAATATGCTTATTCCTCATCTAGTAGCTAATGAAAACATTATGTCCTTAAACAAAACAAGTACATCAAAGATAAACAATGATAGGCATTTTTTTCAGCTGTTTGGGAAAAGCACAAGTGATGCAGCTACTTCCAATATGTTATGTAGCTGCAGAGCTTTCCTGCAGAAACTGAGTTTCCCTCCCTTGTTTCCCTGCCCATCAGGGTTTGATACATCTTGCTGTGCTTGGCCCAGGGCACTTTCCAGGTACAGTGCACCACTGGTCATGAAGTTCTTGTCTCTGCTCCTCCACAGTAATGCTCTGGCTCAGAAATGCCTAATGAAGTGCAGCAAGCCTCACTTCTCATGCAAAACTGTTCCTTTGATTTAAGCCACTCCTTAAAGAATATAAGGATGCAGTCTAAAATGTACAGCAGAGTTAAGGAAGGAATAACAGAGTTGTGCAAAGAAAGGAGCCTTCTTCCTTTCAGGTGTACTTAACCCCTATTCTTAATTTTAACCACATTTCATGGGCTCTTCTATGTTAGTGATGAAAGCTAGTCCTAGCATGGACAAAATGACAGTCTTGACACCTCTTTAACATTTCCTTAAGGAGGAGGTAATTCCAGTCCATGAGGATTATTGGAAAAGAATCCTTCTGTCTTTCACTACTACAATTACTAGACCTTTATTATTAAAGGTCACAAGCTTAGGTCTTCCTTAGTCTTTCTGTTCTCATCAGATTGACTATTGCATCATTTTTTTCTTTAAATAAAGGAATTGTTGCCTTCCTTAGTCATCATGTTCAGCCAGGTCCTTAAATCTCAGTGGTTTCCTCTCTCGGCTTTTCAAAGACAAGTTATTTTTTTCCCTTCTTGCTTCTAACAGGAACAGGCTTAACCTCTCCTTTAGACAGTTGTAATACAGCAATTCTCTTCCATAGTAAGGAATTCTTTCATAAATCTTGTGTAGTACATGCTAATCTCATATATGTTTCTTCTGGCAATAAAAATTAGAATAATCCTTTTAATCTGATGATATGTGTGACTTAAAAGTATGCCACCATTCTTTTGTCTTAGTCTGTACTCTACAAGTTATCACTCACAATAAGTTTGTCTGTTCCATAGATCCACCTTAATTTGTGGTACTTGGGTAGAACTATTAATACATGGAGGTGCCCTTTGAGCTTTCTGGTGCCCCCAGGTGATTGTCAGAATGTCTTGAGCAGTGGAGCTTGTGTGTAGGAGCAGTAACTTTGCCTTGCTTGCTGTCTTTTAAGCAAAGTCTGTTCATTCACCTTCTGAAGCTGCAAAGTTAGTGTCCTGTGTATTGCTTCTGATTTTTTTTTTGTTGTATTTCTCTATGTGATCTTGTTTACTGCTCTGCAATTTTATAAGATACACTGAAATAATATGACTATGTTTAGCAAGCAAACTTGCGTAGGTGTGCATGAGTACATAAATGTTTCACATAGGGTAAAAATTGAAGTTTTTTCGTGGGTGACAAACAATTTTTTGGTTTAGTTCCTTCATCTTTCTATGTGTTTGTTTACTTAGCAACTTGGATATTCTGAGAATTAGTTATTCCAGCAGTGCATTTAGCAGCTGTGTTTAGTTACTTGCTAATAATCAAAAATTGTTTGGTTTCAAACTTAAAGGATTTTTCTCCCCTGCTTACTAGAAACATTTTTGAACCTTAATTTAGTACCTTAATTGGACCCCTATTTCATCCAAGTATGTTGTAGCTTTCCAAACAGAAAATTAGATTTCATCTAACACTGAAAGTTAGAATTTCCTTTCCTGTGCTCAAAGCCCTGAAACCAAAACATCACCAAACCAAAACTACATCTATTCTCTTTATAGAAATACTAAAGGTGCAAATTTTCTGCCTCTTTTTTAATTTTCTGTTAAACATGAATAGCATTCTGCAAATGTTAATATATTAAAGATATAATACTGTGGTTCCCATAGGCTCATGTGGAATTCTACTGGGAGCATCCTCTTCAGTATCTAGTTTTAGGTTGTTATTGATTTTTTCCCTCCTCTTTAAGACAGGAGATAACTGAATGTTAATTAGAAAACAAAACAAAACCCACCGAAAAGCTTCCCACTTTGTTAAATGGAAACAATATCCCTAAGCATTCTATGTTTGCTACAGAAAAAAACTTCACTCTCTTTGGGAATACAAAATTTACATGGAAGAATTGCTTGAAATGATTAGCAGGTATTCACGTGATGTATTACTATGATAAATCATACTCAATCATGTCCTATCCGATAAATAAGTTCCCTAAGTATCTAATTTTCCCTTGCCTTGAATTTAATATAATCACTGTGTGTCCTTGATAAGGGGAAGGCATATTGTTCAGACCAGGAGTGAATTTTTTTTCTTTTGGTACAGGTGCCAATCTTCTTGTAAGCCACAAATGTAGAAGGCTTCAGTCCAGAGCACCTAGTACAACTAAATTGAGTGTTAGATTGGTGCTGTTTTCTATTCAAATCAAATTGCATAGTTCTGGCAGCAGCATTTATTCTTGCTGGTTATGTTCAGATTATCAAGTGGAAATGCATTCAAATTATTAAGTAAAAAGAAGGGGCAAAGATATCTGTATTGCAGAAGAATTGGAGTGCTGTTGCTTTTCACTGAGGGAAGTCTTTCATTTATTATTTAAATAGCAATACTACTTTTTAAAAATCTAAGCATAAGTATTTTCAATTGAGGAATTTTGTAATGCTTTAGAGATTATTATTTCTGTCTTTAGCATAGAAAAGAAGAGTGAAGGTTTAAAGTTCTGTCCCAACATATATGTGGGAAAACATGCAATATCTAACTTTTTAAAAATAATATTCCATTGGAAAGATAGATACAATAGTTTTAAGTAGTTATAGCTATTGTAACTTTCTGAAGTCTCACAGATAGCACCTCTCTGTGAGAAATGATTTGTTTATCAACTTGTTTTAGCTACCATTGTACAAATGGTTAACAAATATCTAACTTTAGAAAATAAAGTACTTATCTCTTCTGTGACTAATTTTAATATTAACCTATACATTTTGGTCTCTTGGGACATCCTTTTTTTGATATTGTGGTTATGTCATGAGAAAGAGATGACATTATGGAATTCTATAGGACTATATATTATGTGAGTCTTATAACTATATTGCTCCTCAGCTAGTATAAATCCTGTAGTACTAATATCTTTCACTTTATATATGTTATATAGAGAGTGTTACAGAGTTCTAATAGTATGGTCTGTATGACAGAGCCTAAACTAGTAGAGACTTGAGCACGTCAGTCCACATGAATGGACTTGTGAGTGTGGCCACCTGGATGGTTTGGAGTTTTTTGTTTTTTTAGTATGTTTAATATTAGTTTCTACTTTCCATTTTGCCATGTAGATTAAACTTTCTGTGGCTGTGTTTAAAGAACTCAGTTAATTTTGGAAGAAAAGAACTAAAATAGATGAGACTGGATGAATGCTATGTAAACCAAGACAGAACCTGCATTTATTGTAGGTGTTGAAAACTTTCTCATTGATTCCTATGATCTCAGTAAGCATGATTCCTTTTTTTTCTATTTCTTTTTTTTAAATTGTAGAGGCTATGGAGAAAAGTCACAATGAAAAAAAGATAATGATTGATAGTTTCCACAGGTGGGTAGCATTTTAAACATGCCTGCCTTGCATAAAATTTTAAGCAAAAACTGAAGTTAGTTTAGGCTTGGTAAGGGAAGTAAGATAAGTGTGCTGATGCAGTTTTGAGATTGGAATGAAAGTTATTTTGAACAGTGGAGTATAGATTCCCTTGCCATTTGACTTCTATGCTTTGGACATGTTTGAATGGCCAACTTTTAAAATCATGAGGAAATTGCTCTCCAGATGTGTACTTTCATGTAGTGCTAGAGAAACTCTTAACAGAAACAGTGACAATGACTGTAAAAAATACCAACTAAACAACCCAAATATTAGTTTGACACATGGTGAACCACTGTATTTGAGTAATTCTGGAAATACATGTGTGTGCTTGGTTTCTAGTTACCACTTACTGTCTGTGTTTTGGCTGTTTTATGCATTAATAATTGGCAACTCTTGTTTTTTCTGTAAACCACGTAAAAAGCTTTTGGTGAAGGTTTTTAGGGCTCAATTCCTTAGAGATCCAATTTCATAGCAGTGTTGCCATTGTTGTTTTGGTTTACTGGTAGCTGTTCCACAGAACCTTTGGTTTTAAAATGCATAGGTTTGGAAGATCTTGTGCGATATATCAGTACTTGGAACAAGCAAGAGGTTAGCAACAGGAAGCCCAGATCCTTATCCCAATTGAGGTTGTAGAAGCTGTGGGACAGACAATACCTTCATCTTCTCAGGAACTCCTAATGAGTTCAGGAAAGCATTGTATTCTTGCATGTGACCTTGAGATAAGAACAGTTAGAACTTAATACATACATGGTAAAAATTGTGGGGCTTTTTTATTAAACAGAATAATACTGTATTCAGTCAGTGAACATAACAGTTGTTTTATGTGCAACTGCTGATGGATATATTTTGACAGATATTTCTATTTTTTTTCCATACTAATGCTAGATAATCAAAGCCAAACTCTGAAACCCCCCCTCCAATCATTCCCAGAAATCTTCAGCCTTCCAAAGAAAAAGCCCCACAACTTGCTCCAAAAGGACCTCCAGCCCCCTATATAGAGCAAATACAGCTTAAGTGATGGAAAGAAAAGTGAAACTTTACCAGAAACTGACAGTTGTTTGTCACTTACGTTTCTCAGGAAATTGCTAGGTGTAGTCTAACAAAAGCATGGGCATAACTGAAACTATTTACATGTTTGCATTAAAAAAAGCCCAGTAAATCAAAACTATAGAAAGGTTAAATGGCTTAATTTTAAAGTACTTTGTCTGCACAATAATAGCTACAAGAAGTTAGCACTGATACAGAGACAGTTGATTGCAAAATTGTACATTGATTTGTCCCTGCTTGGGATTTTTCTGTGAAATTACATTAATTGATCTGAACCAAGGAAACAACGCTAAGTAGCTTAGGAATTAACTGTAAAGTTAAGTGTCAGTTATATGAAGGATAGCCTCTTAAATATATTTTAAAAGTTTAAAACAGACATACAAAGTTAATTCCTTTAAATATGTTAGGTCCTTACAAGTGGTTAGTGCAAACTGCCAAAAGATGAGATGACTCCACAATATGACAAATACACTGCTTTTTCCTATGTGTGTTTCTAGGCTATGTTCTTTATTCAATTTTCTGTGTCTAAAAGAAGAAAAAGAGATCTATGTGACAGTTGTAGTTCTAAAGCAAAAGGGCTTGCCATTTAAAAAAATGCAGCATATACAGAGGAAGAAACAGGATTTGTCTTCTCTACCCATGCAGTCCATTGTGTGAAATTATGAGTGTCCTGCTATTTGCTGAGCAGGTGTAACATGGATGTCCAGTACCCACTACCTCTCTCATGACTTTAATGCAGTGTTAATTTATACCTGCAAGCTGGACTGTTCGAGTTCTAACTCTATTACTTTATTCTGCTTTTAGTTGTGTATCTTGTATTTTAACCTTTTTTTTTCTTTTCTTGTTTGTAAGAGTAGATTGTTTTCATTGGGTAAGACAAACTATTGCAAATATTCTTACAGATTTGTATTCTAAGAATTAAGAAGACAAAATTTTATGTACTTGGGTTTTTCTCCTAAATACTTGGGTGTTCTTGCAGTTGCTCTATTTCCTTAGCAGTTTCAATCCCACATAAAACAGTGATGTCATGTTGAAATTAGGAAGTTGGCGAAAACATTCATGTTTGTATGGTGCACACTAATGCTGTGTTCAGTATTGCTCATATGCTATGTTCAGTATGGGATGCATAGTTAACACCCTTAATCTCAGGGAATATTAATGTTTCTTCAAGAGCTGCAAACAGAGAGAGAACACTTTGCATCATTTGGCCCAATCACTCTTTCAAAAGACACAACTTGCACCCTTTCCTATACTGCTGAGTCTTTCCTGTTGAAACTCCTTTGGTGATGCCTCTAGTACCAGTGTCCCAGCAGGAGGGATAGTTTTGCTTTGTAGGTTTTTGTTGTGGAGGGGTGTTTGGTTTCTTTGGAGGGGAATGTTGGTGGTTTTGGGGAGGTTTTTTTTGGTGTATTGCTCTGTCCAGTTAACATCCTGTTGCTGAGAAGCTGGGAGAAAGGATAGGTTCTGTGTGCCAACACATGTGCCACAGCAAAGCAGTGTTTGCCTAAAGGGGAGATCATAGAATCGTTTAGGGTGGAGAAGACCTTAAAACCACCCAAGGCTTGCAGTGTGAGCTTCCACTTCGCTGGCACAGGAACGCTTGCAGCCGCATCCTCTGCCAGCGTGGTTGTACCAATGGCCGTATTGCCAGCAGGGCTGCTGAGGATTACATTGCTCTCCCGTGGCTCGGTGTGCAGCTCCAGGCTGAGCTCTGCAGAGCCAGGAGCCCGAGGCAAGAGAACGCCAACTGCCGCCGCTCTGCACAGCAAAGGGCACGGGAACCTCTGGTGCCAGCTGGGGACCTGTGGTGCCAACCAGGGGACCGGACACTCACAGACACGGCAGGAGCTGACGACTCAGCTGGAGGACCCCAGGTTTCCCTGCGTATAAAAGCCATGGGGTTCATTTGCTCAGGGTCCCTCCTCGGAGACAGCAGCTCGAGCTGTTATTCTGTGATTTAATTACTGCGCCATGATTAAATTATTTTAAGGATCTGGACGTTTGAGACTCTGCTACGGGCAGCCCGGGATCGAGCCTATGGGGGAAACCTCGTGTGCCTGTGAGTGTGGGGTGTGTAGCTGACAAGGGGGCTCAGTCCCAGCTCCGGTGGTGCCACAGTGACTGGCAGAGTGGCTCCTGGACGGGCGGACAGGGGGGTTTCCTTCACATGGCTGTGTTTTGGAACAGAAGTTTCTACCATGCCAAGCAAGCTCCCCTGAACTCCCCGTGTTGCCTTCTGCGGAGGTCCGTGCAATGGGGCGCAGCTCTCCTTTTCCGGCGCCAGGGTGTGCGGCACCGACAGGCGCAGCCAGGCTCAAGCCAGCCCGCTCCTGAGCGCAGCGCGCCGCGCCGGGCCGGTAGCTCGGCACCAGGGGGCGAGGAGGCGCAATGCAGCCTCGTGGCCGCAGGGGAGCGCTGCGGGCGAGGGGCGCGGGGCTCCCCTGGACAGCCGCGGTGTTCCCTCCCTCCCTCCCTCAGCGGGCGTGCCTGGCATGCTGCCGCACCGCGCTGCTCCCGGCCTCCTAAACCCGTCTTACGCGTTAAATAGAAAGGAAACGGTTGCCTTCTCTCCCACAGCAGGTAAGGCTGGGCCGGCGTTGCTGTGGCAGGGTGGGGTAGTTGTAGAAACATTCCGCGTTACAAAGCTGCACGTTTGCAATGCGGGCTTGCTCGGGTAGCACGCTTACTCCTGGTAGGCTCCAGGGCCTCTAGGCGATCTTCCAAAATTGTACTTGTATCTCATCTGGTTTATAATTGCCTTTTACTGTTGTTACTGACAATTCTAGGAGTTCTGTACACATGTGAATTCAAGTCACTTGCAAGTAGTTCTCTCTCACAGGGATCTTTCCTTCAGTGGCAGTGTTTTGGTTTTTCCAGTGTTTCTCATTATCGGGATGTTCCTCCATTAGCAGGCTCACCTGCTTCGATGGAATTCCCATGGATGTGGTCTTCTGTTCACCCCTGCCAAACGGCTTGGCTGTTTGTGTCCTGAAAGGTCTAATCCAAAGAGAGTGCTCTGAGAAGTGCTGTTATGCTGTGATTGCTCACTGGCTCTCCCAGTGTTGCACTTCTGCCTGTTCCATGATCTGTTTGTAATCCATTCTGATGCAAAGTCCTGCTAATGTGAATTCCTGTTAGTGAGAGGTGCAGAGCTCAGACATTATCTTGCACAGCTAGTGATGTAAACATCAACAACTGTGGCAGGGGAAGCCTGAAGGACTTCAGCCGGCAATTCAGTGCAAAATCAGAGTCCTCCTTTGAGTATAACAGAAGCGGAATACACATGAAAAGATATCAAAGAGCTTACTGTCATGCAAATAACAATTCTATCTAAGACCAAGTCCTCTATTACTATTTTTTTTAATTTAGAGGCTCCAGAATAAGAAAGTGTTAAAAGTTATTGAATAAGGCTTTTTGTAGCCTTTTTTGGTTTTGTTTAAAGATGAATTCAGGTATAATAATTGAAAGACTTTTCATGTTTTATAGTAAAAGATAATCTGTTAAACCTGCTCGGGTACTGTCTAAGAAGATAGTAAGAACAATTGTAAGGGAGGAATATATGTGAAATGACATGCCAAGACAGAAACATAAGCCTTGTATCCTGCCTTGATTTTTTATAAAATGCTGTTTTCATAGAATGCAATGAAGTATGGAAGTCCTGGAGTTAACCTTCATCCATCGATACACATATATAAACATACACATATGTATCCCCAGGTATCTTCTGTAGAAAAGTTCTTGATGTCCTTTTCTTAAGAGTGAAACAAAAGCCACCCTGGAGGAAAAAACAGTTAAAACCTTTTTGATACATCTGTGTTGTACAAGCTTTATTAGTTTATTATAATTATTATTTATTGTAATTATTATTTATTATAAACTAATACATCTTGATATATGATTGTGTGTATGGAGGGTGGTTTTTATTACTTGCTTGTGTTTTGTTTGTATGTCCTATTACTTGAATATTACTTAAATGTTTTCTCATTTAAAAATGTATAGTTTCAATACTTGTTTTTTTTTAATTAATGGGTATCTCACCTATCCTGCATGTTGTGTAAAATGTCATACCTTGTGCACTCAAAGTAAGTGATGCACTAGGTACTTGCACTTCACATGTCGGCTCCACCTTGTGTGCACATTCATAATAAAACCTCCATAGCGTGGTTAAGAGCACTTTGATATCTAGTTTGAGCCTTTCAGAAGGTGTTTAAGTTAGGCACAAAGTGAAATCTCTGGTTGCCCCATCTGCAAACTGCAGTTTAGCAGGTGGATGATTGGAAGCATTCTCAGTCTCACAGCAGCATCTGAATTTGTCTTGCTCCCAAATGCTAGGAACTGCAAAGTAGGTTTGTGGCAAGATTTCAAGGGCAAGAAAAATTCTGTAGAAAATAATACTATTACAAATAAATGATGGCTTGAGGTTGTAATGACTCATGATCTTTTGTAATCACAAATTTGCTTTGTTGTATATTATTTGTTCTGAAAATGCATAAACCAACTTATTTGTAATTGTTTTTTGTATTGTGGATAAAATACTGTGAATGAAATCATTTTAGGGAGAATTTGCTGCTTGATCTCCCTGCAGGAAGTAGCATAGACATATTCTAGCAATATGTCTTTTTTCATAAGGTGAGAATTTTGTATTCATAAGGAAAAAATTGTGTAGATGGTTGTATTAATTTACAAGGGTAATTTGGACTAAGTTGAATATCTGAGGATTTTAATGTGGGATTGAATACAAAAGACACATTTTCAGTCTGTACAGAACTTGAGAAATGTCTTAGGTGGCAACTTCAATGAACTTGTACCAGCTTTTTCAGTTTTGGCATTCTGAACCACGGATGTGGCAGTTGAGTAAAACTGACAACTTAATCCAGCTGAGCAGCCCCTTGTGAGCATTGAACTACTGAAACTCTGAGACCTAAAGCATGCTATGCTGCATACCTCTCATTGAATTTTTTTTTTTCTTTTTAAGAGCTTAACAACAGTAGTAAATTTCAGATTAAATACCTTCTTTTAAAGGATGTATGGAAATGTGCTATGCTTCATGTGTAGCTTGGGTAATTGCATTGCATGCGTTCAGCAATGTCTTGGATACTGAGCTGCCTTCATGAAAATGACAGAGGCATGCGGGCTGCCACTGAGCCGGCTGGAGTGAGTATTTAGTGTGTTTCCTCTGAGCAGTGTGCACAGTCTTTGGTGGGAAATGAGGTGGGAATATTGCCTAGTATTGTGTCTGTCTATCTCCGCTCCAAGTCTAGTAAGTAAAAGAATACTTTAAATCAAACAGTGATATGTATTCCCAGTTGTAGAAAGCCTTAAGGAGCACTCTTCTATGCTAATTTATCTTTATTTTGTCCTCGAACTTTCTACTCCTAATGCAAGGCATCTTTCTTAATGGCTTTTTTAAGCTAAATATAAAACAACATTTAAACTTCCCAAAATAAAAACAAAAAACTCAGCTAAACAAGGCATGTATGGAGAAGCAGCCTTAGGGATAAAGTGGATGTTTGGACAAGAGACAGGTTATTTCTGTACTTGTAGTTTTCTGGAAGGTGGTGCAAATATTTTAAGCAGTATAAATAGCACTAGAGTCCCTTCAAAACAGAACTTAATACATAATAAAAGTTAGTATTTTTGTGGTTGGTGGCTAAAACTATGTGAGAATGTGAATGGTGGTGTTATACACCAGCTTTACAAAGTGCCTAGACTTTCTGAATGGTGTTATCTTTCAAATACAGATGAATGCTCTCTGTGCACTTGGTGAAAATTAAGAGCTATAAAACTCTGTCAAATAGGAATTTGCAAATGTATTATGAATTTTCTTAGTGCTTAAAATTTTTGCAGTGCTAAATAGTGTCTACTAGGCGTGCAGAGTTTAGCATGCATTGGTTAATATATAGGCTTGGTGCTGTTTGGTTTTCTTATCAGTCCGCACAGTTAAATGTCTTTAAAATCTGCCTTGGAGCAGCTGGCTGGCAGCTGACGCTGCTGTTGGCACCACCCAGGTTTAACGTGACATCACCAGGAGAAGTCCACCTCTGTGCTCAAGGAAGTTGGTGTGGGAGCCACGCTCTGTAAAGTGGAGCTAAACTGCTGAATTTAGTAACTGCTGAGAACAGAGAGGGCATGTAGAAATGGAATTCCTGAAAAAAATTGTCCCCACTGTTGCTTCTGGAGATGTTCCGGATGTTGGGAGTACTGCTCGTGAAAGCTCTCCAAGGCTGCTGAAGATGAGACGGGTCAGACTGTTCTCGTTAGGACAGACAATAGATGAAGATGAGGAGGCATACGTTTTACATCCTGAATACAGTATGTATCCATGTCATCAACCTGGTCAAAACTGTTTGCTAAGCTTTTTCTTCAGAGTGTCATTATTTTGCTTAATTGACTAATTTGCTTATAAAAGAGTTCATATGACAATGGTGTTTTTAGCTTTAGTACTATTATATCATTGACATATTATCATTTGTTAGTGACCTATGTGGAAGCAATTTTTCAGGATTTCTCATATTATCCTTGTTTTTGCATGCCTGTGTGACTTTTTTCCTTACTCTTTCTGGGATAAGAATCTGTTTAAGTTTTTAAACTAATGTACCAAAGATTAGGCACTAAGTTGTCTAAACAGAAGTGTGCTACACAGATCTGTGAATGCAGTGCAGGGTGTGAGTTTTGTGATATCTTTTCTCTCCCTGTTTTTCTGATCCCCTAAATTTTCAAAGGTTTTCCTTTTGAGAGCTTTTTCATCTCAAAACAGTGTATGTTTCCCTTTTTTAGCGTTTTGAAGGGTGCACATTTTTAGTAAACATATGTAAGTAAGTCAAGTGAGAATATGGATATAGTATAGAGAATTTTTGACATTAGGAACATGGGTAAACTTGCTTATATGACCTTTTAAAAAAATTACCATGTGTTAGTGGCTAAATATTATGGCGTATTAGCTAATAAAAAGTAGAATTAGTTCATGTTCCTTTTTCATGTAGTACAGCTGGGTGGTAGTGGAAAATTAAGGGGTTTTTTTCTTTTTGCCTTCAGCTAAAATAGTGTAGTCTTGAGCCTTCATGGTCTTGGATTCTACTGGCTGTCAGATGCAGTTTTTGCCCTTCACTTTGTGGTTGGCTGTTTTCAAGAATTAGTGTGGCTTTTAAATTTTTTTCCTGTCTTCATGCAGCGGTGGGAGATGGTGACATTCATCCATCTTACTGGGTGGTGAACTGACAGCCTTTTTTTGGGAATTAAGCTTGTGGTGGTGGTGGTGGGAGAAAAGGGTTTCCTTGGAAAGACTTCTCTTAGCCTTTCTGATTGTAATATGAACAACTTTTTTCAGTGCATCAGGTTGAGTAAGATGGGCAGGTGAGGAAGGCAGGTACAGTTCTGTTTTCTTACACAGGTTGTTCCTGTGGACAACAAATTACAACAAGTTAACGTGATGCTATGGGCTATTGAAGGCTGCCTATAGAGTAAAGTCTGTTAAGGCAGTTATTGCCTATATGCGTGAAAACTCATCAGAAGCCCATGGTGTCTGATGGTGAAGGCTTTTTAGCCTCATTTAACATTGAATGCTGTACAGCCCTGGAGTTTATGGTTGGATATCACTTTGAACTTAGTATCTCCATAGGTGTATGACATCAATTCTGCTTTTATGCTCTATTCTTATTTCTTTATAGCTCTCAATTTAAATAATATTTTATTCCAAATGTTCTAATTCCAGAAGAAATAGAATTGTCTGTCAGGCTAAAAAAGGAAATGCTATAGACTGATTGAAGTTTGTAGACAAAACAGATACCTTCATCTTTGTTCAGCGTTCTGTTGATGGTTCGAGCAAATGAGGATAGTGAACTTAGAATACACTAATGTTGTGGTTGAAGATGAATTTTCCTCTCTTGGTCATTAAATATGCACCAAATGGTGACTATTAGGAGTGATTTTGTAGAAACCAGCAGTGCCTGAGTAATATCGCTTAATAGTGTGATGTCACCGTTTGCAAAATGAAGACTTATAGTCTGTTCTGGGATCATGCTTTTACAATAGCAGATAGTAGCTGAATCCTCTTTAAATTATCTGCTTATTTCTATTTTTGTATCTTGGTAATGGAATGAACTGCTCTGCTGGAATAGAGCAAAAGAACTGCTGTGTTTACCAGTTGGGTATGCTGCAGAAGGCAGGTGCTGACCAAACAGGTAATAAAACAATAGAATTATTTGAAAAAACATTGTAAATATTTACTTGCTTAATGTTGGCAGATGTGGTTTTAATGCACCACAGAATTTAATATATAATGAAGCTGTTGAGGAACTCAATAGATTGTTTTTAAAGGAAAGGTAGTTTGTCCTATTAATATGTTTGAATTTGAGAGTGAGTGGGGTTTAGTTTTTTTTTCTTTTTGCTTTCTGTTCCTTATTGCTGCTGTTTAAGAACTTTTTTTTGTGAGAATTTAGGTGAAATACAGAGTCTGACAATATTTTTTAGTATAAAAATATTTCAGAAGGTCTCAAACAGCCAGACCAACAAAAAAAAACCCCTATTCCTGGCATTGAAATAATAAATGTATTATTTTTATAATACCACCTAGTTGAATTTGCATCTAGCTGACATAAAAAATTTGTGACAAATTCAAGTGATGAGGTTTTTTGTTGCTGTTGTTGTTGTTTGTTATTAAAATAGTTGTCATGTCGCCTTTCAAAATGCTAGCTCAGTGTATACTTTGTTTTAGATCTGAAAATAGGACCTTACAAATATATGCTCTGTGATACATCTTTTAAAATATGTAGTTACCATCACAGTGGTTTCAAGTGTATTTTAGAAATCTTTTCACAACTGTCTTTTTAGAGGTATAAGATTAGTAGAATTGGAGGAAAAACCCACAACTGATTTGCTGAAATATTTACATATGACTGTATGCATTACAATGCTTAATAGAGGTTAGTACAAGAACAGACAAATTTTAAAAAATTGCTGAATAGTTTAACAGTTGACATATTCTGAGTTTCAAAAATTTCTGTCTCAAAAAATCTACAATCCAAACCAAATATGCTAAGCAGAGCATGGAAGATTCAGACTGTGGCATTAGAGAAGGGGCAGTGGTGGCGACTGCCCTGTGTGACCTGGCAAATGGCAGCTGTACCTGTGGGGTGTGAAATGTGCCCTCCTGTTGCAGCTCTGTGCTTTGGCTGTGTTACAAGGCAGGGTGGCTAACTCTGTGGAAATGTCTTAATGGCCAGCTGTGTAAGTCAAATCTACAAGAACTGTAGAAGAGATGTTAATTTTATCAGTGATGTGAGTATTCTCATTGCTTACAGTGCCCATGTTATTTCTGTGTGTGGAAAACCTGCTTCCCTTCAAGTGCTTCTGCTAGAAAAACAAAAATGTGCCAACAGGAGTGTGTTCTTTGGTGGTAAAGAAATGAGTAATGGAGCTGTAGTTGCCTCAGGGGGTTAGCAGCAGGGGCTGGATACACAGAAAGTGCCTGTGAGCACTGTGTCCCTGTAATACCAGCAGCTCTGCAGGGCATATTCAGCTCCAAGTTACATCTCTGATCAGTCCTGTACAGCAAAGGATGACCTGGGACTTGGTGTTTATATGTGAAATAAAAGTCAGTTTCTATACCCAAGTACAGAGTTTTGGTTAGAAAAGACTGGAGGGGTTGATGGAAAACTAAATACCATGGCTTCCCCCACAATCCCTGCTCACTTGCATTTGAAGACTGCTCCATAATACTTGCTTGGGATCTATATTATTTACATAAAAATATCTAACCCTCACTCCTTGTTTTCTTATCACTGTGGATAGCATTGTTTTGCTGAAGTAATGCCCCAGGAAATTGTTCTCTGTAGATTTTCTGTAAGAAATAATAAGTGAACCTTTCCTAAGGGCCTTTGGAACCTTCCCTTGAAGCTCTTTGCAACAGAAGGTTGGGAAAGGAGATTTTGGTTCAGTTTTTGAGTATGGTTTTACAAGCGGATCAGGCTGATCTAACAGTTTGCTGTCAATGAAAAGGGCAATCTCACTCACAGCTGTGCAACCTTCCCCATCTCCTGTTGTGTTCTGGTGTGGCTTTTCCCTGAGCTGATTAATCTCACAAAGCCAACAGAAAATGTTCTGATGTTTTTGGGGCAGTTTTTGAAATGAATTGGCAAGAGGAATCAACTTGCTGAAAGAGCCTTTTGGGTCAGTAGTGGGGGCAGCATTAGATGTCTTACCATCACCAAAAGTAGCAATCACCTTCTGGATATCCTCTGTTTTAATTGATTTGTGGAAAATGAACTCTTTAATATTTTAGCTAAATGGAAAGACAAGCATCTCTCCAGAGTTTTATTTTAAGTACAGGGATGATACATTTTATTATTACTGCTTATAAGCAGATAAAATGACCATTAGGTAAATGTTTCTTAAGTAAGGCATTAGCTTAAGATGGAGTCAATAAAGAGCTGAAACAAGGTCCAGCAAGTATTTTTAAAAGTAAGCCCAGGTGCAAAGATAATACACCTCTGACTTGTTTATTTTACCATGAATACAGAAAATCAATTATAATTGTGTTTAATTGTCTGAGACGTCTCAGACGTAATTTTTTACTCTGTCTTTTTGAAGATTTGATTTTTTGTACTTGTGTACTTGACTGTATGCCTGATATACTTTTGCTGTAGTTGTCTCAGGGTTTAATCTGAAGAGTACGTGTGCAGAAATTTACAGTGAATATACTTAAGTCAAGTGGTGAAGAAGTTGTAATTTAGTGCTTCATTCAAGGTGGGTATCAGTACAAATCAAAGGTGGACCTAGAAGAAGTATTTCTTCATATGTAGCAGCTACTCATGTGGCGTATATTTATGTAAGTGTATGGAGTATATGTATATAATAAGGAGGTAATTCACTTGTTTTCCTCTGACACATGATGAAGAGAGTTTACCAGTTTTTTATTGCTATTGGTCACTTAACAGATTATCTTTGTATCACGTTTGCAGAGTCTCTTTTTATGTATCTTGTGGAGTTTAAGCACTTAAAAGGTTTTCTCAGACATAAGAATGCAGTAAAAGCTTTCATACGACGGCTGAATCAATGTAATGGCTCAAGGCTGTGAAGAGGAGATTGTATCCTTCCACCTCTGTAGATGTCCTATATATTCATTTTTGGTATTCCTGCTGCATGTCTGTCTTTGGTGTGACTATTCAACTTGCTAAACCAGGAGGAAACCCCTCTTCCCTTCCAATGCTAGTGGATAGGCAGCAAGCTGGAACACTGAGAAAGAGCCAACTACAAATTTAGGAAGTGAATGTAGTAAACCTGCTGTTTGGACTTTGTTTTTCTGTGCTTTTTGACTTTCTGTCCAGCAGATTGTAAGTTGAAAAGTTGATAAGTGAGAAGTAATGAAATCTCCAGTTTTTCAGGGGCAGGGCGGGAATAAAAGACATAACTGGACAATACTTAGCTGCAGATATTCTTTGAAATGTTATCTTTAGGCTGATCCTTTGAAACAATACAGATACAATTTAGTGGGAGGATTGTAAATGAACTAAACATTTCTTTACCTTTCCAATCCACAGTTTTTTTAAGGTAGTTGTGAGAGGGACGAAATAAAGCTTTTAACTTGAAGGAGAGGGGGAGAGGCATGATACATGTGGGGTATGTGAGAACATTTAACAAGCAGGTTTTCAGAATATTCTACAAAAGCTGATTAAGGAGAGCTGTGAAGTGCTGAAGTCAACAAGATGTGGAGTAACTTGTTGCAAAAACAGTTTCTCCTACTGTAAGACAGTTCTATGATATACTGGTAATACAAGGACATAAAAGCATTCTTTTAATTCTTTGTGTCTTAGGTGTCCACAAAAAATTGAAATGACAATTTGAGAGGGGGAGAAGAGTTTAGCATGTTGTTCCTTTTTGATTTATACTGTAAATGTCTTGCATGTAGAACAGATTTTAAAAATTAATCTGCTATCAATAATGTCTGTTAGTGATCCCAAGGCAGAGTATATAAAAGGCTGAACAGCATGTAAAGTGAAAGTATCAGCTTATTTTTAAGGAGCTGTTTTCCTTGAAGTAAGAAACTTTTATCCTTTAAAACATTAAAATTGATCTATGGCCTGAAAAATCCCAACTAAGATCCTCCTAATGCTCAAAAATGTATTTGTAAGGTCAATGTAGTATTTACTAGCAGAATTAGTTCAGCAACTGCATATGAAAATGTCATGCTTGTGATATCAGCAGTTCAGATTTAAGTTACAGAAAGATTAGAGTTGGAATATTTTGTTAAACAGTTTTTCAGTTTTCACTTGAAAAAGAGCTCTGTGTTTCAAATGCAAAAGTTTTAATTTGTAGGTGATCTGACTAGTCTTAATCTCTTTTACAGATGGTTTTTCTGTACCCAATGAAAATGTGAATTGTAAATGGAAGAGTCAGATACAATATTTTTCAGTAATTGGTACTTTTGATGACTTTTGGTAGTTTCTGTTGGCTGAATTTGTTAACTGTTTTATGTCTTGGTTTGCCAGCTTCTATGTTTCTAGTTGCTTTTGTTCTAAGCTCTTCAGTAACAGAATGATTCTTACCCTGTGAGTTCTAACTTTATATGTGTTCCCATATTGTGTGGATCCACACTGAGGGAAAAAGAATTTCAACTACTTCCTCTCAATCAAGGGCTACTTTGGGAGGCTTTTCCACTTTCAGTATATGTCATTCTTTGGGTCTCTAGTGTAGCACTGAATAGACTGTAGTTGCTTTTACAGTAAGAATATGTTCTCTCAGTTAGTAAATGCCATTGAAGAATACCTGCGATTCAGGAAGTAGTGTTAATGACGTAAGTTGTTTTACTCAACATGCATCTTCTCCAACCAAATTCTAAAAGGTTCTTTCAAGCAAAGACCCACTGTCCCAGACAGGAGGGCTCTTGACTCATGATCGTAAGTTTCTGATGTTTGTATTCATTTATAAAAGAAAGATTTTGTAATAGGGAATCCAAATGTACTACTGTTACGAAGAAATGGGTAAAACTTTCAGAAAGCCGTGTCACTTTAGCAGTGGTACCTTCTGAAGAGATTAAGTTTCTGTCTGCAGCAGTTTTTCATGACATGCTCTGGATGTTCAGGGCTTGGTGTATCTTCGCAAGCTGTGCAATACACCTTATATGGAGATACTACATAAATAATAGTAGTTCTTCAGCTGATTAGTGCCAGTGAGGTCAGTAGTGACAGATGTCTGTGATGGACCCTGATTGCTTGGGAGACTTTCAGTGCTCATTGATAAGACCAATATGGCACTATAAGATACTCTAACATCAGGATACTGTTGCATGATCATATTGGAGACTGACTCAAAACTGTCTGGTGTCACGTGGCATCTCTTAAAAATGCACTGGTGTGAGCTTTGTCTCAGTCACTTCTTTGAGAGGATGACTTGCTGAAGGAAGGGTGTTTTTAATTTTGAAGTATTTTCTAACTTAAAGCAGAAAAAACAGTAATGCATGTGAAAAAACCTCAAAACTTGTATAAAAATATTGTATTTATCTAGTATGTTGTTTCCAGTTTATTAGAGTTGGTTTAAAAGTGTTTTGTCTTTGTTGACTGGGGTTTCCATAAATTCCTGTTTCATGGAAGGATCTGTATAAAACAGTAGTTTCTGATTTCAGTTCTTCATTTTTCACCTTATTTCAGTTCTTCATTTTTCATTAACTAGTAGGGCTTGCAGTGAAGTGACACTGTCCCTTTCAGTTTGTGTGCTGAGCCAGATGCAGGGATGTGGGTGCAGAGCTGCCTGCTGTGGTTCAAGGGGAGCACTGGGCATTGCAGCTGCTGTCCCATGTGCATCTGCAGGCAGAGGCTATTGTGTAGTCGACCGGCTAAGGCACTGTAAGGAACTTCATGTTGTGGACCATTTGCACAACTTCCAGGCGAATGTGGCCTTGTAAAGTTTGAGTATGTGTTTGGTATCTAAAACTGTTGCATTTAGGTGCCCTTGGGTTTGTTACTACTTCTGGTTCTCTCCCTTTCTGATTTTTGTATTTCTTTTCTTGCTTTTCTTTGGTGTAACAGCATGCTTGCTCAAAATAAAGGTTCAGAAATTGCATATGAATTCTGTTATTTCTGATTTGCAAAGCACTGTGTATCTTACCTTTTAATTACCTTTCTCAATCTTAAAAGCATCTCTATTTTGTACTTACGCTTCAGTTTCCTACAAGAATATATTTCATTTCACAGAGATGGGAAAGCTGCAAAATTCAGCATTGAAAGCACTCAATTGTTTAAAAATCATGGTAACTAAAGCACTTAAAAATGCGCTGTAAATATTGGCTGGTTTTGGAGTGAAGAAATATGCCAGTTTAGTTCAACGGTGAAGAATGCCATGTTAATGTAATTATTCTTATTTATTTCTGATATTGGGTGGTGGAGCTCCATATGCTCCTGCCCTGTGTAACTGAAACATCAGGAAAGGCAATTTCAGGAGTTGAAACCTCAAGAGAAAATTGGCTGCCCATGCCTTGCCCCTTCTTGCTTTCCTTTTTCTGACTCTTAACTACAGCTGTTCAAGTCCTTACACTATGTGTGCAGAGCTGCCGCCTCCATAGGGATTTAAGGCATGGTGGAATTAGTTGGTAGGCTTATGATTGTGAGGATGTTTTGCAGAGACACCTCTAGAAGTTCCCTCTTGTAATTGTGCCATCCCCCATCCCTCTGCCTACTATTAGTGCCCTGTGGCAGAGGTGGCTGAACCAGACATATGTCTGCATTACACAGGGCTCTACAGAGCTTTAATGTATAAACAGGAATGGACTGCAGTGACAGTGGCTCAGGAGCAAACATTGAGCTTTGCTTATGGCAGCGGGAGGAAGTCAGGAATTCATGTCTGGGCACAGGGCGAGCACATACACAAGGATCTTCAGCTGCTCTGTGAGTTTAGTGGGAGTCTGCATCTGAGAATATTTTCTGCCCAAGTACTGTTGCACTCATGAGGTTTAACAGATTGTGGCTTCTGTGCTGAGTTTACCCCTATAGGTAACTTTTTTCTTTAACTTTTTCTTCTTTAAAGTTTTCCCAGATGAATCATAAACTCTCAGTGGGTTTTTTTTCCCGCCCCTCCCATGCTCTCCATAGGGATAGAGTAACTGATCCTTGCATAATGCAAATATGATGTTTCCCGTAAAAGTGGCACAGACATCCAGCAGCTTGGGAGGAACAACAAAAATAGAAACATAACTGATTTGTAGGCAGTTGTCTTGAGGCCTTGTAGGGTAACAGAGTTAAGCCTTTCCTTACTCTATCCATTTAAATGCCCAGCAACTAAGCAGGGATTTTCTGTGTAGCTCCGTAACTGTTTCCAGGTTCCCTTTAAAAGGCTGGTGAAAACTGAGGGCTGGTTCCCCAAATGCAGTGCATTGGTATGTTAGTGCTGAAGCACAGTGAGGAGGCTGACACGGTGCAGAATTGGACAGATCAGATCCTAAGGCAGTTATTTCAGGCTGTCTGACATAGAACCATCTTAATTGGGCTTTGTACCTTTAAGTTTTATTTGCAGTCATTGAAGTTGAGCATCTGAGAAGGAGTAAATCACTGTGTTTTCTAGAATTTTAATTACAGGGCTGCCTGTGACAATTGAGAAATTGGGATTCGTCTGACTTACGAGATGTGGTAGCAGCTTTAGGCTTGTGTAATCACTTTACCTGTCTCATTTCCTCTTGGAGGGAGATAGGTTAAAGATCATCTCAGAACTGCCTATTGTGGTTTTTGAAATGTTTCACCTTTTTGAGTCGTTTCCTTGTAGTCTTATGATGTTTGCTGATACGGAAGGCTAAATTTTCAGGAAGGACTAGATATCTGTTCACTATAAATTCTTACAAAATTCGTAAGGCTGTTGTTAAATATTCTTGAAAATTATTTTATTTTTCAGGATTTGATTACTCTTTCTTGAAGGTTGTGGGGGATTCTTTTTTTTCTTTTACAGTATTCAATCTAGATACTGTTAACGTAATGAAAAGTTAATATTTAACTGTATCCTCTTTGATCTTACTCTAAGAGTGTGTTCTGCAAGAAAGCTGTGCATCTTAAGTGTCCGTACAGAGCTAGCTGGAAAATTAATTTAATTTATTTTAAATGGGAATTATTATTTGTAGTTCTTTGCATGAATGCATTTTCTGTCGGTCTGTATCATCCTGAAAATGGATGTAGTAGGTCTGAAAACTGTAAAGAAACTTCTGGAAGCAAGAGTGGCTGCAAGTTTCTTTGTAACTTAAAAAAATGCCTTTAGCTATGGCTTTTAAATTGAGATTTAATGCCAGAATCGTTTGTTCAAAATAGTTTAAATTATTTTGTAGAGGGATTAGTAGAAAAATCATTCTGTTATCTTGGCCATCCCCGTGGAAAAGAGCAAGAGCTCCACTGGGGATTTGAGGGAGGGAGATAGTGTGTAATGAATATGCTCCTAGCGGAATGAAACTGTTGTAGAACTGGGGAATAACACTTCAATTCAAGAGGAGAAAAAAAGGAAATGAAGCTAAAAATCTGTAATGTTCCCTGTGAAACACAAATTAATGTCTCATAAATTGTTATTTCTTTGTCATTTAAAAGCAAACTTTTTGAAGTTAAATATTGCTCCTTTAAGATAACGTATACAACAATCTATTCAGTCATGAAACCCGTCTTTTCAGCCTGTAGAGGTGAAGCTAAAACAACACTGTGAATTTTTTTTTTTTCCAGTCATGCATGTCAGTGTTTTCCACAGGCCAGAGCTGTGGCAGTTCCTGAAGCAGCAATTATTATGCACATGGCACTTACTTTATGTACATTGTTCAAAATAGTTGCCAGCAATGTCTTTGGGCAGCTCCAAGAAAATGGCATAATTTTACTTGAATTAAAGCAAAGCTGTGCAAATAGCCTTTGCATACACATTTGTGGTAAATGTATTGATCCTGCTATGGATAATGATCCTTTTAGAAATATTTTTATTAAACACCTAATTCTACAAATAAAGCAAAGTTCTGTTATTTGTACTATCTACAGTGCAATAGTTTCTGATCTCTTAGATTGCTTGGGTCCTCTAGCTGTTAAAATGCTCAGGGTAAATCTCACCTGTTGTGTGACTGGGCTTACAGTACTTGTACTGAATATTACATCTCAAATAAAATGTTTTGAAGAGCTGAATGGACTTTGCTTGTACAGGTCAAGCATGCTATGGATGAATGGTACCACAAATGGACAGTCTAATACTTCCTGGAGCAGCTGGGCTTACGGCGCGTGAATCTTGTAATGTATCTGTCTATTTGCAGCCTGGAGTCTCCTGACTTAGGTCACTGAAGCAGCTTGAGCAATTTGCTTCTAGCCATCCTCTTTACTAAGTAGAGTTTTTCATATCTGAGCAAAAAGCGTGGTGTGGACTGGGCACTTGAATTAATCATTTTAGTAGAGTACAAACAGCTTGTGTCTGCAGACTGAGCACTTCTGCTTTAGTGCACCTACAATCCAATTCTTGTCAGGTTCTTTTAAGAGCTTACTGATACCACTGTGCTTATTCATGCATACCTCACTTTGACTCTTGAGAAAGTATCAGAGAGACTTTATAGCAGTCTGCTCCCTTTAGAAGTGAAATTGGTAACTGGTCCAGAATCAAAAGGTATGCAAATACTAGGATCAGTATATAAATGGTATGGTAAAATGTATTTATTGGAATTGTGCAATGTTCAGCCTATTAATGAAAATGTGCACAAATCCTCAATTTCATATTTTGTTTTTGGATTGTTTTCTTACATGAACCAGCTCCCGATCAAAGCCATTTGCTTATATTTAAATGCAAGTGCTTTATATTTTCCATTTTATCTAAAATAGTAAAATATTAACCTTATGGAAGACTTCTCGTATAACTACTCAAACTGATAGGTATTTTTAGTTGTCATACTTGTTGCTCTCAATTTTAGACACTGTACTTTCCAGAAGACTGTTTCATTTTCCTCTCTGAGAATGAGGAACTGGAAAAAAAATCCATGCTGTAAATTACATTTTTAACACAGTTCTAGAAATACATGATGGTGATACCTTGTAACTCTGCATAATGAGTTTTGTTGGGCTCTTCTCAATGAATTAGCCTTGTCTGTTCTTGTCCAAGGTTCAGAGGCTTGTAATCCATAGTTTTTCTTTTCTGCTTCTACTATTCTTGTTTTGATTAAAAATAAAAGGTTATATTTTAAACTTTGTGGTTTATACCAAAATCTTCTGTTCTAGTATTTGATGGGTTGTTTCATTAACTCATGTCAAAGGAAAACCAAAACCCAAAAAGTCTGATATGGCAGTCACTGTTGTCTATGCACCTTTAGTTACAAAAGCAATTAAATTGGGTTGTGTAGTAGAAGAAATGTTAGGAGGCTTGTGCACAGTTGTACAGTAAGAATTCTTATGATACTAATGCTTATATAGGTCTAAGATACTGACATACCCATTACTCCACTTATTAAATGGACTTGTACTGATAATTTGTTTTCTCCTTTCTTGGGGGAATGGGAGGGCTGTGAAAACATTTGGTGTAAGCCATTTTTAATCTAATAAATTAGGGATGTCCATTTAATCCAAGTTGCTATGTCTGTACCTGTATGTATGAGACCATACATATTCATGTCGTATTAAAAGAACATTTTTCTTTTTAAAATATTTTTGTTCCTAGTATTATATATTTCTCATCTTCAATGCATCTAATGAAATCTTTAGAAGGAAAACCTTATACTCTTGGTACATACAGTTCTTATTTCTTGGAAATTTTTAATGGGCTAATATTTTCTATTAAGCATTTAAAATTAATTGCTTGTATCCTTGAGGAAACCCAATTAATAGTGATCACTAGTTGATACTATGAATAAATAACAGTGCTACAAAATCTCAGATGCCATGGTGGAAGGCCATGTAACTTGTTGGACAAACACCTCAAGGTCATAAATAAATGCAAATTTTGAAAGAGATTTCCTAATAATAATTTAATTTTGAAATGCTACTTTACAAAAATACTGACAACTTCTGTTTGTTGAAAGTCTTCTTAACAGGACTCCAGAAGGTGGACCATGGAGATCAGTATTTCTGTAGGGTTGTTTTAGTATATCTCCCAGGGTTTCTGGGATGATTGTTTTTTAATAAATTTCTGGCACTAATAACTTATAGAATAACAGCTGAGGGGGGGAAAAGGGCAACTACAAAGAACCTAAAGTGTATTTTTAAAAGTCATTATTTTTGAGGTGCTGAGAGAGTTGGCTCATGATGTTGGAATGCACACTGTTAACAACGATTCCTTTGAAGAGGTCTCTGTAGCCCAGTGTTAAAGGCAGTCAGAGACCAACCATAATTAATACAGTCTTTCAAATTAGTGGTGAAATTCATCAGCTGGTTCCATAATCTCACTCATAACAAAATACAACCTCTGTTATATCTTACTTAGTAAGAGGAAAAAGAAGTGCTTGAAGTGTAACTTTGAATGTATTCATAAAAGGAGTGATGAAAAGGAATATGAGGTAATACTACCTACTACATAGCCTGTACTACCTGAAACAGGCTTATGAAAGTAAGTTCGATGCAAAGTCCCAAAGAGTTATTCTGTGGATGTATGTTCTGTACTCAGGGAAGAAAAAAGTACTATTTGGAAGTAGATAGCACTGTAATATCTTACTGTAGAGAAAATACTTTTTGCTTGGGGAAATTTGGATTATTTTTAGTCTATGAAAAATGAATGATATTACCGGTCTGTCTCCTAAGAAAGCTGTTATTCTCATGAATGCCAATAGCTGGTGCTTGAACCAGCCTTATGCAGTGACAGGATTGTCCCACTCTTTCTCCAGTGTCCTTTTGCTGCTGTGTTAGACCTGTGAGTTAGAACCACTTAGTTGGACATCAACTGGTTTATGTTACCTCTCTGTTAGTTATAATTATTTTGTCTTTTTGGGGTGAGGGATATAGATGCAAAAAGCCCCAAACAAACAAAACCATAACCATAAATAAACTTTAAACTTTAAAAGCATTTAATGTACACTCTTCTTAAATCTTTCCTACAAGTTCAGATAATTCTTATTTGTCTGAGGACAGAGGTCTTATTTCCTCCTCATGGCTTGTTTACTCCTAGTACAGTGTGGGCAGCAGATTTGAAATTGTGGATTTTTAAAAAATCACCTTAAAGCAGATTTAGTTAATCAGTCTACCTTGGATCCACATGATTGATTTTTTTGATTCATCTGTGTGGTATGGGTCGAGTTATAATTTAAGTACCCCTAATTAAACTGCTTTGGCAGCCACTGCTACAATAATCTCAGCATCCAGTTCTCTCAATTTCTGTTCTTCACCCAAGGGTAGCATTACATGTGTAATTTGGTGGCAGTTATGGAAACAAGCATTATTTTTTCCTTGTCATTTCTTCCTGTCAGTATGTAGAAATCTTTCTGAAATTTTTGAATTGTCCAATAAAATTTTGAGACACTTTCGGGTGTGTTTTTGATCAATGTAAAGATGACACCTCAAGCTGACAGAGAGCCACCTGGTACCCGGTAGTGTGGACAAGATGATGGAGGTTTATCTCAAACTGCTTTACCCTGTGCTGAAGGGGGCAAAGGCTATTGGCAGAGTATCTTGCTTTATCCCAAAAGAGTGGTATTAAAGCCATAGTCCTACCTATGGTAGTGTTGGATTGCATCCCTAGGAATCCAGAACTGTAACTTATAAGAGACTTAACTATTGTGGTGTTTTAGATGATACTCAGTACAGAGTAAACTAGCACAAATACCAAAATTATGTCAAATCCTTTAAAAGACACTAAGGAAAAAAAACTCAAACCAAACAACCATCAAACAGCTAAAGTAATTTGAAAGACTGTAAGGAAAAAAAAAAACCCCAACCAGACTCCAAAGAGCTAGTAGAATCATAAAAGGGTTTGGGTTGCAAGGGGTCTTAAAGCTAGTCTAGTTCCAGCCTCCTGCGCTAGGAGGGACACCTTCACTAGACCAGGTTGCTCAGAGCTTCATCGAGCCTGGCCTTGAACACTTCTGGGGATGGGACATCCAGAGCTGCTACTGGCTGTAGGTGTCGGACCTAAATCAGCTCTAGTTGTCTCGCAGGAATCCACCCTGGGAATACTTACGGCCTTCCTGCCCTCCACTGTGATTCTGTTTTTCACATTTGTGATTTCCCGGCCCCCTCCCCCCGCTTTGATTTTGCTGATCTTTTAGCGTGGAAGGCGTGTTTGGCTTTTGGCACTGTGCAGAGCAACGCCGGGCAGTTTATTTAATTCATCACGGTTTTAACAGATCGGTTGGAAGTTTATTTAAAACTCGGTAAAGCACAAACAGCCTTTTATAGCCCCTTTTGGTTGTAGTTGCGAGGAGTCGCGTGGTTGGGCTGCCAGGGGCTGGGTGGCTCGGCGGCTGTGCCCGTGGCGGCTGAGAGCATCCCTCGGGAGCGGCGTGGGCACAGCCCGGAGGCGGAACACGCGCAGCCCCCGCGGCGCCTCGGGGGGGCCCTGCGGCGGGGCGGGGCGCGGCGGGCGAGGAGGGTCGGTCCCGGCAGGAGCCGCCCCCGCCCGCCGCCCGCCGGCCCTGCGTCACACCGGCACCGGCACGGCACGGCACGGCACGGCCCGGCCCTCCCGCGGGTGCTGGCGGAGGCGGCGGGCAGCCGGCGCCCCGCTCCGCCCTGCCCGCACCATGCTCAGCCTGCAGGACTCCCTCTTCTTCGAGATCAGCATCAAGTCTCTGCTGAAATCCTGGAGCGGCAGCAGCAGTAAGTATGTTGCTGCACCGGGAACCGCAGCAGCATAGCAGATACCTTACCCCTTGTTTTTTTGGTTTTTTGGGTTTTTTTTGCATTCTGCCGTGTGAAATTGCCCTTTAAAAGCCGGGGTTTTAGCAGTCCTGTGTGCTGGTGCAACTTGGCATAGCCAGTCTGAGAGCTGTCTGCTTCTTAGTTCTCATGTAAGCTTTTGTATGTGTGTATTTGTTTATTAGTAATTTTCTTAGGCTGCAGTTGTTTCAGTCTGGTAAAGTTCTTTGCACCCTTTGCTGTCCAAGAGAGATGACAAGTAGATGCTCGTCTCTGCGGAGTTGCCAGATGCTGACACTGTGTCTTAGTTCTGTCAAGCTCTAAATGCTTCTTTGAAGCAAATCAGTCACCCTTGGACAGTGCATTTTATAGGGTGGCATTGGTTTTGTGTCTCAAACGTATTATTATGCCTGCAAAAACTGCTGCCTTTGATCTTCTAAGTGGCATGAAACGAGAGTTTCTAGGAGGATTCCTTGTCTGAATTGAACTAGCGAAGCAAGGATGCTGCTCTTGGTTCAGACGACCCATCTGTCCTCACATCACCCCTTCACACAGCCTTCAATGCAGGGTCTCGGGCTGGGAGCTGCCTTGCACTGTGTAGAAGGCTTTGCTAACGTAAGCACAGCAACTTCATGAGAGGACGCCAGGAAGTTATAAAGATGACGTAATTCAGCGTCAGCTGAGTATTTCATGTGTCCTAAGTTTCTTGTATTTGTAAAAACGAGAAAAGTTAAAATCTGGAGGTATCTGGTATCTCAGCTTTATGTTTCATTATGCTGCTTGAGATGTACTGGGATGCACTGTTTCCACTCACTGTACACTTTCATCAAAATACTGCCATTAGGATTTTTACCCTAATGTAGTGGTATATATTTACCTGTCTGTCTTGTTTGAAGGAATTAGTAGCAAGTTATTTGTTGTACAGTGTATTAATTAGTGCTAGGAGAATATGTGGATACTTAGTTTGTCCTAATAGCTCATTCAGACCTGACTTGATTTTTTGTAATCACTGCTGTAATTCATGTTTTGGACTGATAACTTCTAGACTATTGTCTTATGAGTTACAGCAATGAATGTTTCAGAACAGGTATACTTATAGGTTTTGCTTTTTATTTTGTTTAATTTGCATCTTGCAGATTAACAGTATCTGTTCCAAATTATATCTTGTAATTGTACTTGGTAATTACTAACATTCTTGCTGAAATAGAGATAACAAGAAGGATTTTTTAGTATTTTATAGTAGAAGTTGAAGCTGCCTTATGAAAATTATTAAAAATCCTTAATGTTGATTCACGTATATAGTTTCCAAACTAAAGTAAACCATGGGATACAATCAGTTACAATAAAGTCGATCTGTAAATAGATAAATAATTGTATAGATAAGGAGATAAATAGCAGCATCTAGACGAGATAATTGTCAGCTGTGACAATATAGAGAGTAATAATAATAGCAACAAGATAGAGAGTAATAATAATAAAAAGGGTGTCTGAGAAGAGGTTATATATGATGCTATGTTCTCTCCTTTATGCCCTCTGTTATGTAAGCACAACGGAGTAAGATCTTCCTGACTCCTTCATCAGGAAGTGGCACTTGGATCATCTACCAGCAAACCAATTTTCTGTATTCGCTGATTAGATAGCTGGGGTTTATTTCACTTTTTCCAGGATTGTCACTCCATTTGTGAAAATGGTTGTGATTCCAGCATAGCTGCACGTCTGCTCTGTGAGCGTGCGAGAGTCGCATTCTGATGGTGCGCTGTGCAGACTGGCCAGGAGCAGAGCCCTCCGTGCAGCTTGTGCTGGCTCCAAGGATTGTGATTCACACACATACCTCAGTGAGTTGAGCTGAAGTGGGCAAGCCATTTTCTGTGTTCTTAAAATATTTTCTAATCAAGTTATGCAGTATGTGCAGAGCAAGGAACAACACAATGTTTATGTTGAGGATGTGTTTGGAAATTCAGTAAACGTTCATATGCTAAGAAATTACTTGAGAAAAGATTTTGCTGTATTTTCATAACATTTTTAGGTGCAAATGCTACTTTTCATGGTTATATGATAACTTAGAATTTTTATATGCTAATGAATGTCAGAAAAGGAGTAGATATACTTGCATGCATTTCCTGTGCATAAAAATAAGCATCTGCAGAGAGTGTTTAAGTGTGTAACAAAAAGGCAGCAAAGCTGCACGGGTCTGGTTAAGGGCTTGCTTAGCTGGCATACTGTTGCAGTGCTGGCTAAGGTTTTATTGTAGTTGATCTTTTTTCTTTCAGTAGCAACAATGAAGTGACATTCATACGGCCTAGTTTCAGAATGCTGTTTCTGTGCCAACAATTTTAGGCATTACTTCTTTTTAAATGGAGTCAGGAATGTTCTTTTAATCCAGTAGTGAAGTGAGGATGTTCCCGCTTAAGAACTATTTGCTTACTGAAGTTGTGAATGTAATGGAGGCTTTGTACTGGCTCGTCCTCAGGTTGCTTGGCTCCACAGTATTTAAGGAATCTTAGTTGTGATGATGTATCTCAATGTTCTTGGATTCTGTTGTTTAGTCCATTGCAGTTTCAATGTGTGGTCTGTCTAACTATAATTCTGAGTTTCTAAATTGTAGGAAGAATATTAATTTTGATTGTTATTTATGTTGCTTGGTGCAAGAAAGCTCCTATATTTTGTCCACAAAACCCTTCTTTTAAGGTTAAGGAGGTCTGGATGCCATGAGAATTACTTTCAGTAATGCAATATGTGGGTTCAAAAACCCCATGTGGTGCTGCTTACAGTGAAAAGCATTAAGTAATCAATACCTTTCTGTAAGACATGACATAAGTTTTTGTGAAAACTAGGCATGTATTTCTGGGCTTACAGTTTGGACAGGAACAATGGATTTCCAGTAAACACAAGTACAACCCATTACTGCTTTATTAAAAGCTTTTCTGTGTTTCCAATATATACTGTATTAATAGTCACGTCCTGTTTGGAAATTAAGATTTATTTCTGGAATTTTTTTTTTTAATAGTATGTATTGTTCTCCTAAAAACTCTCACACAGCTTTCTGTTGCTGTGCTGTACTTGTGCTGTGTCTGTCTGGAAAACATTAGGGACTAAATAGAAGGGTACACCTTTCCTGTGGGTGCTTCTCTGTCCTTGAATTCATCCCTGTCTTCCTCTGATAAATCAGTTTTGGAGGTGCTTTGTGGGATTTTTCACCTTGCTCAGCTTGATTAAGGAATCATGCATGTATCTCAAGACCTTATGGTGGTTAGGAGAACAGGGCTGCACTTTAACAACACCCCTGCCAAAGCTACATTGAGGTCGTTGCCCTGGCCTCTTTTTGATAAGGGTTTGTGACCGTGATTTTCAAAGTTACTTAGACTTGTGAGCCTGAGAACAAAGTCCTGCCAGGAAAGTGAGCTGTGTTTGCCTGTACAGCAGTTGGTTTGGAAGCTGTGTTATAAAATCAGAAATAAATGGAGCAACTTTAAAGGCAACAGAATTATTGGAGCTACAGCTGCCAGGTGCTGACGAGCATGTGAAAATTGGGGAGCTGCCTGGCAGATACTTTTGAATCATTCTTTCTGTGAATGAAAAAAAGCACTTGGAGTTTGCTTTTTAAGATTCACTTACCTTCCCATAGGATTAATTTGACTGAAGTTGACTTCCTCCTTCACCAACCAAAAATGAACTCTTGGATCTCAAGAGAGGTTCTGCTCTGCTAATACAGTATTTAACAAAGTAGATGTAATGGCTTCATTTTTATCTTGTGATTTTCATTTGAGGACAGCAGTGAAGCTGTCATTTAAATAAGAAAGGTCATGTAACAGTGCCATGATAGGAGTGTATATGAAAAAGGACCATAGGAAGAATTCTGGGAAAACAAATGTTTTCTTGACAGTCTTGTTCTTTTGGAGATGATGGGTGAGATGGAGTATATGTGGAGTCGTGCATGGCTTTTTAGCAAAATCACAGATTTGCTGCTTTTGTGTCAATTTGGTAGTGGATTATACTTTTTAAAAGTGGTAAAAGCACAATTTTTTTAACATATTAGGAATCATTATTATATGGTAAATTTCAACTCGTTTTCCCAGTAACTGTCAAACTGCAAAGAAAAATAAAACCTGGGGAAACAATTGGTCTGAGACGTTACGATTGCCTCTCCTCCAGACTGTCCATTGGGCCTTAGTGGCACTATGGTGCTCTAGAGAATTTTCATACATCTTTTATATTCCAGTGGAGAAATCAGTATTACTTCACAATGTACAGAAATCCTATTTTCACAAGATACTATTTTTAGTGCCTTCTGAAACAATAATAGTAATTAAATAAGTACAATATTAAGTAGGGTGTTAATGGTATTTCTCTAGTGGCAAGCATCCCAAACAATAATATGCTCAGTCTTTTTGGTAGGAAGCTTTTTCTTTATTGTAACCTTGACTTTAAAGAATCATGTTAGTTGTTGCCTGGTATGCTGAAACTTGATAGGCTCTATGTAGAGAATGTAACAATTTTGCTTTATGATTATATCTTCCAAAAGTGTTTTGATGTATTGAACAGTGAATTTTTAAAATGAAATTTTAAAATCCAAATTTGTTAAGTTTTGAAGAAGCTACTAAATTCTTTATTTTTGAAAAAAAGGCATCTAAGTGTACTTTGTGTTAGCAAATGTAGTTACAGGTCCCTGTACTACTGGAGCAGCAAATTCTTTTCCTGTAGAAGGGACATAAGACTTTTCCATAGTCTTTCAGTTATCAGGGGAAAAGCAAGTTTCTGTCAGTAGTTAAGAACCCAATACAATGGAAATGTATCAATGTGTTAATGTGTTGTGGAATGTAACCTCCATATTTGGCTCTGTTTATGAACTTATGTGGCCTTTGATGATGGCTTCTTGTGCAGTACATCTTGAGTCCCATTGTGTTTCCTGATACGTGGTGTGTTGGCATATATACCATTAAATGAAGTGCCAGTAATGTTCTGTGTAGTAAAATCTGCTATGCAAAGAGAAGATTGGGTGAGCTTTCCCCCCCCCTTCCTAAGGGGGAATTTTGGAATAACAAGGTCTATAAGTAGGTGTAGGCTGGAAGACGATAACAAAGCTGTGGGTATAACATCCAAACTAATCAAATTCAAGTACCACCCTGAAGCTGAAGAATACCCAGCATACATACGTGAATGATCTCAAGGGAAGGAGGGTGGATGTTGAGGCTCATGTAAAGGATGTTCAGGATCACCTGCCTAGCAGTGAGAGTCTGACTGCCTCTGTTGCTGGACATGTATGGATGTCTCAGCTCAGCTGGACCGAGTCTTGCTCTTCTGTCTTTTTCATAGAAGCCTTTTTATATTTGCTCATTTTTCTTCTGAAATGAAGATGTGACTGAAGATGTGTGTGGGATTTTTTGGTGTGTTTTGGGGTTGGTCTAGCTTCCATTATTGCTAAGCATTCCTACCTACATGTATACTTTTTGTCTGCCTTACCTGTTTGATGTCAGCAGTCTATACTATAACACATTCCATGTAAATTGGGTATTAGAGTGTGGATGCTCATTGGGAAAGTGTATGTATCCAGATTTTTATTAGTCATAATTAGCTAAGGTTATATGATGCTTTGGGCCTTACTTTGGACTCCTCTGCACATAAAGATGGAAAATATAGAACTCTTTATTTAAAACAATTTTTTGAGGATTGTTTATTGTGAAGTTCTTTGTATTAATTTTTTAATAAAATTCCTGTGTTGTGGGAAGTACATTATATGTTGGGATATATATTTTTTATCTTCATCAGGCATAGATATGCTAGAATGAGCTTTCCTTTGGGACATTCTATGAAAGTAACAGACTTTGCTAAACCCATAACTAGATTCTGTAATTATTCAAATTGCAGAAGAGAATGCTATTGAAAGGAGAAAGAGCACCAAATGCAAACTACTCTGTCAGCTACTGTTGCTGGAATAAACTGCATGCTCTGCATGGACTTCAGGAAAGCTCCAGATAAACCAATTGCAACAAGCCATATCAAATACCTCATTTCTGCTGACTTGTTTTTTTAGCACTAACTCTGGTGCTTTTGTATTTGAAGGGGAAAGGTTTAGACATTAGTGGTTTAATAGCATTTAAGAGGTAACTGACACAACAGCATTTATTTATTTAGAAAGGAGATTGCCAACTTTTGTTTGCTATATCACATCGTGTGTACATGTAATTACAGGTTTTCCCCAGTACAGAAATAAATATTCTTCCTCATTCCTATACAAAGAGTAATGGTGCTAGTCAAAGGGAGATGTTAAATTCTGTTAGGTCTAGTGCAAAATAAAGGGTCAATTTAAACTTAAAGAAGAAAAGGCCATCCTAAACCAAAAAGAACACTTGGATCCTAAAAGAAACTGGGCCATGCTGTTGTAAATAAGAATGGTGTTTGAACTCTTAAGATTCCCAGTTGCCTACGTGAACGTCATAAACAAAGGTTTATATTAGTAGGTCTGGTGGAAACTACATTCTGTGAGAAATTTCAGGGGAGTTAAATGAAATATGATTTGTGTTATAGACTACCAAGCTGCAGTAACAGAAGAAAATGTTGAGGCATAGAATTGCTTTAATTACTCTTAATATTAGAATATTAATTATTGGAAAATTAAGGTACAGATAGAAATAAACTTCTTACCGTTGAGTTTGCATTGATAACTCTCGTTAGAAAAATCCAGGAGTCTCTTACAGACTGATTTAGAAGTACTTAAAACACAGTGATGGTCAAAAAGCTAGATGTGGAAAATGTTTCAATACAGTTACAGAATTACATGGTTTATGATTCTTTAATTAATTCTCATCAGAATTTAAACGTGATACCCTAAGTAAGCATAGTTAGTAAAAACAAGAAAAGCACGATATGTAGGACAGTTTTTACTCAGTTCAGAACAAATTCTACTGATGAATATGTATGTATATATATTTTGAATGCTTTCAAACTAGTAATAGAAAACAATAGGCATATAAAACATTTTCCTCTTAATTTGTCTTTTCTTGTTCTTCTCCTAAGAATCAAGAATTTGAAAATCTTCAGGAAAGAAAGAGTACTTTTTGTCAGATATATTTAGCCTCAGAAACAGACTGCTAAGAGTTTAAAAAACAACCATTTCAATCTTCTAAAATAAAAATTTTAATTTAAAACATTAGTGTTTATATGTTTCTTGCTTAAGAATTTGTTTAAGTTCTAGAAGCAGTTAATTTTGTAAAGACATCTTAGAAAAGCACAGCATGGGAGGTATAAATAACTCCTCTGCTTCTGCCTATCAGGCACAGCTGGCATGTGATTTGGGGATATTTTCAACTTTTTTTTTTTAAGTTTTCTTTGCAGACAACTAGTAAAGACAAGAATTGTGGTCTAGAAAGATGTATGAATGCCTTGAGCCTTTGCAAATCAATGCTAACTAATTGATGGATATTTGAAAGAATTGTTATATTCACAGTGCTGTCAAAGCAGTATAAGTAGCCCTGGGGGTTGTTAATTTTCTTCCTTTTGCTTCTTTTATTCATCATCCCTGTTTGCTTCCTTTGTTCATGATGCTGAGCTAGAACTGAAGATCTTCAGGTTACGAACAGTGCTGTTTGTGAGGGTGGTCAGTGCAACAGTGATAACTCAGTAACAACTCATCGGCTCTTAGTGCAGCCCATGTTCGTTTTAGAAAATTGTGTGTCTGACATCTCAGTAGAAACCTGCCTCCTTTTTTTCTGTAACATCTTGTTTTGTGCTGCCTGTCAGCAGGACATAGCAGCTGGGCCAAATATCACCAGATTTTTACTGTTCTTTCAGCTACAAATGAGGTCTTGTCCTGAAAAAAGAGAGGCTGGCAACTGGCACTTTGTTTTTGTGACAGCGAAGTTAAGAAAGAAGGAAGCTAACCCAGGTGTACTGAGGTTTGGCTGAGAAGTTCAAAGGTTTTTTGATAGCTGTTTGAACACTGTGTCCAGAAACGCATGATAGACTAAGCCAGGAATATTAAGGTGGAATCATACATTGTTCTGCTTGCAGATTTTCATCTGTGAAGCTCTTTCTCTTCAGAAAGTAACTGAGTAGGAAAAAGGGAAGGAGGAATCCAATACCAAGAAATAACCTAGCAGAAGTGCATTGATGGAAGAGATTTTGCAATCTTTCTCTTACGTTTTCTCTTCTTAAATAATCATTTAAAAAACCCTGAAACAGTACTTCAAGTTATAATTTTTTTTTTATAGGAAAAACAAGAAGTGGATCGCTAATTCTGAAAGAACTACCTTAAGAAATCTATGGGCAAACCCAAGTTTCACAAATACGGCAAAAGGTGATCACAAGGAAAGTGATTTCACTGTAGGAGTTTTCCTAGTATATATCACTGTAGTATTGTTCAAAGGTTCATTTGAATAATTTTTACTTATGTATTTATTTCTAATTTATAGTTCATGCCTATCTTTTACGGCCACATTATCCCTAAAGATGTTGCTGTTACAGTAAAACTGGAATGCTCATCTTGGAGAAGACAAGGAAAACAAGAACATAATGTGTTTAATCAAACAGGGGAGAGGATGGCAGGTCAGAGCATGTATTTGAATCAAACCTGTAAGATTTTAATGTCTAAAATACGGTAAAGGATGTGAATTATGCTGTCCCTGAGCAGAAAACCTTCTTGAAGCATATTGAGCTGAAGTTCAGCATTACTAAAATTCAATTTTGTTGTGCGAAACTGATGTCTTCCTGTAAATGCAATATTTTAAAATAAACAAAAAATTAGTATGCACTGCACTTCTTATTCTGAAAACCTGAAGTGAGGAAGTATTGCTTCTTCACATTCAAAGAATGTATTGAAAACAGACAAATTAACTTTAAGTTAATTTTCTTGGTTAGCTGGGTTTTTAAGATATATTCTTGCACATTTCTAGTTTTATATCAAGCTTTTGTATGTCTTCTTTGCTTCCTTACTTCTGGTGAGACTATCTACCTAATGGTGCTGAAAAAAATGATGTTAAGTCCTTGAGAATTGTTTGCAGTTTTAAGACTGAGGTTACTAAGACTGACTGCCAGAAAGTGATTGTGAATATTGGATAGTTTTAGCTATTTGGGGACTGACAGAGGTGACAGAGACCCATGAGGTGCAGCTGTGCCATCCTGCCATGATTAAAACATCTTGGTGTTTTACGGTGGTGTTAATGTGTGACCACACAAACTTAAATACTGCATCCTCAGGGAGAAAGATGAGCGATGAGCTCTGGATGTGAAACTCACATTTCTAGGTCACTGGCCAAGAGTGTAACTTGGCAGGGGCCAGAGCTTGTTGTCGGTTCATGGTTTGCATTTGGTCTCCTTCCAGGTGTCAGGACTGGAGCTCTCCCTGCTTTGAGGCCCTAACCCCCGACTGAGCTGCACAGTCACTGCGCAGTCCCACCATGGCCAAACTCTGCTTCTGTTCCCCCCACAGGTTGTTCAGTTGTTCATCTCATCTGTGTTTTATTACTGTAGGATGATTACTGAGGTAATGCTTTCTTATAGTACATACACTATTTGCCTGTGTAACCTCAGTATACTGAGGAAGCTTGAGGTCCAAAACCTTGACCAGAGAGGCTGAGATTTCCAGAGTTAAGGGGGAATAACTGGGCAACGCATAAAATCAGTTCTGGTAATAGTATACCTGAGCAAGAATGGAGTATGTATTGCTCCATTTTGAAAATAATGGTGTGGATATATGTTGAAACTTGGGAGATGGCAGCATTGACTACCTGTCTGTGCTAATTCTGGTTGGAAACCTAAGTGACCTAGAGAATTTCACCCTCTATTTCTAAAGAGGGATGAACATCGGAGAATTTTTAGAGCAGAATCTCAATAGTTTCTTATATTTTCTTCCCGTACCTTTATTTTGTGCTTGACTATAGCAAGTATTGCTGTCATTAATTGCCAGCCACAGTTAGTGTCAGCACATGCTTAGTTACTTAGCACATGCTTAGATGCTTAGTTACTTTTCAAGCCTCAAAACCTGGTAGTATTTGAATTACTGCAGTTCTGAATGTAGCTATGACAGTTGTCTCACCTCCTTACAGGCTGCTCTCTTTAAAATACGCTTTTATGTATAAATATGTTTTTATCCCTGTCCATCAGCATGGGACAGTTCAGAAAAGATTTTACAGTACTTCATTTTGTAGGCCATTGTTTCTGTTACTTTGCTGATAGACTATGGATATTTTCCATGTCTTCCTACAAAAATATGAGACCTACTATTTAATTTTTGCCACAAAGCAGTGTAGGAAATGCTGATGCAACATTGTATAAACCATGCAGCAGATGTAAATATGAGGCCTTAAAAGAGGGAAGGCAGATGTTATTTAAAATATGAATTGAGGGGAGCCAAGTGTTTGTGTCCAAGAGGTCTATCCAGGAGCCAGGCACTAGGACAGGGGTGCTCAAGGTGTCTGTCGAGCAAGAAGGCCCCACAATGCATGTGTCAAGCTATTACATCTGGAACCTATGGTCGTGGTATGGAAGCCAAGAATGCCAGGTGGAACACTCTCCTCATGTCCTGTGCTGCTTTTCAGTTGGCAGCAGATTTTGGAGCTGTGGTTTTGGAGTTGTCACTGCTCAGGGTGCCTATCCTGTCCCACTTCTGTGAGTCATTATGACTCGGTTCTTTGTCTCCAGATCTGGGTGTGTTGTGAAACTGCAGGTGGGTGCAGGGGGGCTCTGTACTCCTCAGCCAGCTGTTGTTCATGCAGGCCATGCTGAGAGCCCTACTTTCCCTGGTGCCTCCACAGCCAGAACTTCCCACTCTTACCAGTCTGAGCCTCTCAGTTACGGTTTCCAGCAATCCTTTTTAGAGCTTATAAGAATGTATTGAAACCAGATAAAGGTTCCTACTCTGGAGAGAGCAAACTACTTTTTGAAGTAAACTAGAATCAGATAAAAAGTTGAAATGAAAGTTGAGGAAGATAGGAGAAAAAAAGGTTTTTCTTTTCCTTGTAAGGCTAATACATGCAGCTTGCATCTTTTAAATTACCCATTTGGCCATGTATTTTGGAATTCCATGGACAAGCATATGACAACCTATTTTTATTTCAGATGTGACTAGTCTCCTCCCATGAAACTGACAAAGAAGCTGTTAACTCTGAAACCTTGGTGTGTTTCTGGTGGCTAAGAATAGCTCTGCATGGCACTGAGTATTGTCTTCTTCTACAGTCCAGTTTGAGTGCTGGCTATGTGCATGCTGGGTGGGATTTTTTTGCCAGGTTTATGCTGTGCCCTTGCACTTCCCTCTGAGGATTTAAAGGCCTGAAGGCTGTAATCTGTTTCCCTAAGGAATTGCACAACTTTGGATTTTTGCTAATTTAGTTCTCTTTTATTTGCAGTAAGGATAGATAAATTTAGTCAGAAGGTCTGGTTTGAAATACAAATGTCTCATGCTTATTTTTAAAAAAAGTATGGCTAACAAGGTTTCACGTGAACTCAGCGCTACCTTTTGCTGTTAAAGACCTAAAAAACATTGAGAAACCTCAAGAAACAATACCAACACTAACCATGGAAGCAAAGCAAATTTGGGTAAGTGACCTAGTGAACAATCCTGAATTTACTATATATTTGTTAATTTTCATACTCTTCAAACTCTTTTTCTCAAGACAATAGATATCGCAGAGTATCGATAAATTAAGCAGCTGACTCTGCTGTTTTTCTGTAGAATTTGATGAATGAAAGAACATGGCTCAGAAGAGTACATTTGATAAACAAAAAAACCACAGACAACTAACTACACTTAGTTTAAAAACAGAATTTAAAACAACATTATAAGATATGTGTACGCCATCACAAGGAAATCTATGCTGTAGTTAAAATGTCAGTCTCTCCTATGTCCTAAAAATTCTTTGGTGACTTCTACTGGGAACTGAAACCCCTTAGAATTGAATTTTCGGAAGAGCTGATCCCCTCAGTGCAAGGCAGACTTTTTTTTCTTCTTCTACAGTTAAATTTAGGTAGTTACCTGGATGTGCAAAAAAAAGGGAGGGGTTTGATTCCTCAGCAAAATCACTGTAAGAATATGATTTTGAAAATGTTGATTTCACGTTTTTTATTTTCCTGTCCTTGACATGTTTGTGTTAAATGTGGCAGATTGAGTTAGTCTAGTTTATTTTGCTTTTCAGCTCATATGTTCATATGGAGGATAACTAGGCAAAACTGACAGAATCAGAGCGTAGAACAGTTGTTCTTTTCTGAAATTGATATTTAATGCATGAGACATTTTCTATCACTGATTTTATGTATGCTTGAGCATATTCCAATGCTCAATTGTATTTGTTTGTTTATTCTCTTCTTTCCTTTTTTTAATCCATGTGTATATATATCTAACACTTCAATTTTCAAAACATACCTTGGTATCAGAATTCCTATTATATTTCTGAGCACTTCACTAGACAGTTAGTTACAAATATGCGAAAGTGGTCTGTACGTGGACCCAGTCCGGACTACTGTGTTGGTTTGGGGTTTTTTTTGTTTGTTTGTTTTTTAATGATACATGATTTGAAATTTTTGGTTACTTTATAACTGATGTTCCAGAGTCCTTTTCCGAAATAGCCTTTTAGAGCAAAACCGCCAGCGTTCATTACTTTTTTGCATTTACTCAGGAAAGGTATCAGTTTGACATTAATGAGGATAATTGAGGATAATGAGCATAATGGGGATAATGAGGAAAAGTATTTTCCTCTTTGAACTGGGAGCTGGAATTGCCCTCTTCTCACAAGGAAAGAATAAATAGGCAGTGAAGGGAGAGAAGGTTAAACAAACTACCTTGGGTTGTGCTCTGCAAGAGAGCTCCTTGCAAAAGCTGCTGGCTTCTAACACAGTCTTTTTGGACATAATATCAAGCATAAATTTGTTGAGCATTTTGACATTGTTTTTACTTTAAGTACCGGGCACCAATAGAGGTTTTTATATCCTTAAGTCTGAAAACTGAGGATGTGAAGTTTTGTTTTTCCAGAGAGTTGTGGATTAGCAAAGATGAGATAAGGTATTTAAGTTTCTGTTTGCTGGTTGACAGAGACCTGCCTGTGGTCACTTTGACGTTGTTTCAGGATGCATTTTTTGTGTGTGGTGTATACGTATCTTTTAATATATTGAAGGGAAATTAAACATCACATATGGTGTGTTTGCAGTGACAAGTGTTAGAGTGAAGTTGTCTGTGAAGCCTATGTTTATGCGTTTTCCTTTGCTGCTGTATCCTTGCCTTAGTTTTAGATTTTAAATACTACTTCTTAAAACTTCAGATTTAGTTTGTGGTTTTCTTTCTCTTCACATCATTAACATACCATGGAAATGAATATTTAGAATAGGTTAACTCTCATCATTGCTTTGGAAATATGTGCTTCCTTAACTTACAGAACAGTGTATAAGGAAATCTGGAATAAACACTAGCAAATTCTCTTTCCTTCTCTTCCTGCTCTTCCACTCACCAGGCCTGAGTAGTGTATCTTTCCACTGCTGCCTTTGCCTCCCTTATGTTTTTTAGTTTAACATCACTTAGCCAAGCATTGCTATAATTTTATTGCCTTTGTTAGCTGATGCTTAACACAGGATTCGGAGCGTTGGAGTGTTTCCAGCCTGGTGCAGCCTTCAATTTGATGGCAAAAATGGGTTTCTCTCTTAGCAATAAATGTTCTGCTCTCTGCCCCACTTCCCTCACCCCATGGGCTGAGCAGGGCACACTTTCCATGCCAGTCAGAAAGGTCATGAGTGCATGCAAATTTACCAGTGTGCCCTTACCTGTAGCTTCAAAAGTTGACTGTCATTCTGTGGCTCTCCAATGGGAGTCCAGTGACCAGGAGAGGGAATGATGAGAAACTGAGCTGCCCTCAGCAAGCTTAAATTTGCAAATTTGCTCAGCATCCCCCTTGGAAACTTCTAGATAATAAAGAACTCCAGGAGACAGAACTGAAGGAAAAACAACACTAATGAGTTACAGCCTCTCAGCCGTTACGTGAATGCACAGTACCATCTAAAAGCACAAAAACTGACTGGTATGGTGATAAACCTGAGCTTATGGGGCCACTATGAAAACCAGGGAACACTACTGGCTCAGACTTAGTAGGGGCTTGGTTTACATTTTCCTAAGTGCAGGTGGGTCAGAAGAACTAACAGAACAAGGCAATGTTATTTAATTCTATCTTTGCTCTCTTTATTCAGTGGGAAGTTGACATCTTTGTTCCTGTTGCATTAATAAAGTTGAATAAAAAATAAGCATCAGACATTGCCCTTTAAAATTAATACTGTAAGCTTTTTTTTTTGGCAAGTTAATCATACTAGGATAGAATTGCTTCTGTTTGCGTTGTTACTGAAAATATGACTTGCAATGCTATAGAAGCCTAATGCTAATGAGGATAGAAAGTAAAGAAACAAGTTCAAGGGGTTTTTATGCTTATGTGGTTATTTTTTTGAGAGAATACAAAATTTGTAAATGAGTGAATCTTGACAGTTATATATGCTCACTTGTTAAAGTTCAGTGTTTTGAAGGAAACTGAGGTATTAGGATAGATACCTATGTTCTTCCACATGCACTGTGCAAAATAATTTGACAGTAAGGGCATGTTAAGTCTTCATGAGGTCTACTAGGAAAGGAGACAGTAGGTACCAGGTGTGTGCCTGGGGTGGTATAGTTTCTCTGAGAAGTTTGCAGCTTGATTACAGAACTGTTTTTGAGCAGAAATTAATGTATTAAAGTCTAACATGCTTTATTATTTCTGCAGCTTAAAATTGAATTGAAAGCTACAGTTGTCTAAAATGTCAGGAGAGTAAGAGCATTTCTGAAAATTACTATTGGGAATTTACCTTATAGCCCTGAACAACTGTGTTTTCCTGCCATTATCCTGCTTCCAAATGTGATTGATTATGTTTAGATTATGGACAGATGAGACTTATCCTTTACATTTTTTGAAGCAGATCTTGCATGAGAGCAGCTTTCTGACAATGAAACAAAGCATGTTAAATACGTTGGTAGTTTGGAAGTATGCTATTAAATAAATTTCTCTTCTTTCTAAGTAAGGGTTTCTATGAAATTCAGAACGTTTTAAATTAAAATATTTTATCTGAAGAGGTTTGCTATTCTGGCAGTTGTTTTAGAAAAGGAATTACATAAACTATATTTTTAATAGTTTGACACTTTAATGGCCAGGATTTCCTGGTGGCATGCTGTAATCAAGAGTGACTGGGCAGGACTTGAGACAATTGAGTTCAAACTGATTTCCTCTTCCCCCTCCAGTTTTTGTGTTTTATCACATTGTTTTCCACTGTGTATAGTTTGGTCTTTTGGCATCTTGTGCTATCAAAATAATTTTTTAATTTTTCTTTTTTTCCTGTCTGATAATAATCTACATGCATGGTCTGCCATACAAGGTTCTGTAAAATGAATCACATAATGAGTTGTACTTCTGGTATATGCTTGCAGCAATTTCAGCCAGTATTTCCCATCTATGTCCTAGCTGTTGTGTTGTTAAGGATTTTTTAAAATGTGACTATACAAAACCTGTCTTACATTCATCTTCATTGTTTTTTTAGGATTATTATTAAATTTTAAATTTCTTGTTTGCTGTGGTAGTTGCTTGTGCCATAGGTGAGACATTCTGCCCTGCTGTCAGACACTGTGTTAGATTTACGTAGTACTAGAGATCAGGTGAGCTTCAGCAGTATCTTTGGGGCTGTAGCTTCTAGCAGCCTTTAATGCTGTCACATCCAGCATTCTCAGTGGACAGAGGGAGCCCTGTAACAACTAATAGTCTAATTCTGACTGACCACCCTGGATATCCTCTCACTATTCTGTATGCCAGATCTGACCTCTTTTGCAACCATTAAATTTCTTAATAAAAGTATTTGTGTGTTCTACTTCAGTAAATAAAAAATACTCATCCATCTGATTTAGCTGTTTGTACATTATGCATGTGGCTGTTGTTTGTCCTGTTCAGTCACAGTTCCGTAGAGAAGCAGGTTCTCTTTGTACACTATGAGGATAGAGGTTTAGAAAGAATGTTCTATAGAGTTGATACTTCTCACCTATGTGTAAGGTAAGAGGAGTGACTACCACAGTCCATAATGGCAAAGCCAGTAGGATTTACTTGGAGAAATTCATAGCCTGGTTTCTCTGTTCTCACATGTCTGAGTTTAGGCAAAATAATTATTTTAAAAGAATTTTCCTGATTTTATTTCTAATCTGTTTTATCCTTCTGTCTGTTCTAGAGTGTCAGGGAAGAAATCCTATACCTATTTTATTTTAGACTTTTCAGGGTAGGGAAGGGACTCTAAGAGATAAAGTCCCATACAGGAGCTGGAGTATTTGCTGGTTAGAATTTGGTCAGCCATTAAAGCAGCTAGATAAGAAAAATGTCTTGTTGCCTTCAGAATACTTCCTCAAAGAGTGTCTGAATATTAGTACAAGAAAAGGGGAAAAGGTGCAATGTGGCAGAGAACATAGCAAAAAGTCTCCAGAGGATTTTGATGATGGGGAATTTAGAAGGGAAAGAGACCTTTCAAAGACTTTTTTGTTTTTGAGACAGAGGGAATTAACTTTATACATCCCAGATAATGTTCATAGGTGTGGAAAAGATGGAGGAGAAACTTTCTTCTAAACTGAAATCTTTGGGTGTGTTTGGTTGGCTATGTTGGGTTTTTTACTAATAAAAACATGACTTTTAAGTTTGATGTTAAATTACTGAAGCATGCTTCTCTTTTGCTTTTTCTCTTGTGGGAGACTGATCGGTTACGTTTGTAGAAAACTTTATGCGAAATGAAAATCTAAAAATTACATTTTAAAAATGAAATTGTGAGAGATATTAACAGAGGTGGAAAAAAAGACTACTGAATCTCTGGAAGGACTGAACTACTTAGTTATAAGATAAAGCTTCAAATTTAAGGATCATCTGTAGCAGAAAGTCTTCTAAGGGATTGTAATCTGGCCCAGATACCTAGAAAATCAGATATTGCTAGACAAGGTTTTATGCCTTAGAATTTCTGCTGTGTCTTTGTGTTGGCTGGGAGTAATGTTTCTATTACTGTTCTTGCATGCATTTTCAGCAGCTTCCAAAGCAGAAAACAAGCTTCATGTGAGTACCTGTAACTAAACAAATTGACAGCTGCTCTCTCAGTTGAGTCAACTTTTCCTAAAGAAAGGATGTTCATGTTTGCTGGAGGTAGAAAAATAACCTTTATGATAAAATTTAGACAATTTCTGTTAAGATTTTTTTCTGTGGGGTTTTTTTTTTTTCAGTCCAAATGAAAGCTCAGCTGTCAAAGTACCGGTTCCCACAATGAACTCAAAAAGACTTTCTGTATTCTCTGCCAGGCCATCCTTCACATTACAGCCATATGGTTAATTAACTGCTTACTGAAATAAATTCATCTTCCGTTTATTGATGCAGCATTCATTTATGTTTCTTTGTCCCCAAGTTTGGCCGAAATATGTTTATATTTCTGAAACTCCTTAGATAAATTGTTAATAGGGAAGTGTTTCTACTGCAGAAGTAAAATGAAAGTTCCAATTTAGATTTGGAGGGGAAGTTATCAATACACATAAAACTTCCTCTTGCTGAAAGGTTTGACTTGGCTTTACAAACATTGCACTGAACCATGCCACTGAACTAAGCCTGAACTTGTAAGCCTGTTTCTATTTTCCAGGTAGATAATCCATTCATTTTATCAGCATGTGACATAAATAAATAAATGACAGAAGTACCCACTGCTATGGCTGGTTATTTAATTATTTCCATAAAAGTTCCTTAAAATCAGTAAAAAATTGAGAGAGGTAAAAATATGCAGTCTGGGCTTAATCCATGTCACCTGTTAATGTGTTAATAGTTCTTTGCCTGTAGTGTAATTGGACACATGTGTGGAGCCATAATCTTTGTTAAACATCTTCCAAAGAAAGTTCACTGTATACTGCCAACACAGAGAAAGAGGAGGGAATTCCATAGCTTGTGTTGCTGATTGAATTAGTAATGTAGTCTGTATTGAAAATAATAGGATGTTTGCTCATCAGGAACTATGTATCCAGACTAAGGTATGAGAAATAGGGGAGAAAGAGCAGGTTTGTTTTCTTGATCATGTATATTCTATTGTGTTTGGATTGATTTCAGTTTCTACCGCTGTGTTTGTATTTGTGGTGTTACCAATCAGTATATGTGTATTATGTAAAGCAAAAGAATGTCTAGATATCACACTCTATGAAAATGTGTGGTCAGCAGCCCTTAATAGATACTTAATTTCACTGTCAATGACTATGGATTTTATTCACATTGTTTAGGTTCTCTTGTAAAGTGACATTGCTCTGGTGTCAGGAGGCTGCTGTGCCTCTCCCTTCCCTTTCAGTGTTTCATACCAGTATGAAGAATAATATTCATATTAGGTATGGGGGTTTTTAAGGACCTTGTAAGAATGCCTCAAAAAATGGTATCTAGCAGAAACTCAGTTTCTTGGTCCCTGTAGACATATTATTGAAAAGAGTTTATAGAACTCAAAAATCAGAATAGCATTTGTATGTAACTGGATGGGCTTAAAAAATGAGTATACATTTTATGAGTTTGCAATTTTTTTGTCTTTTATTGTAATCGATTAGCACAGTTTAAGATTAGTCGCCTCTTGCTGGTAAATAAGTGTTGGTGAAATAAATGGGGAAATCTGGATAAATGCAGTATATTGCAGAAGTGTCCACCAGTTCTGCTAAGACTGCTGACTCCAACACTTGTGTGATGCTGGTGAACCAAGAAACCAGCCAGAGCCACATGTGCTGTGATAATGGCTGAGCATGACATCAGCAGGGATTTTGTACAGCTGGAGCAAGAAAGGGAGGGATAAATCCAGCCTTCGGACAGGCTTCATGCATTGTCAGTAGTGCTGCATAGTTTGGACAAAAGCCAGTTAAGTAGATCTGGTGGTCTGGTGTGCCATCACATGCTTCAGCAGCCCAGGTAAGCTGCATTCTCCCATTGCTACTGGGAAACCATATCCAAGAGGTTTAAGTGAAGAGCGGCTCTTTCTTTATATTTGTCTATAGGTTGGAGGCTACGAGGTTGGAACGTCCACCTGTTATTAGAGCAGTGTGTGTTGAATTTCATTGTGTTCATAAAGCTGTTTTTTTCATCAAGTCATAAGACTTTTTTTCCCACTGGTGAGAGTATGGAGACTTTGGAAACAGTAGAAACCTGATGACCAACAGGAATTTTAGAATTGTGAAATAATGATGAATTTCTTGAAGAAGGAAGTTATCTGCTCTAGAAAACAGGGTGCTAATCAGGGACATGGGAAACCTAGGTTTAACATTTGGGCTCTACTCATAATTTGTTGGGATGATTCTGGATAGATTGCCATCTCTTTCGAGCATTGACATCCTTTTTAGGAAAGAAAGTATACTTTTGGTAAAATAACTAAAGATTTGTTGTTACAAAACACTGTAACAATCACTGCAGGCGTGTTTCCATGTGTATTAATATCACTTCTGTGAGGCAGGATAAAATGTTCTAGATGTTATCAGAGTAGAAGACAAGGAGCTTGATTAAAATTCCTTTAAGTAACCACACATAATATTTTTAGTCTTTGGAAATTTTTGTATTGTCAGTTGGACATGCAAACCCTATTCTGCAACAAGTGTCACAGGAAATAGAAAGTACCTTTGAAAGTACCTTTGCAAAAATAACGGTAAATAGCTTAATTGCTAAATGTGAGCTATGTAAAATTATCTACTACTTTTTAGCAATTAATTAAAAATAGCAACCAAGAATATAAACTGCTTGATGAAAACTGCAGAGGTCCCTCAAGATTGTGTTGAGCATGCTTATTTTATAGTTGGGTACTTTATTTTAAAAACCTGTAGAGTAATTCCAGATGTATTTTCAGGTATCTGGAAGGAGGGGGTAATACCTAATGGAAGGTCTGCTTCAGTCCAACCAATCCAACTTCCTGAGACAAAGCAGCAACTGAAACCAAATTTCAGTTAAAGCAAAAACCATGACAAACTTAGGAAAAAAGCACATATGAAGTCCCAACACTTGGCTAAGTGTAAAGTAGTACCCAAACAAACTCTAAAAGCTAAAAATCATCATTTTATATTAGCCATGAAGTGTAACAAACTCATCACAGGCTGGGGTGCTTTTGTTACGTTTTGGTACTTGCTTTGTATGTTTGAATTCTGAATAGTCTCACTGGCAAATAGGATGCTACTTCTGTCCTCAAATACTGGATGTGTTTGGGCTATGCGGAGAGAAATAGGATGATAAAAATAGTAGCATTCTTTACCATCAACTTGATTATTAAATAACCTTTCCTAGTTCTAGACACTTGTGTTTAACATGAAACAACTCTGTTTCCCATTTAGCATACATCAGGGCATGTTGCTTTTTGACCCAGGAGTGTGTTGTCTGTCTAATTATCCTTTGTATTGTTTTACTGTTCCTTGCAGCTATCCAAACAATTTGGTGTGGCCCTAGCAACCAAACAATACTGTTTAACAAAGATTTCCTTACTGCATTGCTCCCAGATTTCCCACGTAGCAGTAGCTCACATCGGAGCAAACAAACAGGATATTGTTTCAAGGGAATAATGTTCACTGTTTTCAAGCAATTTATGAAAGTAGTTTTTTAGTTTTGAACTATTGCAAGTTGCATGGTTTCTGGTTCCAGATCTCGTCTGAAGTTCTGTAGAATGCTTCATGTTTTGAAGCTTCCAAATTATGTTTGAGACTTACATTTTCTCTGGCAGCTAGGAGTGAAGAATGGCTTATGCTTTGATGATGAAGAGTAGCAGAAAGAAATTATTTAATCTTGTCCTGCAATGAGATTTTTTTTCCATTAAGCATATTTGAAATCCATATAGATCCTTCCTACAATGTTATTGGTTGCAAAATCATGAGTGATTCCCACTGAACATAATTCTACCAGATAATTATGTTTGACCTAGTTAAGACATCTGATAATAGATTTTGACTTTTCTTTACGGAACTCTTCCATATTTTCTTACTAAACACACTCGAGTTCCCTCTCTTTTTCCCCTCCTACGTTTGTTTTGTGTGTGTATTTAACTAACTTACTGGTTTTACAAAGCAGATAAAACCATGAACATTGTCATATGCAAGAAAAGTCTTGACACTAGTGTCAACCATTAGTGGTGTCATGAATTAGAGACCTCAGCAAGTTCATGGATGAAAGTAAATCATTATAATTTTTTCTGCCTTTTACATACTCTGGCATTATATCAAAATTAAGGAATTAGTAATACTCACATGGCAATGTTTATAATTGCGTCTGTTTGACAGTTTTCCTATGTTTTTTGGAGGGGTAAGTTTATTACCACCTGAAGAGTTTGTGCATGTGAACACAGAGATTAGTAACGCATATGGCTGTAGGATAGCCTTGACTCTGCTTTGCTGCTGAAAGAGTAAAAAGGGAAGTCCTGTCAGCGTTAGATTTTTGCCCAATTTACCCATTTCCTATGTGTTTGCATGAGCCCGAGGAGAGGATTTACCTGGGTTTAGATCAGTCTAGACAACCTTGGGGTTTCATCCTTAGTGAGGGAAGCTGTTTTATAGCTTTAAAAGTTAACACACTAAGATGGTCCCTTACTGAGGATTAACTTGATAACATGAAGTAAGGATAGCATTTCAAAGATGATCAGCTCTCAGTGTTTTCCTGATTCTTAAATGAGGGGCTTTTTGAATGTGATATTTTAATATCTGAAGACAGAAATGTATTATGTAAACGACGGTTAAGAATTGTCTACATAAAGCACATCTAAATACAGTTTTGGGTTAAGGAGCACACGGTTCTGTCTTAGTTTCCTCACAGGGCTAAAAAAGCTGGTTGAGTACCAGTTTCTCACTCTTGAGGAGCAGGAACTAGTCCAGATAATGTGAGGATTAGTGGCATATCCAGTAGGTAAGTCTAGAATGAGCTTAAGCTGCTGCTTCTGATTAATTTCTTCTGATGAGACACAAGTAATGATATTCTAAAGGGGATTTAAACACTCTAGTTTCTTTTCAGCCTGTTAGCTCCAAGATGTGTTTTAAAATAAGACAGTCCAACTTGTCTGTTTATTAGAACAAAGCTTTAGCTTTCTTAGAAACGCTCATATTTAGGATAGAAGCAACTGCATATATATTAGAAATGTGTGGTATCTATTATGGGTCCTTAGCTACTCAAATTTCAATTTTTTTATCTGATGGAAATGAGAGTTGTTCAAAATCCGTATGTAGCATTCTTCTGTTTTGCCCATCCCATCCCATCCCATCCCATCCCATCCCATCCCATCCCATCCCATCCCAATTTGTTTATTACTTGCTATGGCTAGGAAGCTTGTATTTATTCGTTCTCTTCACCTCTTCTCAAACCTTTGTGCTCTTGTTCTTGACACATAATTCATCTCTCTCATTTTCTGGGCTGCCTTTGGAAGCATTGGAGCTTAAGGATAGCAAGAATGCGGATGCTGGAGAACATAAGCATTGTAAAGACATGAAATGTTTTTTGAAGTCCCTGAAATGTTTATGTTTCTGTACTGAAGGACAAGCCAATCATCAGGAGTGGGATGAGAAGGAGTTTTGGGTTGTCATCCTCCTTTTCTGTTTCTTAATGCTTTTGTGTGCTTCTATCTAGTGAACTTCAGCCATAGGGATCTAGATCATGGCAATGTCTGTGATGTCCTGTTGCCTCTGCTGTGCAGGACATGTGGTTCTCTGTCTTTTAGGGCCTCTGTTAGTGAGATCAGAATGCTGGATCGAAGTGTTAGAGGATATTTAGAAATGTTTTATGACATGTGAATGTGTGCATGTTTTTCTGGTGTTACCCCTGGTTCCCAGGAACTCAGTTTTGTAACCTTGTGCAAGTCCTTCCAGCCCCAAAGAAAGGATACTGCAGTTTACAGGAAAAAGTATGCATTACTCCAGCTAAACAGCAAGTTTGTACAATAGCATAGAGAATAAAAACATGTCATATGTAGTACTCACAACCTTATGCAAGATAACCTTCCTTTTTGATTAGAAGCTAAGGTAGTTGGGGGCATTCAGTTTTCACTCCTGCAGAATTGCTCACTTCACTAATGCATTTGATAAATGATAAATTTCAATGGGAAATGCGGGAGTCTGTGTTATGTTATGTAAAATGTAACTTTCTGAATTGCTAGAAGATATCATGCATGGCCGAGACTTAAACTTGCGAAGATGTGAAGTACCAAAGGTTTTGTCTCCATGGCAACCAGTATTTTCATAAATGGGTTGAAAAATATGTTTGAGTAAAAGTTGTGGATAATATGTTGCTAATAGGTTTTGTGCATATAAAAGCTGAGAACACGTAAGAAAATGTGCAGGTTCAGCAAAATAGACCAAGTGCAGCTCCTCACAGTTTACCTACAAAAAGCCTTAAGAAAGGTTGCCTGAACAAATCACAAAATGTAATAAGATAAAACAGATGGGAGCTAGGCTCCTTGCATGACTCTCTTAGGAAAATAAAATCTTAGTATTGGTAGATAAGAATTGTTCATATAAATGCCTAGTATCAATTTAACATCTCTAGTCATGGAATATGCTAGGAAGACACCAGGCCCTCCCTTGGTACCTCTGGGTCATCATTAAGAGATGTCAACAGTTAGTTTGATTTATAATGTGCAATACAAGAATTGTAGTATTTACCCTAATTGTTTTGTGTACTAAACTTGTGTGAGTGAGTTCTATTCAGTACTGCAGTGCACATTGCTGGCAGCTTTTACAGTAAACAAATGTTTTTGAGTGCTTAGGAAGAAATATAAAGTTAAAGGTGGATAATTGTATGTAAAGTTTGTATGTGATGATTTCTGTATAAAGGCAAAAACATTAATTCTTAGAAAATGAGACTGATATATCCAGTCTTGTTTATATTGATTAATTAATATTTCTTGCAAGGAAGAAGTCTTTAACTAGAGACTGTAGAAGATCACTTAGCATGACATGTCTAAAAAAGGTTTGCATTCCTGTTAGGAAAATCAGCTTACTGACAAATAGTGCCAAGAAATTATTTTTCATAAAGATATTTGGACACTAGTAGAAACTTGAACTTCATGGGTGATCTATAAAAGAGAATCAAGCAGATGCCTCTCATGATACAGGAGGATAACCCTTTCCATTCAATCTTTTCATTTTTCAGTCATACTCAAACTGAAGGTACTGTATGTTAATCTGTGGTCATTATAGAGCATTTTGTCAGTAACAGAAATTATCTACATTATAAACCCGTGTGCAACTAGGAATGAACCTTTACGCAAGTAGAAATTCTGACCTAATTAAAACATCAAAAAAATTTATTGTATGTTACAGCTAGTTATTTCCTCCTTTTTTTAGAGAATTTACGCAATGAAAATGTGTGTGTGATGAATGGGAAAATACAGAGTGACTGGCACTGTGTTTAGAAGCTCTGCTTAATAGCTCTATGTTTTTCTTGTTTTTTTCCTATAGCCTCCGTGCCACCCAGCAGAGTAAATAAACATAGAGTTTCTCCAAGTGTTGTTTCCACCTGGGAAAAGAGAGGCATCATCATGTCTAACATTACTATTGACCCAGATGTGAAACCTGGTGAATATGTCATCAAAAGCCTTTTTGCTGAATTTGCTGTTCAAGCTGAAAAGAAAATTGAAGTTGTAATGGCTGAACCTTTGGTGAGTCCTTATTTTTCATAGTATCCCTCTAAACAGTCTTGCTTCTTTTTCTGAAATAGGCTGATTTATCATATATATGGTTACTGAAAAGAGCACTCCCAGATATTATTGACTTTTCAAAGGGATTACTTCAGGAATAAATAGGCTTCTAAAAACAGGATTGCTGCCTGATTTTGTTTTATTGGCTGGGGTTAAACCTGTTACTTAGTAGTTACTGGAAACAAGACCTCTTTGTATCCCTAAGTTCTGTGAAGTTAGAAAAGGAAATAACAGCAATAAAAAAATGTTCCTTCATTAATACTGTGAAGTGTGTTTCCTGTCAGTGTTTCTTTGAAGTAATACTTGGACAATATACTTTCAAGAAAAGATGCATTTAGTTTGTTTTCTGAAGAAATGATACTAACACCTGCAATAAAATAGTAGTCCATTTTGCAGATTAGGCAAAAATGCAAAATTCCATTGGCAATCCAGACCTCATGATCTTTCAATAAATGGATTTCTTTTAATTTAGAAATTTCTGGGAGAAAAAAAACCCAACAAAAACACAGCAAACAAAAACAACTTTTATTTTTTTTAACCTGGAAATTTGCTGGGCAGGTGAGACACTGTTTTGCAGAAGGTCAGCTCGCAGAAGGCCAGCTCACAGAAAGCTGCTGTTGGCAGCTGCTGCTTGCTGAAGTATTCATGTGCACAAGTGCACATGTGAGCATTTGATCCCCAGTTTAGAAACTTTAAGAAAAAGTTTTCCTAAGAAGCAGTCCAAAAGAATACAAAAACAGGGCTAAAACTATTTTGTAGAATCATCTTCAGCTACAACTATTAGTACATAAAAGGTTGAGGAAAATGAAACTTTTCTTTGTATCTGGATATACATTATATATGTGTATGTTCCTGTGTACCAGGCAAGCATACAGCTTCAACATAACTTGTCTCTTTGCTTTCAGACATCCAAAAAAGTCATGTATTCAGGAGGGTCTTATAAGAAAGCACAAAAACTGCACAGCAGAAGGGGCACACAAGTGGTGAAGGGTACCTGGCTGAAAAATGAGAGATCTGTAGTGGCAGATGAGTGATGAAAAATAAAGTGATAAAAAAATGAGTGATGCTGTGGGTGGAAAGACAGGTAGCTCCACTGTCCATCTATGTGCTGAATGCTGCTCCCCCAGCCCCATTTTTATTCATCTGCAAACAGGGAGGATAGTGCTTAGCCAGAGTGATTCAGGCTGTCTGTAACTGAGATGAGCTGAGCTGAAGAGGGCTTTTCCTGCAGACACAGCTAGTTTGGAGTTTAATCTCCTAACCAGAATACTGGTAACAAGGTAAATATAATAACCCTGGAGTTCATCTGTGCTGCAAAGCTTGTCCCTAGACCAGATTAAATAAATCCTCTGTCAACAATCCCAGGTTGTGTCTCTTTGCTATGCTGTTGACTGTTAATTAAACAAATGTTTTAAAATCTGTTATCATTTAAAATCAAAACGTCTCACCAGAGTAAAAATTAGAAACTCCATGAAACTAAAGAAACAATGCATTTTTAACAGAAGAGTGGTTCCCAGCTCTGTTGCCTGGTGAGGTTTTATAGTGATTGCATGAAGTCTGCCTTAGTCATGGTTTTTTACTAATAAGAATCTGAAATCAGTATTTTGTGTGTATACAGTGTGTATAAAATTCTTTGGGATAAAATAAGAAATTATAAATATTGCTAGAGTTGTCATCTGTAAAGGTTTGAAACAGTTTTGTCTGGGTTCATTTGCTAAGTTGAATTCCTTTAAACAAAATGTATTTGAATGGAATCAAATGTAATTTATACATATAGCCAGCTGTCCCATACTTATGGGTGGGAAGTGCTATATAGAAATCCAGCAAAGTGAAAGAGGTGCCAAAAGCTGTGGCAAAGTGAAACAACCTGAGCCTATGTAACAGAAAGAGGTAGAAGGGAATCCTTTGGTGTCCCACTGAAAGGAAATACTGAAGTATTGAAGCAGCTTTATTTCTGTATGTAGAATTTAAGTACTGAACATTCAGTTCTAGTGTATGACATTTAAAAAGAAAGATAAAAGGCTGGAAGAGCACCAGAAAGGCACTGACTGTGATTGGAGAAAAGGCTTTAATGGAAGAGAGAAAAGCCCTTTATTATTTTAGTGTGATTTGATTTTGTGGAATGACTTGGATACAAACAAAAATGTGGAGAATATATATAGGGTTACATAAATCTTTAATGAAGCTTGGCTGTTGGGTGAAGCTGTTTGAGAGAATTTAAAGGCAGACCAGTCAAAGTTAGGGGCTAGACACTTTTTAGAACTTGAATGTGCCAGTGGGGGAGCAAAAATTAATTAAAATAAACATTTTTTAAAAGTCAGTGCAGATTAAGACAGCACCTGTTGGTGAGGGGTAATATCATTTTTGCTAGATGTATGGATTACATTTAAAAGTAATTGACTTGTGATTTTAAAAATCAGCTCAGTGGTTTCTCTGTCTGTGAATTTTACCTGCTTTCTTCTTACTAATTTAATTAAGAGTTGTCTCCTTGTAAAATTGTAGTACTTCAGCATTTTTAAAGTTGCAGACAGAGCTTATCAGCAAATGCTTAAACTGAATTATTAAATGAAAGCAGCAAGTATAATGACAGGAAGATCATCCTTTTGTCAATAAATTAAATTAAACCCCCTTTTTTAAAAATCAGTTATTCTAAATCTTTTGCAGCAGTATTAAAGAAAAAAGAGCCCAAGAATCATCCTGTAGCTTAAAAAATACTCCTCTCAGCTGTGAGGGATGACACTGAGGAATGACACTAGCCTTCCCCAAATATGACATAACCTAGAGCAGTTAAAAAGATTAGTAATAAACTCAATTAGTTTGTGTTTTGTCAAGCTGCCTGTCAATATGGATGGTTAGAATTTAAGCAGAGAGTTTACCATGGTGCCACCAAATGGATAAGCTGTTAACTTACTAAGTTGTAGTTGTCTCATATTAAAGTCAAAACTAGCAAGAGTATTTAAGGCTGTCGCCAACATAACCGATTTTATTCTGTTGTAGAAACAATAAACGTGGCTCAGACAAGCACTTTACACTTTTGCAAGTCTTGCCTAGGTGCTTTGAAAAGTTTGTCTGGAGTAAAATTTAGCACAGTACTCTGGTCTGCCCCTGAGGCAAGGATGCAGGCACTGCCCAGCCCTTGGGCTGAGGAGGCAAAGCAGCATCCCGTGTCTGATTTCTTTCAGCTTAGAGCAGCTTAGAGGACAGGCAGAAGTACATTAGTTTGCTGTGCACACAAAGTACACTAGTTTGCTGAGCCACCCTGCTGAGGTGTGCTAGCCACCAGAGGAAGGTGCCAGGGATACGGGAGAGGGGCCAATGGGCGGTACCATTTTCCATGGGTGCAGTTGTTTGCGCAGCACATGCACGTCTGTCTACATCCTGATCCTTGCTGCCTGCCATATGTTGACATTTCTCCTAACACAATGGATGCAAACTGCTCTTTGCTTAATGCAATAGTGTTTTGTTTTTTTTCATTTCACTTGTAAAACATAAATGTAGACCTCTTATTTTCATCTCTCTCTCTGAACTTCAGGAAGCCAGGAAAATAAATCTTAAATTATTAATTCAGTTAGAGTTTCCAGACCTTTACTTTATGCTGTTGAATAGATTTTTGTAAATCATGTGAGATGACTGGGGACATGACAAAGCAGAGGCAGAAGAAGATATTAAAAGAAAATGAATTTTAAAGCCATACAAATAATTCAAAGGCCTTGATAACTCTGTGACTGGGTTCAAGGGTATTATTTGGTTATGTCACCTTTGTTTGGTCAGTGTTACATTAACTCTACAGTGTATTTACCTTTTAACAGTTAAGATTCTTAGTGCTGAGGAAACACAATAGAGAGGGTTAGGAACTTGTAAGGTCTTCATTCTTTCTGACCTTAAAATCTTGAACGTTTGATATACTGAAGTATCTAAGTTAGGATGGATTATGGGAGGGAAGCTAAACTTTCAGAGTTATCTTAAAAATTGTTTGCTCTCTATTGTCATGGATTTCAACTTCTTTATTAAAAGACTTACATATTATTTACCTTCTCTTTGATTTGTTTTCTTCAGCAGTTTTTGGATTTAGACACATGCAATGGGTATAATGGACCCAGTGTTTCTTCACTTGTATTACAGTTTTATGGTATTATGGTGGAAACATGGTATGTTGGGACATTGTATCCTAAGGAGACTTAAGGAGCCTGACTTTTCCCATCTTACAGGAGTCACTTCTCCATCTTTTGAGGAAATAGTTTCCTAGTTTTTCTCCTTTAGTTTAATTAGCAATGATACAATGTTTGTGTAGAATGGAACATTTCTTGTGTTTCTGTTTTACAGATAAGATAACAATTATTTGTGCAGTTTATCTGAAAGCATAGTACAGATAACATGAATTCACTTGCAGGAGGTGTTTCCATAAAAAAAAAAGTAGAGAGGGAGGGAGGAGTGTTAGCTAAAAGAAAATTCTGCTTTGCAAGTGTTCTCTGGAGCTTTTAGTATATGCTTCAAGATATGAATTCTCATAATGGTATTTTGAACAGATTTAACACGAAAAATTACATGAATTTGAAAGAATCGAGAAAGGGAAACATTTTCCCCCTTGCTTTAGAATACAGAGTGGAAGAACATTGACTAATACATCAGTTGATCAACAAATAGAGCTATTTCAGAATAATAAATGCATTTTTTTGAAACCACTTCCTTATTTTTTTTTTAATTTAGGCATACTGAAAGTGAACATGAATGGTAGTGTTTTCCTAGATAATTCAGTGGATTTCTTTGTATTAAGGAAAGTGAAAATGACGGGTGAATTGGTATCTATATTATTTCAAATTATAGTCTCAGAGTAGGCAAATGCATTTTGTCTGGGCAATGTTGAATTCAAGTTTTCTGGGGCTGTATTAGTTGCCAGACATGGTGTCCTTTTAAACACTAAATACACCTGCACTTTTAGGAGAAAATGCCAGAAATTTTGCTGTATTTTCAGGATTACAATTAGGACAAGAAAATATACGTTGCTAGTTCAAACCTTGGATTTGGTACATGCGGTGTGCATTTTTATCTGTTGAACATATAGTCTGTCTCTTGCAGCCTTGCAAGTGTTAATCACCAAGCAATGTTGGCTTTCTAAGTTTTGTCAGCAGCCTGACAGCATGGGTGTTGTCTCATACTAAGCTACTGAGCAGTTACTTTGTGCTAACTGAATTTTACAACCTGTTGAGAGCAGTACTGGCTATCAGTATTGCTCACACCTGCTTTTACATGCCAAACCAGGGAAGTTAACAGCTCTTCCCATTTACTGCTTGACTTACCTTGTTCCATAAAACTTCTTTGTTTGCTTACTGAAATCTAGTGTGAGCTGTTAACTCCTTACCCTGAGTACTTTTTCTACTTTCCTTGTAAAGGATAACAATTTGGACTAATTTATAATATTATTACTTGAAGAGTAGTTAAAAATTTTTTAAAATAATAAGAAATGCTCAGCAAATCTTTAGATATATATTACTTAATACTTTGCGGTGTGCCCTTAAAGCTGTTACTGTGGCACTTGGGTTGCTGTAAATTATTGACTCTCAGAGCCAATGCACAGGACTCAGTGTTTTTTTTTCTTTTTCTCTTCCTTCTTCTCTTCTTTTTTTTCTCCTTTTTTTTTTCTTGCTCTTTTTTGGTCCCTTACACAGTTATTTCAAATGAAAGTGAGTGATTATTCACATTCCCATTTGCCTGGACTAGGTTTTCTTGCTATGTTCCATTGGAGTTCGGGGGAAGAGCAGATTGGAAATGCATTGAATACTTGTCTCTGCCTTTGTGAGGACATTTTAAAAATCATTATTGAAATGTAGAATACATGCCATATATGAATATGAATAGATATGTTAATTGAAGTGGGAATAGCTTTCCTTCCAAGTTACACTTGACACCCACCACCAGCTGGTCATTGTAGTCCTTGTTGGGCCTTTGACATCTTCTGTTTGTCAGTCTTCAATGGTAGTATTGTTTAGCTACTGAACTAATTTTTGTGAGTATACTTCATATCTCCAGAAATGTTTCTATCTGAAAACCAATAAATATTTATATTAAATGCTATTATTTTTTTATTTGATAATAGTCAATTGCATTGTGAAATGTATGGTTTTTTGGTTTCTTTTTTAACAGGAAAAGCTCTTGTCCAGATCTCTTCAAAGAGGTGAAGATCTTCAGTTTGATCAGGTAGGAGACATGTAATTTAAGGCAACTTCTACTGGATTAAGGTGGGCTTTGTTTTTGCAGAGTAGTGTTTCCACTGTTGTAATAACTTAGAACATGCATGTCTGAATCTGTGTCAGACAATTTAGACTCTGAATGTCAGTTAGACTTTGTTTTCCATTGTAGAATATGATAGTAAGAAACTACTAGAAGAGATAATTATTTGAAGGTGGCAGTGAAAGCTGCTGGAAGAAAAATACTGAAATGTGGTAAAGGACAAAAAGTCTTAGTTTATTTCTCCTGTCACTTACTGTTAATTTTATTTCAGTAACATGGCTTTTAGCAAGGGCTTTTTGATTCCAGAAGGGCAGAATGTATTGGATAGATGCAAAATGTTACTTTGTCTTTGGCTGAGAATATAGATACACTGTGAGGCAATTCCATTTCACTCACTCGCAGTGAACTGTGTCTGAAATTACTCTCTGCTCAATTTATTAATATTTATTATCTCTATTTTTAGTTCTTCAGTGATAAAGACATGTTTGTGTCCCATAACTACTTCCTTGCAATGGAGAGACAGTGTTCAGGGGAAGCCCCATTAATCGCCTGTTCATGTTCTTGACTGTTACTGAATAGCATCTACTGTATGAAGCTTCATGTTCTGTCCATATTTTCTGTAACTGAATGTTTGTTTTATGCTTTCCATTGGTCTTTGGATACAGGTATTAGATATTGCAGTGAAATCTGTGGACCTGCCTCTACTTTTCAATGAATAGCCATCCATGCACCTCTTCTCTGTCCTCCCTGAGGAGAGTCAAATGTAATATTTGATATGTAATTATTTTTTCAAAGAAAAACAAATATAAAACCACCACCAAAAACCTCACATAGCCCTTTAATATCTTCTAATCTAACCTGCTGCCTTTAACTCCTAAATGAAAGTTTACTCCAAAGCAAGGGAAGTGGGTAAGGGGAAAGGGTATAAATTCTTTGGTAGCAACAGGATATGATATTGTTTTAAAGCTGAACAAATCCTAAAAAATATGCATAATAGGGATGATCTAGGGAAATATGTAAATCAGTACTACTTTTAATTTTTCCACTAACTGGCTCCCACTTCCTATTGCCATGTTTTTTCCTCATTTAAGGATGTTTTTTATAAATCACCAGTTGTCATTTAATCAACTATGGAGAGCTTCTAAAAACAGGCTGAGTGAAGAGAAAAAATAACACAAGTAACCTTTAAAATTTGATAATACAGAAACAAACTAGTTTTCCTGAAAATACAGTGCTTTCAAAAATTGTTTTAATTGTGTATGTATATATGTGTGTGAGTTCTTATTTTGTTCTTTTGTTATTTGTAATCTACTCTGAATTAATCAAGATCTGAATTTTAATGCAACTGAATAACTGCATTAGACAGAATTGCATGGCTGCCTTATGGTGACAGGGATTATGAACTTTGTTAGGAATTTTGCCCATTGTTTGGCAAAAGGAATTAAGATCGCTTCTCTCTTGTTGCTTGATGGACAACACCCTTTTTAAGAACAATTCTCCAGCAGTGCAGAAGATGACGTATTAAAAAAGTGATTGGCAAAGTGTGCAAATGAGGAGGATCCAAAGATCACAGCCACAGAATCCAGCAGAGAAGCTAGAGCTGTTGCTGGGCCAGCCTTGTTCACCCAGGGGTCTTTATGGAGCTAGGAGTTTGAGTCTAAAAAATGGATTTACCTGTACTGATAATGGTGTCTGAGCTAGCAAGTGTTGTACTTTGTGAATAAAGAGATCATGCTTGCAATGAAAGAGGGACTCTGGGACTAAGAACATATCTAATTGAGACTTGTTCTCTCAGCTCAGTAAGTGATGAGAAGAGAGATGGAGGAGGAAGTCATGTAGTGTTGCCTGTCCCTCTAATGAAAAAGTAAAACTGCATTTAATGAGATTATAAGTCATATTTGTTGAAGCATAACCAGACCAAGAGGGCTGCTATTAAAACCAAGGGTGCAAAACCAATAGTTTTTAATTTTCAAACAGTACGAATCTTCTGTTTGTTATTTGATGTCTTCATATGACCAATAATATAAATTTAGCTAAAAGAAATCAAATTTTGGGAAATGAGATGGAAATCATTATGTTGATGTGCTCCTGAACTGTTAAAAATTTTAGCATTTTAGTACCAGCACTTTCCCTTTATCATTCCTAGCACATCAGGGAGCTGCCGGACAGGAGTTTTTTTATAGAGCATATATTGCATTTCTTAAAATATTTTTGCTTGTACAGCTTAAAACTGAAATAGCTTGTATTTTTCTTTTTTTGTTTGTTGTAGGAAACATACTTGGCAATTTCCTACTCTTGTCCTAAGACACCAAAACTTTATGATCATGCAGAAGCCTGTCTTGGCCTTCTCAGTGACTGAAAGCAGATGTATGTGAGGTTCAGACTTGCTCGTGATTAGGCACAATTTGAGCAATGTTTTCAGGATCAAGATTTTGGCCAAAGCTGGAATTTGGGGTCTAGCATCTTCCTGTAATTTTGTGTCTCTCTTTTTACCTCTGACTGTGTTGTTGGACAGGTCATGTGCAACAATTAGCAATATGTTGCAGCCTTTAAGACTTGAGCAGGATTTGCTGTTTCATTCTGAGGAACTGAAGTACATGTCATGATGACTGGTGCAGCCTTGTCTCCTGGGTATTACAGGAGCATTTTGTCTGAATTGCTGCTTTCAACCTAGGGATAATGTAATGCTAAAATAAAAGTGTTTTCTTATATAAGAAATATAATATATACTTTTAATAAAAAATAGCTTATGTTGTGTTTAGATGCTATGCAATATGAGCTAAGGTGTCATCTTTCTGGTGATTCCAGCACCTTTTCATTGGAATGCTAAGAATGCAAAACTTGGCAGGAAATAAAAAATCATTATGTAAAACTGACTTTTTTATTTTTCAAGGTGAAAATTACGTATTGTGCCAGTAGTCTCTGGGTTTAGCACTTTACCAATGGTATTTTTGAATGCATGTGATACATGCTTGTTTCTGTGGAACCCAATGTAAATTGCCTAACTACTGGAACATTTATGAATGGTAGTAGTATTGATAAATGCTGTAAACTTGCAGGAAAACATAAGGAAAAGGTTTAGTAAAGCTTAATATGCAGCTTGCTTCTTTTTTTCCTGCTAATTAACCCATCAGTTCAGAATACGATTTAATTCTTGCGATTTGAATAACTGACTGGTTAACAAGCTGAGTAGTGTATTCAGAAGATTGAAAGAGGTCATTCTGAGGTTTCCCCGTGGTTAACTTCTCCCCATCCCTTCCACAAACCTAAAAACCCAAGATGCTGCAAATGAGGAGAAAGAAATAATGTCATTAATGTTATAATGGAACATGTAATGGCATAATATTACATTGTTATCTGGAAGAATGAGTGATAAATAAGTTACAGCATGAGCATGGCTTTTATTAAAACCTTTTTTTGAAAGATCCAAGAGGTAATTAATACATAGCATCAGTGAGCAGAATGGTAACTCTCCTTTTCCATCCTGTGTTTTGGGAATGGGCCTGTTCCCTGCTGCCTCCTGGAAGGGAGTTTTTAATGGCATTATGCTGTCTTCAGTCATTCTTCTCCTATCCAAGCTGGGGTCCTTAGAAGGTCTCTTAAAATTTTTAATAACAGGAAGCCTAGAGAATTTAAGTTCAATAGCATCCTAAGGGTCTGCCTTCTATAATGGTTTCTATTGCCACATCTGTTGCAAAGATACTCATGTGGGTTTTTACTACTCATATGGGTTTTCTGGAACAAAGCAGTGGATATGGGAGTTACACTAAAAGTAAATACAGCTTGAGACCTAGACCAGTCAAATGTATTAAAAGCAGCATAGAATATCTAAAATGCTCTTATTTTTATTTATATAATAACCAAAGAAGCAGGATTTTTAAAGTTACATTCTTCTTCAGTTTAGGAGGGTTGCCTCTTATCTGTCATTTGTGATGTGAAAATGTGTATACTTCAGAGATATGTATGGCAACATTCAGGGACATCCTAAAAACCTCTGCTGTTTTCTCATGGTTTTATACGGGTCATATAAGTTTGTCATTTTGTGAGCCCTGTGAGCTTTGGAACACTTTGCTTAAATTTATTATAATAATGGACTTAGTGTGTAGTATTTACAGTAATTGTCCTAGGTGAAAATGAATATTAAGTTGCCACTTTGTGAAGTTCAAAACCATTTGAAAGAATGATTAAACCCTAGGATTTTTTTTTGCTTTATCATGCTGAAGTATTGTATTTTTTTGTACTCTTCCAGTTGATAAGCTCTATGAGCTCAGTAGCAGAGCACTGTCTCCCCTCCTTACTACGCACCTTGTTTGACTGGTACAGGCGTCAGAATGGAGCAGAAGATGAATCTTATGAATATAGACCTCGGTCAAGCACAAAATCAAAGGGGTAAGAGTTTTCTTTGCAGAAGTCAGTTTGATTTTTGTGTGCTTTCTCATAAGAAAATATGTGCTTTGTACTTCTGTGACAGGTGTATTGTATTTGTATTTGTCCTTACCAAAATTTGTGTAGAAAGAGCCCAGACTTCTTTGACGTAGTGTATTTAACTTGTGTAGATGATATGGATGAAGTGACTTAACTGTTTTGGTGTGGATATACAGAAGGAAGTTGGATACTGGTAATTCTAAGCTAGTTTGTCCCTTTTCAGATTGTTCTGATTGTTGGCAGGTCCTTTCAGGAGGAGGGGGCAAGATGTCAGTGCTGTGAAAAATCCCCACATCTTTCCAACTGTCCATTTTATATACATGTGCAACAGTGATTTCTTGAAAAACAGTGCAGTCATTGTCTCTGCAATATTTGTGTTCAGTCTTGTGTATGATACCTCTGTTCTTGATTTCTTATTTTAGGGATGACCAACAACGTGAAAGAGATTATCTACTTGAAAGGAGGGACTTAGCTGTAGATTTCATTTTTTGTTTAGTTTTAATAGAAGTTCTAAAACAGGTAAGCTCTTTTGCTTTGGCAAATTAATTTTAATATTTTGCTTTTAATGTTGGTTTTGATAATTTCCTTTACATTTTAAAAACTAGAACCTATCTATGATGAGCATATGCAAGGCTGTAATTATACTCTCTTACATAGAGCTTTTGGTTACACAGTTACATAGAGCTTTTGGCCTCTCCTGTCTTTTCTTTACATGCCTGCATTATCTCAGTTCATGTGTCTTGAAAAGCTGCTCATGTACTTCAAAAAGCAAAACTGTGAAAAATAATATTTTGTTTATGTTCAGTACCCTTTGTCTGCTTAAATGTTTCTTAAATACAAGGTGAAATTGTTGAATAATAAGATTAAAATGGCACTTAAAAGTTAGAAAAAGTGTGTAATTTTGCTTAAAATTATCCTTATTTGGCTAAGAATGCCAGTGTAGATTGTGTAAATGCTCATATATTGCAGAATTAGCTTGATATATGCCAGCAAAGGATGTGTCCTTTGACACTGGTGGGAAAGATTTCTACAGGGCATCTCACAGTACTGTTCATTTGCTTCAAACATACATGTATGTGTAGATGCTGCATACATGTAAATAATATGTACATTTCAGATACCTGTTCATCCAGTGCCAGATCCTTTAGTACATGAAGTTCTAAACTTGGCTTTTAAGCACTTTAAACATAAGGAAGGGTAAGTTTCACTTGTATACTTTAAAATACTATGTATTACCAGCCTGTGCTTGATTGTTGTTATTGCTCTTCTTTGCCTCACATGTAACATGTTTGTAATAATACCAGCATAAATAAACACTCGTTGATGTCTTTAAATTGAAAACATACCTTGAAAGAGCACAGCTGTGGTCAGTTCAACACTGAGTTTATTTTGCTTAGAACATGCAGAATGATTTGCATGGCCAGATACAGTAAGAAAAGTCTGAGTTTGGATAATTGCAGTAAAATTTCTATCCAGAATATGTTTCTTGTGAAATAAGAAATGAAACTACATTATTTTAAATGTCATCCATGTATTTTATGTTTTAATTGCATTGTTTTTATGGGAATAATTTGCCTTGCTAGCAGACAAACGTTTGATTTGTAATTGAGAACTTGCTTGGGGTTTAGAAGAACAAAGTTATGTTTAATGTTTTTTTTTTCCTTCTCTTTAGGTATTCAGGAACCAACACTGGGAATGTGCATATTATTGCAGACTTATATGCGGAAGTGACTGGGGTTCTTGCTCAATCAAAGTAAGTTCAGTCTCTGACTCTTTTTGTATTTGGGGACAAACCAATGTAGACTTACAGACTATTTAATATGGCAGAATCTATTAATGTCAGTAATTAACCCCAGTAACTAATCCTGTATGTGCCAGGTGTTAGTCAGGTGTGTCTGTTTGGTGTTCCAGCACAATAAAATTAAACAAATCAAGAAATAATCTTTAGTACAATTGCTTTGCAATGAACTTGTAGGGGCAGGGAAAGAAGGCCCTGTGTCAGTCAACTGTTGTTTAGTTAACTGGTATATTCCAATGTACTAATCATCATAAACACTCTTAAATGCCTAGATTTTTGAGTACTGGGGTTCATCTTGCTAGAGTTTCTCATACAGTATGTGCTGTTATTGTTACAGACTAAAGAAATTGATTCAAAATCATAGACCTCATACAAAAGTAACCAAGAATACAAATAATTGCCATCTCTATCCCTTGTTCAGGTTTCAAGCTGTTAGGAAGAAGTTTGTCACTGAATTAAAGGAATTGCGACAAAAAGAACAGAGTCCTCATGTAGTACAAAGTATCATCAGTTTGATTATGGGAATGAAGTTCTTCCGAGTAAAGATGTATCCTGTGGAGGATTTTGAAGCATCATTTCAGTTCATGCAGGTAAAAGAATGTTACAGAAACTGAAATGAGCATAATTTTAAATGTATAAGTCATAAAGGTACAATGATGCTGTGATCAGTCACTCACTCTATTTGTGTGAGATCCTTCATCCTTTCCTGTTCAGTTCCTAAGTTTTCAGAGGTGTGAATTACTTGTTTTCCTGCAGTTTGTAAGCACCTGTGAAAAGAGAAACTTTTCACAATTGTCTCAGTAATGTGGCAAACCTGTAATATATGAATTTAAAACTGAATGAAAATGAGTAGCAATCGAATAATTTTCTATTTTTATGAAAGCAGTGTATTAAAGAAAAAGAATTATTTGATATATAATTTTTTAGCAGATGGGATGTCAAGACCTACTTTTCATTAAAAACGCCTCACTATGGATTATTTATTGTGTATGGAATATTTAATTATTCTTTATTTTCTTTGCATCAAAGTCATATTGAAAATGAAAATTAGTATATAAAAATAAATTATAATTTTCTAATAATTTAAATAGAGGTAATTAATTTTTTTAAGGTTCAGAATAATCAGAGGGGAAGTGTGTATATTTATATTCTGTTATATTCTGAGTATTATGTATATTCTGGGTAAAAAGTAAATAGCTATTGGTCTTACAAATGTTCTCCTTTCTATTTTTAAAGGTGGATTGCTGGACAAACAGATTTTAAAGTTTTATATGTTTTGTGATGTTGGTACTGCTAAAGAATATAAAAACAGATTGCATGTTTTAAATAGAAACAAGCAGCTAATGTTATACTGGTAGTTGTTTTTATGGCATAGTGATGTTTTTATTCTTTTTTCTAAATATTTTTCTAATGTTTTCTTACTAAGGAGTGTGCTCAATACTTCCTGGAAGTAAAAGATAAAGATATAAAACATGCACTTGCTGGTCTGTTTGTGGAAATTCTGATACCTGTGGCTGCTGTAAGTATTTTAATCCCCTCTGCCACACTTTTCCTCCCATTTTCAATTGAGATTTCATTATTAAAATTGCTTCAATAAGTCTTAAAAATACTACATTTTTATAGATTCAGAAAGACATGTGGTACCTGAGGAGGGCTTACAAGAAGGCTGAAGAGGGACTTGTTACAAGGGAATGTAATGATAGAACAAGGGGCAATGGCTTTAAACTGAAAGACTGTAGGATTAGATTAGATTAGATTAGATTAGATTAGATTTTAGGAAGAAATTCTTTACTGTGAGGGTGGTGAGGCACAGGCTGTCCAGAGAAGTTGTGGATGCCCTGTCCATGGCAGTGTTCAAGGCCAGGTTGGATGGGGCTCTGAGTACCATGTTCTAGTGAAAGGTGCCCACTGCAGAGGGGCGAGTTAGAACTAGATTAAGGTCCCTTCCAACAAAACCATTCTGTGACTGTCAAGTAGATTACAAGCACCTTCACAGTCTTAAAAGGAAATATGGTGGCGTTTGTGTTAGCTAGTTCTCAGTCTTTTATCAGGACTTTTTAAAATTGTCTGTTTCCTAGACATCTTTATTACCAGAAAATTGTGTGATTTTATACATGCTGTAAAAATTTGAAATTTCCTTGGTTTAATATTTGTTTGCTCAAGGGTCTTGTTGACTTTTCTTTAGCTGAATCCTGTAAAGTTCCTTCTAGAATAAACTGAGATATATAACATTTTTACCGTCTGTTAAGGAGAGTATGAACTCTTATGCAAGAAGGAAGAATGTAGGTTTTGGCTAATTAAAAATCATTTGTAGAGGTGAATGTCCACTAGATGTAGTCCTTCAAGTGGAAGAGCAGTCAGTCATCTCCTGCATATGTTTTAAATCTAAAAGAAATCTCATGCAGCAGCCATGAACAAGAAAAAAAAAGGTTGATATTGTTACACTGTTGGATGTACAGTGTCTGCAGTGCTGCTTGTGAGAATGTTTCAGTCAAGACAGGCTCTCTTTCCTCCCAGGCTGCTTTTCTTGGTTGTGTGAAGCTTGTTCAACAGGTCAAGAAGAAATTACGGCAGCTGAGTATACATACTTCAAGCTGATCATTTACCACAAGCTCAGTTAATTTCATCGTAGTAGGTTGATACTTGCTATGGTTGTCTAAAATGTTAGCTGTATTAGCAGATGCCAGGCTGCAGTGTTAGGCAGTCCCAAAAAATGGCAGGTTGTGGCTCTATGTTGCAGCTGATCATAGGGACACATCTTGCTGGGGCATATATGGAGAACTGGGACATGTAGATTTTGTTATGTAGAATGGGATCTACAAAGACACTGCCCACACTGGGTGGGCACCCCATCTGAGCAATATCATAGGAAAAGAAAGATAATTCTCTCTGAACTTTTCATCCTCCTTAAATGGTTTACCTTGCCCTGGGTGGTGGATAAATGCTTCTTTCCCTTCCCTGGTCTCAGTCTTGTTTTTTGAGGTTTTTTTTCAGTGGTTTTGTTTGTTTGTTTGTGTGGTTTTTACTTTGGTGGTATTGGTTGGTTGGTTAGGTTTGGTATTCTTGGGGTTTTTTTTGGGTTTTTTTTTTTTAATTAGAAAGAAGACAATCTTTTTTCATAAGACATAACTAGAAACAGGTGGTGCTAGTAGTAGCTGTTTACTGGAAGAAGGTTTGATCTTACCTGGGCATCCTTACACTCTTCTAGAGAAGAATTTCTTGTCCTATGAAAGAGTGAACAGTTTTGTCCTTTTGAATTCCATAGTTACTTGGCAGTGGGAGTGGGAGTGCTGAGTGAAACTATTTAGCATTTAGGTAAATGCAAATATTAGTTTGCAGAATCATAAACATAGTGAAAACTGCTCTTAGAATAATGAGGAAGAAGCGTCATTTGGGAGTTGGAGTCTCCAGTGGCAAGAGCGGAGGCACGAACACCAGCTGTGCAGAGCACTTGTGGTGCTGTGTGATCCCTTCCTACAAGCACAGCCTGAATCGGAGCTTCAGACAGTTGGGGAGGGAGGCTTGATCTTTCCTTCTGACTCATAGAGTCTCTAATCATTTCATACAAATGGAGCTTCTTAAATAGAAGCGAAGAGCCTGCTCCCGGACTGAGGTGCATTTGAGCAGGTTAGTCATTTCTCTCGGAAGATGTGAGATGCAGGTTTGAATATTTTTGATACAGCTGAAGGAATTGAATGTAGATTTTTCTGTATCTTGGATACAGAAAATTGCTTAAGTGAGGAAGCTGTTGGGTTTCAGCACTGAGAATTCTTTACTGTCATTCTCTTGCTTAGTCATTCAGGCATTTTAAGAAACCTGACCTGATTTGGACCCTGCAGGTATGACGAATCATCGCATATTTTATAGCAGGGAAGTTAGAGCTGCTCTGAAAGCCTAAGGTGATATCACAAAGCAGCAATGTGGTGGTGGCAGCAACTGACTGATTTCTCATGTGGAGCTAGCCGGATACTAATCAACCTGTAGCTTAAGAGTAGCAAGAAATAAATAATTTGGTACATAGGAAGTGATTTAAATTGTAACTACTTTCTCAGTTCTTTCTTCTTGGATTTGTACGCATTACAGAGATGCATGCTATTTTTATGCTTCTACATCATGAATATTTTTAGAGTGTTCTTAGCAAAATGGACATGATTTTTCTTTAGACAGTATTAGTAGATACAATGTTTATATACTATTAATAACTATAAATCATAAAAATAACAAAAATTATGTTGTAAGGAAATGATATGTACAGAGGATCTCTTCCAAAAAAGGCAATTTGCTTTCCAACACCCTACCCTTCAATTTGATAAATAAAGCAGAAACACACAGGTTAAATCAGTAGGTTAAGAATAGTGTTGAGATGGATCATCATAGGTGTCCTGAGAGAAGCCTAAAAGCTTTGCAGAGCATTCATAAAGAAGGTGGTAGCTGCGTAGGTTGTGGAATGAAATCTGTTCTGTGTACAAGAGCAAAGCAGGTCACAAGGGTATGGCACTCCATGTATGTTTCATTAATTCTGAAAGCTGAGCAAAGATAACTTGCATGATTGGTTGGCTAGTAATCCTGTCGATTATTTTGTAAATTTTCAGTTTTCAGAATTGGAGGACAAAAAAGAAGGCAGGACCAGTGAAGAGGGGAACTGTTAAAATCATGGATATTAATATTTTTTTATGAATGAAAATAAGTGTATGAAGAGCTTCAGTGTAGTTTTTATTTGTTAGTTGGTATCAAATACATTTTCTTCTTTAAATATGGCATAGAGACCAGTTCTTAAAACAGTTTTTTTTAGCAGGCTGTTGTGTTGGGGTGGGGTTTTTTTGTGTGTTTGCTGTAATTGTTAATTTTAACCATATGGTTGTAGTATATAGCATGATTTCTTATGCTTCTGTTCATATTTCAGATAAATACACTCAAATACCTTCCTAATGTGAAATTTAGCTTTTGAATGGTTTTGAATTCACAGACATCTTAATGTATGTTTAAATTGCCTTCTGTGTAAATTTTTAAGCCCATTAATTTGTGTATTTTTTTTAATAGGCTGTTAAAAATGAAGTGAATGTGCCATGTTTGAAAAATTTTGTGGAGATGCTTTATCAGACTACCTTTGAATTGAGTTCAAGAAAGAAGCATTCGCTGGTATTTTAAAGAAATATTTCAACTTCTCCATTTTGCTCATCTTAGGCTCTTAAGCTAGTACAATATATGAGGAAAAGCTTATCAGCTGTATTAATTCAAATCTTAATGTCTCAGTATAATTAAATTCCCACAGTGTATGTGCATTTGTTCTAATTTTGCTTTGTTTCTTTGTGCAGATTATGTGCTCTTGTTATCTCACATGTGAGATTGTCTTGAAATCAGTGCTTGTTTTTGATTATTTTAGTGGGTTTTAGCAGAGTTATTTAACCTAATGTCCTTTTGATAAAAAACTTGCATTCAGGGAGTCTGTATATTTAAATTAGGGTTAGTTAAAAGATACAAGTGTCAGACAAGACTTTCATAGCAAAATAGCAGCTTCCTAATAGCCCTGCTCTGCCTCCTGTTTGCCTGTTTCTCTCTTCCCTGTTTCCCTCCTCTCTTCATATATTTTGTTTTTCTTTTTCTGCTATTTTTTTATTGTCTCTTATTTATGCAGTATTTGGTTGTTTTTGATAACTATGGCAGCCATGTTTCAAGTCAATTCACGTGAGTTCGCTGGAAATGTAGAGCTAAATTTTGCATTTCAGTTGGCATATTCACTAAATGCAAATGAATTTAAAATATTTTATTTTCACTTTTCTGTTAGTGACAAACTTTACTTTCTAGTATTCTGAACATATGAAGCATATGTCAGTGTATTGGTTAATCTCCTTTTGTAAGAGTAACATAAAGTGCTTTATGTTAGTATTCAAAATGCCATTTTATTTATGAAGTTAGAAACATTGTATTGAGAGTACAATTTACCTTCTCATCCTCATTCTTTCATTTTGCTCCTTAATGAGATCTACAATCAGATATGGTACTAATCACCATTATGTGTTAAAGTATGTGATATTTAAACAAATCTTACATTACTAAAGCCAAGCAAAGTGATTCACTAAAAGTAGATCTTGAGCAGAAGTAGCATTTCTGACAATTTAAAGCCTGTCTCGATATTTACTGAGTTGATGTTTTTCCTAAATGTTCTTGGAGGCAATTCAGTCCTGCCCAGCATGTAGGACTCCATGAATTGAGTCTTGTGGTTGCAGGGAAAGCATGAATATTGTGTGAAGGGTGAGACTGCTCTCAGTCCTTGTTGAGATCAGGCCTTCCTGGGGGATGAACTTCACCTTGGTCCCACTGCCCTGGTCTGTGACCATGAGCTCTTACAGCACCCAGGGGGTTACCCAGGGCACTGTGCCTGGCATGAGTGCCTCAGTGCAGGGGAGAGGCTGCTGCCATGCAATGCCAGGACTGTGAGAGTGAGAGGCAACAGCCTACTGTGTGTCCCATTCTCTGTGTACAGCACTTAGGAGGTCTGCAAAGAGCAATTTGATCAATTCTTTTTCCCCCCTACTCATAGGCTTTGTATCCATTGATCACCTGCCTGTTGTGTGTCAGTCAGAAACAGTTTTTTTTAAATAACTGGCACGTTTTCCTGCAGAACTGTTTGTCACATCTAAAGGTAAGAATCCTTTTTAATTAAGGAACTGTTGCAAATCACTCTCATTTATTACGATATGTTCTCAGCATTCTTGTGCCAAATAAACAATGAATAATATTTGGCTGTTTAAAAGGACACTGAAATATTTTTCTAAAAAGAAAATAAATGTGTCAAGTCTCTGTTTTTATTAAACTTAGTAAGTAAGTTTTTGTGATGCTGTGTCATGTTGGAAATAAGTGTGGTCCCCTTGGGGATTATAATTTTTATTGAGTAAAATCTGCAGATGTGTCTGCTAATAAAGGCTATTTATGCCAGAGAAAATGCAAACTGTAATTCTTTATGTGCAAATTATATGTGAGAAAACAAGTGACTTGTCTGCTCTTCTAAGTAGAATCTATAGGAAGTGCAAAATTCCTATCTCTTGATTGCTTATTGAAGGAATAGAAAAGGAACTGTGAGACCAGAAAAGATGTTACATCTACAGCCTGTGATACGTATTTAAAAAAAAACAATTACAGTGTCCCTTTAACTTGTGACTTAGGTTAATAGCATTGTAAACATCAATTGGTTGATTAAGACATCAAGATACTTACAAATGAGCGACTTTCTTGTAACATTAGTTGTTGTACGTATTCTTTCCTTGATTATGATTAACTTAATTCATGATTTTTCCTAATGTATTGATTTTGAAAATGTTAATAAATTCTTTGATCCTCCTTCACAATACTGATTCTGATTAGATATGAATCACAATTCTGAAGCTTTTTAGTAAAAATACGTAAACCAGCATGAAGTTGAAAGGAAACCGGTTTAGCTGCTTGGATTGTTCTTAAGGGTCATTTTGTTCTTACAACATCTTTCATACCTTTCTGTTGCTTGTTGGGTTTTGTATATTTTTCATCTAACATTGCAGTTCTTTTGCAGTATTTGCCTTGATTTTTGTTTGTGGTTTATTTTGCTTATGGAGGCTGCTTGTGCTTTGGTTTTTAAAGCTTTTAAATAAACTCCTTCCAATCTAGGAGTTGCCTTTTTTTGGCATAATGTCCATTGTTGATAATGGATGTTTTAAAACTATAAATGCCAGTGAGTTTAACTGGTAGTTGCTGAGCATGCATTTTATATTTTACTTAGTTTTGTTAACCACTAACAGCTTAACACGTTTACTGTAAGGCTCTATTCAGCAGAAATTCCACATACGAATTTCTGCAATTCAGAATTTGCAGTATTACATTGCTGTGCTATCAATGAGTTATTTAGGATATTTTATGTCTTGGTTTAATTTGGCACACCAAATACTGTGGAGTTTTTTGGGTGCCTACCTTGTTCAGAAACTTTGTTGAGCTTAGTCTTGAAAAATACACCCCCACTGTCCTCATGTGTCTGATGAGTTAATGTGTTCTTTTGTTTCTGAAGCTAATTAAATGCATGCACTCTGTAATAAGTAATCTCATTAATTTATAAATCTGAATTTCACAGTTTAGTCTTTTAGATTTCCCCTTCCCTGTTTTATTTCCTGATTTTCTAATTACTGAAGTTACTTTATTTGCAGTTACTAAAATATGTAAAATTAAGTAAGAAATGCAGAATCCATTATCTTTAGTATCTTTGATTAATAAAGTAGTTTGAGAGTTACTAGGAGATACTTAGAGCACTAATAAGGTTCATCTACCCCCACTGTATTAGGAATTGAAATAATGATAATACTTAGCCTGTGTCACAGGGCTATTCTGTGAAGAGTACAGGCATGCTAGCAAGTCACCAAGTGGTACCGTAGGTCATGAATTTGTGGTGCTCTCCTTACTCCCTGCTGACTGCCCAGTGAAACCCTTACTTAGCCATGAACATCACTTTGGTCTCACTTTGGTGACTGAAATAAGCCGTTTCCAATTTGCAAAGGTGTGAAAGCTCACACCTGTGCAGTTGCCCCATAGTACCTGATGCACAGTATGTTCATACCCTGCCTTACCTTCTGATGCTGCATTAAATTTGGTAATGCTCCTGGAGGTGCCCTGAATCCTAATTCTGGCAATATTTATGTCCTTTGTAAACTCTCTGTGCTGGATTTCAGTGCACATTGCCTTTAGTTATCCTCAGAGCAGGCTTAGTGTATGGGAAGAACATCCTAGCCTTGCTGAAAGGAGGAGCCATAGTGGTCTGGACCAATGCAAATAGCACATCAGTAAGTTGTAAGAGTCAGTTTAGACCAGCAGTGTACTAAAGAGGTTTTTTTTTTTTTTTTTGGTATATGTATAGCTGGCTTTGTCCCACAATGCTGTTGGGGTGCTGTTTCAGCATTGAGCCCAGCAAGCATTTTTTTACTCACTAGTGTAGGCAAAATTCTGAATTTGTTCAGCAGACGGTAACACCAGAGCAGTATTGTAAAAAACACTTACTTTTTTTACTAGTATTTAGACAGACTAATTCTAGGCAGTTTGTCTGAAAGTTGATACATTTTTGGATGAATCTGAGTTGTTGTGGTATCTTTACTACCTCTTCTGGAGAGAGGAAGGAATATTTAAGAAAGTGCAGAAATGGGAGAGAACAGTGTCTGTCATTCTGCACCACTGTTGGCTGGAAAGAGAGTATTTTTCACAGTTTACCCATAGTGTCTGTTGCCACAAAACCTTGAAAGTTGAAGGAATGTTTTCTGCCACTATAGCAAAACCTTTATTTCTACTGAATAGAGTCCTTGCTAGACAGCTATCTGTTGGTTTTGTGCTTTTTTTTCATCTAACATGCATGTGCCTTCCATTCTCATGTTTGTTATGTTTTGCTGTCTCACATTGCTTTATTTAGATGCCATCTAACAACAGTATCAGAAAACAAATAGAAACACTGCAGGTGAGTTAATATGTTGTAACTCAGTGAAATGTTGCTTTGTCTCATGTAAATACTTTCGTTTTGATTTTTTAATGTTGTTTGTTGTATTTTGTGCTTTCCTTTCTTTGTAAAATTACTGTTAGTACTGTTAAGAAGCCACAGGACTAAGAATAGCTAATGTTTCAAAGATCTTTTTTTTCTTGCCAGGGAGTAAAGGAGAAAGATCAGAAAATTGTCTAACACAAATTTTTCCTTGGGGGTGAAAGTGTGGCTTTGTGAGATTGATTATCAATATCACAGCTGGTTTCCCTGAACAGCAATGCATGTTTCCACTGGAAATAACAACCTAATCAGATGTATGGATTTTTCTGTTACTTCATTTCAAAAAGTGTCTTGCATGCAAGCAAACGGAAAAGATTTTCACAATAAAAAAATGTGAAACTGATTTACTGTAACATCTTGCAGTGCACTAACTTCAAAGACTTTTACACTGTTGGTTTTGCAGGTTTTAAAAAGTAGAAATTGTTTTAGTTCAGAACAGAAGAAAAGTTTAACATCAGTATTAAAAAGTACTTTCTTCAGTAAGTGACTACATTTGACTAACGTGGAAAAAATGCTGTTTTGTTTCTTGCCATCATTGAGATGTGTTTCATTGACTCATTTTAATGTGTCATGTAAAACCACCATAGACTTGCTCTTACTTTTTTGGTTTTGTAACAGATACTGTTCTTGACAACTTTTTTCATAGTCTGCTGATAGCATAATTTATGTTAAAAGTTTTAGGATTTGAAACAAAACTATGTTTTATGAAACATTATATAGAATACTTTAAAATCTGACAGATGTCAGCCAAAAAAGACTAAAATTCAGCTAGGTTGTTATATTACATAGCCCCCTATTCCTTATTCTAGTTGCTGTAATGTCTAAGAGAAAAGGAAGCACTGATATCTTAACACTAGGTTTATGCTAAGTGTGCTATGATTCAAACCCAAAAAGCGATTTTCTTCTAGTATATTTGTTTAGTTCCTCATTATAGGAAGTGATAATGAAAATTTTCAATTCTTGAAATAATAAAAGTACTGCGAGATTTATTTTGTAATTCTTTTAAAAATGTGAATGCCTCTTTATATGTTCTTTTTTTTTCTTTTATAACAAACCATCTTTGTCATAACTACTCAGAAGTAGCTCTGTTGGGGGATACACCCGCTAACAGATCAAATGTTGTTTACATATTATTAAAATGTCTGCTATATTATTAAAATATCTGCTACCTTGCCCATTTTTCTATTAGATGATTAAAAGCCAACAATACATTTTTGGTTTACTTCTGGACCTGTAAATTAAGCTGCCCTGTAGAAATAAGAAAACTGAAGCATTACTCAATTCCAGATGCATTTCAGATAGACTTTGATAACACATGTACCAATGAATTCCCCAACCTACTCTGACAATCACTAATTGTTGGCCTGTAAATTAAATATGAGTACTAATATTGTGGGATTTTTGCCGCTTAAACTGATTAAAATCAAAGCTATCACAGTCTCACCCTGTGGTACAGTTGTGTTTGCTTCTTCCTCACAGTAGCACTGCAGGTAAATTAACTGAACAGTGGGACAGTTATCAGTGTGCATACTAACCAGGGACAGGTATAACTTTTTACTGGATAGATTTTGTCCAGATCACTTCCCTGAATTTACCCACTGCCTAGTTACAGGTGCTGATTCAGAGATGATGGCAGCACATTTGATGAGTGTGACCCTTCACGGAGCAGCGTTATCACTGATGTAAACTGGTTTAAATTACTCCCTCTAATATTCTGGTAGACAGTCATGTATGTTACTTGTCTGTACTACTTTGAAATAACATTTATACCTCTGTGATTCTGTGATAGGCTTTTAGCATTTCTTAAAATAAGCTGCTGCCAAAACCAGTAGTCTGGACTCACCCATGTTAAAGCCCCCAAAATTACTCTGCTTTGTGCATATACATAAGCTTTTACACAGACATGCATATGAAATTATTTTGATCAGATTACTGGTGCAAGTTGGACTTTCTTACCACTAGAGTTTATGCAGAGGGAGCATTGAGGCTGTGGAGGAGAGAACAGTGAATGAGACCATCTCTTTTTGAACAGTATGGTTGTAGTTCCACTTACACCCTTTGTAAATTTGCACTTCATTTGTCCTGGTTGGACAAAGTCATCTGCTCTTCTGACTCACTGACTTGTGGCACAAAATATGAAGTTAATTGTGTTCAAGTCATCATATAGATATATCTTGAAACAGAGAGACTTCACTGGAAATGGGGAAAGTGTAGTTTTGGGGTTCTTGTTTTGGTTTTTTGTTGGTTTTGTTTGGGTTTGTCAGTTTTAATGCCTAAAAAGTTGACAACTGGGAATCACTTACTATATTCAAAAGTTTATACATATGGCCAAGTCCAGGAATCTTGCTGGACAATTCTAGACTATAAGTACTCCCAGAATCCCTATTTGGAAAGGAGATTTCTAGAGTTGGTACAAAGAATGTTAGTTACTTACTGTTTTACACAGTTTAAGAGCTCAGAGGAGCAAAACTAAACTCATAGCAGCAGCTTTAAGACAAAAATAGTTTTGCATACAGTACATAATTTAAACTGAATTGTGCTGCAAAATTTTATGTTAATTCAAGGAAAGGTATCGTAATTGTTACAATAAAAATGCATTGGAAGTGGTGAAACACTAATACAGCCTGCAGGAAATGTCTGATGTGTGTGAAGTCACACCCAGAGAAGCATCCTTGTGTGCCTGCCCTGTTTTGCATTCTTTTCTTCTGCACCTGCTACTGTCTGCTGTCACAGACTGAGTGATGGAACGAGACCTTGTGCCTGATCCAAAGCAGCTACTCCAATGTTTTACACAAACTATAAATTAGTTTGCTATGAAGTAGGTATTTGTTACCAGTGGCTTTTTGAGAAAAGTTCTTGGAAGCAATATACTCATGGTGTGTTCATCTCAAGAGGAATATCTGCTTTTTAGTTACTGTTCAGCCCTCAGAGTTAGAGTTGTGTGTAATGAGCTGGAATTACTAGTTAAAAATTTAGGTAGTATTGGAAATATGCAATACAGGCTTGTTTTTATGAAAAAATATCAAAAACTTGTAGTAAGTATTAAAGCCATCTGCTTTCATTGTTAAAAAAATTTAAAAAGAAAAAGTAATGATAGAATTTTGTCAGTGTCTCACAGGCAACAATAACTGTATTTTTTAATTTATTTTACAGAATAAAGATCCCAAAATGTCCCGCGTTGCACTGGAATCTTTGTATAGGTTATTGTGGGTTTATGTTATTAGAATTAAATGTGAAAGCAACACTGTAACTCAAAGGTGAGTTCATTATGCAAAGTATTTTAAACTATTGGTTGTGAGAGATTGTATTCCCACCTAATGATATCAGAAGAGATTTTGAAGATCAGGGTTGGTTGAGTCAAGTAAACAGAGGACCAAACATTTTATCTTAATAGAGAAAATCAAAAGTGCTTGAGTATTTTGATGGAAAGAAGGAAGAGTCTGGTATTGTCTTTGCAGGGATAGAAGAGGGCAGAGAGATAAGCAGGAAATTTATTAATGTTAAAAGGCACTAATGGTGCCAGAACAAATCGGGTATGAAGTGTCCATCACTAAGTATAGGCTGAAAATGAAAAGGTTTTCTTTATAACTGTGCATAGTGAGAATTTGGAATAGTCATTCAGATTTTGCCCCTCCTCCTGACTATTAATAACTAGTTTAAAACAAGATCCTTTTCAGTTTATAAAGGAACCCAAGATCCTATTGCCTGTGAAAGCTGGGGTGGTACTTCCTGTATGTGGTCCTACCTGTCATAGGCTTCTGTGTTATTTCATAGTAGCCCCCCACACACACACACTTCAGATTTGAACTATAACATCTATGCTGTTATAAGGAGCTATTTTTAAAAGACCTTTTTATTTGTTTTTGTTTCTAAATTCTTGTAGCCGTCTCATGAGCATTGTATCAGCACTTTTCCCAAAAGGATCACGTAGTGTGGTCCCACGAGACACACCTCTGAATATATTTGTGAAGATTATTCAGTTCATTGCTCAGGTAAGAATACATATAGGTAGAGCTATAATAATAGGATGTACATTATTTGGAACAAATGTAAATACACGGTTAGTTTTTGAAATGTTTGTACTGAATTAATTCTACTATCTTGAGTAGAATTTCCCTGAATACGCGTAACAAATGAAATAACTCGTTCTCTTCCTAGTAGTGGCAAAAATTTTTTTTTAAACTTTCAAAACTGTTGTGTGTGAACATTATGATCATTAGTATTTACATTTGTATTGCTCTGTTGGGGGCTGTGTGTGTATATATACACATATATAATACACTAATAGAATTACTATATCCATTATGATATTTTTATAAGGGACAAATCATTAGAACAGTAATACCCACTTACATTTTGCCTGGAGACTGGCCTCTATAGACAGAAATAGAATGCTATAAATGCAGTAGTGTATAGTTGGCATTGCATTATGATTTGTATTATTTTAGGTGCTTCTCTTGTCCTAATACCAAAATGCAGGATACAGTCTCACAAAGTAAACTCTCATTAATCTATAACCTGATAGATTAGAGACATCTTTTCCTATCTTAGAAATAGCTTGTCTGTGCATCAGCTTCCAAAGCAGTTTGGTTTTGGTCATACAGGGATGAGGCAGAACACACAACTCATCCCCGTTTATATTTTCTTGTATTTATATTTTAATGTTTTTTTATTTCTTAGGGCTTCTCTTTATCCCTAATTTTTGGTCTTCTATAACAGCTCATCCTATTTGTAAAAATATGTTCAATCTGAGATGAATTGTCTGGGAATTTTTTCAGGAGAAACGGTTCAACCATATCAAGGAATGAGCTGTGTTGAATTGTTTTAGACTAAAAAAAAAACTAAGTCTTAAAGAGGAAAATAAATACTTTCTAAACTTTTTTTTTTCTTTTTGAACTTGTAAGATGTGATACCCAGTGAGTGTGCAAAGCCAAGAAATTATGCGTATTAACGTAAAAGAGATGATCATATCAATCTGTTTTCTTCTATAGGAACGTTTGGATTTTGCAATGAAAGAAATAATATTTGATCTCCTTAGTGTTGGAAAATCACCTAAAACCTTTACTATTAATCCAGAGGTAAAAAAAGCTCCTTACTTGCATGTCATGAGAACAGGGCATTGGGGAAATTTTTTGGGGGAAGTGGATAACTAAGTTTGAGCCAGGTTAAAGGCAGATAAATGAGTATCTAAAGGAGTGTCCTGTTAACACTAAGGAAGTAATTGTAGTTGTGCACAGTTCCTGTTTGATTTCAACAGCAGCAGTTCTACAGTTAAGACTTATTTCAATAATCATTTCAGGAAGGATGGTTTTTATTTGCAGTGTAACTGTAAAGCATTTTTTCGGGAAAGTCATACCTAGCTCTTCAAGACCCAGTCTAACAGATGGGATCTTTAAGCACTGTGTGTCTTCTGTATGTTCTTCTAGAGGTTCATATCAACTCCTTTAGTGCCAGTACTATAAAATATTCTGTATCTTAGCCTGGGCCAAGTCAGTTCACTTAAATCAGAGTGTGGAGCAGCACAGAAGGTGTGTGTGTGGGTGTGTGTATGTATTAAATAAACTTTATTCTTGTTTCTTTCATTACCCTAATATGTAACATTTAAATAAGGTCTGTCCTACTGGAACCGTACTGCTGTCTGTTTAAAAGAGAGGAAAAATGCAATTTGTATTTTGTCTCTGTGTTACTTCAATATTGTAATTTCTTCTGTTTTCTCTTTCCTTTTCTTGTCCCTTTTTTGCTCTTGAAGAGGATGAATATTGGCCTCAGAGTCTTCCTTGTCATAGCAGATAGCTTGCAGCAAAAAGATGGTGAACCACCAATGCCAACAACAGGAGTTGTTCTGCCTTCAGGAAATACTCTGCGTGTGAAGAAAATTTTTCTTAATAAAACGCTGACAGATGAGGAAGCAAAAGTTATAGGTATGTTGTATTCTTTTGTAAGTTGGCATTTCAGTGTGTATGTTTATATTCTCAGTTATTTTCAAGCAGTACATTTGTGTGTGACTTTATTTATGTATTTATTTTAATTGAGAATGAGAATCTAATGGGACTCTCTATTAACAGAACTGCTTTGATTTGTTAAAGAGGGCTGCCAGACAATATTGACCCTCTGGTGTCTGAGACCAAATCCAGGGCTTTTCTGGAAGTATTTTGCATTGCCAAATAAACACAAAGAAGCCTGAGTGCAATTAGTGTGGTAAATGACAAGTTTTGTTCCCTTGATGTCACTCCAGAATGTCCCAAATGTCTCACAGCTGAGTAAGGCAGTCTTGATCCCTATGCTCTATTGATCTTCTGTGAGTGAGGTAGTCATCTCCAAAGGAATGCTTCAACATGTTTAGTTCTAAACTAGAACTAAAAAGCTTGAAATTGAGAAAATGAAAAAGCAACTAATGGTTACTTGCTATTGTTTTTCTGAAGGAAACTTCTACTTTCATATAATATCTGATATTTACTATTTATAGATATATGTTTCATATACACATGCATTTGTTTTTACACTTAAAGTATGTATTTCATGTCATCTGGGCAATAAGAAATTTGTCCTAAGCTGAATAAGTGGCAGATATTTTAATAAAAATGTGAAAAAGGATGATGGAACTCTTTGACTTTTCAGGAATGTCCATATACTATCCTCAAGTCAGAAAAGCACTGGATAGCATTCTTAGGCATTTGGACAAAGAAGTTGGAAGGCCCATGTGCATGACTAGTGTGCAGATGTCCAATAAAGAACCAGAAGACATGATTACGTATGTACTGAATAACAGCATTTTTAGCTTCACAGTAGAATCATGTTTTTATGCTCTGATGTTGCAGGTGCCATCATTAATGCACTACAGTTGTGGGGTTTTTGCTTGACTGTTAGGTGAATGTTAATTTCATTCATTATTGGTAAAAATGTTAGTGTTACCTCCTTAGTTCTGGCATGAAATCAAATACATATATATATATATATTTATATATGGTGTACTGAAGTAGATTTTCCTCTTTCTTTGTTGGTTATAAACTGTTTTTGTAGGGGTGAGAGGAAACCTAAGATAGATTTGTTCAGAACTTGCATTGCTGCTATCCCGAGACTGATTCCAGATGGCATGAGTAGGACTGACCTCATTGAATTGCTTGCAAGGTAAGAGAAATGGAATTCTGCTCTTAGTGGATGTTCTTTTTTAAATGCTGCGTGTGCATGTTTGTCAGTGCACTCTCTATGCAGTGTGAGTCACTGCATGCAGATTCTGTCCTTGCTGCTCCTGCCAGCCTTCTGCACTTGGTCAAGTTTTACTGGCCATAGTAGCAGGAGGTAAATTTATCCTGCAGACCTTGCACGCACTTTTAGAGAGAATATTTTGAGAAGTAGGAATTTAATTCTGTTATTTTGGGGTTTTGAACTTGTTTTATCTTTTCATTACTGCTGTAATACTTTTCTCTTTTCTTTTTCTTTCTATTGTAACTACTATAAATTTTCATTAAGTCATTCTTGTTTGACATTACCAAAATTTGAGACAGGCACTTTATTTCTTCTCTAGTAACCTTGCTTTGTTTTTCCATTTTTTTGGATCCAACACTACCCATATTCTTCCATGGGTTATTCTTCTCTTATCTCAGTCTAAATGGAAAGTACCTCATCAGTACTGATAAACAGTTGAGACAGATTTTTTAAAATTTTTATTGCAAGAATACTCCTGGCACAGAAATACAGGACAGCCTTTAGCTTTGAAATGATAAATTCATTTTCATATAATGTGTTGAGTTACATGTATAAAAAGTTAGTAATAATGTGAGAGAGTAAGTTTTTTTCTAACACTCTTTCTTCAGTGTTAAAAATCATGTAAAAGACATGAAAGTTTTAAGTTATAATATAGTACTGGGATAAGTATATTCTACCATAGCAGGCTTAGACCAGTTTTAAAGTATATATGCAAAGGATTTTTTTGTGACTTCTTTCTATCCAAAGTAAATTTCCTTTAGCTGCAAAAATAATCTGTTTTTTTTAATTTTAATTTGAAGAAAATAGCCTGTACATCACAGGTTGCTGGTCTGCTGAGCTCTAGTATGGTTGCTCAGATGCATGCAAAGATGTACCTTCGTTAAGACTTGACAGACTCTCTTGAAAGAAGTTTATTTGTATTAAGTTTTGTGAAACCGTACAATATTTCACTGTAGTAGAAGTGTCTTCTGTTACTAGCCAGTTAGAGGTTTATTCAGTGCAGCAAATGCATCTGTGTGGAGCTGTTCTACATTGTACAGTAAAGAAGGAGGAGTAAACACCAAACGTTAAATTATAAAGGCTGGTTAAGAGTATGCCTATCTAGGGTGATGATACCATTATTTTTTCTAAACAGGCTGACAATTCATATGGATGAAGAACTTCGTGCCTTGGCTTTCAATACACTCCAAGCATTAATGCTTGATTTTCCAGATTGGCGGGAAGATGTTCTTTCAGGATTTGTATATTTTATTGTGCGTGAAGTGACTGACGTCCACCCAACGCTTCTTGACAATGCAGTAAAAATGCTAGTGCAGCTCATAAATCAGTGGAAACAAGCAGCCCAAATGCACAATAAAACCCAAGATTCTCAGGTATATCTATATAAGGTCCTTTGACGTTAAAACATAGTTTGAATCTACATACAGACTTAGTAGTGGGTTTTATTGGTTTTGTTAAATTATAAAAATTGAGCTAACTTTCTTGCAGTGTGTGAAGACTTTTAGATCTCTTATTTTTAAATCAACATTTTTACAAAAAAAAAAAGTAGTCTCAAATTTTTAAGTATTGCCTAAACATTAATTAACGACCACATTTTGCTTACATTGAAGGTCATAAGGGGTAACTGGAAATATGTAGGAGTTATTAAACATTAGAACTAAACCTGTAATTTTTTACTAGCCAATAGAAAGGGTTCAAATAATTTAATATTATAATCTTTCATGAAAGAGTGTTGCTTGAGAATTTGAGGTTTTTTTAAATTTTGCTTTCACTGCTTCATCTCATGAGAAAGTGAAATGGAGAGGTTCTTGTGGCATTTGTTTGGACTAAATTCAGAGAGGTAATTAAAAAAAAAGAGCGAATAATATTATGTCATTCTCATAGTGCAAAATTTGACAAGTAGCCAAAGAGCTAAATACTTTATTATTAATTCTGCCATTGCCAATTATGGAACTGTGTCTTAGTTGTGTTTACTTTTTTCTTCATTTGCTTAACTTCTGCGATGTTTTTCTTAGCGTGGTGTATCCAATGGGGCTGCCCATACCCTGCCCCTGGAGAGGACCCTTTATTCCAGTGTATTTCATGTGGTAGAAGGCTTTGCTTTGGTCATCCTTTGCAGCACAAGGCCTGCCACCAGGCGATTAGCTGTCAGCGTTCTCAGAGAAATAAGGGCCTTGTTCACACTTCTAGAAATTTCAAAGGTAAGAGTTGATGAGCCATTCTTATGACTGCCTGGTGAAATTGCTTTTATTTTGACTTTCTTTGAGCTTGGTATGCTTTGTGTTTTGTAGAGTGATGATGAATTGGCTATAGATGTAATGGACAGACTAAGTGCTACTATCCTGGAGAGTTTCATACATCTCACGGGGGCTGACCAGGTAGGAGAGTTTTTATGTAAAGTTGCTTGTAAGATGAGGTAATTCTGCAAAGCTGTCCCAAATAAATATATTTTATATGAATATATTTTAAATTATAGTGTCACTGTGCTCATGCTAATTTTATCAGCAATTCATCACCGCAAACAAAGAGAAAAAGCCAAAAATTCTGAGGAACGCTGTGAGGTTGACACCACCACTGTAAACTTTCTGACTGATAGTGTGTCATTATCCCACCATATAAACACTGACAGCTGTGTCTTTATCTGGTATTTCTCATCTTGCTCATAGACTGCAATTTCTTAAAAGCAAAGGGCACTGCTTTTTTCTGCAGTGGTACTGTGTCATAACAGTCAATGTGCCCTTCATCCATGATGAAAGCTGTAATAACTGTCTGAATAACAACTGAATTCCATACTTAGGTATTTATCGTAAACTCCTAAGTATTAAGGAAACTTCTGATTTTAGGATTAGCAAACAAGCTGGAAATCAGTAGTAAGGCTTTTAGAGTACAAATCTTTCGGAAGAATTAAATCATTATGCATGAAAGGTCCTTTTTGTCGGATTTGCTATTTCCTAATGCCAGTTTGTTCCCAAACAACATGTTTATATAGCTGTTCACATTAAGAACGTCTTTAAAACCCCCATAAATTACTTGTTTTATCTGCTCCAGATGTGGTTTTGACACTGATACTTAATTAGATGCATATAACAACGAAGAGATTGTTACTTAATATACATGGAAATTAAATATTGCCTCATTCTCTTTCCTATGCACGCAGACTACTTTACTTTACTGTCCCAGTTCAATAGATCTACAAACTCTGGCTGACTGGAATTCCTCCCCAATCAGCCACCAGTTTGATGTGGTCAGTCCCTCACATATATGGATATTTGCACATGTGACTCAAGGCCAAGATCCATGGATTATAAGCCTCTCAAGTTTCATGAAGCAGGAAAATCTTCCAAAACACTGCCCAACAGCTGTAAGCTATGCTTGGACCTTTGCTTATACAAGACTTCAGCTGCTGTCTCCACAAGTGGATATCAAGTAAGTTGATTTTTAAAGTAAATACAGTAAATTATACTGGGTATTCTTTCAAGATTTATCATCTTTATAGTGTTATTATTTTTCAGTTAGGTAACATATAAACTCTTGATATTGTCTGTGAATTTAATTCAGCTTTATATAACAAAAAAGCAGATTTATATGGATAAGAAGTTACCTGCTGTAAAGATTAATTAATTAATGCCTTTGGCCATATTGTAGTTCAACAGATTTGAATATAAAGGAAGTGTGCATTATTGATGTACAAACCTGTTCTGAATAACTTATTCAGAGTTTACCATGTTAACAATTTGGGAAGCAATGGCATATGTATAATTGAGAAACAAATTCAGTAGAAAACTGAAGTGAAATGCAATAAACTTCATTTACTCTAAGCTCTTCTCTTTCTTTTTTTTAATAGCAGCCCTATCAATGCAAAGAAAGTAAATACTACTACAAGCAGTGACTCCTATATTGGGCTCTGGAGAAACTACCTGATTCTTTGCTGCAGTGCAGCATCTTCTTCAAACTCCTCCACTTCCACAGGCTCTGTGAGATGTTCCCCTCCTGAGACGCTGGCGTCTACCCCTGACAGTGGTTATAGCATTGATTCAAGAGTAGGTTCTTCTAAAGCTTATTGTATATAAGTCTACATGTTACTAGAAATGGAAACACCAGAGGCTATAATAACTATCACAGTTAGAAACTGGTATAATCTTAGGATACATTTGTTTTTCATTTGTTTAGAGTAGTGTTTTAGTTCACTTTTCCCAGTCTGTGCTTTGTATAGTTTTAAGGCAAGTCTAATAATGTAATGAAAACATTCACCCAATCTCAAAGTCTTACCTAGCAGTAATAAGGAAATGTTTTGTTTGCTGTTAAAGGGGTGGTTTTGCTGTCATTAGACTTATGCAGTTCTGAGCAAATGGCCTCTCACTGCAACAACAGAAACAGGGACCTATTCAGGCAGGATGTATCTTGTTATATTTTCCCAGTAACAGACACTCTTCTGTCTGCCTTGTTTCATATCATGTGCAGATGATTTCTTTTCCCTCTTCTTTGCATCTTCTTGTTCATCTCCTTTTTGGCTTCCTGCAAAATGCACAGTAGACATGAAGATAATTCATGGACTATGCAGCAGAGTTTTGGCAGAAGCATTCTCTTCCACTTGTTTTTTACCAAGATTATTTCCCTAAACCCGTGAAACTGTAGACTGAAAGCTTTGTTCTCTTTGGGAAGCACTCAAGAGTCTAAGGAGTTGGCACCAGAAACTTCCTTTTTCCCCAAGGAGGACAGATACACTAAACAAGCAAAGCATCTGTATATCATGTTGAGTCATTCATTGACATCTGACTGTGAAAATTAAGTAATGCAAAAAATAGTTAATACAGCTTTACTATTTCAGAAAATCTTTTCCATGTCAAAGATACATTTTACTTTTACCATTTTGAGTCACTGGTCCGGTGTGAGATGACTGTGAAATTACAGCAGATGTTTTCATGTCACCACCTTGTGGTAATTACTTCATTGTGTTTTATTCTGGTTTTCTTTTTAGATTATTGGCATTCCATCCCCTTCCTCCCTGTTTAAGCACATAGTTCCAATGATGCGCTCTGAGAGCATGGAAATTACAGAATCCCTTGTCCTGGGACTTGGCAGGACCAACCCAGGAGCTTTTAGGTAACTGTTTTGTTTTATCTGTTTTTATGCTAATTGATTACAAAGCTGGAGAATTGGAGCTCATTTTTTCTTATTTTTTTTCTTTTGAGAATTTTTTAAAAGCTGTGACAACTGATTGTAGTTGTATTTTCTAGCATTTAGAGGCATAATAGAGATGGTTAGAGGTTGTAAGAATTTTATGTAGAGATCATACCTGCATGAAGAAAAAGAAGTTATTAGAAAGAATAAACAGCTTATTGATATTAAAAGCTGCCCTTATCTGTAAGAACAGATTGTGTGAACTAATAACATTTGAAATTTTAATTATAATCAAGTTTGTAGAGTTGATAAACTCTCCTTATTGATATTGCCTTGGTTTTGAATGGGCTGATGCTTCTCTCCGATCACTTGTGTCCCATATTATCACAGATAAAAAGCCAATATTGAAACTGTAATGTTGAGTCCTCAGTTGTTGTATTCTGGTTTGTATCCCATTAATATCTCATAATTTCATATGCTTTCTGACTTACTCTCCTACCAGTTGTAAAGCAAGACTTTGTGCCAGGATCCTGAAGATCTGCTTAACAGCTCTAAAGTTTAGAAAATGCTTTCAGAGATAATCTTACCAGAAATCCTTGATTTCTAAACTAGAAGCAACTCATTCAGCAAGTTAAAAAAAAAGAAAAACTGCTCCTCATCAGTTTTATAATTTCTGTTTTCAAAATGTGTTTTGTTTCTGATGACCAGCTTTTTTCTCTGTCCAGTGCATGTGCACACACCAGATGCTAGCTGTATCCCGCCCTTCACCATTGCTGCTCTGCACTGATGTGGTGTTTAGCTTTTGTGGTTTTAGGCACTGTTCCTCCCCAGTTGTGGTGTTTACTCAGGAACTCTTTCCATTATAGATTATATGTATACGTAATCCACTTAAATTTATTAGAATTTTTTTTTGTTTTGTGTAACTGATCATATGAACTCCTCTAGGCATCTGTGGATCTGCATTGTAAGCTGACCCTTTACTATATTTTAGCACAAAAAAGTTTCTTCCAAATTATTTTCTGTGCTTTCTATGTTTGAAAGAAAGTATAGAACAATATCTAACCATGCATGAGTTTCTTGTAATTGAGTACACCACAAAAGTTTGTGCAGCATTCTGATCACTTGGACCCATTCTCTGAAGGAGAAACTTTGCATGAGGTATCAGAGGAGTCAGTCATTTACCATGAAAACTTTATGGTTTTGATATGTCTCAATTACAGCACCACAGGTAGTAGAAAAACTCCCCACTACAACAAATGGGGAGGCAGTAGTTACTATGTTAACAAATACAAAAGAAAAACGAATGTGTTTTTACCTTAATATTTTGTCTGCATAATTCCATACTACTGATGTCCTTTCCCTGCTTCCTTTTTGAAGTCATAAGAGTCTTAGTTTGGCAGAAGGAACTGGGTTTTCAAAGCAACTTGTCTGACTTCTGCCAGCGTATTGTTACTGGATTTAAACAATATTAACAACTAAATGCATCATAACAGCTGAAAGAGCATTGTATGATAAGCAACCAACATATTTTTCCCCCTAATGATATCTGTTTGCACCATATGGCTTTGTTAAACCTTTATTACGAAAATAAATGAAAATCATCTGTGATAGAAGTAAGCCATAATACTTGGAGAATGCAAATTTAGGGATAATTGTTTAGAGATAGATTTAATAATCTGCTTTAAATTAGGAAGAGAGCTTTCTAGGAAACTTCTCTTTTAAGAGCTACAGGTAAAGAAGTAAAACCTGAGGGGGGTTTAACTTGGGTTGTAACACTAGTTGCTTAGAAACATCTTTCAGTTGAGATGGTAATTTAATGTTTGTTTTTATCCTTTTAATTATTTTAATTCAGGGAGCTAATAGAAGAATTACATCCTATAATTAAGGAAGCACTTGAAAGAAGGCCAGAGGTAATGAAATAATTTCCATTATACTCAGTACAGTTTTAACTGTCTTCTCACAAAGAGGGAGTGTTAGTTATGTTTTTTAATTCCTGTATGTAAAAAGTCAGTATAACAGATAAAAAGGTGAAATGTTGCTTTTCTACATGATTCTGAGGTGTTTACATTAGAAGAGCCTCATGTTTGATCTATTATTCCTGTATCAAAAGAGGTCTTGTTTCAAATGATGAAGAAAATACTGTATCTTTTTACATATTCTTTTAATTTCCCTAATTTAATCATAGTTTTACAGAGTTGTTATTTTATCATCAGTGATGTTCCCATGATTACTGGTACTTAAAACATAGAATTGAGTTTTACTGTCCACCAACTTCGTTGGGTTTTGTTGTTGTTGTATAATGAAAAAGGTTTGTAATCTCAGCTGACTGCGCTAATGAAAAATTTTCCAGTGGAGAGCTTGTTTTACAAGTATGCTTTAGAAGTCTCTGTAGGTATTCATAGACTAAAAAGGCAAACTCAGAGATGATTACTCAATATTTTTTGTGGTAACTAATATTCCTATAAGTAATAAATTTGTAATTACAGATGATGGGAAGGAACAGCACTTCTCTTTCAAAACATTACTGTACTGTGTTTTGTTAGGCTTGCATACAAATAGTAGAATCATTGAATATTTTGTGTTATAAGGGACCTTTAAAGGTCACATAGTCCACCCACCATGAAATGAGCAGGAATATCTTCAACTACATCAGGTTTCTCAGAGCCCTGTCCAGCCTGACCTTAAATGCTTCCACAGATGGGGCATCTCTCACCTCTCTGGGCAACTTCTTCCAGAGTTTCACCACCCTCGTAATATAAAGTATCTTTTTTATATCTAGTCTAAATCTCTATCCACTCTTAGTTTGAAACCATTGCCCCTTGTATCACAACAGGTCCTGCTAAAAAGTTTGTCCCCATCTTTCTTATAAACCCCTTTTAAGCACTGAAAGGTCACAATGAGGTCTCCCTGGACCCTTCTCTTATCTAGCCTGAGCAGCCCTAGCTTCTCCTCACAAGAGAGGTGTACCAGCCCTCTGATCATTTTTGCAGCCCTCCTCTGGATGCTCTCCAGTATGCCCATTTCATTCCTATGCTTGAGGACCCAGAACTAAGCACTCCGGGTGGGGTCTCATGAGAGTGGAGCAGAGAGACAGAATCACCTCCCTCAAAATATGTAGGAAGACTGCCTTTTGCACTTCATTGTTTTATATGTTGCTTCTATTGGCAGGAGACTGACAAAAAACATTATCTTGATAATACATGTAATAGCAAACCTGGTATATCTCGGAGGGAATCCCTATTGCGATAGGGAAAATGTTTGTTCATTGCCTGGTTTATTAAAATTTTTAGCAATTTTGGTAACTGATCTTAAAAGGTTGGCACCTCTAATATCTGATGCCAGTTGTAGTACAGATATAATAATGCTTTTATATTCCACACTGATTTTCTATTTAGTTTTTCTTCTGCTTCATTTAATTTTGTGTTTCCTCTGATAAATAGAACATGAAACGGCGCAGGCGTCGAGATATTTTACGAGTACAACTAGTACGAATATTTGAACTGTTGGCAGATGCTGGTGTCATTAGTCACAGGTAGGGGCAGCACAGATGAGAAGTTGTTGGTATTTGTGAATTGTCACTTATATACTTATGAGTCAGTATAACAAGATTGCAAAATTCATCAATGAGTTTTAGTATACGACTAAATAAAGAGACGTGGTTTTATAAAACTCAGAATTTTGCTGGCCTTCTGATCCCTCTCTCCCCCATGCTCTTTGTCACTGTGTTCTATGTTTTATTTAAAATGCTGCCATTCCCCAGGACATTGCTTTGAACAGGCAGTATGTCATATTCCTTCTTGTTTGTGTGTGCTCAAACATCACACCAGCTGTGCAAATCATGAGTATTCTGTGATAATTCAGGGACTTCTCCGTGTCTTGAAGTGCTGATGCCAGTCAGCACATCCTGTGCAGAGAAAGCTACTGCTCATTAATATTGGACCTTTAATTTTTGAAAGATGCAGAATCTTAACTTGGTTATTGAGGGGTTTTCCTCAGTTTACCATACTTGTGTAGGGATGCTTTGAAAGAAGTTTTGACATATGTTTTACAAGTCTCTTGGAATTTTTTCCCCATGTATGTGGAATTGTGTAAGAGCAAGTAGGTTAGGAGATGGTTAGCTCACTTCTCCCTCTCTGTTAGACAATGACACTTAGACGTGTTTGTCAACCTTAACAATATAATCAGTGTGAAACTCTCAATCTTTAAGCAAGCTACTACAGTATATTACAGAATGTTGCTTCAGAAGCATTGCTAAAATGTCTTTCAGCATGCAGCTATTTCAGAGTCCAACCATTAAAATCGTACTTTCCCTTATGTTAAGGTTCTCACTAGGGGAGGGGGAAGGGACTTTGTGTTTGAGGATTTTTATTATTATTTTTAACACTTGTCCTCAGTATAAGAACTAGTTCTGTGGAAGGATGAGTGATTTTGGATAATTAGATTTGATTATTAGTTTGCTTTCACTGGAGTTTTTTATTTTAACACTGAAGTAGAAGCTGGATTAAGAAATTAAGTATTTGCAGTGATGAGGGTGTAGGGATTTTTAAAGATAAAAAAAGGATGACTCTCAAAAGTTGTATGTAATGATCATGCTATTTGATTTTCTAAATTTATTTTTAAGTGCAAGTGGTGGCCTTGATAATGAAACACATTCCCTCAACAACACTTTACTTGAGTATGTTGATCTAACAAGACAACTCCTAGAAGCAGAAAATGAAAAGGATTCTGATACCTTGAAAGATATCCGATGCCATTTTAGTGCCTTAGTGGCAAATATCATACAAAATGTTCCAGGTATGTAAAAATGTAACTTCTGATTGCTGTATTTAATATGCAATACCTTTTAAAAAACCAAAACCAACCAAGCAGAAACTAAACAAAAAGACGCTTTTTAGCTGAAATTTCAGAATACTTTGATTAAAAATAATTTGTGGCATCAGTTTTGAGCATAACTTAAACAGCATGAGTTTTAAGAGAGATTTTTGGTACTGTTTGGTGAAGTCTTGTTGGTTGTCTATGTATTTGCATATTGTGGACTAATAAATAGCTTGTTATTGTACACTACTGGCATTAAACAGGAAAATAATAAACCTATATCCAGCTATTACGATGTTAAAACAGTGGGTCTTTATATGGATTTTTTCTTTTCTATTCATAGTTTGGGTCTGTTTGTGTTGCATACTTTAGTTTAAAAAACTACAAGAGGAGAATGTATAACTGTGGGCTTTTCTTACAGTACACCAGAGAAGAAGTGTCTTTCCACAGCAGAGTCTACGCCACAGTCTATTTATGCTGTTCAGTCATTGGGCAGGTCCTTTTAGTATCATGTTTACTCCCCTGGACAGATACAGTGATAGAAACATGCGAATAAACAGACACCAATACTGTGCATTAAAGGTATTTTAACACTTTTAAATTTTGGAAATAAATTGTTACGTTGACATAATGTAGATTTAACATTTGGGCTTTTCTGATGTGGTTTTCACATCCATGTTGCCATTCATGACTTAGCACTTTCTTTTCCTTCTGCTTACATGTGTGTATTTACGACAGTTCAGCTTTTTCCATACTGTAACTATTGCACTTGCTATAGAAATCTCTTTACAATTACTACTGAGTCACCTCCTGTGAGTTTAGTTCTCAGTTGCTTAAATTAAAATCTTTCATCTAAATTTACATTAACAATGAAACTGACATATTAACTCTTCGATATGTCAGCATTTTAGTATTGACCCTTCCTTGTATTTGAAAATTGAGGAAAAATGATTTAATAATTTATTGAATAAAATGTTAAACATTATTTTAATAGCCTTGGTCTTCCTGCCTTAACAGGTTAGAATTTAATTATCTGATGTTTTAAAGGACTTAGTAAGAGCACCTCCTGTATCTGAGTTATTAAAATGTGTTTTTCAATTGCTTTCCAAAGGCTATGTCTGCTGTACTGTGTTGTGGCCCTGTTGCAGACAATGTCGGGCTTTCATCTGATGGCTATTTATATAAATGGCTGGATAATATTTTGGACTCACAAGATAAAAAGGTAATACAGGCAATGTCAACATTGCTTTGCAACTATCAATGCCTTCAAACATATGTTTCAGTGAATTTTCAGTCAGATTTGCCTAAATGCTGTAGAGTGGCTCAAGCTCAAAGCTGTTTCAGTAACACATGGTTTTGCACTGTCCTTCATGTGTATTCACCCTCTTGAGGAAGGTGGTCCCTAATCACAGTCTAAGAGCAGACAGGCAGTATGGAAGAGGAAAGGACAAGGGGTGAAGCACTATGTGTCATTTATGAACTGATCGACTGTGTTAAGTTGTAGTAATAAGCAGGTGTTCCACAAATTTAGAGGAGACAAGATTTTGAACATGAACTCTTGTGAGACCATAGAGTTCCTTGGGGTCCTTTGAAGTTAGGAGGACCAAGCTTTTCATCTAAACAGTAAAGTGAGCTTTAAAAGGTGGGACCTCTTTTGCCCTATAATGCTAGCACTACGTAAAAATATAGCTCCTGTGAGCTACTTTGATTCCAGGGAAGGTGCTAGTCTCCATGCAGATCTATCCCTTGTATCCCGCTGTAATTCCTGCATGTGTTTAAATGCTTCTGTGTATCTGAAGCTTTCAGGGCAGTATTCTGTGCAAGACATAAAAATAGTAAATAGCTCAAACTATTTGGAACTGAAGGGGAAAAAATGTCAGTAGAGCTGTCTAGTTATTTGTGTCAGTAGTTTATGACTGTGTGCAAGTTGAACATTAAACAGTGTGATTAGAATTATATGCTGTTACTTTAAGCTGTGGTGTCTTTGGTTTTGGATGGAACAGCTTCTATGTTTCCAAAGGTTTCAGGTTTCTTAAATATTTCTTTTCCTATTTTATGCCTATTTTTGTAAGTTGGTCTTTTTTTCTACATTTTAAAATATATTTTAACGCTTCCCTAGGTTCACCAGCTAGGCTGTGAGGCAGTCATGCTGCTCTTGGAGCTCAATCCTGACCAGAGTAACCTCATGTACTGGGCCGTTGACCGGTGTTACACAGGTTCCAAGCGGGTAGCAGCTGGCTGCTTTAAAGCCATAGCCAGTGTGTTCCAAAACAGGTACTGCAGCATTTTTCAAAACTTTAAAACTTCCATTTGCAGCATGTGCTTTCGTGTAGAGCTGTGGGTTTTGCTTCCCTAGAGAGAAAAGGTCACCGCTGTCTGTCTGCATGTGTTACTAGAGAAACTTCTCAAAATGTTATCCTATCCCCTATCATATCCCTTGTAAATTGAAATTAAATAGTTGAAATCTGAGAAAACCAAACATAATTGTACTTTTTTCATACTTGCAATTTATTCCTAGGGATTACCAGTGTGATACAGTGACCCTCCTGAATCTGATACTATTTAAAGCAGCTGATTCTACTAGGGCTATCTATGAAGTTGCTATGCAACTATTGCAGGTTTGTAAGCTAATTCTGATTATTACCTTTTTCTTTTAAAATAGGAGTTGTCCTATATATATAAATATATAAACAAATGGCATTATTTGGTTGTCTTCAGTAATGAAATACAATGTGGTTTTTTTTCTTCTCTGTTTCAGTAAATTGTTAGGCCAGATCCTTACCAGGCACAAATAGGCTTCCCTGAAAGTGTGTCTGTTTCCGTGCACTCAAAACCTGTATTTTCATAATACCTGCTTTTTCAAGAAGCAAAACTTTAATCAAGACTCTCTTGATTTGGCCCTGGAACAGAGTAATATATAGCTCCATTTGTCCAAAAGCAGCTCAGAGAGAAGCATATTGCTTCCCAAGCCATCACTGTCTGCTGAGCTAGCAGTCAGTTTTCCAATTTTTGCCCTATTACCAAACATTTCTTCATCTGTCCATGTGGAGAGATGACAGTGAAAATCTTGTTACTCATTTAATTTACTTTTGTATATTCCTTTCTGAGGTCATTTAGGGGTAAGCTTAATCTTACAGGCAGCATTAGCGTTTAAAAATAAATAAATCTGTGCTGCTTGTGGCTCAGACCTTAAGTCTTGGAGTTTTTTTCGAAGGTTTTTGTTGTCAGCTAAATTCAACAACAAAGTCCTCACTGAAGTCACTGAAGGCTATTGATATATCAGCCCCATCTTTCTTCTCAAGTGGACACTACTGCTTAAGATGAGCCTAAATTGATTTTTAAATTATCAGAGTGCTTTAAAAGCCTCCTGCTGCATCTCTACCACATCAAAGATTATGTTGTTCCTATCCATGTCTCATAGATGAGCAAAAATTGATATTGTTTGGAAATGCAAATGTTAAATTGTATTTCACATTTAATTATAGATAAATTTATATTTAAGATGGTATTTTGTGAAAGCAGATTTTGGAACTTAATTGCTGGAAACGCATCAAGTGGAACATATCTTAGCTAGTCTTCTAATAAATTACTACAGTGCTAGCAAATACTTCAGGTGTGTGGAGATCTCCATGGGTAAGAAACATTAAATGAGAGTAGATGATACATGAATTTAAGAAGTGATTTTTATATAAAGATTTGCACAGTAGCTCTATACTTAGCTTCAATTTCTGAACATTACTTTTGTAGATCTTGGAACCAAAGATGTTCCGTTATGCTCACAAACTGGAAGTTCAGCGGATGGATGGGGTTTTGGGTCAGCCTTCTCCTTTACCACATTTGTATTCTATGTCGTATTATCAACTGTCAGAAGAATTAGCAAGGACTTATCCTGAACTGACACTTGCTATCTTCTCAGGTAGGATTTTAAAACAAAACAAAAAACTTAATTAAGTCAAAAGCATTGTCAAAAGTGTGTAATTCTTATTTTTCAATATATGTAATTCACTAAAATCAGGATGACAATATCATACCAAATGGAGACAAAAAAACCCTACTGAGTGACAGTTTTTGTTCACTCATGTTTGAAAAATATTTTTGCAGACTTTTTAATAACCATGAAAAATCTCATTAGAGAAATAATTTACAATTGTTTTTGAAAATCATTCTTTCATTGTTCTCTCTAGTGTGTTCTTATTTACAATAGAATGCTTAAATACATTATTCTGTAGCATTTTTAATAACCTTTTACATAAACTAAAAAAAAAACCCTGCTAGGACTAATCTGAACAAGAAAACATTTTCAGTGTTCTGTTGCCAAACTTGGTACATTTTTTTATGCTGTAGGTTTTCAGTTCCCTCTTTCAATCAGAGGAGTATACACATAGACACACACGCATAAATACACACAAATGTGATTTCTTCAATGTACTGTTTGTCATCAGTGTCTTCAGTTAGCTCTGCTGAAGACTGTGGACTTTATCATTATGAAATGGCACTAATGAGTCAGCTAAACAAAAAAATCACATCTGTATCAGTGTACATTAATCAGCGTGGTGTGTTGGGCTCATGATTGTGGTCATGATTGTTGTTATCACCAAACCAGTTCTCATTATTGATTTGAAATTAATGTATGTACCTAATTTTTGAATGGCAGAAGTAAGTCAGAGAATCCAAACAGCTCACCCAGCTGGGAGACAGGTGATGCTGCATTATCTGCTGCCATGGATGAACAATATTGAGTTGGTAGACTTGAAACCTTTGCCAACCATTCGTCGGCAAGATGAAGATGAAGAAGATTCTTTGAAAGACAGAGAAATGATGGTGAACAGTAGACGATGGCTGCGAGGAGAAGGCTGGGGATCACCACAGGCTACAGCTATGGTTCTGAACAATCTGATGTACATGACTGCAAAGGTAAAATTAATTACTTAAGTGCTTCATCTTGTTTCAGTGGATTGTCCTGTTTAGGATGCAAGGAAATGCTGTTCAGAGATACTATGTCACCAAACTTCTAAGAGTTATTGTTCTTATTTGTGGAGATGCTTTATATACCCAAACTATACCCTATAGTTTTGAGGTATTTAAAGGAATATGTAATATAAACGTTCTAGTGGTTGTTATCTATAGTAATAGTACGTAACTGATGTTTTGCAATAGAGATGTCTAGCTGGATAGAGAATACCAGGCTGCCTGTGTACCTATGATATCAAAGTGGAGTTTTGGAACCCATCTTGCTACCAGAGGCTGATTGATTCCTCTTCTTCCTGTCATAGCTACTTTCAACAGAGAAGTAGTATTGGTCACATGCAATGCTCTTCCCAGTTCTTGTTATATCAGAATCCTGCTGATGCAAGATCATGTTTTGAGCTATAAATTAAAAAGTCTTGTCACTGTGTGGTCCATGGAGTTTTGTTCAGGATTGTCGGCAGCTGGGAGAATGGGTCTCTGTTAAATTTCACAGAATTGTTAGGGCTGGAAGGGAGCTTTGGACATCATCAGGACCAACCCCCCTGCCAACTCAGGGTTGTCTAGAGCATGTTACACAGGAACTTGTCTGGGTGGGTTTTTGGTCTCGGGAGAAGGAGGTTCCACGACCTCTCTGCACAGCCTGTTCCAGTGCTCTGCGACCCGCAATGGAAAGAACTACTTCTTCATGTTGAGGTGGAACTTCGTGTGTTTTAGTGTATGTTGAGGTGGAACTTCTTGTGTTTTAGTGTATGGCCATTGCTCCTCATCCTGTCACTGGGCACCACCGAAAAGAGTCTGGCACCGTCCTCTTGGCCTTTGAGATATTAATATGCATTAATGAGATCCCCCCCTCAGTCTTCTCTAGACTAAAAAGGCCCAGCTTCCTCAGTCTAACTTAATATATATCAATAAAATATATAGTGTGTACATATACCTGTAGATTTATATTTTCATACATTTATATCTATGAAAGAAAACAGCTATTTCCAGAATATGGTTTTAAAAATTAATCTGTGCAAAAGCATCATTCTGGAACATTAAAAAGGTAACAATTTCCTACAAGATTTATGTCTCCTTTTTCTAGAGCCTGATCTACTTGATCAGTACAGATCACTTCTGAGTATCATGTTTTCTGATGGAGTTTTCAGGGCATACATTTATTTTGTTTTCTAGTATGGTGATGAAGTGGCTTGGTCAGAGATAGAAAACGTCTGGACTACTTTGGCTGACAGCTGGCCAAAGAATCTGAAAATAATTTTGCACTTCTTGATCAGTATCTGTGGAGTGAACAGTGAACCCAGCCTTTTGCCTTATGTGAGTATATGAGAGGTCTTTCATTGGTGCTTATTGATACATTAAAAATTACTAGTGTGTCTAGTAGCAAAGATCACCAAACAAAAATGTGAGGTAGGATTTACAGTATCAAAATCTCCACCCCATATTTTATGACCACTAAATACTGTGAACAAATCAAATTCCGTTCTTTTGTTTGCATTGCTTTGGACATCAGTGTCAGAATTTCAGAATCAATTTCTGTTAAATTCATTATTCATGGAATGGACTTGAGAAGGGAAATCAACTAGAAAGGTTATCTCACCTTAGAAATTGCTGAGGCTTCCTGAAGACAACTTATGGACTACTGCAATTTGGTCAGGGTGATAAATCTGAAACAGTCGACTAGCTGTCTTAACAGTTGTCAAAATTCAGGACTATATGTGGACCGCAGACCTTATTTAGTGATTAAATAATAAAAAATGGGAGTTATTAAAATTTACATATGTCAGCATTTTAATTTCCTTTGTCATAAAAAGAAATCTTAGGAGTTTGATAGCTAAATTTAGATTAATTCCGTTAAGAGTATACACTGCACAATTTTTTCCCATGCTATAATTTAGTATATTCCTAAGAAGCAGGCAGATAATACAGGAAAATAAAGCATCTGTTATACCATGTAGGGCATCATTCTCTCATGACCAAGTATTGTACCTAAAAAGCCTCCCAAGCATCAAGCATCCCAAGCAACCTCAAAACCAGTTTTATTTTATGTCAAAACGTATGTGAGAGCACTGCAGGATAGCATAAGGAAATATATGGTAACTGCAGGAAAAGAAACGGTATAGAACAGAACTATGAAGTATGAAAAAGAAATTATGTCAGAATACATTCATTCTAGCATTAATCTCAGGAGCTGCTAAAACCTTTGTAAAAAAGTCTTTTGCTTCTTAAATAATTTTCAGAAGACTTACTTTCAGACTTCACTGTCAGAAGTCTGGAACTCAGAAGATTTACTTTCTTACTGTTATGATATGTTCCCATACTTGCTGCTGTTGACAGCTGGGAAAGCAGCTTTGGTTGTTTTGAGAGCTAGAGTAAGTTTTATGTGTCCTCACTTGCAGTGCAGGTAGATACTGATTCTAACAAGTTGAGATATTCAATTCTCTTTGTATAAAAATATATCTATGTATATAATATATGGTGTTTTTTATGGCAGGTAAAGAAAGTAATTGTTTATTTGGGTAGAGATAAAACAATGCAACTACTAGAGGAGCTGGTGAGTGAACTTCAGCTTACAGATCCTGTCAGTTCAGGAGTCACCCATATGGATAATCCACCGTATTACCGCATTACATCCAGTTACAAAATCCCCTCTGTCACTTCAGGTAAGCATTTACTGACTGAAGTAACTTAAACTATTACTGTCAATTATAAACATGCTGCTATCAATCAGTTATCTATTGGAGTTCATCTGTAAATACTCAATAGGATTGCAAGGTTCTCTTTCTAAAAACAAGGTTAAAAGTTTGTTTTACAAGATCTGCAGGTTTTGGTGTACCCAGAGTCCTTACTGAAGAACATCTGATAGGTTCACAAGGGACAGGTTTGTCTCAATATATACATCAGACTTCGTCTGTATTCTGACCTTGCACTGTTTACCCTCACTATATGACTTCTGTGTCTGGTCAGTGAAACCACGGGGAAAATGAGTATAATTTTAAATCAATCTGAGTTGTTATATTTTAAGTTCTGTTATGGACCTAAGCTGCATCCATAGGAATTGTTTCAAGCGGATTTAAGGTCACTTAGGTGAATTTATTTAGAAATACCAATAGATCAATCATCAAAAAAACCCAAAACTACTGAAAATAGCAAAAGTGTCTACTTTATGTTTCAATCCAAGAACATGCTGAGACATGTGGGGAAAAACTGTCTTGTTTTGGTGGAGTATCTGTCAAAGTGAGCTGCAAAAGACGTGGATATGGGGAGGGTATCTGAGCAAGGCCTTAATTGTTGTGCTGCAAATTTGTCAATATTGATGAAGCAGCCTGGACCTATCACATGGGGCTGTCTGGATCACAAGTTGAATGCATTGGCACTTGTTCTTGAAAGTGTTTGAAAAATATGAAAAAAAAAATCTGGGGCTCTTGCACTTCATGTAATTTGAAGTAGCAAAGCCTGGGAGGGTGCAAAATTGCTTCCAGTTGTGGTTGTCAATTTGATGTGGTGCTTGCAAATTTCTCCTAAAAGCAAATTGGTAAAAGCTGCACTGCAGGCTATTAGGTTTTAATCCTTAATCTGTTTGTGGTTTGAATTAACTAGATAACCAAAGTCCAACTACATTTTACAGATTATTATGAGGTGCATCATACAGGGAAGAAAGAAACAGATACTTAGATACTGCTTCAAAAACTGGCTATTCTACTGAATTTACATAGGTGACTCAAAGATTCCTGGAATAGATTATTTTTATTTTTTCTGGTTAGTGAAATTATGGTAGCAGCTAACAATCCTTTATTGCCCGGAAAGTAGTTTGTATGGCTAAGTTTGTATTTGTGCCTTTTGCTGTAGAGTAAACCTGATTAGGGCTCTCAGCAAGGACAAGTAAATAAGGGTGATGATGTAGTGCTTAGGAATACTTTTCCTTTTTATTGACCAACCTTCTTCCTTGTCCATAATTCACAGGTACCACTTCTAGTAGCAATACAATGGTGGCTCCCACAGATGGCAACCCTGACAGTAAACACATGAAAGACAGTATGGAAGAGAAGTAAGTATCTTCTCAAAGAGCAGTTATTAGTTGAATTACAGGAATGCCTGGTGGGTACTATAAATACTCAGATCTCAGCAGCTCCAGATATGTCTGCATTGCAGGAATTACATGCCATGTAATGTCATTCTTGTCAACAGAACTGGAATAGTATTTGGGATTAATTAGTAGCAGCCTCAGTTGTAGTTTGAACTCCAGACTACATCAGACATTTTATGGCTACAGCTCTATTGTTGTTGGTGCCTAAATTAGCTACTATTACACTGGACTATGTATGTTCCCATAAGAGAGGTAATACTGTAAGGTGAGGGTGGTGAGACACTGGAACACATTGCCCAGAGAAGCGGATGCCCCATTGCTGGAGGTGTTCAAGGCAAGGCTGAATGGAGTTCTGAGCAACCTGGTCTAGTGGAAGGTGTCCCTGCCCATGGCAGAACTGTTGGAACTACATGATCTTTAAGGTCCCTTCCAACTCAAATCATTCTGTGATTTTTTGATAATGTTCCCAATTCAGAAATTGGTTTATTACCTCACTAGAAATGAGCAGAGCCCATGTGTTATAAGCTATTTTCTGTAAGTGGGCTATTTGGACATTGGTATCTGTGTCAGGATACCTTTCAGCTAACTTTCAAACAGATTTCTCCCTCCCTAACTTTTGAGCTATTTAAGAACAATCTTTTGGAGAAATTTGCCAGACACTGATCCTGGAGTGAGGCTGGTAGAAAGCAGCTGATACAGACTTAGGCTGTGGACTTGGAGCTCAACAGTAACTGACTGCAGGCATGTTTTAATTTTGTGTTAATATGAATAGCTAACCTGAAAGTGAAAAGGGAGTGGAGACTCTGTAATTAGTATGAGCAAAAGTGAGTGCACATGTGCCAATACTGTAGAGTAGCTACTATGTAGTAAATTTGCGAATGAGTTTCTGACAACTTGTTTGAGAGCTTTAATAACTGCATTTCTAATATAATTTTCCAGTTGGGCCTTTTTTTCCTTCCCTAGGATAGTTATATCAGTATAATTAGAATAGTAAATATATTGGTAGAGGCAACCCCAATACTTATATTGAATTGGGATGAGCTGTGTGAAAGTAAATCACAGAAGACTGGAATCTGTGGTGTCATTCAGAATTCATCATAGCAACACACAGGCAAGGTTTTGGCTGATATGGGGGCTGGAGCTGAAGAAGCTCCTAAAGTAATGAAGGCAGTTTTGAAAATTTCTGCAAGTTTTGGCATAAACTGTATGGTTGTCTAAAACCTCCCCAGGGTATATGCTTCTTGAAGAGATATACCCTGTACTTCTTGGACTTGCCAGGAGGAGAGAATTTTAGAAACTTATATAGAAACAGCTTGGAAAGAAATGTTGTTTTAGCACTCTCATTTCTCTCGTTTCTTTATAGTTTATCAGATAAGCAAGTAGGGTCTTGGAAACAGTGTGTGTATACACACATATGTCTCTGCCACATCACATATGGATTTCCTTATTTTGTTCAAGAGTAAGAGCTTATGTGTAATGGTAAGAAATACTTTAATGAACTTAAGTGTTAGTGAAAATGATCAAACAGAAATAGAATTTCTAGTGGATAATCTCTTTGAATCCCCTTATCTAGTGTTGCTAGAGGAGTTATGCCTTATACAGCTGAGATGCTTTGGCATCATATTGATTATCTTTGTAAGATGAATTGGTTTTTGTATAAGAGTTTTGCTGAAATACAGTTTTACTGGGAGACCCTGAATAATGTTTGTCATAGAATGTCAGTTGCTAATTCTGCTCTATTTTACCTACAGCTATGCACATCTAGACATCTATAGCGGATTGAACAGCAACTTAAACCGCCAGCACCACCGACTGGAATCTCGCTACAGCAGCAGTTCTGGAGGATCATATGAAGAGGAAAAAAGTAATATTTTGTATTTTAAAATATTTCTATGAATAGAAAACAAAATTTTCACAAGTTAATACTTCTCCAGAGGGTTGTGGGACATAAGATGGGCATTATCAGTGTTTTTTGTATAAACCTATTAAAAATCAGGGTTTTTTAAGTCTTCCTCCATCGTAGTACTACTATTGAAGTCTAGCATTCATTTGACTGCAATAAAATGTATAAGGAAGATAATACACTTTCTTCCTTCTGTTATCCTCTGGAATGAGTTGAGAACATCTTCCTAAATTAAATGGTTTTACTCTATTTCCTTTGACAGTTAGGCACAAAAATCAGAGATGAGCAGGATGAAGATGAGACTTAAACAAAGGTGATGAAAAAGAAGATTGAAAAAAAAAAAGAAAATTAGAAGTAATTGTTCTTTTAAGGGTAGCATGCCTTAGCTTGTTTAAAAGAGAAGGGTACTAAACTTTTTGAGAAGCTATAGTAAAAGAAAATATATCAGGGAAAAAGCTTCTCATTATGTACATCTGGTTTTCAAGCTTGTTTTGAAAATGTGTTTTGAGTTTTTGTTTGTGATCTATGTTTAGTTTTCTCTGAGATGCAGAGGTACAGAAAGAGGTAAAAATTTCTTCTGAAACTCCGTTATTCTTTTGGAAAGATTTCTTTAACAGGGGCTTATTAACTGTGGCTACTTTTGTAGTAATGCCTAAGATACCAAATCACCCTGACATCGCTCGGGAAAGCCAAACTGGTCATGTAATCAGGTTAAAATGAGGACAGTGATCAGACAGTGAATTATACATTCTGTTAGTGGGTTTTGTGTGTTTGGTCAGAGTAGCTGTTTGACTGAAACTCGTGTTCCAGCTAACAGGTTGGTAGTAATTTAAATGACTTTGTCCTTTACTCTGCATGGGATTATCAGATATATTTCAGTCATTAAGTGGTCCCATAGACTTAGGTTCCACTCAATTTCTTATTGACAGTTGGTTTTACTACCAGGTAAGTTGTTTGGGTATGTTACAATGCATGGTGCAGCTCTGCTTTTTCCTTACTTTTCTTGTGCTGCTGAGCAGCAGGAGGTAAATTTCTGCATTTTGAGGGTTAGATGTCAGTATGGAGCCTAGCCCATTCCATGCTGTATGGAATCAACAAGAGGCCATTAGGATCTTCTGTATATAATGAATGAATTCAGTTAAATCTTAGGACCCAGCCTTAACTAACTCCCTATCTGACGCAAGGTTTGAAATTCAAGCAAATTGCATCAGATTACTGTGCCTTTTATCACTGTGTTTATGAACCTATTCAAAGACATCTTACTCTGTTAGGTGTGTGACTTCTGTAGAATCATCCTTGTACTAAAAGAAATAACCACGTTTTTTCCTTTAAAAAACTGTGTCCAACTACTACTGTTTACAGCTGCCTCCCCTTCCCCTCTCCCAGATCTCAGCTTTTTCAAGAATTTAAAAATATTTTTCAGAAGAATGTGAGATACAAACATGTGCATTATATATATATTTCTGGTTTAATTTTCTGTTGTGTTAGGTGATTCAATGCCTCTGTATTCAAACTGGCGGTTGAAAGTGATGGAGCACAATCAAGGAGAGCCTCTCCCTTTCCCACCTTCTGGAGGTTGCTGGTCACCACTGGTGGATTATTTGCCTGAGACTTCTCCTCCGGGCATGTCACTTCACAGGTAGTTGTTTTGGCAATGCCAATGGCAATTCACTGTTTTAATTTGTGCTGCACAAATACAGTAATTTGAAGATATCAGAATAAAAGGCAGTTGTTACTGCATTTGTTTTCTGTGGGTTTACTTACAGGTCTAGCAATTTAAGAGTATTCAACCTTTTAATCTAGAGAATTAAAGTGTTTCGATTTTAATTAAGAGCACTCATCTTTTCCCTTATAGCACAACTTTGTGAATGTTTATAGACTGAAGAAAGAATACAAGTTAGAAACATATGAAGCTCTTTGCAGCTCTTCACGAAGTTCATGTTACATTCTTCTAACAATTTTTTTTTTGTTTTAGATGCAATATAGCAGTGATTCTTTTGACTGATTTGATAGTTGACCACAGTGTAAAGGTGGAATGGGGAGGATACTTGCATCTTTTGCTTCATGCAATTTTTATAGGTAACTAACTTCTTACAGAAACACTTACAGTAACCTGAGGGAATACTCAGCTGTTCTTTTTTATATTTAAATTAATTTTTGCCATTGCATTGAAATCCCATTAATTTGATTGTATTTACAGTATTTTAAAAAATTCAATTAAATGTCTTTCATCTTGACTAGTATGAGTATAATTAAGATATTTTGTGAGTTGTTCTAAGGCACTTACTTTTGGAATCACTTTTACCTCTTGTAGAAGACATGGTAAAATTAAATTTTTTCTTTCTGTTTCTATGTGTAGTAATTTTCATACAGAGCACAGATTAAGTTCTTACTTAAAATTATTCTTACTTAAAATTACTTTGTACTTTAACCTTGCATGGGATTATCAGATATATTTTATTCTGATCAGCATACCGTTTGTTAAACTGTATGCTGTTGTTTCTATACTGAAGCACTGAAAAAACACTGTTTGGTGAATTATATATCTGTTATTTGGTAAAGTATAACAGACCAATTTGAGCACTGCTATTTTTTAAATAATATAATTCAGCATACCCTTTGAATATCATAAAGCCTTGCCATTTTCCTTTTGTGTTAGGTTTTGACCACTGTCACCCTGAAGTCTATGAGCATTGTAAACGACTACTTTTGCATCTACTGATAGTGATGGGCTCTGGCAGTAATGTCCAGTCTGTTGCTTCTGTCCTACTCAGAAACAGAGAGTTCAATGAGTCCAGGGTGCTTACTGTCAAGCAGACTACCCATTTAGATTATACCTTCACAGGTATGCTTTTGATTTATTATATGTTGCTTGTTAAAATGGCATGGGAAGTTACCTCTTCTTACAGGCATTATTTAAATTTCTGTTGTTTGTAATATTTTCCTCAGCCCTTGGCATTGAAATGTATTTCTTTGGATTTTAATGAAGTCAAAATGAATAGAGTTCTCGTTAGCGCTTTTGGCCCAGTCATCAAAGTAGGGAGCAAAGTTGAATTATGAAAAGTAGTGAAAACCAAATACGCAGCTCTATGTTTTGGAACTTTAATACAGCAGTTTTTATTATGTCTTTGAAAATAAAACCCAAGAAAATATATCTCTTACTTGTTTATAGCAACTTTAAATTTCCAGTTTTTGTCAGCTGTGGTTGTATTCTCTATTGGCTGTCAGAATAATTTTTTGAGATACTACCTTTTAGTATTCACTCTAACTTTAAATATTGTAATTATACATTACACTATATATTTCTGTGTATCTCTTTATGAAGGGAATATTCTGATGGTGAGAGTATATTGTGGTTTCTATTGAAATAATTTTTTTTTTTTAAATGCAGTATTTCATATTATTTCAGTAGGTGGCAGCATATTGCCATACAATTGTTCCTTCTCTTTTGTTCGCATCAGAATTAGTTTCATTACTTATCAACAGTAGTAATCTGATTTGTGAATTTGGTTTTTGTAGCAATGAGAAATTAAAAACTGTATATAGTGGAAGAATTATTTTATATGGATCTTTTTGGCAGAATTTCATTGATGCATCTACACAGTGGCATATGCAAACCATTCTCTGCCTAATCTTTAAAGGCTTGTATAAAACTGGCTAAATGTGACATAGTATTCTGCTATTATTAAAACAAAGATGTCTGATAGAAACTAGAATGCGGTCAGCATCAAAGATTTCCAGATGGGGATTAGGATAAGATGTTTACAGGTAGGCATGCCTAGCACAAGGTTGGACAAGCTGCTTTTAAATTTTATTTGAGTTGGCCCAGTCCAAGCTCTGTGGTTCTGTAGAGTGAAAATTTGTGGTGGGTGTCCGTGAGTCTTAAGCTTATTTAAATACAAGTGTTACAGTCAAAGGCCCTGCCAATTTTCCCTGCTAGTTTACTTTCTCTTAGCACTTCGTAGATGGATAGAAGGGCAATGTGAGGAGTCTCTGCAGCTGTATTTGATTGCCACATGATTCCTTATATGGAAGAGAAAAATCTTATGGCAGCATGATTAAGCTAATTTCAGAGAAGCTATGTGCAGCCACAGGGGCTCTGCTTACAGTCAGTTCACTAGATAATACTTAATATTCACGGATTCCAAGTACTGTCAGTTACACTGAGACTGGACTTGAACAAAAAAAACTATCTGCTCATTAGTAGGAAGTAGTCTGTATAATTTGTGTAAACTCCTTAAATTGAGATGCCTCAGAAGCTGATGAGCTTTCATATTACTAGTACAAAATCAAAGATAATACAGGGGTTCTAAAAAGGGATCTAGCAGTTCCGAGTTAAAGATCGTATAACTCCTGTGAAGAATTTGCATATGAGACTTGTTGATTTCATCAAAATTATTGCATTCATTAATTTATTCTCTTTTAAGTATTCTCATTACATTTACTAGGTTATTGATCTTTTTAGAGGGCAATTTTATCTTTTTATATATTTAATATGAACTATCAACTTAAAAGCGCATAATCATCTTGTTTCAATTTCAGCAGGTGTTCACGATTTTATACCTGATTACCAGCCCTCCCCAATGACAGACTCAGGGCTTAGTTCAAGTTCTACCTCTTCTAGCATCAGTTTAGGAAATACAAGTGCTGCCATTTCTCAACTGCACACCACAATCCTCAATGAGGTTGACATTTCAGTAGAGCAGGATGAAAAAGTGAAAACTCTTATAGAATTTATTACCTCAAGGTAAGATTTCAATTTTTATTTTTGTCAAGATATGTCTTTTGTGGAAAAATGGCAAACCTCTTACTATTTAGCATCATGTTGTCTAATTCTCTCTCTGTTTTATCACCAGTAAGTGTTTTATTTGACACACTTATGACCAGCTCTAACTTCCCAACATTTTCAGATAATTTTGACCAACCTTTCAAATCCCTTTCAACTGTTTAAAAGTATTTTGCCATGTTTTATTCTGGATTAGGGCAGGAAAACATTGAGATTATTAGGGAACTGCAAGACTTGTGTGCAGTTTAGGGATTACTTAGTAGTACAGAGCTGACTATTCAAAAATGAGGAATTAGTTGCAAAGAATTGCTGTCAAACCACTGACATTTGTGCAGTTTATATAAAGCTTTCAGGATGGTGTAAATCTGAAATCCTACCTTTTACTCCATTATTTTGATACTTTTGCTTTACCTCAGTCTAAATTTATAACAGCGTGATGTATTAATGGAAAGAAAATGGGAAGAAAGCAAGTTAATAAGTGAATAATGGTGGTAGTTGTACTGCTTCTTTCTTAGAGAGCTATTACACTCTAGCTCTTCCAGAGAATATCTCTTCCAAAATTTACGTGATTATTTCAGTTGGATCTGATACATTGCTTTCCCCTCAGTTCTAACTTCTTGTTATTGTATAATATTGGTCAGTTGTCAAAATTCTTTCTGATTCATGCCTGCAGTTCTAGATGGTTTCTTTTACGTGGCGCATAGTAGATACTTTTGCAATGAACCTTAAGGTTCTAATTTAATATAAATAATATTAAGGACAAAGACAATGTTTTATATTCTTTATATAATTGTTTTATATAATTTTATATATATTATTTTTATATTTTTAGGAAAAGAGGCCCACTTTGGAATCATGAAGATGTTTCAGCCAAGAACCCTAATATAAAGAGTGCTGAACAGTTAACTGTGTTTTTAAAGCATGTGGTATCTATATTTAAACAGTCTAGCTCAGGTATGTTAGAAAACAGACAATTCATGATTGAATGTGCAAATCTGCAAACTAAATATTTTTAAATGTGTGTAAATGCATAGGTTGTCTATAAAATCACTCTGGGTAATTACTACTTCTAAATAATAGATTTTTCTTGTGTATTGCACACTTCAGTTCATGTTTCTGTTATGACAGATTTAAATATATTCTTTCAGGAATGATACAAAACATCTTACTAATTTCTTGTGAAAACTTAGTATTCAAATCATAAATGTTTTATTCTCTGCAAGTATCTCTAGCATGAAGGATTTGGAATCCATGTTTATATTCATGTAAAGATTTTTGAGACCAATACTTCTTGAGAGAAATGCAGAGCATGTGAGAATACTTTAAATTTAGGAACGACTTTGGCAATTTATCTTCAGTAAATTCAGGTGGATTTGGTTTTTTATAAAGCAATGTTGCTTGAGGGGTTTTTTTGCCTTTATAGGAGGATATCAATTGGAACATCGTCTCAGTGAAGTTGCTTTGCAAACTGCGCTTTCGTGCTCCTCTCGACATTATGCTGGGAGGTCCTTTCAGATTTTCAGGGCTCTGAAGCAGCCTCTCACTCCATCTACACTTTCTGATGTTCTCTCCAGACTAGTAGAAACTGTTGGAGATGCAGGAGAAGAAGCTCAGGTATTTGAAATTTTTCCCCTCACTGTATAAGAAAACTAAGTCTGCCTGAGTGACATACTTACATTATTAGTTTATTGACAGCAAATTTTAAAAGCGATGTTTTATTCAGTTGCTTTTTTTAAGTATTTCAAATATCAAAACAGTTTTGACCATGACACTTTCTGAATTTCACCAAATTAACTGAGGAAAAGATGAGTTGTGCACATTTTCTTCTACAGCAATAGGAACTTTCAGAGAGTTTGATATGTCTGTTTCCTGTAGACACCTCTTCTTTCATTGCTAGAGAATACTGAGATCAGCCATATAAAAAATAATTTAGGTTTTCTTTTGTTAAGAACTGAACCTGTTAGAGTGTTAACAGTCATTCAACTTAGTGTCATTGTACATCCTAAGAGTGTAACTAATCTTTTAATACTGCAAAATGAGAGTTTGAATTACTTCATCCTTCAGTCCTTCCTTAAAAATAATGCAAACCAGAATTAATTCAGTAAATACTTATAAATAAATTGAAGTTTTTCCTTGTCTTGAAGCTCTACTAACTTGAGCTGTCCCATCAGGATTGTGTTCTAATTGAAGCATGAAATAATTTAGTTACTGATACAGATTTTATATTTTTATATTACCACTCAGTAGATTTCCTGTGATCTTCCTTGTGCATATTGCATAATTTATAATGGCCTGTGGCTTTCCCCAGGGTTTCGTCATAGAGCTGCTTTTGACTTTAGAATCTGCTATTGATACATTGGCTGAAACCATGAAGCATTATGATCTGCTTTCTGCCCTTTCTCAGTAAGTTCTTTTATTAGTCAAGCTCCATTGTGCATTTTTATACAACTGAATTATTAAAAACCTGTATTATAAATGTAATGAAATAATCTCTTGTCGTCTTTGCAGAGTAATTGTATCCTTATAACAAAATTGCTTGCTCTGCTATGTTTTTGTCATTCTGCTTCAAGCAAAACTCATAAGAGTCTAGATTTCTGGAAAGGATATCTTACTGCCTTTCCGATTTACCCTCTTGGGTCCAATTTAATTTTGTAAAAAAGGTATTCAAGGTGTTCCTTACAACTCAGTTCTGAAATGTCGTCTGTTCTTCTTAAACTTCTCAAAAATAAAGGCTCTGCAAATGTTAGTCTGTCTTAGGCCTCAGGTTTGCTGTCCATATGTAAGAAGTGTAACTGCACAGTCTGAGTCATTTGTGTGTCTCACAATAGTTTGAGGGGTTACCTCAATGACTTTTTATCAAACTGAAAAAAAATCCTTAAAAATGTACAGACATCTATGTTTGACTTCCTCTCAAAGTTTTTGAAAATGCTGAGATTTCTAGGAATATATTCAATTTCTCAGTATCAAAATAGGAAGGTGTTGTGTTTCCTAGGTCAGATACCTACGACAAATACATGATAATAATTGTATTCATTAATTTCTCTACTTTTATCACATATTTAAGTAAGTTGGGATGCCAGATCATCACTTACACATAATCTTTTACAGGCTGTAGGCTAATTTTTCTCATTTTGCTGTAATTTTTATGGTATTCTGGGGTTGTAACAAATAAATTTGGTAGAAGAGATAACAGAATGCTGCAGTCTTGTCCTTATGCCAAAAGGTTATTTTAATAATAGATAGAGAAATCCTGTATTTAAATGTATTGTAATACTCTTATGGTGATGAACCAGAGTATTCACGGCATGTGTATGTAATTAGTGTAACACCCTTTTTGCTTTGTTCCCTTTTTCTAAACTCTATGTTATTAAAGTATTTTACATGTAACAATATATAATATTGATTTTTATTTTAGAACCTCATACCATGAATCTGTAATGGGAAACAAGTATGCAGCTAATAGGAAAAGCACTGGACAGATAAACCTAAGCACAAGTCCCATTAATAGTGGCAGTTGTTTGGGATACTACAGCAATACAAGGAGTAATTCCTTGAGACTGAATTTAATCAGTGAGCGGAGAGGCGACCGGCGACGGAGCAACACACTGGATATAATGGATGGAAGGATAAATCATGGTGGAAGTTTGGCCAGGACTAGAAGCCTTTCCTCCCTGAGAGAGGGAGGGATGTATGATGTGCAGCCCACTACTGACCCTGTCAACTTGATGGCCACCATATTTTGGATTGCAGCTTCGTTGCTGGAGTCAGATTATGAGTATGAATACCTTCTGGCTCTCAAGCTACTCAACAAGCTTCTTATTCACATGCCTCTAGATAAATCAGAGAGTCGGGAAAAGATAGAAAAGGTGCAGAATAAACTGAAGTGGAATAACTTTCCAGGCCTTCAGCAGCTTTTCCTGAAAGGCTTTACTTCAGCATCCACCCAAGAAATGACAGTTCATCTCCTCAGTAAACTCATCACAATTTCCCGGCATGCTTTGGTGGATCCTTCTCAGTTAGCAGGTATTATTTGTAAATATGTGATAAAAATATATTTTTTCATCAAATTAAGTGGAATCAAAATCAGTAGCAATTATGCATTTACCTTAAAGAAACACTCCAGTTAAATGCTTTTTGCAATTGTCGATATTACACTGCTACATAGTGGAAATACATTACAGGCTGTGATTATCGGATGAGCAAGATTACATGTAAATTTTATGCATTGACTATTGCTTGCAAGCTGTGCATTTTTTCATGATCTTGTGCTAACTAGCTCAATTAATACTATTTGCACATTTTTAGAAACAATGTGACTGTAGTGCCTAAAACTGTCCAGTTTCGTGGTAATTTTGCTTAATTGGTCCAGGGATGATTTTTTGTGTGATGCATTTTTGCACCTAACATATTTATATACATTTTTCATACATACATACTTAGGTACATGTATATGTATCTATAATTTATATATCTGTGTGAATGTATGTGTCATGCTGTAAGAGTTTAAAATGCTGGGTAACACCACATTAAATTAAGTCATCTTAAAAATCTGAAGGGCTTATGTAACTCTGTTTATGTATGTGTTTAGGATTTCCCCTAAACATCTTGTGCCTACTTCCTCACCTGATACAACATTTTGATAATCCAACTCAGTTTTGTAAAGAAACAGCTGACAGGATAGCAAAGGTATGTAATGATGCTTGGAGAAGTATCCGGGAGGATATAAACACCAGCATTGCTTCTGTATTTTTTGGGGTCCCTTATGTAATACTTCCATGTGATTCTAATAGTAATATGCACATAACTGTAAGAGGTCATATTTTAAAGATGTGATCCAGTCCTAATTTATATAGCTGGACCTCCTATCATCCCCTGAGTTTCTGTTTGTCAGTGAAAACACACATTTAGCTTATTCTGTAAAATTTTGATTTCAAGAACAAATTTTCTGACTAATGATACCAATTACTTTCTCTTACTTGTCTCATTTTTCTATTTGTAATTTTGAATATAAACTGAATCACGTTTTCAGAGTGCTTCCTAATTTTCTTACGAGAAGGAAGTGATCCTTACCTTTCAGACTGGTAGACAGAGAAGAAAAGGTTGTATGTTCTTTCTATTACTTGTACCCAGTGAAATACACCTTAAAATATTTTTGAACAGTAGTGGCTGTTAAAGCAGTACATGGTGCACACCAGCAATTGTCAGCCAGAATGCTGTTGCACTGGCCTGACAATTCTTTTAAGGAATGTCCTTTCTTTTGAGGAAGAATGTGGAAAGGGGCATAGGAATGTGCTGTCTGGCATTGACCTCAGGCTGCTCAGACTGTGACATGTGAAGCACTAAGCTGTGTGCAGGCCATCTCAAAGATGTGCCTAATGCAAATCCAGAAATTACTGCTGCTCTTAAATCCTTGCATTACTAGAGCAAGGGGTACTGGTTGGTCATACCAAACATATGATAAGTAGATAAATTTGGAACATGGGTGCCACAGTACCAGAATTCAATAGAAACTGTAGATCATGCTTGTGTGATTAGTTTGATTTCAGTTATTAGAAAATAACTGGAGTGAAATCTTGGAAATGAAATAATGGAGTGAAATCTGGGAAAAGTGCATAACGACTCGTAAAACTTGTATTTAAAAAGAATAATTTCTAACATAATTAAATGTGGTTTTGCCTTTCAGGTTTGTGCTGAGGAGAAGTCACCAACTCTTGCCAATCTGGCCCATATGATGAGTTTATACAGTACACACAGTTATTCCAGAGACTGTTCTAACTGGATTAATGTAGTGTGTAGATATTTGCATGACTCTTTCTCAGATGCCACATTTAACCTCATAACTTACCTTGCAGAGGTAAATACTTACTAAAAGTACCTCATGTTCACAGTTAATTGCCAATTCCTAATTTCTCATGGTTCTGAATATTGAGGGGAATAAAGCACATCTTCCATAACAGGAAAATACTACTGAAATGTTCTAGGATATAGGAAAGGGATGACTGCTGCCATTTTGGAGTGCAATAATTTATATATCCTTTGAAATGTTAATCCCTCTAATGAAAGATCTCCTTTTGTGAGAGTAGTGTTTGGCAGTAGATCTTTATATTCTGTACTAATGAATATACACTGTCTTGGCTTTAGCAAAATATGCTTAATGCAAATTTTAAGAGACCTTCTTTAGCCTTGTACATGTCTTTATTGCAACTTTAAAAAATAATTGCAAAGTTCAATTGTAAGTAGTGCATAATATATGAAAGATAATTTAAATTATAGAGATCAGTATATTATTCTGCTTGCCATTCATACAGGAAAGCTGTTTTCACACCTTGTGTGAAAAGCTTGTAGAGCTTGTCCTTGAAGTGTGTCACTTCAAACTGATGGAGATATTTTTTAAAGTTTGTTCATTCCTATGAATGATTTTTTGTGTACTTATTTTGTTTGTAAAATTGCATTTACCAACCTTCTTTGAGGTGTAGCTTTGAATTAGTATGAAAAGTTTGAAAAACAGGAAGTGGTACATTTAAGTTTCTTGATGGGGAAAATAAATGTGTGTGGAATTTAGCTGTATTTTAATGTTCGCTTTCACTTTTTGCTACCGTTAAAGGCTCTAATTAAATTTTGTATTTTAAAACCATTTTTTTAGCTGTTAGAGAAAGGCTTATCCAGTATGCAACAGTCCTTGCTGCAGATAATTTACAGTCTTCTGAGTCATATTGACCTATCCACAGCACCAGTGAAGCAGTTTAATTTGGAAATCATAAAAGTAATTGGTAAATATGTTCAGGTAGGTACTTTGAAGAACTGTAAAAGCCTCTCTGCTTAATATTGAAATGGTTTCAAAATTACACTTTAATTTTGGGGGGGATTTATTTCAGATATAAAAATAGTTGTTTGAAGTCAGATTCCATAGGAGTTTTTCTCTTCCTAGGTACTTAATTCAGTAGATGCTTTTGTATTTGTCCAATCGGATTGCATCTGGTGGAACAAGTTATCTGGGTGAATGTGCATCTATTTACAGATGAAGGCAACTCATCATATGTAGTTAGAGAAGATGATCCTTCAACTATTAAAATATAAGGAAATGTTTACTGCTAAGCTGCACAAATGTTTTATTTATGTGTATATGTTTTCAAAAGAAAATTTTACGGTTAAATGTATATTTAAATCACTTCCAGTAACATATCCGTGAGGAACTTTAAGGTGCATCTTAACAAAATTGAGTACAGTTTTTATTAAAGAAAGTCCCCAAAAGATGAACCACAGTGTTTTGCCTGGGGTGAATTAAGCCTTTGTACTCAAAACACAAATTTACTGAAAATCTATTTCACAGAAGAAAGTCTAGCATCTTGCTGAAAGATTTTATCAAAATGCCTGGAGCATAAAACCATTTCAGTGCACAACATTCTCTTTTTTTTTTTTTCTCTGAATTCCATTATTGCCAAATGTATTTCAGTCAAATGGTTTACTCATAATTAAGTGTTCCCTGAATGTTTTGTTATTGATGCATATGTACTTTAGATATTGTGCTCCTGTCAGAGTGCATTAGGCAAAATGCTATGATTAGCATTGACTGTAGTTTTTATGGCCTGGCAGCTTCTTGCTTCACCTCTAACCTCTCTGAGCTTTCTGTGCAAGACCACTCTACCATGGAATATAATCTTAATTAGATATAAGCTATCAAAAGACGATGCTAGCAGAAAATACTCCAGAGAAATTTAACATATTTTCGATATAATAAAATAAGTTACTATAAATGACTAAATAAAAGATCATAGATTATCATGTTTTAATGTGCTTAAATGCAGCTTAAATGTGCTGCTACTAAGCTTGGGGTTTTTTCAGTCCTCTGCAATCACAATGGGTGTAAGTAAATTTAGGTTGCTACAGGAAATTTCCAGTTTGAGACTCCTTTTCTTATGTTTGTGATGCACAGAAATTCAGGAGATTATTGAAGACTCGTTATTTCCAAAGAAGCATAAAGCATATACTACTTAGAGCGTTAGACATGGTGTTTATTTTTTTTAATGCAACAAAAAATATTTTAACAAACATGGCCTCCTAATTTAAAAACAAAAAAAAAAGCAGACATCCTGCTGATTTCAGAAAATTGAAGATTTAAGTTTGAGGCAAAATCCTTGCATTTCTAGAAGCATAACTCTTAACCTTCACACAAAACTGCTTTTATTTTATCTCTCTTCTTCTGATTCACTACACAGTGCGTGTAACTGAAACCACTGAATTATTTGCAGTGCCTTAATAATCTTTTTAAGGAAAGTGCACTTAACTCAGGCTCTGCCTCTTATATTCTCACACTTTTTTCATAGCTTTTTTTAAACACTCCATTAGTTTGATACTTTATAAAAACTTTTTACATTTTTCTCTTCTTTGTTAAAATATTTTGCATTTCCTCATGCATTTCAAGCACAGAATAGTTTTGCTTGTTTCAAATTCCTTTTACTCTGCTCATAACTGTGAAATAAAGATGCCAAGAGGTGGAATAGTTAGCTTAAATACTATCAGTTACTGTGGTTAACTGATAGTTAAATACTATCAGTTTGTGTCTCCTGGGTCATGAAGGGCAGATGCTTCAGACAGTAGTAAGAACAGTAGTAAAAATATGGGTTAACAACAGGGAAGGAGTAGACCAGAGTCTGGTGTGGCTAGCCCAGTGACCTGGAGCTACTGAGCCTGCTTGGCTGGACCTGACCACCCCCCATGGGATGGCCAAATACCTTGCCACTGCTTTCCTGGTACTTCAAGGTCTGAAGCTTCCCACCTGTGCTAGCACCTTCAACTATGTGTAAAAGATCAGAGGTTTTGGGTTGGGGATTCTTGCAAAATGCTACTGTACATAAAAGTTGCTGTCTTAGCTGAAGTGATTGTTTTGTGATTTGTGTATGTTCTCTTTAGAGTCCATATTGGAAGGAAGCCCTTAATATTTTGAAACTGGTGGTGTCTCGGTCAGCCAGCCTGGTTGTGCCTAATGATATTCCAAAGTCTTACGGAGGTGACATAGGTTCTCCTGAAATCTCTTTCACTAAAATTTTTAATAATGTCTCCAAGGAGCTACCTGGGAAGACCTTAGATTTTCATTTTGATATATCAGAGGTAATTATTATATTTAAATGAGAGTGCACTAATGACTTGCTGTTACAAGCTCAGGGGTTATTTTCTGTTAGCCTTCTACATTTATGTGTTTCAAAATACGTAGTTTTTAACAATGGCAGAAATTGAAGTTTTACGTACTTGTACATAAGAGTCATACTGGAAGATAAATTTTGAATTCTCTTATGTTGTGTGTTTGCCTTTTCCCCCTTTGCAATGTCTGGAGAGTTAATTACTAAAAGTCAGTAAGATTATTTTCAAGGATATCTCATCTGTGTCAGAGAGCAGACAATGCAGCTGGCTGCTGCTTGCAACTGAACATACCAGGCTTTCAACAAATGAAGGGTTGTGCATTCAAGGGCTGAGAGGATTAAAACCCTCTACTGCAGTTTTGGCGTGACTTTGGAAGGGGGAGGAAACTTAGAGGAAGGAATAGGATAAAAAATATAGGAAATTCAGTGTAAGAGGGATACAATTGGAGAAAAACCTCCTGTAGTTAAAAATATCACCCCTACTCAAATGATACTCACGCTATGTCTGAAAAGGGTAGCGTGACCAAGTGACTGCAATGTAATGTAGACGTGAAAATTTTAGAAACTTTAGAAGTGATCAGAAGTTAGAGCTCCTGGTTGAAGCTAACCCTAGATAATGATTGGAGATACAGATGTTTTAGGAACATTACTTTAATTAGTAAGTGAATTCACTACTGAAGTTTCAAGGCATGCAAATGATTGAAAGACAGGATGAATTCCCATGGAGTGCATTGGATTAGCATTTGCTGTCAAAAGGATTGAATCTGATCATTGCTTTTTCAGAAGTGTGTGTGTCTGTGTGTGTGTGTTTGTGAAGTTGCTGGTCTGTGAAAACAATTTGTTCATGTCAGGGAATGATTCTACAGAGAAGCTTTGCATCTTTTAACCTTAGAACATAGTTGGTTTTAAAGTGTGTTTAAAAATATAATTGGATTTGGATTGTCAGCATAAAATGCGCATAACTCAAAACCGCACAAGTGGGCAGAATGGCAGCTTGCTGCGTAGGGTATAAGTATTCAGCTTTGTATTTCCCAGTGTACCAAGGCTCAGTGGATTAGACACAGGCTTTACAGAATGCTTACAAAGAGACAAACCCTCTTACATTTCACAGAATGTTAAATTCTAAAGTCAAATATGTAGTCTGTACTGATATGGATTTGAATTTTACAAAAGTGTTTGTTGACTTTACTAGACACCAATTATTGGAAATAAGTATGGTGATCAACACAGCGCAGCTGGTAGAAATGGGAAGCCAAAAGTCATTGCTGTGACCCGGAGCACTTCGTCAACTTCGTCAGGCTCCAATTCAAATGCACTGGTTCCTGTTAGCTGGAAGAGACCACAGCCATCTCAGGTACATTGTGTCTCAAACACTTTTTGCATATATTAGAGTCAGTGTTTATGAATGTATAACGAAAAAAAAGTATTGAAGTGTTGTTTGAAGTCTGTATTGTGTCTTAGCAAAACAAATAGTAAATGAATACAACATAAACTAAAAGCTGATACTGGCGAAAAGTAAAAAATTTAAAGATTCTTTTTAGAGGATGTCAGTATGCAATATGACTAGTTAAAAATGCAGATGTTTTGTGTTTTTATGTGGACCTCCAGCAGCTGCCATGCTATGTGATTTTTCTTTGATATATTTTTCAGAGAAGGACTAGGGAGAAGCTAATGAATGTGCTTTCTCTGTGTGGTCCAGATTCTGGTCTTCCCAAGAATCCTTCAGTAAGTGGTGATGGTGGTTTGTTTTGGTTTTTGAACTCAAGTAGTGCAATGCTGTTACATTTTTAGGTGTTGGGGAAGTTACAAACAGCATATTTGGAGAAGCTAGTTTTGATTCAGCAATTCACAAATCCAACTGAAGAATTAAAAAGAGATGGAATCATAAGTAATGCATTACTATTATTCTTCAAGGATTCCAGTGGACATGGTTGTCTTGGCTAGAAAAGGGGATTGAACTAGGTCTCGCTGTTCTCACTAAATCTCTATCTAGCCCTTTATAGATGCTTTTGAGAGAAGGGGTAGCAGTACCTGAGGACTGCAAAGGTGTTGATGCTGTACTAAAAATATCATAGAACCCATTGAAAATAACCAGTGTATCATATCCCTTGAAACTAACATGGTTATTTATAAGAACAGTAGTCTTATCTGTTGAGTAAAAATAGGTTGATAGTTTTACTTCTGAGTAAAGAACCCCACTGGCATACTCCGCTTGATGGTGGCAATGACATTGCCAATTTTTAAAATAAAGTGAATAACCTAACTTGGTTAGCATCTAGAACACATTTTTTATTTTGGCATATTAGTTCTTACTGGGAGAAGGCTCTTTAATCAAGTGGAGAAAGTTAAAATAAGTAAAAAGAGATGCCTGAAAGCTGAAACTGAAGAGATTTAAGAACATTGCATGGAAATAAAGGAAATACTGTCATTTGTGAAGGTTATCATCATTGTAGGCCAGCACTGCATCCCTTTTAAAGGTGTACAGTTCTTCCACAGAAATTTGTAGGTGAAAACAATATGGTCTGTGTCATGTGTATGGTTATTATGATGGATTTTTTTGTTGACTGATATTGTGGTTATGAAAATGAAAGTTGGGTGATATATTTTTCTCTCTGTTTATACCTTGTAACTGTTAGTTGCATTAAAGAGCGAATGATACTACTAAATAAAAGATGTAGTTTAAAATCCACCTAGTCTTGAAGGAAAGTATTATCAGTGTAGGGGTACTCATGCTGGGTGCCACTAATTCCACTAAATGGCAGGAAGCAGGATAACTGACTTTGGGAGTAAAAGAAATTGGAAGTTCTTATTTCTATTTTTACCTATATCTGCAGGTTGTGTTTTCTTCTAATGAAGACTTGGAAGTTGGAGATCAACAAACTAGTCTAATTTCAGCAACAGAAGAAGTGATTCAAGAGGAGGAAGTGGCTGTAGAAGACAATACCAGTGAACAACAATTTGGAGTTTTTAAAGACTTTGACTTTTTAGATGTTGAATTGGAAGATGCAGAGGTGAGACCTTGGGGTTTCTTCTGTGTATTTCCATTTGAGAACATTTTAAAAATAAGGTTGTGTTGGTGCAATTCTAAGGAATTGGCAGCTCTACTAACTAATCCAGTTCAGAAGAATTTATGACATGATGGAACTTAGATAAAGAAACTTTGCAGTGTTAAGTTGTTGCAAATTGTTGGCTGGTTTTGGGGGGAAGAGTTGATTTTTTTTGGAGGAATTTAAGTGACTTTATCTGAAAGTGAAGTGATATGACAATGTAAGCCAATGACAGCATGAACACCTGGGTACCATGCAGGAAAAAACTTAATTATGGAAGTGTGTTAGGAAAATGGCATAATCATTGTTTCTGATACGTTTCTGGATTTTGATGGAAGGCTTTCAAAGTAACAAACTGTATGATACACTATCTCATTATATACAATTGACTTGCTCTCTATAATTGCTTGCATTGACTTTTAGATCATATCTGATTTATTGCAGTTCTTATATTTCCTCCATTTCTCCTTCTGTCAAAAAGAGAGAGGGGAGGTGAAACAAAATTAAGTCCTGAGAAATAGTAAAGATTCTGCTAACAGTTGTTGTTTTGGATAAATAAAAGGCTTCAGACCAGAATTTGCTGAAGCTTAAAAGTATGACTGTAAAAGGACTGGGGACGAAAAAGTTAAATGCTTTGTAGTTTCCTGCAGTGGTTTTGTTACTGTCTAAGCAAAACATTTAATTAGTAATGGAGACCCTTGCTTGTCATGAGTCCACAAGCTGCTAAGAATATTTGCCTATCTAAACACTGATTGTTCTTCTCTGATTTATCTAGACCTTTTTACAAAGGTCTAGATTCCTGGGGTTTCCCCTGTAATTCTATAGTTTTATCTCACTTTCCTCCTGCTTCGTGTGTTTTGCTTCACTTCAGCCAGTATTTGCACCTTCTAGGAAAAGTACAGGCTCATTATGGTCTGTTGCATAGATGTAACCACACACTATACGGACACCATTTCCTGTATTGAATACAAGTAGTCAAACAGTTCAGAATTGAGGCTCAGTAGTAATAAAACATTATTTTAACACTAGACAGGACTTTGCAGATAGGATGGCAAAAGTTGGAAACTTTGCCAAACCAAGTTAACCTTTAGCTTCATTTTCTGTGCTGTTTTAATAACAGATCATAATTAAGAAAAGACAGTTTCTTTTTCATTACTTGCCTGAATACAACATGTATTGCTGTACTAGAGAACAAAAATTAAAAGCACAGATAGTACAAATTTAAGGGGTTACATATAAATTGTGCACTTGGTATAAGAGCTCTGGCTTACTTTTTCACCAAAAATATAGAATGTTCTGTATTGCTAATAATTAAATGTCAACAGTATGAACTGGGGCTTTTACATTAAAATCTGAGTAATATTCAGATTAAACTTAAGTGCTTCAGCCCACAGTAGTAGAACTTTGTTGTACTTGAAATTCTTTTGCTTTGCCATAACTTTTCATCTTTTTTTTGAGCAAAAGAAATCACTAAGCGAATGAGATTACAAAGTGGTTTGTTTGCATTGCATATTTAATGCATCATGGTGATTTCTTAAGTCACCACAAGAGATACTCTGTTAAGGCAGTTTTGGAGCCACATTTAGGGCTAGACATGGTGTTTCAGTAACTGTAGACTGGTGAAGTGAACTTCACCAGCCTTTCCATTTACTTAGCTGAATTGTTGAAGGTTGACAAAGTGCTTGATAAAATCAAAGATCATTATTTTACTTGTGAATTAAAATAACAGTGTTTTTTATGGATGTCACTTAGTATGATGGATATTTGAAACCCAAGTATGTCAGCTTGCAAATGCACAGAGAATGGATCCAGCTATTGGTATTCAGTGTGCTCGTTGTAAAACTGAAGCAAAGTAGCTGATAAAACAGTTAGTGACAACATCATCTTTTCTACACCATGTGTATAATTATTGTTGATAGTACTTTGTCAGTTGGATGTGGTCAGTATAGATTCATGTGTGTTAGTTAAAGAATTCCATCAATGTTTGTTGAAACAGTTGCTTTACATGTTACGCTAGAGAAAATGTATCATGAGCATGCTGATTTTAGTGTTTTGTCGTCAGTTTTTTTTTTTTAATCTCATTAGAAGGAGACATTATTTTAAATACTAGCTTTTTGGCTAAAGCTTTTTTTCAGAGCTTGAATCAGTCTTTTACTGTTGGCAAATCCTATGTAATAAAACATTTTTCCCTGGTTCTAGAGTATCTTTAAGTGTTTGTCCTCGTTCTTTCTAATTATATGTGTTTTCCTTTTTGCTAACCAGGAGCTGCAGGTAAGTTGCAGCCTGGTGCCCTGGCTTGTTCATCTGTTGTTGTCTGTGATGTGTTTGTACTTTCTAGTCAGATTATAAAATCAATACTGATGTAGTTCTAGATTACATAGTGAGTTACTTTCCAAGAAGATATTAAAAAGATTCCTACTTCATTTGCCATATATTTTCTTTACAAATATTTAACAAGGTACTTAAAATTTTAATAAACCTAAAGGGCTGATTGAAACTCTGTTCATGACACATTCAGTACTCATGTTTTCTCTGTTGCATTTGTGTATTAATTTAATTATGTTGAAACTTGTACATACCATATGTGTGCAAACTTTTTCATTACAGGGTGAAAGCATGGACAACTTCAACTGGGGCGTTCGCAGGCGCTCTCTTGACAGCATTGATAAAGGAGACACACCGTCCCTTCAGGAATGTCAGTACTCTGGTAGCACACCCAGCTTGAACTTGACCAACCAGGAAGATACTGATGAGTCTTCAGAAGAAGAAGCAGCGCTGACTGCGAGTCAGATACTGTCTCGGTCGCAGATGGTAAGTTATTTTTCAGTGAACAAAATCTGAGCACTTAAGCTTTCCCTAGCACATCTAATGGATGAATGTGGCTCACACTTTGAGCCTAAGTGATGTAATAAGGAACTAAATTAATGTGGCTAAGCTTCTTTTTCATAACATTATCAATAAAGGAAAAAAGTTACTTTGCCACATTGGTGGTACGTAACAGATTTATTATTTTAGTACAATATTTAATTTTTCAGTGTCTTTATACTTACTGTATATGTTTAAATACAAGCACAAAATTGCATGTGTTATATAAAAAGTGTGTGTCTTTGTGGATTTCTAGACCAAAAAATAAACCCAAATGCTAAATAAGATCAAGAGTATTAAGTGGTAAAATGGAGGTCTAAGTTGTGTTTAACCACGGAAATTGCTAATTGAATTATGGATTTTGAAGCCTGTGTACATATAACTGAGGAAAATCAAGAATGCTGGCCACTCAGAAGTCTCTCTGCATTACATAAATTAAGAAGACTCGATGGGGAGCAGCTTGATGAGTATGCTGCTTTTGAGACTTTAGGGAAAGCTTTTATTAATGTTGCTCCCAACAAAGAGGTCTGCTCTAGTGGTTTCAGTCTAGCAAAAAATGTTTAAAACAAGAAAATAAATAATTTTCCTCAAAGGAAAAACTTTTTATAAATGCATGTGGTGCTTGTAGTAGTTTCAGCGTAAAGCTGTGAAATTCATAATATATAAATAATTTCAAATAGCTAAAAATTCTGAAACAGCCTATTTCAAAGCTGATGTATTTTTTACCTGCAGTTTGTGTTTCCTGTGAAGAATTTTTTTTCTTTCTCTTCGTAGTTAATCAGTGATTCTGCCATAGATGAAACAGTGTCAGATCATGCTGGGTTATCACTTCAGTCTCAAGATTCCACTAGCAGTGTGGGAACAGAAGAGGTGCTTCAAATCAGAACTGAGACCCCAAGTTTGGAGGCTTCTTCTCTAGATAACTCTAGCAACCAGCTGCCTGAGGTGGGGAGAAATGTGGGCTGGTGCATGGCTGATTTGAGCTCCTTCTAGTTTTAGTAGCAACTTTGGCTTTCTTTTCAACTGAATTTTCATCTGTTACAGTGATTAGTTGATTTCGCTTTTAATATTTCTAACCTGTTGGCATGTTCTTACAAAATGTTCCCTCAGTATGGAGACTACTTGGATGGACTGAAGGAACTTACCACAGGTTAAAAATATTCTTGAAGGGCTGATCATGATCATTTCATGGTGCAGAATGAAACAGGCTAATATTCAAAATGCTTTTACTTGATATGGTTGAAATCCTTCTTGAGCGACATTTTCTTTCAAATACTTTTTTTATTTCCCTCCCCCTGCCCCCGCCTCCAACCCCCCTCTTTTTTGGTTTTTGCTTTCTTTGGGTTAAAGTGATTGGTGCTATATGGGAATAAAACCTCAGGCCAGCTGTGTTAGCAGTTGGTTCCATTAAATAATCCTTTAGAAAGGACTACAGATGCTAGTGGTATACTTTTTTGGAAAGGCCCATGTGGACTGAGACAGATTTCAAGCTAATGGCCGCCTGCAAATCTGTGAGTACTTCAGTTTATTGTGTTTTAAAACTTTTTAATAATTTAAAAAGACACCCCTAATTTAAAACAAACTCTGATCTGCTACAATTTTTCTTGTGGCTTGCTGTAGGTGGACTTCTTATCTATTCAGTTAAAATTATTTATGCTTCTGGCAATCTTATTTTTATTTGGATAATGTTATCTAATCCCATCTTCAACAATACATGCGGTTTTATTGAGTATTCCAGAAAATTAAACCATTCCTATGTGTACTTGACTAACCAGTGTAATTGTTTACACTTACAAGCATGAGTCTTCAGCCAGCTTGGTTTAAACAGTCTACTGACTAGTTCAAGTTTCTAAAGCCTCTAGTTTACCTATTTGTTACTAGAAAAATCGCTCTTACTAACAGGCAGACCTCAAATGTAGCTAATATTTAATGAAGAAAACTGTAAGAACAAAAGAGTACAATAAATGGAAAATGGATGTGATCTCCTGTCATAAAACCCTCACCTTTTAAAGGTGTAATATTGTGATGTTCATAAAGTGCTTTTCCCCACATTTTTTCATGTTCTCCCATAATGATTATCTGTGTGCTTTTTACAAAAGGTGTTTCATTACACTGCTGGTGATAAATTCTCAACTGTTTCAGAACACCTGTGCATAGATTGTCAAACAAATTGTTGTCACTTCATATGCTCACCTGCAATGTGCATTTTTGATCCAATAGAATTTAGTTTGAGGAGGAACACTTAATCTGGATGAATTTTTTCCACACAGGATAGATGTTTAATGTTAAGATTTCAGAAGCAAGAAGCAATATATAAGAAGGAATTTTATAGAATGAAATTCACCACAATAAGACTTTTGTCTTCTCCGTTGTTGGCTTGTGGTACATCTTCAGTTGTAACTAATTTTTACATTTTCACAGTTCTTCCCAAGACTGCCCTTAGAATTCATTGTTCTTCTGCAGTTCCCTTTATAAAATCACTATACTGCTATAATCCAGGTGAAAAATATTCAAACAGAACAGCACCACTGTCATTAAAAAATATTGAAAACATTTAAATTGGGCTGTAAAATAATTCCATGATTAGGCAGCTTCAGAAGTTGCTGTATATTAAAAAAAATACTGCAAGTACATACAAATGGACTCCCTAGATGTGATGTGTTCCAGGTTTATTTTGTGCTTGTTAGAATATGGGATTTGGACAAATACATAGGTTTCTTCAAGCACAATTCAAACACTTAAAGTTATTACTGTACAAGTGTTAGCTTTGTGGCTGGATTTTAAAATGCTAAAAAAGTGAGCTGGCTTTATGCCTCTTACCAGAATGAGCTTGAAAAATATGCACCCTATCAACTCATTTTGAAATATTTGTGAAGCAAGCAAAACTGATTTTGTTCTGAATACTTACACTGTACAACTAGTGGCATAGGGCAGTTGTTTTTTCCTGTGCTACTGCACTTTCTGTATAAAACGCTTTCAGCACAAGCATTTCATTGTATGCCAACTGTCAGTTATCAGAGTGTTTTCAATATAAATAAGAATATATCAAAATTTATCTAAGACGAGAAAAATTGAAGCCATTATTTACAAACAAGAGTATGCTGGTTGGATGAGTTGAGTTCTTTGTCTCATAGGGATCATATATTTAAATAAATAGGTTACTTAAATGTATTTGGCTGATTCTCAGAAAACGCAAAAAGACATTTCACATTCCAGTTGAAAATTTACAATCTGTGTGAGAATGAATAATTTTATTAAGTTTTACAAGCTTAATATGAAAGTTTCTAGCTAAAATGATTCTCTATTTTACTCACACTGTAGATTTGTGAGGGAATGGTTTACAAGAAGTCATTCTCGTAAGTTTCTGTGGCATTGTTAACATGTAACTATATAAATCACCTTTTTAAGATATTTAAGGAATGTTCATACTGGTAGTAATGTCCAATGATACACAGAAGACAAAATCAGAAGTCATGTTACTGTAAAGACTTAAACTTGGCAGTAAATTTATTAACTAATAATAAGTTTATTTTCAAAAAGTGTACATTTTCTTATATGTACATTTACCAGTCATGATCAGTGCAGCTCTGTATCTTACGTTAACATCTGTAACAGAAATGGTCTGTTGGTTCAATCCAGATTGTTTTGTTGTGGTTTTGTGAAAGTGCCCTGCATTCCCATGTGCCTCAGCTGCTCAGCAGGACAAAATGATTGTTCTGTGCAAAAAAAATCCAGATTTAACTTTAACAAAAGAGGCATTAGAAGTGAAGTTATTAGCTGTGTCAAATAGCAGCAGTGTCACATTGAGGAATACCATAGCCAAAGTGAGATTTGGTAAGGATCCCTGTGAAAGAAAATTACGTGGTTCTGTTTAAAGCTGAATTGTCTTTTCTATTACATGTACAGTTATTTTGTCTGTCAGAGGATCTGTTTTGACTGATGAAAGCCATGAAGTGATGTGTATGCTTAAAGGCCATCCAAAGGTTCATTGACCAGTTTTGGATATGCCACTAGAGGAAGACCAGCATACTAAGAATGAAAATATGTGATAATTTGTGCCTTTAGGAAATAGCGATTTCTCTGTGGATTCCACAGAGAAATCCAATAAAAAGGTTTCAAATGAATTAATCATAAATTGAATGAATCTTAATTAGTTGGTTCAATATAGTGATGTTAATGAACCTAATAATGCTAATGGAGGAAGGGAGAAAGGGTCATTCTAATATTACCCACCTGAGTTTAATTATCCTCTCTCTGTAGCTGCCAGTTAATGAAAGCCTACAGTTAAGAGATTCAGGGTAAAACCCTTAAAGATGCCCATATTAGCAGTAATGGCAAAATAATAAAAGCAGTGGAATGTCTCTTTTCCACTGTTGCTAAGTAGCTATGCTTTAGAAACTTGTTAAATTGGAGAGTGGAAAGGCCAAGAAATGTTCTGGTACTCGTTGTAGACTCCAAAGGCAAGCATGAGGCAGTCATTTTGACTCTTACCTAGAAAAGTAAAATATGAAAGTCTTGGATTTGTTTGATCTCACTAAGTTTATGTATTTTTCTGTCAGTATTCTCTAACAGATTTAATTACATATATTTGAGAAATTGTATTTGCTCTAAATAAGTCACATTCTAGGATATTAATGTTTACCAGAAGTTGTAAACATTACAAATAGGCTGCCTGTCTTTGCCCAAGTAAAACTGTGTGAACAAGCCAAAGAGCTGAATTGTTAAAGTAAATGTTTGTAAATAATTTTTTGTAACTGTTACTTTATCATCGTAAAAACTGATCAGAATACATAAACCCTGACAGTAATACTAATGAAAGGATGTGTGATTCACAGGAATGCAGTTCAGCAGTAAGGGATGAACAGGTTAGCACCGCTAGTGAAGACACTGGGTCATACTTACTACATGAACAGCAAGACTGTCTGGTCTGTCACGAATCTCTGGAGTTGGAAGAGACCCCAGAACTGGTAGAGGCAGCAGCTCCTGAAAGCTATTCTGAATCTGTCTGTGAAGAGGATGTCACTCTTGCTTTGAAAGAACTAGATGAGAGATGTGAAGAAGAAGAAGCTGACTTCTCTGGTTTGTCTAGGTAAGATTAATACTGATCATAAGTAACAGAAATTACATTGTATTAGTGCGTTAATCAAACAAAGTAGGTTTTCCTATGATGTGGAGATTTCCATTAATCCCATAACACAAGAATATAAAAATGATGGTTTGTGTATCTGAAGTAAGAGTTGATTGGTTTTTCCTGTTATAGTAGCTAAACTCAGTACTTTTCTCAGCAGTTGTTTCTGGTACAAGGAAAACAGCTGTGCGAGAAAACATGAGAATTCTTGAATAAAAGAAATCTAGCACTTTCCTTCACCATCAGTAGGACAGAAATGTGAAAAATCAGTTGCAAACAGTGTAACAGATAAAAACTTTTGAACTGCCCTGAATTGTAGCAGCACCAAAGACATGAAAAAAACAGGGGTTTTTTGGGGTTTTTTTTGGTAGGTTGTTTTTTTGGTGTTTTTTTTTAATTTTATCAAAGCTCCTGTGGAAGTCAGGTAATTTTGTCTTTGAATTTGCCCAAGGTTTGTTTTCATTATTAAGGTTAATAAGTCTCTTGCCTATTTCTAAGACATTTAAAAGTAAAATAACGTTTTTTAAAATTTTAATATGGAGAGCAAAAATAACTGTTGAGAGGAAAAGTTAGTTCTAGCTGGTTAAGTGATATTTAAAACTCTAAAGTCCTTGGATGTAACAAGGAAGGAAAAGGAAGAGGAAGTCCCAAACAAACAAATAAAATGCACAGACCAAAAGACAAACAAAAAAAAATCCAAATTGTTCATAGTCCTGTTCATATTTAAAATCTGTTCAGAGGTTTAGATTCAATAATACAGAGACTTGATGTATATAGGAACATAGACTTGACATACATCCTTTCAGAGAGATCTTTTAATGAGGTTTTTTCAGAAAAGAACATTGCAGTATATGTAAAAGACAAGTCATTTGAGAATATATTACTGGGAGAGACAGAGAAACTGATTCTTGTGATCCTGAGTGTGACCTGTGTATTACGCCTTGTGAGAAATCAAGGCTGGTACAAGTTAAAAGCAGTTTATTTCCTTATTTGCAACTGAAAAGTCTCTTAAGGTTTTATTTTATTTACACTAAGCAAGCAAATGAAAAACCCCATAGCTCTAGTCTAAAGAGTGACAGAGGTGATTGATTGTAGGGTTGGTACACTAGATAGGAAATATCTGAAAATCTTTTTTGAAGCTTTGCTTACAGATTATAATCAAAAGGGTTTTGTCTTAGCTTTTGAGCTTTGTGCTACTAAAATGAATGTATCTAAAACCAGCACCTACAGTTCTTGTTTAAGTCTTGTTTAAGATGTACTTACTGCTGCTATGGATGAGGCAATTGTCATGGATGAAAACTGTATGTGTTCAAAAAAATTATTTTAATAAACTATTTTCATACTTGGAATCCTCCTACACATATTTGTGCTGTGTTATACAAGAAGAAATTTCACAATGTATCATCCTTTGTAATTCAGAAAATTTCAAGTTAATCATTATGTTAATGATTGGAAGTAGTAGCATTGATAAATTGATAGTTCGACATTTTTATTGGATGTTTGGTGCCTAATGGAAAGTATGATAGCACAGTGCTCTGTGAACAAAGGCCCATTAAATTGATTGCCTGTAAAAATGAAAGTGTTTCGATCTACCTCCATTTGCTTATGTTACTTAAGATAGTTATAAAGTAGTATGACACTGCTAAATGAGCTCTTGTGCTTCCCTTAAGGAAGGCTAAAACTTCTTACAGATATTGGTGGACCATCTTTTCAGATCAATAAAAACTTTAGGAACTGGGTGTTAATTCAGTTATTGGGGGCAAGGAAAAAATGCTAGTTTCTTAGTATTGTACATATATGTAGTGCTGTATATAGGTATTTATAACCTCCAGATATCTCTTTGTCTGTAGTTATGTGTAGAATTGACATGTTAGTAAATTTTGGAGAGTACAAGCAATTTTTTATATTGTAGTAGCAATAGTTTTTGATTATTTACTCTTTTTTTGGTTCATAGTTGATCCATTATGTATTTTACAAAATGCTATTCTGAATCCAAAATTCTTATTTTTTCCTTCTTAACAAAATGAAGGTGGCTTTTTCTTCCCAAAAACCTTGTTGAGGAGTTAATTTCTGTTATTTATTATTTGTAGCCAAGATGAAGAAGAACAGGATGGTTTCCCAGAAGTACAAACTTCCCCTCCTCCTTCACCATTTCTTTCTGCCATATTGGCAGCTTTCCAGCCAGTGGCATATGATGACGAAGAGCAAGCCTGGCGCTGCCACGTCAATCAAATGCTGTCAGATACAGATGGATCTTGTGCTGTCTATACATTTCATGTCTTCTCCAGATTGTTTCAGGTCAGTGAATTCTCAGTGTATGATTGCTCATCTGAAATCCTTTCATCCTACTTTTAAAACTGTTCTTCCCCTTGAAATTGCAAAAGCTGCAAGATTATGGTAGCAAGAAGCTTTAGAAAGCAAATCAAAAGCAGACCAGAAAAACACATTGCTAAAAGAATATTACATTGTCCTACACTATCTTTCCATTGGATATCTGCTGTATTCATTGTCTAGGAGTGAACCTGCTCAGGAAATAAACAAAAATTGAGAAAAACTCAAAAAACTCAGTTCAATGTTCCTTTCAGGCTCTTAGTTCAGGTTGTGACTCTTCTTTTATTTTCTCAGTGCCACCCAGGTTCTGTGTTGATTACAGAATTAATGTCTTTCTCTTGTATTTTTTGTGGGAGTCACTATTATGGGATCACAGCATGACAAACATTAATAAATTTATCTTGCATCTGTCTTCTGAGAAAAGGGGTTTTTTCTGCAGAGAAGTAATTGAAACACCAGGAGATCCACTGGAGCTGGATGTTTCAAATGCCTCTCATTAACTATATTTACCTCATAGATCTGATACTCAACACAACAGGTCTATGGCTTAATTTTTCTGGCTCCCTCCTCCCTATATGTAGGGGATGAATTTTTTACGTTTTCAAAGTGATGATTCTTTGCAAATTCCTGTGGGATAGGAGAAGTATAATTAATCTATTTTATGTACAGGCAATGTGCCAGATGAGCTAAGAGCATATTCAGGACAAGACCATATGACTCCAGCCCTTTCTTCTATATCTAATATTAATTTTGCCTGCTGTTTGGCATATCATAATAAATTTCTTAGTGAAAGACCCACACTAACACATATTTTATCCCATGTGTATGGGCAGGAACTTAAATCTGAAAAATTCATACTCCACCTTTCCCATGGAATAACTTGTTTGCACATCTATACCTGTTTTCCATTTTATATTGAACTAAGTATTTTGCCACAGTGCCATGAAATTCTTGTTACAAAGTGTAGATTTTTGTCTTTTTGCTTCATCTAGATGTCAGGGATTTGGTTTCTCTCTATTATACTTAAGCTTAGCTGCATTTGGTTTCCACACATTTATTAATTTCCTGAAAGGGGTAAAATCAGAGTTCATATTCTCTTGTGTTCATTAAAGAGGGAGCTAGGAAGAAACATGAAACCTGGCTTAACAAGTAGCCCTCAGCCAGCTGAAAATTCAGATACTGTGCACAATAGCGATCCAGTGTTCAAGCATGAACAGAAAATCTTCCGGAGGAGTTGTTACTGGGTACAGAAGAGGGTTAAAATGATCAAATGATTCTCATGAGGCCTTGTTTGGCTGGACCTTTCCATTTTGCCTTCTGGCTTTCTCTTCTTGTGTTTAACTTTGCAGCTGTCTGCATAATCTTTGTAGAGTATTATTCTACATATAAAACTTCCAGGATTAATGAAATAGTTTGTAGTAGAGCACAGTGTTACATTAGGCTAAGTGACAGTCTGCATAATCAAACATGATAAACTCATGACTGATTTTCGAAGAAGGTAGAAACTCTGCAGGTGGCAGTTTTGGACACAAATTGTGCTACCCAGGTTGCATACTGACTCATAAAATTCTGTATAATTATCTGCAATACAAACACTTGAAAATAAATCGAGCTATCTGTACTACATAAAGAAAAATAGTCGTCCAGCTATGCTGAGGCTAGAGGCCTAGATGTAGGAGTAATTGTCTTTATAGATATACTGGCTGGTTTTATTGATTTATTGCATTTTACAGAGCTAATATTACATAAACAGAAAATTATATATTAGTTTGTCATTTAATGATAAAATATATGCAGTCATGGTGGAAATTTACTCTGAAATTCTTACGTAAAAAGCCTGCGGAGTAGTAAAATACAATATAAGGTAAATGTTTTTCTGATTTGACTTGTAGACCATTCAAAGAAAGTTTGTATCTATAACAAATGATTCAGTCAGCTTTCTTGGCGAAAGTCTACAGCGCATTGGAACAAAATTTAAAAGCTCTCTGGAAGTGATGATGTTATGTTCAGAATGTCCAACGGTCTTTGTGGACGCAGAAACGGTAAGAATCTCAAACTTGCATGTTGGAATATCTGTCTGCTTAAACATTTCATGTAACATACAAAATGATGTTACATGTAAAAAAACCCAAGCTCTTTGAAATCAGAAGGGGATTATAATCTTAAGTGGCTGCTATGTATCATAAACACTGGAAACCACAAGTGAGAAATGCATTTTCTCAAAAAACAGGCTCCAGCTATAACAGTGAACAGTAAAGAGACTTACTGATAGTAGGTATCACCTAAATTCCCTTACTACTCTTTACCTTCCCTGCTTGTTCATATTTATTCTATGTTCTCTGCACTGATGAGAAAAAGGAAGACTACTTAATCTAGCAGCAACTTTGCCTTTTTATATTATTTTATGTATATATTCAGTAATGCATGAGAAGAACATTCTTGCTACAAAGACGCAACAAGAAGACTTTGAATTGTTTGTTGTCATGCAAGTTAAAATGCTGGTTATAATAAATATTAATGCAAGAAGTCAGCTCAGTGTTCAGCAGCAGTATAAAAAAAACCCTGGACTAGAATTATTAAGAAAGGAGACAGCAAAACAGGAAACATCACTGAGTTAATGTACATATTCCCAGTATACCTACATGCTGAATTTTGGGGGCAATTTTGGTCCCCTGCTCTCAGAGGAAATGGAGTAGCACTGGAAAACATGAAATAAACATCACAGTGATTATGAAATATGTACAGTGGCTTCCATGTAAGAGATGAGTATGTTGGCTACAATTTTTAGCCCTTTAGATGAGAAATCTGTCCATGGATGTCTTGTCATGAATAAGTGATAGAAATTATTTCTTAATTGATGGTAAGGGTGATCAAATTAAGCTAGCAGTGACTTAAAAAATACACAGAACTAAGATCCTTCATGTGATACATAATCAAACAGTGGAACGCTGTCACTTTTTATGGTGTCTGTACATGTTTTCAAAAAGCCACTAAAGAAATTCATGGAAGAAAGAGCCCTGGACAGATCATTTGAATATGACAGAGGCTTGAATTGAATTGACAGAGGCTAAGAAAGCACTCAGGGGTGGGTGGATCACTACACGTTTGCCCTTCTTTAAACAATTGCCACTAGACATTGTCAGCTGCAGTGCTGAGGTGGATGGATCTTTGCCCTTGACACCCAGTGTGGGACACTTCTAACTTGTTTTTTCCCTTGATACTAAAGGCCAACTCTGTTCTTAAGCTCTCACTTAAAAATATGAGGACTAAAAAAGCATGATATAGATAGTGCGTTTCAGTGGAACCACCTGTAATGTTTATTGGTTTTACTTACGCCACTTTAAAAGCAGTAGAAATTTACCAAATAAATAAATTTCTTTGGAATAAGCCACAAGAAGAGTTACACTAGTACCTAACTAGACCACTATGTGTATTTTAAAATAGAAAAGCAAATATATACAAACACATATATAAAAGGGAATAATAAATACAGCACACAAATATTTCGTGTGTGTACATGCACATACACACGTTAGTGTTGTTACATTGACAAATACTGTATAAATAAATCTTGCCTCTCCAAATAATTTAAGTGAAATTAACCTGCTTGTCAGATTGCTTCTCACTGATAAAGTACAGAGCTCTTAATTTGTGCAAGGACCGACCAGTGTGAAGGAGGAAGCATCATGTTAGAGATGTTTATTGCAGCAAGTGTAAGGAGAAGGACTAATAAGAAAAACCCAAGAGAAAATAAAACTACAGGGAGAAACGGTGTGGAAGAAAGCTAAAGTAGCAGTCCATGAGGGAAAAAGAGATTCTGAAACCATGTTAAGAGGCAGTCATTAATAATAGAAAATTCTTCAAATATCCAGTGGTTCCTGCTTTGACAAAGTCCTGCTTCTTACAGACTGCAGAAGCCTTTGTTGGTGGTATAGTTTATATATTGAGAAGGGCACGTAACCCTCAGTGGATTCTCCTGCAGAGGCAATCCAGCAGCACTACCTTTCCTTCCTTCTGCAGGCTGTTCTACATACACTACACACTACAGTGGTGTGTGTATCAAACAATAGTCTTCATGGTAAAAGGACTAAAAATCGCTTTGAAATCTCTCTTTCACATGTTAACTACGTACTACTCTCCTTATTTTGGAATCAAAACTGTTGCTCACTGATTTAAATGGTACAGCCACATGTGTTAATTCACTTACTCAAAGGTGTCACAAATGACATGTGCCCAGCTAATTCTAATTCGTTTGTTTTCCCAAATGTGAATTTGGGATTTTGTGTTATATAATTTAGATATTGGACTGTATGGATTATAGTCAGATGTTATGTGACTACAGAGGTGATTGTTTATATCTTCCAGCTACTGTCTTGTGGCCTGCTAGAAACATTGAAGTTCAGTGTTCTAGAGCTCCAAGAACACTTGGATACCTATAATGTCAAAAGAGAGGCAGCAGAACAGGTGAGTGTCTTACATTTCAAAGCAAAAATATTAGAACCTACTCATCAAGAAAATGTTGCAGGTCCTTATCTCTCATCACAGGTATCTAAAAGTAAACTGTGGGAAAACACTTCAGAAATAAAATCCTGTTTCCTTTTCTTACTACTATTCTGTGTGTATAATCTAAACCTGAGAGTTTTTTTCTTATGTGTAATTCATTTTTGTTGCACATATTTCTGAAATTGACTTTGAATGTATAACATTGCACAAAATCCACTAACAGTGGGAAAAGCACATTTCTCATTTAAAAGTCCTTTTTTAAAAATGTTCAAGTATTTTTAACATTAATAGCAGTAAATAATTGTGCTTTTTTCTTTACAAACGTTCTGGTTTATTTTATTTGACTAGAGATTCACCTCCAGATTAAGATATTTACAGATAATTATCTATATGGCAATTAAGTGCATTAACACCCGTTGTATTCAAGGATCAGGTCAATACAATAAAAGGAATCATGAAAGCAACGCTTTTATCCTAACATAAACATTTACTTGATTAGCTGAATAACTCTTTAGACTTCTTTTTGGTGACTGTATCTCCACCAACAGTAATGGGGGCTTGTACAGCTGTCACACATAAATTTAGGGCTCATCTTACAGCTGGATCTCACTGAGGCTGATGTCTGTGGGTTGTTTAGAATAATGCAGTTTAGTTTTCAAGGTATATGTTAGTGCTTATATCCTTTTTCCAAAGCAATGCAGTTTAAAAGTTGGAAATTTCTGTGGCAAGGGTCTGTGTATTTGGTTTTGTGAAGCTGTGCGTGAAGTTCAGAAAGTAAGATACTAACTTCAGAAAACTGAAACAGGTAAGATTTGTATTTCAAGAGCCAAAAGAAAAATTTGATCTACAATCAGTTTTACCAATAGAGGGAGAGAGAGAATATATGGGGCTTTTGTTGTAGAGAGAGTATGATTCCTAGGAAAATTGAACGTGCTGAATTTTACTGATCTCAGCAGCCTGTGAGACCATGAAAATGGCTGTATAGGCAAGTTTGAGTGATGCAAAACAGAGCCAGAATTCCAGCCATGATGCCTTGGCAAAGCTGTATTTTGCAGCAGAAGTGGCTCCATGTTTCTTGATCATGGTGAGTTTATTAGGAATTATGGTCTCTGCCTTGCAAAGATTGCCGGCAGCTCATCTATTGAATAGACTAGGGATGCACTTTTTTATGGAAAGGACCTCAAAAGAAATGCATTTTTCTCAAAACCAATGCTAAAGTATGCCACACAACACTATTAATGTAGATAAACAGTTTGTAGGATCCAGGCCAGCATTTCTGCTAAAGAGTTGCTGCATTTTTTTGCCTTGCTCTGTGGTAATAAGTTATTTGATCTAATATAATGAGCTACATTTTGCATTGTAGGCTTAATCAGAAACAAAGTGCTCATCTAATGACTAAGATTATTTTACTCAATGTAATATTTAATGTCTGGCAATCTCCAATGCATAATGCTGTCAGCACTCCTATGAGAGCATAATGTATTTCATTCCTAATTTTAGAGAGCAGCACTGAGGCACAGAGGGTGTAACTGATTTGCTCCACAGTCAGACAGGAAGATTTGATACAGGGTAAAAAAGGACTCGTGTGTGTGTAATTAGAATGATGACTATCCAAACATGGAGGAATTTTACATCAACTCCTCATTTAGCCTAGCTTATCACAGCAATAACCAATGGTATTGTTTTGTTGATTTATCAAAGTATACTAAGTTAAAATTATATCCCTTTCAGATGGCCACAAATTCACTAAATGTATTTTTAGCCAATTTTGCACTGCCACATTCCATATTTATGTAAATCCATGCTGGACATCAAAAACTCCTTTGTATTTTATTTTACCAGGTAAATAAATACTGGTATCAGTTTGATAGCCTCTGTCATTATATCATAGTGAAAGAGTGTTGTTTATTCCTGTCAAAAGGGAGTTCAGTAACATGTTTCTGTGGTCAGCCTGTCTTCTTCCACAGATTTGTGAGTGACTGGAGCAGGAAGAAGGTTCACAGGGTTAAAGGAATTGTTCTGAAACAACTTGAGAGCATTTTGTCAGGATTTTATTTTTATTCAAACATTTATAAATAAAAGGTACTGGGAAGGAAGAAACTTTCAGCTTGGATCAGTCATCTCTGACTCTTGATAGTACATCATTTAGACAATTTAGTGCATTATTTAAGTGGTTATTGAGCATGTAATTTAGAAGCAGTGACTAATTATCTCAGATAATTTACTTTCCTAAAACTTCTTTAGAAGTACTTCTTTAGCTGTTGGTCATCTTTTTCTTTAATGTATTATATATTAAATGTAAACTAAGAATCTTCCAAAGCTACTTCTTAGAGATGTTCTGTTGTTTCTTACTCTGTTCTCTTAAACAGAGTACAGGGAATGATTGAGCAAGACTTCCTCAAGTAAAATATGAATTTCTGTTGTTGCATACAGTTGTGCTATGTATCCTATTAAATCTGAAAGTATTAAGGCAAACTGTTTAATGAACTTAATGCAGATCCTTGCTTTTTTCACAGAAACATGAATAAAAATTATCAAATTAAGTGGTTGGGCTATTGTATAATAAAGTAAATAAAAATTAAAAGATAAATAAATGTAATTTGCATGTTAATCTGGTGTCCTCTAGAATCAACCACTGGGAAAATCTGTATGTTAACTTCTTTAATGAAAAATTGTTGTTTAAACTTTATCCTAGTAGATGTTTGTCACTCTCAGTGCTGTGTGGTGTACAGGCATTCACATGAATCAGACTGAAAAAGTAAGAGGCTCAGGCTGCAGTTGCTTGAAAATCTTACCTATTTACCAAGATAAAACAGAAAAGTACCCATAGTACAGGGTGTTTAACATGTCTGTTTAGGGTTTCATCTGGCAAACCAACCTGTGCTATGACCAAGACCAACCCCAGACTTCCCTGTGTTACACTTTCATCAACACTTTTTAGGAGATACATGGAGAAAACATGAATTGATACAAAGCAAACACATAAAGGAGGTTATTCCGTCACACAATCTACTAGTCTTCCCAAAGAAGAAATTAGATCCTTCTACCATGCTGAACATCTATTCTGTAAAAATTCTAGGCAAATTAATATTGTCACCTTTTTTGAGCCATTATTCTATTTTCTTGCAAGGGGACTGCTTGTGCATATTAGGGACAAAGATACTGAATCAGATAAATGTAATGGAAAATACAAGTTTATACATACAGCATTCTAGGCACACCCTTTATTCAGACTGGTTCTGAGATTTAAAGATCTTAAAAGAGTGGTGTGTGAAAATAAATATTAGCTTCCCAATTGCTGATGCTGTGGTGCAGTGCAGACCTAGTCCATCGTTCCCAATGGATGCTGTCTGATAAAAAGAAAAATGAGATTTGCTGTGGATGTTGGTATCCATGTCACTAATTGAAACTGACACTGTGATGTTCAGAGAATTCCATTTCTCCTCTTCATGAGCACACAGGCCTAGTTAATTCACTAAGTAACCTTTATTAAATTGAGCAGATGGGAAATCACATTTTTCTTTTTCTTGCATCAGACAAAGGTTAGAGAAAGGTCACCAAGATTTCCTCTGAGATTCAAGATACCAAACACACAGTATGCTAAATTATTCTTCCTTGGATGTATAGAGCCAATTCTTCATTTCAGAAGATATCCTGCACTTTGTCTCAACATGATGCATTCCCATTTCAGTAATATCCATGCTTGCAGTTGTTTGCAGCATACAGAAAAATATGCTGGGTGCTGTGTCAATAAGGTGATCAGGCTGTATTGTCCAACAAGAACATTCTTTATCCTGTAAATGCTTTATAGTAACAGTGATACTCATGTGAATGCCAGTACACATGGAGGTTATTTTTTGAGGAATATGCATGGTTGGTTAAAGGTATAAAAGAGATTGCCCACTGAAATTAATGCACGTGTTTGTTATAGGAGCTGGGGTTAAATACAGCTCTGGGTGAAATCTGCAGGTTTGCATTGTGTAATGCAAGAATACTTCATCTCCTTGGCTTGTATGAAATGGAGGTGATGCTAAACTCCCACTGGAGAATTTGGGTTTTTTCATTCCATCCTGTAAACCTGCACTTACATCTACTTACACAAGAGAGCTCTTTTTCCTTCTTTTTCTAAAGTAGTCCCAAGAAATTTAACAGGCTTACTCTCTAATGTGAATTAGTGCATATTTTAAAGGCTGATAAATCATGTGGGTGTAAACCTTGTGCAGAAAGTAAAGAGAGGGATGTTTCTACTCCCACCCTCTGACACATTTTCCTGTAACAGCATCCAAATTCAATCATGGGTTACTCTTTATGCTGAAGTGTACTATCTCCATCTTGGGTAATGAAGGCTGCAGGAAAATTAGAACAGAAGGGACACAATAAAAGCTACACAGTGATAGATCAGAGTGGATATCATCACTGCAAACAACATTGGTAAACAACTGATTTCATATCACAGTTTCTTACGTTGTCCGAGAACGTACAAGACAGAATGTCTTACGCAGTTTTAGCAGTCTTCATTTTGCTCTGTTTCAGAACATGTTTAATCTTGTTTGTATTTATTTTGCAGTGGCTAGAAGACTGCAAAAGAACATTTGGTACTGATGATGGTATTCATGGGACTAACACAGATGCCCAGGTAGGTGTATGTCATTTGTGAGTCTCAGGATATGATAATAAAAAAGATCTTTATTGCACAAAAATTCCAATATTTGTAGAGAGATTAAAACTTTATGAAAAGCTTTTCATTTCAGTTATCATCCTATCTTTTGGAAACTCAGAGTCTCATGAAGTGGTAATAAAAATGGGTCTTCTTAATAAAAGCTGGCAATCTGTCTTGGGTTCTAGACTTAATAACACTGAGTAGATAAGCAGACTAGATAGCATCTGTGTACCAGCAGGTCTGCTTTTCTGCTGCTGTTTCTCGAAAGAAAAAATATTAACATTCTGGTTATGTGCTCAGATACATTGTCTACTCAAAAAGTTCTACTGAATTTAATATACAGAAGACCTTTCTGGAGCCATTATGTGAGAAGGAACAAGGAGTAAAGTAGCAGTGTAGCAAAAAGCTCATTAAACACTTCTGTCAAAATATTATCTAACAATAGGTTAAGCAATCCATTAATATTAGTTGAATATTTTGTATATATTTGCATGGCAGTCATCCACGCTTGATATTACTAATTGCTGTAATAACTGACAGTTTTCCCCCAGGTGGACTAGGACTGGAGGGGGAGGTTTAATACAGAATAGCTGCATAATATTGACACAGTAAAAAAAGCAAATCCAAAAGGCAGTGTTAGTAGGTATAAGGAATCTGCCACCTGAAGTACTGTGGTAAGGACAATGAAAGATGTAAGAAAGTAGAACTGCAGGTAGCATATGATCTTACCTTTTCACAATGACAGTTTGACAAAAATCCCAAATCCAAGGTGAGAAAGGAGGAATTTTATTTCTTTTATTCAATTGAACTGTTCATTGATGAGCTTGGTCATGTTTCTGCTGCTGAGGATATAGTCTTCAGCAACAGAAGTGTCTGGTGTATCTTTGGATTATTTCTTCTTTTATACAGTTCACTTTGGCTGTTTTTCATATATATATATGTATATATATATATATAAACAATTAATTAATATATTAAATAGTAATGTTTGGGTTTTTTTAATTCAATCACAAAATATTCCTGAATTTAGAGAGTAGTGAAATGTGGTAATATACTCTTAATACTGCATTGAAGTTGCACATTAAAAAAAAAAATTACATGGATAACCTTAGGTAATACAAAACCAGCAAAATTATTTGCTACTATTTGCAAGGACTTTTGTCTTGCCTATGAACACATATTTTAGTGTATTTTACACTAAGTATACATCTTCATATACTGACTGGTACAGAAATAGATAACAACATTTACTCTTAAAATACAGTAAATGCTGTATATATTAATAAAAAAACAGCATTTATTTCAGTCCATATTTATAATTTCGATTACATACATCAAGAAACTGCTCTAACATTTATTTGTTAGAACAGAACCATTCTTGCCATGAAGGTAAATGTTACTGTTCCTACTGTATAGCTGGAGAAACTAAGAAATGGAAGACAAGCAATATGCAAGCTTTCAGATTGCTTGCACAGAGAGAATCCATGAATCCCAGTAAGGCAGTTCGGCCTATTCTTCTGTTTCTGCAGGGTTTGAAGACAGCTTCTGAAAAGGAGTTTGTGACCAATCACACTGATTATTATTTGTGGGGACCTATTTTGATTTTGGTTTTTAATCCTAGCCTGTGAGGGAGGCATGCTGGTAATTCTTCAAAAGTCCTTGTAAATGGAGTGCAGGGCTAACAAGTCTAAGCAGTTAACTAGTTAATGCAAAAAATGTGTGTTGTCTTGCTCAGGAAAACAGATATTTTTCATTCACTAACACAAATAAGATTTTCTTACTAATTTTTAGCACTGTAGCCCATACAGCTAAGGAATAGCGAGATTAATTCTGTTCTGGCTTGTGCGTTGCCAGCAGACTTGGAAGTAAATCTAATTATTCGGTTCTTGCTGTTAGTACACTCAAGCCTCAAAGAATGCATCTGGACTCCTGGTTTGACTGTTTCTACAGGACAGGCAGGTAGAAAAATCAGATTATTTCTCAAAGAAGCACATATGTGAAAGGCACTGAAGCAGTACAAAGCCATTTTTAAAGGAAAACATCTCTTGGATTTTTAAAAATTAGCTATCAAGGTGTGATTTGGGGGAAAGAGATTAATTATGGCTTTCAGTAATAATGAGACTTGGCTTTAAGAACACTGGAACTTAATGACTAAAATAATTAAATAGTCAACCCTGTCATTTCTCAAAACCTGATTCTCTGGGCTTCATTAAAGTGAGTCATTGAATTTATGTTAACTTCTGCAGTTCAAGATCTTAAGTATTCAGTGTTCTGTGCATCAGAAGTTTTCATGTATATAATAATTGTGCTATGTCTGTAATAGCACAGAGTGCAGAACAAAAACATGCAATGTAACAAAAACATGCAATATTTATAACGTGTTAAGCACATAGTATGTAACTTATCATAACATCATGTACAACTATGTGCTTAGTAAAGCTCAACTGCTTCTGTCTGTTGGGAGTCAGACATCCACTGCATCTTCATATGTTTTGCTCTCAGGCATATGGTGTGATTCCAGTGGAGATGGTCCTGTGCAGGGCCAGGAGTTGGACTTTAGTGATCCTCGTGGGTCCCTTCCAACTCAGGGTGTTCTATAATTCTGTGATTTGGTTTGCTATGACGACTGTACGTGCTTAAATGCCATCACTACACTTTGTGCTGTTCAAAGCACAGGAATGGGGAAGTTCACGTCCCTCGTCTGACAAATAGATTTCCTGACTATTTCTCTCCCTATCCGTCTTTCCCAAACACTTTTTCTGAAATGGCTTGTAAAAACCAAGTGTAATTACATTACATAAGTCTCTCACAGGTGTTGAGAACTGAGTTTAGCAAACCCAACAATTTCTAAACTGATTCAGAATCCAAATTAACCTTACATCTCCAATTTTAAAAGGCATTGTTTTTGCTTAAACTATTGTGATACAAAACAAGTAAGAAGTGTTGTACAGATGTTCAGATCAAAGTGTCCTTGATTTTGATTACCTTAAATTTGTGCACCTTTCAGAGTACACATATATAAAGACCAGACAGGGCTGTAAGAGTGTTACTCGTGCTGTGGGACAACAAAGCCAATGCTACCTATCTTTAGTTATAGCAGCAAGTAATTTCATGTCAAATTCAGCCTGTTAACTTTTTGCATTCACAGTATATATGGAGCATGTTACTTGTATTTCTTTCTTCATTTTACCTGGGACATCTTCTACCTAATTAAAATTATTTCCTACACTAATTCTTGCTCTTTTTTCTTTCTTTGTATTGTTGTGACCTGCTCATCTTCTTGCTTAGCAAATGGAAATTCTAGCAGTAAGTGACAGTTCTTGATTTATCAAATACTTAACCATGCCAGTCACCAAACTGGTCTCCATCTTGTCTTATCCATTTGTGAAATAATGATGTCTTGTCCCAGACTATTACAGAAATGCTGTGTGCTTCAATTTTGCATCATCTAACCCATTAGACTGTTGGTCCTTTGTAGATAATAGGATCCTGTAGTTAGTAGAATGTTTTAAAGATTATTCCATTAGCTTTAGCTTTTATGTCTGTATGTGAAGCAGTATGAGCACTGCCTGCACTTTTGACTAGTGTTTTAGAGGCATAAAAATGGAAGCAAGACAGTATATAAGTTAATACTGCTATTTCATTTCCTTAAGAATATATCTTGTGTTATTTTCTAAAGCAGAGTAAGGCCTACCTTTTATAAAGAAAACAATATTCTTGCCTCCAGCAATGGAATTATTCTCCTCCTACTCTGTCAGGCAGTGTAAGCTAAGGGCCAGGTTATAGTTATATACTGTGCTTACAATATAAATATTAATGGTTATGAAAGATCCTATACTCATGGACCCCAGCTGCTTCTTTTGGATATTAGATCTTGAATCTAAAACAGTAAAATACCAGTCAAAGTAAGCAATCTATGAAATTTCTGTCTTAAGACATGAAATCTTGAAATGTTCTGGACATTTCAAAATGCCTTTTGAATCACTTGGTGTCCCACTCCAGCCCCCTTCTTAGAAATGTAACTTACTAAAAAGTGAACTTTTTATCTCTGTGAGAGGTTACTTCTAAGTTTAGAACTGAATGAAGCTTTCACTTGCTTTTCATTAGTTTTCTGTATGTTAGCTTCTAAATACTTCTGGCATTTTCTTTAGTAACCAAATTAACTACTTTTAATTTTGCACACTCTGTACTGAAGAAGTTGTGATTTATTGTCTGTTGTACAGCATAGTAGGAGGTTTGCACTTCTGAATATAATAGTGTTGTTTACATTTCTAGGAGCTGGAGTTATGTCGGAGGCTATACAAGTTGCATTTCCAGTTGCTGCTTCTGTTCCAAGCCTATTGCAAACTCATCAGTCAAGTAAAAACAATCAAAAAAGAAGCAGAGGTAATGAAAACCATGCCATTCACTTAGTAACTGTTGACATTTTAAATGCAGACAATTTAAAATACATTTTGATAGCATTTTCATCAGTGGGATATCTTTTTAGAAACTGGAGGAGGGTTCCAGCTGTTTTATAGCCAATTAATAAAAGACTTAAATAGAGCTTACAAGAATTTTCTGCGATGTTCAATTATCTCTGTTGATTTTTGTCCAGCTTGAAAGCTCTTTAAAAGACAGGAATGCAGGGAGTCCAGTGATTAGGATTTTAAATATTTCAGTAGCACTCCTGGTGTATTCTAATCAAGCTACAATCAGGGCACATCAACTCCACTCAACAGAGCTCTGTGATGAAGCCTCTTCCCATTGCCCTAGTGTTTCCTATAGCAAACACCATAACTTGCTACCAACTGATTCATTTAACTGTGTCACTTCAGCTGCCATTCAATTACTCTGCAACCTTAGTCTCCATCCTAAACAGAGTTAGCAGTGTGTTCTAGACATCTTATGCCTGACTTTTAGTTGCAGTAACTTCAGAAGTAAAAGGTGTCTTTCAGCTGTGCACAGGGTACATATGTTAATTGGGTTGTATGCATTATGCTATTAATAATGTCTTCTGAAAGTTCTCCCCTGGATCTGGAATGCAATAAACAGGGGTAGCATAAAAAAAAATACTTGGTCTTGCTTGATGTAGCAGGAATGAACATGGAAAACCTTTGAAAGTGAACATCCTTGGTTTATTAATAGCTTCAGAAAAAACCCCTGCACATTCCTCACTTGTATTTCCAGATTTTTGTAGAGGCTGTAAATAAGCCTGTTTGAAGAATGTTGTGGAAGGTTGGCATCACATTAGTCCCACTTCTTCCCTAAGTTAGTCACATGCAGAATCATGTTCTGTGAGATGACCTTGTGTTTTATTCATGCATTGCAGCTAAAGCCAAAGATACTAGTATATACACTGGCTGGACTTCAGTTACCGTGCTGGGTAACCAGTCTTCCAGATTTTTTCCTTTGTATTTAAGATGTCCTCATAATGGCACCATTGCTGCCATACTTTCCTGAAATGTTTAATTCTTCTTGTCAGTTTGTTATTAAGTAATGCAGGGAGAAATTTTTTTAAAAATAAATTTTAAAAGAACTAAGATGGAAACTTCTTGGGGAAGCCCAAATACTTGACATGCACACTTGGGCCATTAAATTAACTGTATACTTAAGCAACTGCAGAAAATATTTGGGTGTTCTTTTTCTATTTCTCATTTATTACTGCATAGAGGAAGAAAAATAAAAATCTTAATCTGAAAATTAATTTGGCTGAAAATACCTTTAAACTAGAAAAGATAACTTATACTTGTTTTAGGTTATAAACATGTCTGAAGAACTTGCTCTTTTGGAGAGCTGCCTGAAAGAGGCTGAGGCGGTGTCTGACAGTGGTATCGAAGAAATCGAAATTGCAGAGGCTTCCCAAGCAAACACAGAAACAGCTATTCACTCTCTCATTGAATCCCTGAGAAACAAAGAGTTTGTGTCAGCTGTGGCACAGGTCAAGGCTTTCAGGTAAGCTTTTAAGAATTGCTTCCAGACCTTGAGTTTGTTAATAGACATTTTAAAATTAAAAATAGCAATAGCCACTATTTGGTTTCTTTCAGCTCTCACTGGATGTTCTTGTTGAAAAGGATAAACACTGTTGCTTCATTACAGTTTTTAAAAATAATTAAAAAAAAAAAACAACCAAAAAGCAATTCTAGTAGTACTTTGGAATTTATTTACACTTAGTAAATTCTTTGGAATTTATCTCTGAGAAATAATACTGTTAATTACTGGGACTCTATGGAGGAAATATTTCTCTAGCATTTTCCTATGTCTTCTGTTCAAATGTCTGTTTAAAGAGTATTTAAACATGTAATTTTTTTAATGTTTAAATCCAAACTGTGTGTTTACAGATCCATTTGGCCCCATGACATCTTTGGCAGTTCTGAAGATGACCCAGTTCAAACATTGCTGCACATCTATTTCCGTCATCAGACACTTGGCCAGACTGGCAGCTTTGCAGTAGTAGGCTCCAACCAAGATATGTCTGAGGCCAGCTCAAAGCTGATGGAACTTAATCTAGAAATTCGAGAGTCTCTCCGCATGGTGCAATCCTGTCAGCTTCTAGGGAAGATCAAAACAGGAATAAACCTTGTGACCACTGGATTCTGAACAGCTGTCATTTAGAAAAGAACTGATGATGAAGATACTTCAGACTATTATTGAGCACCTTTCACAAAAAAACATAAAAACAAACCTCCAGCAATCCTGACAACCAACACACTTTTAGCACAGCAAGAAACTGTTTCATCAGAAGTAAAACTTTGAAAATTGAAGTGAACATCCTACTTGACTGCTCTTTCTACACAGCAGCCTGTGTGGCAGTAGTATTTTTTTATTAAATTTATGTATAAAAACTACACGAAAGGAAAAGGGCTTAAATGTAATGCATACATATGCATTATTTTCTGTTGTAACAGAACTATAAATGATGTTTGCAGTAACAGCCTCTACAGGTTGAATCAATATCGCAGGTGGGATGAGGCTAAAATCAAGGCTGGATTATTTTGGCTGAAGACCTGCAAGGCTTCCTGGCTTTCCAGCAGTAGTAGATAAAATCATCAACTAACACCTAATGAGACACTTTGCAACGTCATGAAGAATGTGCAGTCAAACATGAGTAGAATGACATATGACTGCAAAAACCATTGACTTCTCAGTGTTTTATTTGCTTTTGTTGTCTGTAATAAGGAAATGATGTGTGTGAGTTAGAATGTATGGCTATGTGACAGTTGTTTTTTGAAGGTATGGATGATTGTTAAATAAGGTCTCAGAGCATGCTTAAAAGAGCTGCAAGATATTTTTGAAGAAATTTTATTTTATTAGATCTAATCCTCATAGTGTGTAAATGTTAGGACATTTAATAATATTTTAAACTGGGATTTCCCAGTGTTTCTAAAAGAAATAATATATCTGTTAACTTTATTGGAATGCTGCTCAGTTCTCTGACCAGTGCTTATGTTACAAATATTGATAACAACTAACCAAAAAGTAGCTGCCTGCAGAGACTTTAAAATGTATATTAAAGATATATGCTGCCCATCAGCAATTCTCTTTAGAAGTTAACTTATTTTATTCTGTATATATTCTAGAAACTGTATAGTGCAAAACCAGTATTTTTCTTGTAAATCTGTGCAATGCACTGTTAAAACAGTAGGTGTATAAAGCTATGAGGGGAAGGGGGGGTTCCCTCTTGGTAGTCACACGCAGTACTTGCAGTCTGAGTAGCCTGCAGGGTTTGAATGCACATACATGCATCTTCATGACTCAACTGAAGCCTAAGGAAATGGGACTATATAGAAAAAAAAAAAAAAAACAAACAAAAAAACCCCTGACTACCAAAACATGCAAACAGGCAATATACTCATAGTTCAGTGTCAAAGTCTGTAGCATAAAACAAACTGGATTCTGTTGAAACCAATAGCATTTTCTAGAAAAAAAAAAAAAAAAGAAAAAAGAAAAGAATGTAGTCCCACAACTCCTGTGATTTGAAAGGAACACCCAGTATTTTTATATACATCTCTTACCCACTGTGATTTTTTTTAATGGGCTCTAATTCCAGAGTTTAGAATGTAGAATTGAAATTCTTAGCTCTGCCTTTTTGGGGGAATTAGGCCCCACTAGAAATGTAATTATGCTGAAATGCATTAATTGAAGGCACTGTGCACACTGTTGGACTGCTGACAGTAGTTATGTTATCCTAACAAGTTCTGTAACTGGTCAAGGCACATCCATATTCACTGTATTTTTTTTCCCTGTCCCTGATAAAATTGAATTATTTTGATGGTTTTGTGGTACTGTAGATGGTGTTCTTAATTATTTAACTAGTATTTACGGGGGATAAGTAGTTTTATTTAGGGGCGCATTACACTTTTATTTACATCATCTTTTACCAGCTTTTTTTGTAAAAATAAAAGACATTGTATCTGTCATTTTGTGTATTTTTACAAGCTAGAGTTTAAATACTTTAGCTGAACCAACTAAACACTGACAACAGAGGCCTGGGTGCCCTGAAGTCATGTTTTTTATATCCTGTCATTGCAAGAGCATTTTCCTCAGCACGTTCTGAAGCTGTTAATGGATTTCTCATGCAACTCAAACCCGAATTTATGTATGTAATTCCTTATGTTATACATCTTCCTCCATTTCTAATGGCTAGTGTAACCTGCTCTATGGAGCAGAATGATGTTAGCTGACTGTCTTTTGATACTGCTTTAACTTCATGAAGCTTTTCAAAAATTACTTCTCAACTACTGCATGAGCTGTCACCCTGCATTACCTGGTACCAGGTCTGTGCCAAATCTGAAGCTATGGTAAAGCTGTCTAGAAACAAGGAAAACATCAGACAACTCCTGTAAGAGGCAGCAAATACAGCACTGACTGAGCTAACATGTGCAAAAGAATCTCTTCATGGAAGAGCTGTACAGGGCAAGTTCAGGATAGCTTTGAAGAACGCGCAGTGTGAAGGCTGTTCCCTTCCACTTTGCATAATCACATAGGTCAGGAGTTGCTTTCCTTCTTCCTGCTGAGTCTAGGAACCAGTGCCCACAATCCACAGCATGTGTGGTCATGCACATGACACAGCAGTAAAGCTGAAAAAGAACTACAAAGTACAGAATTGTACTTTGGCATCAAGCAGTGAAAGCATTGAACATATTTAAGAGGGATGACACATATACCTACGCTGGAACTGAAGAATGCTACAGGATGAAGGAAAGCTTGTTTAATACAGCTGCCCCCTGCACTCCACTCCAAGACACAGAGCCTTGCATTAGCTGATGAAAGGGGTGGGTGGCTCTTTGCTGCTATCACTTGGAGCCTTTGTCAGCTGCTTGCTTATACCAGTTGCTGCTGAAGCACAACACCCAGTTCAAATCAGCTGGGTCTGTTCTACATCTTATCAAGCAGAAGCAACTGCTGCTTTGACGGTAGTTAGTGGGGATGACAACCCTTAAGTTGTACTAAATTTCACTTTGGGCTTGTACTGCTAGTAATTACGTAAGAGTCACCATATTCACAGCAAGTAATTCTCAAAGCAATGCTGTGTGAGGATACCTGCATAAATAGGAAGCACTCAACTGCTCACAGTGCCATGACTTCTTGCTGACATGGCACAGAGCTTCAGTTCTCTGACTCATTCCCAAGGTGCACAGACTCATCACAGCCAGTTTCTCACTGCATCCATCAGGAACAGACTACAGCCATTAGAACAGCGAAGGCAAACAGAGAAACACTGAAGAACATCCTTAGAGGGGAACATGCTCTGAAATAAAGACTTCTCAGATCACAGCTGCAACTGTAAACTGAGGCACTGTGGCCAGGTGGCTGCAGAGAGGGCCCCAACTGCATTGCTCAAGCTGGAGGCTTGCCACTGCTCATCACAGAGTAACTGGAGGCACTTGCACTACAACAGAAAACTGCCCAGCTGCCAGGGGTACTTTTCAACTTGAACAGGGCAAGGATGGAACTTGCTGTCAAAGTCTGACTGAGCTGGTAAAGCAAGGGGTATTTCCTTTTACTGTGATACATGGAAAAACACTTCAGGTAGAAGCATGGGAAAAATTGTACTCTGCTCTGGAGTGGGGGTAGGTCTACTTTTTCCCAGAATGCCTCACACTGCTGTAATAATGAATGCAGCAAGAATAAAATTACTTGGCAATAAATTGATACGGAGGCATTAAGCTTACTGCAGCAGGTTCAAGGGGCATATTGAAATAAGGCAAGAATTTACAGCAAGATGAAGAATAGCATATAGAATTAACACTCACTGCCCCTCAAACCAGACATGTTGATACAAAGGATATTGTGTGCATACCCTGCCATACACTAGCTTCCACTCAGAGATGCAAGACCACCTGGCACTGAAGCTGTTGTACAGCATGGACTCAGACTGGTTCTTCATTTAGTCTTTAATAGAGTGGTCACTTGAATAAGCTGGGTACAGGTGTAGCTAAGTTTGTTATAGTCAATATAAAAGTCACTCTTTTCAAAGAGAAACTACCTCAAGAGTTTTGCAAAAGGCTTTGTGCATTATTATGCTCAATTTCAAAATTAACAGTGTCAGTAGCATTCTCAGAAAATTATTTCTTCCTCTGTTTACCCAGCTTGATAGCTGAAGGGTGGACTGGGGCAGTGGTGTAGGTTTTACTAGCTTGTGACTCTGCTCAGATGGTGATGCCATAAGTTAGTCCCAGAGTCAGCTTGTAACACTTGCTGAAGCATTGTGTTCCTATAGACACCACCACTGAGAGCACCAGTAGCCCACAGAGAGCATCATCTGCAAGTAACCAGTGTTGGTTCTGCCGTTACTACCAAACACTAGAAGTGCAATTCCTAGTTGCAAACCCAACCCCAGAAGAGTGTTAGAGTTTGATCCTTCCATGATGGCAGACATCTAAACTGTAACTAGATCAAACTCTTCAAGTGTAATTCACTAAGTGCACAGCTCTTGCACTTCATCTGCAGGTTGAAGAGGAAGCCAGGCAGATGCAGTATTGTACCTTGCTCCTCTGAGGTGTGCCTTCTTTCCATAACCTTGTGCAAGTAAGATAAGCAACACATTTACCAAGAGACTGTAAGATCTTAACATTTTGTGAGAACCATCCCTAAAGAGCTTTCTTTGGCTTTAGTCTGCAGACAAAAAAACACTGGCTTAGCTAAATGCAGACCAGCTGTACCAGCAGGAGTGATTTAGTACTTACACAACATTAATGGATAATTTTCTAGATGAAAAACAGGTGCAGGATACTTTCTACCTCTAATAGAGGTGTGCACAGTAAGTGAATACTATTACATGGTTTGTTCATGAATGATGGTCTACTGCCTACTGCAGATGTCAATTTCATGTTAACTTCAAGCATTCCATAAGTTCAACAACAGGAGCAGTAACAGAAACCCTTTCCACATGAGATTCTACAAGGTCCTGAGTCAGGTGCTTCCAAGACCATCAGTGATTCACAATACATCTCTAAACTCATCGCCCATGCAAGTTACAGAATTTACAATATGCAGCCTCTGAGCTGGGCACAAACCCATCTGATCATTTGAGTGTGCTTTGCAATACTTTTATTTTCATGCTTTCCTAGCTACATTGCACCAAGTACCTTCAACAATACCAACAAAAATCTGCTCTTCTTGCAGTTTTCTAGAAAAGCCCTAAACAAAACAAAACAAAAAAAAAAAAACCAACCCTCATCCCGTTCAGATGATGTATTTGAAACTGAATGTGCTATCGCAGGAGAGGCGTTTCCCCTTGCATCTCCCACAGAGGTCCTGGCGGTGCGGCCTCTTGGGATCCACGTGGCGCATCTTCACGGGGCAGGTGCAGCGCGTCTGCTTGCAGCTCTGGGGGAGAAGGCGGCGGTCGGCGGGGCGGCTGGGCCCGGGGACAGCCGGGCTCGGGCAGGGCGGGGGTCCCTTACCTGGCAGGTGATGTCCTCCACGCGGTACGGGTTGTAGGACTTCTGGCAGGTGCGGCAGAACTGACGGAAATAGACCTGAGGGGAAGGCCGGGGTCAGCAAAGGGGTGGCGGCGAGGGGTCCGCGCCGGGGCGACCCGAGCCGACCCTACCTTGTTGGTGCCCTGGACACACCAGACGTAAGCGCTCTCCCAGCGGATGTTGCAGGCCTTGCAGTGGTAGTAGCCGTACTTCTGCTCCAGGAACTGCCGGGGACAACGTTATTCGACGGCGCGGGCGCCTCCCGGGCCAGCCCGGCCTCTCTCCACTCCCCCCAGGCCACCACTCACCTGGAAGCGCAGGCGGGTCTTGCCCGCCGACGACTCCCGCTTCTGGGGCGAAGCCGGCGGCTCTGCCGGCTGGGCTGGCGGCTCTACCGGCTCTGCCTCGGCTGCCTCCGCCGGCTCCGCCGCCTCCTCCTGGCTCGCTCCCGTGGCCGCCGCCGGGGGGGAAGCTGAGCGCTGCCCGCGCGGCTCCGCAGGGCGCTGCCCGAGCGGCTCGGCAACACCCTCGGGGGGCTTCTCCCAGCTCGCCCGCACGGCGGCCGCCTCCGCCTCCCGCTGCTCCCGCAGCGCGGCCGGCTCCTCCTCGACGGCCGCCGCCTTGTCCTGCTGCTGCGGCCGCCGCTCCGGCTCCGGGCTCGACTCCTCCAGGAAGGCGGTGAGTCTGCGGGACGCCATGGGCGAGTAGACGGCGATGGTGCGGGGGAAGCGCACGGCGCGGGTGCTGGTGGTGGCCGGGCTGCCCAGCTCCTGCTCCTGCTCCCGCTCCGCCTCACGAGGCCGCGGCACGGCGGGGCCAGGCCGGCGGCGCAGCAGCGTGCGGGGCCCGAGTGAGCACTGCACCGAGGCGTCCTGCCGCGGGTTCACCTGGACGCCCACCTCCTTGGTGTTGGCCTTGCGGAGCCGCGGCGTCAGGTTGGGGTTGACCTGCGAGAGGATGGCCTTCAGCTGCGCCCGCTGGTAGTTGTCGAAGTACTCGGCGGCCGCCTCCCCGTAGCCCGAGAAGTAGCCGCTGCCCCGCGGCCGCCAGCCGCCCGCCACCCCACTTTTGCCCTTGGGCGGTGGGTAGCGGTAGGAGTAGGGGTGATAGGCGGCATAGAGATAGCTCGCCATCGCCTCCTCGGCCATCGCACCGAACCCGGGGCAGCCCTCGAGGGACGGCCTTAAATACCCCGAGAGGGCCGGGCTTCCCTCGCTCCCAACGGGCGCCGGCCTTGCGGCCCCTTCCCATCCCCACCTGGTGCGAGGCCATCCCCCGCCCTCCGCGCTGCTCCCCAGGTGAACCGGCAGCACGCCTAGTAACTGCCTCCAAGGGACTAAAGAGCGGAGAACACGCGTTTGGTTCGGCTTCGCCATGTATTTGTGGTGAGAACAATGAGCACAATGCTTTTACAGCAGGTGGGAGGCACAGAGATACACGCGAGACGTGGATTTTTCTATCACCCATACTGACACTGAGTTGGTTTTGTGGAACACTGTTTCCTTTCTTCTACCCATTCCTGCTGCACTCAGCCAGGCAGCAGCCTCTTTGCATGAAGTTTTACAGTTACTGGTCTGCGTCGTGGTGATGCTTTTTTTTTCCTTTTTTTTTTCACATTTACTTTTGAGGAAGTAGAACTGTCATGGTAACAAACACGTATCACCTGGTACGATAGGAGCAGCTGGAGAAACAATGGAGGACGGGCAGCTCCGCTTGCACAGCAGCGAGCACAGCCCCAGCCTGGTTGCAAGCACAACACACGTTCATGTCTCAGGGAGTTACCTCTTTGTCTCGCCTACAGTGCCGTCTGAGTCGGCTCCATCTGAATGGAGTTGTGCTCCTCTGTGGTCACTGTGCCATAAGAAGTATCAGCTACCTCCTCTTCCTTCAGTTTCTTGTAGGATATATCTGTGTCTTCCTCTTCACCAAGTGTATCTTGCTTGTAGCTGTCTCTTCCGTACATCTTGTATACTAGCACAAACAGTCCAGCTTCTGCTGACTGAAAAAGCGCATAAAGCAAGGGAAACATGTACATGCTCCCTATGATCTCTGGGGAGAAGGTGAGTTTTAGGATGGCGGTGCAGAGCTGGACGTTTTGGCACCCTGTTTCCAAAGACACTGTTCTTCTGCAGTGTGGGGGCATTTTAAAGACTGTGGCTAAGCCGTATCCCAAGGCGTACCCTGCCAGAGGCATCAGCACTGCAATGGCATAGACAGAAGCAGGAATCTGTGCCAACAGATCTGGGCCCAGCATAGTCCCAGTCAGGATGAACAGGATCACCAGTGTCACCAAGAGAGACCACAGGGAAATCTGGCAACAGATACAGACATTGATAAACAACACGAAGGTTATTAGTTTGGAAGGATAAGCATAGCAGGCAGAGGCTTGCTAAAGATTCTAAACTGCAAAACATAGTTGCATTGCCCTTCCCGGGTTTGCTCCTGGCCTGGTGGTGTTTGATCATATCCCAGGAAAGGAAGGGGCTGAAGCCACCCTCCATCATTTTGCTTTGGGATGACTTGCTGGGAAAAAAGAACCAGGACTTACGCCTCACTCTTCCTTTCGCATTTAAGCTAATTTAGTTGCATGTTTTAAAGAAGCGTGGCCGTGCCTGCAGGTTGGCTTTGCCCGACTTGGGTGCATCAAGAGCGGGGAGAAAGCAGGATGTCACGGAATGCCTCTGCTACAGGGTCTAGGATGCCTGCCAGGGTGCAGCACCACACTGCCTTCCTTCCCTCGGGAGGTAACCCGCCCTTACCCTCGCTTTCTATCTCTGTCCCACCGTTTTATTTCAAGACTGTAAGTCCTTGTATTCCACCTAAATAGTTGAATATGCCTGCGTGAAACTAATACCGGTTTGGCGGGACTAGAAAGCTTACTCCCGTGCCACCCCCGGGCATCTCCCGCAGCGTGGCCACCTCCCCTGTGGACGCCGTGCCTACCTTGACCAGGAGGTCGGCGGCGCGGGGGTGCCGGTAGCGGATGAGCACCCCCAGGCCGATGGGCAGCAGGGTGCTGCCCAGCGTCAGGCTTACCGCCCCCAAGGGCAGCAGCTGCACCACGGCTGTGTTGATCCAGTGGCGGCTGTAGATCCAGAGGCAGAGGGGCATCAAGAAAAGGGCCAGCAGGGTGGAGGAAGCCGTCATGATAATACTGCGCCGGGGGAACCAAAGAAATGCCCCATCACCGCCCGCCCGGCCGAGGGGCAGCCCCGGGAAGCCCCAACCCCCGCTGGAAGAGGGTTCTGCAGCCGGCCGGGCGCTTCTCACGGCAAGGGCTCCCCTCTCTCCACGCTCCATCCCCCCCACCCCCTTCCCTGCCCCGGCCAGGGCGCGTGCAGGGAAGCTTTTTAGGGAAGGAATCAGGAGCCGTGTGTCGGGGCTTCTGCCACCGAAGAGGCAGGAGAGCAGTGCTGGCGATTCCCAGCGCGCCGTGCCCTCCCGTCCCGGCTCCACCGGCGGCAGGTGCCCAGCAAGCCCTTCCCGCGTCCCGGGGCCGCAGCAACCCCCCGGCCGGCTGGGGGCGAAGGGAAGCGGGGCGCCTACCTCAGATTCATATCCCCGTCGACGAGCACGGACATGAGGTTGGAGAGGTTGCCGCCGGGGCAGCAGCCGCACAACAGTACAGCCACGGCCGCCACCTCGTCCAGGGCGAAGATGAGGGCGAGGAGGAAGGCCAGCAGTGGCATGGCTACGAATTGTCCCAGCAGCGCCAGGAGCAGCCCTACGGGCCGCCGGAGCTGCTGCCCCAGCTGCCCCAACTCCACGGCGCAGCCCAGCCCCAGCATGGTCACGCAGAGCCCCAGCCCCACCAGCACGCTCAGGCCCTGGCTGAGGGAGCGGTCTCCGAAGGTGTCGCCGTCCCCCGCCAGCGACCCGCCGTCGGGGCCCCCCGCCGCCGCCGGGGGCTGCGCGGAGCTGGCCATGGGCTGCGCGGCCCCGGGGAGCCGCCGGCTCCCCGCCAAGCCCCGGAGCAGAGCGCGGGCGGCGGGGCGGCCGTCAGTGCGGGACGCGGGGAGGGCTCGCCCCGGCGGCCGGCGGAGCTCGCATCCCTCCCCGGCTCCGCTGGCTCTCCGGGCGCTGCCGATGCGCTGCGGCCGCGGTCCCTGGCCGCCTGTCTGCTGCGGGCGCTGCCCGCGCGTCCCCGGACCCACGCGGGGCCACCCCCGGCGTGGGCGGTGTCTCGCTCTCGCCTCGACGGCGGTCATCGGCGGCCGCCAGCGCCGCCCGGCCCCGGCGGGGGGAAGCGCAGGCGGCGGAGGGCTCGCGGCCGCATCCTCCTCTCCGCTGCGACCCCCGGCAGCCCGCCTCTGGAGCCGGCAGGGCCCGACGTTTCCAGCGGAGCACCTGAGGTATCAGCGGATTTACTTTGGCATCGGCGTTAAAAGGTCAATTAGCGTCGCAGTGTCACCCGATGTGGGTGGGCAGCACTAGACCCCTCTGCTGAGGGATTGCCAAGCTCGTTCCCCCTCCAGGCGAATTGCTATTGATGTCAGGGTTTTGGGAATGTATGAGGGAGGATAGAAAGCCCTTTTATGAGATCGAGGAGGCACCGCTTTCTGCTGGTGAGGGCCCAGGAGCTTGTAAGGAGAGGCAATACCTTCTAAAGGGTAGTCAGTACATGTGGAGGAAACGGGCAAGCTCACAGGCACACAAATATTCAAAACAGGGTAAGAAATGTAGTCCATCACCCAAAAATCACATCTAAGGTTGATTGTACTGTTTTCAGCCATGAAACTGCTTACAGCATTTACTTTTCATTTAATAATTTTGTGTCACCCTGTTCCTTCAGAAGTAAAGTGCTGTACAGAATGCCCAACTCGACTCACAGGCGCGGGAGCTCCTGAGAGAGGAGGGCAGCTTCCAAGGGCAGGATGTGTTGGTGACTCTCACTCTTGGCACTGTTACTGGCCTCGTCTTAGGAATGTAACTCTTTTTCTCATTCACCCAGAGGATTTAGAAGGGTCACAGCCACCACTTCACATTACCACTCCTGGGTGAGGGTAGCTAACTCAGGACAGAGCATCCCCAGGGGCTGCCCCTTGGCTTCTGCATTTCGTGTGCAGCTCTGCTTCTTCATGGAGCATTTTGGGTCACAGCTCAAGAGGGACACACTGGATTTAAAGAGAGAGCCTATGGGAGCTGCCCTGACTGGCTGCTTCCCTTAAGCTCCATTAAACAGCGAGTTTCTCAAACATTTGTTTGGGTAAAATTTTGGGCTGTCCCAAGACTCGAGTAGAAATTATTGATGGCTTGAAAGAAAAACAGACTGTTTGCTTATTAAACCATTAATTCTTTCTTGGGGCACAAGAAGTGCAAGTAGTAACAAGTGACAAAATTCTGGGTACACAGCTTTGCCAAAATGCTGCCAAGTTCCATGCTGTTCTGCCTGTGTTTGTTTCCTTGTCATTAGCCTAAGGAGAGCTCAGGGAAGATGAGTCATCAGAGTTGAATGACCAAATAGGTTCCGGATTGCTTTAGTTCATTCATATTTTTGGGGTCCAAAGGAGGGGAGCTCAGGATCTCACTGGCTTTTTGAGCCAACAGTATTCTCTGGGTTTAATTTTCAGGATTGCATGTGCAAAAAAGTGCTTGCAGTGTATTTATTGTGCTTCATAAACTCTTACCACTGTTATATCTTATTCCATCTGTCATGTAGCCAATATTTGGCTCTACATCATGCAGGTCATTTGCTTATCATACCCTCTCTGGTTTGTAAAAAATGCCTAGGCTGTTCCCTGTGGTGTGGCCAACTAGGGATCGCTGTGGGCAGACCCAGGACAGATCCACTGTGCCAGCACAAGGTGGCTGCTTATTGAGCAGTGTGGAAGGGCACAGCCAGGCCTCCTGCTTTATCTCTGAGTGTCACTCCCCAAACTCCCCACTGGAACAGGGCTGGTCATGGGAAGATATTTTTATATCATAATGTGTGACACTGATGGTGCAGGCAGTTACAGGAGGAGTCCAGTATCCCTGGATACAGTGAAGGAGATGTAGGCTCCTTCTGAGCTCACCCAGTCAGCATAAACTTCAGTTTCAAGGAAGAGTGAACTATAGTGGGAAAATGCCATGAATGCATCGCAACAAATCAAGACCTCTTGAGATCTTATAATTTTTCAGCTAAAATTAAAGTTCAAGTCTCGGTTTAAACACAAGCAGTGAGGCTGTCTTCTCTCTTGAGGGAAAGCCAAGCCTAAACCCAGCTAATGTGTTTTGCTAATTGTCCATCCAGAAAGTACCACCACCCAGGGTGGGCACCCGGCGTATTTTCACATGCAGCATTTAGAATGAAAAAACGTTGTACCTGCTGCTGAGCATGGTTCTTGTCTCTGACTTGCTGCAGGCTTTCCTAATATGTCATCATTAAAGCACACTCTGGAGTCTGGAGTGTTGCTGAGAAGTTTTGCAGGATCTGGCTGTGAGGCAGCCAGTTCACACATACTGAGCACTTCAGTGTGCCTAAATCCATGGATAATTCTTTTCTGTTTTCTTTTGCGGAGGGCAGGAGAAAGGATACTGCCTACCCTGCTATTACTAGAAGCCACAAATTGAATATGGAGTATAAAAAGACTTGGCAAGTAAACTTGATCATCTATCATTCTCACTTATTCCTTGTTAGTCCTTCTGTTGAAAAATGGGTGAAAGTATAAGATTTAGCAAGAGCAAGAAGAGGGAGGAAAGGACCACTGAAATACAAACTTGTTGTAGTTGGTAACTTTTTAAAAAAATATTGCCTTACATTATTCTTAGAAGAGGGTTGATTTCCACAGAAGAGCACTTGTGCTATAAGCCAGTCTGGAGAGGCAGAAGTCCTCGAAACCAAGGAATTTTGTTTGCTCCTTTGTAACAGGATTTTTGTGCCTTCCTTTCATTGAGCTATAATCAAAGGTGAAAAACAGAGGATAAACTTGTAAGGAATTTTGATAGTACTGTAAGGAATGAGCAAAGCAACCTTGCTATTTGCTCAGTTCGTGACTGCTTCAGCACACTGTGTGATGTTGCTTCAATCTGACAATGTTGCTTCTCCTGACAGAGCATCTGGCATAGCCCAGGACTGCTGCAAAATTGCAGTCATTGTGTCTATGCAGTGAGTTCCCCTTGGTGACCCACAAAAGAAGTCACCATGGATGTTGTTCACTGACCTGAATTTGAGGCAGCAAGATGTTCGGTGTGTGCCATTGTTATGCCTGTTGCTCTGCATGCTCAAGAGCCTCAGGCATGAAGGGTCGGTTGCAAATGAGTTAAGGTTAAAGAAGAGTCTTGAACTTGGAAGCCAAAATCCCTAACATATTGCACTTAGGTGTGTGCATGCTGTAGTTATGAGCACTACATAAAAGCAGCCAGTGGGGTGGGGTGGGGTGAGAAAGCAAAGGGTGGTCCTTCCCTCTTTTCCCACTCTTCCCATTTCAGCTTAATATCCATTTCAGCTCCCCGCTCCTCCTGCCTTGGCTCTTGTGTGCTGTGCCTGGGTCTGCGGGAAGTGACGGAGCTCAGCTGCTGTGGGCTGGCGTCACCCTCCCATAAGTCATGCTCTGCCTCTCTGCATGTCTGTGCCAGCTGATTTGTGGAGCTGTGCTGGTTGTTTGCAGGGGAAAAGATGCCTCTGAAGGACAGTGCTGGAGGATGGAAAGCTTTCCCTCAGCACCCTTATTCGGTGGTGCTACTAAAGAGGCTGGGACAAAGCACTGCTCTGAAAGGGATGTTCAGGTGAGACCCAGCAGCAGTAGTTTCTGATTTCTGGGGGATGTACAATCCCTTCGTTTCTACCTTACTTCTATTCACCTAGGCTATGGATAGAAGTAAAATTAAATTAAAGACTTAATAGGGCAATAATAATTTACCATGGGAAAAAGTCTTTGCTGGTACCTTGAATTAAAATATTCCTTTAACATGTATTGTGTGATCCCCTATATGCAGTTCAGGTAATTATGTGGTAAACTCCATTAAATGCATATGCTTGATCTTATTTATAATGTACATCCAGAGCACTTATTTTTGTGGCTTAGGAGAGTTAGGAATTGGAGCCTAATTGTACAGAGATATTGGTGCTTTTGCTTGTTCTTCCATGGTTATCTTTGTGCTAGGGAGGACGTGTCACCTGGTCCTTTGCTGAAGTAGGTCCAGATACGTGTCTCCCACTCTGTCTGTCAAAAGCAGCAGCACAGAGGGGACTTTGCACCTTTTGTCACCCCCACTCATACCTGACCTTCACAGAGCCAGCAAGATCTTAGCAGACAAATGACTTTTTCCTTTTAAAAAAATTTATATTGTTTGGCTGCTTGGGTCCCTAAACAGGTGAAGTAGTACATTTTAGAAATAAGAGGAAGTATATAGATCTGTGTGATCAAGTTTTTCCTAAGAAACCTCCTTAGCCAGACCGGCCAAAACTGCTTTGGTGAGGATGCGCCGATCAATCAGTGCTGCTCCTGCCCCAAACTGCTTGTGTTTCACACAAAGGCAGAGTGCAATTGTACCATGTAGGTGGAGAACACACAAGAGCCATGGGTTTCCTACTAGTTCATTGCTCCTGCAGCTGTCTGTAGTGCAGAAGCACTAGGACAGACCTGCCTTTCCTGCCTCCCAGGCTTTTCTGCTACCATTCAACATGACACCTGGCCCCATTGCAGCACTGTTATATCTCATCCCAAGTGTGTTTATCTTAAACTCCCCTCTGTCCCTTATCATGGTGCTGCTGCTCAGTCCTGCTTGGTAAATCTCCACAATAATCAGCATCTTTCATTCCATGGCCAGCATCCACAACTAGACGCAGGGTCTGAATTTCAGGGTGCAGAAAATTAGATTAATGTCCCGTTCTCTCCTCTTCAGCAGTGGTCATTGCTGTGTCCCTGTTATCTCCTCTTACAGGTGAGATCCCATCAAACGATCCTTGCCTTCTTCTTGGCTCAGGTGGCAAAGGCATTCAGGCACCCTTTCTCTGCTGTGCTGCATCTGCCTCTCCTCTGCTGTCTTTGTGATTTCTCTGTTCGTGGGCAGGCTGTCCCCCTTTTCTCATGGATTCCTCTTCCTAATGATGCCAGTTTCAGTCCAGTCCTACTCTGTATTTATGCCTGCCTTGGGAGCAGTGCTCTCTCCCAAGCAACTTAGAGCCTCTGAGATTTTATTAAATTGGTGTGGAAGGGAAACAGCATAAGCCTCATCTGGCTGTGCTGTCTCCTTTATGTCCCCACTATGCGTTCAGTCTCTGAGCAGCTGGGAATGGATCCTTTCACTGAAGCTCTGGGTTAGCAGTCAAGGGCAGAAATTATTAACATAAAATCCTCCTGTTGCACTTGGTGTTCCCCTATGTTTATTTTTAAGATGTCTGAAGACCATTAATCAACAAGTAAGTGCATGATGCCTCAGGTCGCAGTGTTCCAATAATTCATAATTAGAGCTAAGTGTTTAAGGCTGCATGATCTGCCCTCTAAATGAAGAGGCCTTTTGCCAACTATCCCATTAGAAAAGGTCCTCTGGTCCATAAAAAGAGATGAAATCAGGGAGTCATTGAAGAATAATTTTGTAAATTGACTGCTGACAGTGAGTTGTTGAGGCAGTTGCATCCCTGCAACTGTAAAACAATTACTAGCAGCAAGTTTTTCTTTAAGCAAATAAATGCCTTTCTGTGAGGTACCTTTACCCCAGATTCAAATAAGAAATTATTCTGCCTCATTCACTGTTCCCTTTTGTTGTCATTTGATCTTTTTCTGGAGTCGGAATATTATCAGGTTTAAGATGAAAAGTCGTAATAAATGACCTGATGACTAATGCATGTGTTGGTCCATAACAGCCAAAATTAGCATCCTGCCCCATCAGACAGGGACAAGGAGGTGAGATGAGGATGAATCTGAAAGCACTGGATTCAGATTGAAAAGTCAGTGGTACTTTGCACTGCAGGTAAAATGGTAGAATGGACACCCCAGGCACAGGTTTGCACAGGTTCTTATAGGCAGGTGGCCACAGAACGTTAGAAACAGGCATGTCTTGGATGTCACAGCCCTGACTGACTCCCTGAGAGCATCACAAACAGCCTGCTCAGCATCTTCAGGTGTGGGGGACCCTGATGGCTGTGAAGGACAGCGGTGCCATCAAGGCTGGATTGTCAGTGCACAGCCTAGTAAATGGTGGAGCTTTAGGATGGATGTTGCAGGTCCAGGTCCAGCTGGATTTACCTGGCATCCATTGCCCACTGAGGGTCTCAGCTCCCTCTTAATTTGCTGTGGAGGAACCTTGGGTTAGGGACATAAATCAAGAGAGTTAATGTGGAGGTAGATCACAAAAATGTGGGTTTGTGCCTATAAAATCTATAATTCAGGTTTTGCAAAAAAAGCCAGATCAGCGTAAATGACACTACAATATTATCCCACGGATTAATTTAATTGTAAAAAAAAGCAGAAATAAATTTAATAGTACTTACAGCAGCAGTTGCTTCAAAGAGTATTCATTTAATTGAGGAAAGACACCCAAAAGAAAATACATAATTCACCCGCCAAAGCTTTATCCATATTAAAAGGGATGTTAACGGTGAGCCCCATGGGAACAGTAAGAATTAATAGCATCAATATTCTAAATCTCAGGTTGCACACAAAAATATCTTTGCACTCAGTTGCCAGCCATTTGTATCATGGCATTGAAGGTGCCTGGATGTAGACTAAAGCTGTTTTGTGTTAGAAATTGCATAACCACAGAATAAAAATGTTTCCTGTCCTGCTGCCAATTTTTTACCAAATATTAAAAATGAGTATCAGTAATGCTGGTCAGCAAATAAGCAAACCCTTCAAAATAGGCACACCATTACCTAAATTAACTCTTGAGCTGTCTAGAAAAAAATCTCAGGCAAATGGGGAGAAATAAATCTCAAACATAATAGGCATCTCTTAATACTTGTCTTATATAATGTTGTATATTAATCCTACAGCCTTGCCACAGTGTTATGTGCACTTTTAAAACCGTGATGAAACAGAACGTTTTCGAATAACCCATGGTATCAGTAGAACCTGCATGTCACTGCAGCTGAGGTGGATGTACTCTGGGCTTTGTATATTTGTTTGTATATTTGTATGATTTGCCAGAGAGATGAAAGCATGAATGTCTTCATCAACAAGATCTTTTATATTCTTTCTGTGGTGCCTAAGCAGAAATGCTGGGTATGATGCCAGGGGAATATTTGTTCCTGCCTGGGGTGTCCATTCTACCACTACCTGAGAGTAATCTCTTTATAATAACCTCACAAGTCCCCAGAAACACAGTGGGTTTAAGGTGCTGTGAGATTCGGATTAGATACTGGTGGGGCAAATGAAAGCAATGGTGCTGAAGGCTGGATAGTCTGGGCAGGCAGCAGCGATCTCTCAGGAAAAGTCAGGCTAACATCTCTGCGGCAGCGTGAGCTGCAGCTGCTGACTGCACTTCGGGTGGCACGGTGAGACCAGGTGACCCCGCAAAGCTCCTGCTGGCCCCTGGTTCCCCGCTTGCCTGGTCCCTTGTGCAAAGGCCCTTTATCCTCCGCGGTGACACCTGCCGGTACCAATAAAGCCTCACGTCTGTGCTGTAACTGTGCTTGTGGCTGCAGCTGCTGGCAGCATGCTGGGCATCGCAGGGATCTGCCCAAGCTGGAGATGGCAGGTGCGGTTCACAGCCCAGAACTGGTCTGTGTCCTGAACTGCTTCCAAGTTTTATTAAGCTGGCAGCATCTTGCATCCTGCCTGCCAGAGAACGGGCCTTGGACAGAGCTGTTTCGGTTTGGATGGTCAGAGGAAGGAATAAAAAGCCATCAGCCCCTTGTTTCAGGGTGAAAGAATTTTAAAGAAAAACAGAAGATTGGAATAAACATACACAGAAGGGCCACGTTAAGAGTTCCTTTCCTCTGCCCAGTCCATTATAAGAAATTAAAATACTAGAGATATTAGTAAATTAATTTAAAGATATTAAAATATATAAAATTATTAAAATAATATAAATAAATATATAACATTTATTTAATCCACACTGTTTAAAGCATATAATTTATAAATAAAATATTTGAAACATATTTTACCCATATATACATGGGTAGCCTAAATGCTGAGGAAGTATCAGTAGGAGATTCTTGCTGCTGAAATCAATACCAGCTGGGACCAAAGGAGTAGCTGCCCAAAAACATCTGTAAGGTGTCAGTGCTCAACGTTTCCACCCAGGTGTGAGTGCTACTGTGCAGTAACCCAGGCCAGGAGGCAAAGTCCACCCAAACAAACCCTGCCCAAACCCCTCCAGGCAAGGGAGCCCTGTGCAGGATAGGAGGTGGGGATGGACAGGAGATAATGGAGTCACCACTTCCCATGAAAATACAGAAACTCACTCTCACAGAGCAAGTTGCTTCAAACTAACACCAAGAAGTCCAAACTAACCCAAGTCCCAAATGCAAGATGCTAATGCAAAACCAGCTTAGGGAAGGGACCTTGCCTATTCCCCAAAGAGTTTATTATCAAGTGTGAAGATACAGGGTCATTACATTATTGTGCTCATGTACAGATGGAGAAGTTATACATGGGAGTGATTCACCTGCTTAAGATCATGCTGGAAATTGTGGGAAAGCTGCACACTGGTGACAACTGCAATGAGCTCGAGCTGGTATTGTATTCCTGAGGAGGCAGCATGTACAGTGTGATTCCTCATCACAAAAAAAATCTGTTTCTCTACCGCTGCCAAATATCCACAGAATTAATTTTCACTTTTAGCTTCTTGGAGTGTTTAAGTGGTATTGCTGAGACCCTGTGTAGAATCTGCCCTAAGCAGTGAGCAATCACCTTCAGTCTCTACAGACACATGAATTCTGCACCCAGACAGACTGCAGGGAGGATGCCTTGCTGCATTCTTCTAGCAAGCTGTGATTCATTGTAAGGAATTCTTTAAACCCTTTTATTCAGTGGCACAGGAAAGATGTCCAAACACATTTTCCCTTCAAGTGGAGAGCCTGTCTTGCAGCTTGTGGCTGCTCCCTGTCCCTGCAGCATGCTGGCACTCACTGTTAGCATCCCAGGCCTTTCAACATTCAAGACATTTTTGGCAGTGATCTTAGCCTTTATTAGATAATGAAAGATATTATCCGAGAACTCAGAAGGAGATTTTAGAAAGACCTTAAGTAATCAAAAATTTAATTTTGAGGGCATAACGGACAGTAAGAGCAGTTGGCCAACCAGCGTAGGAAGCACTAATATACCAGTGCAAATTCCACTGTTGGTGGTGCAAAAAGGCAGGTCACAGCTGAGCTCTTCCCAGGAGATTGCTTGGATCAGATGCCCAAATCTGTAAGCCCTGAGAAGCCAGGCTCTGCAGAAAAGGAGACTGACCCATCCTCCCTGTTGCAGAGTAGTAACAGCATCAGTTTGCAGTCACTGCTATTGCCACAAAGCAGAAGCAGTCCTGGTGCAACACAGACTCCCAGCCCCTCCAGGAATTCCACACCTGTGCCAATGGGAATTGGTGGCTCATTGCTGCACTTGGGCTGCTTAGAGGAGCTGCTCTGGGGGTAGGCTCTACTCCCATGGCAAGGAGAGAGGGGTGTATTCTTGTCTAATCTGTGGCATCTCTGAGTAGCTCAATACAAGTCTTTTTGCATCCCACGGTCTTGAGATGATGCTATATGCTGCTGGAAAAGCATTTAGCTGGAAAAGCCCAGACCAGTAGGAAAATATTTCTGACATCCTAAACAACTTAAGGAGATTTAAATCTATGTGACACTAAGTAAAAATGGGGATAAAGGGGGTGTTTCAGACTTCACAAGATGAGGCTTTTATGGCCAGCTGTGTGTGGCTTCTTCCCTCAGACTCGGGCTTTCCTGGTGTAAATGCAGCTGTTAATTACATTCAGGACCTTGTGGACAATTCAGTGCAAGCTCAGGACAATGTGGTGAAGTTGAGCTAGACCACACTTTGGATGAAAAAGCACAGTGAAAGGAAGATCACCCTCTAGTGTCTGGAGAGTCCTGGGTAGGAAGCAAAAAGCAAAAAGAAAACCCTGCAGTGTTTATTAGAGTAAAAAAAAGACAAAAAAGACAGTAAAATAGATGGGCTAAAAAGAATGCATAAATGGGCTATAAATGTAACCTACCAGTTGTTTCAAATTTTGCAGCAAGGTTTCTGGTAGACAGATTTCAGTTATTAGTTTTGGTAATTAATGTTATTTAGTTATCTTCACAATGCAAAGGATGCAGAAATTGGGAGCAGACTGATAGAATCTGCTAATGAAAACAGTTGAAAGACTTCAGAGTAGAGGACAGCACAGAAAAACGGCCTGGGTGAGGAGTGGGGGAGATGGGCTGAATCAAGGGCCTGAAGAGGATACATGGTTGGAGCTCCTTAACAAGAAACACCTATTTTTGTACTTCAGTTCTGCCATTGAGGCACTTGGGCAGGGGAAAGGAGTTTTAAACTGATGTGGTACCTTTGTGAAGGTGGGGAAATGGGGTTCAAAATCAGTAGAGCCTACTACACACCAGCAAGTCTCAAGCAGTAGGTTGTGAGGTGCTTTTGTAAATGGAATTTTCCATTTCTTCTACTGACAGTGGACCATTGGGCAGGAGACCTGGCACTGGTGCCTGGGTGCAGGGACCTGCAGAGGATTGTATTTCACTCCCCGTGGCAAATTTTCATGTGAGGATAAATTGTAAAGGTGAGAAGTCCACCACATATCAATTAAATCCCTGCGTTCTGCTCTGGAAAAGGTAGCCTGGATTTGCCAGACTTTATCAGAGCCTTATGTTGCCAAAAGCTGCTTTACTGCTGAAGAAGGCTGAGCTGGGCTTGGGTGCTTTTACCAGATCCATGATTTTAAGCAAGTCCCTTTAATATTTCTCCAGTATGTTTGTTTACCTGGGCAGCACCATTCTCGCTGAGCCTGTGTGAATGGCAGCATCAATACAGTCACTAAATCTTTGTTGATGTTCTTTTAAAGGGAAAATAAAAATCCCTCGACTCTGACATTTACAATAGATATTATCTGCTCTCTGACATTTGGGCTCATCAACTGAGGTCAACCAAGTTTCTGTTCTTAACATACCCCACTGTATCAGACCAGATATGAACTGACTGGCCAACCCTTTCTCTAAATAGCAGTGTACCTGCCCGTCGCTCCCAGCACGTGAGTCAGGAAGCCTGGCATTCGTTTCAGTGATGATGAACTGAGCCTCAAGAAAATAAATGAGCATCCTCGAAAGTGTATGGCAGAGCAGGGAACCAACTGCAGGTTTTCTATAGCCCACTCTTGCACCATAATGAGTTATTTTTTTGAGCCCACAGGCATTCAGGAGGTCTGTGTGCACTGAATCAACAGTGCTGGCTCTGCAGCAGCCGTGTCTGGTGTTATCAATGGCTGCTGTGGCTGTGAGCTGCACCCTCAGCAAGGAGTTTCGGGTGGTGGCTGTGACCCTGCTGCCAGTGGTGTGTGCAGGCAGGGGCATCCTGTGGCTCAGGAGCTGCTGGTTCCTGCCAGCAAGGCTGGCCATGGATGGAGGGAGCTGCTTCGGGCTGCTTTCCTGAGGCTATGTGATGGTGGTGATACCATGTTGCTGTCTCTGACATCCAGGCGTGGCTTTACAGGGATGAGAATCAGGGCAAGGTTTTCATAACTCGTTTGAAGACAGGTCACTTGAAGCGGCATTAACAGCAGTTTTATGTGTCTGCATTAGCCCAGTGGGGATGAACAGAAACAATACAATTCTGCTCTGGGCTCAGTAGTTGGGTGAGTAAATGTAGTGGTAAATGGATGAGTGTGGAGCTGAGAAATATGAGGCTAAGACAGGAGCTGAGGAAGAGCATGAAAAGTAGAGGGTTTGCCTGATCTCTCTCCACTTCCTTTTTCTTTAAGCAACAACTCAAAATGGTAGCAAGTGTTTCAATAAAATTTTTATTTCTAAAGGAGGAAAATGACTAAGATATATTTATGGTGGCATGAGATACTCTGTCCTGCTGCCCCCATTAAGACAAACAGCTTTGAACAAGAATGCTCACAGTGCCTTTAATTTGGCAGGTACTGGCTTCAGTCAGCCAGCAGTGCATTTGGCCTTACACTCTGTTCTGAACAGGAGCCAAACTCACTGTAATCCACAGCTTGGTGCAGCATCACTGTCCTGGCAGCATTCTGGCACTCATGTGCAGCACAGAGAGACCAGCAGCAGCTGTGAAATTCCCACAGCAGTATTAACCCTGCTGTGTGAAAGGCAGGTGAGGATCAGTTGGGTAACTAAGCTTTTGTTATGGGTTGTGCAGTTTTGCTTGCTGATAATGTCTGAAGGGAAGCCACTTAGGAAGAGCGCCTTAAGATAAACAGAGGAGACTCCTGGGAGTTACAGTGCAGTGATGCTGGGGTAAGAGCAGGGGCACCCAGCCCAACCCAGCTGCTGATCTGTCAGTGGCCAAGGTGGGGTGCCTGGGAAGAGCAGGAGACTGGGGAAAGTCCAGCATGCTGGACCCCTACCCTGACCACTCTTCCACCACCAACACATCACAACCCAGCTATTTCCTGATCACCTTTGTGGCTTTAAGCAGCCAAGGCAACAGAGAGTTCCAAGTCACTGATAACCTACTCCCACATCTAACAAGCACCTTTTTCTCAGGCGGGGCAGAGGCAGGGAACACTACAGAACAGAACTGTCTTTATTCACCTTCCTGTGACTATGTAGAGAATTTCCATGAAAAAACCCTAGCCTTGTTACTGGAGGAAGGTGGAGGTAGCTGGTGTCAGGCTTCTGGAGAACATGTGTTGGTTGGGGGGCCAATAGACATTAGACCAAGCTTTTTGTACTAGTGAGGTTTTTAATCAGCCTCTCATAGCAGGGCTATGAAAGGTTGCAATTTTCCAAATCTCAAGAATACCATGGCAAAGAGAATGGAAAAGAACAGAGTGGAATATATAGTCTGTATTCTGTGCATTGTGCATGATAACCAGCAGCTGAGTGGCACTGGAGATGGACCTCCAGTGCCCTCTCAGAAAGGCATATCCCACTCACCCCAACAGGTGTATTGTCTTGAATCTCCCATAGTGTTGTGCCAGTGGAAGTAAGCTTTCAGGGATAATTCAAAAGCAGCAAGGAGGGGGAGAAGATGATGGGGGAGAAGGCATCACATGCCAATCTCTTTTAAGCTTTGTTAGTTATTAAAACCATTATTTACTGTATTTACTGTTAAAATTATTAAAATAATTTCAAAAGAAAATGGATTTACATGATTTTGTTGCTTTCAGGAAAGCAAAGCTGGTGAAGGATCTGGAGCACAAGTCCTGTGAGGAGCAGCTGAGGGAGCTGGGGTGTTTAGCCTGGAGGAGGCTCAGGGGAGACCTTATTGCTCTCTACAACTGCCTGAAAGCCAGCTGTAGTCAGGTGGGGATTGGCATCTTCTCCCAGTCAAATAGTGACAAGAGGACAAGAGGCCATAGCCTCAAGCTGTGCCAGGGGAGGTTGAGGTTGGACATAGGAGAATTTTCTTACAGAAAGGGACATTAGACATTGGAATGGACTGCCCAGGGAGGTGGTGGAGTCACTGTCCCTGAAAGTGTTGGAGGAAAGACTGGATGTTGCACTTGGCTGGATTTGATGATTTCACGTCTTTTCCAACCATGTGATTCCCTCTACTTATGCCAATGATAGAAGCTCAGAATACAATGTAAGTATCTTCTTTTGTTTAGTCTGGTGAAAGACACAGTCCACTTTTGTCTCTTCAGAGTGCCACACTGCATAGAGATCTCAGGTTTCCAGTTTTCAAATCTAATTTTTTCTTTTTTTCACTCAGTTTGTAACAGGTGGATGATGCACCAAGTTCAAAAATCACTTTGCTGGTAAGAAGGAATTTTAGCCACCTATTCCTTTAAATTCTTTAAATAAATGCGGGAGAGCTACAAATCAGCTTAATCACTTCAGTTATGTTTTGTGTCCTTCTAAGTGCTTAATGTGGTTTCAACAGATTTTATCATTTAGTGCCGAGAGGACAATGACACACAGCACAATTCTGTGGTATCACAGCTGAAAATTGTTGTGAAGTCTTGTGCAGAGTGAGTCTGGTGGAATTTCCTCCTTTCAATGAACTCTTGGAGCCAAAAGCATGTCCTTCCCCGGGCAGTTGTGTGTAAAACATGGATGCTCCTGAGAGCACCCAAACCCCAGCCTCACCTTCCTGAAGCAGGACGAGTACAGAGGCTGCCTGTAGGTGTCACACTCGGACTGCACAGCGGCATAAGTGCAAGTCAGGAGCTGGTGGGGCTTTTGGTTTGTTTCTTACATCAAAACTACCTCACATCTTGCCTGTTTTACTTAAAAAGTTTGTTCTGTTCTAATCAAAAGAGGGAGAACTACAGACATGCTGCTGACACGGTCATTTCCCACACCTGTTTAAATGCAAATACTTCTGAGAAAGAAAAAGATTAAGTTTTAAATTATTAAACTGCCCACTCTATAGCCACCTCAAGACCAGCAGCATAAGCATTTTCAGCCTTCTGCCTCCTTATGTGTTCATCACTTATTTTTTCTTCACCACTGCAATCAGGCTTCTAGAGGGGAATGCACTTCAAATGTAAGAGGACCCAAAAGAGCTGTCACACCTTCCCTCAGAGTAAGAGAACTGAGAAAAATACTATTTCTGATCTTCAGTCTTTCAATATGGTGATACTAATTATAAGCAACAGCTTAATATAGAAGAGTTTTTTACAGAGACCTACTACAAGAGAAAGGCGAAAGGCTGTTAATTCCCAGATTTTGACACTGCTCTACTTTCCTGCAGAGTGAGGCAAATGGTACTTGCCTGTGTGACTAAAAAGTGACAAAAGGGAGATAGTGAGTACCTTTTAGAAGCAGCAGGGATGAAGCCAGTTCTACGCCAATGTCAGCTAACTAGGGGGAAATATTTCCCCTACTGGCTTAATAACAAACCAGGGGACTATGCTGGGATAAACAATTAATTAGAAGGTTTACAGCTTGTAATTTTGTGACATTTAATATTAAGTGGCTACCAAATAGAATTAAACCTGCCCTTATTAAACGAAGGTAAGACAAAGATGACATTGACATTACTACTCCATCCATTGCTTTGTAGCAAAATGCAGATTACAGAAAGTTACCCAGTTCAAAACAAATTCTTGCTTGTATGTGAGCCAAAGATGGAGGCATTCATGTAGAAGGTAGATAAAATGTGTACTGATCAGTTCTAAGAGGGCTTAGTAGGTGCACTTTTACATTTCTCAATTTTCTGCAAAAATTCCAGATTTTTCAAAATTAAAATTTTTTTTTGTGTGGTGGTCTGGAGTGAGCACAAATCCTGCAAAAATGGAAAGGCAGGCTTGTATACCTTGAACTGCACATACAAACCACTCTGGATGAAAATTTAGGACACAATTTTTCATGTAAGTCTGAACTATGCATGGTCCTTCCAGAGCAGAAGCACAAGTCCATCTGTGTCTGTCAAAGAAATCACAGATTTCATCCAAATACAGTGTTGTACTCAGTTCATTAATTACAGTGGGCAGAAGACAATACTGGTAACTTCTGAAAAAGTGAATATGGTTCCTGAAAAACAACGAAACCAACCAAACAAAAAAGCCATAAAATTATATCCTCTAAATTTATAAAAGCTTTTAAAAACACTTCGTTGTCAAAATAAGGATGCAGGAAAATGTTTTGTGGTAAGAATATTTTATATATTTTTTTTACACTTTTAACACTTACAAAAACATTCAAACACAAAAAAAAATTAAATAACTTTGGGAGCAGAATAAATCCTTCTGCCTACACACATACATCAATTCAAAGCTGTTGGCACAAAAAGTAATCCACATTCATAAAACCCTTACTACTATATCAAACATAAGTTAAGTAAATCATAGGCACTATTTTATCAAATCCATATTTCCACAATTCTGCAGTAAATCTCTAAACACAGAGCCCCATGATTTCCTGATATCAATGAACTGGTAATGCACAAAGGCTTTCTAGCAAACAGACAGTCTGTCTACTCAGGAAGTCATCTGCTGTATTTCGGGGGGAATAGCAGAGAAAAAAATCCCTATAAAATTTAAGCTGAGTTTACCCAAGCGATGAATTACTTAACTTAAGGAAACGTACACAAGTTTGATGCAGCCATGGTAAAACCCCCAATATCATCATCTAAACTGACTTTGAAAATTTTTACGTCAAGTGAAGTTTGATAAAATTCACCAATCAAAATCCCTCTTTCTTCTATGAAGACTGCAGCATTTTGAAAAATGCTGAAATATTAAAATTTGGGCTTTAGTGAGAATACGCACATTTGATTTAGTCCCGTCTTCTGCTGAGCAGTGATGTGAGATACTGACATCCATTCCCTGTACCTGCAGGTGACTCAGGGCTAGATTAGTGGTATGTACTGCTCTGTACTGCTGAAAGGTGGTTTCTGCCAAAATCTTGACAATTACAGTATATTTGATGCCCCAATTTTAAAGTCTTAGCACAGATCTTGGTCTGGGGTGTGAAGTCACCCATCAACCCAGAGCTTGCTTGAGCTGCAAATTAGTCTCCACTCCTTCCTATTTGGTTTCTTTCAAGTCAAGTAGTATTGCATGGCTTTTCATCCAGGAATATGTTAACATTGGCCTAAAATTCAAGTGCTAGAATTTCAGTATTAGTTATCCTCTTAGTGGTGGGAGGCAAAATACACCAGCAGTCCCAAACTCAGATACTAATGGGGTTGAAGGCTACCTACCGTCCAATCCAACTTGTAGTGTTTGTCAGTCATTGCACAAAGGATATAGCATTCACATTCTCTTACTTCATCAACTGTACATCCAAAATACTGAAAAACCTTCAAACAAAATCTCTTTCACTTAACTAATCCCACCCAATACAACTTTAGCTACAGATTTTTGCATGATGTCTTCCACAACAGAAAACAATGGTTCAAATGCTAAATATATCAGTTGTTCTGAGCAAAATGTGTTAGAGTAAGTCAGAGCCACCAGAGGAGTTTAATAGCTTGTAAACAGACATAGCAGGTTTCATACTCTGTTACCAGTAATGTAAGATACACATATGTAAGGCAAAGTACATATTTAAACACACTTACATGGGCAATATCTTCTGTAAAAATATTTACAATTTAAAATAAACCAATTTAAGAAATGGATGAAAGTAAAAAAATAGGATACAGAAAACTCCCTCATACCACGGAACATCACCTAAATGAATATCATTTGGCATCAAGAGTCAACTCATTTCCTTAAAATTTGTATGTTACAAGTGCATAGTTGTGTTTCCTTCTCCTTAACTATCAGCATTTACAGTTGCTGCAGGCTGCAAGTATAGTGGTATGGTATCAGAACAAATTAAAATTATCACTTGCTCTTTCTTTTGCAAGGAAACCTGCTATTAAAAAAGTTTTCCCCAAATAGCAAGCCATGTGTTAAAAATGTGGCTACAATAGTGAAGGCCATCTTTCCTGAGCCAGGAACTTTAAGGTTAGAAAGATTGTACAATTGATACTAAGCCCTTTTGGCAATCAAACATAAGAGCATGTAAAGCCAATAAATCAACATAGGAAAGATGCAATCTATACTATTGCCATTTGTGTGTGTCTGCTACATTCAAACCTTTTAATGTGATAAAAGCATGGCTACAACCCACTGCTCTCCCTAATCCTCCAGAATAACTGCTGATTCTTCCTGAAGGATCTACGTACCACTGTCCCCAGTCAGGATGTCATACAATTGTTAAAAGCAACATTTCCCTAGCACTGTAGCAGTCTGCAATCAGAACATGAGCTCTGATTCATATAGCCTTGTTTCAATAGTACATATTCACCAATCTTTCTGCTGAGTTAAAACAGGCTAAAAATGGAGTTTTGGATAATGTATGTTGATAGTTATCCTTGCTATTTTTCAAGATGGGCATTTCTTTGGCATTCATTCATTTTTGCCCAGACATTGGCCACTCTCATAAATGCTCATATTGATAACATTTTTAGCAAGCAATAAAAAGCCCCCAGAACTGATAGCAATTTAATGTAGAAGTGATTGTATGACCACCAAACATCTGATGTTAGATGTCATTAAAGTGCTGCTTTATAATAATCTCTGCCAGTTTGTGCTAATTAGAGACAGAGAGGTTTGGAATTTTTACAAATCCCAAGAGTCACATCTGAATAGTTTGTTTAATCAAGCTCTTTTAGCCTGGTGAGGAAGTATCCATGAGCACTGGAACTTTGCATTTAGCTTTGCAGATCAGTAGCAGCCATCCTTCCAACTCTCGTCTTTCACGTTGCCGTACGTCTTGGGAGTGGGTAATGATCTAAAATTAAATGAGATTATTTTTCAGTTTCATATATAATTGCTGAAGTCTCTAGCTACAATACATAAGAATTCAAACCTTTTATAAATAATTGAAGTATACACTTCATTCATTTACTTCTCTGTAATACAGTTTACTTAAGATCAACCCCAGAGTATTTTCACTTTCAGGTTGCTTGTGCTTTATCTTGGGAAGTACCATGTCAGAAAAAAAGTCTAAATCAACCAATCAATCAATAGACAAAAAATTGATTGCTATTATACACTGGGAAAATGCAAACTTAATCTGCTTCCACCTAAAATAGGCCATTTTTTTCAGTGATGTATATAAACAGGCAAATCCTTGGTTAGAATATTACATTTTGCTTGTATCAAAATCTGACATTCGTAGAAACTTGATTATTGCACTGCGTACAGAGTCTGCATTATAGAACCATGAAATTATTTAGGCCGAAAAAGACCTTTATGATCATCAAGTCCAACTATTAACTCAGCACTTCCAAGTCCATCACTAGACCATGTCTTGAAGTGCCACATCTACACACCTTTTAAATATCTTCAGGGATGGTGACTCCACCATTTCCCTGGCCAGCCAGTTCTGATGTTTGACAACCCTTCTGGTGAAGAAATTTCTCCAAATATTCAATCTAAACCTCCTCTGGTGCAAGCTCGGGCTGTTTCCCTTTGTCCTATATAGGCAAACTTTTTTTTTTAAAGGCTACTAATAAAAAAGTTTAGTAAGTGAAACATTTTTTTATAAGACAAGCTGTGATTAGGACAACCACACTTCACTACTGTTAATAGCTGCCTGACAAAAGAACTGCTTTTTATTACACAAAGTTCCATACTGCTGACCAGTGCAGACTCCAACTGTAAACACTCAGTGCTGTGACAGTCACTTGTCATTCCCCTGGCCAGCACTCACTGTAGAACTTTCCCACTGTGCTATTTACCACCATTTAATCTTTTTTTACAGTACTACAGACTAATTGTTTTTCCCTTCTGTTTCTAAGGAGATTCTTAGCATTTCTCATGGATGACTGCTTCTTCATGTCAGCTTCTACTTGACACCTTCAGTGAAAACTGACATGCACAGTTAATACTCAGTCTCTCTTGCAGTAGTTTTCAAAAAGACATTGACATCAAGGAGATTCTACAGCTGGGTGCTAGCACAGTCATGTTTAAGCTAAACATTCTGTTTCATCCTGTGGGTTAACTGCAGTGATTTTTTTATATTAAGTTTAGCAAATGCTATGGATGTCTCCTCTGTCTTTGTGCATTCTCCTTCTGGAAGTTTCCAGTTGCCCAAGGAGACAAAACTACTCTCACCATGGTATACCACTGCCTGAGTTACATAGGCAATTAGTTGTGACTTCAGAATGCATCACTCAGTGACACAAGTGAATTTTCTCTTGCCAGCTATATTTTGCTAACTTTTTACCACATGCAGACAAATTCTTGCTGCCTTCTCAGCCCAGACTATGCCTTTATTTACTTAGTTCAGTATCTTCTGTTACTGACTTCACTTTCACTCCTTCACCTTCATTCTCTCATTCAAGAACCTTTTTCTCTCAGTTTGGATTCAAAAGTGTTTTGGAAATACTTCACATGGAGGCCTCCATTTCTGTTCTAAAGACCTTGAGATCAAAAATATCAATTACAGGAAGAAGCAGCACAGATACAGAGTGTACAGAATTCAATTTGAAAGCTTCAGCCTAAGACTTCCTGTCCCAGACTCACCTGCGAACAGGCTGTGCAAGTTTGCTGCGAGGCACTGGGATGCCCCCCATGGAAGGGGCACTGGGTCTGGGCAAACCACTCCTCATCCCTGCTGGTCTGGTAAGAGTAGTACTGTTAATACTGCTGGCAGGGCTCGGCAAGCCTGAGCTCTGGGCTGCAAGAGGCCCTGGTGAAGAACTACTGTGCGTCAGCTGTGCGGCTTCTGGAGAGGCAACTGAGCTGGGTCCATGGTTACTGAACGCTTTCACTGGTTGTCGGAGAGCTAAGGGAGATGGTGCCGCAGGGGAGCGGAATTTACTCGAAGAAGGTACTGGAAAATACAGAAATTAGTTTCAGTTTATGTTACAGTGCATACTGTAATGAAAAACTGGAAATTACTTTATGTGATTATACAAACAATATGAAATGTATCATGGAATACAGCCAATAAAGCAGCAATGAGAAACAGGAATTCAGATGTCCTCTTTGTCATGTGTTTTTGAAATCATAACTCTAATGCCTTTTGCTTGCTACAAATATTTATCTGGATTTGTGAGTAATCCTAATAAGGCTATAACTGTTGTATAAGTCAAGTCAAAAGAAACAGAAAAGAAGGTATTTGTTAAGAAAAAATGTAACTGCTTCAGAAACATGTGAACTTAATTCCCATCCATGAATGAACATGTTGAAGAATACAATATTCTGGTGTGACACAGTCTTTAAATAAATTTGAAGTGTAAGTTAGCCTTCAATGAGGAAATTTTGAGTGCAGAGCATCTTGATGTTTCTTTGATGTTGTTCTTTTTAACCACCAAAGTAGAATTCATCTAAAGATATGGTCACATCCCACATTTTCTGGCAGATGGGAAAAACAAAAAAAGATAGGGTCAGCTGTCCTGGTTTCAGCTGGGATAGAGTTAATTGTCTTCCTAGTAACTGCTAAATGCTGTAGTTTGGATTAAGGATGACATTAGCCACCCCCCAATGCCAAAGAGGTTAAGGTGCTGCTATGAAACTTAAACCAGAGAACTCCAACAATTTATAGCCTTCCTCTTCTTACAAACATTACCTAAATTATCAGTATAAATAATACCTGTTTATAACTAATACTTGTTTTCTAATATTTTGTACCTGAGTTAGTATGCAAGGTCTTGTTATCAAGTCCTTTCTGGGATAGATAATAATAAGGCAGAATATTCAGCAGTCCTTTGATAATGCCACACCTTAAGCATAATTCTTCACAAGTATGAGCTGTATTTTCAAATTACACATAATTTATCACTGAACAGAATACTTAAATGAACCCATAATCTTAGTGATGGAATGAAATTTCACCAGTTTTTTAAACTGACTAGGGTGGGTCAGTAAGACTCAACACAGGACAATCATATCAATCACATAATGAAAACATGTTTACATTTAGTAAATTTGCATGAACTATTCCTTCCTCTACTAAATAAACAATTTATACTGAGACCAAATAAATAAACCTTTTATACTGAGACCAAAGTTGCATCATTTTTGACAGATGTTGTATCTAAAGAGGCTGGTCCTTAACACAGCTTTCATTAACCTTTTCAAGGTAGAACCACTAAGAACATGAGGCGTGAGAAAGGAGAAGAGTAATGACAGGAATGTAGCATCCAAAATGGGGTACAGAGGAACTGGTAGTTTTGAGATTGTATTTTGAAGCCGTTTCTTATAGGGGATGTCTAGGAAGATCAATATGTACCTCATTACAGATGTGAATTGGATTTGTTTCCTTTCTGGATTACCCAAGGGGCCTTTCCCCTGACAGCAATATCAAACACAGCATGAAGCTGCTCATGGGAAAAGCTGACAAGAAAAGGTGACAGAGGTCAAAAACACATGACAGTTGCTAAGTGGCAGGGAGAATAAGTAAAAAACCTTAAAATAAAAGCTGGTGTCAAGCCAGAGTATGGAGTAAGGAAAGCATTAACAACAGAATGACTGGACAAGAAGAGCATCAAAGTGCCCCTAGGACTACGACAGATTACATATTACAAGTTTTAAAATATGACCTTGCCTGTAACATTGGTGCAATCAAATCTGCAGAATTTCCAAGTGACTCTACAGTGTAAATATAGGGAGCTTTTATCACTGAACTTCTCATTACAATGCTTGGAACACAAACACAGCACCAAGTTAGCAGCTACCAACAGAGCAATGCCAGCGTATAAAAACTGGATACAGCTTTGAGCCTCTGACAGGCACAACGTGGAAAAGGTTTTTAGGTACAGAACATAAGCAACAAAAAGTTGCAACTGAAGAAAGCTTGTCACATTCCCAGCAGAAGTAAGGATCCAGGAAATCAGTCTTCTCCATTCTCTTTAACATTCTGCTGACCGTATTTTACCATGCTGCAAACTTGAACTGTCAATTCATAAAACATTTCCTGTCAGCACAGCATTGTGGACATTGCTGAGAGCTATATTCATTCTTGTACAAAAAGGAATGAATTGTCTTTCAGAGCAGTCCACATGATGGAGTCTGGCAAACTGCCTAATAATGCTGTTCTACAGATAAAGAATTTGGTCTCAGAGCAGTTTTGATATTCACTGTAGTCAGTTTGGCCTGTTTGTAAGACAGGATCACAAAGAGTGAGGTATGGCCTCACAGACTATTTCATCATTGGGTACCTATGTACAGTATTGAGCTAATCCATGTTAACAAAAACATGTAAACATGTAAGGGTAGCGCTTAATAACTTTAAGCAACTCAATCTCCTTAGAAAGTAAACTAGAAACAACTACAACTAAAACATCGGGCAACCAAAAAAAAAAAAAAAAAAAACCAAAAAAACAAAACCAAAAAAGGCATGGTGCAGTCATGACATTCAGATGTCCTACCCTCTCTGGATTCTGTCCTGGATTGTGGGCAGGGAGCACGAGATCTCCATGTGGCAAAGTAGGATGCTGTGAAGCTGCAAACTTATTTGGCTTGCACTCCAAGGCCAGCTGCTGCACACCAACTTGAAAACAGATTAAATTCTAATGCAGTTGTTAAATCACAAGCATCATGATGAGATGAATCAGACCAACATGAAAGAACAGATGAGGTAAAACTATAGGAATCAATAAACTGATCAGTCATCTCAGTATAGGAAAGATGTGGACCTGTTGGAACAGGTACAGAGGATGGATGAGCACCTCTCCTGTGAAGAAGGGTTGAGAGAGGTGGGGGCCTTCAGCCTGGAGAAGAGAAGGTGCTGGGGAGGCCTTACCACAAAGTGGTGGAAAAAAAAAAGCCATCACGTGTAAAAGGTGTCAAGCTATGCAATGAACAGTATTTTAAGAAAGTAAAATCAATTGTTGCTCAGCTGTTCATTCTTCTGAAAGAAAAGTTTTGTTTCATTACTGCTAAATACTTCTATACTTGTGAGGATCTCAGATGAGATGAAAGAAAATCAACACATCAAGGACCATAAAATAGCAAATAATTGAAAAAGACAAAGCAAATAACTGAAAGGGTCCTCATTCGCAGGAAGGAATGACAGTAGCCATAAACTGGAATATATAATTGGCAGTGCAATGTGCTCTGTTCCTCATTCTCTAAGGTTTAATAAATTTTTACAAGTAATATAAACTCAAAGAAAAGCTGATTTTCTGTACATTCCTACAGGTCCTACAGACTAGGCTGTTGACCTAGTAAGTGTTCCAGACATCCAGAGGAAGGCATGGTCAACTGGAAAGAAAGCAAAGAAAGCTCCGCAGAGGAATAGCAATGGTGGTCTTATACCAAAGCAGAACATTGTGAGAACTTTACAGTCTGGTATGAAGTATGAAAACTGTTAAGAAACTTCCTCTGAAGACATATGAATCTGTTTCACAGTCATCATACTTCACTAAAACTTTCTGCATGGCATGAAGATGACTCTGAGAAGCTGGCACTGTTAAAACCCCAAGAGAAACATGTACATTCTGTCAGCCACCCTCATGGTCTGCACAAATGACTCTTACAATGCTTAAAGGATTCTAGCATCTGTAAGCTTATGAATTAGTCTCAAGTGAAATATGATCCTTAAAATGAGATCTTCTCAATTGTAATAGACAACAGACCAACTATGCTTAAAACCAAAATCATTGTTTACCATAACTGTGAAACTGAGGCAGTGTCACATACAAGGCTGCCAAAGCTGATTAAAAATCAGCTAAAACTTGTCTAATTGGATTAGAGACTCAATATTTCATTTTCTTTTCAAAAAAAAGCCAAGTTCAGCCATTAGCAAACTGGAATATTATATAAATGAGCCTCTAATTCCTTGAGTAAAAAAAAAAAATCTTAATTAATCTATGCTGGGATTAACCTTCTTGTTTTGTAAGGAAAAGAGAAAGCACAAGCACATGCAAAATAAATTTATAGTCTATGCTCATCTTTACAAATTTGTTAGTTTTTGTTTCCAGCACAAAGGATTGTATCAATACTTTTACAACTTTTGTTTTGAAAATGGTATTTTGCAATTCAAAAAATCCCTATGCAAAAATAGCCCTAATGTATTTAGGAGTCTACTTTTCTAATCCAGATTTCCTGAGTAATGTTAGAAAATCACCATTTCTTGGATTTTTATCTCAAAATTACATCTCCAATATAACAGAGTTTATTTTGAACCAAAAAGTTAACTTTCATACAGCAGGGACCACTTGATTAATCTCTACAGTAATTGCAAGAGCAAGTTTATTAACCTAAAATGTGAGATTTAATGCAGGTGAACCATTATCTGAGATTTGCTGGAGCTTGATAAGAGGTTGTAAGTTAATTACCTCCTTTTGTAGATGGAGTTTGAAGAAACTGTTTGGTTTTGAAGGCAGCACGAGGCAAATTTTTCTGCCTTTGCAGAGCTGTTGAAAGACAAGAAGTGTTATATTTGTCTAAGAAGATAAGAAAACTAAATTTACCAGGAATTTCAGAATTGCATCCACTGGTGAAGCGTCAAGGAACAGTGTGAGTAAAACACTCAAAAAGCTGTTATGACTCTGGAAGTGATTGAGTTTTGTGAATGGTGCTTGCTCTTAATGGCAGAGTTACAGAGGAGTGTGTCAGAAATTTTGCAGTGCAAAATGCGCAGATTTGATAAGAGTAAAGCTTCTTGCAGGGCAAAAAGCCCAGAAATGCAAAAAAAAAATTAAAACACCAAAGGGAGAATAAGCCACCTAGCGAACATGCTATAGCAATATGAGAGCAAGATTAGAGACAAAGATCAAAATTAAAGTGTCATACTTGACCTAGCAAAGACTAAATATTTAATTTTAAAAGTGTTTTCAAAAAATATTCTAACACTACGCAAAAGCATAAATCTTTGTCTAATATGATCATCATATAAACAAATTATATTTTTCAGTTACAGAGGCTTAAGCCTTTTTGAGAGATGTCTTTTTTTTTTCCCTATTCAAGGGGGTATGCAAGAGGACTCAAGCTTAAAATGAAGACTTAACACTAAGATTTATCATCTGCCAGCATGTCCACAGCATGATGGAAATTGATTTTTATTGCTTCTTTGCTCCCTTGTCCTGCCTTTTGTCTAGTAACATTCAAGGGCTGGTACTGCCTTGAAATGATCTCACTACCTACCAATTACCAAGAGAGAAGCCAATGTTCCAAGAGCTGCAGAATCTTGGCATGGAGAGAATTACTTATTGCCAGAAGGAATGCATTGACTCAGCCTATTTTCACCGTAGCATACTTAAAGGGGGAAGGAGGAAAGTAGTCAATGAAATAAAGCTTTGACTACACAGAAACTTTGTACAATGATAATGTATGAATAAACATCTCTGCTTACCTCAGTGTATGAAGTTTTATACCAGCATAAAACTAATTGCACTAGGAAGGCTTATTTCCATAGTGAGAAGGAAGAAAGATGGGGGAACAGCTGTGCATAAAGATCCTGACCCTGAGTAAGGAAGCTCAATAATCCCATCACCAATTAGTGAATATCACTATAAAGAAGGTAGGGGAGGAACAATTAGAATTCTACTACTGTTGGTTAATCCTTTTGTTTGATAGCATATAATGATTGCTATCACCTTTCCTATCCTTCAGTCAGTGCAAAATACACATTATTTTATAAACTATAAAAAATTCATCATGTGTTTTAATGTCACGCTGAAATTATGACTAGGCGGTCTATTCAGTTTAGTTGTAATAACTAAGTAAAACTGTCATGTTCAACAAACAGCAAAAAGGAATTAAAGTGCTAATAAACACAATAAAATGCTGCCTGTGCCTACTGATAATAAAAACCTTATTCATTTTACCAGCTAGAATCTAATGCAAAATAGCATATGGCAAATACATAATTATGTAATTCTTACTCAACTGGCACATGGTCTTCTTAGAAACTTTTTTTAAAGTGTACATATGAACAGTCAATTAAGCACAATAAGATCTTTAAATATGAGCACAATTCCTAGAATTTTACTGAGGCAGACCACTGGCCAGACTGCTTCAGTCCTCAAGTATTCCACTTCATTATTTTTTACTGAATCAGTGGTTTTGGTATACTACACAAAATGAAAAACAGCTTCTTCCTTCTTATTTTGAATTTGTTTTGTCCTAATTCATTCAGATTTTAATATGCTACTGCACATGGCTCTTTCTTCCCCCATCATTATTCACACTTCTTGCAAGTCAGAGATGTGGGATGATATGGAAAGGATTTTAAATATGCATATATCAAATTCTTTCCTTCTCAATGAAGACTCCAGGAAAACAGACACTCAATAGCAAAACATTTCTGTACACTGAACCACTGCAAAGAGCTTAGGCAGTACAATTTGAGCAATGCTGAGCAAACATGCAGTTTGAGATAAGCGCCCAGTGCATGTTTATCCACACTACTTGCTGCTCTTGAAGTGCTCTGTGTGGTGTGACGTTACCTGTCACAACTGCTGCGTGCTGAATACATGTAGTTATATTTACTTCTGATCAACTGAACTGGAGTACTTGGTTTCTTCAAAACTTACTCTTCCTCCTTTTACTCTGAACATGCCAAGTAGTTGGCATGCAGACTTGTCACTTCATTGATAGTTTGAACAATCTACAGCTCTTCAAGAAAGTTTTGTATTTAGCTCTGCTTAAAAAGCATCCATGTGCTCATAGTGCTATTAAGTACAAGAGCATCACACACAATCCAAAAGCAGGGAGCTCCAACATGGAAGCCACCCTACAACTTCTACAGCTGTGTACAATCTATGTGGTGTAGGACCCAAATACAGAGATTTCCCATCATTAACACTTAAGATAATACCTATTCCTTGGGGAACACCATATTACCATATCTTCCAGTGTTTTAAAGTGAAATATTTACTAGCTTTCATATTAAAAAAGTAGTTTCTGCAGAATGGCGTGGAGAATCAGATGTACATGAAGATTCTAATTGCTACAACTGCCATTTAATAAACCAGTCTCTATTAAAAAATAATTTGCATTGTCCACCACATTGCAGCTAGAAGTTAAAATGCCAATGTTTTCATGTTTTACAGCTGTACCTCTAAACACATCATACGTGTCTTCCTTTTCTTCTCTAAGCGAGCATTTAAAATTTGGCTATAAAACTGTAAGAGGAATTGTCTTTTCAGAAACTTACTGGATTCCTAGCTCATTTTTGAATGCCAGCAACCATAGCAAGTTTGGTATTGCAGCCACAGCAAATGTGCAAGTAAATTATGAACCGCAAATCTTTGACAAGGAGCAAAGTAGTGACCTCGGGTGGCAAGCAGCATCCTTGCAAAGGTAAGCTCATGCAAAACTAGCAGGTGTATGAGGAAGCTTCAAATCCCAAGACCCAGAATCATTGCCAAGGGAAAACAAAAATTTGCTGCAATTTAAAAGTGCTTTGTGCAAAGTGACAAAATATGAAACCAATAAAACAAAAAGTATACAATAAAAAGGACACAATTCTGGAAATTTTTATACAATGTACAATTTTGCAGAAATTTTTTAATCCAGACTAAGCAAAGATACTTACTCATTGACTTCACACACAAACCGTTTTACGATTGTCAATAGCAAGACTCTGACAAACATCTGTAAGAGCAGGGAAACTGTAAAAGCTAGAAATCTGGGCTTTATTTATGATACTTAACTTACATTTAAATGTAAGTTGGTCTAGAGTGGTTCACATTTGGGGAAATAGTCTATGAAAGAAAAGCAAATTTACCTAGTAATTCTTAATGCATCCACAAATTGAGAAAAAGAAATATAAACACAATCACATCACTTTGGCTCCTGCAATGACGTAGTTGACTGAATATTGAATACTGAGACTTCTGTTGTCTGATCTTTCCAGAAAGTTTAACCATGTATTTTTAATTCTGGAAACAGCCTTCTAGCTAACTAATCTGCTCTCTGTGCTCTTCCCTTCCCAGCTCACTCAATTCTAATGCACCAAATAAAATCTGTAGAGACTTTTACTAAAAATACTTTTTCCTTCATTTTCTTTAAGGTCAATTTGATAATTCTTCCTGTCACTGAAATAGCACAGCGACAGACCTGCTGTCCAACTGCTCTGTCTGCTTTATACTTTGATAAGCCTGCCTAACAGGTAACAGTTGTGCATTTGAACCACACAAATGTCCTTTCAGCTGGAAATGCCACCTTCTGAGTGTTTGCAAAAGGTGGAAGAAGAGGCCCAAGGTGAAAGGATGCTGAAGTAACTTATATGAACAATGGTAAGGTCACACTAACTTCTCTGACTACAGTATCACATGCTGCACACAACCCTTACATCTGCTCTGAGTCAGTACAAAGATAGAAATCTTGTAGTCTTTGGCACATTCTGTATTCCTTATTCTGTATTTAACTGTATGTGGTAGCTTTAACACACTGTTTTGAAAGTTTTAAGAAAACCAACTAGGTATGCCACTATGCCTTCATTGATCTAATGGTAAAAACCCCCTAGTTAAATTCACAAACATTATTTTACATTTCCTGTCAAATATTTAGATTACTGATGAACTTTTATCATAGAACTTTTATAGTTCAAAGCTCTACACATAATAATACTCATAATATGTTCTTCCCTTGAAAATGTCACGCAAGGTTATTAAATTCAGAAACCTGTTTAAAAAATGATCAGGAAACATTTGAACAATAGGAACTGGCAATATTGACATATAAAGAAACACTGAATATTTAATTTTCATTTGCTTTGGCTTCCTTAAGGTCACCATTTTCAAAAGATTTGTGAGAATAACAGCATTCTCAGCAGTTAACTTCTGGACAAACTAGCAAGCAGTAGTCCAGCAATGGGCTAGTATGTTTTATGAGACACAAGTTCATTCAAACCTTTTTTAGGAAGGAACTGACACTTTCAGTAAATACAACTGGCAATTGAATATATAACTTCCATGTGCAAAAAAAAAAAAAAAACCAAAAAGAAGGAAACGGCAAACAAGGGTTAACTTAAAGAATGAACACTGTCAGATCAGGTTTTACTAGTTTAAAAAAAGCAATGAGCATTATCTAGATGTTTTTTCAGAGCTTAGAAAGAAATCAGTTTCTGACATGCCCAAATACTTTATTTATATTCCTCATATTACTTCTACATATACTTTTAGGAAGCTATGAATGACACGTTAATAAGAAACTGGACCTTTTTTGAGTATTTTGTGTATCATAAAAACAGATTCACAAAGGTCTGATTAAAAATCAAGATTAGCATCTCCAGTATGGCATGCAATGTTTTGCTTTGCCATGAGACTGGAAGACAGAGTACAATCACTTAATTCTGAAATTTATACCAAAACAGCACTAAAGGTACTTACTGGCTGAGGCCTGAGGTTGAATGCGAGGTATTCCTCCATTTGGCACTTGGAAGTTTGAGTCACTTCTGCTGTTTTTCACAGACTCAGCTTGGATGTTAGAAGTCCTGGACAAGTTTGGAAGACTACGCCTTAGTTTCTCTGTATGAAATAATCCAAAGATACCACAACGTGTTGGATAAAGGCCAGGTTGCAAAACCCTAATTGTTTTGTTACTCGTAGTAACAAAATGTTAGCCATATAAAACTACAGTGCAATTTGAAAGTGTATTTTGTTACATTAAATCTTCTCAAATCTATCACAAAATATTTATGCATCTAAAAAAGCAAGAATGTACATTTTTCACCTATGGTGAAAAAAGTCAAGCATATTGTGTTTTGAAATTGAAACATACCTGGATTATGGTTCTCTGGGTTTTGTTGTACTATTATGAAAACTGAGCAGACTAACCTAATGTACAGTTTGGCACAGTTTTCAAATTATTTACCTCAGAAGTTATTTTTATAGCTAAATGCTTGCCTGAAGAGTAAAAACACATAGATGTTTGAGTAAATTTTGAGGACTGCCTTGTCCCATATCAGTCCATTATTACAACAAATAATAGCCACCCACTTGGAAAGAACCTCTTCATACACAGCATTCAAAATTATTAAGTATCCAGTTATGCTTCATCTTTCACATATGACTTGACTTATCTACTCAGCTAGTACTGATTCCTCAGGGGCCTTCTAACATTTGTACCACTGTTCACAGAATACAGAAAGATGCCATTAAGTATTTCTCAAGTCTAATGACATTCTGTGTTATCTCCAACCCATGCAGAGCTGGGTTTATGACATACTTTGGACAGAAGACTGCAGATGCCTTGAAAGGATGAGTGGCCAACCTGATTCTGCAGAGGGATGCAGGGAAGAAGTATGTTAACCATGCACAAACACTAAAGGTGAAAACAGAACTAAGTCTTCATTGGCAAAATCCTACAAGAGTACTTTCTACACTCAGCAGTTTGCATTGCTTTGCCCTGCAGGTGTACAGTGTTGAACCCTGTCAACCAAATTTCCCTCCAACCATTCTAGACAAATAAAATAAACAAACAAACCCCCAAAAACAACAACAAAAACAAAACCAAAGGAGAAAACCTGAACAACTTTTTCTGGCTATTGCTGTATCAACTGTGAATACCCAAGCAACACTCAACCGCACAAAAACCACCGCACGATAATTCCTTGGAAGTGTTTCAGAAACACATTATTGCACACTCTATTTTGATCCTTCTGGTATGTAGCATACTTAGCTTTTGGTACCTTTCCTGGGATATTTTGATTGCAGCTCATCTAGCATGCAATCAGACTTTCATTTAACCCCAGAAATGAATGGGAAAGGAATTGTCAATTGTCATAATATAATTGATTAGCTTCTGTGTTGCACATTTTCCTGGACACCTAAAATTTCCCCAACCACTATTACTAGTAAGGGCAATCCTTAATATCTAAATGTATATTCTTTCTAAATTTAAGATCTTACTTGCCAGATAAAAAATATGTTTGTTGAAATGGGAATATGCTTGCAAAATTTCATCCCAGTAAAAGGAGCTTCTGCCAGATTGCTACCAGGAAAAAGTACATTCAAGAAGGAAAATCGTGTTAGGATTATATTGTTTTGTTCCATGCCAATATAGTATAATTGCATTGAATTTACTGCAAGCTCTTTTTACACAGCAGTTTTCACAGCTTTGAGATATCTAAAATATCCAACAAATGTATGAGTTAAGCACTAATGTTTTTAAGACTATGTTAATGATCAAAACGTTCTAGAGTCCTGTGCAACCAGAAGAAAGCATTCAGCTGCTTCACAGGCTGCAGACATGCATAAATCACCACGTTACTCTTATCTGACCACTATTACTTTCCTCTGCATTTTATTCTGTCATCTGCAAGGCTTAACTCTACTAGTAAATTATAGTTTCCCTGCTTTACTTTAGTGCATTTGCCTGCCAAATATAGACTTTGGTCACTATGAAACTCAATTATACTCATTAACTGGATAACATCTGAAATAAATGTAAGCCTATCAAATCATCTGAATGTAAGGGTGCCACAGCAGAACTGAAGTTTTGCTTGCTCTGCATTTTCTTCAGCAATTCAGAGATTTAACCATGTTGTTACACAGGCACGTAGTTTTAGGACTGCACACTGATGAAACTCCTTTACAGAAACTACACAACTATTTGCGTAATGAATTTCAGACAGTTTTTTACCTTCACTTTTGACATTACTAGTTTGCAAGTCTGTAGGATGGCCTTGGAGCGAAAGACGAGGTTGCTGTAAACGGCTGATCATAGGCTGTGGTGACACTCTGCTGTACTCTATGCTTCGAGCAGGCGATCGGGAGCGAGGTGAGTTTCTGGGAGATTGTTTTGGTGAAGGCCAGGGAGAACTGCGAGGTGATGGTGAGAACCTGCTAACAGCAGGGTGCACTGTGTGATGTGTGCCATCTTCCTCATCTTCTAAGCTCTGAGCATCAAGCTCCTGGTCGCTGAAGGTGCCTCGCCGGGTAGAATTGCAAGAGGAGCCAGAACTCCGCCGAGAAGCTGTGGCAGCATACTCTTGCCGGAGGCCTGGCAACAAGAAGAACGTTGTTTACTTGCTTCCAGCCCACAAATGGTTCAAACCAGAGATGTGCACACAACAGCTGCACAGTTCTGAAACTCAGATCTGGCTCACCTTAACTCCTGTTATTTAAGGCATTAAGTGAATTCAGATTAATACCAAAAAGTTATCTACCAGCTAATAATGACTTGAAATAAGTAGGTGAGCTCATTCCTTTTCCTAGTACAGCAATCATCAGTATAGGTGTGTTGTGTACTTGTTCATCTCCTTTCCCAGGCTGGATACTAGCAATACAGGCTACACCCTAATTTTGGTATCATGTAACATCCTATAACAGTTAGAGCAGCCACAATAAAATGTCTCTTGAGATGTATTAGTAAATCTAACCAAAAAAGCAACATGATAAGCTATTCCAAGAGTTTTTAGATTTTTAGATCAGTGGTTTCTGAAGTGTGGCGCCCACACCCCTGGAGACACACAAACCAATTCATTGGCATACAGGAAGAAAATTCTGAACAACTAATATTTTTAAAACAGCATTAATCTCATCTTTATCGCATACTTTCTAAAATTATAATTTTGTATATACTTGTGTATTTTTGTGTATATAATATATATATAGTGTATTTTTGTGAATATAATATATTAGAGTAATACATGTATATAATTTATTTAAAGGTACATTTATTGGACATTTGGTTTTGGGTTTTTTTCACTGATAAGGATGAACAATAAAATAGTGTGGAGGCCACCTAGTCAGACAGCTCAAATTATTATCACTGTCTGCAAATTCAGAGGGACAAAAAGACAGTCCTAACTAAAGCTATAATGAAAGAGAAACATATATACATGTGGTTCTCTTGACTATTCTTTGCCATACTGATTTACATTTTGGACATTTAAATTATATTAAGTGTATTTAAAGTAAAGTGGTTTAAGCACTGATGTCAACAACACTGGGTTGTATCAGGAAGGCACCTATCTCCTGAGAAGAATGGTGGTAGGCAGTAGTCCATTCTAATGACCATCCTTTTAGCAAATACTCTCTTATAAATTCATACTCTACAGCATTTTTTGGTCAATTGTTCCTGAAGTTGCACAGCAACTTCCCTTCCTTAACCTGGAGGCTGAAGTCCTTAACCAGCTTTCTTGGATGAACTACATTTGTACATCCATAGTAGAATCTACACCCTTTTTCCATTCCTGCTAAGCAAGTGTTACTGCAGTTATTAAAAAAAAAAAACCCAACCAACATCTCCAACAGCTCCACTTTGATTTCAGGAAAAAAAACCACTTACTTTCTTCCTGCATTCGTGCTAAAATTTGCACATCTGTAACATCATTTAGCTTGTAATTAGACCCAATAGAGTCTTCATCCATCTCTGATGCACTTAATTCACTGTCCAGCGAGGACTGTGGACTTAGAGGAGGATTTCTATCTCCTGAAATTTTAAGATGACCTATGGAAAGAAAATAAAGTAACAGGAATTGTTATTAAAAAAAAAAGCAGTAAGAGGCAAGCTGCATTTTGTTTCCTAGTGAAAGACACACCAATCTGAAGAGACTGCTACTGAGACATTGATCTGACAGACCATTTGAAACATTTGATTAGAAACCTAGGCTGAAAATGTAACTTACAAAAGCAGAGCTTAGCCATTACCTTCTAAAAATGGACAACTTTATAAAATCATTGCAATAGTGTCCTAACAGATTAGTGGCATATAATTTGGTCTATCATACCATGTTTCAACTGCTACAAAGTTTACAGAGCTCTACAAAAAAAAGCAACTGCATATCTGGTTCCATTTGTGCTTTCATTCTCATCTCTTTATACTACCTTGTAAAACATAAGTTTGATTATATCTTTCTTAATTGTAAGGACTTGCTGATCTAGTGAATATTGATTCCCTTTGGAATGGTTAAAATACACTATATCTGAAAATACTACCTGTTCCACATACACACCTTTGCTAAACTGTAACATGGAAACTCTAACAAGGAAAGCTCTTCCTGTTTGCTGCCTTCTGGCTGACACCCCATTGCCTGTTACATCTCTGTCCCCCAGGCAGATATGCCATAGTGGCACACAATGCAGAGCAGAGCTACAGAGATTAATACAAAAACTGGGTAATGGTTCTGGTGCAGTGAAAGACTTCTATAAAAGTCCACAGTGAACTAGTGACAGCTGGGTTGTCAATGCAATGTTTCTTCACCTTCCCTGCAAGCTAACTTTAAGTACATACAATAAGCCAACAGTCTGACTTCTGTGTAGAGATATGTTCCAGGCATCAGTTTTTCTCATGTGAAAGAAGTGCCTACAGTGCAGAATAAAAGTAGAAAACATCACCAGAAGTTAATGTTTACACTGATGGCAGCAAACTCACATGGAATGCTCAATTAATATGCATGCTGTCTCCTTACATTATATTGTTCATATCTCAGAGGTATTGATGGATACATTGCATACCAAATGTTTCATTTAGTAAACAGGATAATTGCAAAGACTTCACAACTACCAGCCCCTCACCTCTGAACACGAACGATGGAAGTTACACCCCTGTCAATTACAACACCAATTCTAGAAGCCACTTACATACCTTGGAACTCCCCAGAACAAGCTCTATGTGCTTTGGTTTAGCTGCTAATATATATCAGTGATTTCTGAGACATGGACACCCAAAGAAAACATTTTACATGTATCTCATGTCAGTAAGTACGTAAAAAAGCCTTTCCTAGAAAGCTTAAATACTGCATGATGCACACATCCTACAAAGGACTGAAAAGTTCTGGAGTCTTTCTCACTCTAGCTCGATGCAAATGGTGTCTATCTGAGCACGTTTGTGAAAGGGAGGAAGAAAGGGAAAGACCAAACACAGACTGACTTACCTGAGGTACCAGGAGGTATGAGCTGTTTCACTAAAGCAGATTTCACTGGTGTTGAGGAGGGAGAGTTGAAACCACTGCTGTAGGGGCTACCAGTATTTGGACTATAGGAGCTTGCGTAACTGACCGCACTGTAAGGGCTGCTGTACAAACTCTGTCTCTTGAGAGCTGTAGGAAAGAGGGGAAAAGTGATTAATTATACTGAATGAATTGATAAAAAACAAATACAATACTATAGCATGTCTTCGGTGTGATTTAATTACTATGCAGTTAAAGTAGAAAACTTCAGTCACCAGAAGTTTTTCAACTGCTTTCTTCACCCCTAGATATAACCATAATGTGAAGAGTGGGAGAAGACAAGATAGTGCCAAGTATTTTCCTTGTATTAGTCACATCTAAGATCACTACAACCAATGTCTTCGAGATGTCCAGTGTAGGTGCTGGGAAGCAGGAGGACAGTAGCAGCTCAGTTACACTAACATACATCCTATGCACAATTGCATATAAACCAGAGCACACTACAAAGTCACTTTCTCCAGAACTCTCAGACCTGTCTAGATCAGTTATTGTGTCCCAAGACTGGCACCACACAACTAAGCAAGACCACCTACGAAATTTCCCTAAGCATATCCTAAAATGAAAAACCATTAAGTAAGGCAAATACTTCTGTTTGTATTTCTGGGTAACAATGAACATACTAGATTAATGCAAATTGACTGTAAAGATTACTTCCTCCTGTTAACCTTCTGTTCTAAAGACTGGTGATTTTTTTGTCCATAGGCTTCAACCTCACATGCAATGTAAGATCTAAACTGGGTACTTTCCTCTGCCATTTACTGTAAATGTTTCAAGGCTGAAGTATTTTCAGATGGATTTTAAACACTGGTGAATATTAACAGCGGTGAACAGTATGATACTGCAATTCCACTGTTTGTCAGGTGCTTTGTTTAGTTACTTGACTCTTGTGCTCAAAACCTGGTATTTTTAATATAACAGAAAACGGAATTTCAACAGGGGTAATGGGATCCAAAGGAAATTTACACACTTTTGCTGAAAATCAGTTCCTTCACTGCTGAAAGTATATTTTACAGAAGTGTATAAAAGAACAAATTAAACTGCAAAATGTTAAGCTGAAAAAGCTAGAAATCCCAACTTGATGGTATGTAAATCTAGATTAGATTTAGCTGCAGCTCACCCAGCTGCAGAAAGTAAGCTCCTCGAAAATATTGTGGGACATTTCTCTTAGTGAAAAAGGGCTTCAGTGAGTGCACTAAGAATTAAGCTACTGATAGTAGTGGACAGGGGAAAAAAAAGGAATTGAACCCAAATTTCTTTACTAAAAATCACTGTTGCTTTGACATTAGAAGCCAAGACACTACAGTTGCCTAAAATGCTGTTTTCAGAAGCAAAGCCCAGCAAAGCTTCAGCTTCTCCTCCCACCCCCTCTTGGTCACTACATCCTCAGTTGTCCAGCACAAACAATGGTGGGGCTGCACTCTTATCTGGCCTACTAAAACAGATTCAAATTTTAAAAAAAGAGCATTTTGACTGATTGCATCACTTAATCAGTTTTCAGGAATGCCCTCCAAAAAAACGTATCATCCAATCTAGCCAATGGCAGAATGTAGCACAGAGGCAAAAGCAGCAGACATTAAAGCTGACTTTGCAGCAAATTCCTAATTGCATCTTGTGTAAAGATCCTTTCAAAACCAGTTAATATTACCAGTGTTTTAGCTGAAGTGAAAAGACTGTTATGGATGAAGGATGGAAGGTTTATATTTCAGCTTTCACTGCAAGTCTTAAACAATACATGTTAATTTCAGAAATTAGTGAATTCACTAAATTCTAGCAAGTATTCATGAGGTATCTTCAGTTGATTTTGAGTGTCAAAAGGGAAATCTGCATTTTATTACAAGTAAACAAATCCAGCAATTACAAGTCACTCTGTTCTGGGTGATTATGATGAGGCCTTTGATATCAATTTCTTCTGGCATTCACAAAGAAACCCCAAAGCATCTATTCCAATTGAACCTTTGTTCTCACACCAGAAAAAATTTACTTTTCATCTCTTGCCGAAAATGTCATTAAAATCCCTAAAATGTAAGTCTACACAACCATTCTTTCTTTGGTATTTATTACACAGAGAAGTATTTTAAAATACAAACCACAAATCAGAAAACAATTGTACTACTGTATAGCCTTCAAAACAGGCTCTTTGTACACATAATGATACAAAGTATTTGATCATACATAAATTTTTTTTAGATGAAACTAAGTATGCTTTTGCTACATATAAAAAGTTTGCTCTGGTACTTGGTGAGACTTGATATGTAGTCTTCATCCCAGCTAATGTGAACCTTCTTCAGCACTGTACACTTTCCCAGAGAAAAAAAAGCTGGATTCAAACCATTTTTCTGAACCAGAATTCCTAAAGGTTTTTCAACAGGGACTTCTGTAACTCAGGAAGACGTTATTTTTACAAAAAGATATATGGTCTTTATAAGAATTGTCGGACAAATCAGCAAAACAGATAACTCATTTTAACATTAAAATGATTCTAATATTAGATGAAACACTAGCTTACAAAAGATTACACATTAGCTTTCAAAACAACAGAGGGGTGGGTCGATGAACGCCAATTTTATTTTAATGTAAATTTTCTTTAATAACATTCAGAAACAGTGTGCAGCATCTAATTCCTTTTAGTTATCATTTTGTTGAAATGGTCATGAATCTCTTTTGCTGTAGAAAATAGGAAAATTTCAGTGCAGATTATACCTAAGGTTCCCTCTAGTCTGAACACACTTCCAACACTCAGCAGGACTTGCTCTGCAATTGTAAATCTGAACTAGCTACTGACAGGGCACTACGCATCAGTAACTGTTCACAGTAGCATGGAGCTGAGAGCTGCTCTTCAGCTCTTTATTATCTTGCAATAGAAAATATGATGGAAGAAGAAAATGTGAAATACAAGAGTGCATTTGAGACTGAAGAAGAGGAAAAAGGTATTTGATTAGAAACACGTAACAACAAGAACTAACAACATGAAAAGAATCCACACAGAAGAAGCATCAGCAAGGACTGAGGAAAGAAAGTTACGGAAGTGTGAAAAGCCCCATTCATGGAGACTGGAACGGGAATCAATGAACTGAACCAGTGGCTACTAACAGGTTAAGTGACGAGTCCATGAGGTACAAATGCAAGTCACAAGATACTCCTGAAGTTGTGGAGTAGGAAACACATTACAAGAAACACCACTTGTCTTCTTCAGCGGAGCTCCCTGCCACCCTGTGTTTGTAAGGGAGGCTGGTTGCTCTAAAGGACAATTTTCTATTTTGTTAAAAATTTGTTTTTACATGCAATCTGCTCCAAGCATGTGCCCATCTTTTCTACCATTAGTATTTCCGTCTATTAGTACTATAGATGAGTTGAGGTATTGCAAGTATAACTGCCAGAAGCAGGTTCTCAGGTCTAAGGGAAAAAAAAAAAGGTAAAGTTACCTAAACACATTGTTTGAATGATAAAACTTTCAAATGTGTCCATTTCATAAGGAAGTTTCCTGCTATTCTGCTTCAGCTATGAATTTTTAAAGATACCCTTAAGGTAACAGAATTTGTGGTACTTCTGGAAGACTTCTACTCAGTTCTGAAAGAATCTAAACCACAAACAGAATTAGTGCAATTAACTTCTATTCAGTCTTAAATAGTAGTATTCAGATTCCCAAGCCTGTATCATCATTCATAATAAACCCCTTTGATCTTAGTGCTTGTTGTTGTTTAGAATCTCAGTCTTTCCCTGTACCAAGCCATATATGATGATAACTGTTCAAGAAAATTTTTAATAGACATTTGTCCAGGCAGCATAGAAAGGCACAAGAAATAGGGAAAGATCAAAGGTAGCTCATACTGAAGGCACTTTCACCACTACACCCACAATTTTTGTAAGAAAAAAAATGGATTCAAATTTTATTGACAACAATTTCAGTACAAACCAAAATAAAGACTGAAGTGCTCCACAAAACAGTACAAGGACAGGGAAAAGTTACAATCAAATAAACTCAGCACAAAGTTTACGTATAACCATGGAAAGGAGGTGGCTGTTGGAAACACTCCTGGAACTGGGTGTTCATACATTCTTAGCTCAAATCCAACCATTCTGCTAATTGCTGAAGATAATAGTTAAACATGTAGCAGTAGCAAACTACAAAGAGATGAAACAAGAACAGAATCGCTATTAATAGCAAGAAAATAAGTTGTTTCAGCATAATTTACAAAAAAATAGGCTCCAACAAAGAAATTAAAATAAAGCAAGAAAATAGATGAACAGAGAATTCTAATCAGACCTTCAGCGTTTTGCTGGTTTGTCATACAAAAGGCAGATAATAGAAGGATGGTGAACACAGACTTTCATTCTCACAGAGTCAAACATTCTCCAGTTCTGAATATAAGCAACCAATTCGTATTAAGGAAGAATTATGAACTCTGTGTTTTTTTAATCTGACTATAACTAGATCTTAAGTTACTAGGGATGGGAGGAAAAGAAATCAACATCATCTCCCCAAAGTATTCAAAAACATAAGCCTCCATTTCCTTAGATGAAAAATATGGGTAATCCAGTAAAAAACCAAATTCCATGCCAACATATTGACAGGCACATATCAATTATGATAGCTGATTACAGGCTCCTATTTAAAAAAAAAGGTGAGAAGACCTTCAAGTTAAAAAGACAGGTTTTTTTTCGGAAAACATCTGACCAAACTATGCAGGTATTAAAAAACTCTGAAATCGTGACTCATGACCTAATGCCTTCTTTCATTTCATCCATCCAATCCAAAAAATGAGTAGAATTAATTACTGTTTGTAAACCATAATGAAAGCTTTAGACACAAGTAATTGAGAGATGTCTTATCTCACAACCATCAGCTAATTCTGATGCTGTTTCAGAAGAAAAAAATACAACCCAGTGGTTTTAGTGTGCAGGAACTCACCTGACATTGTTTGTTCCAGCCTGTGGATCAGTGACTTTTTAGCACATTCAACATCAGGACTTGGGTAATCCAATACCTGTCTGCACCAAACTAATGGACTGACATACTTTTGCATGGGATTCAGTTTCTTCTTTGGAGATGTATATAACCTGAAAAAGAGAAAAAAAATGTATGAGGACAGACAAAATGAGCATAAGATCAGGCATGCAACAAAATACCACAGAGTATGCTATTTCTATTTTTATACTCTATCTACACTGTAGATCAATCCCAAAAGATAAAGAAAGCACAGGTTTGACCCTAAAATTCACTATTTTGGATAGAGTGTAACAGTGATAACATATGGCTACCCAAGGACTTCAGACACATTAAGTATACAGACAATTTCACTATGTCACATAAATGTACAAATAAGGATTAATCTTTTCAGATTCACCTGAAAGACAGAAATTAAATACTATGCAATAGAGAACTCTTGCTTTCCTAAGCAAAGGATGCAATAAGCATCGTAGTAACCAAGGAGCAGTGCCGAAGTACACAAAACAAAACTACTGTTTCAGTAGCCTTGAACAACACTATTTATTTTTATTTATAATTTCTATCCCAGCACTTGATATTTTTGTTCTCTTTGAACACAGAACAAAGGGACTATCTCTGTCCTAAGGGGCTATATAGTCAAGCATTAGAAACAAGGAAAAAGAGATAATGCACATAGGAGAGTAGAGAGAAACGGTGAGATCATATTGTTCTGCCAGACATGCCGAAGCTTCGTCAGTATCTCCATTCATTTATTTTAATGGCAATATTCCATGACTGAAGAAAGTAGTAGTCCAGTTGAAAGACTCTAGAAATTAAGCTGGAAATGTCTCCTCCCTCAACGGACAGATTAAAGGAAAAGTCATTACCAATCACACACTCAAAACAGGGAACTATAAGCCTTACGTTGGACTAGAACCAAACTTGGAAATGTTGTTCAGCAAGACAACAGTCAATTGCAAGATGTACAACTCTAAACAGAGCTTATGCATGTGCAGAAACAGCTAAACGAGCGTTCTTTCGAGGAGTAATGACAGGCTTCATATTGCAAGTGAATATGATTGTATGCCACACAGTAACTTAGGAACATCTGACAGTCTAATCAGACATGCTTCTACACAAAACAGACAGCAAAAGTTGTTTCCTTTATGCCAATGACATTAGCAACACAGAAGTTATTTCCTGCAACTTTCATCTCTACAAGATTATCTCATCTCTCCTCTGTAATTCGGGAACTTTAACTCTCTTTGTGTTATAATAACTTTTAGAGATGTTTTTATAATTACTACCATTAAGTTCACTTCTTACAAAAGGTTCCCAAGAAACATGTTTATAGAACCACCACTCACCCAAAACACTGATCTTTGTTCAGAGCAAGCTGCAAAACACTCTTGCCTTTAACACCGAAATAGCAAACTATGCTTGCAAATCCAGGAGAAAAAATATTTATTAGCTGCCAGATTTTAAAACAAAAATGAAGCTGTTTGTAACAATCCAAATAGTCGCTGCCACTTACTGTAGTTCAAGGGGTGTATGCTCTGGCCAATATCATGCCATCCGTCATAACTGATTTTGTAGAAGTGCCTACAATCTTCACAGGCACTCAGCCCAAAGGAAAAGCTAAAAGCCCATCATACATTTACAGCCCTGAACATCCTTGAAAAGCACAAGAATCACTCAATTTTTACAGTTCTGTGTAAACAACAATGCCACTTTCTGCAAACACTGTGACTATCTCCGTACCATTAAAAGCAATGTTTAACAATTACTATCTCTTAACACTTTGAATTTACTGTCTTTTTAGTATTTGCCTGTACTCTTTTCTGTCCCAAGCTATGCTTATACTATACAAAGAAGTGTCAAAGGCAACAAAGCCAACTTTTGTCCCCTACAGGCCAGACTCACTGCTAGCTCTCTGGATAGCTGACACGCCTTGCTGTGTTTGAGAAGTTCCATGCACGTTTGAAGTGTTTACAGTAGCACCCAGTATAAAAGGCATGAAATTAAAGTGCGTGTCCTCTCTGAGAAACACACAAAAGGGATACCTTCAACAAACCTAAAAGATTGTTCTAATCACAGCTGCACCTGGTATGTTAAGCTTCAACACATTATTTTCAGGAATTTTCAATTGATGCATCTGTTTCACAAGTAGTTTATTTACTGAAGCAATCCAGGCTCACACAGCTCCATCTTTTCCACCTCCCTTTCTAACAAAATATATATTGCATATTCTCCCACCTCTTTCCAGTTAACTTTTTTCCTCCATCAGCCTTTACTTCCTAACTGAGACTTCAAGGAAAGGCAGAACTTGAGAACATAGGTATTTCATGAAACTCGACTACCTCACAAGACACACATATACACCAATGCAGTGATGAAACAACTCTTTCAGAGCAGTTTCTTGCACATCATGCAATTATGAAGTCTCATTATAAAGCAGTGATCTTGATATCCTGTCTGACAAAGAACAGCAGATCTCAAGTTTTGAGATGACGCAATTCTACTTGCTTTGCCTAATTTGGATTTTACAAAAACCAAAAGGACCAAGGGCAAGGCTAAGAATCAGAGTGACGCCTCTACTACCTCTTCCTCTCTCCCCAGCAGCAGGAAGGGAAAGAGAACAGAGATATGAAGCATGTACAAGTAACTTCACACAGCTAAGTGGTCTTCTTTGTCAAACTACTGTTTGATCCAAAAGACCTAGCAGCTGAAGAACCTTCCAGAAGAAATCCCATTTGAACCTGACAATGTGTTCTACAACAATACAACATCACTGACTGGCTGCACAGCAACTTCAAGATTGAAGATTACCAGAATAACTCTATATATCTTTAACCACTATAAATCAACTCTCTCAAAACAGGAAGTTAAAAACGATTGAGGAAGCTGACAACATACAGTTGCCACCCATACTACAAATGTTAACACACCAGAAACATACTCCAATCCCTCCACAACAGAGTGAAGACGCTACAACTCATTGACACAAGGTCAAGTAAAAGAAAATGGTATATAAAAAGGAGTCAGCAACTTTGATCTATTTTGAAACAACACTAAGGAGACCAGACACCATGACTCTGCTGCAGCCATTAATATTTCCTTCCTTTGGCTCTCACTAGTCAACTAGGCCACAGCAGCATCAACCTGAGGCTGAAAGCAGCCAGGGGCTCTACTGATTAGTTGCAGGAAGATGCAGCACAGAAAAGGGCAGAGCTTTTCCAGAAAGACTGCTGTGACTACAAGCACATATGATGTCAGCCAAATGGGGCAAGCTGCAGCATGTTGCACTGGGACACAGCTGAGTCAGAAAAGGCTTTGAAGAAAGAGGACACACCACTGCAATAGAGTGGAATATCTGCGTACAGATTACCTCACCTGAGGCACACCTCCCAGTGCATTAAAACACAAGAGGGTAGTTCCCACAGGCATGAAACAAGAAGCCCAGATTCTAACTGGGGAAAAAAGGAATAGTCAAAATTTTCTATCAAAGGCCTTCCACTGCTCAGTATAAGAATGAGGGACAAAATGCAGACAAACATGAAGTCACAAATCTGAATTAGAGAGAAAACAGCAAGTGGCAGGACCTTGGAATTAGAGCTTGTTTATTTTAGCTACATTAGCTTTGCGCAAAAACCGGTAGGTACAATAAAGGAAATTAAATGGGAGCACACAAAACATGATGCAGGCAAAAGCAGGATGAAAAACCTGAAGACATGATGAGGACAAAAAGCTGAAATCCAAGACAGATTATCAAGAAATTCCCCTAAAATACACAAAGGAAATTGTACAATCAAAAGCTACTGAAAATACATAAATCAGGGGACAATAATACTGGACAGTCTTGGAAACAGCTAATTTAGAACACAACAGTGTCAATCGAAATTCTTTTAAAACAACAGGAAAGTTTAAGGAAATCCTACCTGAACCAGCTTAAGTTAAAATTTAAGATGGACTTTGCATGGACAGGTGAAGACCTGAAAAGCATCTCTGGGCAAAAGAAAAATCAATCAAAAAATTAAGTGACATCCCTGCACATATATGGCCCACAGAATTCCTCTTTCCGTCTTCCCATCCACCCACCCCATGAAGTTCCTATGCTACAGCTGAAGCTAACTGATATACACATGGCTTAGCCTGTAATTATTAGTTTTCAGCTCTACTTCACAGAATGCTGATAGTTCTGAGATGCACAAATTACAGCAAATTCCAGTCTACGAATATAAACTCCAGGATATGAATAGTACAAAAATGCTCTGTCAGTCTCATTAAACCCTCATATTAAAGTGGCACATCTCAGCTACATGATGCATTTTTTAAGTAGAATTAAGAATATGCAAGAGGTTGCAAAGTGCAATTTGGAACACAACTAGCTTTCTTTATCCAACAATTAAAGAGAGTTAGATGCATCCTGGCTAGTTGCTGGAATTACTGCCATTATTCATTTCCTCATCCGAAAGAACATGCTGGTGTCTGAGAGGGATGTCACAGAATGAGAAATGGGCCATCAAAAACACCACCATGTAACTTCCCTAGAACTATCACACAAATTGTACAACTCTCCACTGTCTGAGAAGCTTTTCGTAAGAAATTTGTTAGAGTATATGTGCTCTAAGATAGCATTGTTGATACTTACACTGAAGAAAGGGAAGTTGAGAAGTTCTGTGTCCTACTAAATGTGTTCCAAAACAAAATTCCACTTAATGGCTATGCTTAAGAGCTCTACCAAGACCAACAAGTAGTAGAAATGTGAATCATGCCTAAACAAGACATGATTACGTAGTAAGTTTCAGGAATGTCATTAAGATAGTAAAGGAAATGCATATCAAAGCTTTCATTATTATCTGAATATCAAGCATGTTTTAAAGCTATAATCATCACAAAAGAAGTTAGAAATGGAAATAGTTCTTCCTCAGTCCTCAAATATCTGTTTCACAACAAAAAAGGATATCTCAAAGACAATACTCAAACTGAGTATTTTTTAATGTAACCAGTTGTTTTAGCTGAGAAAACTGGCAACTTCCATCATCCTTGGTTTTTCTACATACTTCTTTTCCTATTATCTTCCTAGTTTGTGAAGACAGTATCTGAATTTGGTTAAAACCCAACGACTTTAAATCAAATTGACATTTTATGCCACAAAATGAAAAGCATCAATTTCTCTTTTACTTACACCATGGAACAGAAATTGATCAGAACCTGTCAGACTTCCAAAGGGTCTAAACCACATTAATACAATGAAACTTAGCAGTTGAACAGGAAATGCTGCAATGTAATTACAGCAATGGGATTTCATTCAGGTGGAGCTATATCCTAAAATAACCATGCTATACTTTACAAGCTCACTATGGCAAACCAGGATTCCAAAATAATGTTAGTGTTCAAGGGACATCAAGTAATATGAGATGGAAGACGATCATTACAGATGACAACCATGTTATCTCAAATAGGCCCTTAGCCAACTAACGATAATGGATGGCTAGAATGGAAAATTACACTATTATAAACAGGTGCAAATTAGAAATAGCTGCTGAATGAGAGTGAGTTTAATAGTAAAACTATGAGCCTTCCCTTTTAACTAGTCACAATACACAACCAATCTGAAGTCTTAAAAAACACTAAACTATTACTTTGAACTAATAAGTTAGTATAAAAACCCCACCACTAATTTGAATACACAATAACTGCCTTTTGTTTGTAAACGGGGTCAATCAACTGTCAGCTATTTTAACCCTACCAAGGAGACTTTATGCTGACATGAAAACATGGGTAAGTGCTAGGCTGGCTTTTATAGCACTGTCATTTAAAGAGGACACAACTGTTCTGAAGTTCATTGAGCAATTACATGTGCAAAATAGATACACAGCAAGCTCCATACTCTTTGACGCAGATGCTGCAAATAAATTTTGAAGAAAAGCACTGCATGTTTTGCTCACATTTAAAAGAAAACTTCTCAGAAAGCTTAGGTGAGTGACCATGTAACAAGTTACCACAAAGGAAGTTATAGTAGATTCACAGGACATTAACTAATCTACAGTAATTGCCCCCTTATCTTGCAATAAACTCAAGACAGCTCTCTTTATAAAAGCAGCATAGCAAGGCACCCTGCACACTCTTATCCAGATGTCTCCAACATGCTGCACATCCACACCCAACCTAGCAAGTCAGGCAAGGAGGTGCACACCACTTCTCTGAAGATTTCTCCATTCTGGTCCCCCTTCTGCCCTTTTGTCTTTTTAATTAATTAGTAAGAAAAGACCCGTTCAGATTGAAATCTGAAAAAATTAAATTTGAACCAATCTGGTTCAAGAACAGCTAAATAGGACACCCACAGAACAGATTACAAAAGTTACTGATAACTTGAGGAAATCATCTGCAGGCATAAAGCAAAGTCTCCATGGGACTGTGCAGAGCTCAGTACAGTGTGCAAGTACAGATGTGCCCATCTGCAACCTTCAGTACCCGATCAGGAAGGAAGTTTCAGCACATTAAACCGTATTCAGAAGCATATGGACAAGAAACTCAATCTAAAATTACTGAAATATTTATAATAATTTACCACATAATTTGAAGATTGACTCATGCTAAAATGTTTAAAACTTAAAGCATATCTGGATTTAACTAACCCCAGAGAAGGAAAATAATCAAGCAAAAATATAAACAATCCCAAAGTTCACTAATACTGTAATGCTGTTTTAATTGGTAATGCTGCTATTAAAACAGCAGTGCCAAAGTTCCTTTGCTTGTTCGATAGTTGTATCTTCTCCTTTTTCAGTTTACACTTCTCTTCTGTATACTTACCTAAATGCATTTAAAGAATTAAAAGCGAAAAATGAACTGATCAATGCTACAATGTAGACTTAAAAAAGTCACATTCCAGTATCAATTTCAATAACAATGTGAAGTGTTCTGTCTTAAATTCACAGCCACTAATCTGATGTGAACATTAAATGTAAAACAATGTTATTTTAACAGTTAAAAAACTATTTATTTTGCCATGACAAGGCTGCAGGCAATTTCATAATGTGGTATGAAAACGTCTGTATTATACAAAATACAGAAAAGAACAGTGATAATCAGCACCCTTTATCATCTATAACTGCCCATGGCAAGGTCGTTCTGAAATCAAAAGACAAATCTAAACTTCTCCATGTAGACAAGCAAAGCAGGCAAGATGAATCAATTTTTTATGAACAAACAACAATTTAAATTTAGTTTGTTTCCACAAGAGGTTTCCTCAGCTGGTAAGTGGTCTTTGATTTTTATAGTGTATAATCCCATATTTTAAACAGGATTTTGGGTTAAGCAGTAGTGATCCAAATCCATTTGAACCTCGAAGAGTTCATATGAGGCTTTAATTTCATTGAGTACATTCAGCCTTTCAGTTGACTCAATTACTTTCTGAGTGACCTTGCATAACCAAGGCCTTAGGAGCAGGATCTTTATGAAACAGTTTAAGAGAAATCCACTTATTCACATCAACCCCTCCTATATTCACAGGCTTGTTTCTTTTTGATTTCTCCACTAGCCCTCTGAAAATTTCAAACTTCATTAAGAACAATTACCTCCAATAATCAAATGCATAAAGTCATCCTACCTTCATAAGGAAAAAATAAAGGGGTAGGACTATTCAGTGTCTCAGCAGTTGAATTAAAAGGTGTTTAAAAATTCCAGGACCCTGATTTCCATTTCTATTAAATACTTTGGAACAAAAAAAATCATCAGTCTGGCCAAGCTACGTTTATCATTAACTGCATAATAAACTACAGCAGGAAAACACTATTTTTAAAAATTATATATTCATATTTTTACATGTATGACAGTAAGTAAATTTTTACAATTGCTCTTTTTGTTTTATGCATTTGTGTCTGAGTCAGTGTCCCATGTCTGAGACTGAAAATTAGTTACTAAAACATTTTAGCATTATAGTTGCCAACGTATTTGTAAATGGATGAAGATGTGCAAAAGACTGCCGGTAAGTTTTGTTGTCTTTTGAGGACTAGAACTTGCACAGAAACATGACAGTGCCACAGTAACTGGCAGCCAAACACTGGACACGAGCAAGGGCAGTGCTCAGTGAACCATGCAGCTGCCCCATGAGTGCCCAGAACTGCATCAACAAAAACACAGCACTTATGCCACCAGCGTCACCATATGCGCTGTCGGGACACTAACTAGCACTTAAGAGACCCACGATGTTGCCTATGATTTAGGATTAATATATAAACCAGTAACATCTATTGTCACTAGAATTTGTGACATTTACAAATCTGGCCATCCCACTCCAAACTTGCTGTGCAAATTTACCATATTTTATTTCCATCAAGGGCTATAAGCCAGTAGATTATAAAGCACATAGTGAGAAATAAGAGTAGCTGCCTTGCACAGACTCATCTTCTGGGAGATGATGCCTTGTGTTAATTTAGTGTTGGATGAGAATAAACTTATGCTCTCATACTTCTCCAGTGGATCAGGCTGAATGTCAGGCAAATGACTTCTCCAAGGAAGTGCACACACTGTCTCCTCCCTGAGCAACTAAAACATTGCTCATGCATGGAATCCTTCCAGCAATTTTAAAGGCGTTTCCAACTCTGAAAGACATTTTTGTTTGTTTGTTTTTTAAATTTGTGTGCATGTTTGCTTCCAAACACCTTTGTAGATGAACCTACAACCAGTTCTGCTGCAAGTCAGTTTGTGTTACACTTTTTGTCTCTTTCATGCTTCCTTTGCATTTCTCTGTTGACACTGTGTTGACACAGTGCTTCTCCCCACTATTTCTCCTGCAGCTCTAAGGCTGCTCCTCAACAACTGTCACAGGAAACTTCAAAACGACAGCTGGAGACAGCGTGATGTTTGGACAGAGCAAGTCTTCTTGATTCTCCGTGCAAGCTCAGCGAAGTGTAATAATGACAGGGCGAACAAGCCACCAGCAGCTGTTCCTGCTGGAGCACCAGGGGAAGCAGTCCATTTAGAGCGAGGAACCACCTACGGCAAACTGTGATCCTACATTAGCAATAAATTAGAACACCTAAGGGCAACACGTTTATGAGAAGAAAAAGGGTTACATTTGCTGTCTTCACAACTGAAAGAAAATATGGCTGATGCGTGTCTGAAGTCCAACAGCACCTGTGGGCTAATTCTGAACTACCCTAGAAATCTCCCACAAGTTTCTCCACGCCTCCCCACCTCACGAACTCGCAGAAGCACTGCCGGGTGAATGTGCGGCACCAGCGGAGCAGCTCGGTGTCCGAGTGCCCGAGGTAACGCTCCCACCGCGGCCCAACAGCCGCGCACAGCCGCGGGCCTCCCGGGAGCCGCGATGGCGTGTGCACAAAGCCAAACACCCTTCCCCGGCAGGCTTCGGTACATCTCGCGGAGCTCATTAAGCTCCTTACCCAGCCCAGAGGGCGAAGCTGCCTCCGCACACAAAGCCCCCAAGACCCCTCCGACATCAAGCACGCCCCTGGAAACAGCCCCTTCTCCCGGGCACGGCGGGGGCAGGGGGAACGGAGCCCTGCCCGCCTCCTCACAGCCCGCCCCCGCCCCATCCCCACCCCGGCCGCCTCCTCACCAGCCGGTCTCGTCCTCATCGCAGCCGGCCAGCCGCTCCAGCTCCTCCGGCCTGAGCACCGCCGCCTCGTCCAGGAGGCCATTGCCGCCGCCGCCCCCATCGCCGCCGCCGGGCTCCTCGGGGATCGAGCGCCGGGCGGCGGCCCTGGGGCTGAGGCAGCGGCCGTCGGGCGACGGGGAGGCGGCGGGGGGCGGCGAGGAGGGCCCGACGCTCGGCAGGCGCTTGGGGCTGACGGGGCCGCCGGGCAGGGCGCCGTGGCGGCTGCGGAGCTGTTCGTTCTGCTTCTCTAGCTTCTTCACCAGCTCCTGAAGCTTCCGCACCTCCGCGTCCGCGTTCACGCCCGAGCCGACGTCCTCCATGGCGGCCGCCGGCAGAGCGGCGGCTGCGCGGGGAGAAGCGGCCGTGCCGCCCCGTCTACGCGGCCGGGCGGCCGGCGGCGGGGCAGGGCCGGGGCGGGGCGCAGGACGCACATCCGCCGCCATGTCACCGCCTCCTGATGCGGCCGCCGGAACTGCCGCCCCTCGCGCCGCCTCCGCCTGGGCTGGCACTGCGCAGTACAGTACGGCACGGCGCGGAGCGGCATGGCATCGCATGGCACAGCACGGCACGGAGCGGCATGGCACCGCACAGCACGGCACAGCACGGCACGGAGCGGCATGGCATAGCATGGCACAGCGCGGCACGGAGCGGCATGGCACCGCACCGCACGGCACCGCACAGCACGGCACGGCATGGAGCGGCATGGCACCGCACAGCACGGCACAGCAGGGCACGGAGCGGCATGGCACCGCACAGCACGGCACGGAGCGGCATGCGATGGCATAGCAGGGCGGCGGCTGGCGGCCCCGTCGGGCGGCTGTGACTCCCCCACGCTTGGCGCTGTCCGAGGGACTCTCCGGCAGCCTCGCTCCTGAGGGAGCAGCCTGGTCTGGCCTGGCCTCCCGTGTCTTGGAGACCGAGCGCCAGGAGTTGAACGGGAAGTCCCAGAATGCCTTCCAAAAATGTTCAAAACGTCTGAAGGGCAGGAGGTGTGTCCCTGGTCCAAGGCCTAGGCAGCGGTGTTGGGCCTACTGTGTGTGACAGACGTGTGAGTTGAACATCCGTTGAGTCTTCATTTTGTATAAATACATGCATATTCATTTAAAGATTGTGGTGACGTTGCCACCTATAGCAAAACACCTTTAGGTTTAAGGCATTAGTGGGGTGTGGAGGTTGGTCACAGAAGAAGAGAATGGGTACAGTTGGAAGGGTCCGCAGTGGCTGATCTGGCCCAACCTCCCTGCTCAAGCAGGGTCATCCTAGAGCACTGAGCTCGGAGTTTATTCAGTGGGCAGTGTGTTCCAGTAAAGAAGTTCTTCCTAATATTCAGATGGAACGTCGTGTGTGTTACTTTCTGCTCATGGCCTTGGTCCTATTGCTTGGGAAGTTTTGTGTCTTGTGACAGGTCTCCAGATTTCATCGGCTGCATTGTGGGGATGCTCTCCATCTCCCTTCCCCAAGCCACTGAGAGACGGTGTCCTTAGTGCCATCCTTTCACAGTTTTTTTCCTCTTCCCAAGTTCCATGTATTCAACAGCTTCATTTTGGAGCCTGCTTTTGCTGGGGAGAGGAAGAACACCAGCAAGTGCGAGTAGTTTTTACCAGGCTCACAGAGGGAAGAAGGAAAATGAGACTGGGATGCTCAGAGCTGTGGGATGTGCTGAGAAAGTGCAAAGCTTAGGGGCAGTACACACCACATGATCTCGGTAGTGTTAGGTATAGTGCATGGACTGCCGGTGTGTTGAGACTGCCAGGCGTGAGTTTACAGCATCCTTACAAGACTGGATCACTTCCTTGTCTTATACAATGCTCTCCCTTTGTACATTCAAAGATTACATTCTCTGTATGTACAGCATTATTTGAGAGTTTATGCTGGGGTAGTTTTCCATGGTTACGGTAAGCTCCTCACCAGAATCCACGCCTTTGATCCATAAATGCAATTTATGTAATTGTTTTCCCCCCAAAAAATCGCCTTAAGTGTTTAACTGAATTAAAATACTTCAGGGCTGATATCTTTTTACAATAAAGCAATTTAAATTACTCATGGTAATCTGTCTTCATTATCTGCAAGTGAAACAAATTTTTTTATCAGCAGCAGATTTTGCCACAGATTTTGTATAATTCTCACAGCTATAATACTACTAAGCAGTTTTGGCTCATGAGCTGAAACCTTTGGCACTCTGCTCACTGACACCACATTAATAACCATCAGAACTCCTTGGAGAGTGGTCTGTGAACCAGTTTGTAAATCCAGCTCATTCTTTCTTATGTCTGTATGGTATGGTACAAAGTCAAGTGCCTTAAGGGAATCCAGATATATTCTGTAAGAACAGTTACTTTATCAACAGAGCTTGGGGTACTCCAAAAGGCAAGGAAAACTGTTATATAAAGGTTTTTGACAATAGGATCTCCCATGACACTGGCACTTTCAGTGACACTGATAACAATTCAGTACTTGGTGGGTCTTAACTTATGCAGGGAAGATTATTCCAAACTAGCATATTTCTAGCAGGACCACACAATATAACTTCCTTATTCTTCTTTATCTATCCTCAGACCAAATATTAGTGGCACAAGAAACCCTCAGTCACTTGTATTAATCATGCTTTTGTGGTAGCAATAGGAGCAGTTTAAGCCTTTCTACACTGCATCTACTGGGATCAACTACTGGTGGCTGGAACTGGCAGTGTGAGAGTGTGAAGTGGGGCTATGACAAAGGGATCTGCCAGGAGATGTGGACAGGCAGTGCAGAGAAGGACCAAGACCAGAAAGAGACCAAGGCTCCTGGGAGCTACTGCCAAAACTGCAGCTGTTCCTGGTGATTCTATCATGCTTAGGAGTCTTTAGTGGTCAATCTATCTTTGGTATCATCAAGTAGAAAATGTAGCTCTTTGGCATGAATTTATGTGCCTGTTCTTTTTCTTCACAAAAGAAAAAAAGATGTTAACACTTTGGCCATGACCATCTTTAAACATGTATTTTGTGCTCTGGAGCCAGAGTAATTCTAGGATGCTGGACAGTCAGATTCCTAATGAGGCTGATACTCATGGCATACATGTGGGTAGAAAATGTATAAACAGTATATACTTCAAACTTTTAGGTTTTTATAATTAATTTATTGATGACCCTTTTCAAGTATTATCATCACAGTTAACCATTGTAATAAATATTTCATATCAGAAAATTGCAGACTGGCTGAGGTTGGAAGGGATCTGGAGGTCCTCAGTTTCAAGCCCACTGCTCAAGCAAAGCTGACCATGTCCAGATAGCTTTTGACTATCTCCAAGTATGGAGACTCCACAGCCTTGCTGGGCTGTGCACACTCATCTTCATAGTAAAAAAAATTGTTCCCTGATGTTCAGATGAAGCCTCCTGTGTTTCAGTTTGTGCCCACTGCCTCTGGCCCTGTCACTGGAAATAGGTTGACCCTTTCCTGCAGACACACTCCCTTCAGGTGTTTATAGGCACTAATAAGATCCACCCTCCATACATTCTCTTGTCTGGGATAAACAATCTGAGCTTCTCTTATCAGGCAAGGCTTCAGTCCCGTCATTTTTGTGGCCCTTTGCAGGACTCTCTCTGTGATGTCTAGTTCTCCATAGTACTGGGGAGCCCAGAACTGGACACAGGACTCTGGATGTGACCTCCTGAGCAGGAGGGCATAATTACCACTCAGTCTGCCGGCAATACTTTGTCTGAAACAGACCAGGATACCACCTGCCTTCTTCACAGCAAGGACTCACTGCTGCCTCATCTCCCACTCAGTGTCCACCAGGACTCCCAATGCCTTTTCTGCCAAGCTGCTTTCCAGCTGGGTGGCCCTCAGCGTATACTGGAGCAGGGGTTGTTCCTCCCCAGCTGCAGGACTTTGCATTTCTCCTGGATGAAGCTCATGAAGTTCTCCAGCCAGCTGAGGTCCCTCTGGATGGCAGCATGACCCTCTGATGTCTTAGCCACTCCTCTCAGGGTGGTATAATCAGCAAACTTGCAGAGGGTACACTCAGCCCCATCATCCAGGTCAATAGTGAAGACAGTGAACAGGACTGGCTCCAGCTGTGACCCGTGTGGTACAATAGTAGGCACTGACTCCCAACCAGACTTTGTGCTACTAACCACTGCCTTTTGGGCCTGGATCACTGCAGACACCTGTTATGCCCTGGTCCCCTTAGTGGGTTTAGGGGAAGGTTGTTTGATACACTCTGAGTGATGTGTGTGAGAAACAACAAAAATACAAGCAAGTTCAACAACAAACAAACTTTTCTTTGGAAAATTTAGAACATTAAGTACTTCACAAATTTAAAAACAACATCCAGACAGAGTAAAGCACCTCACAACTTTTAACTTAGCAAACTTAAACTTAGCCACTTTATTCAGACATAAAGTACTTTCTAAGGCATTGACTGGAATTTTTTAGTGAGGCTTACAATATATTTTGAGAAGGAAGGAAGGAAGGAAGGAAGGAAGGAAGGAAGGAAGGAAGGAAGGAAGGAAGGAAGGAAGGAAGGAAGGAAGGAAGGAAGGAAGGAAGGAAGGAAGGAAGGAAGGAAGGAAGGAAGGAAGGAAGGAAGGAAAGCAAATTCAATTTTGTCATCGAGTTAGCTACCAGTATTTTGTATTTATCAATCACTTGGAAATAACTGAGTTGCTCTTTAGAAAACTGCTGAGCTCGACTTACTTAAAATGCTGTGGTGAAATTGAAGTGTCTCAGAACATTGGGAAAGGATTTTCTGTTGTCAAGAAGATTCATGATTTGTGTTCGTTTGCAGATTGCAGTGATTTTAATCACTTGGGTAACATTGAGTGAAACCTTTTATATCTCCACCCATATGAAGCAATTCTGTTCTGTCATTCAAAAAAGTTCCTATGTTTGCTGAGAACTCTTCCAACATGCCTTTATTAACAAGCCAATGTGGAAGGAAAAAGACTTATTAGCATTCAAGAAATTTTTAAAACAGTTTTCCCTCTGCACTTTTTTTAGCAGTTAAAAGCACCAAATCTTCAGAATGCTAAGTAATTGAAAAGTCAGCAGATGTGTTGAAAGTTTGAAATGCTGCACAGTGGAATAGCTAGTTTTAAATGTCTTTTTGCTTAGATTTGCAGGAAAAATTGTTGCTGAATAAGAGAGAGAAGATATACACATTGCATAGACAAAACTTTGCAGTTAAATTAGGTTTATGCTCGATTTACTAATGGCTTGTATTTAACAAGACTCTGCTTCTGTCTGAAGACATTATGCTAATACTGAAAAAAGTAATTAAGATTTGCAATTAAGAAAGGAAGATGTGTGACCAGTTTTAAAGGTGGTCAGAGTAACCAAAATACTGGATGAAAACAAAAGAATTACCAAAGAAGCTTGAGGTATTACCTTGGTACTTGAATCTTGAGAGAAAGTGGGAATACGTTATTTGAGAAATGGTATATCACTGTGTTATTTAAAACCGCACTGTAATGCAACTTTTACTCTTTTTTTTTCTTCTTCTTCCCCGTTCTCTTTTGAGAAAGTGTTTGGCTGCTTCACATAGTATCGAAGGCATCCATCGCCATCTAGTGACACGATGCTGTGCCTGCGCTGGAATCGAGACATAACCATAGAGCTCCCGGGGATCTCCCACCATCTTCTTGGTGCACCAGCACTCTTGCCACCCTCTTTCAGAGGACTTGAGGCCAAGAGACCTCGGTCACGGCTGTGGTGGCTCAGGGCTCAGTCCTGAGGAGGTGTCTCAGAGAGGATACAAATGTGTGTGGAGAGTTTCTAGGAGTACAGCTCTTGCCATACCTGTGCAGTGGGGAGGTAGCACAGATGTGTGTGTGCTCTGGCCTCTGCACTGACATTTTCCTCCCCACATTTTGGGTGGACTTGGAGAGGACCCCCTGCACATTCCACAGTGGAAGAAGTTCCCTGTATTTGGAGGACACCATGAAGTAAATCCTATGGTGTTACCAGTCCCAACTCTTACTGATCTTCTTTTCTTCAAGACCAGTATTATTTACCACAGTGTCGTGATATTTTTCTTTTGGATTCTTGTATGGTAATTTTTTTAATATCTCAAATGAGGGCTGATTTTACCCAACAGTGGTAAAATAACAATTCATAGGACTGAGTAAAACATTCCCTCTGTCGTCTCCTGCTGCTCAAATAAACCAGCTAGCCTCAGGGAGGAGCTGAGTTAGCCACTGTGGCCTCTGTCAGCAAGGAAGAACAAAAGGAAAGGCCCTGCAGGGAAACCAAAAGAATATTAAAATTAATTTGTTTCCCAGAGCATGTTTCTCAGGGCCTAATTAAGTGCATACCCTTTTGCTGAAGTCCACAAGAAGAACCATCATTAGATTTCCCACTGCAAGAATATTATAGAGTTTGTGATTAAGAGGCAAATTGGGAAAATATTGTTTAGAAATCACAACGGAATACAGGAGCAGACTGTGCAGGAAGGGTGGGCAGGAGACCCCCTGGAAGGGCTTGCAGGCAAACGGGGGCTCTCAGCAAAGTCAAAGGAAAATACTCTGATCTTGTTATGACAGGTCACTCAGTACAAGTCAGTAGGCTTGATACAGAGATTGACCCACCCAGTTGCAGGTGGATCTTGACAAACAATTTGATGTAAAAAAAAAAATCAGTACAAATGTATTGCATTATTTCCCTATTAAATTATTTGTTTCTCTTCTAATATTATCACAACATTCACCAAGCGGACTGGGATTTTTTCTTATTCAGTAATGATGACAACAGCAAGATCAGCCTTCAAAGTATATGGTACGACTAATCTTATTTATTTTAATGTGGTTTTGCTTTATTTTACAGACATTTTAGAGATTTAAACATTAAAAAAAACCAAACTGATAAAATTTCTTTGTCATTATTCATACTCCTGCCTTGTATTTCCTCTGTTTCTATTATTATCCCCTTTAGATTTTAAGTTCTTTCTTTGGGGCAGTTGTCCAACTTTTATTAAGTGCTTCATTTGTCACTAGAACACCTAATAGAACTATTCAAGGGGAAGCCAAGCTCTTCAGACTATAACTAGCTGAAATATTATTTTAAAAATAGTGGTGCTACTCAGCTGATTTGAAGTATGAGCACATAATGAGACGGAATGGTTCAGCCAGATAACCATGGAAGGGAACTTGAATTTTTTTAAGACTTAAGTGCTCCAGAAATTATCTTCAGCATGTATCCCAAAGGGGAAAATTATGGAAATAGCTCCATTCACAATTAACTGAGAAACCCTGAAATTTATAAAGTAAAGAGTGAATCTACAAGGAACAGAAAATGAAAAAGTGTCTTGCCAGAAAAAAGGCATGTGAAAATGTCAAAAGTCAAGCCTAGGAAGAGGCTGTAAAAGGAAATTAAGCACAGAGTAAACGTTGCCTTGGCCTTATAAACAACAAAAAAGGAGTGGATGCCTTACAAATCATGGATGTGGTTGCAATTAAAGGTAATCTAGGTCCCACCCCAAATTGCCTGACTATTTGGCTCAGTATGAGTAATGATAATGTCGCAGTACACAGAGGTAAACCCAAAGATGTTCATGAGAATGGGTGTGGAAAGAGAAATTGTTGTGCACAAGGTGAAACTGAAGGGGAAAGAGCTCAGCTGTCAAGGAAGCCCAGTAGCAGAGATAATAAATCAAGTGGTAAAGTTTTTACTAAAATAGACAACAGTACCATATGATTAAAACAATAAAAAATGAAATAGCAGTATTTAAGGAAAAAATTATGGACAAAAGTGCATTATGATTTCAGTTGTCTTCAAGGACTCAACATTTTGTGAAAGAAACTGAGATATGAAAATAGATAAAAATTGGAGACAGTTACCAGAGATAGATTGTGCTAAATAAACTTAGTATTTTTCTTTCCTAAAATGTTTTTATAAAATTAAATTGCAATAAAGCAAATCCATATAGATTTTAGTAAAGGGACTGACACAGCATCCTATGGAAATCGGTGTGATTATGCAGGAAAATCAGGGGAAAGAAACCAGCCAAAGAGCAAGAGCAATGACTGAACTTACAGGAAATTGCTCTGGCTATAGGGTGTTATTTGTGTAACTGGATTAAGGACTGACTGCATTTTTTGTTTCTGTTAATGGTTATGTCCAAAGAAAAGAAATATTTAATGAAGGACACTCATGACAGAAAGAAAATATCTGGACTGAACTGCCAAAAATCAAGGTCTTAATTAACAGAAGTCTAAGGCAACAAAGGCAAGGGACTTAAAAGACTAGGAAGAACTTCTTCAGTAACTATAAATTCATCAGCTGCTGAATAAAATTAAGAGAAAAGCCTGGCTGGAAATATTTATGCAACCGTTCAATCTGAGACATTATGGAGAGTAGTCAGAATATGTCTGTCACAGTGAAGAAACATTAATACACACTCAGAGAAGTTTAGGAGAGAGAACCTTAAAATGGCCAAGGAAATAGTGATACCTTCAGTGCAGGTCATGAGGTATCTTGTTTGGCTCAACCAGATGAAACTACATGTGGTTTCAGAGAGCAACAAGGGTAAACACTGGGGAGGAAGAGCTATGCAAGTCAAAGAACAGTGCCCCACAAACATGTTTTCCAGCTTCCTCCACATTCAAGTTGCAATTCTACACAGTCTGAACATTCTCAGTGCAAACAATACAGTAAACAGCGACCAAAAACTGATCTTATATTCCCTATCTTTTCCTATTATCAGCGGGAATTAAAAGCTTATAGCATCAGGACCCCTCAGGTCCCTTTGTAATTCAGGTAAGTTGCAAAATTACAAGATTCAGTGTTGGGTTTTGTTAATGCATGTAATAATTGTGAGTCTGTTGGTACACATACCACATTGCAATGGTTCACTCACATGTATTCCTTTGTATTTTTATACATATATAAAAATGTATTTGACATCAATCAAAATGCTATGCTGAGGTATTAGAATATGGTTAGTAAAATAGCAATAGAACTATTCTACCTAGTAGGCAGGTAGAATACCAAATTTTTAATACTTTTAAACAATTATATTTCTCTACCAAAATTAAAAAGGAGACATAATATCTGAACATGTAGTTGCCATCATAGAAACCCTGTTTATTGAGGGCTTGACAACAATAAGCACAGCAGAACATGTACATTTTATTAGAAATTACCTTCTGTAGGAATCCTTCTCTGTAAAAATCCTTGGTCCCTTGCAGTATTGTACTTTGTACACATGCAGTTTACCTGATTTTATCATTTTCAGCTTGAAACAATCTTTGGAGTGAGCTGTGACCTTCTAAATTCCTCTGTTGCTTGTTGGAAAGGCTGAGTCACTCATTGTGAGTGATTTATGGAGGATGCAAAATCAAAAGAACATTTGGGACAGATTCAGCCCAGGTGTGGCTAAAGTCAGTGGTGCTCTAGGGCTAAACATGAGCCACATTTAGGCTCCCTCCAGGAGAGGGAGGTGTCTTGGGCTGAGGCATCTTGTCCCCATCACAACCAAACCTGGACATTAGGGCACAGTAGGATGCTCATGTCTAGTTCAATAAGACACATTTTGCACTTCCTTTATTAACAGGTCTGAACCTGTTCCACTGCTGCACAATTCTTTAAGTACAGAAAGTCCTACATAAAAGCTAAGCTATATTCAGACCTCAGAAGATGTGCCAAATGACAAAAGTCAACCCTTAGTGGAAAGTTCAGAGTAGAGGGAAAATTCAACAACTTCTTATTTTTAACTGAGAATGTAGCAGTTTGTCTCAATTTCCCAGCTCAAACAATGTGGCAGGCTGGCAAGAGTGAGATATTTTCTATGGGCTCAGTTCCTGGTATTGTTTGCAAGCCAAATGTGAGGGTAGATAGTAATGCGTCAGCCCACTTGTAGTCATGGCACAGGCATCCCCTGCTAGTGACATGCCTGGGTATTAGAACAAAGAAACACATGAAGCAAGAGACTGAAAGACCTCTTCCTTTCTCATGAGCACTTTGGCAAGAAAATTTTGAGAAAAACATTAAGGTTTGTCCATGGAATGTAATTATTATTTTTAAAAAAATAGAAAAATAAAAAAAAGCTTTTAGTGCTCTAGACAATTAATTTTCTTCCTAAGAAATAAGTGATAGCTAAATAGTTTTCTGAAAATATTTGATTTATGACAAAGTCTAATGAAGCATAGAGGGGTACAAATTTGGGAAGACTAGGGTTATGTTCTGTTCATACTGCCATATTTCTGCAGTTCAAAGTGATGAGTCATATTACATGGTTTTGACTTGTCCTTCATTAGATGTATTACAAATAGTGTGTGTGTATCCCTGTGTCTATACATGCACAATGTACACACATACACCTATTAAACACGGTATCTGCAGACCACGTTGGACCTGAAAAATTGTTAGAATGTTGGACTGCAGCTTCAGGAGGTCATAAGGAAACAGGAATTAAGTATGAAGTTGAAATTCCCTCTTTATGTCACTTGAGGGTCCCTAACTGTCCCTATACTTCAATATTAAGAGCTTTTAGAAACAATGAAGGCAATTGTTTTCAGCAAGACCATAGCTGTGGACATGAAATTGCAAAGGATACAACATTCATCTCCACTGAGCTTTGCTCACAGCAATGCAAATTCACAGGGGTTGAATTAGGGGGGAAAAAAGTTGTATTTTCTGTCCCTACTTTATTTAATTGGTAAATATAACTTGAAAAGTGATCATCAGTTAAATAAAACCTTCCAACATGAAGTTATAAATCCCTTAATAACAAAACAAATGCTACTTGCTGCAACTCTTTTGAAAATTTGTAACATTATTGTCTGTCAATGAAGACTGGAAAAATGAGTTGGTGTAGGATATAAAATTCACTCTAAAATAAGTTCATGTAGGTTATTATCACAGTGGATTTACTCTGCATTGTCATTAGTGGGGTGCCAGCCTGATAAGGGCATAAGTTAAGGTCATGTAGCATAAATTAAGGTCATGTGGCATAATGCTTGGACCGAAGGCTGCTATCATAATACTGATTGCATTTGTTGAAGTGGGTTTATATAGTCAGCCAGATGCATGACATATTTTATTTTGCAGTTGTGTAAAGGAATCCCAAATACACTAAAGCTGTAGAAGCAAAACCATAGTCTGACCTACATGTAAATTCAGAATAATTTAACTAGGAATGTATCTACAATAACGTCGCCACAATCAGAATCTGAAGTTCTCTTGGAGATTTGGCATTATAGCCTTCTAATCAATGTGGTTCAGCTGCTTCTTCTAATTAAATCGGTGTAACATGGTTCTACACACAGTGATACAAACCTCTCAGAAGTGGAGATAAAATATCCTTGTCTCCTGAGAGAGAAAAGTTGTTTGCAGTTTTACTTTGTGTTCTAACCTTATGCAGTCTTACATAGCACTTTACATACAAGCTAAAATTACACATTGACACCTACTTTTCCATAGTATATTCTAGTTAAAAAGACCACATCTTGACACGAAATCTCCTTTCAGCATTTTTCCTATAAATTTGGTGTAACTCCACTGAAGTCAGATGTGAAATTCTAGTTTTGCTGAGCTCGGATTCTGTTCACTGACACTCATGTTAATTGGTTAAATTTTGCTTTGCCACCTGTATCTGAAGGCTCAACTTGCTTTTGAATTCTAAGACCTGGCTCTTCAAGCCAAGTCTTGTTTCCTTAGCAGCAGCACGTGCTAAACCACATCTGATGTTATCAGAGTGTCTGAGGTTGCCCTGCAGCATCACCTAGCCAGAGTTTTTGCCCATGTCTCCCGGTAGCTGCATGCTTCAGATGGTCCACACTGCCTCCATAAGCTGGCAGGGCAGTGGCTTTCAGATCTAAAGATCCTTAGAGAGTGGATCCTACTGTGGCCCTTCTTGGTTACCTCCTATGGGTCCTCTGAGAAATATCTAGAGACTCAGAGAACACAAGCTGAAATTCATCAGAGCTGAGCAACCCAACATCCTAATCCACATCCCTGTCTTTTTAGATAGCTGTTCCTTGTACTGGTGCTGTGAAAGAATTTCAGTGTGCTTCCTAGCGTTACTGTTCTGACCTTGTATGTCAGGTAAAATGTGCAAATAAATGACTCTTTAGGTTCTCTTCCATGTTATGGTCTCATGTTACTTTCCTGTAATGTTATTACATTAGCACTTCAAGCCACCACTCAAATCAGGCTCCATTGTGCTGAAGACAAGACCCGTTTTTAATAACTAATTCCCTTGGTTGTTGGCAATTTGCACTGCAGCCTGACACCATAGCACACAGAAAGAGGAAAGAAAGGTTTGACAAATGTTTGTGGTTATGATTTTACCAAACATTGTGGTCATGCAGGCCCACCACTTATTAAAGAAGTTTCACAAGCTCTTTTGCAAATTTATGGGTCAGGTAGCTTTAGAGAAGTGTATGCATGGATTTTTGAAGGCTAACTTAGCTGGATAAATACTTCTTTTACCTTTTGTTCATTAAATCAATAAGTGTATTAGTGTTCCTTGCAAAGTCTTGTGAGTTTTAGTCCTGGTATATCAATAACCTAACTGTGTGATAAACTATTGCCCCAGTTTCTTTTTCCTGCATGGAGGTAGCATTCATTTCAGACTCCTGCCTAGACTGTGGACATGAAAATCCCAAAATGTCAGGTGACATATCTGCATGCCATGGGAAAATCTGGTATCAACTGGCAACAGTTCCCACTGAGAGGATAAAAAGTCGTCATGGTTGAAATCACCCTGTATCCACAAGAAGATTAATCCCAGCTAGATCAGCAGAGGTTATCACCATGGTAGGTCATGGCCTACCCATCCTCAGCAGCCCAGCAGCAGCAGCTGCATCCTCCTGCTTGGAAACATTGGCTGCATAGTCCAGCAAGTAAAGTTCCGAGAGGGGACTTTCAGAGGAGATGGTGATCAAGGAAAGGACAAGTGATATATATGGATAATTGCAGCTCCATAAATCTGGATTGTAACCACAGCTCATGCACAGATCTTCCATGTTGTGCTGGGCAATTTTTATAATGAAAAATGCTGCAATATTCTAAAGCACTGGGTAAAAACCCAGATTCCCTGTATTCCGGTGTGCTTTCAAAACTCCTAGGTATTTTGACTGTACCTTCCTGTTGTGATGACCATATCTTGTAAATCCCAGAATCACAAAATCTTTTAGTTTGGAAAAGACCTCTGAGATCATCGAGTCCAACCTTTGACTGATCACCACCTTGTCAATTAGACCGTGGCACCAAGTGCCACTTACACTTGTTTCTTGAACACCTCCAGGGATAGTGACTCCACCTCCTACTTGGACAGCCCATTCCAGTGACTGATCACCCTCTCAGTGACAAAATTTCTCCTAGTGTCCAGTCTGAACCTCCTCTGGCAAAGCTTGAGGCTATGTCCTCTTATCCTGTCACTTGTTACCTGGGAGGAGACCAATCCCTACCTGTCAACAACTTCCTTCCAGGCTGGTTGTAGAGAGCAAAAATGTTCACCCTGAGCCTCCTCTTCTCCAGGCTAAACACCCCCAGCTCCCTGAGCTGCTCCTCATAGGACTTGTGCTCCAGACCCTTCACCAGCTCTGTTGCCCTTCTCTGGACACACTCCAGCACTTCAAATTCCTTCTTGTAGTGAGGGGCCCAGAACTGGACACAGGATTTGAGATGCAGCCTCACCAGTGCTGAGTACAGGGGGGCAATCTCTGCCCTGGTCCTGCTGGCCACACTGTTGCTGATCCAGGCCAGGATGCCATTGGCCTTCTTGGCCACCTGGGCACAGCTGGCTCATGTTCAGCTGCTGTCAGCAGCACCCCCAGGTCCTTTTCTTCTGGGCAGCCTTCAAGCCACTCTGCCCCAGCCTGTGGCACTGCCTGGGCTTGGTGTGACCCAAATGCAGGACCCAGCACTCGGCCTTATTGAACCTCATTCTACTGGTCTTGGCCCATTCGATCCAGCCTGCCCAGATCCCTCTGCAGAGCGTTCCTGCCCTCCAGCAAAACAACACTCCCAGCCAGCATGTTGTTTTCCATGAATTTACTGAGGGTGCACTTGATCCCCTCATCCAGATCATTGATAAGGATATGGAACATGACAGGGCCCAATACTGAGCCCTGGAGAACACCACTAAGGATGTGACACCATTCACTCTCTGGGTCCAGCTGTCTACACAATTTTTCACTCAGCAAAGAGTGCACCCATCCAAGCCATTAGCTGCACACTTTTCCTGGAGGATGTCACATGACATATCAAAGGCTTTGCTGAAGTCCAGGGCAACAACATCCACAGTCTTTCTCATCTACTGGGTGGGTAACTGGTCATAAAAGGAGATCAGGTTGCCCAGGCTAATCTGGAAAGGCTGGGTCTGATCCCCTGGTTGCCCTGGATATGCCATGTGATTGCACTCAACATGATCTGTTCCATAACCTCATTGGGCAAATACCTTTCCCTAGGGTGGCATTCGTCTGTAATAGCAGACACATTTTACTAGACATAACATGGTTTATAGTACCCTGCACCAATGTCCCAACCTGGTGACATGATGCTTTTGCTTTTTGACACATTGTATGTCTCCTTAAAACCGTGGCACAGCCAGGATACATCCTCACGTTTACTGCAACGAAACACAAGCCAGTGGCTGGCACTGAACTGCCAACAGTGGGCTAGAGAGTAGGAAGGAGGTAAAAGCTGCTAAAAAGGAGGCCATCAGAGGCTCTCTTAAGAATAGCTTAAGGAGACAGGATTTTTTTCTATTTGTATCTTTTGCTATTCTACTATTTGACTATCCTGTTCATGATTGACTATGAAAATGGCTATGAAATGAAAATAAAAATGACTATGAAATATGAATATTTGGCTTTGACTATGAAAATGAACAATATTTAAATAGCAAATGGTAAGTGTCCATTGAACTGGCCTAATAGTTCACATTGCTAATTTTTTGTTCTCCTAAAGATGCATGTTAGTGCTAAAGGAATGCTCTTTTTTTTCTCAGATCTCTTAAAATCTCTGATGTCTTAAAATTTGTCCCAGAACATGGGCAGTGTTTACATTGTCTTTTTCTCTGAGTTATCTGTCATGCACTGCACCAAAGAGAGACCCTAATCTGCAAGGATTCAGAAGGATTCTGAAGAGGAAAGAAGCAATAGTGACAGGGGAGCCTTCCATGGCTTGGGAGAGACCTATGTTTAACCTGATCTGGCCATATCCATGAAAAAATCCATGTCTGATGAGACTCCAATTGTCCTATTTCTACCCCATTAATAGGGGCTGGTCAGACTTAAAAGTCTTCTCCTCTTCAGTCTATTTTTTCAGTCTTCCAGTGGAGCAGCATATTGTTCCCAGAGGTCACTAAAGTAAAGCCTTTTAGGGCTTCCTCCAGCCAGCCAACTTTCTAAGAATTTGTTAGCATTTTGCAATGTAGAAAAACTGATTACAATAGGTACTTCTGTATTTTAAATACGTGGTCTGCTCTCAGAGCATAGAGCCCACAGGGGTCTCATGCAGTCAAATCCAGTATGTAGACCACCAGCACAGCTATCTACCTCACTGATGTGCTGGAGAACCCATTCTTTGTGTCAATGGAAGGATAGCCAAACTTGAGGCTGAAAGCAGCTTTTCTTCTTACTATAATCTAATTATAATGAATTCAGAAAAGAAGGTTTTATTTCTTTTTTTCCAAATAAATGTCCCTTTCTTTAAAATAGGACATGGAACATCTTCGGAGTCTAGCCCTGTGGACACAAAGCTATTTGTTGTTATGGTGGTAGAGGAAATACAGTGTCAGCAAAGAGGAAGCAGGGGGATAGGGTTTGTTCATTTGTTTGAATTGCTTAAGGAGTACAGTAGGTAAAAGTAGATAAAAGTAACATTCAATAGCTGATAGCAGTTTGCTTGTCCTCAGAGCTAGGAAGGGGATTTCCCAAATACATGGTTGTTATGAAGGTGTCTGGCACGTTTGGTGATAGTGGGCCTAGATCACTTCATGACAACTGGGTCCTCAGAGCATGATGAGATTAAACAATTAAACAAAAAATGTCCCCTCAGACAGTAGGCCACACTACATACATCCTTGCAGATATTTTTGTTGATCATGGAGATGGGTCTTGCCATTAAAAAATTACAGTGCCTCTTGTGTTTCTAGTTTTCACTTCTGAACCAGGCTGGGAACCATATATTCCAAAGTACAGCTGTATTGGAGATGTACTCAGAGACTCACTGAAACACAGCACTTACGAGTTTTGTAGTTGGCAATGGCAAATACACCTGTCCATGTACAGGAAATGTCTATTCCCTCAAAGACATGCGGTGCCACTTAAATGTCACAGCTGTGTCTCGTGGAAGATCCAGCTGCTCCTATCACACTCCCTACTTTTCATGAATTTCAATCTATTTCACCAGGAAAGACTGGAGGAACAGAGAAGGTGGAAGACTGAGAAACAGGTTATGAGTTGTGCAAGATGGAGAAAGTGCTAGGACAACCTTGCTGAGTTACTGTGATGGGTTATGGACAGGCAGTAAATATTGCTGCAATAACTCACAGGTCTGTTCTAAAATTACAATTTTTTAAAAAAATCTGTGAAAGATAGTATCCATCCAGCCCAGAATCCTGCCTTCAATAGTGAGTACAAATGGATGACCAGGGGAAAACAAGAACAGGGCAAGTCTTTATGACACCCTCATACAAGTATTCCTCAAGGCTCTGTCTCAGAAAGTGTCTGTCTTGAAACCCATCTGATCTACTTCATCTATAACATCATTTGAAAATCAAAAGATTCCACACATTTTCCAGCTGCTGCATGGTGAACCTTGTCACAATTTTTTCATTTCGATTTAGTGCTTACCGGCTTCATGGAGAGCTGTCAGGTCTTGAATCAGAAGAGACAGTGAACAGCAGATTCCAATTCAACCATTCCATTCCAGATTTCAAAGACTTTCATCATACCCCTTTTACACCATCTTTCTTAAAAGCTGGAGATGATCCATTCCACTCATTTGTAGTGATAGATGCCGCATTAATGTAACAAATATATAGTCCCATTGATGTTTTAAATATTTTCTCAGAGTAAGCTTCAAAACAATACACAGAAAAAGAAAGCATAAGGGTTCCTTCAAAATATCTAAATGAAAAGACTGAAGAATTGATCCTTTCATAAACTTTATCCTCCCTGAATGAGGAAGCAGATGAGTGGAAAAGGAGGCAGAGGAAACACTGTGATTGTGTAATGAAATATTACATCAGGATGCACCCACTCAATCCCCTCAGTCAAAATCTACCCAAAACATGCTCTAAGTGTCCACCAGCAATCCATAGCCCACTTTAGAAGCTAGTCTGCCAGAGAGCTCATGGCTTCTCTGCTACCTGATTTCTCCTAACCAAGCTATATTCAAACACTGTCTCTGTGGCTTTCAGTTATTTGCTGGGCTCACCATTTACCTTCAAAACAACAATATCAACTGCAAGAAAGAATATTTTATGGTAGTCTGTATAACACTCCACTGTGTAGTTACTTTCAGCAGTTCAATGGAATTACCACTCCCAAAATCTCTCAAAACTGGGCCAAAGAAAGCTCTGGAGAAAGGAAAACCAGCACATTTGCTGATATGGAAACCAGACAATGAAGAAGGACTGCAATTTTTCTCTCATTCACAGGGCTCCCTCCTAAGAGTAAATAAAACTCTTGTCTGTTATCTCTGCCCACAGCAAGTGAGCAAAGATAAATAAACACAGAAAATGCTTGATGATTGAATTGACAGAAACCTCTGAGAAATGAGGGGACAAAGAGGGTTTGACAGACATGAGTAGGAAAAAGAGGAAGAGCCTCTCTGTGATCAAGGGATAGGTAGAGATCCCTCTCTCTGACTAGGAAGATTGCAGAGAGTGGCTTTTTGAACTCAAGAGCTCACCCAAAAGAACAACACTACCTTCAAAGAGAGAACAGGCATGAACCATGAGATGATGAAGCATCAGTAGGTGAGAAACTGCTGGAAAGGGTGGACTATAAAAGTTGCCATCCAACTTGTGTATTTGTCTTCCTCTCTTTGGTTCTTTACACTACACGTGGGCCTGGAATTTCAGAAGTTTCTGTCTTTTCCAAAGTGGAGACTTCCTTCTCAAGAGGGGCAGTTTGCCACAAGAACTCTTTACCACTATTCCTTCCTTTGCAGTAAGGCAAAATCCTCAGAAGCAGTGTCATCCTGTAGTTGCTTTGATCCTACTGTCCAGATGACGTCCTTTGCCATTGTGCTAGAAGAACACGGGAAGAGAGAGCATTTTTAGAACTGAGAACTGCAAACCCCATAGAGTTTGCAAGCAAATTTGTGATCCACACATCCATCAGCAATGCTCTGTTAAGTGATCGATTAACATCAAAGTAGTTAACCCTTGATCAGTAGTTGTAAGAAGAACACCTTCAGCAAGGCAACAGCCACATGCTTTGGACCACAGAGGTGTGCCTTGCTGTCCCTTTGCTGCTGCTGCAGCTCTGGAGTGAAGCCTCAGGAGTAATGCAGCTGCTGCTGGTTAAGTCGCATTGTAGCATAACACATAATCTAGTTCCCTGCTCGGCAACAGTTCTTTCTAGAGCTCAGAAAGGGCACTGTATGGGGCAATGCTATTTGAAGTTCCTCCTTAAAGCAACTGTTCAGTTTTACTGCCCTTTCCCTGTGCCACAGCAGCAGCAGACGCAGTGAGGAAAGCTGTAGCTGCCATTGCTTGGAAAATGAAGCAATAGTTGCCTGTTTTGTAAAACTGACCACATCAGTGGCAGTGGCTAAGGAGGTCTGCCTGGACGCCTGAGTGTGTGCTACCACAAAAGTGTGGCTATGGAGGGAAGGGAGCGTGGTGAGATGGGCTGGTGGTACTGATCATTATGAAGTGGCTGCACGGAGACTTCCCACGTGTTTATAACAGAGAGGCCCCACACACTAGGCATTCAGCCCTGTGAATCCCAGGTCTCAGCAGTAGTGTGACAGACATGGGAGACATGGCCACAGCACCAAAATAAGTAGGAGGAAATCCCTCAAGTGAAAACAAAGACTCAAAGTCATTTCCTCTGAGCTGAACAGAAAGAGATCTGTGTTGATACAGCTATTACACACCAGACACAACACAACAATTCTCTTGCAAACAGCATAGGCCCTTCTTGCTTTCTTCTAGACTGAAATGTGAGAGATGAACTTTACAAGATCTTTTTCTCTCCGTGTGGTTTTGCAGTGACAGTTTCTGTAAGTCGGACCAGGCTCAGAGAAGGAAAGAAGGTAAAGAAGAGAGCCTGCACACCATCTTAGTACAGACCCTGAACTCTGCAGTTCAACACAGACACCTGATGGGTGCAAAAAAACCACTTCAGTTATTTGGGCTGCAGGTTTGGGGTGGCTGGATGCAACTGTTATGCATGGTTATGTATGAAGGAATGCACTGGAGGATCACTGGGACATGAGCCGATCTGCGATGGGCATTAAAGAGGAGCAGCCTCGGGGTGCACAGCCCACTCGGGATGGGGGCATGCTGTGCCCACCGCCACTGCTCGGCCCAGCCCGGAGCCCTGCGAGCACGCACTCTCACCGTGGTTTGGTATGAGGAATGTCCTAGCCAAAGTACAGCTTTCACACAATTTAAAGACAGCTGGGGCCAAGAACCTAGATTTTGGGAGTGAGTTTGCAACGGGTTCAGAGTTATGCGATTTGCCTTTTTCTTGTCCTACACGGAGACGATTCCAGGCAGCTCCCGACAGGTCTGTTGGGTGTGGGACACCTCAGTTCAGCTTTTCGTCGTGCCGCACCTGCCCCGAGCGCGGGGAGCTCCGGGACAGCACCGCCGCCCCGCGCAGCACCCGCCCCCGCCGCTTCCTCCGCCGCTGCCCGCGGGGAGCCGCGCTCGGCGGGAGCAGGCGGAGGAGGAGGAGGTGCCTTCCCGGGCCGGAGCGGGGCAGTGCGGTGCCTCTCTCCCTCCCTCCGTCCCTCCTTCCGCATCCCTCCACGCCGCCGGCGCCAGGGCTCCTTCCGCGACGGCGGCCGGGACAGGCAGGTAAGGCAGAGCCGGGGCTGCCGGGCTGAGGGAGCTGCGCGGTTCATTGCAGCCCCGGCGGACTCGCTGCCGCCGCGGGGAGCGGTGCGGGGGGAGCCGCAGCACGGAGCGGGGACACTGCTGCCTCTGCGGACAGGTGTCAGCGGGAGCAGTGACAAAAGCTGCCTCTTCAACCTCTGCTTAAAATTGCTCTAATCTGTGTCCTATCAGGGGTTGTGGCCGAGGCTGCCAACTCCGTTTGAAATCCAACATTGCGGAGTATTTCCTTGTTTATGTGACTTTCTTCTCCGAGTCTTACATCTGTGTAGCCACTGTGCTTTGCTAAGACTGTTCAGCCACGTCTCAAGGCAGAATTTGCCTTCTGTGTGAGTTCAGTCACCCTAGTAATTCCTCCTGCTTTGTGTCCCACATCGGGTTATGCTTTCTCGGCAATGAATGCTCTTACACAGCCTTGTGCTGAGGTACAGCACACCTGCTGCCAGTGCACTGGTGATGAGCCTTCCGTGGTGCTTTTCCACAGGCTTCCCTTCTACACCCCTGTAAGCTGGAACAGGTAATTATTTGAGCTGTAAACTGAGCTTTTAGTACAGGCATAGACATGAGCTCCCTGCTTGAAATGACAGATGATAATCTGAAATACTTAGGGTTGTTTCATGAGTCAAATAAGTGAGACTGTGGCTTCTAGAGGTGGAAAAACTGACAGTAGTAGAAATGCAGACAAAAAGGGTATCTTGCAAGTACTTGCTTCTGGGGCATTTGTTTTCACTTGAGAGCACATGTTTGTGATACTTTTTCTGATTGTCTCACCTGTGATAGAGGGTGAAGTTTTGTTTAATTTCTCAGAACTCTTCAGAGACTGGAAGATGGGTTATTACTTACTGCTGTCATACAAATGTTTAGAGTATTTTGGGCCATCAGAAAGCACATGCTTTTCTTTCTGGTACACCGGCTGTGCTGCTCAGATCATGTCAGCTGTGCAGAAGAGGCGCTTTAGGTGTCCTGGTCTCATTTGCTGGGTGCTGCTCTTGTAGGTGGGGATGTAGCTCCCAGAGAGGGAGTTAGTCATAGCCATTTGATGGCTTGTAAGGGGACTGCAGCAGGAAAGAGCCCATTTGCTATCAGACTTTCCTTTGGTACTCTTCATGTTTCTCTGGGGTTTTATTTTATATGTTTTATTTGTTGTGAAATTACGTTTTATCGTTAAATGATCACATTTATCTCTGCATTTAGTTCTTAATGAAAGGGTGCCATATACATTCCTCTAAATTTCTAAATGAATATTATGCTTGTTTTGAACCAAATGCTTGATTTCTATGTGAGCTTGTCTGCTGAAACCACTGAAAGCAGAGTAGTGTGGTTATGTTTGGCACCTTATTTTGTTTTAATAAGGTAATCTCATAGGCGTGAAAATCAAAAACATACTGGCAGTTAGACCTCTGTCTTGGAGGTACTCTAGTTATCAACTGCCAGGCTTGCTTTTATAAGCCCTTCAAAATTCATTGGAGTGCCACTTTTTGTTAAATGTTAATATAGAATTTTTCAAGTATTTAAAACTTTTGAAACCATTGACTGTGAGGCAGCTTGAGCGATGTCCTAAGTTAAATCACATTTTAATTCTTAGTTGTAGGCATTGTGGATTTGGCATTGTAGTGTATCCACTAGGCTGACTGCCTACAAGTGATAAAAAGAGAGAAAAATAGTAGAGCTGATAAAACGATATTAGCTCCATAGTTTTTCATCTTCCCCTGAAACAACATTGTATTCAGAAATGCTATGATGTGTGGTGTCCTGTAATAAAGTTAAAATAACTGAGAAGTGGTTAATTTCACAGAATTGCTTGGAAACATCAAGAAAGGTCTTCCCCTCCACCAAATATAGGTGCAACCTGTTGTAGATTTCATTCCTTCTGTGTTGTGCTGGGTTATGAACTGGATACACAACATAGGGTGCAGAATGGTGTAAGTTTCATACAAATATTTATGCTTCAAATATGCAAAACATTTTCTGTTTCTTAGACAATAGAAGTCTGTGCTGCCTGCTGTCAATGCAAAGGTCATGGAAAATACTCTTTAGCCTTTGTTAACCATTGATGTCTAAGATGTTTTTCTACTTTTGCTTGGTTTGACTTTTTTCAGTAACCTTTTCACTGCTGAACTTAGAACTGTGCTTTAAAAAAGGCAGGTTTGTGTATGCCAAAGAATCAATTGTAGCAGTCTGCAATGACTCTCCTGCAGAAATAGTATAACGAAATACCACTATAAAAACTGAAAAATATGGAAAACAGTGCTCAAAGAGTGGAGTACAGGTTGGCATGGTGAAGAAAGCCCGAGATGATGGACCTTTTATATCTCTAATAACAAATGTACTCTTGAAGGACATCTATCTTATATTTTTGGATTTGTGCTGCATATATTTTGTTATTATATAGATGCATTTATGTGCACAGAATTACCAATACCTTGTCTAGAAAGTGTCAGCAATGATTAGTCAGTTGTTGTACTGTGGAAATTAGAGTGATGAAGTTCATTAAATGACCTGCTGACACCCACAGCTTTCTCCATTATGCCAAATAGAAGGGAAAGGCTCTCATCCTGCTCCTAATTTCAGAGGGATCAGCTCAATTTACCCTTATTCTCCTGGCCAGGGTCTTATGCTGGGAGTAGGCATTAGAGGTATTACTGATAAAATGGGACACAACTCTCCAGAAACCTGTGAAAGTGCACCTGTGTTTTAACAAATGGTCAGTCAGGTCTCAATAAATGTATTTTTGTTAATGAAGCATTTTATTTCTAGAGGCAAATCAGCAGTTTGCTCTGTCAGCCCTCAGACCGAGGAGCAAGCTCTCCTTCTTCTGGCCTCTAAGTGTATTTTCTGAAGGAAAAAGCATTAGGAAAGAAAGCAGTGTGCAAGTGAGGGAAACTAGTGTTTGGGTGTCCATGTATGCTCTTTGTCTGGTGTGGCAGAAGAGGAACTGGGAAACAGAGGCTTGTGATTGACCACTGCCCCGTGGCCATTACAGCACTGGCAGTTCTCAGTCATCCCCTGCCCTGCTCAGCCGCACGGGCTGTGATTCACAGTCAGGGAAAATACCACGTGAGACAAGAGCTTGAAAAATAGATAGGCAGCTATTTACCCGTGTGAAGATGAGTCTCATTGTACTTTGTGGGGAGGGGAGCAGGTTTTGGCAGTTTCCTGGGCAAGGAGGTGGGATGGAGGGAGAGCCATTTCTTGCAAGTACTGTGAAGGGGTCACTGTGTTCAGATGGGATTGTGAAATCTTGGGAAGAGTTACAGAAGTCTCCTGAGAGTAGGTCTGTCCATTGTGGGCATGGTTTACCTTTCTTAGGAAGAACAACTTCACCTAGAAGTTGTCTGGTTTTGACAATACCGAAGCACTTAGGAGGAAAATGGTGGTTCAATAAAGCGCATGCTTAGCTTGGTGTGGTCCAGCCTTGGTACAGTGGGCAGCAGATACAGTTATTCAGGAGCCTGCTGCAGAGAGAAGAGTTGCCTGGGGGGGTTTGATCCTGTCCAACAGCTGTTTGCCATCTGCTGAGGCCAGCTGTGGGACTCAGCTTTTGGTGACAGGAAGGAGAAGTGTTTGGCCATGTTTGCAGTCACAGCTCCTCTTGAGAAGCAAAGCACCAGGCTGCCAACTGGGCTACCCTGTTTCAGCTCTTAACTTAAAAATCCTATGCAACATTAAACAAATGCAGGAAAAAGGAAAAGAAAAATGTAGTGTGCTGAGGCATGTGGGACCTGGGCAAAGGCTTTCTTGGCACTCCTGCTTTTCCTCATTTACATTTCTCTTATCAGCAGATGTGTGAATGGGTACCACTTTGCCACACATAGGGTATAACTTCACGTAGGCTCAAGTAGGTCACAGCTGAGTTTCCTGTGAGGAGGGGTTCTGTTCAGCCCTGTGCCTATTACAAGCTGTGATCTGATTAACTTGTAAGCTCTAGGCCTTGTTTTCACTTGAATGTGGGGCAGAAAAAAATGGCTTTGGGTAGTAAAGGAAACAGGATTCTTCCTTCTGAACCAGGGTCTGGGCAGGACACTGGGGACCCTGCCCTTCCAGTGAGTGTGGACTGTACATTAGACTGGGACAAACTCTTGACCATTTATGTTTATGAAACAAAAAAGGCCTTTTTTGGTTGTTTGGTTTTTTTTTCTCCACAGGATAGTCATGTAACTCACCATCAGACCTAGGCAATATCTGCTCTTTCATTTTAGCTGAGCATTGTAAATCTCTCCCAGGCAGCCCTGTGCGCAAATCTTGTCAAATTTGCTGTGCTATCTTGCAGGGTAGATGAGGTAACCAGAATACATCCATTAATACATTCAGTGTTGCTTCTTGTCCTGTGAATTATGGGATGTCCTATATCACAGGGCCAAGCTCTATACCTTGACGGAAAGAATAACTGTGTGTGTTTGCCCTGGCTCCCTCCCCAATTATGAGCATCTCTTCCTGGCTGAAGTTGCAAACCACATCAATTTCCAGTGCCACGGTGGGAGGAGGAGAAGAGAGGGGACTTGCCCACATTGGATCACATGACTCAATTTGAGGGATGTGGTCTTAACGTGCTAAGTGAATTGAGCTGAATGGACCTCTTTTTCTGTCTCATGGGAGATCCCCTAAATTGGTAATAAGTATACTTTGGGATCTCTTGAAATTAAAATTTCTACCTAATCTGTACCTGGCAAAGATGCTTGAAATAATGTTTTTTAACATGAAGAAATGTAGCACTCCATTATTAAAAGTGGCTGTTTCAAAACTGCCAGTGGAACTTGAATTCAGCTCACTTACACATAATTTGTTTCGTATTTAGTTATGTAGCCGTATGTGGTTTTGCTTTCCCTTCAGGCAACTATTTCTTTCAGACCATGGCTGGTCAGGCTGTTTCAGTTTGCTTTGTCATGCTCAGCCATGGGGACATCTCCTCTCAAAGCTGTGGGCTGGTATCAGGCTTGCAGCTTAGGTGGCCTCTCAGTCATCCTCAGTGACCCTTGTGTATAGGAGGTTTGGTTGCTGGAAGGAGACATATTTACAGCTCCAGTGTGTCAGATGGGCTGTGAGGGTTTGATTTATCAGCAGGCATTTTGGGAGAATGGCACGGTGAAAGGCTGTGAAGTGTGAGAGCAGTGAGAGGAGGGCCATCATTCTGTGTCAGGGACTGCAGATGGCCTCTTTGCCACCACAGCAGCTTTCTACTCCCTCCAAGGCACTCTCTCCAACCATGAAGAGGATTACAGCTTTCTGATGAAAAAAGTTAAAGTCATGGGCAAGCAGCAAAATTCCCTTAATTTGGTTTGGTTACTTTTCTGGATCTCTTAAACTGAAACTAACTCTGAAAGTCAGTGTGATGCAGGTACTCCCCATGAGAACTGAGACCTAGCTATAAAGGACTGTCCTTTTCAGTCCTGTCTTACCCTATCTTGTCCTATCTTACCTTTGCAGTGCCTCAACTTTACTCCTTGTAAGTTGGACCTCAATGGGACTGGATCATGGCAGCCCAAGTTCTGATGATGCTTGATTGATTCTCTAATATCCTAGTATCTCACCATAAATAAACAGAGTGGAGTAAGATACTATCAAGCATGAATGACTGCATTGCATGATGTCTCCAAGAGTTTAAGCTGAATGCTGTTCCTTAAGATCATAATGTCGTGTGACACCTGACAAGTGCTCTCGTTCCCTGTTTAACTCGCAACAGTTGAAACACCTCAACATCTGAGATGTGACATCAAGGAGAGCAGAGATAACAAGCAGCTTTGCTAGAGATGCTCACTACCTTGCATTAGTGAGAAGAAAGGGAAAACACAAGACCACACCACTGCCTCAGCTGTGTTTATTTTCAGATTCAGTGAGAAATTTTTCTCTGAATTAATACGTGTATCCTGCCATGAGTGAAGCTGAAGTCCTTTGGTATTCCTTGTTGCTTAGGATGCACCATATGTGAAGAAGAAATTCTTCAAGGTCACAGCCTGGCTTTTCAGTCCTGTATGTGGAGACATTATTAATGAGTGGCTGAAATGCAAGTAAAAGCAAAGAATTCTTTCACTACTTCCCACGGGTAAACAAGTGTTCAGCCATCCCCAAGAATGCAGGTCTGCATCATGCAAAACAGTTTCTTGGGAAGACAAACAGGGTAACTCCAAACATCCCCCCTTCATCCTTCTTCCCTCCACTTTATATATGGAGATGATGTCATATGGTCTGGAATATCCCTTTGGTCAGTTTGGGTCATCTGTCCCAGCTGTGTCTCCTCCTAATTTCCCATGTATCCCCAGTCTCCTTGTCAGTGTGCTGGTACAAATAGCAAGAAAAGGCCCTGGCTTTGTGCAAACACTGCTCAGCAATAACAGAACCATCTCTATATTGTCAACATTGTGATCAGCACTGTTTCAAAACATAGCCCCATATTAGCTACTGTGACGAAAGTTAACTCTACCCCAGCCAAAATAAGCACACCTCTCCAACATAACAGGGTAAGAGAGTCTGGAATCACAAGATAAGAACGCTGACCTTGCCAACACCACTGCTTTGCTGTGCATGGGAACAGTAGTACAACACCTCAGCCAAAATGTAACTGGCTGGTTGTGTTCAATCTCTTGCACTTGTTTTGTAGCAGAGGGGATGTATCCTAGTGAAAACAACACTGGGAAAACTTGACAAATGAGAACTTGGATATTTTCTGTTCCCCACTCTCTGCCTTGGGCTTTTCCTCATGCACAGAAGGCAATTCTGACCTGTAACTTTAAATATATCAGCACTGTCTGTTGACACTAGTCAGTTGCTCAGTAGATGTGAAAAAGGAACATTTATCAAGTGACCTTATAATACTACCTCAAAATAAAAACTTTGAGGGGAAATACATCCATTAATCAATATGTGAGATGGGGTCGGTAGTTCATCATCTGAGTCAACTTCACAGTTTTGTCTTCAGCAGAAATTCTCATGTTTATTGAAGTATTTCTTACTGTGTAGCTTCCACACAGTCTAGAAGGTGGAGAAAAAGTAGCTGTTAGGGAAAAAGGTTCTTGGAGTGTTTGGAAAGAAATAACTGAGGAAGTATTAGTCATTCCCTGTGCATAAAACCAGTCATAATTTGTATGTATTTCAGTATTTTAGTTACACCATGTCAAAAGAGTATCTTGAATACTGAAATAAATTGAGCTCATTTTTGGTATAATAGATCACATCCTTACCTGAGATTGTATAACATTTGAGAAAACAAGTTCAAATTGTGAAGGAAGTGAATTAACTTGACCCCTTTACAGTAGTTAAAAAGAAGGATGCCCTCAGGCACTATTGATCTCTTTTCTTTCCCATAGATTTGATTTGTTTTTCTCAGGTTTGCAATTTTGTGTACAATAGCAATTGTCCTTCTACTTGATAGGAAGCTTTAGGATTCCTTAACAGAGTTAGAGGCAACCTCTGATTTAATAGAGCTTTTATTTTTCCGGCCCTCTAAATCTTCAGCTTCCTGGAGAAGTAGGAAAATTTTTTGCACGAGCATTGCCCATTTCCTTTGCCAATCTCATCTTTGCCTGTTTCTTTAGTAAGTGGGTGTTGCTGTTTCTCTTCCCTTCTTATCAGCAAGGGATTTTTGGAAGAAGAATGAGGCAGCTCTCTGCTTTACTAAATGTCCACCCAGTGCCACAGCTAGTGGGTCTACTGGTACTGGTGGAGCAGCCTTGGTCTCTGTAGAAGTGAAGCATATAGACTCTGCTCTTTAGGAGCTTCTGCTCCTCCAAACCTATGTGTCATGCCAGTTTGGAGGGAGTTCTTCCATGTCCCTTTCTAACCTTACTTTGAAAAAACTTGCCAGAATAAAGTGGATTGTTTCCTTTCAAAGGTGTGTAAACATGTAAGAGGCACGAGTATACCACTTACCTCTTCCCAGTTCAGACCCTGTCCTTCCCATTCTGTTCTTGCTTTGTCTTTTGCCTCTTCTCTGTCAGCTGAGGGTCAGTTATATTTGTTCATGTAAACCAAGCCAATGTTCTTCACCAGACCTTTATGCTGCACAAGTGAATTAGCAAATCTGTGTGTGCTCTGCCTCATCTTGCCGCCTACAAACTCCTCGCAGCATCCTGAAGTCCTGGTGATGGCACCATCGAGGGCAAAAACTGCTTTATGTCAGCAGAAAATTGTTTGCCATTTTCACTCTGTTTTATACTTGTATTTAGAATAGAAATAAACCTGAGCTATGAAGTCTGGACCTGGGAAAATCTGCTATCTCCCTTTTAAGGGACATAGATTTGATAGATTTGATATTAATATCAAATACTGACGTTTCAAAGTCTTTTTCTTTTTCACCTTGCTTTCCCGTGTCCCAAACTAATTTCTAGCTTTATTGTCTTGCAGCAAAGAATGTTAGAAATGATGGAGGTTTTTGATCTGAATAAACTGAAGGCAAAATAGTCAATGCAAGTTTATAAATATTGCAAAGTTTTTGTGTGGAAGAAGTAAGAAAATCTACAAGTACTCAGCTCTAGAGGAATGAATAAAAATACAAGAAGCTGTTGAGGATAATGAAAATTGATTGGTATGGTTAATTTGTGTGGTAAATTGATTGGTATTGGTTAATTTGTATGGTATCCCATAGTGTTCCTAACTCAAAGTTAGTACTAAATAATTTCAAGAAGAAAATGTTCATGTCAACAGATTTTCTCCTTCATGGATGGTAATAAAGTAATTTTTGTTTCATAAAACAGAGGTTTCTTTCCTAAATAATTTAGTTGTGAAGAAGGTACCGTATAAAGCTATGGAATGATAACGTGGTAACTGGAGTGTCCTGCTCTCAGGAAATCCCAGTAAGGAGCAATAGCTGAGTTTGTAAATTATTTGGAGACGTGTACATACCATTCTCCTAGATCATCATTGTAAGAGGAAAGAAACTCTTTTGGTTAAAAAAAATCCGAACTTGCATATAGTGCAAGTGGTTTCCGAGAGTCTGCTGTTAAAAAAAAAAAAAAAAAAAAGAGGAGGAAAAAAAGTAAATCTAAATGTTTTTTTACTTCCCCTTTTTATGATACATGATACATCTCAGATATCATTACAGTACTTTCCCCTGAATTTGGATTTAAAAATGATAACAGGTTTTTCCTAAAGTGTATTTCTTTTGTATTTGCATTTCTGTGAAATTTACCTTTTGAACGGGGATTAATAACAGTTGTGTTTTATTTTTTGGAGTTTGAATTTGCAACCCTAGATATGGGGCAAAAAGACAATACAAGAGTGTATTTTGCAACCCTTGCTTACACTGAGTATTAATTATTCAAATGAGCCTGTGCTGGATACTTATGTAAATAACTGTTCACATGTCACTCAATTTGTAGTTTCATGATAATGCAAAAGAAGCTCCAGCAGAAAAAACAGGGTAAGGAGTTCTCCTTTTCTTCTTCCTTCTGCACTATTTCTGCTCTCTACCCAGAGGAGCAGCATGCTGCCTGTTCACTTACCCCACTGCAGATGTTTGCAGGGACACAATATGAGCTTGGTCAGCAAACTGATCTGAATTAAGTAAAATGAAGGGGGAAAAATATTCTGAAATTTACAGATTTGAGTAAGAATTGCAAGGTACCACTTGGGTTTTTAAAATCAGCATTTGATACTTGCAAAAATGGAAGTAGTGAATATTGTATATTATTTTTAATCTGCTGCCCTAGGAGGTACATTTTCAATGGTAAGTATCCAGATCTGGAGTTGACATGGGTTTGGATTGATGTGTCCCAAATCTGAAATAAAGTCGTTGTGCATGATGCGTTAAATCCAAGTCAGAAAGTTGAGAATGCTGATTTGTTAGAGGGATTGTCTTGAATGCCCATCAGCTTAGCATTAAGACTTTGCACTGAAGGACCCAAATGCCTAGGGAAATGTTACCATCACTAAGGAGGTGTTGAAACTCAGAAAACAGTTCCACCTTGATTTGATTTTTATTTTCAGCCACAAATATTTCCTGTTGGTGTTCCTTTTGAATCATTGTGATAAAAATGTTTTTCAGAAATAATTTTTTCTTGTGGGCCCCTCCATAACTATGTGTGATACAATTTTGTGCTATAAAAAGTGACAATTACCTATTACATTTGGGTCAGACTGGATGCACTTTCTCTTTTCTACTCACTAGAACTTGCACTGGGAGTTTCATACATTTATTCAGCTTTCTGAATGTTAGATGTGCTTACAGTCCAACCTGCTTATGGTGACTAATTGTTTCAATAAACAAACACAATCTGGGAGCTGGCAGTGGGAACCAGAAGATACGTGGGTAGTGTTGCAACACCTGAGCTTACCACATCCCTTAGTGGCTCAGTTTTCCCCAGTGAAAACTGTGAAAGGTGGCATGCATGAGAAGCAATGTCTGCAAGAGAAAATGTACTTTGTGCAGTTTGACCAATACTGAGTTAGAAGGCTTATCTGAACAGTTGTTTTCATTTGTTTTGAGGAAGGTGTATGGTGACTTCATGGCTTTACAGGTGAATATTTGTATGATGTGAAGATGGAAAATGCAAGCTGATGCAGATATTTTGATACTTAAAGTTGAAAATGTTTTCCCACCCTGAGAAAAGCTGTAAGTCTTTCTGATTCCAGCCATAATTCTGACTTTTCAGCATCTCTGCAAAGTAGATGGTATTTGTTATCGTGTAACTAAGGTTGGCAGGGAGCAGGGCAATTCCTTGGCACCAGGCGGATTGTGAAAAGTTTATGTTGGGTGTCAGCCTGAAACTCCCACAGCTGTTTGTAACGAGATAACAATGTGTCATGTAAACAGCTTCATGTTCTGAGGGATGGTCTGGGAACAATGGAGTATTTGGGGGAAAGGGGGGCAGGGAAAATGTGCAGAAAATGTCTAAAACCTTACTGAAGAAAAGTGGTGACGTATGGGTTTGGTAAGATGTAAGCGTGGCTGTTACAGGGGCTTCTTAATGGAGCACTGCAATTTTGAAAAAGAGCTTTCAGAATAATAGGTGAGGGTTCAGTTATCCTGAGCCTTATTTATTGAAACAGAAATGTGTTTAGAGCCATTGACTTGGAAATAACCCCAAATAAAACAGGTTTCTGTGACCAAGGCTGATCTTGTGACCTGGGAAACTGGTTCTAATCAGCTGAGATCTCCATAGCAGAGATAGTTCAGTGTAGCAACCAGGTGCAGACATTGATCAATTACATTATTGATGTTTCTACTTTTTAACCCTGATTTTGTCAAAAGGATTTTTTTGGTTCTTCTATCATGTTAATATAACCTGGTAGAGAAAGGAAATACATTAGCATTATCAGTATTGAGATTTGAAATCATAGTTTATGATTTGAATCCTTCTTGTGCTCTCTAATTCAGCACTCTAGGGATCTCTGTGTTCACAGTTTCTAAGATGGATAATAATTATGTTTTCCTTAAATACAAGCAGAGAATTTTTACTATTGAGAACAGCAGAATTTTGAGTGGGAGAGCTTATGATGGGAGCCCTTCAAGTTTTGTGTGCGTTAAGCTGGTCTGAAAGTTAATACTGACTTTTAATTTTTTGAACACATTTATATTTTTAGTTTATGGTAATTTTCTTCCTTCTGCAATTATCTTTAAGATTGCCAATTTACTTTTAGAAGAGCAATAAATCAGAACTGGGCAGATTTAGTAGTTAAATAACATATCCAAGACAATTACTGATTAAAAAAGATCTGCCTTCTTCCCAGGAATGTAATATGACAGATAACCAACAAAATGTATGTGTGCATGCATATCAGAAGAAGAGAAATAATAAAAAGAGATTATTCATAATAATCACCATTTGCCATCCAATTATCATATTTGAGTTATGCGTCTTAGCCTGATCTTCCATGTAAGCCACCGAATATTCATTTTTTACATTTGAAGAGGTATTCGTAGAAAAGGAAAGGATATTTTAATACAGTTAACAACTATTTCCAGCTGTTGAGATAGCAGGAGTATAGGATGTGAGAGCTCAGCTGGTCAAACCAAGGAGTGAAAAGTAGTATCAAGACTAGGAAGGCAAAGGGTATTGTTTCATGTATTGTGACAGCAATTAATTACATGTTTAGGCACAAAACAAAATGAGAGGCACTAAAGTGAGTTTGTTTACATTTGATTTTATTAAAAATTAAATTGTGTAATGGAATGTTGTGAGGAGGTTGGTGGTTTTTCAAGATTCTCTGCACAATTTTGGGAAGTGCACTGTTTTGTCCATGGTGAAGTTATGTTGGCCGCAGAGAAAAATATGCACGCATTTCCCCAGTGAATTCTGAAATACTCTAAGTAGTAAATAGGTACATAAAATAAGCCCAGTGAAAAATGAATTTTTTTGTTTTATTCTATGGCTTTGGTTTGGGTTGTCCCCCCAGCCCCTCCACACATTTGAGAGATTATTCATGGTCACTGGTGCTCCAGTAGATGATGCTGTTCCTTCTTCAGGCCATGGCTTCAGCTTCCAGTCCTGCTGCTCTAGCCTGAGCTGTTCTCCAGGTCTGCACCTGCAACTTCCCCAGGCTTTGGAGCACAGCTCCAGGCAGGGGCCAGGCGGTGCCATGGGCAGGGCAGGCAGAAAGCGAGCAAAGGGAAAGGGAGTGGGGAAAAAGATTTCTGGAACAGCTTCTCTACAGCCTCTCCCACAGCTTTCATTCCTGCCTCTGTGCTACTTCATTTAATGAGTCTGTGCAGGCAGCTGCCTGTGCTAAATGATGAAATATCTGGTTGGATCCCTTCCCCAATCTGCTTCCCAGCCCAACAGGAGGAATGTCTGCACCTGCATACGGCAGAGTGGCATGACAGGATGGCAGTGAGTGGAGGAGGGAGGAGGTCAGCTGTGTTTAAGGTGGCATCATTGCAAAGAGCAGAGAGATTGCCTGACTGTGTGTCTGGCAGGACCCTGGATCCAGATTTGCAAACAATAACTGGGGGTACATTTGTTTTTAGGTACTCCTAAGTCTGTCCTACAGGTATCAGTCGTGGTGCAGAACTTTAAAGCAGCTTGACATTACTGAGTGACCAAAACCATCTCAAGTAAATTGCTTGCTTTTGATGGTCAGCATGAAGTCTTTCTAAACAGAAGTTGGAAGGCATATGCTTAGCAGTGTCTGAAAAATAAGCTTAAATTCTTTATTCTCAAACTTCTAAGCAGCCATTTGTTTGTGAAAATTTTCATTAATAAAATTGGGGTGAATTTTCAAAATTACTTGTACTGATCCATCTTAGGCACAAAGGGTTACAGTAAATGGGGTTACATCAGGCTGATGACTGGTCACTAGTGGAGTTCTCCAGGGCTTCTTTTTAGGTCCAGTGCTCTTCAACATCTTCATAAACAATTCCAATGCAGGATCAAAAGAATACTAAATAACTTTGCCAACAATACTAAGTTGGGAGGAGCTGTTGACTGCCTCAAGAGCAGAGAGAGGCCCTGCAGAAAGACCTTGACAAATGAGAGAGTTGGACAGTCACCAACCACATGAAGTTTAACAAGGGCAAGTGCTGGAATCTGCACCTAGCACAGGGCAACCCTGGTTGTGTGTGCAGACCAGGGAATGAGAGGCTGGAAAGCAGTGCTGTGGGAAGAGACCTGGAAATCCTGGTCAATGGCAAGTTGAATATGAATCAGCAGTGCCCTGGTAGCCAGGAGGGCAACAGTGTCCTGGGGGCATCAGGCACAGCATTTCCAGACGGGCAAGGGAGGGGATTGTCCTCCTCTGCTCTGCACTGGGGCAGCTTCACTTTGAATATTGTGTGCAGTTTTGGGTGTCACAATGTAGGAAAGATGTTAAGCTATTGGGGAGCATTGAAAGGAGGGTGAAGGGTCTAGAGGGGAATCTATGTGAAGAATGTCTGAGGACACTTGGTCTGTTCAGTCTGGGGAGCAGAAGACTGAGGGGAGACCTCATTGCAATTACAACTTCCTCATGAGGTGAAGAGGAGCAGCAGGCACTGATCTCCTCTCTGTGGTGCCCAGTGACAGGCCTTAAGGGAATGGCCTGAAGTTACATCAGGGGAAATTTAGGTTGGGTATCAGAAAAAGGTTCTTCACCCAGAAGGTGGCTGGGCACTGGAACAGGCTCCCCAGGGAAATGGTCACAGCACCAAGCCTGACAGAGTGCAAGGAACATTTGGACAATGCTCTCAGACAAATGGTGTGATGCATGGGACTGTCCTGTTCTGGGAAAGGAGTTTGACTTCAATGATCCTTGTAGGTCTCTTCCAGCGCAGGATATTCTATGATTCTGTGGTCTTCAAATTTGTATATGGAACTCTTTTGCAAATGGGATTTATACATGCACAGACCTTAGCAATTAAAACTTCTATACAGGTTAGAACTTTGTGGTGAAGAGCAGTTGTACCCTGCTGTTTGCCTGGAGCACATTTCAGACTTCTCACCCATATTCTTTGTGACATAGGCTGCAGTGTACCTTATTTCATCCCAGTCACGTACAACTTTTGGCTTCCTGGAAATGTGCCAGTGCAGCCCTCAGCTGAGCAAAGCCTGAACTTTTTAGTGTAATAATTAACTTCTGTAAACTTCCAGATGCTTAGGGTGAGCTCCAGCTTTCTGTATATTCAGGCAGTTTCATGTATAAGTAGAAGGTCTTTTTGCTACAGAAATCTCCAGTTCTGTGATCCTCCAAAGATATGGTAATGTTTTCTTCTTCATCTTCACAGGCACTGATGTTCAATGGCTAGAAGAGAGCTGACAAGTGGCTGAAATGAATACGACTACTATCCTACAAGAGATTTTGATTAAAAGATCACAGCAGAAGAAGAGGACTTCTCCCTTAAACTACAAAGAGAGGCTTTTTGTACTTACAAAGTCTATGCTAACATACTATGAAGGTCGAGCGGAGGTAGGTGACACAGATTTGTACTACAGATTGCCTTTGTTCCTTTTTACTTTTGTACAATTCTGGCTTTTTTTCCTACTGTGTATCATATACTATCAAGAGCTGATGGGGAACATGGTCATTAGTGGCAATGAACATGAGCTGGCATTTCTCTTATTTATAATGCAGATTGACAGAGGTGTAGATAACTAACCTCTTAGTCAATGTGAACTGATTCTCAAACAGAGCAGTAGTCCGTAGCCAGGATGGCAGAAATGACATAAAATAGCATTTATAGGTAGTTATCAAAGCTGATTTCTTTCTTCAGAGAGATGAAAGATCACTGCTATTATGAAGTGGGGAAAAGGTAGAAAAAATTACAAGTGCAGTTTCTTGTGGCTGTGTATGCTGTGAAGGCCGTTAAATTAACATCTGACAATTAACTGGGTGTGAACAGGAGAAAGAGCATTTGATAGGAGCAGTGCATTGCAGACCAAGTTCAGCAGAGAGATCCACTGGAGTGGAACATGCAACGTGGTGACTGAAAGGAAGCTGGGACCAGTTTATCTTTGACCACACAAACAACTCATCCCTGTTACCACTTTCTGTGTAAATTCAGCTACTCAAGGTGTCATTAGTGTAAACTATGCAAATCGTCAGACCAGTATTTTTTCAAGCGAGCTCCAGACTTGATTTCGTCAAAATCACCTGCCCCCAGAGTGCCCTGTCATATCCTCAGTGCTGGGGGTGAGATTTTCCACTTAAGTGAGGCTACTTTCCATGTTTGTCACAATGCTGAAGAGGATTAAAATGACTGCAGTAGCTCGTGAAATATGTTGTACACCTTGGGAAGCCATTTCACAAATAAAGTTTAATGGAGGGAACCCTGCAACCTCCTGTGTTGGCTGTCTTACCTCTGATAAAAGAAGAGGGTACAGGAGAGCTCAGGCTTTCTAAGCATGTTTCTCTGCCAGACCTTACGGTGGCACCAGAACTGAGCTCACTCACCCTGCTGCAAGATCACAGCAGTCTGTTCTCTGACAGTAGCTTGGACACAGTGAGGTATTAAGAACAAGATCACAGACTGCGGTTGGAAGGGGCCTCGGAGGCCATCTGGTCCAAGCCCCCTGCTCAAACAGGGCCACACAGAGCTGGTTGCCCAGACCAGCTGGCTGATGAATATCTCTGTCCAGCTGAGTATCTGGCTGTTGAGTATCTCTGTGGATGGAGTCTTCACAACCTTGCCGGGCTGGTGCACATTCACCGTCACAGTAAAAAAGGCAACATTGTTTCCTGATATTCAGATGGAGCCTCTTGTCTTTCAGTTTGTGCCCACTGCCTCTGGTCTTGTCACTGGACACTGCCAGAAGCAGCCTGGCTCTGCTCTCTTTGCACACTCCTTTCAGGTATTTCGTGTCCCCCTGCGTGCAGAGTGTCTCAGTCACTCCTGTTTTGGCGACTCTGGCCTCCTCCCAGAGGATAAAGGGATGGGGGCTAAGAAGCCCTCTGAAATATGTCTTGCATGCTTATCCTATGTTGGCTTATTTTCAGATCAAACAGAAATGTACCAAACAGGTTTTGCAGGTCTAGTTGCCACCCTTTAAGTAGTTATCACTGCTAGCTTCCCCTCTTCCAGTTTTCCCCTTCCAGCTTTCTCTTTCCCCTGCAGGTTAATGTCCTCTGGCTAAAATGCTTTTCCAGCAGACTGACTTGTAGGTCTCTCTAAAAGGGGGTTTAAACTATCAGTTTTATTTGCAGTGGCATTGAGCAGGGCTGCCCATAGTGCCCTCAGCTGAGGATGCAGTAACTTCTTAAAATATTGCAGCCCAGGATACAGACAGTTGAGCTGAAAATAAATATAATGCCTTTGCTAGGCCATCAGTTTGCTGCCGAAACAGGCAGATCCATTTCATCCCTGTCCTAGCCTTCCCAGCCTCCCCATCTACTTGATTCTGGCCCTTCTTGGAATTCACACAGCTCTGAAAAAAGTTGCTAATCACATAATCATAGAATGGCCTGAGCTGGGAGGGAACTTAAAGTTCATCTAGTTCCAACCCCTCTGCCCACAGGCAGAGACACTTTCCACTGGACCTGGCCTAGAGCACTTCTAGGGATGGGAGATCCACAACCTCACCTGGCAACCTGCTCCAGTGCCTCAGCACTCTCACAGTAAAGAATTCTTTCCTAAAATCTAATCTAAACCTTCTCTCAGTTGGAAGCCATTCCCCTTAGTCCTGTCACAACATGCATACGTAAGTAGTGTCTCTCTGTCTTTCTTGTAGGCTCCCTTCAGGTGCTGGAAAGCTGCAATTAAGTCAGCAGAAAGACATTTGATCTGGTTTTGTTTTTGCTGGTTTAGTGTTCTGCTGGGTTAGCAAGCTGCATTAGCTGGATGCAGGATCTAAGGAGTGCCAGAGGCTGTGCCAGTCACCAGAGGAGAACAGGATGCTCCGACTGTTGACATCAGCAGGTTGTTGGACTGGCTCAGCCATAATGTGTAACTTTCCAGCCTCAAACCATGTGCATTTTCATTGTTCCTCTCATTTTAGATCCTTTAGAACATCAATCAGCATTTTATTTTATTAGCCATATTGTCTGAAAATAGTGAGCTCTGATTCTACAGGGGCACACTGAATATTTTTGTCTCTTTGAAAAAAATACTGTGAGACTAAGACCTCTGTGGACACAGTGGTAGTTATTCCTTTATGTCTCTGGACAACTTAAATGGCAAAAATGTGTGTGGATTTTATTATTTGTCTGGTTATTGTTTGGGTTTTTTGAATTCAGTTGTGGTGGCTATAAATATATGTTTACAGTAAGACAGCTGCATATTCTGGCTGAGGTAATTTGTATGAAGAGAAAAAGAGTTGTTAGAGATCAAGATAATTCTGTCCAGTCTGAACAGTTGTGGTCTTATTGCTGAAATAAATGTGACTGCTGTGTATGCTGGTTGAATTTAAAGAACATGACAGATGAAAGGATAGGTACAGACTGATTTAATTTCAGGCTTGGCAGTATTCATAGTCCAGATTTGGTAAGATAAGCATGGAAATCCCAAGGCAAGAGGATCTCACACCCTCATTTTAATCCCATAACTGCAGTGGTACCAGTCTCCCAAGGGTGGCTGAGTTCTGCTCCTCTAGGCTAGTGTATGATTCCCAGTTTGATTGTTGGCCAATCTGAAGTATGTTCTTGTTTTCTTCCATGTTAACTTCTGTGGAAGTTCAGGGGAGAGAGTTCAAGAAAAACCCAAGGTTTGTGGGCACGTGAATAATCATACCACTTCTTTTTAAAAACAAGATGAAAGTAAATCTCGTCAACCAGATTAGTCAATATTCAAAGTGTGGACAAGTCGGGATTACAAATGAGGTGACAGAATTAGAGATTTTCTGTGTCTGGTGACAGAAGTGGAACATTTATGACAACAGAAAGCAGTCAACCATAGCAAATACTGTTCATATAAGTGCTGCTGAGAGATTTAATTGTTCTGTGCAACCAGTAGTGGGGCATCACTTGCTCTTTGACCAGCAACTGCACATTGTAGAAGCCACTCTTCTCTGTTCTTTCCTGTTCTATGTACTGACAAAGTACCATATACCTTACTTGGAGCAGTAAATTATTGTCCCTTAAACATGGCTACTTGCAAGAGGCTAAAACCTGGTTTTAACTCGCTCATAGCTGGTTTAAATCTTTCTATACATGCTTTCAGGCAGATCAGGCCCACTGTCATGGTACAATGGCAGTGAGTGCCTACAGTGAAGCTGGAATTGCTCTGCTGCCATGAGAAGGAGAAGTATAGTTTCTACACTTAAAGATATCGCTCTGCTGTAAGTCATGGAGGAGGTGTCTGAACTATTGATGGAGCATAGCTACAGAATCAGTGAAGAGGCTGAATTTCAAGACTGGTTTCAAAACACAGAATCTTGAGGAAGGAGAGTCCTGGTTTAGGTCAGCTGTGCAAAGCTCTACAATTATGATTAATCTCACTGCAATCTTATTTTGCATAGGAAGCCAATAGGACCTTGGCTGTTACTGCTTAAATTCTGGGATTATGCTGTTGAATTAAAAAAGTGGAAGAAGTATCGACTTTAGGTTTGTTAAGAAGCTTGAAAATGAAGATAAATTGGAACTGGCTTGCCTTAAGCATCGTGAAGATAGATTTTTAATATCAGAAAAGAGGAATATTCTGTTTGAGATGGGCTGTCATCTGGTTTTGTCTTTTATTTTGGGCATAAATTCGGAGAATTAGTAAGTGTAGCTGTTGGGGAAATAGCGTTATTGCACTATTGTGCAATATTGCCCTAACAATAATTATAGGCAAATAAAAGGCTGGGCTAATGTTGTTCCATTAAGCCCTTAATAGTTTATCAGCTGTCATTGTTGGAAAGAGTATTTTCTATATTTTTCCTAATGTTGTAAAAGTGGCTATTGAAATCTGAGTGTGATGGGGTCCATTTGCAATGAAGATAAAAATTGACTGTAGTAAGATACAACTGCATTGGTCTCCAAGCACAGAGTACTGGACATGAATCTATAAAAGTGGTTAAGAAGTAAAATATCTTCCTATTCTGAGTATGGAGATGTATGATAAAGCTGGATATGCTGCAGTCAGAAAGAATTAAGATATGTACACTGATCTCAAATATGCATTACAGACTTACCAAGCCAGCTTTAAACACATTTATGTAGACAGTAGTAGCTAATTTGAAAGTGGGAGGTGGTAGCATTTTTTCACAAAATGGCCCTTGTTCTTGAGGACTGCTGCACTATTTTTACTGGAGCAATGACTCAGCTGGAGTCACTGATTGTGGTGCAACTTCTCTGGATGATCTGGTTGCATAGAAAAGGCATGTAGTGTTCAAGTGAGGAAACACTAGCATGAAATATTTTGTTAGGAAATCTCTTTTCAATTTTGTGTGGTTTGAAAACTCAGCATAATACTTCAGGTGTGCTTCTGGTCATTTTCTGGAACTATTTTCTTCCAAGAAATCAATTTAGTATTTACTAGTCAGCAGAAAATAATAAAGCAAATTTAACCAATTTTGAAACTAACTGACTTGTTTGAAAATTAAGTATTTCATGCAGTGATTTAAAAAAAAATCACATTTGGAATGGCTTTCTGTATTTTTGACCAGCAAAAATTTAGCTGACGTTTTAATATGACGTTTTCCAAATTGCTAATTTCATCTTGAATGGAGTGTAGGTTTGAATTCCAAGGAGGCATTTGTGGGAATAACAGCACATATGCATGGCCATTTTCTGTCAAAAGTGACCTCATACCTTGCATATTCAACTTAAAATTCCCTGGTGTTTATTTTCAAAGGATTGGTGCATTCCTGCTTCCATCTGTCTGTTTGGAAAATCAAACCTTACTGTTTATCTTGGAGACCACCTTATCGCTGAAATTTTAAACACTTCAGTAAATATCAGCTGGACGATGGAAAGGAAGACTCATTTTACCAACATGGCTGGTGGCTTGATTAACCAACAGGACAGACCACACAAAAATAGCATCCAAGCTACTGCAGCCATCAGGGCTGTGCACCAAGTACTTGTGCTTTACTGTCTTCCTCCTTGTGTGGCAATGAATTTGTTGGGAATTCTTTGTCAGAGAATGGTGAGCAGGGATCTCTGAACTGGGCAGTTGGATGGCCCTGGCTGGAGCAGGCTTGCTGCTGCATTACAGAACAGCCACGAGAGCAAGGAACATGTACTTCACACAAGGTTTAGGTAGCTAATACTGACAGAGCAGCTTGCTTGAACTTAAAAGTGCTGCCAGACTACAGGTTTTTGCTCTAGATGGCATTTCAGTAAGGGAAGGACTTTGTGATGAAGGAAAGAGAATAAATGTAGGTGTTAAAGTACTTCTCATCAGTGGAGTAGTTGAAAGGAACTGGTCTGTGCAAGTGAGATGTCCTGCCGGTTTGTTGGTTTGAAAACTTTCCCATTGATGTTTCTCATGAGTACGGTGCTTCCACAAAGCCAACACAGATCTGGTAATAATTTTATAAATTCTTCTCAATGTGTGGACTGTTAGTATCCTCATACCTGTTGTAGCTGTGCAATATTCCCTTTCACCATGATGTTCCTCTCTCTCTCTGTTGCTCAGCTTGCTTAGCAGTGATGTTCTTTAGTTTCAAAGTGTGCTGATGTGTGTAGTTTGGTTACTGTCCTCCCACACACGACACAGCATGCTTCACTTAACCTTTCCAGCCCACAGCCACTTGCACTGACCATGAGTACAAAGTTGACTATGATCTTAGGAACATTAAATTTCTTTATGCTTTAGCATCTTTACTGTTTGCTCACATTTGCTGTATGGATTACAGTTAACAGCAATAAATAGTTTACATTGGATTTTGCATTTTCAGAAGGCATAGGCTAAATGCTGGTCCCTGTGGTTACCCTTCATGTGTTTGGGTGGAGAAGAGCCTGCGGTGTTAGAAGGGATGATGAGAAGGGGAAGAGTTAGGGCTGCAGTGCCCATTGGCTCTGGAACTGCTGCGCAGAGGATATTGGAGCAGGCACATCATTTACCTATTTATTAGTGTGCAGAAACCATTTGCTTCTACAGAGAAAGCAAATAATAGTTCCCTGAGGGAAAACATTTAATAGTCTTATTTAGAAGGATGCTTCTGTGGAGTCAAGTAGAAGGCAGCTTCTGATGAGCTGAACTTGGGAGGTGCAAAATGCTCTTCTCTGCAGTGGCAGTAGTGGCATTTGCCATTAGGATCAGACTTGTGTGAAGACTTTCTTGCATAAACAGAACTGTTACCACTAATAAAAACCAACCAGGATAGAAATGAAAAAAGCAGAATAAAAACCTGAACATTTTGGGGGTTGCTCATTTTGAAAGTCTCTTCCTAAGGAAAAAAGGTTCTTCTGTAAGGGTTGTGTTTGGTTCTTATAATTTGAATATAGAGGAGACAGAAGCTTCTGAAATTACAGTGGTGATATTTTAAGGAAGGAAAAATAAAAGCTCTGGGGCCCACTCTGAAGCTGCAGGTTTCAGGGTAAAATTGTGTAGCTTCATTGCGACACTAATATTGTGCAAATACTTCCTTTGGAGCATAACAACATTATAGAGTTCTAAAAAGCTATGTTACTTACTTTTCTTTTTTAAAAAAAGATTAATACATTCTACTCTTGTTTTTTGCTTTAGTGCTTATCCTTTATTATTTTTAAAATAATTACCCTGATTTATGGGATTTCCTTGGTCATTGCATAGGTGATTTAATTATTTGATATAAATGACAGCACAATTCAGTGTTAAAATGCTTCTGATCACTTTACTGATTGCTCTTGTTTCTTAATGTAAGAGAAATAGCTTCTGAAATTGGTAGGTTTACAGAGCTTTTTATTGTTCCAAATCACAGGTCATAATGATAGAGCTTTCTTAAAATACTTGCAATTGAAAACTGTTCAAGTTGGAGAAATAACTTAAAGTTATTCATATAAATGGGGGCAGCTTAACAGATACATGGGAATGCTCACCTGTAAAGGGCAATTCATAAAGAAACTTAAATTGTAAAAAAAGTTGGTTATGTTGTGGTAAAGATTCCCTGTTTTCAATAACATCTACTGAAGGAAAAGTCAGATATAAAATTAGAATCTGCAGAAATTACCTTTCAACAAAATAATTTGACTTTTATGGAATGGAACAAATGAGACATAGATGAAGGTGAAAAGCATAGGTTGTAGTTGTTGAGATGTAGACAAGGCATGGATAAGAATATTTACCTTAATACCAGACAGGAGTGGATGATGAGTCTTAAAGGTCTTTAGAAGGAAGAGCTGGAAAATAAATGACAGAAAGCTAGAGAAGGCCCAAATTTTTTAAAAGTGTGCAGAAGAGAACTGAGAAACTTTAATCTGTGAGATAATTTAGAGAAAAATGCAAGAAAAACCAGGCTTGTTGAAGATACCTGGAAGATGCAGAAATTGCACATCAGTCAACAAAGAAACAAAATAAAGAAACAAAACAAAATAATCTCAGACTTACCTATGCTCTGTCTGCCATGGGGTAACAAGTCTTGTGGGTGGCAGAGAGCAGCAGATATCCTGTGTTTTCATCCCAGTAAGGGTCTTTTGACACTGCTGAATGAGACATTTTCACATGAGCATTAGAAATTACCTATATAAATCTCTTGTAAATATGATTGCAGAGCACATGGGATGCTGATGCTATGTTGAATAGGCATCAGTGGCTTGTTTTCAGATTGAGAACCTGTCTTGAATGAAGTGTTGTTCTGTTCTGCATTTTAGTGTTTTCCGTAGTAATACTGTTGTTTCAATAGAAGCCTGTTGAGTTCTCAGGTGACATAAAACTTGAAGGAGCTGCAAGTATTTTGAAAAACAAGTCTAGAAATCCATGTGGTATATTGGGATTAGGTGTGTGGTGGGTTTGGTTGTTTGGCTTTTTTATTTCTTTTGTAGAATGTGATTCAGTGTGGACAAGTGGGAAAGGTAGGAATGGCAATAAGAAGTAGCCAAGTGTCAGGCTGTCCCCAGCAGGACCTGAGTTATAGGATAGTTAATCATTAAGTGGATATGCATCAATGAAACCTTGTTGCTCTGCAAAAGGCAAATGTTACATTAGGATGAAAAAACATGACTACAAATCCTTATAACTGATAATAAGGCATCAGCTGCAGTGCTGCATCTGCTTTGGGGTGGTAAGTTTCAAGGAAGATATGGCTCTGCTGTGAGATTCAGGGCAGGAGCAGCAGGAGGGAAGAGGCTCCTAAAAGCCAGTGATGAAGCCTTGGTTAGTGGAACAGAAATTGTTTAAAGCAGAGAGATGTACTGGAATCCCAAAAGACAAAAAGCCCCTCTCAGCTCTGTAGTTGTGGAATCTGTCATCTGAACCTTGAGACAGCAGCTGGTGCCTTGGCTGGGTGACCTCTTGGATCTTGTCCTGGGCTCTGGTCACTTGCCTGTGATGCCTGTGGACTTGGGCTCTGCTCTTTTCTTGGCTCAGGCTGTCCAAGTCTAGTGCTCAGACAGCTTGGGGCTGAGTTAGGGCTGCATGCAAGGTGTCACTCACCCAGCAGCCTGGCTCAGTGGTCCTGAGAGGGGAGAAAACAGGGCAGAAATGCTGCAGCTGGGCTGGGCAGACTGAGAGCTCTGTGAGTGAGGACTTCACAGAAAACCAAGAAGAGATTTGTCTGAAAGAACCTGAAGAGGTATGGCAGCTACTCTGACAGCTGAAAGGTTGCAGGTTATTTAAGGCCTAGTATGGATGGAGACATGGCTGATTTATTATGCTTCCTTTACTCTTACATGGTTGCAGCAGTGTATCAGAGCTGCAGTTGTGTGCATTTGACTGACTGCCTCTCCATTGCAGGAGAAGAGTAAGTTACAGATTATGTGTTGTAGTCATGGTTAGGAAGTTTTATCAGTGCTATGACAGAGAATTTTTTTTTTTTCTGCTTTTCGGTCTCTCCAGTGCTGGCTGTTGATGTCTGCTGAGCAGCCAGACCATGGTAATGGATTCTCTGTTTCTTAATGTGCAAGTCAGGGTTTAAAACTTTCTTCTTCTCAATTATGTTTGTATTTTTTTTCCCTTTAAATTCTTTCTAGCAGTCAGATATTGAATCAGGTCAGACTAGATCAGAATAGTAATCACCTCTTGCTTTGCATATTGATTCTAGCCATTTTTGAAAGGTAAATAGAGATATTTGATACTTACTTTTCTTAAAATAGCGATTTAAAAAATAATTGAAAGGAGAAGGGCATTCTTCAATGTATCTGACACACTGGAAAATACAGGAATGGAAAATGTGGCCACCTAACACTTAGCTGCAGTAATTATATTTGCATAATCATTAATTGCTTGCCTCAAGAGGGAACTGCAGAAGTATCCAGTCACTGCTTCTTATTAATAAATGGCAATACTATTAAAAAAAACAAAACCAAAAAACCCCAAAGCCCAACCTCCCTCCCCACAAAGAAGCCAAAAATGGAAATAGCCTTATGTTTGGCTCTGGAGCATATTCTACCAGAGAAGCTGTCTACAAACAGTGTTGGCTTAGCCAGGCTTTTCGTGGTTTTGTGAAGTTGAAGAGCAGCTCCATAAAAGGAGATAAAAGTAATACTGTGACCTGCTACACTTGTGAGAACACAAGTTCCATGGGTCACATGCTGATGACCTCAGGATTTCCTACATGGGGGTAAGCATGGCAGAAAGAAATAATATGAACAAGGAAAAAGAGAAAGAGACAGCATGGAGGGGGCAAAAATCTAGATATTTCTTGTCAGCTGGCCTGACTTACACATGTTTTCATTGAGCCTTTTTTTTTCCAACTCCAATGTCCTTTGTATTGTTCTGCACCCCCCCCCCCCCATACTTCTGCGAGGGTAAGCAGTGCAATATTTTCATCAGCAAAGAGGAAATACACTGAAGAAATACTTTTATCTGATAGTGAAGATATGGGCTCCTGAGACTGTTAAGATTCTGTATTCAGCAGAGGAGTAATTCCAGATGTACAGTGGATCAGCTGTTTGATTGTACACTTATCTAACACTTGGATATTTCTTGTCTTCCTGTATTCTAAGGTTATTTTTTAAAAGAATTCTTTAATAATATATTTGTTCCATATCTGACATCATAGATTTAGTGTTCTTTTTACTGTTTAATATGTTTTAAAAAATAGGAATAGCTCATTCCTTTTGGATTGTATGGAAGCAAGACTTGGCCATCCCCATTGTGAGCAAGGAGCAGGACTTCTAAAACTGTAAATCAGTATTTTGAAACATAGGTAAATATGAAATATGTATGGCATTTTAAGAAGCTTTGTATGGTAGTTTCTGTATAGTCACTTCCCTTTTGTTATTTTCAACAAGCAGATACATCAGAAAAGAAAACCCACAACAACCCCAACCTTCAGTGTGACTTTGAAGCACTTATTTTACCTATTTGTTTTTCCTTCTTGGGATTTAGTATTTTCACACCTTTATTGCTGTTCTAGCCATATTTGCTTCTACAGGCCTCCCTCTAGAGGTATGTATCTATCTTTAGTAAGGGAGTGGACCAGGTTTGATAGGGTCCTTCATTTCACTGTGATTTTTCCAAATCCTCTGTGAATAGTTGTATTCCATTCAGATGGCATGCATGAATGTTCTGGTAAAATACTGCTACTTCTACAATAAAACTTACCCTTTTCTACTGTGTTAGTCATCTTACACCTAAAAAAAAAAGGTTTAAAAATGCTCTCCTTCCTACATTTGGACATTGCATGATTAGCCATTGTACTAATTTTGTCTCTTTGTAGCAGAGGTCACTTGTTGGAAGGAGTGGTTGTAGGCGAATTTCTCAGGGCTGGCTCATGCCTGCATCTCTACTTCCCAACTCCTTCGGGGCTTGAGCTCTGCCTTGATTCTGCATTTTGTGTCTGCTGTACATCTGGGTATAGAGCAAGTGATTTGGCTTGTGGAATAAATGGGTACACAGTTATGGTGTGAAAGGTGTCCTGTTATCATAAAGAGAAATCATTTAAGTAGTGAGGAGAGAGGAATTGCAGTGGTCTCTTCAGCATTTTTCTTGAGTCATTCTTTCCTGCTTCTGTGCCCCATAGTTTATTAGTGAGTAATGCTCAGCTAAAACAGAGCTGCACGCTTGGCAGTTTGAAGGCTGGTGGCCATTGACAACTGTTGCTTCTGATGTAATCTGAAAATGTCTTGAGCAGTAGATTTGTATTTAATTTCCCATATGCAAGGGTTTTTTTTTAATCTATTAAATATGCAAAACCAGAATAATCATCCCTGACATTAAGTTTAATTTGCTGGGTTGAGTTTTAAGGCGGGTCAGCTTTGAGTTAGCTTAATTCATTTTGCAGTGAAGCAAACGGAGCCACCCTAAATCATGAAAGTGTACAAAGGTGTGGCTTAAGAAATACAATTACTAGAATGATGTGCTGCAGATCAAGGGATTTCTTTTGTGTTTTTCCCCCCAAATGTTAGATTATTATCTTGTGGATCCCTGTCCTTTGCCCTCCTGGCAGTCTCCTCTGAATGAGCACTCCCTGAATACCAGAATTGGCATGAAAATATCTGAGCCCAGGAGGAGGGAGATTCAGATAGGATAACTGTGTGTTCCTCTAAGGAATTTCTGTGATTCTGGATACAAAAAACCCCTCCAATGTGTATTGTTTATCTGTCCTGCTACCTCAGTGAAGCAGCAGATGGGATCCAAGCAGTGTGAGTACCCCTCTGGACACAGAAAGGGTAGATAAGTTATGGCAGTGGTAAGTATCTTTTCTCCTTTGTACGTTGTGCAAGAAAGCCATCTGGAGAGATGTCAGCGCAATTATGTGGAGCATTGAATGCTGGGCTTCATGAAAAGGCTCTGATTGTTTGGATCCTGCTTTTCTGCTTTGGCTCATCTGGCAGCCCTGAAATTGCCAGGTCAGCCACTCATGACAAGGGAAGGGAGAAGCAGTGCTGCCTGCTCTGCCAAATGGTGTAGACTTCAGTATCATTTTTTAGATTTTGCATGAATATATGTTTTACTTTAGGGAGTCAGTGTTCAAGTAAGGGGATACCATAGAATCATAGAATATGCTGCGTTGGAAGTGACCAACATAAAATAAACAAAAGGCTTAAAATGGTTTTTTGGTAAAAAAATCCAGACTTGCATACTTGGTACAAATTATTTTTCAGCATTACAAGATAAATCTTTGTAGTATGGCTTATGGTAATATGTATGATTTTACATTTTTCTTTATGGTTCATTAAAGTGCTTAATTCCCCCATACATTCCCCTTAAAAAAAGCTGCCGCTGTGTTTGTGTGTGTTGGTTTTTCCGCTGTTAAGTAACAGTTGCAGCTTTATCTGAGCTTATCCCTTGTCATTCTTCCTGATGCTGCTCATGATGCACATGAATTCTTCATGCATGTTTTCTCTGTGCTAATCTTCATAAGAGACAGAGTGCTAAATGCATTTTAAATGCTGATGAAACTCCTTGGGTAATTAACTATAGTATTTCTAGGGTGATGGAATTATAACTGCCGTATTTGAAGTTGTTCTTTGCTTCTTCTTACAAGACTGTTTTCAGTTGCTTATGATTGTACCAGACTTCTGCTATTTGGGCAAAAATTTCCATCCCCAAAAGAGATGCTGAGTAAGGATTGGCATATCTCAAATAATTCAGTAATTGCTAATTTTTTCCACATTGTGTGAACAGTGTCAGTTTTCATAAGATGTACTCTGGACTGGATGTTCCGGATGTGCTTGGCAAATCAATTTTTTGTATATTAATGTATATTTATTCAGGACCAGCCATGAGCTGCTACCGCTTTTGTTTTGTTCCAGATTCCAGTAGAACCTTCCTCTCCTATTAAAGATTTGGTTCTCCCAAAAGTGAGAGGTGACACTGTACAGTCTTCCTGCAGACTTCAGTGTAGAATGAAGCCTAGTGCACCTACTTCCCGTTATCAGCTGTTCTTCCAAGGGGCTGCCTCTCCAGAGTGTTGAACTACACTGTGCTTCCCTGCGCTCTGCAGCACCTGCTGAGCCCCCTTGCCTTCTTTAAAGTGTTCATAATTATCAGTTTAGGTGACTAAATCTTCTCAGATTTTGTCTGTGCTTTTGACCTTGCTTCTTTGGGCTTCTGCTAGCCTAGTTCAAAGAAGTTGCTTTGGTACAGATCCCAGTTTGGTCCAGGGGTGGGTTACATCCATATCTTCTGCTTTCTGTCTCATCAGGGACTTGTGTTGCCTGTGTAGCATCCAGATTTCTCTGGAAACTTAGTGAAACACAGCAGAAGCAACCAAATGGTGGGAGCACTTCAGCAACAGAACGAGGGAGCAGATGAGGTGATACCAGTTTTAATCATAGTTTAAAACCAGCAAGGGGGAAGCCCTTCTTTTTTCTGTACTCAAGTTATTTTTGTAAAAAAGAGTATATTAAACTTATGATCACATCTGATTGGAAACTTTCTATGAAAAGAATCGGTACTTTTCACTAAACAGTTTTACTGGACTCAGTGCATTTTCACAAGTGCAGATATTTATACCCTCAGTTTTCAAACAACTTCTGCAGTTAAGGTGACATCACTCTTATAGGTGGAAAAGAAATCAAGAAGTTTCTGCTGAAAATACAGAAAGAGAATTAGATAAATTGGTTATCTTTTATGTAATGATTTTTCTTTTCTCTTATAGAAAAAGTACAGAAAAGGATCTGTGGATGTTTCAAGGATTAAATGTGTAGAAGTTGTAACAAGTGATGGTATTATTCCCTGTCAAAATAAATACCCATTTCAGGTATGTTTTTTTAATGTAAAATATATCAATTATGTGCTCTTTTCAGCAGCACCAAGTCATTTGCATAATACTGCTCTTAAAATTACTGTCATTTCCAAATACTGAACCCATTCTCTGTCTCTTTGGGGCTGGTGCGAGGTTAGTTCTGGATCAGCGGTTAAAACCATGCCCAGTAAGCTCTGCTGCCCCTGCAGTCCCTTCCCTTGGGAGCTGTGCTGCATGCACATGGTGTTTTCCTTTTCCCCACCATCTCAGCTGGAGTTTTGACTGTAAAGTGCCTTGTGCTGGTCTTCTGCCGGAACAAGTAAGCTGGCAGCCCAATTTCCCTGTCTTCATTCTTTCACAATAAAGTAAATTTAATTACCATTAAATTACATAGGAATAAGAAAATCAAAGTAAAACTTGTTGCTTTTTTTTTCCTTTTTCATTGTCAATTGAACGGAAATAACCACAGAAAACAAGGTGCTTAGAGGGGAAAAAGAAAAATGTGGGGTTTGGATGCTGTGCCTCCTTACTATAGAGGGAATGGTTCGAGTAAGGATGAATTCCACTACTGGAGAGGGGCAGGAGTGACTCTGATCCATTTCTCCCAGAGCAATACTTTTTTTTCTGCCAATTCAAGCAGTGGAGAAATAAAAAAGAGTCACTCCTGCGCAGTACTGACTCAGACAGGAGAATGTCTGATTGCAAAATAGCTTTCATTCATTAAATTGAGCTGTTTTTAGAAAAAACACAGTGAAGAATGAACAAAGCAAAATGTGAAGCAAGCATTTTAAGGAATGCTGTCAGGATAATATACCATTACAAAATTCTTCCTAATTCTTCTGAAAACGTAATATCTGAATAATAAACCTTAATAACCTTTCCCAGTTTCTGCATTTTGTGCCTGAATACACTAATTTTGCCAAATATAACAGTAATTTGTCTTGTTCTGTTTCCTGAGGAAGAAACGAATTAATATTAGGAGGTGACTGTATTTTGATTATTTCTTTTCTGCCCTCCAGGTTGTATATGATGCTAATACACTTTATGTTTTTGCACCAAGTGCACAAAGCCGGGATCAGTGGGTGAGGAACCTGAAAGAAGGTAATGGGAGTTCCTTATACTTAATATCTGACATGGGCAGATGCCTTTGCTTGAGCTGTCTGCATGGATTGGAGTTACCTTGGTGCTGTGTTTTGGATTTGTGGCCAAAAGAGTGTTGAAAACATACCAGTGTTTTAGTTGCTGCTGAGCAGTGCTTGTACAGCATGGGGGATTTCCCTTTGTCCTCCTCTGACCCTGCAATGATTAGACTGGGGGTGGACACGAGGCTGGGAGGTGACACTGCCAGGACAGCAGGCCTGGACTGACCAAAGGGATATTCCATGCTGTCTAAAGTTGTGCTCAGCATTAAAAACTGGGGTAGAGGAAGACAGAGGTTAGGGTTTTTTGCTTCCATATTGGCCACTGCTCCAGGACTGGCTGGGCATTGGTCTTCTTGTGGGAGGTGGTGAGTGATTGACTTTACATCACTTCTGGGTTCTTTTTTTCTCTGTTTTGGTTGTTAAACTGTCTTTATCTCAAGCCAAAAGCTTTTACTTTTTGCTCTTTCTATTCTCTCCCCCATCTCACTGGGCTGGGGGAGTGGGTGAGTGCCTGTTAATTTGATTTTGTGAAGTCCAGCTGCAATCAAAATTTGACTCTCTGCTTTTTGCACAATGAGTTAAAACGTTTATCCAAGCTAGTTGATGGTATGACTGAAAAGTTTTGTTTGGATGTAGCTAGACAACATTGTGGGCTTTAAGCTGATGTGAAATGATAGGAGGTATCTCTGCTGAGATGCAGTCAGATAATTGCTTTCACAGTGAGTAAAGTTTTTTTTTAATGAGCTTCTTAATGCCCTCTCTCACCATCAGATGCTCACATTAATTACAGATGGTCTGTAAAGTAGTAAGAAGTGATTTCTGGGCTCGGGATCACCAGGCAAGGAGTGACCTTTTAAGCTCAGCAAGCCCATAGCATAGGGTAAGGAGCCTTCCAGTCCAAACTGAGAAATTGTGCCACAGAATAGAGATAAATATCAGTTGTCTTTCTGTCCAGAACACTGTAGAGGAATTTGAATCACTTGAAACAGTAACAAAGGAGGAGGCAAAGCTCCCAGGGCCTACACAGCTGCCTGACTGATTGGCAAGGTGCAGAATCTCCTTTCATTGAGGCACCAAACCCCTATAGGATGGCTGGTGTCGGTGGGCAGTATGGCACTCCCTCTGGAATAAAGTTATTACTCTAAATATATCCTCTATGACTGTGGTGTCATCTTCATGTAAACTTACAAGAAGAGAAGCAATGCTAAAATAAGGGCAAGCCAAGATTATGCCTCATGCCAAAGATATTGTAATACGCATTAAAAATCACCTTCTTGCAGACTTTAAAAGAAAAAAATTCAGTATATGCTCTTTTTCTTCTTGTAGAAATAAAGAACAACAGCAATATAATGGTAAAATATCATCCTAAATTCTGGACAGAGGGAATTTATCAGTGCTGCAGACAGACAGAAAAATTAGCACCTGGCTGTGAAAAATACAGTCTTTTTGAAAACAGTAAGTATATATTTTGTCATATGAAGTTGTTCTGACATATATTTCTGCTTTTTTGTGATACTGTCATCATACCTGAATGCCCTGGGTGTTAGGCAAATTTATAAAGCAGAGTAATCATTGATACTGTGCCCAAAGTAAGTAAAAATTAATTTCCAAATATTTTTTAAGAAATAGAAAAGCCAGCAAAATATCCTTGCAAAAAAAAAAATGTTTAGAGAAATCTGAAAGGAATTATTGAAGTTGCTGAACTTAATTTGCTTTTTTTCTCCCATTGGAAACTTATTTGACCAGGTGTTTACCTCAGACTGAGGATAAAACCTTATGGTAAAAAAGATTCAGCTAGAAATCTTGCCAGCTCTTCAGTTATTTAATAAAACCTATGCATATCCATGTGAAATAATAATAACTGTGTTTCGTTCACTGTTACTACACCAAGCTAAAAATGATACAAAAAGGTTTAATGTATTTACAGACACTGGACTGAATTTTCTCAGAGGTTTGTAAACGATGCTAAACCTGGATTAGCTGTGACTTCTGTAGGCACCACATTTTCCAGCATCCACACTCTGCTGGTTCAACAGTACTTGCTGTAGCATGAACTGCTCTGGCACTGCAATATTGTCCCACAAAGCATCTAGTAATTATTTAGTCCTCGATTTAAGAAAAATTCTCTAGTAGGAAAAGAAATTGAGCCATTGCTTATCTCCCAGTTAAATCAGTGGTGCCCAATGCTTCCTTATTTCAGCACAGGCAATACCAGGGACCTGGGGATTTAGTTGCATTAGAAGAGTTGCAAAATAAACCGTGGCTCAAGGCTGATCTGATTCAGCAAAATGTAAAGCATGACACAGAGCTCAGTGTTTTAAATGCTTCAAAAAAGCAGTGCAGGAGAAAAATACTTTTGTATCTGAGAGATGTAATAAGAAAATACATAAAACTGTTATGCATTATTCAGCAAAGCAAGGGTCAGGGGCTCATTTTTTTAAAAGGGCAGATGTTGGTATTAACAGACTTTTAGATTATCATGGTGACAAGAACACTGCTTCATTTTCTTATGCTTTTTTTATCTCTATCCCTTTTTAGTTTCTCATAAATTTCTGCATCTGAGGGCTGGTTCAGGGCTCTGTGGCGTGCTCTGGTGTGGCACAGATGTTGCAAAACCTGCTGGCTGATTTAGGATGTTTTTGCAAGAATATTTAATAATTTTTCCTATGGCTTAACTTATCTTTGCTGTCTGAATTTCTAAGCCATCTTGAAGGCTTGTTAGGATATTAAACCCTTATCGGAAATGTAAATCTTTTATTTAGTTTTTAAATGTATAGCTAAGTGAATAGACAGAAATCCTCTCCTGTGCTTTGTTTCTAGATGTAATGAGATTGCCCTCTTCAATCCCAGAAAAAAGTGCGGTAGGTAGAGTCTTTAAAATATTCAATAGATAATTGCTGCTTTTTGAAACAGAGATTACATTTCTCAAAACACTTTTTGTATCCTGGAGCAAAGGTCTGTTTCTGTACACATCAGTGGGCCTCATGCTCTATCTCAGGGTGAAAATGTCCTGCTGAAATTTAGCTGCATCAATTAGCTGTATCTGTACTGCTGGTGGAAGATGTGGGCAAAAAGCAAATGCCAGACAGCTTTGCCCTTCACTGGCAGCTGCAGAGCTGCTGCACAAACCAACCCCATGGATAGCACCAGTGGGATTTGCTGCCATGTACCCCAGCTGCCCCCCAGGCCACCGCAGGACTAGACCAGCTTTTGCTTCCAGGATGCAGTGGTGTCATAGTAAGGGTGACTGGGGTGGAAAAATGGAGCAGAGTGGGATGATGATAATGTGTTGTTTTCAGCGAAGGCCTCCACCACCTGTTCCTCCAGCTGAAGAAAATGGGAATGAAGAGGAGGTGATAGTGGTAGCAATGTATGACTTTGAGCCTACAGAACACCATGATTTAAGATTAGAGAAGGGTGAAGAATATACAGTGATTGAGAAGAATGACATTCATTGGTGGAAGGCAAGAAACAAATATGGGTAAACACAACTTCCTTATTTTTTGTTATAAAGTTCATAACATTATTTTCATGTTGTAGACATTTATATTGACTGTGTGTCAACAAATAACTGCATTAGACCCCAGGCTCCAGACGTTAGGCCCAGGCTCTGAAATCTCATCCATATATTCTCATGGAGAACCCAATGTTAAAAAGTGCAGTACTCAATGGATTGTGGGACCCAAGTGCAAAGACAGTTGCAGAACTGGAAGCCTTTCCAACTATGTTTCCTGTCCAATTTTATGGTTCCCCAATTAAAGCACCAACCATCCTTTAAAACCTCACTAGACTGGTATACTACTCCCACTTCCCTGGGGAACATCTCATTAGGGTTATCTCATATGGTTAACATTCAGTTCAGCTGGCTCCAACTTCCAGACTTGAATAATCATCATCTTATTTAATAGCTGGATCGTTAGGGACAATCTTTAAATGAGTTGAGAGAGAATTGCAGTGAGATGCTGTAATGACGATGTGATGATGCTTTTCATTCCCCATATTAAAATTTTCCCTGCAGTTTCAAAGATGAAAGTTTCCATATTTCAATATTTATCAGGTTCCTGTTGCCATATGTTATGGATAATTGTGAGTTATCAGGCTGTGTCAGGCTCCAAACATATTTCCTGTGACTGACTGAGACTTCTGAGTGCAGAAGTGACAGAGTAGCAGAGGGTTGCTCACTCTCCTTCACCCCTTCTGCTGGTTTTCTTGGACACTTCTGCTGCTCATGACACTTTTCTAAGGGCGCTGAAAATTCATGTGGAAATGCTGATGCGGAAAATTAGTTTCTGAATAATCAGTAGTAGAGTGGATGGCTCAGTAATTAATAAAATGCATCAAGAGATCTCTGGTAATTAGCAGAATGAAACAACTGTCTTCTAGGCATGCAATTTTACATGTTTTCACTCAGATGATATATATTTTTTTAGAAAACAAGGATATATTCCAAGCAACTATGTAACAGAAAAGAAGACCAACAACCTTGATCAATATGAGTAAGTTCATGATCAATATGAGTAAGTTCATGTTTGAATTAAAATTTGGAATATCATAAAATGAAACCGATGCTTCAGGAATGACAGTGTATTTTTAGCATTTTGAAAGCAATCGTTTATGTATGATAGCACCTAGAGGTTAAACAACTGAAATAGGCATAAATTTTTTAAGATTTTCCTCACTGATTAGGTTGGTATTTACAATGTAGGGTCAAATCAGTGTGACAACCATCAAGCATGTAGTATTTAGGCAATCACTGTTAAAGCAAAAAAAACCCTTTTAATTCTCTGGTAGACACAGCAAAACTTTGAAAGAAATTTACCCACTATAAGTGTGCTAAATGTTGTTTCAGTAGTAAAGCGACATGTCAATCCAAAGTTTGTGGCAGTAAGACTGTAGAGGAGAAAACAGTGGAAATCATTCAAAGTAAACATAAAAGATTGGAGTTTTGGAAGCTCTAGTTTTCAAGAAAATATGTAATTCAGTGCGTTTTAGGTTTCAGTGCATGCATGTAGCTTAACAGCTATAAATGTCTAGTGCTTTTTTTTTAATGTGTTTTCCAGTTGATGTTTAATTATGGAGTATATATTTAAGAACATCAGGATAAAACTTAACACGATAGTCTCCAAACCTGTTCATGATACTCAAACACCATTACAGCATAAATGTTGTGCCTGAGAATTTAAGACATATTTCATGACTTTTAGATAAAATGGAGCTGTAAGAATACAGTAAATAAAACAATTTTTCAAAGCTGCTAGCTTCAAAACTTTACTGTCAGCTACATATGGCTCATACTGCTGTTTTTCACAGAAGGCAGAATTTCAGCTGGTATTTTGCCCTCAGCTTGACTAGAGGGAATTCTTTGTTGCTTTCTCATCTTAGAAGCTTTTGCTAAGAGCTCTGCTCTGGGCTGGGCTGCAGGGCTGACAGAAAGGAAAGGAAGGAACTGGGCTGCCTTATCTGGTCCAGACACTTTGTGCTTTTACCAGCTTGGGGCTGTAACTCTGAGTCACTGTGCAGGCCAGGGAGCATTACTCCAGGTCATGTACCAACTGCAAGAAACCACTATCTCCAGAACGGGCAGAATCTGATTAAAAGGCTGCTGTGCCACTTCCCTGCTTGCTTTCTGCAGTAACAGCATAGCTCAAAACAACTGCACCACACCGTTTGCAAGCTGCCTGTTTTTCCTTTTTTTATTATTCTCTGTGACTGGCTGACATGCCAGTGCTTCTGTGGCTGATTTAACATCCCTGTGCAGCACAGAGCTCTGAGATGTGCAGCTGTGACACTTAACTCATGATTTCAGCCTCCCCTTTGCTAGGTGGATCCTCCCTGGAAGCCCAGAAGTATGGAGATACTGGATGACATAGCAGTCTGACAGCCAGCTCCATGGGCAGTTTGACTGGTGTGCAGGCAGCTGATTCCCCAGGGCTGCCAGCCTGCCCTTGGGCTGCTCTTCACAGCAGCTACTGCCATCAGCCTGGGCGTGTTTGAGAAGTGTTTTTTCCAAAAACTTATGTCAATTCCCTGAGATTTATTGTGGGATCTCCCTGGACTTGTTTTCAGGGCTTTTTTTGTGGGATAACTGAAGAGTATAATAGAGACTGATTTTTATAGATTATCAAATGTTCAATTCTTGATCTTCATTTATTATAACATTATTTAATCCCTAGCTTCCTAATAGTTTGCTTAAAGCATTTTAGGTAAATCATGCACCTTGGAGAACTTTTGTTGACTGATGTCGTGTTTCAGGTGGTACAGCCGAAACTTGAACAGAAGCAAAGCAGAGCAGCTCCTCAGAAATGAGGTGAGTACAACAGCCTTGCAGTATCAACTGTGAAATTCACTTCAAATACCTTCTTCTGTTAAAGCAGAGGCTTATTTTGGCAAGTTCATATCGTAGCACCAAGTGAAAGTCATTTAGCTTAAAACCAATTGCACGAAACTGTCGATGTGCTTGTGTTTTAGGATAAAGAAGGTGGTTTTGTGGTGAGAGACTCCAGCCAACCTGGCCTGTATACTGTTTCCCTTTATACAAAATTTGGAGGGTGAGTTTCTTTGGCTGCTCTGCACATCTTGTCTCATCAGAATCTGTTTGTATCCATATCTAAATTTATTGGCTGGGGGAACGCTCAGGAAAGGGTGCAATAAAGAAACAGGGGCTGCTGTGGTAGGAAAGATCGGTGACTAAAATGAACTTCTCATCTCCATGGTTAGGTCCCACTTGATTTAATCCAGTGTAGACTTTAACCTCCACCCAAATAAGAAGGTTTTGCTCTCCCACTCCATCTGGTCTCTTCTCTCCTGTCAGCCTGCATTTGTGTCCACATGTGTGAGCTGGGCTGGGGAGCTCACTGGGCTGAAAATTAACCTTTTCTGGGTTAATCTTCAACTTGGTTTGAGCACTGAGTTGAAGGTGAGTCACCAGTGCTTAGGATGGTTGATATTCAAGCTGTTCCAAAAGCTTCTGGTACTGGGTACCTGTGCTGGCCCTTTCAGTTTCCCTTTCCTTGTCAAGGTGCTCCTTTTGAAAAAATCACAGTAAATCACAGTATTATTACTTATTGTTGTTATTATCTTTCTAGGGAAGGTTCATCAGGAATAAGACACTACCATATAAAAGAAACAGTGACATCACCAAAACAGTACTACCTCGCAGAAAAACATATCTTCAACTCCATTCCAGAAATAATTGAATATCACAGCCATAATGCAGCAGGTAGACGAATTGGATTATTTCTGTCACTTAGGGTTGATTTGAAAAGGAACTTGGGGCATTTTAATGAACTTTTTGGGGGGTTTTGTGAATCCTTCTTTTTCAGGGAAGTAATGAAACACTGCATTTTCACATTTTTTCAATATAGACAATAATTTTAAAGTTTTTGTGTGTGTGTGTATATATATATATTTATATATAATTATAAAATGTGTGAAATGTTAATGTACCCAGAGTAACAGAAGAATAGCTGTGTCAAGTCAAGAAAAACTGTTTACTTAGCTCCACACAGTGCTTCTATCAGCTGCCTGTAACCCACAGCAGATGGATAGGGATGGTTCTTTCCCAGAATAATCTCCAGGCTGGTCACTGCCACTTAAAATGATCTAACCTTTCCAAACAGCACACAGATGGGGAGAACAGTAGTGTGTTGTTTAGAAAATCCCTACTCCAGATCCACAGCTGGTGGCTGATGCTGGTCTCTGCCCACTGTACGATGGAATGGGGAGAGTACCGGAATTGGGTTGAAGGCACAGATACTAATTCTGTGCATAAATCTCACTCATGAGCTATAGTTTCCTGATCTTTACATCAAACTCAGATGGCTCAGCATTTCCTGATGACGTTCTGGAAAATACACCCCAAAACCATACCCCTGCTTCTCATTTATTATAACTGTTTTTTCTACATGTTTTTAATTGGAGTTTGCAGTGAACAAGAGGCTGAGTTGCTGCCTGGCACTGTTTCAGAAGTAAACTGTGTCTCTTGAATTATCATTGAACCTCAGGTCTCGTTACCAGGCTGCGTTACCCAGTGACCCCAAAGAAGACCACAGCACCAACGACAGCAGGATTCAGCTATGGTGATTGCCTCTTATGTTCATCTACACATATATTTTCTAATGGTTTTATGTATGCTAAGATGCTACAATAGTTTCTAAAAGCTTTGAAAATATCTAATTCTGTGCTGTTACTGCCTATATGAACTTACACTGGTCCAGGTTGTACTTTCAAGACCCTTGCACAGAATATAAGCATGCAAAGGCACCATGGCTGGTGGTGTGCCAAGCTGCGGTGTGTGGTGCTAAGAGCAGCAGTGAAGAGAGGCAGAATGTGCGAGTCAAAATTCCACAAAAGGGGAATTCATTATTTTCCTCCACACTCTTGTGGATGCCTGATTAGAGACCTGTGCCTTTGGCACCTTCATTAGCCTCCAGACTTCTGACTCAAACTTGACCTTTTGATCTCTGTTGAGGGTTTACTTTTTCAAAATATAAATTCAGAGCAGCCATTTTTCAAGCATGGTATACCAGCTGACGTGAGCAACTTCTATGCATTGGCACAACTTTCCGTTGTGGCATTTTGTTGAAATCAAATCTGATAATATCAGTATGTAATTACTGGCCTCAGGAAAGTTTAAATTTTGACTTCTGTGTTAGTCAGGCGATGCTTAAAGGTTAAAAGTTTGTTTTGTGAGGTATAGAAGTGTTCAGTTTTCAAGTTAATTCTAAGACATTTTCTACCTAAATTCCTAATTTGCTACTAATCCAGTTTCCCTTTCCTCTTCCTTATTGCCTGCCAGCTCAGTAGGTTCCTTAACTGTTCCTGACTTCGTTTTGTTTTATAGAGAAATGGGAAATCAATCCCTCAGAGCTGACGTTCATGAGGGAGCTGGGGAGTGGTCTGTTCGGCGTGGTGCGCCTGGGCAAGTGGAGGGCACAGTACAAAGTGGCCATCAAGGCAATCCGGGAAGGTGCGATGTATGAGGAGGATTTCATTGAAGAAGCTAAAGTAATGATGTGAGTTGGGTGCTTGGCACTTTGATTTCCAGTTCTAAGCCTCTGAAGCTGTATACTGATTATAAATAGAGCACTGTGGGTTAGGTGGTATTTCTGCAGTTTTGTGTGGTGGAAAACTAGCACTGGGTGGAGGAAGTAATAACGACATGATCTCAATCTTTTCAGGAAGCTAACACATCCCAAACTTGTTCAGCTCTATGGTGTGTGCACACAACAGAGGCCCATTTACATCGTGACAGAGTTCATGGAGCATGGCTGTCTTCTCAATTACCTGAGGCAAAAACGGGGAGTTTTGAGTAAAGACACTCTGCTTACAATGTGCCAAGATGTATGTGAGGGAATGGAGTACCTGGAGAGAAACAGCTTTATCCACAGAGACCTGGTAACATCCCATTAGGCAACACAATCGTCTTTGACATTTTTATTTTTGAACGTACCTATTCCTTTTTGAAACTGCCTGTTTGTTTACAACTGCTTCTTGCAGAAAATTGAGTGGCTGAAGTTGGCTCTTTAAGGTCTAATCAGGTCTCTAAAACTGCTCTGTAGAGAAAATTGTGAGAGGTTTTTCTCTTCTAAGAAAATGGAGTAAAATATCTCTGAAATTTTTTTAAAGAGCTAGTAGCAGGTTGTGCTGATATAGTAGCCTATCTCCTTTAAGTATTGATGCCATTTTCACTGCACATTAATCCCTTGAGATGATCATTTTTTTCTGGTGATATTTTACAAAATAGTATAGTTGTCAAAATGGTACTATCAAGAGGAGGTCCACTTGTAGTTTTTATAGTGAGAATACACCACTAAACTTGGTAAATGGGTTAATTTGCTAAACCATGAATACAAAGACCTGATTAGATTGCTGTAATTTGTCTGCAAGGGACTCCAAGTTTTTCATCCAGGTCTAACCATTCCCCTTGCAGGCTGCCAGGAACTGCTTGGTTAGTGACTCAGGAGTGGTCAAAGTCTCGGATTTTGGAATGACAAGGTATGTGTGAGTGTGCAAATGTATTTATGGATATTTGGAAAAATTCACCATAAATTGGTGTATTTTTACCAAATTTTAGCCCAAAGGCAACACAGACCAAGCAAAAATGCATACAAAAATGATGTTTTTGCACCTCTTTGGGGGACAGCCTTTGATGTTTTGGAGGTCTTTTTTTCCCCTTTTTTTTCCACACATGTGTCATGTGTTGATTCCCTTGCTAATTTTTAAAACCCCATATTAGAGCTTGTGTTTCAGACAGCAGAACTACTGCAGAGATAGTACTTAATCTGTATTTTGGTAAATAGATGTTAGAAAGAGGCTGTTCAGTGAGTTTGGGGTTTTCTTGGGGTAGATGGTTCAGAGTTGTATCATGCTAGCTGAAGGGCTGGGAGATGCTGAGATCTGAAGGGGGGTTAATTTCCTGCCCTCGTTAGCACCATGTGGGCGATGCGTGGGTGAGGCAGTGGTGGGAGCAGCTCTTCCAGGAAAGGTGTTAAAGCACCGTGGTTTGACCATGCTCTTGACTTTTGCCACATCTCTGTGTTGCTAAGCTTCTATGATCCGTGACATCTGAGCACAGAGGGGCTGGTGTAAAACAGAACATGAAATTTATGCTTTTGCCTCGTTTTCTCTCATAACAGAGATGTTTAACTTGCAGGTGGCCTAGAACTGTGTTGTGTAGCTAATAAATCACAAGAAAGGACTTTGAGGTGATATGAAAAATGAACTGAATCATGTCTGAAGCCTTAGTACTGCCCCAGGAAGCTGTTTTTGTAGTGTGATGCTAACACCAGTGGCCATTAGGTGGCAATATGACCTTCTACTATTCCAATCCAAATCTAAATTAAAATTTGCAGGCTTGGAGGCTGACAGAAAGATACAATTTTTGTTCATGATTTTTGGGTTTTTTTAGGTATGTCCTTGATGACCAGTACACAAGCTCTTCAGGGGCTAAGTTTCCTGTGAAATGGTGCCCCCCTGAAGTGTTTAATTACAGCCGGTTCAGCAGCAAGTCTGATGTCTGGTCATTCGGTAAGACATTCATCATGGAAGGAAAGCATGTTTTTATATTTTATCAATAGCAGTTAAGCTCTGGTTATTGGGAAGGATTCAGATATCTGAGAAGAAGCTTAGAAAAACCATTTGCCTTGGTTTTATGATTGATAAAGTCCCACAGACACATTTAGTCCTGTTATTTATTAAAACTTGTGCTACTAGAATAAGATGTTTTCAGTGATGGCACATGTGAACAGTGTCTAGAATATGAATCTCAAACTATTTATCTATCAGAAATCCTGGGTTCAGGGCTCAAAATAAACACATGTTTAAGGAGTTATTTTCTTATTTGTTTTCCAGGTGTTTTAATGTGGGAAGTATATACAGAAGGAAAAATGCCTTTTGAAAAAAGCTCCAACTATGAAGTGGTAACAATGGTTAGCCAAGGACATCGCTTGTACCGGCCCAAGCTGGCCTGTAAGCAGATGTATGAAATGATGATGATGTGCTGGCAGGAGGTATATACTTTTAAATTTTTTCATCTTTGAATTGGAATAAAGGTTGATCTAGAAACAGCAGTTATCTTCTCTAGAGTAGCATTCTGAGTGCATCCAGCTCTCTCAGTTATCAATGAGCTTATTCCTAAGACAAAGATCTCCTCCTAGTTTGCAGCTGAACTAGCCCTGTGATAAGATAAAATGTTGAGGAAATCCTGTAAAATAAATTAACTGTCAGATTTAGTATGCAAAAGCATTTAGTAATAAAATTAAATCATTGCTAAATCTGCTGATTTTGATTATATCTGCATACAAATACTGTTAGCAAAAAAAAAAAAAAATCAGCCAAGAAAGGCCTAGAGGTGGAGAATCTGATTTTGTATTGCCTCAGTTTGTTACAAAACCATGCTAAAATAACCAAAAATGTTTTCAAAGGAATACCTCATTATCTCATTATAAATTGTATAGGAAATAAAGATTACCTTGCAGCTGAATGTAAAAGCAAATCCGAAGGTTTTTAAGAAAAGATAAAACTATACTGCACTATTAATTGTCCTAACCCAGAAAGATACTGACTGTGCAGTTTTCACAGAGGTCAAAGTGGCAGCAAACTCAAATCAGTGTAAAACTAAATTGGTATAAAACAGTTTTTGTAGTATTAAAACAGAAAGTCTCTGAGAGGATAGGTGCATTTAATGAGCTATCTCTACTTTTAAGAGAGTAATTGAGAATACCAAGAGTGTAAAGAGCTAAATGATTCGACAAAGGCAAGTGCAGGGTCCTGTACCTGGGGAGGAATAACCCCCTGCACCAGCACAGGCTGGGGACTGGCCTGCTGGAAAGCAGCTCTGCAGAGAAGGACCTGGGGGTCCTGGTGGACAACAAGCTCTCCATGAGCCAGTGATGTGTCCATGCGGATGAGAAGCCCAGTGGTATCCTGGGGTGCATTAGGAAGAGCATTGCTAGCAGGTTGAGGGAGGTGATTCTGCCCTTCTACTCAGTCCTGGCACATCTGGAGTGCTGTGTCCTATTCTGGACTCCTCAGGACAAGAGAGACATGGATCTCCTGGAGCAGGTTGAGCAGAGCGCAACAAAGATGATTAAGGGATTGGATCATCTCTCTTAGGAGGAAAGGCTGAGGCAGTTGGACCTGTTTTCCCTTGAGAAAAGACAGCTGAGACCACATCAATGTCTATCAGTAACTGAAGAGAGGGAGTCAGAGAATGGATCCAGGCTCTTCTCAGTGATGCTGAGCAATAGGACAAGAGGCAATAGGCAGGAATTGATGCACAGGAAGTTCCACCTGAATATGCGGAAAAACTTTTTTACTGTGCAGGTGGCCATGCACTGGAACAGATTGCTCAGAGAGGCTGGGGAGTCTCCCTCACTGGAGATATTCAAGGACTATCTGGACACAGTCCTGTGCCCTGTGCTGTGCTGTAGGACAACCCTCCTTGAGTAGGGAGGGTGGACAGGATGACCCACTGTGATCCTTTCCAACGTGACCTATTCTGTGGTTCTATGATTTCTTTCCAGTTAGTCTTTGCCACAGGGCGTGCTGCAGAAAAACTGCTCTTTTCCACTCATAAAAATGACAAAGTGTCTGACACCTGTCTTGGAGAAGAGGGTGCTGGAATAGAGAGCAGTTACTTATCAAACCAACTGATGGAGATCTAAAACTTTCAAACCAGTTGGTTTATACAGAAAAAAATAGTGCAAAAACAACAGTGCCCTGGAGACCTGTGGAATGTCAGACATATTTGTAGTTCAAAAAAGCTGTTCAAAGGAGTCAGGAAACTACACAGCATTACATTTTTTTTGTTCAACCTGCTTGAAATGGTCCTCAAAATGGAAGAATAAGTTACCAGGAGGACAATGATAATTTGTTAATGTTCTTTGAGTATTGATATGTATTTATAGGACTTACATGAACATCAACAAATTGCTTAAAAAATTGTTGATTTCAATAAATTCTATTAAAAAAATAATCTAAACAGCCATCATGTGGGAGAGATAGAAGCTTTGCAAATCATGAGCAGAGCACAAGTAATGGCAAGATTCTGTCAATCTTTGTCATGAAGTATGATTAACTGTAGTTACCTCAGTCTTTGTTTAATACATTTATTAATGGTTTGTAGATTGAAATGAATACTGCCACGGCTTCAAAATTCCGCAGGTGATATAGATCTAAATGCAAATAAATGGAGGGAAAGTGCAAGTTACCCAAACGTTCAAGAGATGTGAAATTAACTGTCAGCAAGGTCAGCATATTGCCACAATCTCAGGGTATTGCCACAATCATAGAACCATTTAGCCTATGATTAGGCTAATAAAAAGACGTTTAGGCTAATAAAAAGACATTTAAGATGATCAAGTCCAACCATTAACTCAGCCCTGCCCTAGTCCAAAATTAAAACATGTCTCATGTCTACAAGAGCAACATCTACACATCTTTTAAATACCTCCTGGAATGGTGAATCAACATTTGAATAAACAAAACAGACAGGGTGTTATAACACATAAGAAACTGTACGGAAAATAAAGTAGATGAAAGATAACTCTGCATAGGTCTGTGGCACAGTCTCATTTCAGAGGTCAGAAAAGAAACTTGATGTAAAAGAGGTGTCAGGGAATGATACCCAAAATTCCTAGGAGTATGAACAATTTGCATGAGGAAAGATTGGAGCAGTCCATTGGGTGAAGGGTGGGAATGGGGAAGAAAAATAAAAAAGGTGTAAAACTATGCAAAATAGTGAATTATATGAAGAGTGTAGTCCAGCAACACCTATTTATGCTTTTTTAAAGCATAAAGAAAAGGTATTGCTTACTGAGATTAAGTGACACATCCCAAAATCCAGACAAGGAAATATTTTTGCATTTCATGCCTTATGAAATGGTAAATTCATTGCCAAAAAGTGATGATAGGACCAGTAATTTATGAAAATCAACACAGATTTATTGATTTTTGATCACAGCTGTGCATGCTTTTTATTTTTAGAAACCCGAGGAACGCCCGACTTTTGAAGAGTTGCTTCATGCAATCATTGACATTGCAGAAAGTGAAGATGCTTTCTGACAAAAGGCAACAGCAGCACAAGCAGAGAAAAGAAGGCACTTTCCAGAGATGTGGATTCATAGTTTCTTTTTAAGAGCTTGATCCTGTAAACTGTTGGGTGCTGCTAAACAATACGGGGAACCTGCAATATCTAATTCACTCCAGCACAAGGAGGGTTTTAGATGATGCTGGGAAATGAGCAGAGTATCTTCAGCAATACTGGAAATCTCTGTATTTTCTCTGAAGAGTCAACATTGCATAGCTATATTTTGAGCTCTGTAAATTGAGGTCTTTATGGAGGGACCAAATGTGGCCAGAGGCCAGGAACCTCATTTGCATTTAGTAGTTTGGGTTTATGTACATACAGTCCACCTTTTTTTGGTTTCTCTTTACATGGGCAGTAGCATTAGCTGTGATTTGCATGCTTAAAAATGGAAGGTATGTCGCTGTTGAGCAGCTAGCAGAGTAAAGAACTCAGTTCTCAGTGACAAGAAGGAAAGACCTTTATTGTTTTGATTTCATCATATATGTAGAGTTTTCAAAGGTCACCCAGATTGGTCAGTTAGAAACCTCCCCCTAGGCCTGATTGGCCAGACCTGCACTGTCCAGATCTTGGGACACTGTTTTTAATAACATCCAAACTTTATCTTTATTTATAAAACACAAAAAGAATTCTCATGGGAAAGGCCTGTGCTAGCCACAAAGGTATCTATAAATGGCTTTTTACTGACACTGAAATATTTCCAGAGATTCTCCAGAAACATCATTTTGCTTGGTTGATGGGTGTTTATCAGGAAGATGAAATGTGCCTCTTTCATTTGCACATGGTAGGTTGTTACCAGCACAGCCCTCAATTTAGCATGACACTCTAAAAGCTCTGCTTCATGAGCTGTGATATGCCTGGAGTCATTGTAAGCTTGGCTTACACGAGACCTCCCATGCATAGTCTTGATGTTTCTAATGAAAGTGAGTCCAAGGTTCAGCACAACTGGCTGTCAATGAACCATAGTACCATGTTTTGGATTAATTATAAAATAATTTATATGCTGTATGTACTGTAAATATATGAATTCAATGCATTTATTTATATAAAGTGGGGCGTTTTTTTCTTGAAATGTTCAAGCATAAATTTGTCCTGCCTTCACTTAAACACACAATTTACATGGTGTTGTAAATGAAAGAAAGTAAATTCTCAAATGTTTTTAAGGGCTTGTGTTTCTGTCTGTTGTCTGTACATACAGTGATCTAACCTTTCTGTTCATAACAGAAGATGTCATACTGCATGTGTGTGTAAATAAACTGAATGTTAACTATTGTTTGGAACCAACTAATTTGTAGTCTATAATTTATTGTCAGTGCATCATAAGTCAAACTAATTGTTCACATCAATATGGCATTATGGTAGTGCATGTGTATTTATATATACACACACACACACACTTCCATGTATGCATTCTCTCTCTCTCTCTATATATATATATATGCAAGAATGAAAACATACTTAATTTGGTTGTGATGAAGTGTTCAGAATTACCTGAACTCTCCTTAGATGTTATGTGCATTGTCCCCTTTGCTAGAGGCTCATGTCTCCACAGCCTTGCTGAAGCCTACTTCAGTTAACCTAACTTTGGAGCACTGCAAAAGTCCACTTTTGCTGTAGTCACCTTCTGAATAGCTCTACTATATGTTTTCATTTTCTTTTGTTAGTTGTACTATTGTGCCATGTGTAATAGCAAATAGATTGCACAAGAAGGTTTTTTTGCTAGTCAGAAGTGTGGTGAACTTTATTTCCAATGAAATCATTAAAAGTAACCATAGTTAGCTTAATACATTCCATCATTCTTGCATTTGAGTATTTGTGTAATCAGTTTTGGAAATATTTAGATCCCCACACTGCTTTGATTAAATGTTTGCCTTTATGTTCAAAAGAAGGAAGCCACCTCTTTCTTGGAAGAAGTGCTTTCCTTTTCTCTTGCTGTTTTATTAAGTTACAGGCTGCCAGAAAAGGTTCAAATGCCTATTTCCTTTTTCTTAATGACAAAGTCTTAGAAAATTATTTTAACCATGCAAACCAACCTGTCAAATTGATGAGTCCTAAACCACTCCCCAGTCTATACCAACAGCAGGTATTGTTAAAAGGGAAAATCTAGGGGTTTCTACTCTACCTAGTAGAAAGAGGAGTGGTAAAAGCAATGTGGAACATTTAATGTAAGCCAAGAACATCTTTCCTTCCCTAACTACTCCTTTGAACCCCACTTTCTCTAAGATCTTCCAAAGTATGGTGTTGCTAATGCTTTCAGCAATACATCATGTTGTAAGTAATGTTTCCCTTAAAACCCAAATGAAGCTTTGGAAAATCAGGAGATTAATTGCTTGCGATGAACCTTAAGCCTGTTTCTTTTCAAGAGTTAAATATCATTAATTTCTATAATAAAATACACCCTAACTGTGTGGACTTTTGGCAGCAGTTTTCTTGGTGGGGTAGGTGCTTTGAATATGATCCTTTGACCTTCCTCTTCCCAGTACCTGAGGAGAATTTCTGCCTAGTTGGTATTGGGCATGATACTCAGTATCTGAGGCACTCAGTTTCTAGATGAATGCATGTTTTTAGTTGAATGTAGCCATGGATGGCTAATTTGAGAAAGGATCAGAACACCTCTGGAGGCAGCTGTGTTGCTGACTCTCCTGATGTCTTCAAAGGCAGGTTGAAATGCTGTACCATCCTTCCCTCTGGATGAGCTCACTCACCCTTAAGCAACTTTAGCCCTTCCTCCCATCTTTATTATAACTGAATGTTTTCAAATTTTGGGGTCAAAAATCCATCTGAACAAAACCAAATGCTGTGATTTACATCCACTGTGGTTTTTTAACCTTTTTTTCTTTTTTAATAAATGCTTAGGACAACTGATAACAGTTTAATAATATTTTTTAATGAAATGTTTGATACTAGAAAGCAGACCATTTTTACTCCTTCTAGTCCGTTTGGGGCTTTTTTTTTTTTTTTTAAATACAAGGTAAGTAGGTGTGGCCAAGAAATATTTGTGGTTTACCATGCTTCGTATCAGAGCTCAGAGCTCAGTTTGGGCTGTTTTACTGGCACAACTGATGAAGAGAGGTTTGCATTTTCATTAGAATGTAAATGGATAACCAGACATGATTCTTTCTACCTGTAAGTAAACTTGGCTGCATATTTTGATCTTGTAGTTTTGTTTTGTGCAAGAGGAGTGTACTTAGCAAATGAAGTATTTAAATATTGCTGTAAAAATACAAACCTACTTTCTCTTGCACTGCTAAGGGAATCACTGTTAAGACTGCTTGTCTTGACTTTCAAAATTAATGCACAAATATGAATCCATTGTATGATGAATTTAGCAAAGTAACTACTTTTATGTATAAATAGGGAGGTATTTCAACATACTATTCTTAAACTCATGAACTGCATAGACATGAATAGAAAGTTTGGTAGAACTAAATCTGTCTTTCCTCCAGAGTAGAGTTAACTCACAGGAAAGACAGGCAGCCTCGACCTGCACACATGAAAAGCCGAAAACTTGTATTTCAAAGTGCGTTTAGAAGCAAACTATGCTGTAGCTTTCTACCAGATTATTGATTTTGTAGTACTGTTGAAAACTGACAGACCAGACAGGAGGCACACTGTGTGTTACAGCCAAGGTCTGGGTTTGATGAGTGAGCCTGAGTTTGTAGTGCTGAACACAGTTAACCTTCTGCTCCATTTCAACAGCAAGAGTGTCTTGCAAAAGATGCTAGAAGAGTGCAAACCTTAGACTATAGTGCTTTGAGTGTTAGTAGTGCTTTGAGAAACAGCAATTCGGAAAAAGAAACTCAAGCAAAGCAAACGGTGAAATAATGATAAAATGCAAATGATAAAAATTAATTTCTAACTTGTTGCTTTTGTCTTTGATGTTACTTTCGCAAAGCTGCCATTTACAGTGAGTTACAACTGAAGATAGGAGGAAGATTGGACATGTAATGTGTGTGAACTGGCCATCAAATACAAACAGTGTTATCAACCCAAGTGTACTCTGGGTGTTGTGGGACTGTATCAGGCCAGGATGTGTTTTCACTCTGCCTCCTCTGTTCTGATGGTTCTATCTTTAAGCTGCTTAAGCAAATGGCTGTTCCTGACAGCCGACCCATCTTTGTCCTCTAGCATTCCATCTGCTCTTCTGCACAGATGATTTATTTCCAGGACTTAAAAGTTGGTTATCAAAATGTCAACTGCAAATTTTTAGGCTTAGTACTTGTCAGATTAGCTTCAACATGTTTCCTAGTGTTTTTACTTTAGCCACATGTTTCTCTTGCAATAAATTTTTTCTTGTTTTGAAACTGAGCATCCTAATAGGTCTCATGTATGGCACTGTGCTTCGACAGGCTGTCATGGTTCTGTGCTAGTGCTGGGATTCATATTCACTTACCTATCACCAGGGAGATGGTATGATGCTGTTTTATAAACAACTGTCTTCCTCCTAAATTAGTCATTTCCAAAAAGAAAAAGACATGAGCAGTGAAATGTGCTAGATTTTTTTGTTCCTGTACTAAATTATTTGTAGAATTTAACATTGTCTAAGGTTGCAAGCTTTCATCAGAAACTGGAGAAATAAATTCTGTAAGTACAACTGAAGAAGGAAGATTTGGCAAATTCAAGACTCAACAGCTCAAATACTCATCTTGTTTGATTTAAAGCTAGGTTTTAAACTACTGAATTTTGTTGTTCCATGATGATGTACCCTGAGGACCAAAGTGACATGTTTGGGTAGCTTGTGTTTTGGTAGAACTTAGGGAAGTGTGAGCTGAAATATTTAATGGGGCTGTAGGTGCTGGAGAAATATTCCTTGCTACAGATTTAAAAGAAGCAAGATTTTATCACTTTTTTTTTTTTTTTTTAATTTTTGGGAAGATTTTGGTTAGGTAGGAAACAGAGAAGTGGAACCTAATGATAGATCCATAAGTATTTTAACAGACTTCAAAATTAATTTGCTGTTAAAAAATATGGAATGCTGTTAAAAAATATGGAATAATTCTTTCCTGTGTCCTTTCCAAGCAGTCTGTCATTCATAACATGGCAAAATTTATTGGTCTCTCTGTTCTCTTCAAAATACAGAATCCAAAATGAGATTTTCTTGCTGAAGCACAACTCTCACTGATACCATCAGTGACTAATCTTTAATTTATGAACTCCTCAATGTCATTACTTGAGTTAGGGACTGGGAGATCAAGCCCTGCTATTATGTATGTGACTCTAACACTCCTTGACAAAACCAGTGTTTTTCCTAAGAAAAGGTCTTTGGTGAAAAATTGAAGGAAATTAGATAGCATAGTTCCACTGATTTCAGTGATCCAGCAAAAGAGATAATCAATGAGAAATATTTTAAATGAGTGAAATCTAAGAATATATTTTCAAATTATTTGTATTTTAAATGACAGCTTAAAAAAATATAGGGGTTTAAGTATTATAATTTTTTCTTAGTTTCTCTGATGGCTGTTGAGAAAAGAGAAAGGAAGAAAGAGCACGAGACATGAGAGGGTGCATGTGGTGAGAAGTGTCAGGCAGGAAATAACATCTTCCTGCGGCGTGACAACACACACTGCTGTGCAGCCTCAGTGTCAGCATCTTCCTTGGCCACAAGCAGGAGGCCAAGAGGAGAGAAAGTTAAATGAAATTATTTGCTCAGTGTATCAAAGCTTTCCCCATTATGCAGTGTTGGCCAAGTCTTTCTGAAACAGCATCGCAGTTTGGGGCTACTTTCTGTAGTAAGTGATGAACTTAGTAAATATTAATTTAATCAGGAGGGGAAAGTGTTGATCAAGAAGGTAACCCATGACCAGGGAAGATGTAAAATGCATAGATCACTACATGAGTCTTTGCTTGAGATACTGAATTTCTAAGCCATCAGGTCAAACCTCCAGACTGAAGTAAATTTACCTAGAGCAGGACTTTGCTCTGCAGAGCTGAAGGCCTTTCTCTATGTCCTTTGATAATGTTTCCTAGCAGACTTGACAAATTTCCAAACAAAAATTAGTAGTTTGTTCTGCATTTATTTACACTTGTACTAATTTCTACTGTGGAATCATTAATTCCACAAATACTGTAGGAGTAATGCAGGGACAAAAGAATTTCAGAACCGACTGAGGTTGCTGAGAAAATATGTTTGAAGACAAATTCATTTTCAAAGAGCTGGAAATTATTTGCTTTAGGATGATAAATATCTGCTGGATTGATAGGCTGTGGTTTCACACTGAAAATACTCCCAACAGAGTGAATGAGGACAACTAAACTTTGGCAGAACTGTGCAAAGTTTGTGCTGCTCCTCCAGACCCTACAGTTCAGCTCAGTGTTGTCTTGCCTGATCCATGGCCTTAGTCTAATCTGAGCCTTAACTTTAAGTCCGCAGATTTTATCATATCATATTTTGTCATCTTTATTGGATTACCCACTCTACCCTTGGAAAAATTGCTCACCAAAGGAAGCACATGTCCCAGGAAGGAAACATCATGGTTACAGCTTCAACCTGTACCTTTTCTGTGGTTTTATGGACAGGATAAGAGGCTAGATATTAAATATCACAAATGCTTAGGATATTTTTTAAAATGTCACATACAGTCATTTATTGCTAATAGCTTTTAGCACAGTGAAAGGAGGGAGTCAAACACAAAATGCATCCATTAACAAAGCAAGACTGAGATTCACTGTAGGCGAAAAGGATACACTACAAATATATTCAAATTCCTGGGCTCATAAAGAAAGCAAGACAGAATTACATGACCGTAACATATGTCTGAACCCCTTGCTTTCATGGTAACAGCCAAATCTTTAAAATCTTATTAGAAGATTATTTTAGTGTTACATAGTAAGTCTGCAGTGCTGCTTCTTAATATTTCTGGTAAGTGTTTTAAACAGAGAGCAAATAATCTGATAAGAAATAATATATTTAATTAGACTAGACGGTTCAATCAGAAGAAACAGACAAGATTTCAAATGTCATGTTCCTTTTTTCAAATAACTACATACTTTATAGACATTGATAAAGCTTCATGTCACTGGCTGAAGTAGAAGAAACCCAAGCATTTTCTCACCCATGGTGTTAACTGTTTATGTGACACAGTTTTAAATGGGTGAGGGACAATTCAATGTACGCTGGACAATTATGCAGCAAATAAACTGCATTGCCTGTATCTTTTTAGCCTGGCTTCTTTGAAGAGAATTGTTGCTGTCAGCTGGCTTGGGTATTTTTAATTGCTGCATTTTTCATAGCTGTCAGTGGAAACTTTTATCAGACAGTTGGTGGTGTCTTCTGATTACTGTCGGCTCACTAGTTTCCCACACCACTGATTCTTCACAGAATTCAACAGTCCAAGGGAAACTGCACCACAACTTTCAAGACAGTCTAAACAAAGCACTCATAAGACAGGTCTCTTCCAGCTAAGAACTAATTTGGTCCTATCATTCTGACATCCAACATTCTTGCTTCTTTTATTAGTACAAGGTCTGCTAAGTTATGTACCTTCATAGGGAAAATAATTCCATTTGTATCATGTAGCAAAGTTGCTTAATGTTTTGAATGCTAGGATGCATACTCTGAGCACATTTGGCTCTCAGCTGGTAATAGGCATTGGCAAAAAGTCTCACAGGACACTAGAAGGGACACCCTATTTATTCCAGGCTGGATTAGGTCATTAGGATCAACAGTGCAAAAATGCCATGTGGGAAAAACAAATCAAGTGGAAGGAACTGGTGGGACTGCACAAAGAAATATCATGTGAAATACAAAGCAGCAAAATCCTGACACCTTGGGAAGTCTATTTCAAGTAACAGTCTGAGGCCTCTTTGCAAACTATGATCTCTGTGGCAGGGAAAAATAGGACACACTATAGTGGGATATAAAGTTTATTTTCTGTTAGTGCAGCTGAATATGAGGGAAACCTTGTCTCTCCCTCCCTGGCTCTCATGCTTCTTGAAAGACTGTACATGGCAGCTGAGAACCTGAGCCTGTCCTGCTGGTGCTGCTGCCCTCCCACCTGCCCAGGGTGATGGATGAGGGTGAGACAGTCCAGGGAGCTGACCCAGCAGAAGGGGATTTCCTGCCCCTTTAGCATCCTGTCTTGCTCAGTTTGAGATGAAATGAGATGAGGTGCAGAGGGAAAGAGTATGGGATCATAACTGCTACAGTTTGGCTCAAACTGCTATGGGAACACAAATCAGGGAAAATAGGTCTCAGCCCAGGTAGAAGTGGACCAGAGCAGGTATGAAACATTTATTTACCTCATTCAAATATCCTCAATGCTTTCCAACTTATTTACTATCATACCCTCTCTGCTGCACATACCACATATATTGGATTCATTTCTCTCTAAATTTTTGATGTCTGTGACATGTATCCAATGTATTCTTCTCAGGATTATCAGCCACTTGACATGCAAGTGTAAAGCACATATTCTCTCCAGACTTTAAACCTGGACTAATGCATTTATTGTATTAATGGATTCCACAGAAACAGGAAAATCAGTATTGATTCAAAGAAATTTATCTAGTGTGTCTCCTTTAATAAAACTCACAATAGAGAAAAGCTTGTCGTGCAAGTACGGCTTTGTATTTGGCTTGAATGATCTAAAAATTATGTCAGTGCTGAAGCGTACAGCTCTCCACCTCTTGTCCCTGATGAGATTCTCATCCCCCTCACTGCACCAGACAGAGCTTGTGGAGGGTGGTGTGATCAGTCAAATCGATACTAATTTGGCTGTCAATGTCTCCTTTTCTTATTTATTTATTTCTTATCTCTTATTTCTCATTTCTTATTTATTTTTAGTGATTTAGTGAGCTGATATAGCTCATACACATTGCCTCATAATTGCCAAAACTTTGTAAGGGGGACTGTGGCAGGAAAGCTTTGCTGTGTCTGGTGGCTGCAAATTCAGCCTTAATGATTTGCTAGATATCTCACAGCAAGACAGTGCTAACAGTGGGTCTAAGCCCATATGGTAGTCCTTAATTCTAGAAGTTTTGTGAACAAACAAACAGGAACACTGCAAATATGGAATATGTTCTTGTTCACAGATCACACCATCCAGTCTGTTTTCTGCTGCTGCTGCTGCACAGTGGAAGAAAGGTATGTAAAATGCTTAAGGTTTTCATTAATTAAATATCTACACATAAAGGACTTCTTAAAATCCCTCTATTTGCAATAGAAATGCAAATATGCAGAAGTTCAAAGCCACTGTACTGTGTATATCCCCAATGAAGGAAGGCATGTATAGTCGTGGATGTTTTTTGGTGAATGTCTATAGATATGCATTCACACAAATGCTTCATGTTTTTCAAAATCAGAGAAACAAGAGCAAAAGTGAACCTGGATGGTGACACTGTCCTCATGACCCAGTACTCACCCTCACAACCAGACGTTTCCTATGAATCTATTTGGAAGCGCAGGGTAAGTAATATTTTGGCAGGTGAAAAGAGAGAATTGAAATTATTTGACATACAGTGACTCAGTACCAGAAAAAGCAGGGGAGTAACTAGCTCTTGAGCATGTGAAGTTCTTTGTTGCATAAAAATTACAGAGTAAAGGTAACTGAAGAGTCATACTGCTGTAAATACAGGTTATTAACCTCACAGTGAGGTTTCCCAAGCTTGCTGTCATGAAGAAGATGGTTCCTTCTTCCACTTTGGTTTTGGGTCATGGGTCATTTGCTGGGCAGATGCAAGTGAACCCTGCTCAGCTGGTGCATGTAATGTTCACCTCAGTTTTAGTAGATCTAAGCTGATTTAATCAAAGTTTTCAGAGTATAACTAAGTGCAAAGCTGGAGCCTCCCCTGATGCAAAAGAAAATCATTATGTTCCTGCCAATTTGCTAAAAAGTCTCCAGTGCCTTCTGTGTTAATTCTCCAGATAAATGACTCTATTTCCAGACATTATAACTCCATTGATTTCAATGCTGCTCTGCTTTTACACCAGCGGAGCTGTCCCAGAATCCAGACAGTGTAGAAGCCACTCCCTGAAAACAGGTAGCTTATTTGTGATTCATTTGTTATCCATTGTCATTTTTGCTTCTGCACCAAACTGCTCACTCCTGCTGTTTTACAAGTGATGAGGTGAAAGTACTTTACAAGGGGCAGTAACAACCACGATGAGTTCCTATTTGTTACTGAGACAGTTTAATAGCAGGAGGATTAAGCAAGCAATAGTAGAGAGAAAAGACTAGTTATGAAAAATACTTTCATTTTTCACCAGCGCAAGAGGCAATTGCAATTTAAGAACAAGCCATTACCTCCTCTGCCTGCTGACGCCTTCGAAGACTATGCCAAGGAACCCAGAGTTATTGCACTCCATGACTTCTTTGCTAGAGGGCCTTCAGATTTACCTCTCAAGAAGTCAGAAGAATATATTATCCTTGAACAGTATGATCCCCTCTGGTGGAAGGCAAGAGACCAACACGGGTAAGAGAGAGGGCATCTATTTCAATCTCCATACACAGAAAGAAAAAAGCCTAAAACAACCTGTGCAAAACTGGGCAGATGGAATGAGACTTGTGAGGCAACTTAGGGACAGGCTTGAAAGTGTTCAGCTATGTCTGAGGCACACAGATTGACTGGGCAGACTTCCAGCAGTGTTTGGCACCCCAGAAATGGACAGGGAATCTAGAATCTGTTGGAAAGTCAGAGTTAAGCCCTACACTCAGTAATTTCCTGAGCAACATGAGGGTGTTTGAGGGCCATGTGAACCACTGGGCTCTGAGCCATGTGCAAATCCAGCTTTCCATACTTCAAGTGCTTTATATTAGAGTATGTATGTGGAAACACTTTAGAAAACCATAGGGATTATGAAGATATGCCTGAAACAAAACCTCTTGCACAAAATACCTGGATATTTTAGAGAACTAGATAAGTTCAGATAAGATCCTTTTAAAATTTATCTTTGTTTTCTGTTGTTCCCCTTTCTCCTTTGCATTTTCTTCAGTGTATCTTGTACTCTGATGTTGGGAATGGTTATATGTTATGAAATAACCATCTCCTTTCCATTCAGATTTCTACTTTAAATATTTTAAATGCTTTTTTCTCAACTCAAGTTTCAGAAGAAAATTAATTTCAGTATTGAATAAATGTCCCATCTTGCTTTTTCATTTGAGTAGCCATCCACAGTTGTGGGACAAAAAGGTTGTGCCTGGAATAAAAGGACTCAAATTTTTATTCAATTCCCATGTTGGAATGCAGTATCTAGCAACATAGCCCCTGGTATAAGGAACCTTTATAATTCAGGAAAAGGATGATGTATATCTTAATCCTACAAATATTTTACACAATACTATAATATTATCCCAAATATGTTATTTCAGGAATGAAGGTCTAATTCCCAGCAACTATGTTACTGAGAACAAGAAAAGTAATTTAGAAACATACAAGTAAGTACCTTTGGAAATTATAATTGTGCTTTCATTTCTAAAAATGGATTGCAGAGCTACATTTTAATGCTTGATCCTTCAAATATTTATTAGACATGAACATCGATTTATCAAAAGCTTTCTTTTTTTGTTACAAAACATTTCTCTTAAAATGAATTAACATTCATTTGTATGAATCATAGCATCAGAATCCAGATGTTGCCTCTTTCTGTAGACTCAATGCATAACGTTTCTGTCTTCTGACCTTTGCCTGTTGTGATCATGTAGCCAATTCAAATTACTCAACTTACTTTACTGGAGAGAGGAGTAAAATTCTGAAAAATTGTAGAGAAGAAAGGCTTGACACATCATCGAGGACTGTAAACTTCATCACAGTGTGGTGTAGCTGTTTCCTGGGCTTTCTTTTGTTTGAGCTAATATTTACTCACAAGGAATCTGGGAAAAAAAGTTCTAAAAAAAAAGTCAAAGAAAATTTTTCCAAATTAAGAGATGCTCATATAAAATGACAGTTCTATTCAGGTTTTTTAATAATGCAACTGTAATAATGCAACTACTAAACTGTGGAACAAAGCAAACATTCATTTTTACTGTCTGAAATTAAGGCTAAGTTGTCTCCTTGTTGCAGGTGGTACTGCAGAAACATAAACAGAAGCCAGGCAGAACTTCTCTTGCGCCAGAAGGTAACTCAGCTTACAGACAGAGCTAACAGTACCTAGCAAGGTCTATCAGTAGAGGCATCAAGTGCATTATCACAGTCAAATCCAAATCTGTTTGGTATGCTGTAAGAGAGAAAATACCTTGTAATATAAAACACTTTCTAGCGTAAGTGTAGAGTGCAGACCATCCAGACTTCATAAAGCTTTAAATTGTAGCCCCAGCAAATTCTATGTAGATTTTCCATGCTAGATAAATCAAATTAAATGTGGCTTACTGTGCTTCTCTGTTGCATTAGACACTAAAGACTGAAATCCATGCAATAAGCCAATTAGTGAGCTTAGCAGAACTTAACAAAAATATCTTCCTTAAATACAGAGCAAACAATCCATATTGCATTCTACCCCCTGTCAGTTACCAAAGTGCCTAACTCAGTTAAACTCATTAGGTCTTTGCTCAAGGACTAACTCAGGCCTGGGACAAGAAAGACTAGAGAAGAACATCTTGGACAGAACTGTTTTAACTCTATTTTTTCCTAGTGATTTGTACAATTTGATTTTTTAATAAATCTAAGCATTTTCACTACTTCACACTGAAGAGTATAATTCAGCTGAATTATTTACGTCTAAGAAGTTGCCTGGCACTTAGTATTTTCCCTTGCTTTATTTTGCTCTGCCATGTACCTGGCTATCCATGTCTGTTCTCCACAGCTTTATCTTCCTCCCAAATAGTCATAGATATTCCACAGAATTTGGTAATTAGCTGCAAGTCCTATCTCAAGGGAGCATTACGGAAGCTCAGAAGCCTAAAATAACTCTAATTTGGGTTTCTTTTCAGCCCAAAGAAGGTGCATTTGTTGTCAGAGATTCAAGCCGACAAGGTCTTCTTACACTGTCCATGTATTCACGGGCTAAAGGGTGAGTTCCTCTGAATGGCCATGGTTTGAATCAAGAGGTGATGGAAAAGCTTCCTACAAACTCTTCAGAGTAGTTGGGTAGGTGGGACATGCAGTGCATGAGAGCAGGGAGCCACTGGGATGCTGTTCATGCAGAGTTAACCACCCTGTGAGTAGAAAAGAGGATGGTGGGCAGTGGATCTGGGAGTCAGTGTTCAAATGTCCTGTCAAGACAAGATCACCTGCACTCACTGAAATTCTCAAATAATCTGCTGTGGAAGCTGTGCTACAGCCTTTGGCCACTGCACCAAACTGTCTCCTTTCTCCACAGGCTCTGTGCACTGTCAATTCATCCCAGACTGCTGTCCTCAAATTTATGTTTGTCTCCTGAAATCACCTCATCCCTCTACTGTGCAGCCTCACTTTTGCCAGACAAGAGCCACAGGACTCACTCTTGCCTGTATCAGTAGCAACCACCTACAGCACTCTCAAGCTGTCTTATACCCTCTCTATCAGCCCTTCTACACCCTCCTGTATCAACTGTGTCTGCTTTCCTTCTCTCCCTCTTACAGAAAGCCAGAGGTGAGAGGAGCAAAGCAAAGCAGTGCAGAGCATTGCTGTCACCACCATCCTCTTCCTCCCTCCACACCCTCCTTGGGAAGGTGGGGCCAGCCCTTCCCACCATCCCAGCACTGGGGCCAAGCTCACAATTTCCACAGGCTCAGTAATATTTCTGACAATGACTCAATAACACAGAATATAGAATGTTTCTATATTCTGATCTTTGTCTGTTGTCACCATGTGACCACAATTTAGAGTACTAACCTTCAGCAACTACCTCCAGCCTGAAATGCAACTCAACTTCCTAATTTTGAGTGTCACAGAATACAGGGATAGATGGGCAGCAAGATATACAGAAAGCAAAAAAGACAGATAATGTGAAGAAATACAGAAAAACAAAGGTATCAAATAAGACCTCCAATGAAGAGCCTTTGAAGAAGTATAACACATGATAGATATGAATATGTTTTTAAGTTTTTGGGAGAAAATGCAGGTAATTAAGAACATTTTAATTTTGAGAGGTTATATTCAAATAAATGCTAAATCAGGAGGAACACCGCTTAAACACTATGGCTATTTGTTACAAATGCAATTATATAGGGGTAAAAAATACTTGGGCAACAAAAAACATTCTGCAATCATCTTATAAAGTTTGGAGAAAGAGCCATTCAAGGAGTCTTTTTCTTTTTCCTGCTGAAACAGTATCCCAGCTATACACAACCATTTTAAGTTGAGAACTGCACCCCAACTTTTCAGATTTTACTATGCTATCAAAAGGAAATTTAAGCAGATTTATAGTATAAATTATTTTTACTGAAAAACGTAATATTTTGTTGATTTCAGGAATCATAATGGAGATATTCTACATTATCAAATTAAACAAAATCACTCAGGACAATATTATGTAGCAGAAAACTATCTCTTTTCATCTGTTCCTGAACTCATTGAGTATCATCAACACAATGCTGCAGGTAATGCATGTGAGCTCATATTGTTTTACATATTTTTCTTAAACTTCCCTTATAAAAAGAGACATGAGTGTTTCTATTGCTAATGAATTCAAATATGCCTTGATTCTTTCTGCCAAAATCATAGCTGCAGTGTGTGTATACCATGGGGGAAGTGGAACTACCAAACTCATCTACATGTGCTAAAGGAGTTTAGCAAAGATGGAAGCCTGCTCTGTATTGTCTTGGTTCATATTTGACTGCATGGGACTTGGGGAAAATTTGATCACAATTCTTCCTTTGTCTTTGACAAGGACCTGTATACATGTAATTTAACAGAAGCAGGAGCTATGCTGTGCATCAGCAGGCAGCATTCTGCTGATTTTGGGCTTCTTGACAGTATGAATACTTTTGTAGTCAGGGCCCCTATTAAATTGTCTTTCTCCATTTCTTCTCACTGTAGCGTTTTATCTGAGCAAACTGTAAGCAAAAGTAACTTCAAGAAATAAGGAATGTACATCAGATTCCAAATATTTTTGTTTGAGAAGAGGTATGATTTATTTTAAATAGCATATTTTAGAATTAAGTAATTGGTCAGCAGAATATTGCTGCTTTGTCCCCTGCAGGTCTTATCACACGTCTCCGACATCCAGTAGGATCAGATGGATGTACCTCACCAGAAACAGCAAGACTGAGTTATGGTAAATATTTATCTTCTTTTGAAGGAGATTTAGCTATCTGCCTAAGCAAGAATTTAGATCATATTCACCCAGTTGATAATTAAGTTGTATCTGTGAAATTCCTTGGTAATAAGAAAGACATGAACAGTGTAAGGTGTCAGTACCAAATGAGACACCTGACTCACCTGCTTCTGTGCAGTGACTGTTGTGCTTCTATTACAACCACCAGTGCATTTCAGAGCTATTTGTATTTTTAAGTGAACCTAAGACTCAAATAGATATTTAATAGCTTTTGAAATGCTATTTGAGTTTTTTAAAGGCTTAGGAAATCAAAATTGAAACCTGAAATTAATACTATTTATGGCGAAGATTTTCTTTGTCAGTTCTGCAAGTTATAGAAATAAGAATGGAATCTTAGGTGGTATTATAACAAACAAGCAATAAATGCCAGTTTTGTGTGTATAGATCAGGTATTTCATACCATCTGTCTGACAACAGGCACCTCCAAAATTGAGTATCTTTCATGTTCCCATGTTTCCAGGTTCCAAGTCTTAATATTTCTGAAGGATAGAACTATTGTAGTTATTACTATAGAGGTAGCCTATAGTGACTATTTCTGTAGTTATACTATCCATCTGGAACTGGTTTGGAGCTAAAAATATCACATATCATAATGCTAAAAAAGTTCTCCTATGTATTCAAAACTAAATACTTGCCTTATCTTCAAGCCTCAGACATTCCTACATTAAGCAAAACTACTAATCACATTCTCCAAGCTGTAAAATAGCATTTACATTTAAACATATATGAGCCAGTGAAAATGTTCAGATACTTAAAACTCATGCTATACTGGGTTTCATTAATTGCAATTATCAAGGGATAGCTCGTGTCTCCTGGAGCATGGTTTAGGACAGCTGCCTGACTCTTCTGTTATTTTGGGTTGCTTTTCCAGAGGGGTGGGGATTAAACCCATCTGAACTGTTGTTCCTGAAAGAGCTTGGGCGTGGGCAGTTTGGAGTTGTTTATCTCGGTAAATGGAAAGAAACTATCAAGGTTGCCATCAAAACAATCAACGAAGGTGCAATGTCTGAAGATGATTTCATGGAGGAGGCCAAACTGATGATGTAAGAACAAAAGCTATTCTGTCAGTTTACCAAGAAATAAATATAACCTAATTCCATTTAAAACAACCAGACAAAGCAGTTTGATGGGAATGGTGCATGAGTGGGACAGAAAGGCTGATATAAAGGTCTGAACCAAACTGGTGCAGATGCTTCCTAGGCCCAGACAATTTCTGTATAGAGTGTGCTCTGCTCTATACTGTGGAGCTCAATGGGAACAAATGTTCTGGTAAAATGTAAATGTGCTCCTACAACTATTCTTTAATCCATAACTCAATGTCTTTAGGACCAATGGCAGAGCTTATATTTGACTAAAGCTTTAGAGAAACCATATTACCATATCTGCAAAATTTGCAAAATAAGGAAGTATCCACATGAGTTCTTGGCAAAGCCCAGAAAAGAAGAACCCTTGCAGGGTCAAGTGCCCTGCCTGCAAGCCAGGCAGAACTAGACCTTTCCATTTTGCATCAACCGAATCAGGCTTTGCATTCACTGCATTTATATATACGATGAAAAATTATGAGTTCCCAGAGTGAACTTTTTTGAGGAAGTTGTAGACAGAAGTGTGCTATGTAGTGGGAGAGCTCTGAAGACAGCTGAATCAGAAACTGTTTATCAGATACTGAAAGTGTTTTGCAAAACCATTGTGAGACTCAATGGTCTAGTTACCTGCTAAGAACAAATATTAGCCTGCCTAAAATGTGATTTTAAACAGGAAACTCTCCCACCCGAAGCTGGTCCAGCTTTATGGAGTGTGCACACAACACAAACCTCTCTGTGTTGTGACTGAATTCATGGAAAATGGATGCCTGCTCAATTACCTTCGGCAAAGGCGGGGGAAACTGGGCAGAGACATTCTCCTGAGGATGTGCCAGGATGTTTGCGAAGGGATGGAATATTTGGAAAGAAATAGCTTTATTCACCGTGATTTGGTAAGAACAATAGGCTTTCTGAGGCTCTTGACAAATATTTGCATTCAGGAATGTTCTTCTGCTTTTTATGGGACACTATGTGTCCTGTAAGACTTCAGCCATGCAGGATTTAATAAGCCAAAACAAAACTTCTCAGCTGTTATTTTGCCCATGGACAGCTCAAAAAAGTATTTGAGAAGGGTTTTTCCAGTGGAAAAACTCTGCCTTGAGATGGCAGAGAAAATTGGATCTTGACATGAAACTGTCTGTTGTAAGGACATCTCAATACAAAAGTAATCACAATACAACCAAAATTACAGAATTACAAAAGGTCAGCAACAATCAGAATTTTAAAAAATCAAATATTTTTTTATCTGTATTTTTTCAGCTCCCTACTGCCATACTTTGATACTGCGATGTATGAGTGACTTTTCTGCCCATAGGCAGGGAATCATAGGAGAGAAACTTGTTTCTTTACTCCCTGATACTATTTCAATGCTCACATTTGGGTGTAGAGGGGAAATCTTCCTTCTCTCCTACTTAGCTGTGTGAAGAAATGTAAAATCTTGAAAACCGCCAGGAGGTTCCTGATTTCTGCAATCAAAATGTCACAAAACATGTTAAAACTTTGCACCAATTGTCCTAGTGCTGATGTTCAGGAAAATATCTGGTTGGATCACTAGACCCTGCAGTCTAAAATTCTTTCACCATTCAAGAATGGTAAACATTCAAGAATGTGTAAACACATTGCAACTCATACTACAAGCATTTAAGTTGATATGTAACTACACAGCAGTGAAATATGTTCACTGACTCAGAGACAAAAATTCACTAATGTTTTGACCAATACACTAATCTCCTTTTAGATATGAACAGTATGAGCCAAAGCAAATATAATCAGCTGCTGTATTTTTCTTTACCACAGATTTCAGACATGTTTCTCTTATTTTCCCAGGCCGCAAGAAACTGTTTAGTCAATGCGGAGCACATTGTTAAAGTATCTGACTTCGGCATGGCAAGGTATGAGGCCACTGATGAAGGTTTTGTGAGCATCCATTCTCAGACAGCTGCAGCATGATCTCTGGTTAACTTCACTGCTTGCTTCACTGGTTTGAGGAATCCCACTGTGGTTAATTTTTGAATTCTGATGAAAACTGTAATGTTGTTTAACTGCTATACCATGAACTGGATGTTGTGTCCTCCTCTTGCCCTTGGGGAGTGAAAGATAAGCAAAGTGCCAGGTAAACTTCAGAGGTGTTTATGGACAGAGAAATGGCCAGAGTGCACAGGACAGCCAGAAGCTTGAAGAAAGACGTTCCCCAACTTTCCTGAGCAGGATGGAGGACAGAAAGATGCTAGGGACAGAACTGGGAGCTGGTGCTGACCTCTCGAGGTAGCTGAGTAGATGAGGGAGGATGCAGGGACGACCAGCAAGGTGGGCAGGAAGTGTGACACATGCTGCTCTAGCAGGGAAGTGGTTTTTCTGCTTAGTGATAGAGCCAGCCAAAGTGAGAAAAGGGAGCACACTCAACTCTGACAAGCACCAGCCTGAGAAACATAGCTCTAGCCTCACAGACTTTCCTCAGAGGACGCAGCTGAGCTGACCAAATGACTGAATGCTACCCAAAGGGGATGTCTTCTTCCTTCTTTCCTCTTTAAGACCAGCACAAAGCTCTCCACTTTTGTATTTTACTGGCTGTTTTTTCTGTGGGATTAGCAGACTGAATCAGCTCCCTTAGGAGGCAGATGAACTTGAAAGAGTTAGTGGCTCTGAGCAGAAGGTCATGGTGACATTTACCGTGTGGCTGCAAGTCATTGGATCAGCACAGCCATGCTCCTTTGGTTTTCCCTTCTGTTCCTAACCTCAGACTTACAATACCCTAGCAGTTCATAGCTAAGAACTTGTATTTCAGAGGGCTGTCCCATACCATGGTTGTACTGCTCCCAAAAAAAGTAAGGTCAGTATCAGGGCTCTGGATTTATCCAAATGAATCAGAAAACACAGTAAGAGACCAAGATGGCTATCAGGGTCCAGCCTAAGAATAATGGACCTGAATGGCTCACAGCGGCCAAAAAGTGGAGATCAGTGGTGTGGCTCTAGGACTCACGCTCCTGAGGAGACTGTGGAGAAGGGATGGGAACACAACCTGATTATTCAGTGCTCACACAACTGCTACTACTATTTTGTACTGCTATTTCATATGTTCCTTATTCAATAGCCTCCCATGTTTCTGTGCTTGCACCAAAATGAGAAAGTGAGGCAAAGAGATTATTTATTTTAATGTGACCTCCTTTAAAAGGTGCTTTAAAAAATGAACTTTATGCTTTGCCTGAGAATAAATGTGTACTGCACACCTGTGATCTGTTCAGGAACATTAATAGTGGGAAAATGTGCTCAGGGTTTGTAAGTATGTAGGGGTCAGCCTAGTAACCATTCTAAGTGCTGCCCTATAAATGCCTGCATTAGGCACATAATTTCATCTTATCTGGGAGGTCAGCTCCTGTTAGCTTGGGCAAAACCAATTACTTTAGTGCATGTACAAGAACTGCTGCCTCAAATGGGAGGAACATCTCCTTGTGTGTTTGGTAACAATGTCCCTGATATTGCAGATGAGAGGTAAGAGTCATATTTGGGTAGAACAAGTGGTTGAAAAGGTGGATCCTTTAAAAAAATTACTAATCATTATTATTATTATAACTATTATTATTTGTATATGATTAATTTTATTTACTGCTGGTTTTCCTGGCCATAGTGGTGTGTCTTATCAATACACACCCAAAAGATGACAATAATAACCATCTTGTCAGTCATTCAGAGAGTATCAAAATGTTTTATTCTGATATACTTCTCATGAACAATCCAAATAATTTGTTTAAACAGAAATCTCTTTAAATTCATAGCTTCCAGTATGGGCTTCTGTGTGTATTTTATACTAAATTGGTGATATAATTTCATTTTTTCTAAATTGACACTATATTTTTATGGAATTTTAAACCATTTGTGGAAATGTCATTCATTCAAATATATGGGGTTTCCTCTTATTCTTCAGGTATGTCATTGATGATGAATATATCAGCTCTTCAGGTGCCAAGTTTCCAGTCAAATGGTCATCTCCTGAAGTCTTTCATTTCAAAAAATATAGCAGCAAATCAGATGTCTGGTCATTTGGTGAGTTGATTAGGTGAATGTACAACTGCACTTCCCTAAAACTACTGATGTGACTGAGGAAAGTGTAACTTTTTACTCACGCTATCTATCTTAAGCTGCAGTCCTTCCCATTTTTCAAATCTTGCTTATATTGGACAAATATAAGCAAGGATTTTTCAGTAGAAAGGTTCTGTACGTAAAAATCAGCATTTTGACTGAAATGTGCATTTTTGATAAATCCCTATTAGCCAAACATATATTTACCTGAGTTTCATGGACCACCACCTTAGCTGACTTAAAAAGAGAGCCAAATTATATTAGTTGAAAATGGTTTGGGTTGTATGCTCCATTCAGCTCAGGCTGCTCATATTTTCATGCATTTTTCAATGCACAAGAGAATCAGGACTGTTTTTTATTCTCCTAATGTTGTTAAAAGCTTGTGGGTTTGGCACATTTTGTTTTGTCCTAAACCTATTTTGGTTCACTTCTAGGTGTACTGATGTGGGAAATTTTTGCAGAAGGCAAAATGCCGTTTGAAAGCAAGTCAAATTCTGAAGTTGTCCGTGAGATTTGTCAGGGTAACCGACTTTATCGACCACATTTGGCATCATATACTGTGTACAAAGTCATGTACAGCTGCTGGCACGAGGTTTGTTGCTATTTTTCTCTGCTGGGGTATTACTTTATTATTAACTTTTTATGTGTGTATAGAAACAATCTCAAAAACTTGAGGCATTAAATTCTTATTTCATGTTTGTGGCATTCTCAGCATCTCCAAGTATGTTTTTCACATTCCATAGGAATTCTGACCCAGAATTGAAATAACTATAGGGAAATGTCAGAGATTTTTTGAAAAGTGCCTGTGCTCATGCTGCTGGTGGCATGAATAACAGATTTTTTTTTTTTCTCTTAAATGACAAACTTCATCTTTTTTTCTGTATTAATGAAATAAAATGTAATTTTTAAGTGGTATCTCATATGTACTTATATCCGATTTCTGAGGTCTGGTACAAAAAAAAATCAACCAATCTGTTAACATAAGTTTATCCTCTGCTTTTCATTTCAGAAACCTGAAGGACGTCCTACTTTTGCAGAATTAATAGTGACCCTCACAGATCTAACAGAGATGACATAATCACAGATTTTATACGAATGTATTTACTTAAAAGTTAGCATTAGCATGCCACTAATGTAGCTGTTACACGAAACCTCAACCTTTTACAGAGGTCTCTACTTAAATCACAGTTCCAGCATCCTACATATTGAAGCAGCTGTTTGGTCTTGGACTAATTTTTACTTATTTGAGAAAGACGACTGGTTTGGGACTCTCAAGGCTTTGTTTTCATGATTAGGGAGAAAAATCTCCTGTCTGAAAAGCAGTAACCAAGCCTACTCACCTTATAGACCTTTTTATTCATTCTTTTGTTCAGAGCTACACTAATTCCTGCAACAATATTATTAAATTATTTGATACTTACTATGACTCATGCACTGGGGAATACTGATTGGCAGCATCAAAAATGATGGAAGAACCTCTGATAAAGCTCTGGCAATGTCACTCTTAAAGGGAAGTCCTTGAGCCCTGCAAAGCGTCCAGCCCTGGAGAACCAGAGCAGTGTTTCCAAAGGCACAGCAAGCTAAGTGCCTGCTAAGATACCTTACATGGACCTATTGTAACCCTACTTCTTATGTTTTTATTTCCTTTTAATTTTAAATCTTAATTATGGTCAATACAAATGTGTTGTAGAGAAGGAAAGGCAGATGAAATTAATAATTATTTAAAACAAAATAGACCATTACAAATAAATATGTTCTTGAAAGTATGTGATCATTGTGAATTATTTATAGGTAAATGTATCACAATATTTAGATTCATAGGGTTTTCTAGACAAAATATGTAAAACATGCTCACTAAGAAATGATTGAGTTCAATTTAGTTTTTGTCACAAATTGAGTCACAATTTAATTTTTCTTTTTCAAATTTAAAAAATAACTGTAACAATAAAATTAAATATAGCAAAAGCCCCGAAGTTTTGAATTTCCAAAAGATGACATCATCTCTTAATCAAATATAGTCCTGGCAGTAATCAGTCATCTTTACTACAGCAGTATTTTGATAGTTATCATCCCTTGGGAAAGGAAATTGTTAGTTCCATTGTTTGAACATTTGGGAGTATCTTCAAACACACTTCTAAGGCATTTCTGCTTCAAGTAAAGAATGATATTCCTATTAATTCATGTAATTTACCAGAAGAATTGCCACCAACTGGTATCACTGTTTACTTGCCTAATCAATTTATTTATGAGCATTCAATCCCTTATCAGACTTATGACTGAATGCAGATCTAGACAACTGTTGTGGTTTCAGCCCGGCTGCTTGCTTGCTCACTGCCCTCTGCCCTGGTGGGGTAGAGAACCAGAAAGTAAAACCTGTGGGTTGAGATAAGAACAGGTTAATAACTGAAACAAAGTAAAATGTAACAATAGCAAGAGCAATTAAAAGGAGAAAGAAAGAGGAATAAAACCCAAGAGAAACAAGTGATGCAAGTGATGCACAGTACCAGGGCTCATGCCCTGCTGACTGATGCCCAGCCCCTCCCCAGGCAGTAATCAGCAGCCCCCAGCCAGCCCCCCTCGGTTTATACACTGATCATGGTGTTCTGTGGTATGAAATATCCCCTTGGCCAGTTCAGGTCAGCTGTCCTGGCTCTGCTCCCTGTCAGCCAAAATCCAGACAATGACGCAGTACGCACATGGAGATCATCACAGTTTATGCCCAGGCCACAGAAGTACAAAGCTTTTCAGCAGATGATGCGCTACAAATGTGAAATTCAAACTATCTCTGCAATATAAAGTACATGGGCACTTTGAATAATATATGAGGCATCTTTTTTTAACAGCTCTTGCACAACTGGTTTTGCCATATTACTGCAAGTTAATATGTAATACACTACAGCACCATGCAGTAAAAATCAGCTCCAGTAGGTTTACGTACTCAAAGCACCTTGCTCATACCTATTTCACTGAGCTGTCCCATGGTGAATATGCACCCATCCTGGAAACATGCTGCTCTTATATCTGGAGCCAATAATGCTTGCTTAACAGGCTTCCACTTCCCAATATAATCTTTCTGTAGGCTGCTTGGGGAAAAAAATTGAATAAGCTGTTATTAACATTCTGACACAGATAAATTTAACAGCTGCTCTCATCAAGCTGACAGTAAATAAATGAAAAAGCACTAGAACATGCTTCAGAGTCAGTGAAACTGGTGCTTAATTGACAGCAAGAACTGGTCTACAGTACAAAGGTCAGGTACCTACAGTGTATTTGTTTACCAGAACTGCTACACCCTTTAATAAAGACTGAGTAGGCCACCCTAGACCTCATGGGTCTGTGAGCTTAGTTCCCATTCTAACCATATTCAAAAAGGCAAAAATGGGTGAGTAGTGAGTAACATTCTTGTCACTGACTATAAAGAGATGTCTATTTAATGTTTTTTTTTAAAACTTCTGTGTGATAAGAATCAGATCTAGGAAAATAATAAAGGCAACACCTCCATACAGGGAACCTCTGGCCAAAGGCTGTAGGAGTGTTCGGCATTTATAAAAATTTATATGTTTCCTGATCAAACATCAGAAAACTTGAACAAGTCTGTATTATGAACGGGAGGAAAAAAAAGGCAGAACTCCAACCTTTTGTGAGCCAACCACTTAAGATACCTCTCTTTTCTATAAAAAAGACGCATTGTTGACAAAAGCGAATGTATTTTCAGAAGGTGAAATTAATTTCCTCAAAGATACTGCTGAGAAGCAATGCAGGCCAATTTCTAGTGTGTATAGGGCTGGGGACATTTGTTTCCACTGCCATTTGGTTTTCAGACCAATTCCTGCTCCCTTCCCCCCTCCCAAATTTCACAGACAGAAGGCCCTACAGACACACTGAAGCACATCACCAGCACTCTTCACTCATGCACCACCAGTGTGACTCCTGCTCAGCCTCCCAGCCATATTCTGAACTGTGGCACCATTTCAAAACCTGCCCCAAAGGAGTCAGCTACTGCAAACCTGCTCTGCTGGAAGGATATTTTTTAACACACTTGCCAGTTTTATTTTGCTGTAATTTAAGGAGTGAGAGAATGGCATTTACTAGATGTATGCAATTCCCCATATAGCTCCGGGATGCAACCCTGATGAGCAGAGTTTGAAGTTTTGAATATGTACCCTTTGGGATGAAGATTTTTTTATAGCATGGTCCTTCCAAGTGTGGCTGGAAAATGAAGATAGCAGAACAGATTTCTACAGAAACTAAAAACTGATGTATTTCCTTCCAAAATAATTCAGATTCTTTCACCTCTCCAAGTCTTCTTGACCTACCTGCATTTAGTCAGTGCAGCTATGTAATGAACTTAATTGCCCATTAATTTGTCCTGAGGCATGGTAATAATGAGTAGCTGCCAAGATTTGTTTAGTATCAGCATTTAAAAGCTGTAATTTGGTTAGCAGTGTATTGCCTCTGAGGTTTGCTTTGTTCTACTTCTTAACCATTTGCCCTACATACCAAAACACATCTAATTACTTTATATAATGCCCTTCATTTCACTGCCTGGAAAACCTGATAACTCACTGAAATACCTCTATTGAGTCTGGCCATGAGACAACCATGCCTAATACATCAGCTTTGGGCTGTCTTCTCTAATTTAGAAATATGAATTATGCTATGGTTTTTCTCCCTTGTTTAAAAAACACAGAAAATTTAGCACATGATCCGTGAATAATTTATTACAAGAGAAATATTAGCATAATTTCAATTAAAAAATCAAAGTTATTCCAAACTAGTAACTAAATATAAACATTTAAAAAAATAACATCTCTTACAACAAATGTTTTTTATACAAAAAGGTAATCACTAATTTATTTCTTAACATGATGGATTTCCTGTACACCATGAAAGTAAGCATTACCTTTGTTTACTGACATTATTAGAAAATAACATTCTTTTATTATTAGTTGCTATTCATGTGTAATAGCAGATACACAGGTCCTGTAGAAAATACAGGAACTTTGCTTGGTACAAATTAATTGATTGCAAGCAGTTGGTATAAAGAGTCCACACCCTTCTCAAAGAAAGTATTATGACATATCTTTAAAAAATGTCAACACACATCCATTCAAGAACTGGACTGGTCACTCATTCTTACAAATAACTCATTTGGTCACACCCCAGTGATGACTGTATAAGCAAATAGAGGGGCTACAAACCATGCAAAAGGATTTATTTTTGTCTTTTTTACATTCAATATTTTCCTAAGTGATTATTTAAATTTTGTAATTCAGAGTGAAAACCAATTCAGGTTTTTGTTAGAAGACAAACTATAAAAAGCCCTCCATCTTTAGTCTTTTTATTACTTGTATTACTTGTTTTCAACTATAAAGATTTTAAAGCCTGAATCTGCTCAATAAAACCAAGGATTCTCTACTAAGAGAATTAACTAAGAAGTTATGAAACCTTGTTAGTAGGTTTTCTTCTCTGAAGCTTTTTCAATACATGTATTTTAACAGCAAAGAATTGCTGCAAGTCTCATCACTCAATTAGCTGAAAAATATTCCAAATTGACAATGTATACAATGTCATCATATTTAGAAGGCAAGTACATATTTTGTACAAATGTTCCTTCTGCTGTTTAAGAGTGCTGCCACACAAACATATGAAATATAAGCAGCAACTCTTTTGTTCTTACAGCTAAATTATGAGCTTTCTTTGGTGGAACAATTTTCTTTCCATCCAAACTGTCCTATTTTACTAAACCTTTTGAACACTAGAAAACATATAACTTGCTTCATGAGGAAGTTCTGCTTGGCTTGTAAATCTCAGGTGATGAAAAGCAGTTTTTAACTGCTGAAGTGCTGGGATCTTCTGGCAAACTTTCTGGAGTCACACTTAAAATCCAAAGATAGGAAATACTACTGTCTGATAAGCTTGTCACCACCCACGTGTCTGATCACTGAAGTTACTTATTTACTCACAAAGTGGAAAACAAAGGGGATTACAATGAGCAAACCATGAACTGTGCACAGGTTTTTTTGTGACATGAAGATCAGTGACCACAACTGAGGAATATACTGTAGGACAGATACCAATCTTCAAGGCCTCTGATAGATTAACATATTGTTAAACATCTAATAGAAGTGAACACTCATTTTTAGAAAAGATGAAAAGGCCAAACAAAAAAAAAAATTTTTTTTAATGTTTCTAACCCCTTGCCTATAGCCCATGCTTTATCTAGAAATTTTTGAAATAGTTCATGGATTGCAAAATGGATTTTGCAGTTATAAGAGAATGAAAATTAACAGGAATGTTTTATTATTAATAAAGAACATTACATTTCCAGAAAATGAGGGAAAAAAATTTGAAAAGCTAAAATGGTTTTTGATTAATAAATGGCAGTATTAGGAAGAAGTATGGAAATAAGTAAAGGCCCTTCTTAATTCTCAAAGTAATATAAAACAAAGTTTAAATTTGTAATTGCATGTTCTGGTCTTCTTCTGCCTTTGAATACTTAATTCTATAATCTCACGTAATTTTTTAAGCCAGTAGCAACTGTTTTCAGGCCTCTAGTGGGTTTTCTTTTTCTTAAACTTGGTGTTAGTTTTGAAATAAAGAGGTACAGGGACATTCAGGGATTTGAAATCCCTTTAGGATTCCCTGGGTAGAAAAGCTCAGACTTACCAAGAATTGTATTTGCTAGAATTTTTTGTGACATCTAATCAGGGCTCATTGGTAGGTCATCAAAAGCGAAAAAAACTCACATAAAATTTTATATTAAAAGCTGAAAGGATTAAACACCATTTTCTTCATATTAAGTCTCCAATGAACATCCTTCATGTAGAGTATCTACAAGCTTGCTTGGCAATAAATTACAAAAAAAATATAATGAAAGCCTGAAATATTAAGGCCATCATCAAGATAATAGCAGAGTACCTGTCACTTCAGCAAGGACTGTCTTTTATCATGAAAAGAAAATTGCATTTTTCAAATGTGGCTTATGAAGACCATTCTTTTTTGCTAAAATTTCCCAAGAGGAGATGCTGCATAAAAAAAGGACAATATTTTGCATTGCCTAACATGCAATCACCACCAGGTTTCTCTCTGTCATGCTAATTATTGGTCATTTTGATTCATTACTGCCAACAGTTGTCATATACAGGAGTGGCCCACCCTTAACAGATCTCACAGCCAAATTTCCAGAGGACTGCAGAAAAGTAGAGCATTCTAGCAGACGTGAGTGAGTTGAGCTTGCAATTCATGATGCTTCGATGATGAACACTGCTTGAGAGTTTCATTGACTGAACAAAATGTTGTCCTCCTCAAATGCCAAAGCTGGGTCTCCCATGCTGTCCAGCAAAGTGTGATCAGTTTCACATTCACGGTGTGGTAGTGATTGTTCTTTGGCTACAGTGGACATCAACTGACTCCAGGTGATGTTGGTGTTTTTGAAAGCGTGCAGTAGGAAAATGCCAATGATGATACTGCAGAACCCGCTCAGGGTTCCAATGATATCACCCAGTTGCATACTACTCCACTCCTTGAACAAGATGATGGAGCACGCCACGACTGTGGTGGTGAAGCACACGTAGTAAATAGGTGTCACTAGGGATGTGCTGAACACGTCCAGTGCTTTGTTGAGATAGTTGATCTGAGTGCTGACTGAGAGCACCAGGATGCCCACCAAAATGTAAACCAACGGATGGCGATAGACTGGCTTCCCCTCCAGCATCTGTTTAATGGCAATGCCCAGGCCTTTCACAGATGAGACAGAGAAGGCACCGATGAGTGAACAGATTAAAATATAGATCAGTATATTTGTCTGACCTCTCTTTGGAGCCACGACAACAATCAGGACAAGGGCAACAACTGTTAGGAGAACAGCAAATGTAACAAACGCTGGAAGAAAGAGGAAAGGAAAGAGTAATGCACATGAGATAAAAACACAGGACTATGTCCAAGTACAAACTCAGAGCTGTTCAGTGTCCTGGACACTTCCACATGAACTATAGCATGTGTTCACTGCAAGTGCATACAGACCTGGATCTTGCAGCTTTCTTTCCATCTCATCTAGTGAGGTGACCTCCTCCTCCTGTGGGGCATGAATAACCATGACTGTTGACCCCAAAACGCTCAGCACACAGCCCAGCTTTCCATGAATGTTCAGCTTCTCATTTAAAAAATGGGACGACAATATAGCACTGTTTAGCAAAATAGAAATGAAACATTCAGCTCCACCAGCCACACAAGATATTCAAAATCTGTGTAGTGTGACAGTAATTCAAAATCTCTTTTGAATTTGTATATACAGTAAACCAGCCTGAAACAATCAAAGCGTAGGGAATTTTTCCAAGAAAATTTGCCATGACCAAGAAGGTAAGGTCAGGTTTTAGGGAATTTGGCAACCTTGATCACTTCCCTTCAGGTTGTAAAAACGTCCAAACTGCTAAGGAACTTCTCATTCCTGATTGCCTGGGTCAGGGTATGCACTCTCACACACTTGTAGATTAACCACAAGAGCTATTTTTTTCTTCCAAAAATGGTTCAAAGCACTTCATTTGCCATTAGAACGAATGCACATGAGTTTTGGAAACTGTTTCTCATCCCTACCCAGGCTCTCCCACCCAGGCACACTTTCTGCACACTCCCCCAAAAACACAGAGAAGACATGTCTCCCCCTTCGAAGAGCACTGACCCCACGATCTCCACGGGGCTGATTATTTAGCCTAAGGACAAAAACATGGCCTAAATGAGACCACTCACAGGGCATGATTAGCCTGTTAGAGCACAACCTTGGGCACAGCCACAGGCTTAATGGCGTGTGAACAAACGTACAAGTAGTTATTCAACCCACAGATCAAAATACAGACTTTTTTTCACACAAGGGTAATGAGCTCACTGGCATGAAATTCTATCAACCTCTCTGTCTCATGAAAATTTGAACGATTGCTATCCACATCAAAGAGGAGGGCAATAAAACTCAAGCTGTTTTGCAAAGCAGCAGCCAGGCAGCCAGTTAATCTGCATCTATCAGCATGCTAATCCCAGCACAACTGCAGGTGACTGAGTTACATTAGTTTTGCTGTGATAGAACAGCTGCAGTTTTAGCAGTTAGATTATTGCAAGCATCCTGGGTGTTTTTTTGTTTTGGTTTGGTTTTTGTTTGTTTGGTTTTGTTGGTTTGTTGTTAGTGTTTTGTTTTGTTTTTTAAATAAAAATGGCCCATGTTGTTTTAAACACTGTTTCATACAGTATACTCAGGTCTTAAAAATCAGAGTTTTATATTTAAAATAAAGTAATTTCATTTTGCTAATGAATTCTTTCCAAAAAAGTTTTTGTAAGCATAATGCATGTCTTTTCTGTTATGATAGCCATATTACTGTATGTGCTTAAGTGCTTGGAAATTATTTGTTTCTACATACATAAGAAATAGTAAGTCTTTGAAGGCCATTTATGTTTCAAAAGAATCACAAATTTTAATTGTGGATACTGAGAAAAGGCTAAAATTTTTTTTGCCTTCCTTCCAGAAGGATTTCAAACGGACAAAACAAAACCAAAAGGTTTACTAAATGTGCCTTAATATGAAATTATGCTCCTAGAAATATGTTTCTGAAATCATTTTAGTGAGGGAATACTATATTTTTATTTAAAGTTTTGTCACAACTGAAGAACAGAATAACAGTAAAAAAGCTCCAGTTTCCTAGGAAGAGATAAATTACCTTCTATCAGCAGTATACTTGGTATATGCTGATAAGAAATACTTTGTATTATAGGTAAAAGCCTACTGGGAAGGCATTCAGTGGCCTTTGGAACAAGACTTTTGATTCTATCTACCCAGAGAACTCAGTTCTAAATAAGCAAAATATCTTTCCACTAAGGAACAAAAAGCATTTTTTGTCCATAAATTGCTTTTCAGTTTTCTTATGAAAAATCTCAACTTTCAGCCCCAGACAGTATTTTTCCCTCAAGAGTTACTCATTTGCCAAGGCTTTTCCCATTGTTACTGACCTTATGAGAACACTCAGTGCACCCAAGGGGGTAACTAAGGTTGCAGGTGCAAAGGCATAGGCAGCAAAGTTTGCAGCTTCTCCTAATCCCACTGCAGAAGAAAGAACATTTGGATCAGCTTGGAGGGGGATATAAAAAGTCTCACTAGTGTAAATATTTTGTATGACAGCTATGATGGCAAGTATAAACAAAAATCTTTTTTCTGAACGATATATGCAAACTTGCATTTCAAAATTAGCTGCAGAACCTCTTCTGGAAATAATAAATGCTGAAAAAAGTTAAATATATTTCTCCTAAGTACTCCTAGATGCTGGACAGATGCAATTCCATCGCCTTTAATCAGATATTAAAGAAAAAGTGGTTAATCTGCAAAGAGTTCTGAAGAGCAAATGCAGTGTTTGAAAGATGGCATATCAGAACAGCTTGTCATAAATGTGAATGCGAGGACATTTCTTTTAAGTGAAGGGAGTGAAAAATCAGGGAAAAATCCTCTTTAAATCAATCGGCTTTTTGTAGCATTTGCATACAGGCTGAAAGAGGGGACTTACTTGATAGCAGTCCAGCCCACCAAAGCCATTCCTTCAAATAAGAATATCCACCTTGTCCTGAAAGACAAAAAATAACCTCATTTTAGAAGAAACAGATCACCTTATTATAAGAAACAAAAAGTACAGCTTCACATTTGCACCTACAAGCTACCAAAAGAGCGTGTTATCTGGATGCAACATGAAAAATATCTGATTTTGACTGACATTTTACTAACCATTCTACTGCTTTGTAACTTGGACTTCTGAAGAATGCTATTTGCCTAAATATACACAGAGGGAAAGTTCCAAGCAAAACTAAAATGTCTATAAAGATTGGTGAGTTCAAGAAATGTTTCGAAATGCTTTTCTTGGCCAGATCCTATATATTCATCCACTCAACTGCAGTTTGACTCTTCTTTTACTTTAGGCTGGAAGAAAGTAGAAAGAAAAATGCCCCTGTATGCATGAATTATTTTTTTCTTTTTTACATAAAACGTAAGTATATGGAATATTCATTAACACAGTTTTTTCAAATAACCAAATTCCTGGGAACAGTATATTGCAATAAATACAACAAATAAAAGAAAAACTGTTAATGCTATGTATATAAATCCATGCAAAGGAAATTATGAGATTAGCTCAACTGTTCTTTTCCTAGCTCTTCATCTGTTGACTGTGATGAAAGGATAGATGTACTAACTGTAGAAACCTGTTTAATAGATGTTGTTTCTACAACTCACTGCACTTACTTTAAAAAACCCCAAAAAACCAAACAAACCAAAACCACAAAGTAGAAAGCTAAACCTAGTTACCAGCACAAGGTTTTCCATCTCAAACGAGGGGTAAAAAGATGGAAAAAAGAGAGAGATAGGCATTTTGAAGGGTAAGATGAATGGAGGATTTTATTTGGTAAGTAATTGTTTTCAGCGGGGAAATAGCCTCAGCTCACTAGATACAACACCCCCTGCAGCTCCAAGAGTCCCAGGAGTTCTGAAATCCCAGTCCCTGTGATCACACACAGAGAAATAATACTGTGTCTCCATTCCTCGTCCAGACAGTACTTCTGATCACCATTAAAGAACACCAGTTTCAAACATGTGATCTGTGATTCGAACCTTGATTTTGTCAAGTTTTAAGAAGTGTTTGTGTCCCCAGCAGGAGCAATGCTGTCACCAATCACTTACCAGCTCGGGTGACGCCTCTGTCTGCCAGTTTCAAAAGTCCTTTCTTTTTCAGTATGAAACTAGAACCAATGAAGATACTGGAACCTATCGCAAGAGCCAAGCCAATGTAGAGGTGGTATTTGGCTCCAGAAGGCATGGAAAGGCTCCAGTTAGTTTCATTGACAGTCCCGTCCATGGAGGTGAGGAAAGGAGGCTGTGATTCAGACATGTTGATGATCTGGCACCATGCTTGGCAGGAGTCACGGCAAGAAAAAGAGAGCACACCTGAGAGCAGAAAAAGAAGGATAAATAATTTATGACCCAGGTGCAGCCCTGGAAGAGCCCTCTCCTCGCTCTGCTCACTCCTTTTCATGTCTTCCCAGAGTGCTTGTAATTTCTGACTGTGCAAATAACACACAAAATCCACACAATGTACACAATGCTGCCCTGGGTCATTACCCACCCCTGTAGTTCACAGATGTATATGTTATTTTACCACCATTTATTCCACTTCATTGGCTCAGGCAAGCAATTAGGGCAATACCAAGAAATGCAACCAAAAATATTAGCTTCAATGTAAAATTCAACTCAAACTCTTAAAAGCTCACCTGAAAAACCTCAAGATTAAAGGGTTCTTTTTTGTTGTGTAGAGACCACATCCCCAAAACACAAACATATAGCAGAATCCATAATTTTGGACATTGCTTGTTAAACTAAGCCTGTTTCTATTCAAGGCTTCTGTTTTTACATTGGTAGCTGAGATTGGAAAAATAAATTTAGAAAAAGGAGGGAAAATTAAACTGGGAACAAACTTTCAGCACATATAGGCACTAAGGCATTTTATTGAAACTGGTCAGTGAATACTGTGTGAGCCAAGTCTTATTTAACCAACAATAACATTTTCAGGTGCAGCACATTACACCTCACAGCAATTTTCATCTAACCTGGCTGGAGGTAAATCACAGGCCACAGGGGACAGTTCCTCCAGCTATCCTTGCAACACTGCTGGGTGACCCTGAGTGGAGACCGCAGCCTCACACTCTCAGCCAGCCAAGCATTATCAGTATCACTATGATGACAGTCTGTGGGACTGACATCATTGTTTTCAACCTAGATGTGTTTTTCAAAGGAAGAAGAGGTATTGCATTTCCAAGAACAAAAAGAGTCGTTATTTCGTGTGGGGAAGCAGGGGTCAGACAGCAAATCTGCAACAGGGCAGTCTAGGCTGACGTCTCAGTTTCTCACAGTAGAGTGCATCAGGCAACCAGTGTACATCAGAGAATCTAGTCTGAAATAGCTTTTAAGAGCAACCTTTTTTGGAAAAAAAGGTTTATTGTGAAGACATGTTAAAATATGAAATGGTGCAGAAGTACAAAAGCTCAGTCCACTGTGATTCATATAAAGCACAGGACGCAACAAATAGTTTTGCTTTCCAAGTTTTCCCTCTAATTAAAATAACACATGAATGATTCATCCTGTTGAGTGGCAGCATCACTAATACACTCCCTTTTTTTCTTTTTTTTTTCTTATTTTTGTCCCCCCAACTGAAAAAAAAATCCACTTGGGGCCTTAGTAGAAAAGGATGTGCCTCTGTGTTCACATGAAGCTCTGGAAAGAATAATGTTATGTCAAAAGTACTTCATTGAATAATTAATAATAAGCAGACTTGGATAACTGATTGAACACAGTTTAGCAAGGAACAGTTAAAATACCTAAGGTCCTAAAAATATCATATTAGCAGCTGGCAATGCCAGTATTAATTCTGTGAGATAGCATATTTTACAAGTAAGGAACTAGACTGAGTACCTGCTCCCTGTTTTCCCATTCCATACTGTACAACAAACATAAGACAGGAAGTTATAATTTGATTTGCAGGCTGTGCAAACATGTTTCCTTCTTTGCCAAGAGTGTTTCCATGTAACCAAAGTTGTTTTCATTGCTAAGTCAGACTTCATAAAAATGTTCCCACAAGATGAGTATGTTCATATTCCACAGCTGAAGATTAAAATCTTAGAGAACTTAGATCAACATGTGAGTACTATTGCGTAGTATGTAGGATAGATAATACTCTACTTTCTTATCACAGCTAGAAATTACATTTGGATAATGTAAAAAATGGAATTTGAATCTACACCTGAAAGCATTTTAAAATCCTAAACCATTAGCGTAGTCTTAGAAGAAGAAAAATTTGCATGTACTTGTTTTGACATAATTAGTGAAGAATAAACCACAAAACAAAATTACAGAAAAGTCATTTAAGCACAAATATATTTTCTTTTAGTAAACACATATCAGGGCAAGACAAAAATACCCCTGCTTATGGCATGGGGGGTGGTCTAGATGACCTTTAAATGTCCCTTCCAATCCAAACTATACTAAGATTCTATGAAAAAAATCAATGGAGAGATGAATGAAATCCTTTAGCTCCCAGTACCTATAATGATACTAAACCAGGCTGGTGTGGGATGCAGAGACATTCCTTGCCTTTAATTAAAAGAAGACATGAAGATAGAAGCTCCTGATGAGTATTGTTCTTTCAGCTACCTACAACGGTAAGCAGAGCTTTCTGTCAGTATGTTGGCTTTCTGCAGTGAAGAAAATAACACTCTTCTTCCCCCTTTTTTCTGACTGGTGTACTTTCATTTAGCTGGAGATGAATGGCAGGCTTATTCCCTTTCTCATGACACTACTGCTACTTTTTCTGTATGTTCTAATGTTCTTCATTCCTCAGCATACATTATGACATCAAATAAAGGAAATTTAATCATGCCATCTGTACTAAGTCACCCAGTGACTGCCACAGGATTTTTCTCCTCTTTCTGAATTACAATCTTTGCTCACATTCACGAAGAACCCTTGGATTTGTCACTGAGAAGAGTAATTTTGAACGGTTATGATCTCTACTCGTGCTGAACAGCTTTTCCTAGTTTAAAAACCATGCCGTTTGTTTCACTTGCATGTAAAGTGATATGTCACTGCACTGATCAAAGAACCACCCGAGGGACAGGAAGAGGAGGGCTGATCCGGGAATTACTGTTACTTTACTGCCCTTGTGAACAGTCTGAGGATCACTTGGAAAGGCTGAGGAAGGTGACAAACCACTTGAGGCTGCCTGGCTTGATCAGCACAGTTTCTGTAGCTCAGCTAGTTTCACCTCCCACTTCCAAATGTCAACAAACATGAACCTGTCAGCAGAACCCCACCTTGCAGAAATAATCTCTCCCAGCTCTGACTCAAGGCTGGTAGCAACAGGAAACCAGTCTGAGCTAAGGCAGCTGCCATTGTAACTTCTAAACTTTTTTATGATTCAGCTAAACAACTTTTTTTTTTCCTCAAACATCTAAATATTCTGTGTCTGAATTAGGTAGATCACCCAGCCTGGTGCTACACACTTCTTGTGGCATGTCTAACTTGCTGTCATTCTGCAGTGCTGCCAATTTAGGACTGACTTACCCTGGCTAGTGACATCCTGGCTGATAACCTGCCACTGAAGATATTGGTCCTAAGTAATCTCGAAAACTCATTGCTTTGATTAGACACATAATGTGACCATTTCTATTGAGCTCACGACTCAGCTCACCCCTGCCAGAAACATGAAATGCCCTCCTCGGCCACCCAGGAAATACCAAGCCCACCTTTGCCAAGGCGTGGCTCCTGGGGCCAAAAGCGGGTGTACCGACAAGCTGTAAGAAACTCTTCCCTGGCATAGCTGGAGCAGAGACTCAAAGAAACCAGCACAAAATGAAGCCGAAAAGATGTTTAACCCGAGGCAGCCACGGGGGAAGCGCAGGAGCCTCCCTGGCGCCGCTTGTCGGAAAACAACTGCGTGACGGCAGGGCGGAGGGAAATCTTAGGCGTGCAGGGCTCCCGACACCGCACCGCGCTGCGGGCACAGGGGTTACCGGAGCGCACCCCCCGAGCCACGCGAGCCGGCCGCGCAATCCCCGCGCACACCCCGCGCCATTCCCGCGCACACCCCGCGCAATCCCCGCGCACACCCCGCACAATCCCCGCGCAATCCCCGCGCACACCCCGCGCAATTCCCGCGCAATCCCCGCGCACACCCCGCGCAATTCCCGCGCAATCCCCGCGCACACCCCGCGCAATCCCCGCGCACAATCCCCGCGCACACCCCGCGCCATTCCCGCGCCCCCCGGCAATTCCCGCGGCCGCACACACTGACCCGCGGCAGGACGGGCGGGCGGGCAGCGCCTCTCCCAGCCCCATGGCTGCGGGGCTCCGCGGCCTCCGCTCCGCCAGCTCCGCCCGCCCGGGCGCGGCCCTGAGCACCTGGGCGCTCCCCGATGGAGACGGAGCGGCATCCCCGCCGCCCCTCTCACCCGTCCTGGGCGGGAAAAGGGCACGCAGGGCTCCAGGAGTGACCCCGAATGGGCTTTCTAGATCGTTATGGAGCCCCAGATCTGGGGAGTCCTGGGACCCCATCTGAATACTGAATCCAAAGAAGAGAGGTCTCTCCTGGAGTACCTTGGCAGCATTTGCCTCTGCTGGAAGTCTCTATAGATGTAATTTTCCTCCCCTTCTCACCTGGGAGAAGAGGTGAGCAGTCTTGGTGTGCAACCACTTACATCTGTGACAAGCTGGCAGTGCTCACTTTGGCAGGCAAAGGGATCCCCTGGCCAAGCTGTGCCATTGTAGAGCAAGGGCAGTGCCTGGTGATGCATACCCTGAGATGACTCCCTGTGGCTTAACAGGCTCCAAGTTGTTATAAGAAATAATTAGCTGTATTACCCAATCAATAGTTTCGACGTGGAAGTCTAAGGTCTTGTTTTTGACATGGTGAAGTGAAATATATTTACAAAATGTAAGGCTTAATAAAACCTTGCATGTCGCCCAGCCAACTTTCTGGGACAGTCTGTGGACCTTTAGCATGTACAAGGATTTCTTAAACTGGAGGCAAAATTGCAAATTTAACACACCTCCACAGAGGACCACAGGGATACTCAGGATTAAGATTAGAGTTGTAACCGTGCTTTGCAGCACAGCACTAAAACTAATCATCATTGATTTTGAAAAGTTTTACCACTGGGGCAGCCTGCTGAAATACAGTGACATTATCAGCAAAATAACTTGGTTTTCCTTGACTTTGCAGTCCTGTGAGATCAGAACCGAGAGATCAGTTTCAATGTCTTAGTCTCATTTTTTATTTCTGCATTTATTTTCTAGAATAACCAGCACTCTGTATGTTAGAAGAAAAGAGCCATTGCAATTTTTTGGTGATTTTTATTACAATCCCACTTTATCTTTACTATGTCTACACTGTAACAACTTCTATGGAAGGTGGCCTGGATCCAGTGCAGGCTGTGTGATAAAAAGAGTTTGACTTCTCTGCTTTAACATTTCTACAACAGGTTACTACTGAAAAAAACAGAGCAATAATTTTAAATGATATTTGAAACAGTTAAGCTAAAATTTTAAAGTACAATCTGAAAATCTGGGAGCATACTTCGATCTTCTTGTACAACATAAGCATGCCCATAGGATAAAACCACATCTAAGGACAGATGTATGTCTGCAGTCTGCTCCAAACTCCTATTTTTGTTCTGTGTCCTCTCAGATCTTCAACTCTGTGTGTTCTCACCTCTGTTCCTGCAAAAATGTGTCAATTTTTTGAGCTTGCTGCAATCTTGCAAGTGACTCATTTGGCAGATCTGGTGGTAATATCCACAAGTTCCTGCTGAAGGAGCAGAGAAGGTGGGAGACAGTGAGCTGCCAAAGACCACCTTTTCCCCTGGCACAGCTCTTGCTGACCTTCTGTTCAGGGCTTCACTGTGGTGCATTACACAGAGCTAGAATACTGAGAAACAATGCAGCTAACACTTCTGCAAATGTGCTTGGCACAGGCCAAGTCCTTCAGCAGATCATGGGCATCAAAGTCTATTTAATTAATGAATAAAATATTTAATCTAATTTACACATTGGCTGACAGCAGCTGAACGTGAACCAGGAGTGTGCCCAGGTGGCTAAGAAAGCCAATGGTATCCTGCCTTGTGTCAGGAATAGTGTGGCCAGCAGGACCAGGGTAGTGATTGTCCCCCTGAAGCTGGCACTGATGAGGCTGCACTGTGAATCCTGTGTCCAGTTGTGGGCCTCTCACTACAAGAAGGACATTGAGGTGCTGGAGTGTGTCCAGAGAGGAGCAATGGGGCTGGGGAAGGGTCTGGAGCACAAGTCCTTCCTATGAGGAGTGGCTGAGGGAGCTGGGGTTGTTTAGCCTGGAGAAAAGGAGGCTGAGGGTGAACCTTACACCTCTGCAGCTGCCTGAAAGGAGGTTGTAGTTAGGAGACGGTTGGTCTCTTCTCCTGGGTGAAAAGCAACTGGACAAGAAGAGACAGCTTCAAGTTGTGCCAGGGGAGGTTTTTCTTCACCCAAAGGGTTGTAAAGCATTGGAACAGGTTACCTAGGGAAATGGTGGACTCACCATCCCTGGAGGTATTTAAAAGATGTATGGATGTGGTGTTGATGGCTATGGTTTAATGGTGAACTTAATAGTGTTGGGTTAACTTGTACACAATGATGTTCAGAGTATTTTCCAGCTTAAATGATTCTATGTACTTATTGTTTCTTGGCTGAATATCTTTACATGCTTCATATTTTTATATTGTAATAAATTGCAGAAACTACTATGAAACTTTCTTTTTCTGAGAAAAAAATATGAAGTAAAAAAACTTATTACTAAAAATCCAAGTCAATGGACAGAGGTAAAAAACTTGGAATATATAATATTATTACAGAAGAGAGTAAGCATACTCCATGTGAATACTTCACTGATGATTAGCAGTTTTCATATCCAACTTGTTTTGAAGAACTTTGAGACAATGTCAGGAAGAAAGAAACTACATGAAAGTAATTTATCAACCTTGATATATTTTTATTTTGGATGCCATGTAAAGGTCAAATGGGAAAGAAAACAAAGTATTGATATACAATCTTATCATCTGACAAAGAGGAAAAAGATGCTAGTTTACCAGTCAAAATGACACTTATGACTGATTTAGAGCAATACCTGGATCATGAGCTAATGCAAATCAGCACAGACCCATTTAATTCCCTGGAGATATGCCAGATACAGCTAAGCACAGATCAGACTTTTGTGTATGAGATAACATGCATGTGCTAACAGTCAAAGCAATTTTGTGGCAGTTCCCATTTCTCCAAAAGAGGAATAAGTGTGTTATGAAACCCTGCTATTCCTTTCTGTGTTATTGCACTATTTTTTTCCCCATTAAATGTGTGGAAAATGCAGAGAAAAATTATATTAAAATTCTGCTACTTATGTAGTTGCATAACTCCATTAATTATGTAATGTATTAAAGGTTTCATGAAACTTTCCTTAAAGTCAGCAAGCACTGACTTTAATTGTTGGCCTTCAATAAAAATGAAAGCACTGACTATCTAGCCAACTTCATTATTTTACATTTATAAATAAAAAAGTAATTGGAAACCCCATTTTTGTGCCTTAATAAATCACATCTTTACCTCTGTGTTAGCCATGAATTACTTACCACAATTTGTGGGACTCCTTGGCTTTGTTATATATTCTTTAACCTTGGGGATTTTTTTTCTCATATGCATATATATTGAGTTATTTATGCAGTATTCAATTATATTATCATAAATACTGAAGATAATGACAAGAAGTCTCACCACAATTTAAAAACCTGTTCACTGTGCATCTAGTCCAGGTGCAGACATGAAGCAAGATCTATCTCTTTTGTTATTATTTAGGAAAATTGCCCATGGCGTTTTTAAGTCCTGTCATCATTGCTCAGACTCCCTGCTCTGCACTACTCTGCCAGCAGTCGCTGCTAAGTGACAGTGTCAAAACATGGGCTCTGTTCAATGCAGCAGCTACAGACACATTTACTTTCCTGGCATGTGGCCACACAAAAATTACTGAGGTAGATCTGTGAGTGAAGCTCTGACCATGGGAACTCCATCTACCACAAATGCTGGTGATTCAGTGAAGACTTGCAGGAGCAATACGTGAAGAAATTAACTTCAACTGAGAAAAAAAGTCTCTAGACTGAAGTTCAAAATTATAAGATTGCTGCTCTTGCTTATAGAGATTAATTGTATACATGTTCCCTTATAAATTCCCAGATAGTGTCACCCTAACTCCTATACTACAATGAATGAAGGACAGACAAGGCTAGATTTCATAAACCTTTTTTATCTACAGTGCATTTTTTACCACTCTTATTGGTGGCAATATCATATTTTGATGATTTTTGCTTCAGCAGAATTAATATAAATTGAATCACCTTTGTTTGTGTAAACATTTTAGTATCATTATTCTGACCAACCAACCAAGATTTCCTATGTTATTTTAACTTGGAATAAAATTCTGCTAAACTGAAATACTGACTGTACAGAGCTTCTAGACCTCCTGTAGGGTCACTACAATTATTCTTTATCGTAATTATACTATTGAGTGAAGATCTAGTATTTTCCAGAGAGTTTTCTGATAAGCCAGTCCCTCTGCTCCTTGCAGGTTTCAGGCTGGGAGTTGAATAGACATCTCAGGGGAGAGACACCCACCGAACTTGGGAGGCACAAGGACAGCCTTATGGCAGGTTCATCTCAAGGAACAGAAAAAACTGCTGTGTGTGGCCAGGCACAGCATGGACGTTTCAGAAGTGCTAACCCCTGTGCAGATTAGTCATGCAAAAACTAGGGTCTGGATGTGGAAGATGGTGGTGAAAGGCTTTAACAAAACAGTTTTTGGGCACACTGTGTGGTGTTGTGCTCTCTGCCTGAGAACACTTGCAAGTCTGTCCAGTGCTTTGTGATTCCAGCCTCATCTGCACATGGGAATCCAACACACCAACATACATTTTAAGTTGCTTCTATTTCACTCTCCACACACCATAAAGTAAAAATACAGTACCACCTACTGGTGGAGACACTGTTGGCACTGATGGTTTTCCAGTCATCAATCCTCGCTGTGGCTGACTGGGCTTCATGACGCTGAATTCTACACAAGGGCATATCAAATCAGCCAGAAGCCCTGGAGTATTCTCAGCTATAGCACTTCCAACATGACATTACTTGCTGAAATTGCATCAGCACTAGAAAAGACAGAGCATTATTTGCAGAAAATAAGCCTGCCAAAACTGTGGTCCCAATCCAAACACTCATCTGTTTACACAGCTACAACATGGCAAGCTGAAAGGCAATGTTGTGCCATTAAAACCTGCTTATTTATAAGTTATACATATGTATTATGTATCTAGTGTTTTGATTATGGGTATCTGAAACTCCAGGTAGCCTTAATAGGATTGAGAAGAATTACAGATGGTGACAGTGCAAGATGCAAAAATAGATTATAGTTGGCCTACTAAAACAATAATCCATTAGTGTAGTCATTCTCCCATCAGTCAAGGTTACTTCACTGGAATACAGAATTACAGGAAAATATGCCTGAAAATATATTGATGCTAAACTTACATAATTGTCAGTGAACTCAATGACCGCTATGTAATTGGCTTCTAAAGGAGGGCAGAATTGACACCTCTGGGTTGAGCTCATCCAGAACTTGTCCTGCAAACTTCTTCACAGATAAGTGAGGTCCTAGCCACTGTCAGACAAGGAACTGCTCTGGCCTGGTAGGACTCATCTTCCTATGAGGGCTTTGAGAAAAGCCACATTAAAACAATCAAGGAAAAAAATAAGTTAGTCTTGCTTTGCAGGACTGCTTATTTTAAAAGAAAGCTGACAGTTCTAAACCAGAGTAAAAAGGTGTATCAACTTCTTTGTGACACACAAGGCATATGTCCCAGACACTCAATAACACCACACATTCACAAAATCATTGCTCAGCACTGAACACTGATATCTTTCAGACTGCAAGCCCGGCAAAAACCCTTGAGAATGACAGAGGTAAAACTGATCAAGATTCAATATTCGTTGGATGCAGTGAACTTCTGCAATTCCTTTCATGTCTATGATTTTAGAATAAGAGTTGCATTTCAGCTCTTCAAAGACAACAGTAAAGCATATGCCAGAATTTAGAAGATTATTCACTTCTTTAACTATTTGTTATATTGCATATCTTACTCAAAACTGGTGTATGTGGCTTCCACTGCGCATAAGATTATGCATTTCCTTGTTGCCTATTACTGTCTAAATTAAAATAATTTTTATTCTTTAAATTTCAAAAGTGTTTTCTCTTTTCTGGAAAATGGACTGACTGTCTTCAGGGTCGGAAAATCATAGCAGCAGATCTGTCTAATTTGTTTCTATTGTCAGGAGGCTGACCTATGATACTGAGCTTTGGGTTTGTGATTAATTATATAAACTCAGTCACCTGGGCTGCAAGACCTTAGTTGGTTCCTATGACTGCTAATGGCATTTTTTCCTGCTGCCCTTGGTTATAGAAACAAATGTGTCGTAATCCTGGAGTCCCAGGGGCTGGACTGCTTTCCTGGATTCTGCTTGTTGTGAAGCAAAGTTAAAATGTAATTCAGTAACTTGAGCTTTGCCTCCGTTGTGACAAAGATATAATTTCAAATTTAAACATTTACTTCCTTTGCTGCTTAAAAGCCATTTTTGTTTTTAACTAAAATGGGCCATGTAAAACATTCCAAATTGAAAAATGAATCAGTCAAACTTCAGAGAACATTATTTTCTTCCTTCTTATGGTATCCAGCAGTGAAATATGAAAGGTGAGGTATGCAAATACTATCTTCTCTTTAGAAATATATGCTAGAATCCTCATGGGGCCTTTCTTGACTCTCTGGCCTCTACAGAAGCACTCTTGTACATTTCTAATGGAGGAGGAATGCAGGTTAACAAACCATTTGGCAAAGTCATAATCCATACTGAACTTGAAGATCAGTTCAGTGTCTTAAAATTTCATCATCATGGCGTCTTCCACTAAAAATGTATCCACAAATCACTGGATTTTTTTAAGCATAAAAATATGTTATGTTGTATTATTTAAGAACTTGAAGTAGTTTAAAATGTTATTTGCTTTTCTTCAGCCATTTGATATACACATTAAAATAAATGGGAAACTTCCATTTATGGTGTTTTACCTATTACAGTGAAAAACTGTTACTACTGTTAAAAAGCATCTGCAACGATAAGAAAATAAGTGAGCAGACAATACTGAATATATAGTTCTTTATAATATTTTTTTTCCATTTCAAAACAGAGTACACTCCAATGTTTGTCACTTCTTGTGTTTGTAGATAGGGCTAGTAAGCCCTAAGCTCAGGTGAGGGATAATACTGACTGCCACTGTTACTTTCATCTTCCTCTAAATCTCAAAATCCATCACTAGCTGAAGGAAATCCTCCTCTAAAAACCATGTCCTTCCTTGGGAATAATTCAGAGAACTGCGCAGGGGACTGACACTTTGTGAAATCAATCAGTAAGGGATTTATTTTGGAAATGTTGATTATATTTATATTTTCATGGTGATTCTGCTTATGTAGAAAGGAAATGTGACTGATTTAAAGGACTGAAATCTCTATTAGAAGCAGCAGATTACATTCCCAAGGTAAGCATGCACACTGCTTGTTGAAGCTGCTTATTGCAGAACTGCTAAGGACTTACCATGTTAGAAAAGACAGATCTTGCTGTAGCATGCTGCAGATTTCAATGTTAATGAAGGGTTTTTTTCTTTTTGTGAAGAAAAAAAATTGATCTTTTTTTGATGCCAAAATCTGTTCCAGGGTATCCTTATTTAAACCATTTTCTCTATGAAAATAATGACTAGAGATGTGAATGTGGTGGGCCAGTAAGAAAGGGAGAAATACGCAAAGTAAAAGAGCAGAAGAGATGGAAGCTGAATTTCCACTCACTACAATCCTGTAAAAGTATAATACTGCCTTCATTTTCTTGCAGCCCTAAAGATTTTGATCTATAGTTACTAATATAATTAGTTCTCAGGTCATAATGCTTGAAAACGCAGTTGTTTATCATAGTAGTTACATTTGAAAAATCCAAAGTAGTAAAACTATTTGTGATGATACAGTAAAAACCATATGGTAGAAATCTAAAATATCTCTAAGGAAAGCATCTATTACCTTTTGAACTGACTGCCTAAATATGAGAATGCAAAAATGCGCATTCCAATATTAAAAAGGAGTGTGACAAATTGTGACAATGTATCAGTTTAAGGAAAAAATAGCTGTGACTATAGAATAGGAAACATGATAGTGATACAATTTGGTAAAATAATTTGAAATGCTTGAAATGCGTTGAGTTCTGCACCCCCTGAGTTTAATGTGACATTTTCTACTGTGCTCAGTATGGGGGTTTTGTTACACAAATGCTGTTTCAAGGTAACAGCAGTCCCCAGACTAGATTTAATGTACTGTGTGTGTCCACCTTGCACTGGGCACATGCTGTATCAGCATTTCTGTTAGACTGGGGAACTTAAACTCCCCACAGTTTCCTTTGACACTAGTGGAATTCTACGATATTCTTGTGCTACACATCCTGACTGATTAACAAGGAAAATAACCTGGCACAGCACTCACCTAAGCTTGACATTCAAGCTTGGTATTTTGAGACAACAGGGTAGCCAATACTTCAATTTCTATGCCACTTAATGCTTTCAGTGCCTCAGTAATATGAAATGTCCAGTCCTGCCTCAAATAGCAGCTCCTCTTTCCCAGCAAATCCTATGCACAGCTGCCATGGCTGCTCCCCCAGAACATGTAGTATCCCACAGTGTCTCCACTTAAAATAGACACCAACAGAGCCAGAGGAATTTGTTGATTTGAAAAAAAAAAAGCACAGATAATCTTATTAACCCGAAGAACATAGGAATGTAGAGGATACAGATTTTTCCCCAGCCTCCAGGCTACAGACACTGGATGGGTGTGATTTTTGCACATGTTTTATCACACTTATAATTTTTAACCTCTAGTAGAAGTGCAAATCAGTATGTCTGGAGAGCACAAAGTCAAAATTATTTTTGTTTTATTTTGTTCTTAAAACTAAAGAAGACTCAAAGAGCAAATGTAAACATGAAAAATGTGTGCTCATGTAGAAATGCTTGTACTGTGAGTCCTAACATGAACTGACTGGCTTGGAGCCCACTCTGTTGGAGAAATTATTTCCCTTGGGATTAATGCATTTGTCTGGTGTTGAGTTGGACATAGCTTTATTTTGCAACATTATTTGTGTGGCCCTGTGGAGGATATGGGGTTAATCAGGATGGAATTTTGTGTGCCAGCATTAGTAGAGCTTTCAGAGCACCTGTAAGCAGATATAAAGCTACTTAATTGAACCTGGTGTAATTTCAATCTTCACACTTTCAAGCAGTAAGTCAGTGGAAACCCTGGTATAGCTTTTAGTCTCCTGATGAATCTAACCTAAAGTTTACCATGTCTTTGAAATTTAGAATCTTTTTATGTCTATTGTAGACCTGATTCTTGCTGGTAAGCATTTAAAGACTGAGTAGCAATATTGGTCTACATTTAGGACTATTCATGGAATAACACACTTTAATCTTCAGTTTTTATCTTTCTATTTTGTAGAATGTTATATCTCAGCTGGTCAGAGCATGGTGCTAACAAAACCAAGACTGTGGGTTTGATCTCTGTATGGGCCATTCACTTAAGAGTTCATGATCCTTGTGGGTCCCTTCCAACTCAGAATATTCTGTGATCCTGTGATATTGCTGTATTATTTTTTGCACTATGCATCATTCATATCTGATGAATGCTGGAAGCATGGGTTTCCTCTCCTATTTCCTGTGTAGGTGTATTTTTAGTTTCATTGACAAATAAGGGAAGTCAAGTAAATCTGGCAGTAATACATCAGCTGTATCATTCTGCTTCTCCTTTGCAGTGTGCCAGAATACACTGCTTTAAGACTGATCTCTATGGCATTTGACTTCACTTAGCAGAGGTACAGCCACTCATTTGTCAGTTTGTGGCTTACAGACATCTCTATACCCTGATTTCACACATTCAGGGATATTGTTACTGCAGTGGATAGCAGTATCAATATCTGTTTATAATCCTCTCTAAATGGCCTTGGCAAGAGCATATCACAGTGGTAGACACAATTCATGCCTAAAGAGTTGGCAGTCTCACTCATGCCAAGATATAACTTACAGAATTGTAGGAATAAGTACTGAAAAAGGAGAGCAGAAATTAATTACACCAGTACTAGAAAATTGTGCAGTGGAATGCACTGTATTGGCGATAAAACATTTTTTTCTTGAGATAAACAGACCAGACATAAAGAGCCACTAATGTTTCTATTTAGGTGTTTATATACTACCTGCTGTATGAGTAAGGAAACTACTACATCAGTCTTACCTTCTTTTTCACAAAACCCACTGTTTGATCTCAACAGAATGTAAGTCTCAGGTATCAGACATACTGAGATTTCTTTGGACCTACAACTAGTGGATACCTTTTAGTCTGGTTTTCATGATGTCATCTGTGCATGAATCTGTTTATCCATCTTGATACAGTGTTTCATGTCTCTGGTTCAAAATCAAAAGAATCACTGGTAGATGTTCCAAACACAATTGTTTAAATATTTTCAAAGTATGTGTCAAAACTCAGGAGAAAGACCTAAATTAATATGCTTCCCTAAAGATGTCTTGAACATGCCCTTTAGTAGCAGTTGCCTGGTCACTCAGCACACTGAAGCACCCACAGGGCCCTTTCTTGTCTGGTGAGAATGTCATGGGAGACAGGAAAACTGCAAATATTCTTGTTGGTCTTCAGGAAAGCAGGGATGTAAAGGAATAATTTTTAGGGAAAAAAAAAGCACTACTTCTTCTAGTCGTGAAATGAATTGATTATTATTTTATTCAGTCTTCTTCAATTCCCCAAGTAAAGACAAACTTGACCATGAAGGTAGGAGTGATTGAGACCCATCACTCCCATACAATTGTTCCCAGTGTGGTAGTGCATGACACCAGTAAGGACCCTGGACTGCTGCTCAAAGGGGAAAACAGGTATGTCAAATATATTTTGTGTCAGTTTGGTTTTCTTAGTTTGATAATTTGCATAGGATTATCTAAGCACAGATTCTTGCCCTAATATAATTTTCTTCACTCTTAGCAATAAACTAAGCTTTTAAGATTATAGTATAGTGCTTATTGTAAATATTTAGGAGGGTTGGGATTTTTTGTTTTTGTTTTTTGGTTTGTTTTTTTTTTGTATTTCAGCAGATATCATATAATTGTGTTGTTTTGTTGTTCCCCAGGCAACAATATCTACCTGGAGTATTTGCATGCTACAATATTAACAATAATAGTAATAAAGATGAGTAAGTATTTTTACAATTATTTGTTAAAAAGAGAGCACTGCAATTTTGATTGTTAAAGAGGAAATTAATAATTATACTATATTTCTAATACTTTCTTTAGAAAAAGTTACGTCATTCAGGTAAACCCAAAAGAGACTTCATGCACATTTTAACATCATGCACACCAGCCATGATGATCATCCTCATTATCAAAGTTAACTTGTATTGTATCTATTAATTTAAAATAAAAGTAGTTCTAGGTGAGTACAATAAGCAATAAGAAAAAATTTTTGAAGATCAAACACCTAGGTATAATGTTATTCTTACTGAATTCAGATGATTCTAATAAATAAGTGTTGAAGGAAGGGGAGGTGCATCCCGTGAGCCTATAATATTTTTCTTTTTCTTAGAGAGGAGAGGAAAAGGAAAAAGGAAAAGAAGAGGTAAGATGAAGCATAGAAATACTACTATTTCTAAGATGTTTAGTTTTTTCTAAATATGTTTTAACTTGGTCTTTAACAATGGAAAATGTTAATCTATGTTTTAGCAAGCCAGAAAAAAAAAAGGATGGAGAAACAAAAAAGAACAAAGAAAAAAAGGAGAAAAATAAAAATAAAGACAAGTTGAAGAAGAAAGAAAATATAGAAGAGTAAGTATTTTTCATTTAGGTCCTGTTATGCTGCATAAAAAACTTGCTTTTGATATAAGAACAAACCCATTCATGGACATCCTGTAAAGATGTTTATACTTTAGTGAATTAGTGTACAGACTGCTGTTGTTCTCCCCAGAGTAGAGTTGCTTTGACTTAACTTCATAGGTGGACAACAGAAATATGCAGGCATGGAGGTGATCTGAAAAAAATAATCAAGATATATCTCCTTTGGATTCTAATTATCTAGTATTTCTTGTATAACACACGGCAGCCAAAGATGTGCCAGTATAAAGCAATCTCTTCCACACACAAAGGCACCTACAAGCAAGTAAACTCTTCTGTGCTCTAAAAGTTTAAACTTTATATTCTGCTTGGTAAATTCTTTAATTTCTGGCTAAGGAGGAGAAACTTAAAACAATGCAGTAGAAGCCTTTATTCTATGATTTCCTATTCTTTGGTTTCTTTATGTAAACCTTGCCAGTGTTTTATCTTTCTCAGAGCTAGACTTCCCAGTGAGAAAGGCATGATTCATCTCATAATTCCCATTTATTAAAAAATTAGTAGGTACTTTTTATTTTTATAATGATAAAATCAATTATCAGACAGGAGAGTTATTTGGGTAGGAAAAACATTAAAAATTACACGTGCCACTATAAACTGAAGTGAGACTGCCAAGCTAATTTTGCTCAGCAAAATTTAAATTCTAAAGTTTGTGTCTCAAGTCACACCAGCTTCATATTTTCCATTCATTTGAGCAAGGAAGTTTGACTTTGATAAAGACCATTTATTTGACAATAATAACTTCTGGAATGCTTCATTCCTCAAAAACTGATATTTGTACTACAAGTCTCTCATTAAATCTCATTTTTTCCCCCTGCTTACCACTCAGGAAGAAGAAAGATATTTTCACCATTGATCCAGCAGGAAATATATATTACAACTGGCTGTTTTGCATCACAATGCCTGTCATGTACAACTGGACCATGATTATCGCTAGGTGATGTACTCTTTTAATGACTATATAGAACTTCTGGAAAATCATAATATCCCTAAATAGATAAAAGAATATTCTACTCATCACTGATTCATGCCAGTATTTAATTTTTGTTTCATGGTAATTTACTTTTGTCTTTTCCTATTTAGAGCCTGTTTTGATGAGCTTCAGCATGATTACTTAGTGGCATGGTTTATTATTGATTATGTTTCTGATGCCATTTATGTTGCTGATATGTTTGTACGGACAAGGACAGGTAAATATACCCAATGATTGATTATTCCTTTTTATATATTTATGCAATTTTTTTAATAAACCAGAACACTACTACTTGTATTATCTGAATAGCCTTGATGAGGTGCAATGGTGAAAAAAGACATTAAGGTAGATTTCTGAAAGACTGTAGCCTGACATCTGTAAACATAGGAGAAATTCTGATGAAATTCTGATGTATTACTCAAAGGATACACAAAGCTAGAGATATGCAGATACAAGGTGATCTGATAGCAGCTGACTTACCAAGACAAAATAAACATGTGCGCAGCCAAATGAGGGTTGGGGGTTCTGAAAAATTAGCACCTAAATCTGCTTTTTGTATTAAGGGGAGATTCAAGTATTTGCTTGATTTTCAAGACCATTGAGCAAGTAAGACATCCCATTAACTTCAGCTGCAACTATTTATGTCAAAACATTATCCAATAGATCTATTAGGCAGATACACTCAGTATGGAACTGAAATTCCTGTATTCAAATTCTTTCCCTCATTAACCACCCTTCCTATAGCTTGTGGAGGTTTTTTTTGGGGGAAGCTGGTTTTTGTCAGATGTTCACCATAGTGGAAAAGTGGAGGAAAAGAATCAGAGCTAGAATTGTTTACCTTTCAAAGCTGTATAATTTAGCTCAAGCTGAACCATAAAGCTGAATATTTGGAAATAAGAAATTGAATATGAAAAAGTAAGAGAAGTTATTTTTCATATGGAATTTGTACCTGAAATATTTTTCAAAGTAGATTTGGACTGACATTAAACACAACATGTTTGAACTTGTAGCGATTTTTATTATTTACAATTTTATTTTAGGTTACCTGGAGCAAGGTCTTCTGGTGAAAGAAGAACAAAAGCTGCGAGAGAAATACAAGAAGTCTTTTCAATTCAAATTAGATTTTCTGTCAATCATACCAACTGATCTCTTATACTTTAAGTTAGGATTGAATTACCCAGAATTAAGAATAAACAGACTACTCAGAGTAGCTCGGATGTTCGAATTCTTCCAGAGAACAGAAACAAGGACAAACTACCCAAATATCTTCAGGATCTCTAACCTTGTAATGTACATTGTGATTATTATTCACTGGAATGCCTGTGTGTACTACTCAATCTCGAAAGCCATTGGATTTGGGGCTGACACATGGGTCTACCCCAACACCTCTGATCCTGAATTTGCCCGTCTCACTAGAAAGTATGTCTACAGTCTCTACTGGTCAACACTGACCCTGACTACTATTGGTGAAACCCCCCCTCCTGTAAGAGATTCTGAGTATTTTTTTGTGGTTGTTGACTTCTTGGTTGGAGTATTGATTTTTGCTACCATTGTTGGTAATGTGGGCTCTATGATCTCCAACATGAATGCTGCAAGGGCAGAGTTTCAAGCAAGGATTGATGCTATCAAGCAGTATATGCACTTTCGGAATGTGAGTAAAGACATGGAAAAAAGAGTTATAAAGTGGTTTGACTACCTGTGGACTAACAAAAAAGCTGTGGACGAAAGGGAAGTCTTGAAGTATCTGCCAGATAAACTAAGAGCAGAGATTGCAATCAATGTTCACTTGGAAACGCTAAAAAAAGTTCGGATTTTCGCGGACTGTGAAGCTGGTCTGCTGGTTGAACTGGTTTTGAAACTCCAGCCCCAAGTTTACAGTCCTGGAGATTATATTTGCAGAAAAGGAGATATTGGACGAGAGATGTACATTATCAAAGAAGGCAAGCTGGCAGTAGTTGCTGATGATGGAATTACCCAGTTTGTGGTCCTAAGTGATGGCAGCTACTTTGGAGAAATCAGCATTCTTAATATCAAGGGTAGCAAAGCCGGCAATCGAAGAACAGCCAATATTAAAAGTATTGGATACTCGGACTTGTTTTGTCTGTCTAAAGATGATCTCATGGAGGCTTTAACAGAATACCCAGATGCAAAGGCTATGCTGGAAGAAAAAGGCAAGCAAATCCTAATGAAAGATGGGTTGTTGGATCTTGAAATTGCAAATTTAGGAAGTGATCCAAAAGATCTGGAAGAGAAGGTCGCCTACATGGAACGTGCAATGGACAGGTTACAAACGAAGTTTGCCAGGCTGTTGGCTGAGTATGAAGGTGCACAACAGAAAGTGAAAAAAAGACTTACACAAATAGAGAAAATATTGAAGCCAGTTATGGAGGAAGAGTTTGCAGACTTAGAAGAAGCAGATCCATCCACAGATAAACCTGGATTGTCAAAAGCAGAATAAAAACAATGGAAGTTGCCAATAAGACTGAGGGTCAAATCCTTACTGGAGCTGAATACATTAATTTCTAATCTTTGTAGTCCCTATTAATTACAAAAAATTATTTGTTGAGACAATGTCACTGATCTTCTAGGAGCAGTGCATATTTGGCAGATTTGGGTCAGAAAAAGAAGACTCAAGAATGAGAATGGAAGATAACACTTTGTTCTTGCACAAACAGGTGGTATTGTCTGATAATGCATTATGTACTCTGTGTAATGCTGCTCTATGGCAGATGCACATATATTGCCATATACTGGCAAATACTGGAAGTTTTGCTGGCTGTCTTAAAATAATTTGTCACGTCTGCTTATGGAAGGAAGGAAAGGTTTGGTAGCAATTATGTTATTTGAAGTCATAAACCTTTATATTAAATTTCTGTAAAAATGAACACATTTCAATATCTATTGATTTACATGAAATTAATTAAGTATGGGATATTGTATAAAGAATTAGGTGTATCTACAATGCAGATGAGAGTACTGAAAGGTGTGAGGTTTGAAAAATACTATTATTTCATTGTGTCCACCTTGGCTGATTTCTTGAAATAGAAATGGGCAATTTGAAATGGTCCTTTTTTCAGGAGAATACATTGAAAGGCTGGAATAGAGAGAGGAGAAAATGCAACCTTTAGCAAGCATCAATATGAAAAATATGGTTGGCTCACAATCTAACTGTTCTTTCCACAATAATAATAATAACATTAAACAAATAAAATATATATTAAAGATTGTTCTGTTCCATGTAATCATGTGGCTGCTGAACATGGACTATCAAGATTTTAAGGTTTGTGATTAAAAATGTTTCTGTTCCGAATGTAACACTTGTGGATGCTGGCAGAGTGCAAGGGGAAGACACAACAGCAACAGACTAAATTCTTCCTACAGCATTTCCAGATGCTGTTGGGAAAAGAATATGACTAAAGAGTCTGTTTTCCCCCATTGATAGAGTATTTTTTTCTTCATAACTACTTCTAAGATAGCAAAATCTATATATTCATATGTTAGATCCATATTCAACTGCTTTAAGATGCATTATCTCCTTGGATTTCCCCACTAATTTATGTCTGTTTTCATTGGCAAAACTGGTTGGCTTAGTTGTGGTCTCAGCTGGGTATTTGCAGCTGGGAATTTTCAGCAGAATTTGATCACAGGCACTTAACATTGGATGAGTTTGATGAAAGGGAGCTAAGAAAGGGGGTGTGTCGCTGTTGAGCAGCTAGCAGAGTAATGAATGCACCAGTTCTCAGTGGCAAGAAGGAATGACCTTTATTGTTTTGATTTCATCACATATATAGAGTTCTCAAAAGTCACCCAGATTGGTCAGTCAGAAGCCTTCCCCCAGGCCTGATTGGCCAGGCCTGCACTGCCCAAGTTCTGGGACACTGTTCCAACAACATCCAAACTTCATCTTTATTTATAAAACACAAGAAAATTTCTCATGGGAAAAACCTGTGCTAGCCACAGGGGTGCAATGAGAGAATGGATAATTTTGTATTTTGGGAAATTTGATTATCCTGATCAATTGGACTGCCACTCTTAAAAAATACATATGAACATGTTACTGTCAATGATAATCTCTACACTTGCATTCTCTCCTTAATGAGATGGAGCTATAAATTGGGTATTTTATAAAGTGCATTTCTTTCTGGCTGTTTTACTTTTTGTAATGTTGATGCTTTCCAAGATGCCAGAGATCTACAAATAACTCCTGATTTACTGCAAGGATTATATTTTATGAATTACTTAATTCACAGGATAGCTACAGAACAACAAGGATAAATATAAATACAAATACAAAATGGCTGTTCATGCCCTGCTGATCCTGTGCTTTGAATGACAAATGGCTTAATTAGCTGATAAGGGGAATGGATATGCCATCCTGTCACTAAAGAGTCTATCCCGGCACACAGGAGCAAGGATTATTCTGGCATTTAGCTATATTGTGAGTGTTGGACTTTTTGCATCAATATTCTTCCAACTCAGGTCTTGAATCTAGTTTGTGACCTGTGTGCCAGGACCACTCTATCCCACATGTCCACTAGGCACTTAGGAAACACTTTTCTCCTTTGTTGACGTGCTTAAGATTTTTTATTAGAGAAATGTGTGACATGATATGAGTTTTAACTAAAAAAAGGCAGATATCTACTGTTAACAATTTTTCTTGTATTGATCCTTCAGTCTAAGACATGAGTTGTATTCACTAGCTGCCTCTTTCTTGAGAATAAAAATTCTTTGATTTAAACCACTTCAAAATAAAACAGAGAAACAGAATTGATCTCCAGTGGTTTGCCTACTATTTTCAGAGTATTTATAGTTGGAAATCTTGCATAACTTAACTTTTATGAGAAGGTCTTGCTGAAAAAATGCAAAGTTACCTCCTGACACAAGACATAATGTAAGTGCTATAAGGAAATGTCAATAAAACTAAAACTATTTCAACTTGCCCCTTATTTGTCAGAACTTACAAGGAGGCACAGCTTCCTCAATATATATTTCCATGCACTAAAACTTTCTGGATGTACTTCAGTGAAGTTTCTAAATAGGCTTTGTGGTCGGTTTTTAACTCTCATAATCCAGGAGCTATGAAGTTATAGGAGCTATGAAGAAAATGTCTGCAAGAGACGCATGCCGCAGGAGCGTTTGCCAGAAATTTACTCTGGAGAAAAGGCGGCTCGGGGGACTTCATCGCTCCCTGCAACTCCCTGAAAGGAGGCTGCAGTGAGGTGGGGCCACTGTCTTCTCCTAAGTAACAAGCGACAGGACGAGTGGAAATCAAGTTGCGCCGGGAGAGGCTTGATTTGGGTATCAGGAAAAATTTCAACCGAAACGGCTGTCAACCACCGGATCAGGCTGCCTAAGGAAGTGGTGAAGTCACTACCCCCTGAGATATTCAAAAGCCGTATGGTTGTGGCACTTGGGTACGTGGTTCAATGGTGGACGTGTCAGGGCTGGGTTAACAGCTGGACCCGGTGATCTCACACCTTTACCCGCCTGGAGGACTCCGTTTCCCAGGCACAGAGCTCGGGCCCGAGCCCGGCCGGCTGAGGCGGCACCCTGCTCCGGCCCGCCCGCCGCGCGGGGAGCGCCGGGAGCTGTAGTCGCGCTGCCGCGGGAGCACTAGCGGCGCTGCCGCCCCCAGCGCCGGGCGGAGCGGCCGGGCCGGGCTGGGCCGGGCGGAGCGCAGCGCTCCCCGCGGGGCGGCTGTGCTGGCGGGGGGGAGGCGGAGGGTTTGGTCCCTTTTCTCTTCCCGCTTTCTGGCGGTAGAGCAATGGAGGCTCCGTGGCGCCAGGGCGGCCGGGGCCGCGGCCGCGGCAGGCCCGGGGACGAGCTCGCCGCTCGCGCTGGGGCGGCCGCCCGGCCCCCGGCCCCGAGGGCCCGCGGCGGTGCCCGCGCTGCGGCAGCGGAAACCATCGGCCAGGGGGCCAGCGGTGAGTGTCGCGTCCCGCCCTCTGCCCGGGCTGCCAGGCCCCGGGCTGGGGAGCCGGCGGTGGCCCGGAGCCCCTGCAGGTGGCCAAGTCGGGGCTGTCCCCGGCGTCGCGGGGAAGGGAGGCTGGCGGGCCCCGGCCCCGCTCCCGAGCCGGTGTTCGCCACGTGCCGAGCCCTGCCTGGCTTGCAGGTTCCTGCCGGGGAGAGACGCGGAGGCCTCTGGCGATGGCGAGGGGCTGAGCCATCAGGGTGCGCAGGGTGCACGGTCTTGCTCTTGGAGAAGAGTAAAGTGAGAAGTATCGGGTGAAACATAACACCCTGGGGAGACGCTCGGTAGAGACTTCCTTAGGTGCGCTGGTCAGGGAAACACGTTGCTCCGGTCTGGGAAAGGTTTCGGTCTGGCCTTTCGGTGCGCGGGGCAGCTGTGAGTGTAAGTTCATCCTCGTGAAATACACCAGAGAAGTGCCAAAGACGAAGTTCTTTTGAGTGACAGCGTAGTTTCTTTAGAAGAACCTTAAAACTAAGTATATTGGATCCCGTAGCCTAATAAGAAAGCTAGCGATCTCATTAAGACCCTTATATCTGCATCATATTTTGTCTCAAAGGCACTTTGGTTTGTTGGGAACGCTGTTAAGTTATAGAATTTTGTTCCTCCGTGTGAGAACCTTTCTCTATTTCACATGTGGTAACTTAAAGGTTTCATTAAAATACCCGTTCACCTATAATGTGGCCAGCTATGAAATAGCATGAATACACTATTGGTCTGTTGCATTTAAGGAGATTGGTAGAAGTTGTAATATAAGAAATACCATATGCTGGGAGAATTACCTGTATGGTATCTGCAAATTTTAGTATCTGTCAAGAATTGCGTATTTTGTTTTTCTCTTCTTCATGCCATGACAGCTGTGTTTGTGTGGGATGTGTGGGGCTTTTTTAGAGTATCCTTTTCATAAACCAGCATTATAGATGCATATATTCTGGTGTGTTTAGCTGGATTTGTCAGCAGTAATTCCTGCTGTGAATTTTATGATAATGCTCAGTAAAAATGTAAATACAATTAATCTCTTCTTGTGTGGTATTTAAAATCTAGTGATGTAATACTCTTAAAAAAATAAAATCAGCAAACTAAGGCAAAGGACAATGGTAAGTGTGTTAAACTGAATGTGGTGTTACGATTAACTGTCTTGGTATTAATCATCATTAGTATTTTCTCTTAACAGAGTTATCTTCACTGAAGAAATTTGATGAAATTAAGAAGGCTAACCAGGCTGCAGCAAAAAAGCTAGTTGAAGACCAATTAAGCTCCTCATCTGAAGATGATGATGAAGATGCTGAAGTAAAACAAGGAAAAATTTTGGACAAAACATTTACCATTTACACCAGTCAAACTGGTAATGGTTTTTTTCATTTATTGACTTTTATTTTGGTATGAAAGCATTAACAATGCAGTATCATTGTGTATTAGAATTTTTCTGTAGTTGGAAGGAAGGGACTCTGTCCTGATGTCTTGCATTAAAAATATTTATTCCCAGCAGTGCATGCTGGTAGTAATTCTTATCTTCTCATGAAGAAGCAATGGTATAGTTTTAAACTGTCCTAAATGTGGTTTTGTAATAATACATGACTGGCCTTTATTTAAAGGCCAAAAAATACTTTTGCAGCAGTCTCGGTGTGTACCAAATAGCAGATCAAACATTACTGATTGCTTTAAAAATCTTTATACATTAAAGATGGAGATGCAAGTGAACTGGAACGTACGAGGCAGTACATGAATGAGGCTTTTCAGTCAGGGGCTATGACATGTCTCATCTGCATTGCTTCAGTTAAAAGGAACCAAGCTGTAAGTACTTTACAGTAATCTTTTAGAATAAAACAAGTGTAACTGTCTGAATAACTTATTACTGAGGGTATTCTTGGGATTGATAGCTTTAAAATAGTGTGAGTACTAAATGCAATATTTGGCATCTTTGGATTTTGAAACACTTGGAGACATAAGTGCTTATATGTGTAGCCTGTAATCAGAATGTCTTTTTTTGTCATATGTTTATCATAGTGTAAAATAGCTATTTTTTAGTTTTAAATAGTAGCAGGTGACAAAAATAATGGCTTGAATGCCAGTGCTTGCAATGGTGTATTCAATAAACTATTGCTGCCCTCAGTGCTGATCAGAGAAGTGCTGAAAGAGAAGAGTGTGTGTTAGAGAAGTTTGTCCTATTTCATTTAGGTATATTCTATATGGGAGAGATTTCAGGACAAATATTTTTTCCTCTTTCTGTTAGAGTTACTTGAGTCAAAAACATGTTTGCAACCATATGTTTAAAAAGAAAAGAAGTGCAGAAAATATTTTCTTATGATAGATATAGGCAGACTACAAGTATCCGATGAAACTGTAGTCAGTAACTTCTTTCTAAAAAGCAATGCAATATATTTTGTATGAATTCTTAACATATTTAATCCATATTTTTTCAGACCTTAATGAATATGTTTAGCTTGATTTTTGAAGTTCTGTGGCTCTTGATAGAGTTAATCTTATCTCAGCAGAAGTGAGATGATTTGGTAACTTGGAAGTCTTCCTTTATAGCTCAGTGGTTTGCTAATTATCTTGAATCTATATAATCTCTGCCAAGTCTGTTTGTTTACGAAACGTCTCCTGCTTAGCTTTAGTTTTGGGAAGTTAGTTACCATAGTTGTAGAAACTTATGTCATTGACTTTGTCCTGTGTAAGTTAATGGGGAAAGTCTTGGTGTTTTCACAGTCCAATTTCATAACATTGTCCTAAGTTACTAAAAAAAATTAAAAGATAAAATTTTCTTCTACACTTTTCTTACCAAATTGTGATAGTTTTGGGTAAAGCCAGAGTCATCTTTATGGTGCCAGGTGGTGTAATAAGGGACAGTGGCACAAATTGGGCCTTGGGAGGTACAGATTGGGTACTTGGAAGGTAGTATGACACTTGGAGTAGCTTTCCCAGGGTGGTTGTGGAGTCTCCACCCCTCAGGACTTTCCAGCTTTGCTAGGCAAAACTGTGACTGAACCGAGCTAAGCTGGCAATAGTCCTTTGGGCATCAGTTTGTGCTACGTGACCTCCAACAGTGTGTTTAAATAAACATTTCTCTGATTATCTGAGTATTTTGGGCTTCATCAGCCTTGGTAAAAACTCCCCACATGAGTCATAAAAGAGATTGTAGGTATGAATCCATAACAGTAAAACTGCCTGTATTGATCAAAGAGTAGGTAAAATCTATCTTTCAAAAAGATATCTATTTTAAAGGGAAAAATAGCAAATTTATATTTCTTTAGATATTACGGATGTTCATCAATGGAAACAGAAACCTAATTTAAAGCAATTGACACTGGATGTCTGCTCCTTAGGTCTGGAGCTGTTGTGGATGCTTTTGTATATTTCACCTGGTGTGTATCCAAAAGTGGGCCAAGGACAGCCTTTTCCTTGTATCTTCTCCTTTGATGGATGATGATTTTGGGAAGAAAGATTATCCCTGGCCATGGTGAGCTTCTCATGGTACATTTACAAAGTCATTTCTGTTGTGAAAACCATGTGAACTGGTGTTACTTTAGAAGGAATGGTACTTGTAAGTGATGTTCACAACAAAAAACCAAGAGTTTAGAAGACTGACTTTTCTATTGCTTTTTGAAATTATTTTTGTTTTCATTAACATGATTCAGGAATATTTCACAGTGGTATTAAAACCTTGCTGCATCCAATTTTTTTTAACCTCTGAGAAGGTAACTTACCTGCCATATGTCTCAGCTTCTGACGTTTATTTCTGAATGGCTTTATATATTTTTCACATTTAAAGTTGGCCCCATGAAATAAGTTTTAAACATATTGTAAAATAGCAAGATGTAGGGATTTATTACTTATTTTTTTTAGTCTCTGTATAATTCAAACATTAAATCAGGTCTTGCAGTTTTCCTTGAGATTGTATAAAGAAGAAGATAATAATGTGGCTGCATGAATAAATTTCCTAAGCAAGTTTGCTTAGGAAATAAAGTGTCAGTTGTTGGCTGGCAGCATCTGAAGTTGATAATGTCTCTTTCACTATAAACATGCTAGACGTTTAAACATAATGTTTATAATGAAGAAAATTCCAGGGAAATGGTATTTTATTTCATGTTTAAGCATATGCTAAAGCTATTCAGTCCCCACTGAGAAATGGTTTGTGGTCTGTAATGTTTTATATCAGGGAAGATTGATGTTTTGTTTGATAAGATTGAGTGCATAGGTCTTTCAAAGTCCCTCTTCTTCTCTGAGGGGAACCTTCTTGTGTGTTGTCTTTTCCCAGGGTAGGCAGACATGTGAACTGCTTTGTTTTTCCTTCCTTGTATTCTCTCCCTTGCCCATGGCTTGCATGGGGCCTGTTTGGCCTGGGACACTTAAAAGTTCTAGACCTCTAGTGTCTACCTACCTTTAGCAATAGTGTATTTTTTTAAATTTCTGTCAACATCAAGGGTATAAAACCAATGGTGTACATCTTGAATCTAAAATTTTTCAGATAAAATTCTAATTATTATTCATAGTTTTAATAACATCACTAAACTTTGTTTTACATGGCTAATAGACTGTTACGAGTAAACCCTGGATTTTAAATCCCTTTTTTAAAAATTGGTTCTATTTAAGTAGGTTAACTGTTGCATAGATTCTTATGATGTTGATATAAAATTGTTCTGATTTTTGCTGAGCTGAATTTTTGTCTATATGTATTCTTAGAGAAAAGAAATTGTATTGGCAGGACAATTCCTTAGACATTCTAATGAATGTATTGTAAAGTCTGACATGTAGAAAGACCTTTATTCTGTGTTACTGTATGTTGCTGTTATTCATTACAGTATTGTGAAAATGTTAATTGGTAGCATTGAAACAATCTTGGGAAGCCAAAATGATAAAAACTGCCTTTTGTTTTTGAAGAATTCTTTTTAAAAATTGCTTTCCTTTTCCCTTGCTTTTGCTTTTTCCCTTGTTGTAGTCCAAAATGTAGGTTTGAATACAAACGCTCTGAAACTCCCAGTAGGTATTACTGTTACTGTGGAAAAGTGGAGAATCCAGCCGTGGACCCTTGGCTGGTACCTCACTCCTGTGGTCAGATATGTGAGAGGGAATTCAAACCTTCCTGTGGTCATAAATGTTTGCTGCTATGCCATCCAGGTAAATCCTTTGTGTTTCTTGGTTGTGTGACCTGTATTTAGGTACCTGTTACACAGTTCGACTTAGAATCTGTTAAGTGTATTTAAAATTGTCTGAGTAAAAGAGATGTAGTAGTCAAGGTTGCATTTGCTGAATTGTCGTTAGCAAGATGTTCTTTTTCCTATAATTAGGACCCTGTCCACCTTGCCCAAAGATGGTCACAACAAGCTGTCACTGTAAGAAAGCCAAACCAGTGCCCCGAAGGTGCAGTGCCAAGGAGTGGTCTTGTCGCCTGCCGTGTGGGCGAACATTGCTGTGTGGACAACATGCTTGTGAGAATTCCTGTCATGCAGGTAGACCAGTCCTTTTAAACTTCAGAGCAGTAATTGTTTCAATTGTTAAGATGCATCATCCTTGTGCAATTCCTACTCTTAATGTCACTTTGCAATTACATACAGGGGACTGTCAGCCTTGTCCACGTGTCAGTAAACAACGGTGTATCTGTGGAAGACAGACAGCAGAGAGACTTTGTGCAAGTCCTCAGTGGCAGTGTGATCAGGTATGCTGAAGCTGTCCTTTTTAACTGCTTTCTCATCTTTATAAAATTTGATTAGTGTATTAAATTAGTGATTAGTGTATTTGGTGTATTCAAGATTGGAAAAGTGTATTCGGTAAGAAAAACTTATTTTTAACTTTTGAAAGTGCAGTCAAAAATATAAACAGCATTGTTTGAGATGAGATTTAGTTGGTGGCTCAGTTAATTTTTTATAATAGATAAAATGTTACTGTTCTGGAATTGCTCTAGGGTTAAGCTAGCAGTGAATTTAACTTTGTATGCTCTTTTTCTTGAAGTTGAAATTTCAGCTGTTGCCTTCAGAAATAAAAGGGAAACCACAGTTTAGTAGACAAGAGTTTCTGGCTTATTTTTAGGACTGTAACAGAATGAAAGCTTTGTGATTAATTCATAGAAGTATATTTGCAGCTTATGCTTAAAACCAAGGCTATGGATGGACAGGCTGTAAAATATAAAAATAATTTAAAAAATTAAGTGGCAGGGAGGAGGCTGCAGCAAGAGGTACTTGATCATTCTGACCCCAGTAAGAAAGGTTCTTGGTCTCTGAAGTATCAACTAAAATACACTAACACTATAGAGAAAAGAAGTATAATCTAAAAAATAATATTGTCCCTTTAGATCTTTGGAACCCCAAGCTGTACTACATTGAATGGGCCTAGATACATGTGCAGCTTGCAGTGCAGACCCCATTTTGTTTGTTGAAGGTATTGTAGGGTCTTCTTACAAGAAAGCATAAGACCCTATGATTTCTTGATCATAATTTCTACAGTCAAACAGAAAGGGTATTCAGATGAGAACTTCTTGCTGCACTTTTAGATAAAGGCAAGGACTTGCAGACAGCATAATCATGGTACCTAGTGGGAGCTGCTTCCAATCTCCTCTGCTACAATAAGTTTATCCTGTGGCCAAAGTGTACGTGCAGCACAATGCAGGCCTGACAGCTAAGCTGTATGTGCAGCACAGCACAGACCTGGGATGACTCAGGCTTTCTGAAACACTAACTCCTCAGTATACTGTGGTCTCCCAAATAGGATCTCTGCAGGGATGATCAGTTTTATTTGGTGAACTCAACAAATACAAGATTTGTTAACAAAATTGAGAGAAAGTGAAATTCCATCCAGAAGCATCTCACTCCTACTTTTTCCCCACGGCTTGCTTTGGCTTGGTGTGTAGTTCCATTATGTTGCATGCACTTGGTTTCTCTGAATTTCTCAGGTGTGTGGGAAACGTTTGCCATGTGGTAATCACACATGTGAGCAAGTTTGTCATGCTGGTCCCTGTGGAGACTGTCCTCGTTCTGGAAAAAGGTCCTGTCCATGTGGAAAAACAAGTAAGCTACCTTTTTTTTTAATGATAAATTCAATAAAAAGTCCTCAGGTCTTTCACAATCAGTAGTTTAGGCTAATTCTGCAGGGCAGGGTCCATAAAATGTTCTTATAGTCAACCATGACAGTATATTAACCTTTTTTGCATATCTTTCAAAGCTTTATTTAGTACCATGGGTTTTATTTGTGATGTGAATAAATGAGTAATTCTAAAGAAGATTTTAAAAAAAACAAAAGAAAATGGTCTTTTGAACTTACTACACGTTGCATTTTTTTCCTAAATATTTTGGTTTTGTTTTTTTTCTAAATGTTTACTTGGACTTTCTGTCTCTTCATCTAGAGTTTACATTGCCTTGTACAGAAGATGTGCCCACCTGTGGTGATAGTTGTGATAAAGTTCTAGAATGTGGCATCCATAAATGTTCACAGCGCTGTCATCGGGGTCCCTGTGAAATATGCAGACAGGTTGGTCTTACTGTAGCAATTTCCCATTTCGTTAGGGCTTTTAAACTATATGCCTGGAATTGTGCATGTCTCCTAAGGAAAATGAAATCATATCTATCACAAAATCTGTGACTTTATTTATTGAAAGCAACATGTTCTTTTGTTATTCCCCTCCCACCCCAAAACAATTGTGAGTAAATAGTTGACCATTATGTTGAATTCAGGCATGGATGAGCATTCTATTGCTTTGGCTTGATTTTGTTTTGTTTTGTTTTCTAAATTTAATTATGCCCTGAAAGACACTCAATTTTTTCCCCATCATTTCTTGCTTCCTTCTGGCTTTGTCTTATTATGATATTCCTTCATTAGTGAAATGGAAGGTGCTGTAACATAGCATTATTATTTTCTTTGTGAGAAAATTAAATTTTGCAGTGCTCTAGATATCTCTGGAGCTTCTGTGGTCTGCCGTACAAAGCCATTGCTCTGTCAGGTCTCAGTTGTCTCTTCCTGAACCAGCTTTGGCTACAAAGTCTAGGTGAAAGTAGTTAGCATGTGAAAGCCATGATGGTCAGATAAACCTGCTCATCTACTTCTCAAATTATCTGTATATGCTAAGAGTGAATCTAGTTTATGTGCAGAAGAGGTACTTTTTTGTATGAATTTGTTTTGCTATTACACTTCTCATCTTGCACTACACGCTTGTGTGGTTGCAGTGTAATGTTACTTTCCCTTGAACTTGCCTTTACAGATAGTAGTAGAATATTTTATTTTGCTTTTTTTTTTTCCTTGTATTAAAAATACCCTGCCTTTTTTCCCTGTCATGCTGCCCAGGAGGTTGAAAAACAGTGTCGCTGTGGAAAGCACACCAAGCGCATGCCGTGCCATAAGCCGTATCTGTGTGAAACAAAGTGTACTAAAATTCGTGATTGTCAAAAGCACCAGTGTCGGAGGAAGGTAAATGCCCAGAGATAATCTTTCTCAAATGTATTGTTTAGCTCACTTTTAAGAAAAATCTAGATAACATCACATGAATTTGTTGCTCCATCTCATGTTATTGTATAGAAAGAGGAGGTTTCTTCCATGTCATTGAAACTAGTTTTCAGTGTACAGAATTCTCTGAAAAGGATGACATCAAGTAAAACTCACAGGCCTTATAAAGAGGATTTTGACAGCTCTCCAGTTCCAGAAGCCAGTTTTGCTTTCAGATTCTTGAGCAGTCATTGATGCTTTATGCATTGTGCAGTCGTTAAACCCATTAATTTCCTTACTTTGTAGGAAGAGCTGGGAATCACTTACAACTTTGTCAGGGACATATTCTTTATTTTTGACAGCTCAGCATTCCATCCCACCTTCTAAGATGCACCAGTGCATGCAGCAGTGGTCTGACAATTGGGAATTGGAGTTTTGTTTCCCTTCTTACTTGAAGTCAAAAGGAATGATTGATATTCAGAAGTATCTTTTCAGTTTATTCATTCAAGAAGGCCTGAAAGTTGCCTGTTGTTTGTGAATTAATACATTGTGAAAGTTGGACTAATTGCCACAAATAGGCATGAAAAAAATAGTTTTATTCTTAGGTATTTTAAAATATTATTGTTATAGTGAATTTACTTTATGTGAAAAGATTACAAAACAACTAAATGCAGTCTTGACACCTCTATGAAGAAAACTCCAGGTTTCTTGTTGGCAGAAGGGTACCTTTCAAGTTAATGGAAAAGCTGATGTTCACTCCTGACCTGGCATCACAAATGCGATGGTTTTGTGAAATATTCTCATTCTTTCATATTTCTAATTTATATAAGAATAGAAAATAGATAATTGGTCCTGAAGTTATTTGCCCTTTACTACAAAGGTAAAATGTGTATAAAAAAATGCTTAGCAACATTTTTGTCCTCAGGACAACATAGCATAAAAGTTGAAGAATTGCACAGTAATGAGGTAAACTGTTGGATGTCCTATCTTCTGAAATTATTTTAAATTAAAATATTACAATAATTAGAACTTTTGAATGTTCTTATGCTTTTATGAAGCTCTCTGCCTTTTTAGTGTGTTGAAAACATGCATTCAAATGTATGTTTTCTTGTTATTTTATAATTTGAATTTTTTTAAAAACCATTTCACAGGTGGCTTTCTTTCTGAAATGAGTTTGAGGAAATTTGACTAAAGTACACTGACTTTTCTTGAAATAACTATTGAAAAAAATGAGATAGTAAAAGAGGGAAAATGTATACCAGAAATTTTTGTTTCCAGTTATTAGAGTTTCTGGGGTTTTTTTCTTGCTAGTGCTGTTCTGGAAACTGTCCACCTTGTGATCAAGTCTGTGGGCGGACTCTGGGCTGCAGAAATCACAAATGTCCTTCAGGCTGCCACAGAGGTAAGAACAGGTGAAGAATCCCTGTCACGATGGAATATTGTTTATTTTTGCCAGATTTCATGCTTGCATGACTGTATGTGGTGCTTAATGAATTCTCTCCCTTGTTGCATGTGGGCTTATTGTGGGGGCAGTGTGTTTGAAAGTGCTGGTTAGAATTTAAGAACTTACATAGTGGCAACCTGAGTTTTTACCTGGTGATTTTGCTTAATATTATTCCTCTGAAAATGCTTGTCTCCTTTCCAGGTGTGTAATTAAAAAGCCATGGCTTGACTTCCTTTTCCCAATAATTCTGTTCACTGAATATGAATATCAAAGTCCAAAGTCCAAATACTGCTGCTGATTGAGTCTGGATGGTTTTAAAAAAATCCTAGAATGCAACATATGGGCTTAAAAAAAAAGTGTGATGGAATTTGAATGTATATTGGTATCCTACTGGTAAAAGAAAATAAGAACTTGTTACTGCCTATAAGAAGGATAACAAATAAGCTTGCTTCTGAATCCAGTGACCTTGTTAAAAAGATGCTAGAAATGGGCAAAATTGCCTGGCAGATTACTTTGACATTTGTTTGGTAGGGGGTTAAATTGGAATGACTGAAAAATTGTCTGCCCTCTCAGCAATTTTCCCCACAGAAGCTGCTGCCCTGCTGAAATAGCAGCCAAGTAGCCTATGTAATTTCCCTTGGTTTTCTGAAGTATAAATTGCAGCAACTCAGGATATAATTCACAACTTGTTCAGCTGGTCTTCCTTCTGAGGCAGTGACTCTTAGGAGGAGAGGACAGGTAAAGGTGGTAGTTGTACCACTTCACTTGCTATTAAATCTGTCACCACAAACTAGTGGTTTGGTTTTTTCTCTGTATACTGCACCCTTTTTTCTTTTTTCCTTTCTTCTCCATCCCCTGTACCTCTTTAGAATCTTGAAAATATGTTATTTTTTTGTGTACTGTCAGAGGAAAACTGATAACATTCTTTTTCCACATTAGTTTGGTTGATAACTAAATCATAGAATAAAATTCTAATTGGAAAACTAGGGAGCTAATGCTGCATTATAGGATAAACTTTTATGTTGAATGACTGTTTATATTTGATGTTGCTTGCATTTTACAGCCTGGCTAAAAGTGACAAAGATTTCTCATAATTAACATGAAAACAATAAAGCAGTATCTGTAAGAAACCAAGAGTGATCTTTGAGTATGTAGATATCAAATATAGAGCATGATTTTCTATTTGCTAACTAAAGTTGCATATAGTGAAGCTAGTGACTAATGATACCTGATGATAAATTTCTTTTCTAACTTCTCTGTGCTTTGACAAAATACAGTCTAGTACAGTTTGTAATGTCTTGATGAATGTTTGAAAATATTCCTAATGAAGGGAATTGGTTTTATTTCGAAATACTTATATTCATGTGTTTCTCCCTATATACCAATATTTTAATAGCTACTGAAAGTTATGATTAATTATTTTATCTTCAGTATGTACTACCAGGTCAGGTTAATTTTCCAATGAGCTGCCAGATCTCAGTGACCACTGATGTTAAAGGAAATAGATGCCTCCTAGAAAGTAACTTCTCAGATGGGGTCCTTTAAAAGGTACTTAGTCTCAGTTAGAGGTTGCTGATAAGAAGCAGTTGGCCTTTAGCAGGAGTCCCTGAAACAAGGTAACTTAATCTATTCTGTTTGTGGTTTGGGTTTTCTTTTGCTTATCTTTTAGTCTTAAATATTTATCATGCTTGATGAAATTTACAATGTGTTGCCAGGGAATAAAAATGTCTTGCTTCCGCCTGTAGTACATTATAACACTTGATTTGAGGGCACTGTGTTCTCACCTTATTTTCAGGCTCTCTGAATCTCTGATCTCTGCCTTTCTGTATTTTTGAGCATGTAGTCAGTTGTCTTTGTTTATAGGATATTTAAGTGAATTGTACACATATTAGCCACTCTGAGCAGTATAGCTTTAGACCTTCAATTTATTTTGCAAAAGTAGCTGGACAAGCTTGAGAAGTGGGCCCTTGGGAATCTCATGAGTTTTTACAAGTCCAGGTGCAAGGTGGTGCACCTGGGTTGGGGCAACTCCCAGTATCAGCACAGGCTGGGGATGAACAGATCCAGAGCAGCCCTGCTGAGAGGGACTTGGGGGTGCTGGTGGGTGAGAGGCTGGACATGACCCAGCCATGTGCACTCACAGCCCAGAAAGCCAAACGTGTCCTGGGCTGCATCCAAAGCCCCATGGGCAGCAGGGCCAGGCAAGGGATTCTGCTCTGCTCTGCTCTGCTCTGGTGAGAGCTCACCTGCAGTGCTGCATCAGCTCTGGGGTCCTCAGCACAGGATGGACATGGACCTGCTGGAGTGAGTCCCATGGAGGCCACCAAAATGATGAGAGGGCTGGAGCACCTCTCCTATGAGGAAAGGCTGAGGGACTTGGGGTTGTTCAGCCTGGAGGAGACTCCAGGGTGACCTATTTGCAGCCTTCCAGTCCCTAAAGCAGCCTTCAAGAAAGATGAAAGGGGACTTTTTACAAGGGCATGAAGTGTCAGGATGATGGTTAATGGCTTTAAATGAAAAGAGAGTAGGTTTAGGTTATATAATTAGGAAGAGATTTTTTACTGTATGGGTGTTTAGGCACTGGAACAAGTTGCCCAGAGAAATTTTAGATGCCCCATGCCGGGCAGTGTTCAAGGCCGGGTTGGATGGGGCTTTGAGCAGTATGTGGAAGGTATCCTGACCCATGGTAGGGGAGTTGGAACTAGATGATCTTTAAGATCTGTTCCAACCCAAACCGTTCTATGATTCCATGTGTGCTGATCGTTATATTGTTATTTAATTGACTTTGCAGTATAAAGACAGTAGTGCTTCCATCCTTTTCTCTTCAGTAGCCTTTTGCCAGTGAGACATCTGCTTCTTGAAATGCTGCTTTTCAGATCCTGGTAACAAGTCACAATTGCTTAAAAAGTTTTGCTGTCAGTAACTCTTTCAGTTGCTTTCTTTAAAGTTTCAGAATGCAACATGTTTAGTAAGCTAAAATCCCATGTCTAAATTTGCTTTTTTAGAATATTCATATTCTCCGTGTTAATTACGCAATAATAAAACTTAGCAGTTGGCACTTGGTGAAGAAATTGTGTGGGAGAGTTACAAAGTAAAACATATATCTTTTACAGTTTCATTTTTTAAAATACGTCAGATTAGTAACATGAGTTAACTATAGAGGTGGCAGATATTTTCAAGGAAGCATTCGTTATACATTGGCTGAGCATTAATATCATACAAAGTCTGCAAAATTTTATTGTACCAGTTTTTCAGTGTCCCTTACCTCTTGGAATTTAGATGAAAGATGACATTTCTTCGTATGTATGGAAGACTGAAATGCAAATAGAAAATACAGAAGTGTAGTGTGATCCAAATGACTGGGCTTCTTTTTAAAATGTGAGGGGGGTTTATTTCTAACTTGCTTGTCATATTGCTAATATGTTTGTTTTTAGGTAGTTGTAATCCATGTCCAGAGACTGTAGATGTGAAATGCAATTGTGGAAAAACAGTCATTAAAGTGCCCTGTGGCAGAGAGCGTACCATCAGACCTCCCAAATGCAAGCAGCTGTGCAGGTCAGTATAGAAAGTGTTAGTGTTTCCCGTTCTTGAGTGGAGTTTAAAGTGTTCTTGAAGAAAGTAGTAAAATATACCTTGAAAGGCAAAAATTGTTCCTTATCTGATTACAGCTATTACTTCTCAGTCTTCTGTATCCTTGACTATGCAGATGGAGATTAGCAATAATCCTTCCTAACAGATACCTCTCTGACACCGAGGTTTCATGAGCAGCTTGCCTGCTTCATGGGGGAGGTTCTGTCTCACCAAGCTCTTCCAACTCTGTAGTCCAGCTCATTTCTTCAAGTCATCTCTGGTATGTTTTGAAGTACCTCAGTGAGGCAGTTTATCTAGAAAACTTTACTAGCAAAAGGAAAAAGAATATTTTCTGCTGCGGTGTAGCAAGATTACATAGTGCAGAATAGAATTAAGATTGAAACAGCTGTTTGAATATGTAAACCCAACTTTGATTTTTAATTTTATTTAGAACTCCTGTCTAATTTTGTTGTAGTGTTAATCATTGCTGAAGGTGAGAAGTAAACTAATTAAAAAAAAAAAAAACCAACAGCAACTGTTCAATTCATTATATGTTGAACATAATTGTTCAGTGACTGTAACTTCACATTTCTTGCTGTCATATTGATTCATTCTTGGATTTTACTTCAGTCGGCCACCTACCTGTCACCATTCTACCCAGGAGAAACACTATTGTCACTTTGGGCGGTGTCCTCCATGTCGTCAGCCCTGCCAGAAAACCTTAACATGTGGCCACTTGTGCCCTGTTTCCTGCCATGATGAAGCACTTGTGAAGCAAACTGGCGTAGTAAGTAAACAGTGAAAATTGATGTATTATTTGGGTTTGGAGCAATGAGCATCAGTTTGACCTTAATCTTATGTTTCAAGGCTTTTGGAATTCAGAGTAAACACAATAAAATGCACAGAGGTATTCATACCCCTCAGCATGATGCTATGTAGTTCTAATGTCTTCATTGCAATCTAAGTAATTTTTAGTACATAATTGAGTTGCTCAGAAATTCATAAGACTTTTGTTGGAATTGTATTAAAAAATGTTTAATTTCAGCTGTAAGCAATTGCTTTTAACATAAGAACAAAAGGAAAAAAACACCTTGATATTTACAAAACCATCAAAATTTGTGCAAGTTAGAAGTCAGAAATAGTTTGGCATTTTTTAACATGATCTGTGTATGCACTGCATGATGGTAATTGAACTAGCTTGCTAATTGAAATATTTTTACCTCTGTTAACTGGTTAGAATTGTTTTACTGGTCCTTTTCATTTAGCTTGGTGCTTAATTTTTAGCACTAGGGCCACAGGACGTAATTTTCCTTTCCCTAACCAGGCTAAGGATGAAACTGTAATGTTTCATCTCTAGGTGGAGTGTGTGGAAATTTCCATTAGTGGAAAGCTAGTTACTAGAAAGTGAATTTGTTAGAACTGGAAACTTGTTAGATGATATATTCATTTATGGTGAAGCAGATAGTTCCACTTGTGTTTTGTATCCAACTCATGTCTTTTGCTCTCAGCATCAGTCTGCAGGGCCTTGGGAACAACCATCTGAGCCAGCTTTCATTCAGACTGCACTACCATGCCCTCCCTGTGAGGTTCCTATACCAGTGTAAGTATTGAAAAAAGCCCCAAATTTGAAAAAGAGTTTTTATATGGAAAGAGATTTATTTCTTTTTGTACTGTTGTAGAGATGGACATGAAATTAACCACATTTGCAGATGAAAAAAGCCTATGAGAACACCAATTTCATAAAGCTAGGTGCACTGTGATAGACATTTCTGTAGTGTGTGCTCACTCTATGAAAGAACTGACTGTGTTAGTAAAGATAAGTTCTTTCTGATATATGTTGTGTGTAATGATCCTTTAAAATACAAGTATGAAAATTGCCAAGATTGGTAGTCATCAGTGACATGCCTTTTTCTATGTAGTTTCCATCTTGTTTGGTTTACGGGATCATAGTATTCTGCATAATGAGTTGTATTTTGTTTGGTTATTACATGCTAGTGAATGACAGGTGGATACCTTTCATCCCATACCTTTCCTTTCTATTTTTGACTTGTCCAGAAAGTTTTGCTCCTTGAGTTGAGCTGAATCAATTCTTTCTATGATGATGCTGATGATATAAGGGAAGACATGATGATGACTTTTTTCACTCTTTTTTTCAATTTGATGGAACCTCTGTTTACAGTATAAAATGAGGACTCAGAATTCAGTATTTATTTGAAAAATAAAGTGCTGATGTTTTTGGTCTGTTTTTCTGTTCTCCTACTATTTTTAACTCTGCATAGTTCACAGGTATTAGTGTCTTTTTGAAAGTTTTAAAACACCCCCCTTCATTTTATGAAGTGGGAGCTAGATGGAGAAAGATAAATAAAAGGATCTATTTAACTGTCTATGTAGATATATTTAGAACCTTGTATAGGATTGTGCTAGAATAGGTTTTACTTTTGTTCAAAGCTGTGACCACTTAGTACTTCTGCTACTTGGACTCAAAAGCCAGACTCAGGAAAGGTGATAAAGTCAGATTGTCATGAGTAGTCTGGTTTCAGTGTTTGTGTAGATGCCAGCTGTAGAAGCTGTCTCCTGTAGGTATTCAGTAGAGGTCATTCTATAGCATCATGCATTATGTAAGGTATATCTTCTTTTTCCTCTGAATTTCAAAACCAAAATCACCTCTGTTAGTCTGAAGACTGCTCACCAGAGGAGATAAGTTCCTAAGTAAGAAGGAAATCATACTAGAAAAGTACTTAATTTTCTAACTTCATATTGCTCGGGGCAAATTAAGGTTCTGTTAGCATTAGATCACATTAATTCTAGATTATCCCAACTCTCTTCATTGATCTTTGCAATTGTAATGTTCTTTTTTTAAGTGTTATGAGGATAGTTTCCTGAATTAACAAAATAATAAAAAGTATGTGTTGCTACAAAGCAAATGACCTGACAACTTCTTAAATTGCTGGCAGCGCTTTTGGAATTAATGCTAGAACAGTGGCATTTGCACAAATATGATAATGAAGAATACTTTAAATAATACTTTAAATAATACTCTTCTGTATGGATGGGTGTTAGTGGAGAATCCATCCTTCACTGCTGAGGTTTTGCAGTACTTTCTGCCCTTTTTCCTAATGATTTGGTGTCTTTGAGCATGAGCATGGCATCTTTGTGAGATTTGTTGTGGAATGTATTCAGTATCTATTTTTTTAAATTGTTAAAAGGAAGATTTCCATTTGCTCTGCTAATTTTGCATAAGCTGGAAGTTACCTTGAGGTAGGGTCATCTAGTCCAGCCTCCTGCTTAAAGCAGGTCAACACTGAATTCAGGGAGTTTTTCTCTAGCTTTGTCCAGCTGGATGTTAAAGCCCCACCCGAGTACATAAATTCTGCTTAGAACATTCCTTTTTTGAGAGCAGGATTGTTGTCTCTTGCATCCCTGCTGTGAGCCTCAGGAAGGAGCCTGGCTTCATCACCTTCGTATCTTCCTCGTATTGCCACTATTATATCCCCAGCCTGGGGCCTTCAGTATTGCTGGGATTTTAGTCAGTCACTAGATGTAGGACTTTCTTTGTCTTCTGCATTTCATGAAATTGCTCTCAGGCTATATCTTCAATCTGTCTGGATGCTGAGGTATCCCTGCCCTTGAATGTGTTGGTTGTACTGTCCTTTAGCATTATGTGCAAAATTGTTGCATTTTGTCTCTTCCAAGTCAGCAGGGAAAAAATAATGAAACAAGATTGATCCCAAACTGAAGAATCCATGTGTAACTGCTGTCTAAGCAGTATACAAAAACTAGCTACTACCATTTAAGCCCAGTGATCCTGCTAATATTTTATGCATCTGGTAATTCATCTGACACCATTACAGCTCAACTTGAATGCAAGTTTGCCATGGGGAATTGCTCATCTACAGGTCTAGAAGACAGTCAGGCTGGTTGAGCAGTTCATCCTTGCAGTGGAACAGAAGTATGCTCCACTGGAATGCAGAGGTTCTAAAAGCCAAATTAGCTGGATATAGGAAGATTATTATGGGTATAAGGTGGTTGAGCTGTGTGGAGTGAAGAACAGGCTCCTGTGCTGCATCTCTGGGTTCTGAAACTACTATGTGGCTAATTGCACTTGTTAGTATCCTGCTGTCCTAAACATCATCCGTAGCTCTTGATTGTTATTTTGTGTCAGAGAAGTTATCAGGGGTATTTTTTTTTAAATACTCTTCTGGAAATTTTTAGGAACTTATTTACACACATTTTAGCTTGAATATTCGTGATTTCATTGCTCTCTCATACAAGATTTTAGTAGAGAAATCAAAGAGATGACAGGTATGAGATGAGAGGTAAAAAGAAAAAGATACTTTTCAAAATAACTTGAGCAAAATATTGGTTTCAGTGTTTGATTGAGTCACCACGTAATACCTTCACAATTCTGATCCAAGTACAGGTTTTCTTACCTAGGAACAGTAAACCATTCTAAAAGGGAGAAAACTGTAAATATAGGAGTAGACTAGATAGTTCTCTGAAATAACTGAAAAATATGATGTAATGTATTAGTAGAGACAAAGAAGATGATATTTGGAACCAAAGCAGGTTATTTTCTGAAAAGTAACTGATTTCATATACAACTACAGTTAATTTGCACATAAAACAGATTTTGAGATTTTTGTTATAAAACAAAGTGTTCCAAACAACTGTTGAAAAGGAGGAGGCATTGAGCTGCACAGATAGATGATTTTCTCTTAGTTTGCACTTTTAGATAATAGATTGCACTAATTTTTGTGTGAAAAGCACTGTTACTGATTTAAGTCTACTAAACAAATATATATTTTATAAATCTCTGGTTTTTTTTTTTCCTTTAACAGGGAGTGTATTGGACAGCACGAGGTGAGTCATGGAAACTGGCTTATAAAGTGAAATATGGCAAATATTTCATTTTGTCAGTCTGCAAAACAAAATAACATTAAAAAGAAATACTAGATTTTTTTAGTACATATTTTAAAATCAACGAAGTACCTTAATATAAGAGCTTACATATCATAAGGTATTCTAGTTTCTTTCTGGAGAACATGTAACTGTTTGACTTTGTAGGATTAATGGACAGAAATTTTAACTCATGATTTACGTATTCTTGCAGTTGTTTAAATTGTGTTTAAATGCTTTTTGGTGGTATTGTTGTTAAATAATTCTGCTTTCCCCCCATTCTGTAGTTAATATTCTCTCTCTGTCACACACTCTTAAGTTCTATGAACTGCTGTGTATATTTTAAAAGGATAAAGAACATAATGTCATACAGGAAAATTCTCATGTGACTTGGATCTAAGCACACATGGATGAAATCAGATAGTATAGTGGAAACTTCTTTAGTGTTAGTTACTAACTTGTCTTTTTGGTGTGTAGCCTTCTCTAGTTTTAGATGAAGTCACTATCTATTTGGGCTTACATGAAAAGAGAATCTAATTGATGCTTAAGTAGCTATCATCATTATTCACAATAATTTCTAAACATTATGAAATTTAAGGTCAAGTAATTCTTGATTTCGAAAGATGATAGCTAAACTAATTTTAAAAAAGCTGTTGCTATTATGGCTTTGTCTACTGGTATGTCTGGCATAAATTCACTGTCCAAGCCTGACTAATAATATTATAAAAAAAACTGGGATCATTTTAAGCTAGTAAAAAATTCTAGAAAACACTAAATACAAAGATATCGAAGATACCTCTCTTTTTTTTCTTTGACCTTTTTTAATAATCTCTTGGCGTGTGTTATAATGGTGGCTTGATGATGTTGTGGCAACATCTTCAAATGTTGTTACCAACCTTAATGTATCTGCAGTCCGCTTGGGTGGAACATTCATTAACCCATCCAGGCTGTGAATGCAGCTCCCATAGAGCTACTTAGCAGCTTGCCACTTGCTAAAGGAAAATGTGCCAAAGAGAATGCATGAGCAGAACAACAGTGCCTATCTGTTTGTTGTTGAAACAGATGGGCTTTGTTTTGTGTTTCCACAGTAAAACTTACATGTGTATTAGTTTTTTTTTTTTGAGTCAGTGACATGGTTTTTTTATAGGACATACCGAATCTCACCTGAACTTTTATGAATTTATGTATAAACAAACTCTATAACTTGATGTAGACAATGTAAAAGGATTTGCTCTGTTTAGATGCACATGGTTGTGAAGTTTGTCCTTCCTCTTAATAGGTCAGTATCACTACTCTTACTGGAGAAAATAGTAACAATTACTACGTATTTATTATTACTTGTTTCAGAATAATCGAAAAAAATTTCATTTTCTGTTGTATAGTAGTCTTAGCAAAATCATTTAGTGGCTTTGGGTCATGTTTTCTTTATGGATTTGTGTGAAAAATAAGGACAAATCCCTGGGAGTCCGTAGCTGACTTTAATTTAGATTTTTTGATGCTCCATGGTACACCTAGATGAAATGTTACTCCTCTCAGCCAGCAGAGGGTGGTGCTGCCTTGCTGCTGAAGTGGAGTTCTGGAGTGGAATGAATTCTCCTAATCTTTGAGGTTTTGATGAAAGTCAAGGAAAAGAGTGATTTGTTAATGCGTGTGGGAAGTGTATTTTATTTGCAGTGTATTTTGTGCTCATTGTAGATTTTTGGGTTGTTCTGAGATCTCTGGAAAGAAAAAGAAATAATATGTAATGTCTGATCAGTGTTTTACAGCTACATTAGTTCTTAACAAATAATCTCAACTCAGATTAATTTATTTTTGCTAAAAAGAGCAAACATGAATCAATTTATGCATTTATCTATTTAAGAATGCTGCCTTCCAGTAGAAGTTACCAGCCCCTGAGGGGATTCTCACTGGGAAATGTAAACTGTTCACATGTAACAAAAGTAGCAATTTTCTTAAGCAAAGTTTTGCTGTGAGTAGGTGCTTATTGCTGTGCTGTGTTACTACTTATGTTGCACTGTTGTTATACCTCCTATAATGGAAGCGATATAAAAAACAAAGAAACAAGGAATAAAGCAAGTTGTATTTTATCAGGATGCCTGCTGACAATGAGTATATTAGAGAGTAAAAGCAAATACGTCAGGACTCATATAAAGAGCAAATCTACTGTCTAATTTTTTATATTTGGACAGTAATTTTAATTTGTGTAGAGACTGGAGTTGTTTGGTTTTGTTTTGGTTGGGATTTTTTTTGTTGGATTTTTTGTTTGTTTGTTTTGTTTTTTGGGGATTTTTTTCTTTGTTTGTTTTGGTTTTGGTGGGTTTTTTAGTTTTTGTGTGTGTGTGGGTTTGTTGTTTCTTTTGTTTTTATTTCACTTTGGTGTTTAATTTAGAAAGTATTTTTAAGGGATTGATTTAGTTTGAGCTCTTACATTCCTTGGCATTTAGAACAAGGAATTTTAATTCCTTAAATTTACTTAGAATTACTTTTTAGATGTAATTGTATAAAATCTGTGCTTAGTGGAAGTATGATTCTACATGATGTTTAAGCTAAAAGATTTCTTTTAGCTGAGATTTACAGCCTTCTCTTAAATAATTCTACATATATTTAGAAAAATAAGCAACGCATCATTCTTCCATTTGTAGGTTCTCAAAAGTAGCTCTCAGTTTTGTTTCAGGGTGTATGTTAGAAAAATTACCTGTCTACAGTTGGAGCCATCTCGAAAGGAAATCTTGATATTCTACCTTTTTTTAAACTGTTACATGCATTGGAATTTCGTAGCAGTAGTACTCATATGCTCTTTCAAAATCTTTCAAAAGCAAATTATTTTAACTCTCTTTTTATGGGAAACATTAATTAAAGCTGATACATGGTAAATGATGACAAAGAGGGAGATCTTTACTGACTATGATAGCAATTTATCTGCTGTATATAATTCTGTTGTAGTTGCTTAATTTCATTAAATATTCTGGAGGGAGGAAAATGCTCTTGTTTTGTTTTCTTGATGAGTATTGTAAATACCCTGTAATATCAGGCTTTCTGTTCCTGGGCATATCATTGAACTCTCTTTCTTCTTGGGTGTTTTGGGTTTTTTTTTCTTTTGGTAGGAATTTAATGCAGGTTTTATTCTTCTGAGTAGATTTTAGTTCTGCTTCGTTTACAAAAGGAAGGCCATTACTCTGCCTCTAGGTAAAATTTTATGTAAAACTTGATGAGATTCATCATTATAACCAAATGCCTTAAAACGTTTTCCAAAATTTCCTTGCCAAGTTGATTTTTATTTTCATATTCTAATTGATGAATCTGTTAATTACTTTTATGCATTTGGGATATTTCCTGGAAAGCATCTGGAAATTGTCATGTCTTTTTCTTCCTTTCCCTCCTTTCCTTGTCCTGTGGATGACCTGTAGTCCGAAAAAGATTATGCTTATTTTTTTTTTTTACCATTCAGCTTTCATAAAATACTTATGGTTCTCATCTGCCTTCTTCATTCTTCAGCTCATCAACCTCCTGGAGTTTGTGGCTACTTTGATATTTGTCTTTGTAGCAAGAGATCCTACCCCCATTTAGCATTTTCAGAGATGCATTCCAACTGTAGAAAGTAAAACTTTACTTTGTCCTGTAGATTTACTACTTAGAGCCACAACAGAATGACAGAATGACCTGGCAAGAGATGGAGGAAAAAGCCCTATAATGTAGGTTTAAATTAATTGAAATTTTTTGGATTTTGGTTACTGTGTCAGTAGTTTCCAGAAGACTGTCTTATTGAGCTCAAGCTGAAGCTATGCTGGATGCAGCCAGAGGGCTGGGACGTTCCCTCCAGTCAGCCATCTGAAAGCTGCCATTGCCTGGCTGGCTTGAGTGCTTCACTGCCTCTGGCTTTGTTTGACTGTGCCTCTCATCTGTGTACTTGAGGGATGCCACTGGAAGGGATGCTCCACTTCTGTCTAAGTGCTTGGCTCTAGCTGGAGCTAGTGGTTGTGTCCTTAACTGGTGGAAGACTTAATTCTTGGTAAAAAGAAGTCTCATCAGCATTATGGAACAGTGCAGCCCTAGAGCTAATTGCTGTTCTTGCCTCGATCTGCTGTCACTGCCTGAGCCCCAGCAGAACCAGTGGTCATAAAAAACTGAGTGGCAAGGAAGGGTAGAGAAGTGGGCAAAGTGGAATGTTTAGTACATCTTTTCTTTCATTCTTTTCTTTCAAGATCCTTTGAGTACTTAACATTGCTACTGAAAGGATGTTGTGCTCTGAGGAGGGAGATGGAGTAGTATGTGAAGGGGTAGGCTATTAGGAACATTAAAAGCTTTGGTAATTGGTGTATGCATTCTGGATACAGTACTATTCTCTGCTTTGGACACTCTTTCTATTAGGCCTGCTGCTTGCTGGCTCTTCTTCCTTTGGTCACCAGAAACATCCATCAGAGACAGAGCAGGATGTTGCTAGGGGCAGTAGGAACCAGGTGTTCAGACTACTTGATGTGATGTATTAGTGTTTTAGCCAACATTAGCTTCAGCTCTGACATAGGGATGTGAAAGTGGTTGGATGTGATAGCCTCAAGATTTTCTCCTGTGTGTGCCATGCTTGATTTTCAGCCTGCCACACAGACTTCTATTCAGTCTCAGTGAGTCAGGATGATAAGAGGAGTTCAGAAGTCGTATGAATAAATTGGATTTTTCAGTGATTTGATGTGGAGTAGTATTTTTTGGGTGAAGCCCAGAAAACATTTATATAGACAAGTGGATGTAAATCATACTTTGTGTGATTGGGGTAGACCAACATGCACATTGCTGAAGGGAGTCTGTCCCTCACTCTACCCTGTGGGGCATCCTCTCTTTTTTCAGTTCTGGTGTTCACCTGTTTGTATGGCCAGGCCACTGGCAAAAGACAAGCAACTTTTTCTATTAATTCCTTTTCTCCCATTTGATTATTAAAGTTGTCTTCTTGTAAAAAGAGATGTGTGGTAGGACTTGTTCAAAGTAAGAGGTAGGAGTGTGCACTGGAGTTCAAACTGTGGAGTTTGAAGAGAGAAAAGGAAGGGTACCCTGCAAAGCTGTTCAGTCAACTGCAGTTGCAATGTAACATCACGCCCTTAGTCTAGTCAAAATGAGTTATGTCACATTAGCCTCTTGTGTAATAACATCACAAATAGTTTGTTTTTCTCTGCAAAGTGATCATGAAGTAAGGAAAAAAATAAAATTTTTTGACAGCATCACAAAAAACTATTTTTTGTGTATTATATAATGGCTGGAAAATGGGAACAGCGAGTTTCCTCTAATCCTTCTGTACAGAGGGACTTGTACTATTCAACTTCACGCAAATAACCTAGTTAGGAGTTCACACTGTGTTTTGGTACCAGTGAAGAGTAGCTGCTTCTAAGTAGATGCTCTGAAGAGTATTACAGAGCTCTGTTAACTGGAGTGTTAACCTCAAAGTAGAAAGTACAAATGTATCATAAGACATTAAAATCTTAGTCCTGTTATGGAGCCATTTCTGCTTCTTACCTCTCCTGGGAGTTATATTTTATATAGTCCATATTTGCTTTTTAGAATCTCTGGCTTGCAAGTTGTTTCCTGTTTTTCAAACTTTGGGTGTTTGGTGACCGGAATACAGTTAGCCCTGTGAAAGCAAACTGTTTTCAGCAATAATAGTAAAGCAGTTTAGGAACCTTTAATGGAAAGCATGAGTGTAATTCGGAAAGATGGAACAAATGACAGTAAAAGATTTGAGTGTATAATAGTCTTCAAAAAAAAAAAAAAAAAGGGAAACTATGCTGCAAAAGTTATCTTGTTTAATGAAGTGTAATTTTTTTCCTCTTATAATCAGTGTAAAACAAATTTGTGTGCTTACATGATTATGTGGACAGGAACCCAAATTATACCTAAAAAAACCCAAATAGAATTTCACTGGTGTTTTTTCTTTTACAAAGATATTGCAGAACTAAAATTTTTCTGTAATAATTCTGTGCCTCTCTGTGTGTGTGCATATGTATGTATCTCACACTCTACATATGTGCAATGGATGTATATAAATCCCACCTGTATATTTATATTATTTTTTTTTAACTTTTAGGTTAGTCCATTGCCATGTCACTCTGCAAATCCCTACTCATGTAAGAGATTTTGTGGGCGGCTTCTTGATTGTCAGAATCATACCTGTATGAAAGAGTGTCATCGTGTGACTAAATTGAACAGTAGTGGAGATGGAAATAAGGTAAGTTAATTTCCTTTTTGCTGTTGTTTTTGTGTATTTTATATGTATATGCATTGTCTTCAGTTTTACATGGAAAATACAGAATTTGCAGCTGGAAGGTACAGATCTATTCCAGATTCCACTGGGAGACTTGCATGTGTGCTCTTCCCATTCATGCTGTGACAGTTAGCTAATCTCTATTTCCTTAGATAATAAATCCGAGACAATATTATATTTTTTGCAAATTCTATGCCTCTTTGTTTTATGTTAATATACATTACTTTTATTTCATCAGAACCTTATTTAACACTCTCGAGAAGTCTCTTCTAAAGTTGCTTTCTGTAACTGTCAAGATCAAGAGAACTACTCTGCTGATAATCATATACAAATGCACTTGCAATCTACTGGGGAAACTGTTTACTGAGGAGAGCTTAAATGGCTTGAGGAGGCTGGGAGATCTTTAGGAGAGCACTGGAAATGTTGCAGAATTGCTGAAGACTTTTCAGAGTACTGGGGTGACATATTCATGTTTATCAGTGTCTGCTAGAAACTATGATTAATGCAGTTAAGAAGTTGTAGGTATTCACTGCTGAAGATAACATGAAACAAAAATAAAAGTATAAAACCTAAAATTGTTCACATGAGCAGTCAAAGCCATATATATATATTTTGTGGTTTGAGAGTCAGGATTCGGAAGAAAACAGCTCAAATTTTTTTAAGCATTACTTTCGAAAAATTTGCGACATGGGCACTCTGGGCATTTAGAAAACAGAGAAGCATTCAATTGGGTACAAAGCATAAAAATTTTAACTGGCTGTTATATTTAACTTAAATAGCGTAATATCCCTGTGGATTCCAATCCTGGAAATGGTGGAGTTGTCATCTAATAACTGTATATTGTAGCTAACATATTAATCTATTAATGATTGTGGATATTTTGTCTGAAGAGTATGGGCAACAGTGCAACTGGAGGAAAAGCAACTTGCGGCAATAGAGTGGCATCAGTAAATACTGAGAGTGACAGTTAAGCATCCCCAGTTGTGACTATAGGAGGCTGTCTGCCTGCTGCTTCAGTTATGCCAATTAAAATGTGGATGACTCAGGACTATTCCTAGCTCCATTTTGAATGAGGCAATACATTCTGAGAAAATGGGAGTCTGTGTACCTGCAAATTATGGGTAAATCTCATTTCTCAATTTTCTTCAATTCATATGAACTCAAGTTGGTGTTGACCTTTAGAGCTTTTGTTCTGTTGTTTTGGTAGACCAAATGCAGTCAGGGCTGATTAAATCTCTGGTTTATATGTCTGAGTAGTGATTTTTCTGTCTGGAATTTCAGTTTGTTCTGCAAGTTGTGTTAGAAAATTGTTGCAGGAAGGCCAGCTGTTTGCCTTTACCTACTGTTAAATGTTATATGACAGTTTTCTAGATGGTTTTAGTTGCTGTTTTTCTTAGATTTGAATTTTTGTGAGTTAAGTTTTGTAAACAATCATTTTAGAAAGGTTTCTTTTTAAACTTCAGCAACAATTGTTCAACTGTAGAAGCAGAAGGAAAAGGGACTGGGTAAAAGCTATTAAAAACTTAAAATTCTTACACTCTTATTTTGAACAGTGTAAAGTGAAACATTAGTGTGGAATAGTCCTTTTGGGAAAACTTAGTGTAGTTTCATTCTTGCATAAATAGGCTTTACTTCGGCTAACTTCTTTGAACATTTGAATGTGATAGTAGGCTGTAAATATTGTGCTGTGTAGGTTCAGTTGATAAATCATGTCAAATCATGTGTATTTGATTGCAGACTGGGGTTCTGGATGTGTTGTTAAGAATATGAGTAGAAATGAAGCTTTATTTACTGTGCTGATGTTCATCACCTTGTGCATATGATCATTTCACCTGGAATGAGAGTGGCACCACAGATCTTGTAGACTTGCGTAGTCTGTGGAATAGAAGCAATGCCTTAGGCAGCTCCCAGGATACACATAAGTTAATCCTTTTTGGAAGATTATACAGGGTATCATATGTGTATGGAAATGAAATTACTTAAAGTTTGCTTCTTAAAATCAAGGAAACCAACCCTTCCACCCCTGTATTAGAGAGTAGTATGTAATTACAGGTGTAGTGTAACATGTAGTAACGTGGTGAGTGGGATAAGTTTTGCATATGAAATGACTTCTTTTTCTGACAGTTTTCCATAGAGAATTAACAGAAGTAATGGTAATTTTCCAAAATGCTAATATTAAGGAGGTTCTTTTATGCCCAGGAAGGAAAATAGAATTCTCTTTGACTGATAAACACTGGCATTTCTGCTTCTCTTTTAAAAAAACATATTTTAGTAATTACTTTTGCTTGTGAAATATCTTACCAAATAGCTTGATTCCCATAGCAAAACCACCCTGACTCTTTGTTCTATATAAAAGTTTGCCAATGGCATCTTACGAACAAATGTTTGGCACTTTCTTTAGTACTTTGTTTTTATTTTGTTAGGCAGGTCCGGAATGTTCACAGTGTGAAGAAGAGTGCACCAAGCCCAGGCCATCTGGCTGTCCTCATCGATGTGTTTTGCCCTGTCATCCTGGGGATTGCCCATCATGTCTCCAGATGCTTAAAATAAAGTGTCACTGCAAACTATCAGTACTGTATGTTGAATGCTTGTAAGTGTCAGAACACAACCCAGCTTTTCATTTCAATGCTATGAACTAGAAATCATTTGAAATGTCTGGGGATGGGAGCTACTCTTACAGCAATTTATAAAATTTCTCTTGATTATAATTTCTAAAATAATGTTTTCTTCTATTCAGATTTTTCTAGTATTTTATTTGGTATTACTGCTAAAATTGCTATAAATGCATGGAATCTCATGAACAGAAATTATATTTATTATGTTTTTATAATACAGATAATAATTTGAATTATGCAAATATTTAGTAATCTACATAATATTTGTTCTATATGTACTTATTTTAGAGTATGTAAAGACTATTTTATACAAGTATTAGAAAGAATGTAATTTCTGTAAAAGGTCTTTGTCTTTGCAGTTAATGTTCTTCAATTTTTAGCTGTTTTAAATGAAAAACTCCTTAGTAATCATTTGTACACTTCTTTAATTGTGTGTGTGTGTGGGTAGAGGGTAAGCTAGACTTTATGAAATATAAGATGAAACTTGGAGATTGTTCTGAAAATATTCATCATATGCAAGCATGTTTTTCTTTGTTAATTTCCTTTAAAGTACCTCAAGTCCTCTAAATTTATGTGGATTTGTGTGTAAAACAGGGCAGTTTACATTAGTCCCACAGGATGTGGACAAATGAGTCCACTTTTCTTTACAGTGAAATATACTGAAAATATACCCCTAACTATATTGACTTCTGTTATTTTTAAATTGGAATCTTTTTAACACAAATACATCTTTCCTTTTACAGAAAACTAACATGTGCTGATGTAAAAGAAAAGGAGCTTCTTATTTCCTGCAAAAATCAGTGTCCAAAAGAGGTAAGCCATTTTATCAAAGAAATGCTTGATTTGATGGTTATGTGGAATTTTGTGAATATAATTCAAGCAAACTAGAGAAGCTTAGTCTAAATGAATATGCTGAATGATAGATGTGAAGGTGGTTAGTGAACTGTACTTGAAGGACATTTAGTAATCTATTGCTGTCAACTAGAAGGGTTATATTAAATGAACAGAGGTTTGTCTCCAAAGCACTAATGGCTTGAATGTGTAAGCATGCAGACAAGGTTGAATGTGGAAGAATATGTCCGCTCACATGGTTAAAAACGGGTCATGAATTTATTTCTCAAAAATAATAGGATGCTGTTGGATTAGGAAAATTGCAGAGAATTGTGCTTGCTGTTTTCATCTAAGTGCAGGCTTAGCAATCCTTATTGGTGCAACAATTAGGGGGCTAAGAGATTTTATCCTTAATAAGTGAGATGAGCTAGTAATGCCCTAGTGTGTTAGTGAAATATGTGCTAAATAGTGTAAAATAGAAGACAAGCCTGTTCGTCTCTGTACTACATGCGGGTACATCTAAATGTTTGCTGTGAAGAAGAATAATATCCTTACTGGATGATGCTTAGACTATGAGCCAATAGCTTCAGTAAAGAAGATTCCTATTGAATACTATGTTTGAGTAAAAAAGTTTGTGGAGCAGGGCAGGAACTGCTTGGAGAAGCTGCCGAATTTTCATTAGCAGCAGGTTAGACGTATTTTAGGATTTCTCTTACAGCAGTGTTACCCACAACTGGACATGAGGGATGGGCTAAATGACCTTGTCCTTCTGCCTCCCAGTGCTACGGTTGTGTGCTGCTTGTGTGCTTTCAGAAATCTGTGCATTACTTACTGTTATATGTTTGTTCCTTGGTTGTCATTAATTGTGCTGAGTGACAGCTCTTTCTTTACTCTATTTCCCACTGGAGGGTTAGAAAATATGTGAAGTCAAAAAGCAGGAATTTCATTATTGTCCAGTGTTAGAAAATTCAATTCTGAATCCTTGTCTTTATGAGAAAAGTTTTTTTTTTTTTTACATTTTGAGTAAATGCAAAAATTCATGGGATTACTGATGCTTTCCCAACAGTCTGTGTTCCTCTGCTTTTCAGACGGGATTGTGTTAACCCCAACAGGAAGGCTATACTCTGTATATACTTGTATCATCTGCTTTTTGCCCGTGTAGAAGCCTATCTGATGAATGTTTTTTCCGTAAATGAATTTTTTTTCCGGAAATGAAATTCCGTAAATGCCTGTCACAATTTTCTTATCTGAAATCTCTCTTCCTGGCGTGGGAACACTTTGGCATATTATTTCATTGTCCATTTACCTCTTAATTTTGTCCTTTCATGTCCCTCTCTGTTACTTTGGTTTTATTTGCTCCAATGTTTCCTTCTCTGTATTTTCATGAGTGCTTATAATCTCTTATCATGACCTATATCCTCTGTATTTCAGCTTCTCTTCAAAGAATTTTTTTCCCCATATCTCATCTTTGACTTTGATTAATGCAGCTGTTGTGATTTTTCTGAACTTATTCCCCAGACCTAGTCTGGGATTTAAAATTCACCTGGTAGTGGTCCCAAACTCTAGCTTGTAGTTCAGAATTGCCCTGTTCCACAGATGGTGTCTTTTTTACTTAATTTGGTGGGATGGAAAAGAAAAGTGTAGAACAACAGAATTTATGTTAGTTTTATAAAGCCTTAAATTAATTCTAAAATTCTTAACCCTATAAATGCTTTGGAAAATAAGGTTTTTTGCAGCTTCTGCTATCCAGAGAATCATTTTAGTGTAATTGATGATGTAAAAATGCATGTTCCTCCTTTCCTGTGATGCTCGCTCTAGCTCTTATGTCCTTCATGAAACATAGATGTTATTAGTTATTAGTATCTTCCCGCTTTAAGTAGTTCATCCTACTTTTTTCAGATGCTACTCTGGTAACTACATGTGTCCTGTATGGGGCTTTCACCATTTTTTTGTCCAAAAAATCTGTTCCCCTTTCTCTGAATACTGAGGGATGTTTTATCTGTTCCTCTTTTATAAACAAAATACATGCCTGCAGCTTTGAGAAAATTAGCTGGCTGTATCATAATACAAATTATACTGATAGTTCTCTTTTAAAGGAATCGTTGATAAACACAGTTTGAAGGAGCAACCTTAACAGACATCACTCTGCCACTCCTACCACCACCTCTCCCCAGCAAATATAGGTCAAGCCCATTTTGGTGTTTGAAAGATTTTGTCTCATGAGACAAGAACTTACTAACAACTTGGCCACAGATAAGACGGATAAGACTACTGAATTTAGAGCAATTGAAATTTGCAAATCTAATATGGCTGTCCCAAACTAATCTGGAAGTGTTTTTGTGTGTAGTTCTGGAAGCCTCAAGTGAATTTCAAATTAGTGTTTCATGAGAATTTTCTTCTTTGGTGATGTTGGGTTATTAGCAGAGCTCAATGAAGCTGATATTTGCTATAAATCAATGTGCAATTGATTTATATTGATGTTTGCTATTGATATTTGCTGTATATAGCAAATACAATATATATATGTATTATATTGATATTTGCTATAAATCAATGTGCAGTCACTCCCAGCATACCGTAATGCAGCTTAAGTTCAGTAAAATGCAGTATTTTACTGGAGTTGTCATTTTGAGATGTTTTTGGTTAGTGGAAATTGCAATAGACAGTATGCTACCATATTTATTTTACAGGTGCCATGTTACATCTGGTTATAAAGAAAACCAATTATATTGTCTGGTCCTTTGAAAAAATGCTGCAGAAGCTTGAAAAATTTGGAAGGTTTCATGCTTTTGTTTTGGCTATGGCAGTATAAAACTAAAAAAGTGACTTCTAGCATTATATAGTACAGCTCACATTTCCGTTCTGCTTCAGGGAGAAGCAGTGTCTTTAATGCTGCCACAGCTGTTATATATGAGATGCTGTAATTAAAAAGTTAATTCTCTTGTTTGGTAATAATAACAAGATATCCTGTTGAAGGAAATTTAACTTTTTCTTTTCTTAATCAGGGTGATTAAATTCTTATGATCATGCTTGCAGATGTTTTGAGACAATTCTTACATAGAAATTTTAAGTCTATCAGTTTTCATTGTTTGTGTTTTCCTGTCAGTAATTGTGAATCTGTATTTAACACTTTATTCCATGTAGTTTGTATTTTTTGACAAAATAGCCATACATTGTAGTTTGATTGTGCATTCTGCTATTGTCTCGATGTGAATTATGGGACCCCATTATGATAAATTTAATTTAACATGATAGTGCAATAGAGACAATGCCATTTTCCCCCCTGTATTCAGCGCCTGTGAGGCCACACCCCAAATTGTGTTCAGTTTTGGGCCTCTCACTGTAAGAAAGACATTGAGCTGCTGGAGCATGTCCAGAGAAGGGCAGCATTGCTGGTGAAGGCTCTAGAGCACAAGTCTGACAAGGAGGTGCTGAGGGAGCTGGGATTGTTTAGCCTGCGGAAAAGGAGGCTCAGAAGGGACCTGATTTCTCTCTACAACTTCCTGAAAGGAGGTTGTAGACAGATGGGGGTTGGTTTCTTTTCACACAAGTGACAGTGCAAGAGGAAATGGCCTCTAGTTGTGCCAGTGGAGGTTTAGGTTGGATATCAGGAAAAATGTCTTCACAGGTGGTCAAGCACTGGACTAGGGTGCCCATGGAAATGGGAAATGATAGAGTCACCATCCTTGGAAGTGTTCCAAAAAGTGTGTGGATGTGGCACTTGGGGCGATGGTTTAATGGTTAACTTGGTAGTGTCAGGTTAAGGGACCCAGTGATCTTAAAAGTATTTTGCAACCTTAACTATTCTATGATTCTATAAATTTTAAAAGTATGCATGTCTTTTGGGGGTTTTTAATACATTAATTAAGCTTTCTGGAGATAAAATTTAATTCTGTAAACACACATTGCAAATGTATCTGGATCGCAAAAATTTAATTTTGTCTTTGGAAGTGATAAAATTCTCTTTTGTACTTAGCTTTTGAGATCACTGCTCAGAAGTGCTATTTTCTTTAGTAACAGATTTCTTTATTATCAGATGTATGTTAACAGGTTGTGTTTATTACCTCCTGGTGGAGTTCACTTAAGCCTCCATAAGTGTTGATGCAGTTTATCATCATCAGGTATAATGTTAAGATTTAAATGCATTGCCTATGGGAAAAGTATTTGTAGGATATTTTTTGGTTTTCTTTTCAGAGCTGTGGATTAAATTCCTTCTTTTAATGTCCTTGCAATATCAAACATAAAGCTTGTTCAATCTGAGCTTTAGTCCTCAAGCTATTAACACGAAATCTTGTGTGGCAGAAAAGGCTCTAAATAGGGCACACACTTTCTGTTTTAGCACCAAGTAGTTTAGCACGGACACTTCAAAAGAAGCAAAAAAATCTTTTCCCATTGCATTTTTTTATCCAGCAGAAGTAGCGGAATGATTGCTTTTGTTTTCTGAGGTCATGAGGAAATGTTGTTTTGCCACTCATTTCACAGCTTCTCTTGATATTTTTTTAGTGTTGATTTTGCAATGGAGGGAGTAAGAAGAAAGTTTCACTGCCAGCTTGTTTCTTGTCCTACATCTCTGTGCAGGGAACTAAGTGTGTACATTTGCTTTTCAGTATTTATTAAACACAATCCTGGGCTACAAATATTTTGGTCTAATGGTGTCTAAGAATTTTATTGCAGTAGCACTTAGAGGTCGACGTGAGGGTTACTGTCTTGAATTTCCAGCTCTGACATGTCAGTTATGACACAACTGTTTGGGCTTTGACCTAATTAATGCACATATGCTTAATTACTATGGAAGAGTAAGCTGGAAGTAATAGTTCTAGCCATGGCTTGTTCTGGCCAGCATGAGATGACTTGCAGGTGAGACTGGATTGAGTTACTGTGTATGATGCTCTTGTGTAGGGAGCCAGGAGATGGGCCCTCCTACTGCATAGTGTTCATGGAGTACCAAATTAGTTTTGCAAAAATTGTGGTCAGTTGTGAGGAGACTCAACCATTAGACTCCATGTTCTGGGTGGTAGTTTGACCTCGGTAGCATACAAGGCTTAGACAAGCTTCTCCCCTCATATTTTCAAAATGAGGCAAAATAATTTTTTTATTTCAGGGAAAAATATTTGCTGGTGATCTGTTGTGCCTGATAAAAACTAAATTCCTTCTTTGATAAGGTGACCAATTTATCTATTTTTCCCTCCAGACAAAGCAAATAGATGAGGTCTACTGCATAAGGCTTCAGCAGAGCGAGTGAGTCAATGCTACTTTGTGAATATCTAGTTCAGATAGAGGAGAAGGTTAATGCAAGCATGAAGGTGGCTAAAGGAAACAACTGTCTGTATTTGATTATCTTTTGAAGAAAACACCCAACTCCCCCCCAAAACAACAACAAAACTAAAGAAATTGGAGCAAGAGATATTAACAATAAGGAACATTTCCCAAGGACTGAACTGACACTTGACTTTGCATTGTTTTCAGTGGTGACCTTGGCACCAAAAGCATTGGAATTTTCTGATGAAAAGTTGTGGGGTGTTGTCAGTGTATGAGAATTGAGGAAGTGCATCTGTTGAACACATGTATTGGGGCCATGTTATTAAATACAGAAAAAACCCCCCCAGTTAAGACCATACATGTGAAGCTAATAATAAACTCCCAGGAAACAGCAAAAATTCTTATTTTCACAGCATGATTACCTGCAGAGAAGTGCTATGAGAGCTGAAGATGTTTTGGGGAAGATACTTTACTAAGAATGAGGTGCAATTAAGGCATTGTACAAAGTCCTTCCTGCTGAGATGTCATTTGAAATACTACATGCAGTTCTGGCTATGTATTCAAGAAACATTGATTTAAGATGGTTGAAATTCAATGAAGGGAATGCTATGGTAATAAAGAGCTTTTTAAGAAAAGACAGAAATACTTCAATATGAGGATAAGAACTGCAGCTTAAACTAGCTAGAACAAACGTAGGAAACTTGAAAAAAGCTCTTGTGTCTTGTAGTGAGCTCGTGGAGCAGTTTCCTTAGTGAAACAGTAGAATAGGGTCAGAATGGGGACTGTTTTTCTATGGTAAGCTTTCATTCATCCAGTCCTGGAAGGGTCATAGGAGCTACCTGCATGTAGGAGGACTGAATTTCAGAACTGAACATGGTGAATTAAAGGTGAATTAATTAAAGTTCCTTCTAGTCCTGTATGAAATGTGTTGTAACAGAAACTAAAAAACTGAGCTGAAAGCACAAAGTATCCATAATAGCTTGTGACTGTCGTGGACATTAAAACGTGTGGGTGTGTTTCATAATTTTTACTCAGAAATATTCCTGTTCTCTTTCGGTATGTGTTTTATGATACTAGCTCAGATGTTGAGCCAGTTTCAATGGATTTCTAAGAATCTGGGTTTACTAATCAAACTGTGCCCACCTGGGTTTGATACTTACTTATTCTTGTGATAAGTAACTTTGATACTTACTTATTCTTATGATACTATTCTCATTCTTGTGGATGAAGTGATGTAGTATGCATTAATTTTGAATTTTTGATAAATGTGAAAAAATGTATCTTTAAATTGTATGTCTTAGAACAGTTTCTGATTTGTGTTAATCCCTTGATGACAGTGAAGAGGCGAAATTTCACTTTTAATAGAGAACACTGTCTAATGCTATTTTAAATAGTTGGGGGATTTAACAGTCTCTGCAAGTAAATTGCTTAGATGTCTTCTGTGAGAGTCCACCTTCAGTTATTAACAGTATTGGGTTATGTATTTGAAAATTGTTATTGTGAAGACTTCTTACGGGCATATGTATGAGCAAGGGATATTTTTAGTTAAGTTCTTAACAATGAAAAAAATTGTTTACTTTCTTGACATATTTAATATCATGCTGGGAGCACTGCTTCGTTCTTATCAGCATATTTAAATTAGTGACTCAATTCTTACACAGTAAATGAATGATAATATTTTCTTTGTAAGTTAAAAATTGCACTGGCAGTAAAAAAATGTTATCTTTCAGATGGCAGAAATGGGATAATCTGCCAAATACAGAAATTTAGGATTTTGTGAAATTATTTTGGACTTGATAAGAATTTTGGTGACCTTTATATGACTTTTGCATAGTTCAGATGATTCTTGCATACAAGATTTCTTCTGCAGTATTTTTGCTTCTGATTCTTTCCTCTTTCTTTTATTACTCTGTCTAATCTACAAGTAGCTACAGTACACCTAATTTCAGTTTTCATGTTTTTTCTACCTTATCCATTTGTATTCCCCCAGCATGCAGACAGCAGATAGCTAGGGTGATTGTTGTATACATTGCTGTGGAAATGACTGTTCTTGAAACATGTGAAAGGAGAAATTGTCTTCTAATCTAGCTGTGCCAATAAAAGAGAAATCATCCTACAGGAATTGAAAAGCAATAAATAACAAGCAGACGTTCCTGCTCACCCCCATAAAAAGAAAAGAAAAATAAATTATTTCACAAGTTGAAAGACTGATTAACTCAATGAGTTTTCTGTTAAACTGCTATGTCTGAAATAAAACCACTTCATAGACTCTTTGCAATTTTACAATGTTTTATTGGTGTGAGAGTTTTATTTACATTTTTGCTCTTTACAGTTGCCCTGTGGTCACCGGTGTAAGGAGATTTGCCATTCAGGTAGCTGTCCTCTGAACTGCAGCCAGAAGGTTAAACTCCGATGTCTCTGTAAGAGACTGAAAAAGGTGAATTTACAAGTTGCAGTTTTTGAGGGTTGTATATTCTTTGCATTTTCCTGTGCTTGTATGGATGGAGTGTATGGATTCTGCAGATTAGAACAGGGTCGGTTACTATAGTCGAGCTGTAAATTCACATCAGCTGAAGATCTGGGCTGCTGTATCAGAAGATTCATTGGAGAAATCAAATCTTGTTAATTCAAAAATGTGTTAGCTGCCTGACTTAGAATAGCTTTATCTTCATGGGCACTTAAATTTTTGTAGTTTTGTGGGAAGAATGCTCAGATGACCTGGAGTGATTTGAGAATAAAAATGACATTTTTATGACGATATTGGGAAAATTTATGTAAACTGGAATTAGCACAGATGTTGTGAAACCTGAACTACTGTAATCAGTTAAGGTTCCTTGCAAACCTAAAAGCAAGTATGGACATCAGCATCCTTAGCTTCTAACAAATATAAGGACAAAGTAATATAACAAGTTTACTATAGCTATACACTATTATGAGGGGAACAGCAGAAATTGATATGAAGTCTTGACAAATAATAATGTCTTAATGAAAAAAGAAACATGATCTGTCTTAATGAAAATGTGTTTGAATTATTTTTCTGGACCAAATTAATTTCCAAGCATTCCAAGCAGGTTTCAGTTCCCCAGAGTCCTCAGCTTCTTCAAAATATGTCTTGTGCATCTAGGAGTCTTGCAGATGGGGTGCTCAGCAGGAGAAAAGATGACATATACAGAATAAGTGCTTAAAATTGATCAGCCTCTGCTTACAGATGACCACTTTGTTGGTTTTTGTTTTTAATTTCTTCAATACTAGGAGAAGGGGAGAACGTATGAGTGAGAATGACTTAATTTTTCCCCTCCCATGACCAGACCTTGTCCTGTAATCTGAGCCAGTTAAGGGAATGTGTATGAAATTACTGAGACACTGAATGCAAACTCTTTCTGCCAGAGGTTCAGAAGGTTATCTTACTTGTCTAAGGCAAACAAATGAGAAAAGAGGAGAAAGCTTAAACTGGGCTATTGATTTATTCTACCTTTCAGTTTAGCTTATTAAAAAGAAGGGGGGGAAAAAAGTACAATTTAATACATAATTAAAGGTTCAAATAACATTCAGCCATTAGCTTTATTTTATGTGTGAAACCAGTGTTTTACTGAATAAGAAAGTTTTATTATTTTCATAAAGAAGTTGACATACCTAAAATCTTATATAGGGAAATGATTATAAAAGACAAATTATACTTAACAGGAAGTACAGTGCAGCAAGTTACAAGAAGGCCAAGTTTCACTGGAATGCGATGCATTGTGCAAGGAAATGAAGCGGAAAGCATATGAGGTAATGTATCCATTGTAGCTATAATTTCTTCTCAGAGCTTCAAGAAAAGTAGAAAAAAACAACACAATTATTTTTCAAGGCAGTACCTGCAGAAATGCAACATAAGTGGATGTGTTGTTGAATAGTAGCTATTTTTTCAGACTCGAATTTATGAATGGTGTCAATTAACTCCATGAAATACTATTTTAAAACAGTATTATGTTATTTTCCTTTTTTTTTCTTTAAATTGATTGGAACTGATTTTTTTCCTCTTTCATTGAGAACAGCTGATGATCAGTGATGATAAAACAGTTGTGAGTGCTCTAAGATTAGAGTCAGGCTGCTTTACAAGGCATTGTTAGACCTTTTTTTCCAATGAAGATTTTGCTGCCATCAGATGCTTAACTTGTCCAGTGTGGAGTGTAATCCTGCTACATGGTATTAGTTATCCTATACTAGAAGAATTGAGAATTTCCAGCAACTGAAGAATACTTCTTAGACTGCTGTAAACGTGACTTCTCCCTAGCTCAGCTATTTTATGAAGTAAAGGATTTGCTGTGTGCTGTCACACAGAGAATCAGGATATGATCCTTGCTCTTATAAACCTTTTATAAAAACATTAACAAAAAGAATTGATGCATAACTGGCTTGGGTTTTATCAGGTAATTATTAGATATGATAAACGTACAACCCAAAAAGTCAATGGGTAAAGCTGACAAGTCAGCTTCTGCTCAGATTTTCAGGATTGATTGACAAGTTCTAACAAGTACTGCACTGACCAAATCCCACAAGTTTGCTATCAGGTGGAATGCTAAAACTCTTGGGATAAGCCTTTAGAAAATCCCAACCATAACAGACAGTTCCAGTGAGAATGTGAAGGTAAGTTCATAGGCTATGGAGTCCTTCCATAAAGCAAGGTGAGCTCACAGTAGACTGCACGAGCTGAGACTGAGCAGCATGTCTGTGTGGTGCAGTGTCAGTGCTGTTGGACTGCAGCAGACAATACTACCAATTTCTCACACCGATGTTGTAATCCACAGGGAGAAATGGTCTAATGCAGTGAGCAAATGGCTACAAGTTTCTCCTGTAAGCAATGCCACAGATATACTGTGTGGCATAACCTAGCTATGTGTACATTCCTTGCATAAGAATGTGTATTTACTTGGTTTGGGACTTTTATATTAAGTAATAAAATTCTATTTAAATTATTTGTAGGCATCTTTTTGTAGCCTGTGTTGACTTAGCATGCCAATCACATACTAGAATGGTCTCCTATTATAGGTACTTGAGGAAAGTTGTTTATTTATGTCTATTACTGTTTAATGTGTCCAGACTGGAAAAAATTTTGAAAACTGCAGACATTTACAAAGATAAATTAGTTTGCACATTTGCAAAACAGCCATTAATTTCCAAAACCAAAGTGCATTAATTCTTAATAAAACTTTTCAGGTCTGGCCCCTAGTGATTAAGCACTTCTTACTCATTAGGTACCTAGGAATTGAATGTGTCCTTTACTGTGCATTTTATTAAAGAAATAGTTCTAGAAATGTTTTTCCATATTGTGATTATAATAGTTAGGTTCCCTTTATCTGTGTACATTATACCTACATATATTGTACAAATATGACCACACCAGTGCTAAAAGAAGCTTTTCTGTTGCTCTTTTCCACATTTGCATGTCACCTTTTGTAGCTGAAGTTTTGCCATTAGATGGCAGTGAAAAACAAGGAGGCTCGTTGTATAGTTTTTTGGGCACCACACTTTTCAGATTTCAGATGTGCATGGCTGAGAAAGTCCTGTACACACATTTCTAAACAGACTCTGCCATGAATTAATGACTAATAGATTAATGAAATTCTCAATAGTGTTTTTATTTGATATGATGTTTAGTAATTTAAAAATTTGTCTGAAAAGCTGCAAATAGGACTGAGCTATTGATCCTGCCCTCAGTGCCTACTGTTTGATCTACAGCGTGCTAAAGCATGAGCTAGTGTGCTTTCTCCTTAGTTAACAAAAACTCTTGAATTGAAAATTATTTTTAAACAATTCTACCTATGCAAACAATATTTAATAAACTATTTTCATTGTTAGTAACCAAATCATTCAGCTACTAGGATCAAGATTTTTTTCATTTCAAGTTAATAATAGGTTTTTACATCCAACTTTTCTGAGCTAGTGATTCAGTGACGGCAATGCTAAAAGCTGAAATAATGTATTAGAAAAGGGAGATACATAAACTTTCCCCGTATATTCTTTCTGTTACTGCTGTTACTTAGTGATTGCTGACTGTGGGAACTTAAGAGGGTGAGATGGTGTCTTTCTGTCTAATGGGCTTTGTTGGATTTACCTATTAGCATGCCTGATTTTTTTTCAGTTGACATAAACTTTTGGCATCTACGAATGTCCTGTAGCACTGAAATACTAGATTTAGCCAAATACTCCGTGGGAGTAGAATACATTCCTCTGTTGTGAGCCAACCTTCTGGTAAATTCATTTTATGCCTTTGCATTATGAAAAATAATTATTGATGTTTAATCCCTACTTGGCATCTGCACACTTCAGGATTTGGTGTCCTGTTAGTCACCTGATGAATCCTGGTTATGTATCTCTTCAGATGGAAGCCACTCCATCCTGTTGTCTTTTGTGTATGTTCAGACTTCATATTTATTTGTTATTGTAGGACCAAAATGGAATGCAGGTGCTAAGATTCAAGTATGTGGCATGTTTACATTTTGATAATTTTTTCTGCACCACTTTTTTTTAAATTTAATTTGCTTTCTTGAATGCTGCAAAGTATTTCTATAGAATTATCATTTGTAACTCCCATGACTGTTTTTCATATGACTTTCTGATGGTGAAGCTCACATGATTGAAAGTTTGCATACTTTAGCTGAGAACCATTCTATAGGAGTAATTGTGACTCCACAAGAAAACATGATTAGCTGCTGTTTACAGCAGTTGCTTATCACTTTGTATGTCTTGACAGATAAAAGAAGCAGAAGCCAAAGCTGCTCTTGAAGAAGAGAAGCGAAGACAACAGGTATTAACCTTTCTTCTTCCTCATCCACATCCTCCTCACCTTGTTCTTGTTAGTAAATGATGTAATTTGCATGCAATTAAAGATGTATAGTTTTTAATGTGATATGCACAGTCATTCCTGTCAGCTGTTACCATACTCTGTGTGCTGTAAATTATTTACAGTGGTTAAGAGGCCACATTTTCCAAATAATTTTCAGTGGTAACCTTATATTTCTGTAACTTTGTATAATGTAATTTATTTTTAAAATACTAAGTACTCTTTATTTTATTCAAACACTTTATACAGCATAAACATCAGAGAATACTGAATAGCCTCTGCAAGATTTAAATAGTGGGTGAATCGCCCCTTCTCTCTCCCATAATGAAAGAACAAGGACAGCTAGATGAGTCTTTGTCCTTCAAGGTCTCCGAGGTGGGGGGGAAATGTGTATTCACTGTAATTGCTCTTGGTGGTGAGGGTATGTGGTCAGCATTGTAATCCACAAAGCTGCTGTGCCAGCTGCCTGGAGGTGCTGATACTGATCATATCCAGGCAAACACTGTAAGCTCAGCTGGTGATGATGGCTAGGTCAGGTTTGTCATCTGGAGTCTGCACGCCTTCCAGACAGTTCATGCCTGTGTGCCTGTTCCTGAGTGAGCATTTGACACCAAATCATATTCCAAGTCCAGGGTGTGCTTTCTGACTCCTTTTACTCAATTATCACAGCATCTATGTATTTACGTCACACTTGTGTTTTCACCTGCATGTCACACTCCATTTTTATCAGGGGTCAGTGGCTTGCTCCCTGCTTTGAAGGGGTAAGGGAGGCTTACAGGGCTGATCCACTTGTGCCATCTCCCTAGTCTTATTAGGATAGACGGTTTCTCTGTGGGTCACAACTTCTCTTATGCATGCTTTGTAAGTTCCCTAAGCAATTAATGCAAATGTTACATCTACAATGCTCTGGCAAAGTCTGCTTTTGTTTTTTAAAGGCAAGCCTTGTCTTCTCATCCTTCAAGAAAAGCAAAGTTATGTGTCTATTGTCCAGGGGACCAGGCACTGCTTTGTGGTCATCTTGCAATGTTTATTGCAACATTCATATCTCATCTGTTTACAGTATTGGGCACATATTCCTTCAAAGAACTCAGACACTTCATTGTTCTCTAAGCTGACCCTGAAAATGTTACTTCTGGCACATAGGTCAGGAAGTGTAACTTGCAGACATACATCTGAAACATGTTATTGGGCAGAGGAAATCTGTAGGTGTTGGTTCTGCGAGCTAAGTACTGAGGTGTGCTAATGGGTGTTAAATGTGTAAAGAACACGCTTACAGTTCCAGAGCTGGAAAGTCAAAGTTGCTGATGTTTGTCTTGCACAGAGTGTGTTTTCATGCATTCCAGAAGGCATCCTACCCAATTACTAACAGTTTCTGCTCAAAATCACCTAATTTATAGTCCCTTTAGTAAAGTCTCAGTAATGAGGCTCGTCTGGAACTGTAGCAGATTGACTCCACCAACAGAGTGTGCAACATCCTTTTGGGTGGATTCTTCAGCAGTGATTGTTTCTCTCAGCAGTCACACCACTATTGCATTCTACTTTTACATGCTCTGAAGTTTCGCAGTTCCAGCCCAGCAGTAGTAACTTTATGCAATATATGGCAACTGCTCCTGCATATGTGTTTTGTGATGGATGCAATTTCAGGGATAGAAAACTTCACCTATACATAATGAAGCCTACTAAAAGGTTAATTAAGAATTGCTAGTTATATAGCACATTAGGAGACAGTAGGACAAAAACAGTAAAAAAACCAGGACAAAACAATTTTTTTTTTAAAGAGACAGCAGTAACTAATAAATAGGCTCTAGAACTGCACACAAATATTAACCTCAGCTACTGGAGCCTTTTTATGTAACGTTGGTTCCTGTCCAGTTTGAACTCATAATCAGCCATCTGTTGATGGAAATTGGAGGCCATCACTGTCGTAGAGTGTTAGATCACGTTAAGAGCGTATTTTTGAGTATACTCCCATCTGACAAGTTTGTGTCTTGTACCACCTTCCTCAATGTCATTTGCACATTTTTACGGAGACTGTTCATCTGTTAGTCACAGTTCTTAAAACTATTTTGATTAATACTTCATTAAATGTTTTATATACAAATTAGTTACTGCTCTAGTAAGTCTGTGCATTAGTATTTTGGTATTTGCTATATTTGGTAGCAACTTTTGCTAATGCCATTTACAGATGGAATCAGTTGTTTTTTAGTGGAAGAGACGGCTTGGCTAGGCTTCTTGTCATGGCCCTAGCAGCCAAACTTTTCCTCTGCTTCTAATTCAGAGGCACCCTGTGAGGCTAGGGTTTTCACAATTGCTAGAGGTGGAAAAAAGATCAGTGCTTTGGTTATTTAACAGCTCAGACCAAGCCCTCTGTCCCTCTCCATTGTAAAAGATACGGTTAAATTTTCAAGCTAACTGTTAAAAGTTTCAGTACGGGAAGTTAGGGTCTCAAGCCTGAAGTGTAATTTATTGATTTGTATGAAAGATTTTGTTTCCTTTTTTTTTTGTACAAATAAAAGTTTTTAATGGATCCTTATGAGTTAAAAAGTCAAGTGTTGCCCTCCCCTATAAATAAAAATATATCCTCACTGTGAGAAAATACACTTTGTGACTGTATAATCACTGTTACTTGCATTCATTTATCTACATTTTCCCGTGGGTATGCTACTCCTTCCAGTGCAGGAAGACTGTAGTGAATAACACGTGAAAGAACAAAATGCAGTGCCTGAGCAACACTAAACTAGACATTATCTGGCATCATATTGTTTTGAATATACAGTTTCAGTAAATACATGTCCTTTTACTTTTAATATGTTTATAAACAAAGAAGTTAGGTTCTTACTCTAAATAAATATCCTAAGCTTGTTAAGCTTGAAAAGGTAGTTTGAAGACTGGGCACAACCATTACTTCTGAGATCATTAAGGTGACACTTCGGGGATGTTGACAGTTACACAAAATCTGTTGGCAGCTTTTCAAGGATAGTGATGGCTTCTCATATTCTGTGCCTATAAGTCTTTTTTCATTGTGTATTTTGGTTTTTTTATTATGTATTTATTTTTAGATGGGTTTTTATAGAGTTCACTAGGAAAGCGATTCAATAATTACTCTATCATTTTGCTTGAGCCACATATTTTAATTCAGATTATTGCAATTCATGAAGCTTTCTGCTTTTAATGTACAGATCACAAGTGTGTAATAACTGTAGAAGCCCCAAATTTGACTAAGTGTCTGTATAAGATGAAATACTGCCATGTTGTCTATAAAACCATAAGAGCTCTGCCCTTGCCTCCAGATTTTGGATTTGAAAAACTGTTTCATTAAAATTCTTTGCTTTTCTAAGGTAGGATTAGCTAGTTGAAAATAATCTTGTTTCAAACAGACTGTGTGACTTTGTCTGAACTCCTCTCCCATATCATCAGAGAAGTGCCAACAATTTCTGCCTTTGTTAGGTACAAAGGAATAGACATCAAAATAGGCCCCTTTCTCCTGCTAACAGTGGTATCTGGCACAGGAAGGGAAGAGCTGCTTTGTGAAACTCTGACAAATATTTGCTGTCAGTGGAGGAAGACCAGACATCAGGCAACCTTACGTTCCAAGGGAAAATTTTATTTACTGAACTACTACTCTGTCCATTTCCCAAAACAGTCTTATTCTTGTTTCTTTAATGCACCTACTGTATTGTCTTAGTCCCTCTTCCTGGCAGCACTGCAGTAGTAGTCATGTAGATTTATTTCCCCTCCTGGCCAGGCTTTGTCTCTGTTCACTGTCCATGTTTCCTCTGCTTCAGCTCAGTGTTGCGCCTTTTGCCCAGCCAGTCCTGGCTTGCTGTGCTCTGCTACTCCCATCTCTTTTCCCTTTCACTCCATCGGATTTCTCTGCTCCCTAGTGCCTTGTCCCATGCTTTCTCAAGTACCTGACAACTTGACTCAAAAATCCAGGTAATCATTGGACCTTTTCTGATTTTAGTCTGTCTCAGGTCTTTAGAGCGTCTTTTCTAATTTTCCTAGCAATTAGATGGTTTCTCGTTGGAGCCTCATCCTATGCTTCACTCTTTATTCTAGGCTGCCTAGTTCCAGTTTTATTTCAGCTTTGTACCCTCAAATGAATTTTGTCTGTATTCTCTTGATGCCCTTTTAAAAAAATGTGGAGGGAGATGAGGGACAGCATCAGAGGATCCTATTATTTGTTCCAGACAGGACCCTGAAACTGCCATTCTTTGTTGGAAGCCTGGCATTCTTACTATTGCAGTTGCTTTGCTCCAGTATTGGGCCTATGGGCATGTGTTTCCTTTTGAAGGACATTATATACCTCCTACAGTCATATGAGTGATTGAATCTCAAGTTATAACACTTAACAAATGGAATATTTTTGTGCGTAGCTAAGATTATAGCAATTAATCTAAAATGTAGCTGAGCATGCAAATATAAAGAATTGAGGGAAATAGGATAGATTTTTAGTTATTTATGTTTTTATTAATTTATTTTTGGTAGAGTACATCTCTATTTTGAGAAGAGGTCTCTGAAGATTTCAGCCTATGCTCTTACATAAGTTAGTAAAATAGCTTAAATGCAAGAGTGTTTTGATAGGAAAAAATAATGTATTTTTGACATATTTCATGAAAATAACAATCTTACTTTAACTTATTATGTTCATCCTGAGTTGAAAATTGCATGTAAAACTTCAGTTGGCTGCATTTTTGGCAATGTCTTTTATAGGAAACTAAACAATGGTTTAATACTTGAAAGCAAAGTGCTTTGTAGCTGTTGGATACACTATCTCATCTCTGAGATGTGTAACTTCCATTGGCTGATGATTACTTTTGTTAAATGTTATTTGGGAATGTTATTTAAAATCTTCACATTTCTTTGTTTTTAATTCTGACACAAATGTCAACTGCTTGTGGTTCTCTTCATTTAGGCTGAACTGGAAGCTTTTGAAAACAGATTAAAAGGACGAAGAAAGAATAAGAGAAGAAAGGATGAGGTAGAAGTTGAACAATCATCATGGCAAAAGTACAAGAACCTCATTATGCTGCCAGTGTTTGGAGTTGCTGTTGTGATGGTTGCATGGCTCATGGTCTACAATGACTGAAAACAACTCAATATTTAATATACCTCAGTTGGGCTTTAGGTAGCTATTACCCCTAGAATGTTAGTCTGTGTGTAACAGAACTTAATATGCATAGATTATGTATGTATACTATTTGCTAAGAAATTGCAGCGGAGGGAAGAAATGTCACCTTTGTTATTACATAACACAGCACAAAACTGAACTCAGACACTGAAAGTAATAGTAGATTCTAGTCTACACTGAAGTGCTGATAGTTTGACTGAGATCTGTTAACATCTCTTCCATTAATAATGCTATTTTTCCTTGTCTTCATTTAATAATACTAAGAATAGCTTAATATAAAATGCTTTATTGAAAATATGTTTCCTGTAAAATCAGCTTAATGGTTTATTGAAGGTTAGTGTTCTTACGCTAGTCTTTATGTTGTATCACACAATAATTTCTGTGCTTCATGTCAGTTTTAATTATGATAACTAACAGGTAACCTTGGATCACTTTGGCTTGAATATTCTTGAACTTTGTTCAGAGAAAGGAAATGTGAACTGTCTTTCAATTCAGCTATATCACAAACAATACAGTGGCCCCCCTTCCAGACTGTGGGGGTTGCTTTTCTGCTGTTTCACCCCATCCCTTCCCACCCTCATTTCCTCAAAATCAAACTAACTGAAAAGTTCCTTTAGTGGACAGATACTTATGCTGAACATGGATGTGAAGTAATTTCAGGGTACAGGGGTGCATTCTCACTGTTGCCCCAGTTGCCAACAGCAGAAAAACAATTTGAAATTAAACTTAAGAGTATCACTTGGCTATTTGTATAGGTAAGTGTCAGAGTTGGATATTTGCATAGGTGGGCAAAAATCTAATTGGATAGCGTAACAATACAGTTGTATGTTGTTCTGAAGCCATCTGGATGGTGCTTGGTAGTCACATTTAAACTATCTAGCTAAGCTTTTAAATACTTAAATATTTTCTTACTGACAATTTTGAATACCTTGCTTTAGGTTATCAGTATTGGGTGGTAGAACTGGAAGGTTTTCATCTGGCATCAGGATTATCAAGGAAGCTCTGTGGTCTCAGCTGAGAGACTGCAAGTTAAATTTAGGAATGGAGAAATCAGAAAACTGAATTTTTAAACCTCTGCTGGAAAATTTTTGCTGATGCTTGAGCATTGCAGGTTACTGCAAAGTGATTACAAGCTCCTGCAAAAAATGGGGTGCAAAGCCAAAGGGCATTAGTAGTATGCCCTTGTAATTCAGGCATATAATTTCATCACAAATCGTGCAAAAGCAGTGGGACCACTTGTGTGAGTTAGTAGAAAAGGTTGCAGTTTGCTAGAACGCTCTTCTGGTTGATTTTGACTTGCGTGTAAAGGGACCCAATATTTATTTGAACAGATAGCCAGTTGTAATTCTGATTCAGCAGCAGGAGAATAAAATAAAAAGCTGCAAAAAAGCAGAAGCTTTTGATTGCATAATTAACAAAACAGGAAGAAAATCAGTTTCTTTTCAATTTTTCATAGAAGTTTGGTGAATGAGGAGAGAGGTGAGCAAAAATTGACAATATTCAGCATGGATTGATGCTGTTTCGAAGTACTTTGGGTTTTTTTTAATTTACATTTTAGAGATGCATATTAGTTATGTCAAACCATTACTATTTAAAGTTGTAGAATTAAGTGAAATTGCGCTGTGCAAAGTTGCATCTCCATTGAATTTTCTTACTTTCTATATAAGAAATAAACAATTTTTCATAGTTTTGCTTTAACCTTTTTCTATCATATTAATGCCTGGAAGATAATTTCATATATAAGTGTGTTTTCTTTAACCGAGTGAGGTGATGCTGTTGTGTGACTGCATATGCCAGTAACTCTTCTGTCAGTGAAAGAAAAAGGAGAGAGATTTTTGTTCAGATTAAGTAAGATGGGATGGGTTAACTGAAAGTACAAAAAGATACCTTTCTGTGCGAAATATGGGAATCATCGTGAACATTGTGTGGAAACAGCTTTTATCTTGCATGACTATAACTAATTTTCTTATTTACTGGTAGCTTTTTCTTCAAAACAAGTAAGATGGCAAGTTTATCCTAGCTTCTACAGCAAAGAGAAGAAATCTCTCTAGAGAGTTATAAAAAATAACTACACTTGTTATATATTTGAAGGAGTTCTTAGTATTCTTCTCTGCATATTTTGTAGTATTTGTGAGAAATACTGGAGAGGAAAAGACTTCTCATTGATCATCTTCATTATAATAAGAAAGCACAGCAATCTTTAAAAATTCATTCTGTTCATACAAAGGTGTTTGTGAGTGGGCATATTCCCTTTCTAAAAGGACTTGTATCTCTTCTGAACCTTGCATATGCAAGACATACCTATTTTTGAAATTTTATTCAAAATAGTTCTGTATATCTTATCCAACCATCTGAGTCATTTGCACTCTGTTGGTCTGCCTGCTGAACCAGATATTTATTTCTTGGCATAAAAAAGTGTGGGGGTTAGAGCAATCTGCAGTTTAATAAATCACTAGGGTTCTATTTGTTTCTTTAAATATTTTTACAGTTAATATTTTGCCTTTCTTTGGTTGGAGCTGCATGTTGTCAACAACCTGGGAAGTAAAAGGTATGGATAAAATCACCTTTTGTTCAGTATTAATGAACGATGGAATTATAGAAAACAAATACTGAACTGAAGGTAGAGTTTTTTAGCAATTTTTAAGTAATGTGCGCTTACGTAACGTAATGAGCAAATATTTTGAATGTTAACAGCTTACAAAAAAATGCATATTGATAAGTGTATGTTAAAACAAATTATATAATCTGACCTGCTGTTGAAAGGAAATTGTGGCGTTAGAAGCTTGATGATGACTTAACATGAATATTTACCTATGTGTAAAATTAAAAAACTTGGGGCTTTTCCTCATTCTGGATGCATTTATCCTTCCACTGAACCAAGGTTGTCTGTATGTTTGGGACTGGAAATTCCTTGGGCAAGTTTGTTCCCTGTAACAATATCAAACCCATTGTGTTTGTTAATTTAATGTAAAAACTAAGTCAGACAATAAATGTATCAAAAACAACTGGAAAAATTGTTTGTTCTCAAGGACTGGTGTAGTGAAGCAGCAAACCTCCCAGGTAATGATGACTGGCATACTGCAGTAGAAGTTTTAGGTATGCTTTTTGCCCCCTTTTCTGGCAGTGATAGTTCTTACTGCTCAGATTATTGCTGGAATTATGTAATTGTGTTCCTTCATGTTACTGCTCTGACAAAATTGTGAGAATGGGTTGGGGAAGTCAATTAAGATGAAACAAATGGGAATGGACTTAGCAGCTGATTTCTTTTGCCTCACAGGGAGAAATATAGCTGATTTATTAGACATTTGTGCTGACCTTAACTACTAGAGAAGGAAATGTTACTAAGCAGATAGCAACAAAATTTGTTCATAAAAGCATCTATGTTTTGTTATGGCTTTAAAGCAGTGAACTCTTTATCATCTCAGCAGTAGTTCAGGCTGCAAAACATATCTGCTCTGGGCCAGTTTTCTCTGAGTGGATGAGCTTGTGTGTTGTGAGGTTAGAGCACAGAAATGCTTGGTTTGAAGTGTGTTCCAGTGCCAAGCAGTGGAAGCTTGATGTGTGTGGCAGCCATTCTGGTGGGTGCTTTAGGGTGGAGCATTCTTGTTTGGACAGTTCATGAGTGACCCTGTCCTCACTTTCATTTAGTTTGGATATCCCTCCTCGGCTTTGGTTTCATCCCGCTACCAGTTGTTATCTATGGGCATTCAAATTGCTCCCTTTTCATGCATCATGAATGCAAATTTGTATTCCTGTCTGCCCTTATTCAGGTAAGTTAGTCAGTTGCTCTAGAGAATTAGAAAACAACTTGTAGTGGTTTGTATTTACTAGTGAGGGAAATGCAAGGTAAAAATTAGGGAAAAAACCAAATGAAGTCAAATTAATTTTAAGATAGTGAGATATGGTTCTTTCCACAAGTGGTTAGATATTAATGAGTAATATATTTGAACACTGCATTAAAATTTCTATATATCATGGTTCCAGAAAACAAGTCTGTGGTATGGATAGTTCAGGAATATGAACTGTGATACATCAAACTGAGTCGTAAGGTATGCTAAACAGCAGCTGTGTAGAAATAAGTCATACTCTGAGGGAACTGTGGCTCAATTCAACCAAGTATTACTTAAGCTAAATAATTGTTGCTCATGCAATGATTTCCATAAAATCACCAACAAAACCAGAACTCAGGCTTTCTCTGTGTGCTGAGTCTTGTGAAACTCCAATTTCAGTGGCTCTCCTATGGGAGGAAATTAGTACGAGATTAGGAGTCAAGATTGGCTTGGGGTTTGGAATTCACAGTTCTTCAGCTGAAGAGAAGCCATCCTCAGCCAAGGCCAAGCTGGCTTTGCAGTCTGAGCCATGTACTGCACCTCTTAATACAAGTTTTCAATTATTGTTATTAGAATTTTTATAGGGCTACTTAATCTCTGTAAGGAATAATGAATTATGGTTTGGTTTCTTTTTTAATCAGCATTACAGCACAAAATATTTGTTTTACATTAAGCAATATGATAATTTTGCATAAATGGTCTTGCTTCTCTCTCTTCCCATGCTTTTCCTATGTTTTGTGCAATTGTTTTAAAACCAACACCACTGTTTTCTTCCAAATGTTTGAGGTTGGTTTGGAGAGATGTTTGGTGGTTGGGTAAAAAGTGCTGGACTGAATGGCCATGAGCAGGAGCCTTTAAAGTACATTGGCACTCTGGAAGTACAGAGAATCCTGTCTGCACCATAAAGTTTGCACACAAGGTAACAGGGTCTAAATGTGAAGGTATGGAAATATATCTGGAAAAGAAACTGGGGGAAAAAAAAAGCTAAGAAATGCTCATCTTACTTATTATTTATATATAAACATATATAACATCATCTGTTTGTAAGTATAAATGCTGTTATGAGCAGTATCACCATCACTGATTGTCAAGAGTAGTGACACAGCTGGAACCCATATTCATGGAGAGGTGGTCACATTTCCTTGGGTGTGTTCTGACTCACATTTTCAATGATAGCATTTCAGAAGCACTAAATCATGCACAGTAAAAACTGGAAGCCTTTCTGGTTTATAAATGTCCTCTCAGAACCCAGCTGCAGTGCCAGTGACATCTTTCTGTGACTCTTAGAAGGGTCCTGAACTGTTTCTATTCCAGTAGCAGCCACTTCTGCCCATTTTGTCCTCTTTGTTTAGCCTTTTGTCCTGTTGGCTTTATCATTCTTAGATAGTGCTGGTGAGCTCCGTTGTGTGCACAGACCGGGGCTTCAGTCAGGCTCGACGTCTTTGAATGCAGGTACAGGGCAAAGGGGACAAATACATCAAATGCAGGTTTTAAAAGCAGATATTCCATGGGGGTGGGACATTTGCTCTGTCATTTGCAGCTTCAGGCGGTACTTGTCTCTTGGCCTGAGAGTTTTGTTTCAACAGATCTGCAACAACCAACACATCCCTCCATCTCCGGGTCGCTGGGGCCGGTCAGGGCGGGGAGCGGCGCGGGGACAAGGGGTAACGGCGCCGAGTCGCCGCTGTCCTCCCGCGCAGCAGCGCTTCCTCGCAGGGGAGGGACGGGGCTCGACAGGCTTGTCGCCAGGGGGCTGGGACCGGAGCCTTCCTGCGAGGAAAGGAGCTGGAGAAACCTGTCGTTGGCTCCGGGAGAGCTTCCTCCTGCTGGAGCTCCTTCCTCTCCGCTTCTGCGGTGCCAGCGCCGCTTTCAGCTCTCTTTGGAGCCTTAGAGGCTGAGCTGCGACAGGCCAGCTACAGAGGGAAGCGTTGCAGTGCCTGCAGGCGCGAAACTCTCCGTCTCTGGGCTGAAAGGAAAACCTTTGCCTGACCGTAAAATAAAGCGCATCCAGAAGGCAGGCGCGTCCTCTGGCGCCCAGGGAAGTCCACCCGGGAACCGCGGATGAATGAAGGGACCTGGGAGTCTGGCCCACGCTTGCCAACCTCTGCTGTGAACTCTGCGCTTCGACTCGGCGGGCCGAGAGCGCCTGCAGGTCCGTGCGCTGGGTTGGCTCCGGATCGCTTCCTCCGCAAGTGCGCGTCCGGGCGGCCCGGGGGCCAGGGCGCGGCGGAGCCCCAGCGAGCCAAGGTAAGGCGGGCGAGGGGCGACCTGCGCGGCTTCTTGCTCCTGGCATCGTCGGTGACTCAGGCTTGTCTTGCCACCTGAAGCCCTTCGCAGCGTGACGAGGCGTCCCTTAACCGAGGGCTGGGGGGAGGGAGAGCGGGCGCAACGGCTGTGCCCCCTTCATCCGCTCTCCCTGGGGGACGGCTTTAGGGAGAAATTAGCAAGTGGGCTGTCTCTCAGCTTGTCCCCAAGGGGTAGAGCCTTGTGTGCGAAAGGGGTGGGGATGTGGCTCTTTCTCGCGGAGGTTTATTATTATTGGGTGGAGGAGCGGGGAGGGGGAGTCTGCAGAGCAGACAAAATGCGGAGCCCCCCCGCTCCCCGCAAGTGTGTCTGTGCGGGAGGCGGGTGGACGTGGCTCGTCAGAGACCGAGATAGAGAAGGGTGAGGGGGCGGCCGAAGTGGAGAGGGGTCAGCAGCAGCCAGAGCATGCTCTCCACGCAACAGTTCCCTGCCCTGCCTGCGGAGGAGGAGCGCTACCGGCAGGTCCTCTCCGCCAGTCGGGTAAGGCGAACCTCAGGGCGCTCCCCTCCGCTCGGGGGCCGCCTGGGGACAGCGGGCCGGGGGATTGAGAGGGCGGCTGGCTCCGCCGCTCGGCGATCCCCGGGCAGCGGGCGGGGATAGCGCGCTCAGCGGACACCCCCGGCCGCCGCCGCCCCGGCGGGCAATTCCCGTGCGCGGCGCACAGGCTGCGCTGCCGCCACGGGGCTGAGCGGCAGGTTGTTCGGGCAAGCGAAGAAGGGGCGACCCCCTCTCCGAGCCCGCCGAGCTGTTGGAGCGAGAGCAAACCCGTGGCTCACAGGCAGGGACGGGTCCGTGTCCCCGGGAGGCGCGGTCCGTGGGGCGGCCGGGGACAAGTGACCGCCCGCGCCCCACCTGGCGCGGTGAGCCGTCCGGGAGCGCTTCGGTGTCGAAACTTGCGGGAACGCGCCGGGGACGGCCGCGTTCAGAGGCGCGGGATGCAGGTGAGCCGCAGCCAACAAGCGCTCGTTGTTGGCGTCTGACGGAGAGCCGAGAGGCCCCCTGGCCCCGGTTTTCTCACCAAGTCAGCGCGGAAAATCAGCGGGGCTGCTCCGCCCGTTAAATGCTCTGCCGCTGGACAGAGCGCGAAGGAGTTGGCTGAACCCGACGACAGTGGGTCCGGCCAGGATTTGCACAGCAAAGTTTGGGCTTAACCTCTGTCAGGACTGTCACGGCAGCTCCATCGGCGGCCGGGCTCCCGGGGAACCAATGCACCGTGAGCCCGGCGCGGTAGTTGCCCCCCGGCATCAGCGGTAGCTGTGGCTTTACCCTTGTGTCGGTGCACCCTGGGGTCGGGTGGAGGGACCCTGCACGGGATAACCTCTTCCCACGGCTGTACTGCGGGGTGCTACCGCTGGCCGTCACCAGCCGCGGGAAGAGGTTATCCCGTGCAGGGTCACAGATGGGGTGGTTAATCCTTGCAGGGAGGGCCAGCATGCCTGTGTGGTTGCAAGTGTCCGAAGGGAATAGCGCGGGTGCGGACAGTCTCCCAGCACACACCTGGGAGGAGGGGTGGAGGGTCTGCCCTTGTGGGAGAGGCTGCATAAGAGGGGGCGAGAGGGAACTTGCAAAACGTGGTTGCCGCGCTAGTGAGAACTCACGGCGTCAGTACTCCTAGCTTGCCCTTCCCTCCGCTAGCCGGGGCGCAGGTGTGTCCCCAGTGTCCCCGGCGCGGGTGGCGCTGTCACAGGGGCAGGCGCGGCGGGGGCCGCAGCTGTACAGCGGGGCCGGTGTGGAGCCAGGGCGAGCGAGGGGGAGCGTCCGCAGGGAGGGACCGGCTGCCCTCTCCCTCTCCGCCGCCGGGAGAGAGCGGCGAGGGCCGCGCAGGAGTGCTGAGCCTGATGCTTGGCACTTGGGAGAGGGCGATGGAGCTCCTCGCGCTGTCACACCCATCGTACGCGGCCGAAATGGCACAGCAGCGGGTTTCACAAGTTTAGAAACACGGCAATATACTTTAGTAGTATCGTTGCTCCCCTTGATTTAAAATGCAGAGTCCTTGGATGCATTTAATGTCAGGCGACTAATTAATTAAATTACTAGCAGTCTGGTTGAGATGGTGAAACTCTGAAATGAAATCAAATATCTAGAGCTTTTAGTACATTCACGGGATCTCTTGGGAAGTTTTGGCTTTCAGCAGTAAGAATATGGCAGCGGATTTTTCCATATGGCTACGTACACCCTTCCTCTGTTCCTAAAAGGTGGACCAGTCAGCATGACTAAATTCTTTAGTGTGTTTTTGTAATGGATGCACTAGTTGGAGATCTCAGTTATAAGCTTCTCGGGTAGTGTAACACAGAGATGAATTAGTGTGTCACTGAGATAATCCAAGCAACTAAAAAGCAATAATACAAGGAATTAGAGAACTGCTCTGCCTCTGTCTCCATAAAAGCTGGTGGTATCTCCAAAGCATCTTGGACATCAGGGTTCTGAAGAAAAGTGGGGGCTCCTCCAGGTGAACAAGGTATTATGATCCGATTATTAAGGTGTTAGAAATGTCTCTGCCCGAATTAAGGTGCAAATGAGACCGCATGCCAGTCAATAGTATGGGTTTTATTTGATAGAAAATATGAGAGAGAGAGAGAATAAAAGAGAGAAAGGGAGAATTAGGAAAGGAGCTGGAGGGGACAGAAAGAGAGTGACAGAGACAGAATAAAGAAAATATCACCACTCTGTGGATCCCAGTAATGTTACATTGATCCTCTCCAGCTGGTCTTCTTGGTGGTGATGGTCCCCCTAGAAAGCATGGAATCCCATGGGTTAATATACACTCAGGCCAGGTGGCAATGTCCAGGCATATTCCCCCGGTGGGACAGGGCAGACTCTTGAAACAGACTCTGGATGTGCATCATGTGCAGTTCCATGGTGCAAGGCCTCTGGGGAGTGCTTTGGGGGGTCTTTGATGTGCCCTGTGGGGTTGGGGGTTCTACAGCTGGGCCAGTTTGTGTAAGGGAGGAGGGGTGTCCAGTGCCTCTGAGCAGTGGTCACACCCAAAGCCTCCTCCCCCTGCCTCCCATTTTGGGGAGAGTCTGTGTAAAGCTGGCTTCTGTTGGCTGTGGTCTCCCCCACCCCAAATGTAGCCACGGGAGAATCTCTGCTGCATTTGGCTCTCTTGTGTATGCATTCCTTTCCCTCAGCCTTGTTTGCTTCTCCCTAGGCTGAGATGATTGAAAAATAGGATATCTCGACAGCTTAATCTACAGTCCAAAATCCCAGTCAGGTATCTTCTTGGAGGCTTCTTTGGTTGTAGCTTCTTCATACAGTTTTTGTTATACTGGGCAAAACTTTGTATCAATGTTTGAGGCGTGAATTATTTTGGTTTCTGACACAAGGGAATCCTAAACAGTGTTCAAACCTCTTTTAGAAATGAAATTCTCATTACTTTTTTGCCTCCTTTAAAGGCCATTTATGGAGTACTCCAACAGGCAGATGGGTCTTTTTGCCTGTGGAGAAGCCCAGCTATTCAACCCCACATGTAATCCTCACTCAGCATGCATTTTCAAGGAAGCCACCAGCTCTCATTTTCCAGAGAAGGCTCTCATGGTGGTGAGCCAGGCAGCACAGCGTGCTTTCCCATATTAGAGGAGTCTGCATGTGCCGTTAGTATCTCATGGGGCCATCAGGACAAAATATTGTTTTTCCTGAGTCTTTTGGAGCTGGAACTATAAAATACTGAAGAAAACATTCACTTCCTTTTCAGAAGTCTTAGCTGGCACTCGACTGCATGTAGATAACTTGAGTGTCTCGTGAATTGAAAGTACTGTATGTAGATTATTTAAAATGTGTCATGATTGGAGGTGTCCTATAAAATGTGCAGGGGGCAATTCAATATATCTGTATTATTGTTTGGCTGTTAGTTATGTATTAGATGATATCTGCAGATACAAGTGAAAGCCAAGAGTGTTAACAGTGCCAGTAATTATTTAAAAATGTGGGTTTACTTGAATGTAGGAGTTGCCTTTTTTTTTTTTTTCTCTTTTCCTGCTAAGCTGATATACATGTTTAGGTCTTAGCACTCAGCTCCCTTGAGAAACATTACTGTCCTGCCATTATACTAAGTCCACGTATTGCCAGACACATAATTTCTTGTCATTACTCGCATAGCCAGACAAGGAGTGTGTGCAGAGGCTGAGGTGGATAAGCACCTAGACAGAAATCTCATTTGTCAGAAGGAGAATGGTCCTTTCAAGAGAAGGTGGAACAGGCAAGGGGGTGTTGGGATGATTATATCTGGTGAAGAAATCCAGCAGCTCCTACTCTGTTGCTCTAACGAACAAATGCTGAACCATAAACAAACCTTTTGAACACAAGCAGGAAGACAGCTCTTCAGTCAGTGTGATTAAGTGGCTGTTTGAGCTCTGTGAGTCTTTGCCATGCTGCAGCCCATCAGATTCAGGTCATCCCAATCCAGGAGGCATGATATAAGCACTACTGACACTTTCTTAAGAGGTGGGATCTGTGGCTTTGACCCCACCTGAATGAAGAGGCCCTGGGTACCAGGTCATCTGCTTTCAGGCTGAGCAGCACATGCTGTTAGGCAGTTACACACAACAGCACTATCTCCTCGTGTTGTCAGGTTTTAAAAGACCGTGGCTATGGCTACATTGTGTGGGAAGAGTCTGAATCCTGTCAGCGTGTCAGGTATCCTCAGCAAGTGCTTACAAGGCCAGATGAATGTCTTGTTCCTGAATGCCAGCCAGGGTTTGGCAGGGGCGGATGTCAGGCCTCTTGCAGCTGGGCAGTTTTAGACTTGCACATGCAGCTAAGGCCCTTCCAAATGCAGCCGCCAGACACCTTCTGATTTTTAAATGCCTTCAGGATGAAGCAGCTAAGTAAGCAGCAGGGCTGGAGGGGGGCAGACTGATTACAATTGAATTACAGTCTGATTGAAATACTAATGCTTGTAGTCCGTCCCAATTTCTTTCCCTACCAAAGAGAAATGGACCTCATAAGTGACAGGCTGGGTACATGCAGTTCTCTAGTGCCAGGAGAGAAGAGTGGATGATAACCCACTGTGAAGTGATGGATTGTCATAGCAGGACAAAGAAAGCTTAAATCCTCCTTGTAAAGGTCTTCACACTCAGAACAGTGACTGAAGACAGTATCCAGACAGCTCCAGCCTGACTACTCTCATTGCCTCTGAATTTTTAATTCTCTTGACCCTTCGCAGTGAGTTGTTTTCTTGTTAGAGTGTGCAGTTTCACCTAGAACTGTCCTGAGCCTCAGTCTGGGTGCCAGGGCACAAGAGTTGCCCCTCGACTTGCTGGGACCTGTAACTGCGGGTGCCAGTAAGTACCTGGGGTGCACCCTCACTCCCCGAGAGGCTGCAGGAGTTAAAGCCCGGGGAAAGAGGGCAGGCAGAGCGCCTGGGCTGTGCCCCTTTGGCTCTCGTGGCAGCAGTCCCCGTGTCCAGCGGGCTGTCCCGGTGTCCAGCAGGCTGTCCCCTCTCCCGGCAGGGGGCTGGGGCTCCCCCGCCACGGCCGCCTTGCCCGGCTGTGCTTGGGGCGAAGCGGGGCTGCTCGGGGTGCCTCTCCCCGTCCGCAGCCCCGCGGCAGAAGAACACGATGCCGATCGCATCCTTTCCCTCAGTTCCCCGCCCTCTATAAATAACTCTGGCTGAGCTGACCTGTCAGATTCCCCCGGCAGAGCGGATCCCCTGACCCGGGCCGCCTGCAGTGGAAAGTCTGAATGCAAAACATACCGTAGTAAAAATAGAGCTGCCGGGGAGCCCCGCGGCCAGTCCCGGCGGCTCTGGGTGCCGCACCGGGCCGGGTCCCGCTGTCCCTCGGGCGGTCCCGGCTGCCGTCAGCACCGAGGGCTCCCCCCTGCTCCTAAATCTGCGAACACTTTAATGCCCCAATGGTGAATGCTTTTCTTGCTTGCAGATGGACTCATAATTCATTTCTGCTGTGGAACACATAGTTCGCTTTCCAAGTACTGTTTTTAATTTCGGCTTGTCTTTCTAACCAGCAAAGATGAAAGAAATAGGAATATGGTTTAATATAATAAATGTAAAACTAATAACGAGACGACCATCAAGCAAGAGCTTCTCATTGCAAAAAGGTGTGAGAATGTTGCTGCCTCTGAAGTCTGAATTAGATTCCATTCTGTGCTTACCTTGTACAGACAACTGCCCCCCTGAAGGGATAGATGCTCCTTGGCTGTGGTTTCAAGCAATAATAATTTAAAGCAATGCTTGTAAATAGATTTGGCATATGCTGTTATTTCTGATCATTTTACCTGCAAAATTTGAATACCTGGAGGTCAAAGCCAGCAACAGACACCAGAAAGTGCTGTCTGATGCTGCTTTGCCTTATCCTTCTGGTGCATGCATGTCACAGTTCTTGGTCCTCAGTGCCTGCTGGAGCACAGCCGACTCTGGGGGTGGTGTGGGGTGGCCTCGGTCCACAGCCAAGCACCAAATAGCCACTTGCTCTCTCCCTACCCTGTCCCGCAGGATGGGGGAGAAAATAGAAAGAATGAGAAAGCTCATGGGTCAAGATAAAAGCTGGGAGATGGCTTCCTGATTACCATGATGGACAGCACAGACTGGAGCAGAGTAAATACATATTGACTGATCCAGATATTGTGAAACAAAAGCAAAAAAGAAGCATCTGCTTGCTTGGATGCCACGCAGTTTACAGTTCTCTGGTTTTGTTAGTCTCGTTTCCAGTATAAGGTAGTTTTATAGCATGTTGTCCTGTAGAAAGTGAATAGAGGCTGACAATTAGATACTGACAGAGCTGCTTTCAAATGGTGAAGTTTTTGCTGTGATGGTTCAAGCCTTGCCCCTGGGGGACAGCTCCTGTAAGTCTGTGAGAAAAAAGACTGTCAACTTGCATCACTGCAGGTGCTCCTGTAAGCTACTGCTCTTCCAGAATTCCAAGGCCAACTTTTTCTTGCAAAAGAAATATTTTGTATATTGAACATGTAATTCATCTTCACCTAGTCCTTTAAGGGAAAGGAAGTGAAGGGAGAGTATAATTTTTTTAGGACTGCATCAGATTTCATCTACTCCAGTTCATGTGTTGTAGTTCAGGGAGATTCCAGTGCTCAGTGGATGGTGTCCTTGCTTTGAGACCGACTGGTGAGTGATTGTCAAAGTCTGTGTTTCTCTTGTTCTCTTCCTAAAACCTGTAACACTCAGTTCTGCCATATACAGAACCGAGTGTTTTAAAAACTGATGTGCTAGAATCTTCCACAACTGATCTGTTTGACGCCAGAGAAAACTTTGACTTGGCAGTGATTTAACAGTAGCAGCAACTGCCCAGAGCAATTCCTATTACTGTTCATCACCTCAAAGAACTCCTAGTTTCAAAATAGCCTATACTGTCACTCCAATATTACTGGAAGTTACTTGAGAACGTCACAGACTCAGAAAGCGATTCCTAAGGAAAGAGGCTCTCAATTCCCCCCTTTTCTGCCTCTGAATGAAGCAGTGAGAAATTGCTTATGTGCTCCTTGCATTGTTCATCTCATTTCACAAGACAGTCAGGTTATTCTCTTGGAAATAAAACCACTGGTAGGTAGCATTAAGGAGTTTTCCATCCCACATCTCTCAGACCTGTAGCTCTGAATAATACAGCATATAGCTGTAATACACCATTGTGTCTTCCCCAGTCTTCCGTGGGACAGTGGAGCCACATGGAGATGTCTTCCATTGCATCTGCTGTCAAATTTTTTGCTGGGTGGATTATTTTGCCTGTGTTAAAGTTGTGCTGAAACCAGAGGGACCTGGAGATTATAGAAGCACATGCTACAGTTCTCAGGCTTTTCCCAGCCTCCTGCATTTTCACATCTCCAAGAAGAAACACAGACAGCTGAGCCCACCCTGCCTTACCAACCTGTGCATTTTTGCCATGACACAGTATTGAGGGACACACATTGCTGAGAGATACTTTATTGTTTGAAAGATGCTAGTTCTCTGAATCTGCAAATACTGTCTAAATGGATAATATATCTGAAGGAATATTAGGAGCTGTAGAATAAGTAGCATTCTTCTCATTTTATTTTTTCCTTACACTGCTTTTTGATATGTAGCAACTATGTAAAAAAATAATTAAGTAGTAAATGCCTTTTTTAAAGCTTCCTTTTGCCCCTGCTCAGCCATTTTATGGGTGTTAGTTTAAATATTTTGTTGTGCATTGTAGACAAATCTGGAAAGGAAGACTGAAATGGTGATTGAATGTGTTTAAAAGTTGTTAACAAATCTTTTTCCCTATAAAGTGAGAGATATGGAATAGTGTTGATAGTAGTCTGGATGGTTTGAGAACCCAGATGGTTTCCATTTGCTTTTTCCTTATCATACAGAGGATTATTCTATGATTCTTGGCGTTTTTTAAAGAAAATGTGAATGGAAGGAAAGCTGGCATCCATTCTAGGAATGACAAATTGAATATTCCTAGCCATAAATACAGTAGGATTTTTCTTACTTGACAAAATAATTCACCAGATTGTTATTGTTTCAGTGACTTAGATGAACATTTTTATCCCATAAATCTTTCTGTGATCCATAGAACTTTAGTATTATGTCAAAGTCATAGTCAAATATATACACCAATGTAAGTACCTTGTCAACCTACTTAATCTCAAGTTTTCTGTATCAACTCATTTTTTTGTAAATTCAGCAATAGTGAATAGGTTTAATCTCTAGTCACCTCTCCAGTTATTTCTGTCACAATGTCCTGGTAGTTTCAAAAAAATATGCTTCTCTTTTTTTATTTTCTTTTACTGAAGCAAAATGTTCAAAGATGACATGTTTCTGAACAAAGTGGTATCCTATTGGAAAATGAATGAGTCACCTCTAAACTTTTTAGATAGTAGGTTATTGACCTCGGAGACATTGTGTAAATCCATTTTCATCTTTGAGAGGAGGTCAAATAAAAATCCAGCTATGCTGAATGGATAAGGGTTTGCTTTGACACTAAATCATGTCCCTTTCCTTTGATTAATATTGCTGCTGGTCTTATCTTTGGTCCAAGGGTTAGTATATTTTTATTTACAATTCAGAAAAAAGTCAGTAAAATTAACATTACACATTCAAATACTAAATTTTAATTTCTTCTAGGCAGGTGTTTATAGTTTAAGAATAATTATGCATTTTAGTGAAAAATTAATAAGAAATACATGAAACACAAAGACACCAATGCTTCTAAGAAGATTCCTGCCATTTTTTATCTTGCATTCTAGTTTAACATCCAATTTGTGTAATTGAAAACTTCTGATTTTAAACAGGTTAAGCAGTTGTATAATTAGCAATATGCGTGGCACATACATGATGTCACCTTCAAGTTCAGAGGACTAAGCCTACTGAAGAGGCATTAACATTAAAAAAAGGTATATCCAGTTATGAGGTCTAATTGCCTTGTGTGGGATGGGCTTCTGATGAGATTTCTGCACAGGCAGTGGGTGACTGATACACTGAATGGGCCCTTTCTGCTTTTCCAGGCTTGAAATCTTCCTTTAAGAGGAGGTTTTCCTCTAACAGCATCCCTCTACCCCTTCAAAATGTTTTTGTTTTTTTTCCAAATCTTTTTATTGTCAGAAAATAGGCCACTAAATTTTTTGAGGGCTTTTTAATGGTTTCCAATTTTGCTTTCTGGTGCTAATGGCTCTTCTGCAGACATCTGCTCATTGAATTCCCAGCAAGGCAGGAACCTGAAGAGGGTACTGTGTTACTCCTTGCCTGCTGGGTTGTGATTCTCAGCAGTGTGTAGCCAGAGGCTTGCCATTGCTGCTCAACATGCTTTCAGCTCAATGCAGTGAACATCTGGGTAGTCAGGAAAGCATTAGAATAGTCTCTGTGTGTGTTCAGAAAAACAGCACGGCACTGTGGAAACTTTCATGAGTAATTTTTGCAAGCTGTAGCAACTTAAAGAAAACTAATAACCCCTAGAGCATGAATGCTGCATTAGTTAAAGAGTACTTTCCCCAAAATAATTTCTCACTGCTTGCCAAAGGGGGCTGAATGGGTGTTCGTGTTCTGGCATTGAGAAATATCAGATAATGCTAACCATAGTCTTAAAAATTATTGCCATTCATGCACACTTCAGCTTTTAAAAAATCTTTGCTATCTTCCATATGTTCACTGAACCTTGCTCATCTTATGAGGAGTGGCAACATCACATATCTTTGCCACCAGCTGCGAGTAATAAAGAAGAGAGAGCTGAGAATTGTAGTAAGTTTGCCATCAGCTCTACTATTTCCTAATCTGAATATTCTTCAAAATTCAACAAAGTTCCATGGTAAATGTGGGAAGTATCCCCATATTAGTTGCAAGTTTACATCAGTGAAATTATAAATAATTGTAAATATGTACAATATACAAGTAAATATGGAAACAATTAACATTTGTGCCACAGTGGAATCATTATTCAGCAGCTCTTCTTTTTAAAAATGAAGGGATAACAACATATTGGTATTTAAGAGTGATACTACTGTTCTCTGATAATAAAAAATATCCTTTTTCCCCCCTGTATATGTTAGTTAATGGTGTGTCTAATTCTTTTTTATAATGGCACGGAGAACAGTTATTGGTACCGCACATGGAACCCAAGAAAATCCTTTATTTTGCTTTTCCATCTTTTGCATGAGATGTTAAGCATAGATTACCTGTTGTGGAGATTCAAGGTCAATAGTTTTCTTGTCAATAACTTTCTGATTTCTAAATAAAATATTTTCAGGGAGACAATTTATTAAATTATTTATGTGTACTTATTTGGATATCAAATAAAAGCTTTGTCAAAGTGCCTTTATAATCCACTACATTTGCAGGATAGAACAGTGGATTCTTTCCCAAAAGAATTAGATGAAATGAGAATAAATTCAGAACTCCACATCACCTGGCTGCAATGCCTATGTCTGTACTTTATTTCCACCTCCCTCAAAGCCTTCAGGAAGGGAAAAATGAACTATGAAAGAAAAGTTGCACCAGAAGCAAGCTCTCTTGATTAAACATTCTTTGTAAAGATAGTAACTTGGGCACTGCCAACACCACCGGCAGCACAGCATTCATCTGTCACCCAGATAAAAGCAGATTTGGAAGTGTGTGTAGGTGACTCTGATAGCTGGTCGTACCTCCTTGTCCCTTCTGAGCTTCTCCTGTGTATCTCCTCTGCTCCAGAATTGTCTCAGGGACTCACAAAACTGCTGAAATTGTCAGGAGTCAAGATCCCCAAATTTGTGCAACAGAAATGAAGGAAGGAATATTACGTAGACATTTGTAAATCCGAATTAGTGACTGACTTCTCGTGATGCCCAATTTGGATTTTTGCAACACTGTGTCTCAAACTGGATTAAAAACAGCTTGCAAAGTCGCCAGAACAGAAGTGGGCAGTGGGTCTCTGTGGTAGTCTGAAAGGCAAAAAATCACCTTATTTTACACCTTGCATCTTCTTCAACACAGATGAAACATCACTGACACAGTTACACTGGATTTAAGTGAAAATATATGTCAGGAAGGGTAAATATGTTTCAGGTTTATGCTTCAACCAAAAGAATCTGGCTGTACAAGGCGTCTAGCATCAACCAAATATTTCTTTTGGAAAGATAAGCCCAGCTTTATATGACATGTCCCTCACGGGGATACTGTGTATTTCAGATTGATTAATTTCATGGAAGGGAAAGGAGGCCTGATCATCAAAATTAACTTCTAATGAATTCTGTCAGCAATGTGTAATTTGTCTGAGGATATGGAATTCCCTGGGAGAAGTGAACAAGATTACAGGGAGCTTGAGCTATCAGGAAAATACTGCATTTCATTGTGCAAATAACAATCCATGTGATAATAACATGCTTTTCATGTTTGCTGATTCACTGTTTGAAAAGGGTTGTTTGTTTGGGGTTTTTTTTCTGCCTTGCTGCATGAAAAGGTGTTTGGCTTTTTTTTGCTGCTTTGCTGCATGAGAAGTTTTTTTCCTCTAAATGGCACTATTTGCTTTTAAAATAACTATGACACTTCTGTTCTTCAATTTGTTTACCCTGGAATTTGGGTACTGCTTGTATTTGCAGACATAAGCTGCTTAGTATTCAGTTTCTTATGCTGTCTTAACGTTCATTCTTCAGGGTCCTCTTCTATTGGGCTCTCTAATGTCTCTAATATTGAAAATGAAATATTTTGCAACTTTTTGCATGTTTGTGGTTTTAGCATGTGGCTTTTTACCTTTGGAGAATTTATCTTACACTTTCCACTTGTTACAATGACTATTAAGGTATGGTGTTATATATTTTTTGACAATAAAGTATTTAAATAGGGGTGCATTTCTGACCACTAATATCCATGTAAACAGAACAGAATTGATAAAAATGTAGGCCATTTGCAGATTCTGTTACTCATTACCAGGAGCTTGAATATTATGAGTTGATTAGAAAAGGCTGTAAGAATGAGTATGGTTAAATTTTTATATATATGCTGTTTTGTGCTTAAACATTGACACTTCACATGATTAATTTTTGCTCTGTAGCCATAAGAAGTGGGAACCATCTTCCTTAAATGGCAAAGGGAAAGTTATAACGGCTGGTATGGTCATGTCAGTCCAGTATCTAGAGAGTTAAGAGCAGCATCACAAGAGCTGATAAAAGTGCAGGAGTTGGCAACTGAGCACTGCTTTGGTATTAGAAGAGGAACAATATCAAGGATATGGAAAAAACTGCAGATAGTTTCCATAATCTTACATATTTTCCCTACATGAACTATTGCTTGACTGGATAGCAGATTCCTCAGTGGCATTATGAGAACTTCTACAAGGCCACCTGTTTACTGCCCCTAATGACATTCTTTCTGCATTCCGTGGTATTTGTCTTCTTTCCACTTCTTTCCAGTACAAACACTACATGGTGCTTTGGTGTATGGCTTGCTTGAGATATTTTAATGCTTCTGATCTAAGAGGTGTATTCTGCATTTCTGTGTAGAGACCCATAATGCACAGAAGATACTGACAGTAAGCAATTAGCCTTAATGATACTTCTTTATTGGGAGAACATCTGTTAGTTCTGTGGTGACAACAGCAGGAGATATTTTTATCGACTGCCTATAGTATGATTCAGGCTGTTTTACAGACTAGTAACTTAGATACTTTTAGTATCTAAAAGGAAAATTGCATGCTACCATAGGCTTTTCACCCATAAATCTTAATGTAATCTGTCATTTCTCTGCTTTAATATGACAGGCATGTTATTGAAATGACAGCCATGAGATCAGATTCTTTCCACATCTTGCAGAAAATGAGCTGTGAATTTTGGTCCAATGAATTTTTGGTCTTTCTGTAGTCAAATGGGACTACACACTTTTTTCCATCTTACTTTTTTTGGTGTCTGTGGTTCCAGAAAATAAACTGAGCAGTCTCATCCAGCAGTCCTAGATAAACCTAGAACTTTTTGAAGATCTGCACTGAAATCAGCTTAGAATTTCTTTATAGTCTATTTCCTTTATTGCAGTCATTACTGAAAGAGTGACATTCAGATAAGCAGTGGTTAACGAAATTTCATTAGGGACAGAATTTTTTAGCTGTAAGAAGAAATTATCTGATTTTTTAGACATCCTCTCTTCTGACTGTATTTTTGTTATATACAAAACCTGTTTGTATTAAAAGTAAATGACCTCTTGCCTTAAAAAACAAACAATCACATTTCCTAACTGTAGTGCATATAGTATTATTAAGTCAGAAAAATATTTTTTAAATTGAGTTTTCTAACAACAGTGGTAGGAAGAGAACTTGCACCAATATTCTTCAAGTATTGAGAATGTGTTTTGTCCAGTGCTGTAGATTTTTGGCTAAGTCTATTTTATGCTAAAATTTTCTGCATTTAGAGCTGATTTCTTTCATTTGGACCTTAAGGATTCTGCTTTTAAGTGTTCTTGTCCTTCATCTTGGAAAGGGAGATAAACATGTATCAAACAGGTATCTCAGTCTTTAAGAGAATGAGTCAGAGAAACTATTAACTACACAGAGAGTTGAGGGAGACTCATTTCTTACCTTGGCCACGAGCTTAGAAGCTTGAAGTGAGTCTTCGTGATGAATATAAGCATTTTGCACCTCTCTTTCCTTTTAAAGGCCCATTTTTATCTGAAGATTCCATTATTTATGTCTTTAGTCTACTATTTGTGCCCCTATTCCATTATTTATTAGAACTGAGAGAACAGAGCATGTCAGAGGTTTGTGCAGATACACTGTCATACCAGAGCACTTTAAGCTGGTGTATATATTCTTTGTGTATTGCAATAGTTAGTGGCAAGAGGAAAAGAAACACTATCAGGGAATATAGAAATAGTAGGTGTAATGCATTCATGTTTATCTATAGGACACATCATTACATTCTCATTGTTCATATAGGAACTAGTAGCACTATCTTTAGTTCATATTCATCACAGAAATTGATGGAAAAAACTCTTGTTGATGTTCAAGTGATGGAAAACTGGTAAAATTGGGAAACGGGAAAGATTAGGTTTATGCTTGCCTAGTCACTGATGTTGATTTAAACAGGTGTAGTGTTTTCATGAGGTCTTTTCCTGTAGAAGGAAAAATACAACATGCTGTTTAGTTGCCTAAAAATACTTACTTTGCTGTTCTACAGAACAAGTAATTCATGGTTTTAGAGAAACATGTCTTTAACAATAGAACATTCTTTTCTTGAGCAGTCACTGAAAGCAAATTTGGATACAACAGCCCATTTTAAAATCTGTGGCAGTAAGCTGTCAATACAAAGATTGAGATTTATTGCTCTCAGGAGTGGACAGGAAAGAAAATGTTTGATGTTCTCATTTAGTATTGAACATCTGTGTAAAGTAGTATTCACAACGCCAGTAGACTTTAGAAAACATTTCTCACAGAAACAGAGGATCACAAGAAGCTCACTGTTTTAATTAGCACACGTTTAATCTTTCTGCTAGGTTAACTCTAAGGCATATGTACAACAATGGTGGTTACTCTGCTCAGTTATACACCTGTGTTTGAGATTATTAAGATCTCATGTACCTCCAGAGTACTCCATATCACCCCCTCCTCACAAAAAGAGTCAAAAAGTGATGATGAATATAATTTTTGTATGCTTTTTCAATTGTTTGACAATACAATTTTGTTCTTTCTTGGTAAGTTTTTACTCCTAAGACAAACTCTTTGTCGAGTTATGGGTCAGAATTTACTTTGTATTACACTGGGTAGAGTTGGACACTTCTGCTTGGGACTTGTAAGAAGTGCATCTTGGTTGGGAGTCATTCCTTTCGGAAAATGAGCTGGATCTAAAATTTATTGATCTTGAAGAAACTAAGAATCAGCTCCTGAGTGCCCTGATGGCTGGGCTGTGTGGTGATGGTCCTTCTCCTTGTTGTCTGGCCCAGAAGAACTGTGTTCTTTTTTACAGAATATCATTATTTTGAGGGATGGCATGCTCTGATTTAAGAGGACTCTGTGTTCATGTGGTTGTGATACTCTAAAGTTTATATGTGTGTGGATGTTTTAGATGTCACTTGTGGATAAGGGCACTAATTAAGCTGAGATATCCTGAAATCCTGGTTTGAAAGATATGCAACTTCTGAATAAGCTGTTGCTTAAGAAAAACACTTCTGACAACCACTTAACTCTCTCCAATATTATTTATATTTCTCTTGTTGTGGAAAATGAGGATCAGATTGCAGACCTTGTCATCTCATCCAGGCTGTTTCAATAGACAGAGCTACCACTGTTTATTCTCATCCTGAGCTGGCTGTTTCAGATGTTCAGATAAATACAACATCTTTAAACTTACCATCCTGCTTGCTAGATAAACATAGTGTTAGGACTGTGTTGAGACTGAATCACTGGAATTAGGAGGGAGATTATCAAGTGAGATACTACTAGCAGCTCTCACCATACCAGTACCATTTGCATTTTCTATGTTAATGTCTTTACTTTGAACAGTGGAAGTAGGAAAAGAAGTCACATGGGACACTGCACTGGATGAGTGTCAGAGTTAGATGCCATGATGCTTAGCAGTCAGAAAAGATACATACAACTTCACAAATGCAGTTTTAGTTTCTGCTGTCTGTAGATGGTCTGCAGTGTCTAGTAACCATGGGTATCAGGAGAAGTTGATAATTCTAATATCAGCAAGCAAAGTTTCGTTCCAGATAGTCTTTGTACCATGCTGGGACAAGAGACATTGCAGAATGATGGAAAATTATTCTGCAAATGCCTACAGTCTTCTCAGTCAAGGCAGTAAATGGCCAGTGAGGTTGTGGGTGGTATAAATCCAATCCTTTGCAGCAATTCCTTAATAAATAGTTCAGCTTCCTTTTGTGCCAGTCAGTCTGATAAGCTCCTCTCTACAGAAAGGCACATTCAGCAGAGCCAGCCAAAGGGATAACACACAGAGAGTGGCATTTAAATGACTGATATTTTTTATGTTGTAGACCTCAGTCTCTCGAGGTTCTTTGGGGAGAGGCTGTCAGGGTAATGGATGCATTTACTCTTGTGTCCTGTCATGAGCAACTTTGATGTGATTGATCTTCCTGACAAAGAGGATAAACTATTAGTCATCCTTTGGGAAGACACTGTCTGGAATTAATAATCCTATCATCTAGTTTCACCTTATTATAGGAAAATTTGGGGTTTTTTTAGTCAATTTCAAATAAAGGGGCATTGACTTCATAACAGTTTCAGCCTTGCTCTTAAATATTAATTTGGAAGTTTGTTTTTGTTTCTCTTTAAAAAGTATGACATTTCTCCAGTATATGAGATCACAGTCTTAATGGAGTTAGGATTAAAAAATATAAAATACGTATTTAGGATTTTGCAAGGGTCTGAGTTTTTGTGCTTTGTGCAGCTCAATGGAATTCAGAAAATAGTTTTTCTCTGTTCTTTTGTATTTCTTTCATAGAACAGGAAATTTGATTTGCAAACTACAGAATACTGCACTAAGTTATAATTTTATAAACTAATTAAATCAGACAGCATTGTTGTGCATAATAAGTCTTCTACTGTCACTTAAAACAAAGATTATAATAGTGCCTTGATTTGTTAATAAAAGAAACAAGAACATGGAGTTCTTGAATAATGGATTTTTATAAATTATAAAATAATCCGTATTTAGCCTTATTCCTTTAGTTTATTATGTATTTTACATTTTTTTCAAATGAAATGCCTATCCAACTTCCAGTTCATCAGAAATGTTTAGGCATTTCAATGAAGCTGTAAGTCTGTGGATATTGAGTAAAGTTAATTAAATTATGTGGATGGCACTAGACTGTCCACCAGAAAGAAAGTTTACATACAACTTGCTGCTGTTAAAAAAAAAAGGATTTATTAATGGTCACTAGAGTGATAAAACTGCTTTTTTGTTTTTCAGGTCTTGGGAACAGATGAGGATAATATGGGGGATGGTTGCTCTCAGAAACTGGCTTCTGCCAAGTTCCTTCGACTTTTGCTCCTGATACTGATTCCATGCATCTGTGCCCTTATCCTTTTGCTGGTGATCCTGCTTACCTTTGTAGGTGAGTGCTTTTTTAATTAAGGAGACACTTTTTGAATCAAGGAGACTAAAGCTAAGGCTACATTCTCAAGTGCTAATATAATTCTGGACATTAAACATATATCTTACATAGCACACCTACCTAACAAAGGAATCTACCTAGTGACTGTTGCAGAGAAATAAATATGCTATTTAGATTTATATCTTTAAGAAAAAATTAAAGTATTGATTTTCTGATTTTCCCAAGGTAGACTTTTGAGGAACACACTATCTTGAACACGTAGGACGTAGATAATTTTCAGCAGTCATTTTTCAAGTACAAAATAGATTTTTGTTATAACTTTAGATCACTTTATGTCACACATTCATATGCAAATGTGATTAGGTGAAATTTAATTTATCAATAGCCACAAATTTTTGTGAACAGCATACAAAATACTCCTGTTTAGCTAAGGAAAATTATGTTCATTTCTTCTACATATGAAATATGTATCAATGCACAACCCCAAATATGTTTTGTGGAAACTGGTTCAAGGCATATTAGATTTCATAAAGGCTTAGTCTGTTAAGTAATTTTGTGCGTATGTTTTACATAATTAAAAGGTGCTCATTTATTATCATAAATTTTTTAAAAAGTCTTCCCTTTGTTACATTTAGAGAAGCTGACATATCATTAAATTGCTTCAACTACAACATAGAAAAGACAGTAATACTAGGTTAAACCATTATTTTTTTAGAAAAATAAAAGAAAAAAATTTGCTTTCAGTGCTGATTGGTTTTGGGATTTTTGTGTTTTTCTTTTCGTTAGTAAGAATATTTTCTAGTTGAGCTTCTTTAAGTACTTCAGAAGCACATCTGAAACAAGTGGGGTAATGTATCCAGTATGCAGATATACAGATATAAATCTATTTTCCTATTTTAAAGACTCCAATTTCAGTACACAACAGTCAGTCAAACAGCAAGCATAGGAAGAAACTAAACATGTCTCAAAAGCACTGTCAAAATCTGCACAACTTAGATCTGTTTTCTCAATTCAGTCTGTAAAGGATATGCAACAAGACATAGCAGGCCTGTTCTTTTCATTTAGTTTAAGTTAAGGAAGTAAAAAAACCCCAAAGCTAGTGAATGCTATGATTGACAAGTAAGTCTCGGGTTGTATCTCTGAGCTAAGAAAGATAGATTTCCTTGTTTTAAGATCAAGGAAGTCTTGCAATTAGGAAATACGGAGCCATTAAATTTGCTTTCCTTATGTTTAGCATTCCATTTGTATCTTTCATATCCTCTGCCCTAGATTTTTGTTCTTTGGTGAGAAAGCAGATAAAGAAGCAGGTGTATTTACATCAGCTCTACTCAGTTGCCTCCTGAGGCATGTATCGACCTGTCATTAAAATGTATGAAACCCTCTGAGAAATGGGGTCTGTTCTGATCCTACCTACATGGCAAAAATAGTGACTATCTTCTCTAAAGTCAATGTAATTACTGTAGGGTAAAGAATAAGGCTTGGTGTTATAACCCAAGTCTAAAACTGGTAAAGGTCCCTTCAGAAGCATCTTTTGAATTAACCTATTGTAATTCAGTATTCTTCTCAGCAGCTTCTATTTTCAGTGCATTGATAGTCTAGAAAAAAATATATTTGATGACCAGAATGAACTAAATGAATTTTGTGGCTATATTTAAAGTGTGTGTAATATATTGTAGTCTGTTTTAGTTACTGAGAACATACTACATCAAGAATAGTACTTCATATGCATTTCAGGTTGATGATAACTGAATTCTAATATTGGAATGAAGTCTTACAGTGTAAGAAATAAGTTGATAGTAGTGACCGGCTAATAAAAATTGTTTAATATATAGGAAATCATGTTTTTACTTTTTTTCACAAAACAGAGCAGTTAGATTCTGTGGTTGTCATTCTAGTATCTTTCACTGGTGCATAAAACATAAGTAGAAAGCTCCAGTATATAGTTTAGAACCTTACAAACTTATTTGATTTGACTTTAGTAATTAACTCATAAGGAAATTAGACCTTTTATATTTTGCTAGAAAATACTTTATTTCCTGTGGTAAATTTTTAGGTAATTATTCTTTTCCTTCTGTAATATTTTTTAATTAAGGCATATACACATGAAAAAATGTGCATGCACCTGAGAACCTTTCTATGCATTTTCCTTACATCACTTTTGTTGCCTGCACGTCATTGCAAGCTCTGACGTTGGAGAAACGGAAAAGTTGGTGTGGGTGGAAGGAGACATGAAGAGCAGTACAGTTATATGGTAGTAATGGGGAATATCCTACTTGAGGTGTCATGGAGCCTTGTTTTCAGAATATGACATTAATCAATCTTTGAAAAATTAGTTATTAGCCAAGTATTCAAGACCCAAAGCCTTGAAAAAGTAATTCTGTTAGAACTGTGTACAAAGGAAAGACAAAGCAAATTGTCAGTAGAGATGCACTTTATTTTGAATAAAGATACAAGATATGTGCTTATCAACCTGTAGAAGCAAACTTTGTAAGGAATAAACATTCTTTTTCTTTAAATAAACACAGAAAGTGTTACAAACCACTTGAAACACAGTCTTTAAAAAGTCCTTCCTATGCTAATAAGCATTATACCAAATTAAATTTTTTTGGATTGTATGATAATTGGTTCCCAATGCAGTTATTTTTCTGGGAAAGCAAAATGCTTTATAGTTACAGTTCCACAAAGGAAAAAAAAAAAAGAAAGAAAGAAAGGAAGGAAAAGGAAAGAAAGAAGAAAAGAAAGAGATCAGGATAAAGTTTATTACTGCAGGTCAACTGATGTGCAATTGTTTGGTGTACTATGGGACTGTCCCAGTATCAGGGATGTGCCCATGTCTCCAGGTTGCAGAGTCACAGGTAGAGACTCTGCAGGAGAAATCTCAGTTTGTATGTTGTGACCAGTTGTAGTAGTGAACCAGTGCTTTATTTCCTTTGCAATTGCCTCATCCATTATCCATGCCTTGGTAGGCTCCTTTGCTCTATTTCATTAGCTTTTAAACAGACTTTGGTCTTTTTGAGCTTTCCTGCTCTGACCTGCTAGAAATCTGCCACAGTTTACACTGCCAAAATCTCAATTTTATAGTGTGGATAGTGTCACTATTTCTTAGATCTCTTAACTGTCCATTTTTAAATGAACTATCCATTATTTAAAACCTCTCCGTATTTAAGCAAAATATTAATTCCCAAAAAATTAACAACAACTGGAAAACAATCAGTAAAACTGCTGGTAAAGCATTGGTTTGAACTGAATGAGTCTGGTCCCAGTACTTCTGTTTTGTGCCAAGCACAATGAAGGCTAGCATACTGTATGTTTGTGTCATCTGGACATGTCCAGCTGTAGCTGGAGGCACAAATGGTTACGTCTATTTCTCAACTAATTTACTATCTGGCTTATGATTTACTATCTACAGCTCTTATATTCTTCCTCTAAGTCTGAAGAATAGTTGAATATAGTGTGCCTGCATACATGAATAAAATGCATGTTCTGTATTTGTTGTATGGCTGTTAGCAAACATTGATAGAGAGTAATTAATTTCTCTTCACTGAAGAGATTAAAAAAGAACTGATTATTTTAAAGCATCACTCTGTTTTCTTAGGTATCTTGAAATTTAAACGTAGATGCTATAAAAACATCTCCAGTAAGCTTAATTTAAGATTTAAGATATACAATAGTGTTTTTAGGGAGGGAGGGGGAAGGATGAGAATCAAAGCAAGTGGGAGCCCAAATCAGAGAGTGGACTCAGCAGCCCAGAATAAAGTGACTAAATTCACTATGTTGCATTGGTAAAAGGAGTGGATAGGAGGAAAATGTGGGGGAAGAACGAGGTGACTCAGGAAGGTGACCCAAAACTCTTTACATTCTAAGTGGAAACAGAGTTTATTATCTAGAGCTAGCCAAAGGGGAATGCCAGAGGTCTCCGCCTGCCTCCCTCAAGGGTGTGTGTGCCTGAGCCAGGCTCATGTTAAATTTTAATACTAGTCGTCAGCTGAGATGATTCCATTAGAAAGTCCTTTTCGGTAGAAGAGGTTCATTGTGTGGTCCCCCTCTTAAGAGGAGGAGCTGTTAACACTAGGAAACTGTGAAAAAAGAACAAAAAATGCTATTGTTGGAAAGATGGGTTGAAGAAGCAAAGAAGCGTTTGAGGATTTCAGTGAAAGAAGTAAATGTGGCATTATGGCAGTGATAGACATAGCTATTATTTGTTGTTCCAGAAAAAGAATTAAGTAAGTCTGAATGAGAAGAGGATAGAATCCAGGGAGTAACTTCAATACTTTGCTTCACAGTATTTATTTGGCCACTGTATAAACTAAAGATGGTTTTCAAACATATTTCAAGGGTTTACCTGTCTTGTAATGTATTGCCTCCTATTCTGCTGAGTGAGTGATATATAAATAGCTAATAATTTTAACTTTCATTTTCAATCATTATAGCTCTTAGGGACCAATGCTCTCATAATAGCTCTTTAGGACCAATGCTTCACAGACTTTCTATTTTTATGCTGAGTGGAGGAGAAGAGACAAGTCTAGGGGGGAGGAGAGACAATGTGAAAAAAAGCCTTAAGCTATTCTTGAATTGTGGAAAAATACTATGCACTTTTCCAAAGGAGTTAAAAAAGCTTGTATTAACTTTTTGAAAACTGTAAGAAAAACTAGTAAAGTTTGAAACTTGAAACAAAGTAGGCTTCTGAATTACAGAGATTTGGAACTTTATTTGGACACAAATATCTGGCATCCAAATAAAGCTACATGTAAGTGAGCACAATTTCTGTGCACAGCCACTCACTCTTCCTTAAACTTTAGCAAATCATCTTAATACTGGTCCCTATTTGTGAAACTGCAGCAGATACATTCTTCTCATTTGGTCCGACCAGAGGACTCAAGCAAAAAAATTGCTACTTAAATGATTTGCAGGTGGGAGATTTTTAGTTGCTTCTGTAAAGTGCACACAATAAATTCCTCCAACCCCAGTGATATGTATGAACATTTGCTGGTAGAAAACCAGAAGACTTAACATTTATATTAAGTTTCCCTGGGTTTGTCCAGTAGAAGTTAGACATAAAGATTTACTCATGGCTAGTGACATTGAAGCCAAACCAATCCAGCCTGGATAAATGAGGATATAGTAAATCTCAAATGGTAACTGTTTCATTGAAACTCATTATATTTCAGGAATTTCACAAGTTTTTCTTGCTGTTTGCATTTGCTATAAAGGTTACTCAGTGAAAAAGAAAATGCTGAAATTGCCCCTTCTCAGCTGTTCTAGTTCGTTCTTCTTCCTACCTATAAAGCTTTCCAACCCAAAGTCACTTCAGACTGTAACTGGAAGTTGGATTCTTCTGGCAGTTCTAGTTACTTGTAGCTGTGATTAATAAACATTTCGTCCTGCCCAGTCCTCGAATTTCAGACCAGTCAGCTGATTTGTTCTAGCTGCAGAGTGCATGAAGTAGTGAGAAGAGAAATTCAGTAACAGGATCAGGCTCAGGATACCCTCTGGAGCTGTGTGTGGTGCCTGGGGTTGGCAGTGGGGTGGGTTTGTCTGGTGAAAGAGCCTGGGGTGATGGGAGATGTACAAGGACTGACTGAGAGGCGATGGTGCAACCAGCTGTTTTGGTAAATGCAATAACCAAACTGAAAACCAAGTCTAGGAGAGATGGTGGTGGGTGTGTGTGCACTTAGGAGTCAGAATCACAGAAAGATCATCTAATTCCAGTCGCCCTGCCACGTGGGGTTCATCTGTACCAAGCAGCTAATGAAGGATCAAATTCATATGAAGAAAAGTTATTAACAGTTTCAATTGTTGCCAATGTACTTAGAAACATTTGGGAGACTTTATGTTTTGAGGATTACTTTTTTTTTTTTTAAATAATCAAGTCTAGATGAACTGTGTTTATTGTGATTGTTAAGCTCTTTTACAGGACTAGTCAGTGGCAAAAATTGCTTTTGTTATTTACAAAAAACTTCTCACATTGTGATACATAATGGTGCTTCTCTTCCTGCCCTAAGTATGACTCTAATATATTTGGTTAAAAATATGAGATAAAATTCATAGTTTTATTATAGATAACTAAGTTATATGTTCTATATATGTTTAAGATATCTTCTTTATTATTTGGATTAATGGTTAAAGATTGATTCTCTTACTATGTAAATTCCTGATGCTTGTGGGATACATCTGCTTACTGTTATGTAGCTGTTTTGATTTGTGAATTATTATTACTTGCAAATATTCAACACTTACAATTAAGCAAAGTCTGTTTTTGTCTATAATATAAATAATATAAATAATATAAATAATAAGTGATCAAAAAATAAAGCCAGCAAGCGATTAAAGTTTTAGATAACAAGTATGTTTAAAATCCAGTATCAGAGAAGAATGACAAAGAACTCATGGGCCTATATTTAACAGTGGTAGTTAAATTACATAATCCTATATAGAAAAAAACAGTACCTCTTCCAATTTTGCAAATTAGTGAATATGAAATACATTATAAATGTATTGGTTCCCTTGAAGCTTCAGAACTGGATTTCTGGAGATTGTGGTACTATGAAAACAAGAGATAATGCAATTTAAAAGGAGAACAAAGATAATAGTATCTGTCTTGTTACCACAATAAATAGAATGAATGCATGTTAGAGCTCCTTGAAATTGCATTCTGTAGTTTTAAACATGTAAGTATTCAGTGACATACTATATATAAGATTAAAACCTTTTAAGCTCATGGAACATTTGATTCTCTATTTATCCTACAGCAGACATAGCTTATATTTTATGTGCTACTGTTATTTTGTTGCTACATAAAATTCTTAAATTTAGTTATCTTTAATTTTAACTTTGAAATAAAAATACTTTTTAAATCTGTGTCATTATTTTTATTATTAATTTTCCAAAACAAATTGGTAACTCTTATTCTTCCAGGTGATGGTAATTTTGGTGGTTTTTTCCCTCTCTTCCAGGAGTGCTAGAAAAAACATGCTTTTATTCAAATGGAAGTGAGAGCCTCACAGCTAATGGTGACTTTGATGATCTTTTGCCAAACATGGTTGAAAATAGTTCCAAGACTGATCCCATAGTGGATTTCAGCACACAGCCCTCTTCCTGGACCAGCACACCGTCATCCCACATTGACCAAATGAACAAGAACTCTAATATACTTAGAGAGTCTTTCCAGGAAAATGCTTTTGCTCTCCCAACACAAGCCACAGCGCTCAATCATCAGCCTGCCAATGACACTGCTTTGGCAGAGGGCTCTGAAAACAACACCCCGTTGTTTGCCACGGCAGAGGAGGTGACTTTGTGGTCTACAGATGCTTCTTTTAACAACACAGAGAGGATGACCACTCTGCCAATATTAAGTCCTACCCGTTCATCTGTGTCACAAAAACTGGATCATAAAAAAAGTAAGTTTATATTTTATTTGGCTCCATAATTCTGACTCAAAAACTACAGAGCATACTGTTGGCATGCTTCTCAGTGTGTTCCTGTGAGGTCTAAGGAATGTGTCCCTCTTGATAATTAATTTTGTTTACATTTTGTTTACAGTCCATGTTGCAATCAACTTGTTTCTTATCAGAACATTTGTTCAACCTGTTAAGGAAGATGCAGTAAATTCTCTCAGTAGGACAACTTACAATACATTCTTCAATTGTTGATAATCACGCTTACCAAGGCTGGAAATGAGTTACTGCAGTTACTAAGTTTGTAGACTTTATATTCTGTGTTTCTTAAAACTGTGTATGTGGCAAGTACATTCCTGATCTTGGGATGGAATCACAGTTACAATTTTTTCTATCTTACTGGATAAATTCTTCTCGAATTTGAAGCAGTTTTTCCTATGTAGCAATAAAGTTCCAGTTGCATTTTTGAAAGAGAGTAACAACAATTAACTGGGATCAGGACTTCTTTTTAATTTGTTTGATTACAAAGGTAGGTGCATTTTATTAATGTCATAGCAAACGTTACTGATTCACCATGTTGGTGGTAGTGAAGGATTCCCTGACACTGCTTTGCTAACAACTGGAACATAAGGGTACCATATTAAAATGAATCTGTTTCTCTGGAACTGCTTATCATTGATTTTTTCTTAATCCCACCAGAGCACAAAGCAAAAAGTATTCCAGGTCAGAGAAAAAACTTAATGTAAGTCATTGATTAATCAGTATTTTTTTCTCTCCCCTAGATGGTAGTGACTTCTCAGGGTATTTGAATGGTGCAGGCTTTTTGTAGGTTCTGTTTGCTAAATTATTCTTATACAGATTTCTGTCTCCTTCTCCCCCTGTACCCCAAACTCAAAATAAATGTATATAAATGCACACTTGAATTCTATTAGTAGTTCATTTATTTACTTCTTTTGGCAGCTTGGCTAATTATCACTGTGCCAAGGAACAGAATGAAAGCATAGTGTGCTACAGTACAAATATTTTCATCATTATATTTGAGATACCTGAAATTCCAAGAATCATAGATGAAAGAGTGTAGAGCCCTTTTGCCTTTTCTTATCATGTGTGAATAAACTCTTTCGAGATGCATATAATATGCATATGTAATATGCTGATGTGTGTGTGGGACATGATATTTTTCCCTACTACTGTGTTAATGCAGGGACAGCAGTACAGTGACTCAGGACAGCCTTATGTCTGGATTTCTAATATTTTAAATATTTGAGGTTTGGTATTATACAGAGAGGCACTTTTAGGACTTCCCATGTATGTGTTCTATTCCGGTAAGTGCAGTTCATTCCAACAGCAGTATGACTGTGTGTACATTCGGGAGGTGTGACTACTTGGAATTCTATTGTGGCATCATTTTTTCTGTGTAAAGAGAAAAGGATAAAAGGTTTTCAAAGACAAATTTGGAATACCACCAGTTTCTATAAAAAACTTCCACAACTACAAAAGAAATCCCATCCCAAACTGAGGTACTTTGCTCATCAGAAACATGGGGATATAGTATGTTACTAACCAATTCCCTCACACTCTTTGATTCTACTTTCAAGTGTTTTGCTTATCTGTATTCACGGGGATATTGTCTTAATTCTGTGTGTAGGTACATTAAAAAAGAACTTACATTTTAAGAATCCAGAAGAATTTGATCTCATGATAACTGTGTGTTCCCATGGCTCCAAGGCACGGAGGACTAGAAAGCACAAAGTGCTACTCCCTTTCTTGTCCTGGCCTTTGCAAATTAACTCCTTATATTCGTCTTTAGTCTCTTTGATCTCTCTTTTTCCACTAAGCTTGCTTCTTGGAGAAAACCCTATGGCAACACAGAACATGGTCTGATGTTCACAGGAAGTTCTTATGTATTCTGGTGTGGAGGATGATGATATATAACTGGGAGATGAGATATAAATTTTGGAACAGCGAAACTGAAATATTCTGCGGGAGTAAAAGTGATTTTTTTGAGGGACAAGTAAAACTTAAAGACCACATGGGATTGGTGGTAGTAGATCAAATTATTTCTCTCTTGCTTAGTGTCTGAATCCAACTGTGAACATTAGCACATGTCTGAAGAACAATAAACTAGGGCTGGCATACTGAGACACTGGAACACTATGTGGTAGCAGATTCCAGTGACCTGCAGTGAGTCCTGGTGAGTGTTTGCTCAGTCTCCCATGAATCGATGTAATCACTTCTGAACCCATATAAAATGGATGTTTGAGCTTTTAAAGCATATCTTATAAGGAAACTAACCTCTAAATGAAGTGAGGCTGATATTCCATTGTCATCAATGCATGCTAGTAAATCATCCATCAGTAGAAGTTTCATCTGGTTTAAGCATGGGGACATTGATGCATTTCTGTTGATTTAGTAAGCATGCATAACTTGGACTTTATGCTGATTTTATGCAGTATGTTAAAAGATGAATGATATGTCATTTAACATAGAGAGTGCCAGTTCAAAGCCAACCAGAGAAAATTGTCTGAACACATTTGGACTGGCATTCATGTAGCCGTTATGTTTTTGGTCTGATGCTAGTATCCCTAGCACCATATTTGCTTTACTAGTGGACCACAGCTTCAGTAAAAGACATTAGTAAGAGAAATGATAAATATTGTGACCATATGGTATTCAGTCAAGACTTTAAAATAACACAAGTCAGACATTGCTGAGTTACTAACTGGAGGGGAATGAAATTTGGCACATGTGACATCAATTATTTAAGAAGTCCTCAAAGCAGCAGCAAGTTCTTTGGCAAAAATTCTAGCAAAGAATAGATTAGTGGGTTAATAGGAATGAATGATACAATAAGGAAGAGATGAAGAAGTTTATTTCCATTTTACAAGGGGAAGCAACGCCTCACAAATCTATCAGAAAGTTCTTTGAAGGAAATGCTGAAAATGTTCGTTAATACAACACACTTGGCTTTTCAAAATGCTGTTAACGAGTCTTCACCAAAAAGTTTTACAGACACACTTCTCATAGAGTAAGTGTTCATTAAAAGACAGAAGGAAAGATGAGAATGAATGGCTAGGCTCCAGAGTGAAGAAGGCTGCTCATGGAGTCTTACAGACAGTGTTTTCTAATTGGGGAAACAGTGAATGGTCAAGTAATAACATTTCTGCCAATACAGATTTAGCTGCCTAGAATTAATAGCTGGGGATCACATAAAGGTCTCATAGTGGAGGCAGTGGCTGATAAAATGTTTAAATGACTTTGTGCCAGTAGATGTGAAATAATTCTGGAGAGAGGGAAACAATGCTAACTCTATCTAATACAATGCTGGACTCTCAGCAAGCATTGTCACCAAAAGAAGGACCAGATGGGCTGCTGCAGTCAGTGTTCTGGTCCCATGAGAGCCACCACCATGAAGTTTAAAAAGAACAAAATGGAAAATCTTGCTTCATCAGTGTGTAACTTCAGAAAGATAATGGTAGAATTGGAAAAGGTGAAGAGCAGGCAACTAGACCAGTAGAGACATGGAAAGACTTGGATGGGGGGAGGCACTAAATAGAAGAGAGACACTGTTCTCCTTCTGGAAAACAGCTGGCTTATGAGTAAGTGCTTGTGGTCGATATGCAGGCCATTTTGAATGTCTAGGTGAAATAGAACAGTTACTCACTGTTTTTCATTATATGAAGAGTGGCTTTTTTTTTTCTTTTTTTTTTTTTTGCCTATCATGCAGTAAACTAACAAAAAACAAAAAAAAAAAAAAGGAGACTTCATGGAACTTACTGCCACAGGATGATGGGAAAACCAGAAAGTATGGAAATGCTTGGAGAACTCTGTGAGGGCTTCATCTGTTGGGGCTTGTAGAAGCAACAGTCCACTGGCAACTTCTGAAGGTTCAAGATTTTATGTTGCCAGAAGTTGCTGTTACTGTCCTAGATGGTTGCTCCTTTTATTTGCCCAATATTATTAGAATTTTTCTTGACTATATAATTCTGGCCCCTGCTAAAGGCCATGTTCTGAGTTAAATGTATCCTGTGTTACCACTCTGTTGGAAAATAAGTGAAGGAATATGTTTTTCCTGTTGAGGGATTTGAATTTGTGTGACTTCATATTTAAGTGTTTTCTGGAGGCATGGGCCATGGTCCTAAGCCACGAGGGCAGCTCACTGGAGTGTTTTCTGATAGCAAAAACATCACGATGGGAGTCTTAGGTGAACCAATAGGTTCACTACTGTTTATTCATGGAATTTAGAAGTATATGCAGTAATATTCTGTTCATGTGTCAATCAATGCTTAACAGAAGAAGGACCACATATTAAACAGTAATTATTGTAAAGAATAAAGCATGGTTTTCCAAGAAAATATTAATACAATTTTATTGGTCCTTTTTTTTCTCTTTGAAACAAACGCAGACTCCACGTAGGCAGTAAAGTGGGAGACCTGATTCAAATGAAGCAGACTCCCTGTTTTATAATACTGATGATTTGGGGAGACAGGAAGGAGAGCAAGTGGGGGCTGATATTCTTCCAAGAAAAACGTGCTGTAAATGAATGGAATATACACTGGGACAAGAAGTATTAGTATCTGATTTTGTTTCTTCCACACACCGGTGTGTATGCATATGTATATCTGATATTCCTTTTAGTATGTGCTAAGTCTCCTAGTGGATCTCTCCTGGCAGACAGTCTAGTAAAGCAACTCCTCTGCCATTTCACAAAAACCGTTTCAGTGGAGAACCGTGCCGGTGGCCAGTCCTAACGTGAAAAGGAACATGTCCAAGCTTGATCTTCAGCCGTGCCCGGGTGTGCGCGCCGTGCCCTCGTGTGCGCGCCGTGCCCTCGTGTGCGCGCCGTACCCTCGTGTGCGCGCCGTGCGCTCGTGTGCGCGCCGTGCCCTCGTGTGCGCGCCGTGCGCCCGTCCGGCAGGCTGGGGAGCTGGGAGCGCCGGGCGCTTTCTCCGCTCGGCCCGCTAGTGCCCTCCGCCGCCACCAGAGGGCGCTGCGAACGCGGGCCCCGCGCGGCCGGAGAGGGGCTGGAGTGGGGCTGGAGAGGGACAGGAGCGGGGCTGGAGAGGGACTGGAGAGGGACAGGAGCGGGGCTGGAGTGGGGCTGGAGAGGGACAGGAGCGGGGCTGGAGAGGGACTGGAGAGGGACAGGAGCGGGGCTGGAGTGGGGCTGGAGAGGGACAGGAGCGGGGCTGGAGAGGGACAGGAGCGGGGCTGGAGAGGGACAGGAGTGGGGCTGGAGAGGGACAGGAGAGGGACAGGAGCGGGGCTGGAGAGGGACAGGAGCGGGGCTGGGACAGGGCTGCAGGCGCTCCTGGGGAGTGAAATACGGGCACTTGCAAAACTCTGCAGCAGGGCGAACATCCCCCCGAGCCCTGAACGATTGCTTTAAAGGATGAAGTGGAAAAGTGTCCTCGTAAAAGCGACTCACTCTATCAGAGTTTCAGAAAGCTCAGGGTTTATGTTTGCTTGCGTTTTTTACTCTCCCTAAATGCAGAGGACCCTTGGGTCTTTTAATATTTCTAGCACGTCTTTGAAACTGAGTGACTTAATTTCTTTGCAATCCTCCACTCAGCCTAGATGTTATACTAAGTCTATTATCACTTAACTACATTCAATTTATACATGTAATAAATCTCTTTGTTGCTGCCCAGGATTTCTTATTTTGTATTTGGTGTTCTGCTACTTCTAGAATTCCTCTACCCAGAATCTGGTGTTCTGCCCCTGCTGCTAGATAGGGTCTGCCCCACATTTCTATTTGGTGGGAAAGAGCAATATGAAAACTGCAGTGGGGATAGCTGGACACAATAAGTCATGAGCGGTGCAGAAACAAGAAATTCCATGTCTATCTCTGCCTTGTCCTGCTCATACTAAATACTTTTTTCTACTGAAGCTAAGGTATCTCATAACTGCATCCCAAGTCAGTCCATAAGCTTGAGTTTCCCTAATCCCCAGTATTTCCAGCAGTGATCTAATAAAAAAATTTGTCTTTTAGCTCAATTTATGTTTAATTATTCACACAAGTTGGAATAGACTCAATTATGTAAGGAATAATAGCAGCAATAGATGCATGGTAGATTTCCTAAAAAAATTTTTTTACGTTTATTTTAACGTTGTTAAAACACTATTTTCTCTTGAAGGGAAAATGGTTTTGGTTTTCCAGATTGTCATAGAAGAACATAAGCAGTTTCCTAAATATCAGGCCAGGAGTTTAGCCACTGAACTGTCTTTTTTTCATGCATATGGAAGCATGAATAGACTAATATGGTAACTATTAATTTTGTTGGTGCTTGAGTCCATGCTCAGGAGTGTTTTCCAGCAGTATTTTCTGTTTCATTACTTCACTTACACCTACATTTTCTCTCAAAATTAAAGATAGTGAGAAAAGCTGCACTAAAATTTTGACAATACATTTCTCATTTAAAAATGCATTTTTTCACTAGTCAAAATAATCACTGGAACCATTCTGCTTTTCTTCTCTAGAAGAAATTTAAAATTATGTTTGCATTTCATAGGGCAAAATTAATGACCTAGAAGAGAAACATGGTGGATTTTCACTAAATTCAGTAGCAAGAACCCAGTTTTCATCAGTTTCACCATTGTTGTTTCTTACGAGTGCATGGGCATAGCTTGGAAAGGAAACTGTGAAGTTTCTCACAAGTACAATATATTCATTAGCTGAAATCCAAAAGTTTCTTAAAAGCCATTACTCACTATATAGAGTATACAGCAATTTTTTGTTACCATTTATAAGGCAAAAAAAAGCTTACTAGCTTTTATCACATGCTTCATTACTGCTGTCAGGTAACTGCAAGTTTGTCAAAAACTTCAGATACTTGTGTGAAAATTGTAACGAGGTTGTTAACACTTACCTCTAGCTAAGCTTGTGATTTCAATTAATTTTAATAAATTCATAGCTCATTATTGCAGTTCTTCTGTCAGTAGATCATTATCTCTTCAAATTCAGTCTGATGAAACAATATGCTGTATAAGATATCTAATAGACCTCAAATACTTGTTGGCATGAATAAGTAATAAGTACTGTGAATAGCTATCACACCCTCCTTGAAGTTCTGTTATCTTTACTCTTCAATGGTGTGGTTTCCTTTAGAGTGAGAGATTCCCACTTCTACTCTAGATTGGAAATAACTACAAAGTCAGCTTTATTCTAGTGTTTAAATGACACATGTGCTTCTGGAGTTGAGTATGTGTGTACCTTTAAAGCTAAAGAATAGAAGACTTTCAGCTTTACTCCTGTTATGCATCCATCATGGGTTTTTAAACTTGTTGCTTGCATTTTGAGCAGACATTTGTTGTCAGGTTGAACCATGAATTGATCAAGAGGCTAAGCAGGACATCAAATGCTTAGGGAAGCTTTCAAGGATGGAACAACCAAGCAAAGCATATCTGAAGAGAATTGTTTGAGAATTGCAGGCATTGACTTTTGTTTCAGACCCATCAGCCTGTCTGAAACTATTTTGAAAGTATTTGTGTGGTTATTTCAACAAAAAGATGATGTTAATACATGTTTTGTTCTATATTGTGATTGTTCACTTTGTTTCCATCTGGTAGTGGTATGTGATTTTGTGACTGATGAAAATGTATCTGTTTTGTGCTTCTGCATGGTCTGTTATGGATTATGACTGATAGAGTAAAGCCAGGTGTGGGTACAGAGCCATTTTTAATGTAAAATGGTAAGCTCTAAACTCTTGTCCAAATATTGGAAAGTCAAAGAGTTGATACAACTAAGTGATTTACAGTCAGTGTCATATTTTGCAATCATGTGAAATTCAAGAAGAACATAATGAGTACCATGGTTTGAAATCATTGTAGAGATGGGAATCTGAGAAACTGATAAACAGCCAAATAAAGCTAAAGATTAATTTAGCTACTAATTCATGCACAAAATCTGTCTCTCTCACCTTTATTATTACTGATAATTTAAAAAATTATGCTCTCCAATGAAATAAAATAGCAGAAGTTCATACCAGAAATTAGGAAAATCTTTTTCATTGGATGGGTAGTGCAGAACCCACTGCCTACAGAGGCTGTGGAATCCTATTCCTTGGGTGTTTCCAAGACTCAAAGTCATAGATGACAACATGCTGGCAGCAATCTCACTTGGAGCAGCAAATTGGGTAGAGACCTCCAAAGGACTCTTTCTCCCAGTAGTTCTGTGATTCTAGGGTATAAAAAAATGGGTAGTAGAACCATAGGCATTTTGCATGGTAGAATAAAGTTTAACATTACATCTGGTTTCATGGTATTTGAGATAATTTAATCCTGATTTTCTTGGGGAAACTTATAATTTCTCTCTAACTCACATAGGCAATTAAACAATGAGCTGCAAGAGAGAGCATTGAAGGAAGCTATTGGTATTTATTAGTGAATTTTTTGAAAGAAATAAATGGACTTTCCATTCTGTGAAGAGCAGTTGAAGTACAAGGATTTAAAAATCTCAGTTTGCACAAACAACTTGCAGGCATCATGTTCCTGAGATGTAAATGCAACCTGAACTGACATACGATTCTGAAAAACTTAATCATGTTAAGCTTTTACACCCTGTCCTTTTACACACTAAAAAATAGAGTGGTATTTGTCTTCTGATTGCTCTGGCTGAGAAAGTTTGTCAGAATTCTTTCTTGTTCACACAACAAAAACATAGTATAACTGGAACATTAAATAATAACTCCATTAATGTAGCCAGCTAGGCTTGTCTGTGAACAGAAGCATTCAGACTCTACTGGTAGAAAAATAATTAGGCTGTCACTGAATATTTTGAAAATACAATGCTTAAAGTTCCAGTGATACAAACAAGAGAGTCAGTAGCAGTCAAATAAAGAAATGGCCAAGGAAATTTTATCTCATATCCTGCAACATATATTTTGCCAAATGTGCTGTCAAATTCAGAAGATCCAGTCTGCAGTATTCCTGGGCAATGCTAATGATCTTGTAGAGACAATGGCAATGCTATAATGAAACAAGCACATAAATGCCTCTGAAAAATATAGTTGTGGGAATTTCCCATAGGGGAAACAATTAATTTGTTAGACTGATCAGCCTTAATTCACTAGGGCTTTGATGATCAACACCCAGATCTTAAGCTTCCCCTGTGAACTTCCAAGTGGGTTGCAAAGCATATGTTGTGTGTACTTGCAGTGTTCTGTTTTCAAGTGAGGTGCTGTGGCTAGCACAGGTTTTTCCCATGAGAAGTTTTCTTGTGTTTTGTAAATAAAGATAAAGTTTGGATGTTGTTGGAACAGTGTCCCAGAACTTGGACAGTGCAGGCCTGGCCAATCAGGCCTGGGGGAAGGTTTCTGACTGACCAATCTGGGTGACTTTTGAGAACTCTATATATGTGATGAAATCAAAACAATAAAGGTCATTCCTTCTTGCCACTGAGAACTGGTGCTTTCATTACTCTGCTAGCTGCTCAACAGCAACAAGGTGCTATGTTCTGCTCTTAGTTTCTAGACAGATTTCAGAGGAAGGGGTTTGCTGCGTTATTTTTCTCTGAAACTGAGTTGTGTATAGTTGTAATTGTGAGATATACTTGGAAAAAAGGAGCCTAATTTCTTGTTAAATAGATCAGAAGAGTGGCTATTCTAAAAAGGTAGTTAACCAGAGAGAACTGGGACAGCTCAGGCACAGCCTATTTGTCTGCTGACCTATTCATAACCTCAACTGTTTTAAGTCTTTTACAAAGAAAGCAATGTGTTTTTTTGTTTTGTTTTGAACATAACAGTATTGGTACACAATTAAATGTTGTCAATCACGCTAGCATTAATTTTCACTGATTGAAAACATGTTTGTTAGAAAAACCCACCAAAAAACCCAACCAGAAACATCTGAATGCCCACCTGGTTCCAGTGGAAGCTACCATTTTTTATGCATTTTTTAAAAAAAGGCCTATTAAGAGTGGTAAAGTCATGTACATGTTTCAAAACAATAGCAAAATCCTGTCCAACCTAATGTGCCATGGAAATTAGCCTCTAACGATAGATCTAATCCTAGAATTAATTTCAACATGTACCTTTTGTTTAAGGGCAGGCTCTTAGAAATATGTCTCCAGTTTCACTAAAGAATCCCGTAATTAGGAAATGACTAATCAAAATACCATATCTGGAGCACAGGCCAGCTTGCACCTCATGGGGGGTAAATGTTCAGCCTTAGCTTTCGTTCTTGAGCTTACCTGCTCTCAGCTCTGCCTGCCCAAGGGGTTAAGGAAGAATGTGCTTCAGCCAAGAAATGCAGCATCTGGAAGCAACTTGCTGAAAGAAGTGGGGCTCCAAAAGATGAGGTGACTTGATGAAGTGTCCAGGCTTTTGCAATATTCTTTAGTCAGGAGAATAGCTGAGTTAGAATTTATGACTTGCTGTGAGCAAGAAGTGACTGGGGCAGACTGGGTGTGGTGTTCCACTCTACAGCAGCTGGTACAGATTGCCTTAAAAAAATTATGATAACACTTCAACTCTGATCTAGAATCTGAGTTATATTTCTCTCATGGCTAATCCACTTTCTGTGACTTGGGAGATAATGAATAGTTTTTCTCTCTACTGCAGGTGGTCAGTAGCCTTATCACCTCCCCCTTTGGTACCTGTGGAGCACAAGGGGAAGGTGATAATCACTCATTCCTTTCAAATTGTATAATTCATTAGCTGAATGAAATTAAATGCAGAGCAGTTGTTTTCAGCTAGTTCTGGTGCCTGGCTTTGTTTCAGATCCGTGGATGGAATTTGCCATTCAAAGGTTTGTTTTCCTTTTCCCCACATAAGCTATTACGAGTCAGCTGGGCTTCATTTAGAGGTTAGGAGTACTGAGGTCCCCCTTTGCTCTGAACCATACAGTGCTGCATGCTTTTTATGGCATTTGTTTGCTCAATGAGCTGACTCAGCTCCAGCACTGGCTAAGCTAGCTCTTGGGTGGTTTGGCACAAAAGTTGTTTCAAAGGAAATGGAAGCACACATGCTTGCGAGGAAGCAGTATTGCACCATTGCATCAGGTCAATTGTCTTGTGAAATGTTTTTCTGACCATGTCAGCTGACTTAAGAAAAGTCATGACCTTTTGTTAGAAACTTACTTGGGCAGTATCTTGCTTATATCTTTAGGCTACTATCACTGTTACTGAAACATGAGTGTGATCCCTCAGGAGACACGAGCTTGTCAAATGTCTACCCACATGTAAATGCAGCAAAATTATACTACTTCTTTTCAGATTATGTCTTTTTGCTGTGCTAAAAGCTGTATAAATGCACTTCTCTTAAGCCTTTCTTTAGGGATCAAGACATTACATTTCATGTGTAAATTGCTTCTGATAATTTCCCAAGTCTGCAGGATCATTTGTGCCCATTATCACCTAAAATAACAGCTATTAGTGCTTTTAGTTAAGTGCTTCTTAATCCATGTTTCCATTTTGCAGTATACTACAGAGGATCTCTTCTAGCAAAAGAGAAATGCTTATTATTCACAGATCAAAGGGAGGCACCTTTTTACATTGTTTTCCATCTCCTCACCTTTTTTACATTTTGGTAATGGAGGTATTGCTGTTTACACACACTTTTGCTTTTGTCTTGTCTACAGACATAGTATTTACCAAAAGTTTGTTGACTGTGGTAGCCCTCTTTAAAGAGAGATACTGGTCAACACCTCAAGGGTGTTTTCATCTTGTCAAGAGAGGCTATCAGAAATGGGGATCTTGCTGTTGACAGTTGTTTGTAATATTGTGCTTATGCACCAGAGTATGCAGTTGTCTTTTTCTTCCCTTTCTCAGTGTTTAAAGGATGGTTTTAGGTATCAGTGCTCTATTTCCATGGTACAACTACATAGTTTGTCAGTTGCAAAGGAAACAAGAAGTGTCATGGTGATGCCTGAAATGCTGGTAAAAATGAGATGCAGACACTTCAGTATAGGGCAAAGGGAATAACCTTGGTTTCATATGATCCCAGGTGCACCATTGTCAAAGGTGGAACCACGACAAAAAAAAGGCCCTGGGTACAACATGTATGCAATTTTATGGACCTCACCAATTAGCATCTCTATCTAAAATTCCCCAGTAAGAAACCTAACAAATTAAGTAATTGTCCCCTTATTCTAATTATCTCCCCCCAAAAAGGCTACAACTTAATTTACAAAAACATGCTCCAGAGATGAGGCTCCTTTCAAGGTTGGTGCCTCATGTTCTTGAGATTGTGGGGATGTTTCATCTTTCCCAAAGAATTCTGAACTAGGCTAGAGTACAAGGGTTATAAACATGTGGGGCTAAGATACAGGGAGTGAAAAGCAGAGGGAATGGGAAAGGGTATAAAATGTATAAAAAGGGTATAAAAAGAGTATAAAGAGAAAGGACAAAACCATCAGGCATCATTGGAAGTGGTGATGCTGTCAGCAATGGGTTTGTTGCTTTATGTGGATGATACAAAATTTGATTGTGATAGAGCAACCCCCTATAGTTTTAGTGCTCTTTTTTTAACAGACAGCAGATAGAGTGGGAGACAGCAACAATGCTGGTCTTGTGATTTCTTTTGGCAAATAACTGTGTGGTACTAGGAGGCATCAGTTTAGAGAAACGTAGCTATAGAACAATTTACTCCTCAGTAAGTCTCCATCTTTAAAAATTAGAGATTAATTTTAATCTTACTACAGCTACAGCTTTTTATACTATTTTTTAGAAGGTGCATGTATAATAAGGGAATGCTTTAGTTGTGTAAGAATACCTGTGCTTTAGTTGTAAGACAATGGAAAATGTTGCCTGATGCACATCAGTAAAGAAACCTTAAGAAGTCAGTGCTTTTGAAACATGTGATTTGTATTTTATAGGCTTCTTACTGACTACAACTTCTTTTTTATTCATGGAATCATTATTGAAATTATTCCTATGCAGTGATCATACAATACTTATTTAATAGAATTGCAGAAGTGAATTCTGTCTATTATACTAGAAGTAGTTTTGAGCTAATCAGAGGCAGTTGACATGTATTATGTACATGATGTTCCCTTTTAAGAATCAGTTTGAGTGGAAGTTTGAAATGCTGTTTTGATTTTGTGCAAATGTACCTGAATAGATACAGAAGGAATATGTGCAATTGCTGAGAATCCTAGCAGGAGCCACAGATGAGTAGACAGCATTCAGCTCTTCTTCATTCATTGTGTTACTTTTATTTCTGTTGCTCCACTTCCCTTGTCATGAAGAATTTGGAACTTGCTTCATTTACAGACGTCTCTTTAGGAAATTTTTTATTTTTCCAGTACTGTGGTGACAATATATATTGGTTCACATTAAATCTCAAGGAGCTACATAAGTCAAGATTGGTATATTTAAAAGGGGAAGGCAACTATTTAGAACAACACTTGAGCATATGCTAACTTCATTCCTATTCAGACAGCACTTCAGCATATGCTTGAAAGATGCTCTCAGTAGAGAAGCAGTCTAGCCTCAAGATTGAAATTCCAAATAAGCCAAAGTTTGTGCTTTAAAAAAATCAGTTGGCACCTGTCTGCCCTGTTGATTTGAATAGGGTCTGTTGGTGCTCAATAGTTCTGAAAAAAACTGTCCATGTAGCCTATGGCTAACTTTTATTCCTACATGCAAGGATGTAAAAGTTTTAAGCAGTTCCTTCTATTAGGATCTTGAGAACAGTGCTAAACTTTAGAATTCCCTTAATTAGCCATGGTCTGACAGAGAGGTTCTGCAACTTTTCCCAAAACTGTGACCTCTGATTTGAGGCATCCAATTAATGCTTACTAGAATAGTTCACCACTAATGAGATAAATGCCTTCTAGAACCGGATGTCTCATTTTGGATATCCAGTGGAAGATGCTAAATCTTGGTACAGCAGTCTCAAATATTCAGTTAGTAATTCAAAATATATAGGAATAAAGTTAAGAATAGTCTTTGTAATGCTTTCATTAACATCTATTATTTTAACTGCATATAAAACAGTGTGATTTTACCATTTAGGTAGACTGAATTTTGGAAGGATGACTAAGTAGTCTGGTTAAAACAAGTGTTTAATTTGTTATTTTAGATAAAGGTACATTTGCAGCATTTGTGTTCTAAGTATTTCAGCATTCCATGATGGAAAAAAATGGAACTGAGTGTCAAGTGACATAAAAGTGTAATGGTTGTTTAGAACTGAGATATTAATCAAAGAAAAGCACCCCCAGTTTTAAAATAGGCTCAAATGATTTGTATCTGAATACCTTACACCCTCATAAGTATTTTTAAAATTCTTGTGTAAATAATTATCCAAATCTGACATGGCTACATGGGATCTGGGCTAGTTAAGTGAAGTATTTAAAGAGACAGTACAGCAATGCATGAGCTGAAACTTACTTTATAGAATTGTTTTAGTATTCTCAGTTATATATTCATTTTACTTGAATTTGGAAAGGACGGACATTTTTTTTAGACTATGGTGGATTGCTCTTTATGGGCTTATCCACCCAGCTGCTCTCTCACTTTTTCCCCTCCACAGGACAAAGGGAGGCAGGAAACAAGATGAACAATATCTTAGGTTGAGTGAAAGGCAGAGAGATCGCTTACCAATTGCTATCAGGTGCAAAACAGACGCCGGGAAAAATTAACTGAATATATTGCCAATTGAAACCAGAATTGGATGGTGAGGAATAAATACAAGAAGTAAAACACCTTCCCTCATCCTGCCCTTCTTTCACAGGCTCAGCTTCACTCCTTCATTCCCAACTCCTCTAGCTCCTCCCTGCTGTGAGTGGCACAGGAGGATGGGAATGGGGTTGTGATCAGTCCGTAGAACTTCCACTATGCTGCTTCTTCCTCCTCACAATTTCCCCTTCTTCAGTGCTGGATTTCTGCCTGGGCTGCAGTCCTTCCAGAAAAAATCCTGTGTGGGCCCTCTGGACGGGTTGCAGTCCCACAGGATAAGCCTTCTTCAGCGTTGTTCCTTCACAGGCTGCAGTACTCCCAGGACATGGACATCTGCTCCAGCATGGAGCCCTCAACAGGCTGCGGAATGGATAACTGCTCCATCCCAGGTCCCTCCCATGGGCTGCAGGGGAAATCTCTGCTCTGGTGCCTGAAGCACTATTTCCCTTTCTTCTCTCACCTTGGCTAAACTAGATTATTTCTCACACTTCTATTTTCCTCACTCACTCCTGTGTGCAGAATTTTGCTTTTGCAGATGTGCTGACCCCATTCCCCTGGAAAGCTATTTTAGTATCACCAGATTTTGGTGTTACAACCCAATGGGTAGATTTGATTATTGTCTTGATAGTATTTTTCAAAAATAACTTTACAACTTCAGAGCAGGAGTTGCACTGAGAATCACTGGCAGGCAGTGCTAACACATACAGTCACTTTTGAAAACTGCACTCTGCAGTTTTGAAAGTTCTCTTAATTTTGAGACTTAACACTTCTTTGCTAGTCTCACAGATTTACTTTTAATTCTGAATGGAGAATCTGTCCCAGAATTGTATGGAAAATTATGATTCCTGGATGATCAGATCCATTAGTTGCTGTGCTGTGGGAATGAGAAGAGTGAAAATGGGGGTATGCTGGCAGAAATGGGTGTAACCTGGCACAAAGATTTCCTGTTGGCAGTAGTGGGAGGCAGGGAAATCTCAATCTGGGGATTTATGGACATGAGTGGATAGACTTGCTCTTATTTCAGTGGAGCAAAATTCAATTCCTTAATTTTTGTTGAAATTTCTGGAGAGGGAGAAGACAAAGGGGTATACTCATCAGGCACTGGGAAAATAGGGACTGTTTTTTACCAGGTCTCGATAAAATCTGAAACCCATCTTCTTTGTCCATCCCTTCAGACATCATGTCTAGACTGAAAGGCAAGTAAAAGGCAGACTTGCTGAACCCTAAGATCTGCATCCTGTCTGCTTTACATCCCTAGCTTTTATCAAGTTGGGAGGTCAGGTGTAAATAACCCACACAATTCTTGGGAGAAGTCAGTCCCAAAATGTTGCATGACGGAAAGGATCTACCTTATGGTAGTTTGCTACTTTTGTCCAGTTTGCCCAGATAATAAGGAGTGCTAAGGGTTGAATGTGCTCAAGTTTTTCCCCTTCAGAAGGCTGGAGTTGGAACAATCACCTAGCATGAGTTTGATTTCATTACAGCATGGCAGAGTCTGGTCTTGAGAATGGGACAAGGCCCCTGCTTAATGCACAACGTGGAAATGCTCTGAGTGTGGAAAAAATGTTGCTGACTAGAATGCCTGACTAGAAGGCTTGACTAGAAGGCTTAGAAAGGCCTTCATCAAAGTAGGGAGTTGTCATAAATACTATAATTTTAATAGATTGTTTGTGATGTGTTGGTAGGGAAGAGGAGAAAGACTGCAGAAGTAAAACCATCACCTTGGGAAAAATATGTAAGCAAGTCTATGATTTTGTCAGGAGAGGCAGCTGCAAAGTAGAATGGTAGCAAAAAGAGAAACTTTATGGTAACACCAAAGCCAGAGCAGCTTCAGAACCCAATTAGCCTTATTTTTTTTCTGGGTGACTTCCATTCTCAGCTTCCTCTGAATTCAATTGTATCCAGGCTGTGTCAAAAAGAAATTATTTTTTTGTTATTTCTAGTCCAGTTTTGCACAAAGCCAGAGGATTGTGAAAGTATCTAAGAGCTTATTTGGTTTTCCAAGCTAAGCGTCTCTGGTTTAATTTTTTTCTTATTTTTTGACAGTATTATGACAGCCCTGTGGAATGTAATCTTGCCCGTGAGATACTGGCATTGCTTATATATTATAAATACTGAGTAGTCAATTCAATATATGCTTTGAACCAGATATTCAGTGGTGATACTATTGTTCTAAATATATATTGTTTTGATTTCACAGGTGCCTGCACAAATATCACCAACAGCCAGTGCCAAATGCTGCCATATAACTACACCACTGTCACTTCAGTTCTTTCTATTGTCAAGAATATTGAAATGGAAAAGTTCCTGAAGTTCTTCAGTTATCTCAATCGTCTCAACTGCTATCAACACATCATGCTGTTTGGCTGTAGTCTTGCTCTTCCTGAATGCATCAGTGACGGTGATGACAGGTATTTGGGAATGAAAATCATCACTGACTAGAGCCAATTGCGGTAAAATACTCTCTGTCAAATCAGACAAGGGAGGATCTAAACTAAGTCTATGACCTTCTCATTGCAAAATGCCTGTCTGTCAAAGCTATTGACAACATTTCTTGGCCATGATAAGCCAACTGTAATAGAGCTCTCTTAGAAAAAAATATTGCCACTGTATAGACTAAAACTGTGATATTTGGGCAGTCAGGCTTATTTTCCTAAAGAAGCTTGTCCAGAATTCTTCTCCTATCTGGCTATGCCAAAATGGAATGTTTTGTAACAACATTAATGCCTTGGATATGTATAGCACTGGCATAAAGTGGGGTGGCAGTTAAACTTCAGATTTATTCAATAATTTCCTTCAGCAAAGTTAATATTTTAAATATATTTTTTGGTATTAAATTAGCAGGATGTGTTCAGGGTGACATAAACTATTCTGGAAGCTTAATGAGCATTTATTTTTTTCTGCATTTACATAATTTCCCATCATTAGTATAATGTGCATGCACTTTTTGAGTTTGATTTGAAAAAGGATCAGTGAGTCTAGCAGAGCTAAAATCAAAAGGTTACACAAAAAGGGAAAAAGGAATATTTTTTGATACCTGTACACAATCTTTGCTGTTTCTGGGGGAGGAAAGAAAGAGGATAGGTTTCTTTCTCCCTGTTTTCAATTTTTCCTTATTTCCACTTCCTCCATTGTGAAATTCAGTGGAAGAGAATATGAGAATTGAAGAAGTGTTTCAAATAACATAACGAGAACCAGGAAGTCGAAAGCTGTGTAGTTTAGAAGGGAGAAGATACTTATGAAAGAAGTTCTGTGAGAACTGATGTAAAATTCAGTTGCCAGTGAAAGGTACAGTCTCACTGCAGGCAATATATGCCTGCCATTTCCAGTGCAACACTGTAATTCCTGGACTGGCTAATTAAGCTCACTAAAGTGACAGAAAATCAACCCAGAATAAAGGTGTACAAATGGATAGGATTAGTGGGGAGGAAAGGCAGCACAGGTAACAGTGGAGTGAGACTGACCTTAAGACTGGCTGAGTGGTTTAATCCAAATACACCTGTGTACATATCTTTGTTAGCCTACGAAAAACTATTTTCAATTACTCCTGTTTAATTGTGTGCATTATTAGTTATTATACTGCTGCTCCAATTCAGTATTACAATTGTTCTACTCGATGAATCTGATAACAAACAGCTTTACACTACCTGTTTTCTCTAAAATTCATTGAATAATATAAGAAAAGTAGGTTCAGGTAATAGATTGATGCATTTAAATGTTTGACAACAGAATAGGCCATTTTTCTGTTGCTTCACTTGCTCTGCCTTATTTGGAATTTGACTTTCACAAACCTTTTGAGAGCAAGTTGTGTGTATCAAAAGTGCAAAGCTCTTAAATCAATCAAATAAGTAGAATGGTGGAAGGATAAATTTTGTACATTTTCTTTTCCATTTGTTTCCCGAATACATGTTTTTGCTCTGTTTCTGGTGACAACCAAAATACTTTGAGGTTCAAGAGTCAGCAGTTTCCTTTGTAGGGCTTTTTTTCTTTCTTTTTTATTTTTTCTTTCTTTTTTTTTTTTTTTTCAATTTATTTCCATAGCAGCAGCCTTCTCCCATTGGTTCATAATGTCAAAGCTGGAACTGGATTTCGATGTTCTGTTTTATGTCCTGGAGGTTACAGTGGTTCCTCTATTTGTATTTTAAAATCTTTATTTTTTGGGTGGAATATATTCTGGCCCCTGCAGGCTGGTGGGGAAGAAGGTCCAATGTGAGACTGCAAATGATATAAGATTAAGTTAGAATTTTACTTCATTTTTAGTAATCATGTCTCCAGAGTGCACCATGGGTGTCACTGAATGTGCATTGACTGCAGTCAGAGTGGCAACCATGGGATCAACAATGTGCTGGTTAATTAAGTCTAGTTTGCTAAACATGAGTTTTCCTAATCTAACTTCTGCTTTTTTCTTTAAACAAGAATACCTTTTTTTTTTTTTTCTGTAGGCAACTAAGTGATTTTTGTGATTACTGTCTTTCTTGTAGCATCCAATCATTGCAGGCAAGCACATACATATTTTAAAGCTCAGAATAACTTATTCTAAGGAGCATCAGATCTGCATAAAGTAGTTGTTTAACACCTTCCCTTCCCTTCTCACCCAGCCCCTTCCCTGCCTTCCCCCCATAACTCCTGTCAGAGAGATCTAGAGAAAAGCACATGATTTAATGGGGGGAAGTTGCTTTGTGTATGCTGAGAGCAGATACCAAAAATGAAAGACAGACCTGTGTTGGGCCTGTTGAATAGGGGAATCTGGTAAGCAGAGCAAACTGAAGTGGAAGAGTCACTGTGAAAGGCCCCTGGTGATAATGATGTCCATATGCTGTAGTGCTTTTTTTGGTACTGTTGTTGTCTTTAACATACAGAATGACAAAACATACACTAATGTGGTGATTCATGTTGTGAACACTTGTTACTGACATCATCATTGCTTCCTCCCATCAGTTACAGCTGTTTCATTCTAACATCAGTGTATATGTATGAACATAATTTTTCATCTGTTGATACCTCTTTGTTTTGTGAAGCAATTGTTGCTAATGTATGTAAAGCTTAATTTGACAAATGTTGTTTACACAGCACAGAGGAGATGAAACTCCTGTAATGCTTAGTTGTCTATTCTTAGGCATTTTTGAGAGTCTGTTGGCAGCTTGCAGCCATGGGAGCAATAATTGTAACAGTGCATTACAAGAAGGAACAAGAGGGAAAGTTACAAGCACTAACCTTTGGCATCCAGTGAGCTGTCATTACACAGCTATTCTCTGATATTTAAACTTATGTCTGTTTCCCATTTATCTTTCATGCATTTATAAAAATTGTTTTCATTAACACTTGAAGGAGATTAAGTTTTTAGGCAGAGAGAACATTCAGTGTTTGTGTAGTTAGGCACAGGGGTTTCTGAATACTACCACAATACTGTTGCTCTTCAAAAATGTTCTTCTCTGTCTTACTGCAGTGAAACCACGCATGATGGTAAAAATATATTAATTTTGAAAGCTGTATTTAATTTCAGCAACTGCATATAAAATCAGCTAGCCCTGCTCTTTTAAGAAAATATGTAACAGTGTCTTTATAATACTTCCCAGTACAGATAAAGATTGAAAGTACAACTAAAACGTGTGAAAATGGAACATGGAAAGTTGAAGTGCAGTAAGTCTTTTTTGCTTGCTTACCCATAATTTGTGTAGTAAGGGACTGCTTATTTAAAGGTGTTATGCAACTTCCTGCTTCTTGAGTAGATGGTTCAGATCTTTCCAATATAACTTCAAAATCAGCCTTAAAACCCCTGTCCTAACACAGTCAAGCAGCACTGCTAAGAAAACATGGCTCAGTCCTGAAAAGTAACAGCAGTGGTGGAAGGACACATTAAGCTAAATGTGCTGAGCTAATGACTTCTAAAACATTCCCAGTAGTAACTTTGACCTTTTGGGTAGGGGTAGTCTGCATCCTTTGACCACCACCTGCAACACTGGTACTTTATTTGTTGTGAGAGGGATCTGTCCTCAAAGCTGTTGGTTATGATTAATGATTTAGTCCAATGAATTCTCCATTAGCACTGGAGAGTGGGCCAAAGGCCAGTTACTACAATGCAGTGAATGTTTATTTGTAGCAACTCACGTGCATTGGATTCCACAATTCAAGAAGATTAAAAAAAATTAGTTTGCAATTTTTTCAGATTTTCAAAATGAAAAAAGGATGTATTTTAAAGCCAAAATTAATGTAAAATTTAAAGATTTAAAATCATTAGACAGGTTCATAGTAGGTCAGCCTATAACTGCATAATGCAAACAGACTCATTGGTTGATGCTTTCTAATATTTCCTGCACTCTGTGAAATACATTTCATCAAAAGTCTTGGAAAGATAGGCAGGCTATATAAGGTCCTGAAGGCCCATGTACATGACTTATTTTGAATTTTTATGCTGGGAATAAGTTTGAAGCTCATGGATTCTCATACATCTTTGCTGTCATGCTGCCTTTAAAACATAAATAATAGCTTGAGTACTTACATTAATACTCTGTGCAGAAGTTTATTCCAGAAAGCTGAGGAAATGCCTTCCATTGATAGATCCCCAGAGTCTTAAATGTTTGGAGATCAAACTTAATTTAGGCTCTGCCTAGAAAATAATATTAGGGCAATGCAAATTAGAAAGTGTAATATGCTCCCAAGGTAAAATTCTAATGTACATTGGATTTCTGTACCTTTTTAGTCACTGTGCTTTCTTTCACGTCAGATATCTTTGAAAATAGAGTTGTAAAGTTGCTTGTCTTCAGTTACAGCTCAAAGAGGCCATCTGAGTTCATGGTTTTTTATACTGGATGCTGTACAAATGTGCCCTCAGGGGCAGCCTCCTGCCTCTGAAGGTTTATAACCCACATGAAGAAAACTAGTGAAGGATAGGATAGGAAGAGAAAGTAATACTGTCACATTAATGGCTAGGGAAGCTGCGACTGAGCAAGAAATTTGCAGTACAGCAGAGAACTAACATGTAAACTTATAGCCTGTGTCTTTAGCCACAACATTATACTTCATCTTGATTAAAGTCTGAAAATTAATTTCACTCATTTATTCATTTTACTTGTAATCTAATGCACAGTGAATGTATGGCAAAACTCTCTGCCATAATTCAACTTTTTTCTTTTTTTCCCTTCAGATTAATTCTAAAGGGCAAAATAATACAATGAGAGGAAAACACTTTCTTTGATTTTCAGGCTTTGTCTTGCAAAGGAGTTTGTCATGCTAATGTCTATATGTAACAAATGTTTTATTGTGCTACAGTATCTATGCTACACACAACATAGCCAGGTAAAGACTTGTAGAAAACAAAAGAGGTCAGAATAGGTCAACGTTTTATGTTTGGAATGGGAGAAACTGAGTAATGAAAATTAGGTTAATAATAAATAGGGTCTGAGAAGCTGTGGATAGTTTCTGTGCAGTCAAATATTCTTTGAAGAGCTGCTCTGTTATGAGTCATAGTGGCAATTTCAATGCTGTGGTTTTTTTCTGATTGTCTTAATTTTTTTTCTGTAATTAATAAAAAGGAAAAAATTAGAAAGTGTCATTTTCATTGTGGATGTAAAGTAGGATGAAATATTAGGTCCAAAAAAACAAATCCAGAAATATGTGTTGTGTCTTTTATTAAAAGCCGTCAACAGCTTAAAACAATTTCATTGATGTTCTGTTAAAAATGGAAGAAAAATCAATCTTCATAGAATAAGAGATATCTGTCTATTATGTTTAGTGTAATCCATGTCTGAGACCAGGGATGTGGTTATTTCCCTTTTTGCTTTTCTGAACTTCACTCAAAACTTATCCATGTTCTTTGTTTCCCCTGCAGACAGTGAAATTAATTTTTTATTATATTTTATCATAAACCTGTCAGAGTTGTTTTTGTTGAAATTGATGGTATTTATTTTTAAAAATAATCTGCAGCATTGGTGACAATCACTTACCGGCTCTCCAAGGAATAAGGTGGGACAGTTGTCTCCTACCACCCCTTGTTGTCTCTTTATGTTCTTCTCATGACTCCATCCAGTGTAGTTCTTGCCATGACCCAGGCACATGGAGTGGAGGCTTCTTTCAGATGCTTGTAAAGTGACTACCAGCTGTTTCCTGAGTTTGCAGTCCTGCCTTTCATACCCTGTGGGAGTTGCTTTATCCTCCCAATACACTTACTTTCTGATAGTTCCTCTTTAGCCTAAGCAATTTAACATGAATCACAAAGGCTATTCCAGATGTATTTTCGGGCAATGGTTGTTTATGAAGGAGATACAGAAGATTAGAAATTTCAGTTCTTTAATCATGCATAAAGCAGAGGTGATGTTCAACAGGTGAAGTGATTTTTACCTAGAATGTTTGAAATCACATGTCTCCTGTTTTAAATGTTGCCACATCTTGGCATTCAGCCCTTTAGAATTCAGCAGACTGTTGTGAAATCTGGTTTTGGATATAAAGGAGTTATAATCCAGTCTTCAGTTTTTAAATCTGGGTGTGGTTCATTCAAGTGCAGTTGTGACTTGAATCACACAACCTTGGAGATCCAGCTAATGAAAAACATGTATAGTCCAATCCTGTCCTAAGGGAACACAAAAATTAGAGAGCAAGAGAATGTGATAAAGTTGTGAATGCTTGCCCACACAAATAGTGTTCTCTGTCTGCCAGTTTTCTGGGGAGTTTTTTGTGTCTTGTCATTGTTGATTTAAAGCATTCTTCTAAGGAAATTGATGTAAATGTTTCTGTTTAGGAGAAAAATTGAGAAATACACAGGGTCTGTGTTATTTGAGAAAGCCCAGAACAGCAGAACAAATTAATACCTTTAATTTTGTCCTTCCTACCAGTTAATAATCTTCCAGTAGCTGTAATTTAACCAATAGCTATAGTAATAGTGATTTTAGGGTGTAATTTTTTGGTAAGTGAATTGAGGATAGAGTTTCTAATGGCAGATAGTCAACATGCCCTGGCAAACATTGTGTAAATCTTTCCTATACAATGTAAATACTCAGTTTCAGCTCCAGTCTACCATTGAGTTGGTAGAACACTTTTATTCAAGGTGAAATAGAACTGATTGGCAGCAACAAAAAAGTGAAATTGTTGAGCAGTGTAATACACTGGGTAGGGATTTGAACTAGCAAAACTGTCTGTTTAGGATATCTGTAAAATAGCACTAGACAGTTCCTACATACTTTTGAAAGTGTGTATGTGCAGTAACAGATGTCATATGGAAAGTCACGATTGAAAACATGTTTCAGTGAATGTGCTGAACAGGCATGTATTTCTAAATATAAGGAGACAGTGAATAAAATCAGAGTGACTTGAAATTGAAGATTGAATAGGTCACAGATATATGGATCAAAGAAAATCTACAATATGCAGATTCAGAAAGGGATGAAATTCTAGCCCAGAGAAAGGAATGAGAAGAAAACAAATCCCCAAGCCCCAACTCCTGCTCTGAGGAAAGATAGATTTTCAAGAAAGAAAACTTTATTTCTGCTGTCCTATGAGTAGACTATGTTCTTCATGAGACATAAGTGAGACCTTTAGTAAAGAAACAGCTGATTTACATCTGACTTCAATGGAGGGAATGCTCACACTCTTCTGAAATATTGGAGTGGATCATCTTGCCAAGAAATAAATGAAGAAACTTGAAGAAACAACAGTCACAAAGTAGCATTTCTGGACATACACCTTTCTTCTCAATGCAGCCTGTATTATTCATAAATAATTTAGTAGCTCATGAGTTATTTTATGAGTCTTTTCTAGCTGTTATTCATAAGGCAGAAAACAGTGTGCTGATGAGAAGATTATAATTTGCATTGTCCCTCAGAACACAGATTGTGGAGTCAACATGTCATATTCATCACCCTAGGATCCACTACTACTTGGTCCCAAGCTGAGACAGTATAAAGTTGACAAATATAAAGTTTGCTTTTGCAAGGAATGCTAAGGAGAGCATGGGCAATGATGTGGCATGGGCCAAAATGCCAATATATATAGTTGATGAACATATCTTAGAGGACCCTTTCTCCAGATGTGCATCATTTTTGAGAGGGGGAAAAAAGGAAAAGCACCATTTAATTTTTCTTTTTTTAATGCCTAAAAAAATGCCCTGGACAAAACAGAAAGAAAAAAAATGGGTTGCTCAGGAAAAAACAACTCTGTAATCACCAAGATTGCTCAAGCATTTGAGCACTGAAACTTGAAATTTGTTTGGAAAGTTGCTCTAATAAGCAGTAAGCTCTTCCTCATCATGCTGTTGAAAGAGGGAGATAAGGGAATTAGAAGATAAAATGTGTTTACCTAAGGGGAACTTCTGTTTGTAAAGTTTATGTACCTGTGGATATGCATGGAGAACTTAATCCCCGATTTCTAGCTTACACATCTGAAAAACCATGGAGTCTCTGAGAGCATCTCTGTAACTCTCATGGCTCAGCTGCTGTGGGTGGACCTAAAGTGTCCCAATAGCTAGGGGTGGCTCTGGATATAGCTAAAGGCCCTTACAGGTACAGGGCCTGAAGTTAGCTCTGTGATGCCAACTCTTTTACACAGGTGCAGTGTAGGGAAGGACAAACCAGGGGCAAAATATAGGGGAGAAGGACAGAGAAATAGGATGCTGGAAAGAATGTGTTTTTCCCATTCAGAGAACTGTGCCTTCCCTGTTGACCACAAACAGAGGCTGTTTAAAATTACTGGTACATATAATTTGTAAATAAGTCAATGAAAAGAAAGAGGGGATTGCCCAAGAGATTAATTTAAAAAATCAAGAGTTTGAACAGTAATAACAATGCAGGCAATGGCATCCTACATTGGCCAGAATGGGGTGTGGTCCAATGCGTGTGAAGCCAGCATTTGCCATAGCAGGCAGAATCAAAACTCCATGCAGTCTTTCACCCTTCCCACTGATCTAATTTCAAAGTGTGTGTGTTGGGGGGAATTATAATAGACCAGAGTTTAAAGAATTTCAAAGAGAGAAGCATTTTTGAGAACATTCTGGACATGGGAATGTCTGCTGGAAAATGTATTTCACAATGCTGCTTAGAGAAGTTAAGAGAAGGGAAGGAGGCAGAAAAGAAAATCAGAAGGACTGGTTATTTTATGAATGCATATTTTATTGATTAATTACCTTCAGTCCTGTTGTTGCAATGATTTGTTGTATGTATTATCTACTATAAGCTGTAATTTATGGTTTCTAAGTTGGCATGTTAGCTAGAGTTAGTAAGTCATTCTCCTGCATATGCAATGTATTATTTCTTATAAATAAATAATGATCATTTATGTAGCTGAAATAATTGTTTGCAACTACTCTTAAAAATTAGCATGACTTTTTGTTAATGTTTGTTTGCTAATTGAATCTATCTGCTAGAAAAACACACTCTTCTCACAAAATGAAATTTATTAATTTAGTAAATTGCAATAATTGTAGGACAGGAACTTTCAGTAAGATCTTGAATTTTCATAAACATTTTAGGAGTATCAACACTTATCATTTCTTACGGGACTGGTGTACCTGGGTTCACAACCAGAAACGTAGATATAAGGTAACATTTTATCTTAGTTTGGTAGATAGAACACTTCTACTATATATGAGTATACCCTCTTGTGAAGCAATTAATAAACAAAAGGGTTTTGATTGAAGCGTGGCTAAAAAATTCTCCAATAATTCATATGCTTTTCAGCTCATATTTAGGTTCTTTTAGTGCCCACCTTATTGACAAATAACTTTTAAACCATCTGCACTAAAACCTAATGAGGATTCAGTGCCTGGGACATACTTTGGTTTGTCTCTTCTGTGGGAAGTTATTGTTGCCCTGTTAGAGACCCCAGTGGTAATCACCAGGCTTGCAGGTTGAGCAGGGCAGTGAAACTAGAATCGCGTGATTATGCTGATGGGGAGGAGAGAAACTTCTGGAACTCTTCTTGCTCAGATCAGGACCAGCATTAAAGATGAATGGAACTCCACAGGGCCATTTCCAGTTGAGCTTTGAATATCTCTAAGGATGGAGGTTCTTTCTGGAGAACATATTCCAGACCACTCTTTTATGATAGATAATGCCAGTGGTGGTGAAAGGATCTGTATTATCCTACCCCGCTGCTTGTTATTCCCCATCTCAGCAATACCTTTTCCATGTCCTGTCAGGGGTGTTTGTTCAGCTCCATGACAGATTTGATTTGGAAACTGATCTGAATTAAAGTAGGAATGGCTGATATTATCCATTGTATAACAGCATGAAGTGCCATGCTGGCACAAAGAAGTAGGGAAGAGAGGTGGGGAGAGGTTCTGGAGCAGGTTGATGGGGGATAGGACAGTTTCTTAAAAATGGTGACATCTGCTCCTGCCAGATTTAAGTGTTTGTGAAACAACACTAATGTGAGCTTGAAGTAGCATGATAATGCATTGCAGTGGTTTTCTACTTGACAGAGAGGATCCTTGTATGTCAATGAGTGAGAGGTGTGTCTGTCTGTGATTCTTTAGGATTCCTGACAAGATGTGGCTCAGAAAGTTTTAACTTGGATTGATTCTTGAGGTCTTCCTTTTGGCAATCCTCTGAAGTGCACAGGGAAACATGAGTTATGGAAAGCTACATTAAATAAAGGGTATCTCTCACAGTCATCTGTTGAAATAGGAGGCAGTCCTTTAGGTACAATAATTTCAATGCTGCATGAGAAAATTTATGCTTCTGCTGTACCGTGTATGCTTTGGGGCTTTCTGATTGTTATGGTATTAAAAGCTCAATTGGTGATGTGTTGTGCTGTCATAGAAAGTGACCGGGGAGTCAGAGTGGATTTCTGAATTTGTTTCTTGCTCATTCGTAGAATCATACAATACCCTGGGCTGGAAGGGACCCACAAGGATCATCGAAGTCAACTTCTGGCCCTGCACAGGACCATCCCCAAGAGTCACACCATGTGCCTGAGAGCATTGACCAAACATGTCCTGAACTCTGTCAGGCTTGTGCTGCGACCACTTCCCCAAGGAGCCTGTTCCAGTGCCCAGCCACCCTCTGGGGCAAGAATCTTTTCCTGATATCCAACCTAAACCTCCCCTGACTCAGCTTCATGCTGTTCCCTTGAGTCCTGTCACTGGTCACAAGAGTGAAGAGATTGGTGTCTGCCCCTCCGCTTCCCCTCACAAGGAAGCTGCAGACTGTAATGAGACCTCCCCTCAATCTCCTCCATGCTGAGCAGCCCTCAGTCTCTCCTCAGATGGTTCCCTTCTAGACCCTTCACCATCCTTATTGCCCCCCTTTGGGATTAATCTCTAGTGGATTTATCTCTTTCTTATGCTGTGATATCCAAAACTGCACACAAGACTCAAGGTGAGGCTGCTCCAGCACAGAGCAGAGCAGGACAATCCCCTCCCTTGCCCAGCTGGCAGTGCTGTGCCTAACGCCCCCCAGGACACAGCTGGCCCTCCTGGCTACCAGGGCACTGCTGGCTCAGATAGACTTGACTCCTTATTTTGGTCATAATAGTTTATCTGGGTTTTGTCTACAAAATAAATTATTACACTGACTAAAAATCCTAACTTGCATTGTAGAGACTCTACGTGTCCATCCTTAAGGATATCAGCAGAGTTTGGCCACATTGTCTGAACAACATTTTTAGGCTTGAAAGAGACATTAAATAACAGCAGTTGAAGATGTGAAATTCAACAGCAGCTGCTGCTGCCTTTACTAATTTTTGGATGGATAAGAAGAGTCTTTTTAATCTAATGGTATATTTGGGTTTGTTCCCAGTTCCACTTTCACTGGTATCAGGAATTTATATTTCCTCCTGCATGAACAGCCTTCAGAGTTCTGTGTGAGCTCTTAGTTAAGTATGGTACACTTGGATATCAGATTTGTTTACAGACTTTTGTGAGCATAACTCTTTAGCTGTCTCCCTTCTGTTGCCATAAAATATGGCAACTATTAAGGAATAGTTAATAGGACATGTAATTCTTAGAGGAAAAATACAATGCATCTGTATAGACCCACAGAAGAGATTCCAGTCCATCTTTTTAATCTAATTTGGTTTTGAGGCTTTTTTGTTCTCATGGCCTTTAAACAGATTGTTTGTCCATGCTGCAGGCAATCCATTCAGAATCTCCATCTTTTTAATTCTCTTTGTATAACCCAGTCAGTCTCTTGGAAAGGGCATTTCTCTTGTGGCTCATCTGTGATGGCCAGCTTCACGGCAGCAGAGGGAGCATTCATGAATGTGTGAGTGAGAACTGGCTTTCTGCACTAGCTGTAAATCCTTATCCTGAGTCCCTATAGGGCAGAGGAGTGGGCACCTACCCGCAGTTCAGCCAATTAACACAAGGCCTTAATCTTGTCTAAACAGCTGCAACCATTCTTCAGGCTCCCACCCCAGGGAAACTGAGCTGCTATGCTTTTTGCCCTGTTCACCTCTGAGTCCTTTTTTCTCCTTTAAGATGTTAGGTGTTTCTCAGACTGTGAGTCCTATCCCTTTACAGGTTAATTGTGCATCTTTGTACTTACACAGGGACATGCTTCAAGAAAATATTACATACATTTGAGCTAAAAATAAGGTAGGAGGTAAGAAACATGCAGCTAGATATGCATTGAACATTACAAAGTGTTACATGGAATTGAGGTGCCGTCTTGAAATGTTGCTGTATGGATTCAGTATAATTTTGTTACGTGAAATAAGCACAAAAATGTAAAATAATCTTGCTTTCTTTTCAGATTTTATTATGTAAAGAAGCAAATTTCAGATTGAAACCCATCTCTAGAGACAGAAAAGAAAATGTAACCTTTCAAATGAACTTGCAAGATAGAGATGAAAACCAAACAATGAGAGACAAAAATAAGTAATTTTTTTGTTTATGTGAAAGTGAAACATTAAGCAGCCAATTTGTTTATAAATCCATAAATCAAGAAGTAATATGGAGGGTTTTGTGAGTTTGCCTCATAAAACTCTGTTCAGTGACTGTGCTGCTCTCCATGTTGGAGTACTGTGAGAGGGTCCCGAGAAAGATTTCACAAGAATGGGTACTCTCGAAAACTGTAATTCTGGGTGTGTGTGTTTGCTGTAGACACTTTCTGACATTTATATTCTGTGGAAGTCTTTATTGTTAGAGAATCACAAGAAGTATCAAAGACAATTAGAACTCACAAAGGCTGGTGTGTGAGCTTGTCACTTCAACTTGTTTGATTTCAGGGCTGTAGAAACACAGAGTACCCTCGGTTTTCTTCTTCCCGTAATTTCATCATATTGCAGTTTGTACTTGTACCCATGGTCCCTGCCCCAGCAATTTCTCACAATTGTGTTACTAGTTCCTTTATTTTGCCTCAGGCCTGAGATCCATCACCATTCTTAGCATGTGTGTCTGTGAATGATACAGCAAAATACCCTACAGCTGTTTTTAACTTGGCTCAATACCTGAATGCAGCATATTGTGTGGCAACAGGAAAAGTTATCCTGGAACAACTGAAGGGATGAAATTGGGGAAACAACAGTAATGAGGACCAGCAGTACATGAAAATGTGTGATGAGGGGAAGCGAGACCACCACTCAATATGAGTGATAGGCAAGCTTCGGGGTATTTTACCGCGAGCGTGGTTTATATATTGTTGCAATTGCTTAGGCACTATTTCATTGGCTAAATACAAAAGATACAATTCGCATTCCACTGTTGCTATTTTAGGATACTTTGCATTCCTTTCAACTACAAGTTCCCACCGGTACTTTCCGTGGTACTTTCCCCAAAAGCCCCAAGGTCTGTCCTTGGGCTCCTGTCCTGTCAGCATAACTTGCTCTTATCCTGTCTGCACAACTTACATTTCTCTTGCTACTGCGGCTTAGATGGTTTAAAATGCCTATTTAGGCTGCTCCTGGTTCTGTTCGCACAACGTTCAAGACCTCCACAGAGTCATGGCTGAGATTCTGTAACCTTTGTGTGACAAAAATTTTCGTCAGTCTGCCTTCAGGTTGTCTGTTGAACCACAGATGTGACCTTTAGCAGATGCAGTCAACAGTTGTATGTTCTCGGAGTGATCTTCATGCTGTTTTCAGCTGTGGAAAACCAGCTTGGTTGTATGCCTTTTGCAAATCATTTACCCTCTATTGTTTTAATCTGTAAAATTGCAATGATAAATTTCTCAACAGGGCATGGCTATAACAGTGCTTTTACCAGTGTAGATACTATTGTGAAGACACAAAGAAATGGCATAGATAATAATGGGCACTAGATATATTACTGTATTTACCAGGTTGCAAGGAGAGCCCCTGCAGGATGGTTAATTGTATATTTTATTTAATGCTTTTGTTTGCTTTAGCAATTCTTATTTCTTCCTCCCCTGACATCTTATTCTTTCTTTGCCTGTATCCCTTTGGAGGACCCAATTCAATTTCCAGATGAGAATAAAAAAGCCTTTTTTTTTTTTGTCTCATTGCTCTCCAGGTGAATCAGTTATTTGACCTGTCTTATTATACAGCCTAAAACAGCTGTTACAAACAGAAAAACAGAAAGCAGCACAGAACCAGATCCAGGAATTTGGGAACCAAGTTGCACACATGGCTGCTGCTTCCACATGCCCTCAGTGTCTGCTGAGGTTGAGAGTCAGACCCTTTAGCTACCTTGAATCTTGAGCCAACCTTAGAAAATGTGGTAAATTCAGCAGCAAGAGGAAAATAATTGCCATGAGCATCTTCCCTCTCCTTACTGCTTCTTGTAGTATCTTTCCTTGATAAGTTTTAGTATGCAAAATAACCACTTAAGAAACAGAGTCTACTGATGAGCCCTGTGCATGGTAATGTGATTGCAAAGAAGAGAAGTTGCTATTAGAGGAGGAGTAAATTCTGAAAAGAATTAGTCTAAAAATGTAAAATATCTCTGAGTTATAAGGAGTAGATCCATGTAGGATTATAATCAGGCAATTTGAATTCCAATTTAAGTGAACGCTAGGTGATTGTCTTGAAGAGGAAGTCAGGTCATCTGATTTCAGGCAGAGTGTAACCTCTTTGGAAAGTTGAAGTCAGTTTGCAAAGTTTGTGCTGTATTGTACATACATGCTTCAATGAATATTTAATATACAAGTCTTGATAAATAGCTTCTTCAAATATTCCTTATGCAAATTAAAACCCTATATATATTATCTTTACCCTTAATTTACTTTTAAATAAACTATAAAGAAGGTATTTATTTCTTTTGCTGCCCTACAATTCTTAATGTTGGTATTTCTATGTAGCTGAATTTACTGAAGTTGAATTTTAACTGTGGGGAAATCAATCACAGAGGTAAAAATATGCCACATATCTATTCTTTCATCAAAATCCATTTTTAGGAGCTTTTCCTTTAATATCCTGAACAGCAAAATCACACCCAAATATGTTAAAACCTTCTTCTGTGCCTGCCACTGGTGCCATATCAATTATGGTAAGATTGTGATAGTCCTACCGGTTTAAATGATTGGTCTCTGAGTAGCTGTAAATAAGACTAAGCAAGATAAAGATTTTTAATAATATTTTCATTCTTCAGAAGATTAAGCAACATGTCCATTCTAAACTTGATCATTATCCAGAAATATTTAATTTATGGAGCACACATGACTCAACATTGAAACTGGGCCAACTATTGCAGTAATTGCTGGATAATCTCCATGTTTTCTGATTTGTCAGAGCTTCTCTAGAGACTGCAAATTCTGCTTGGCTTAGTAGATCACTGTGCAGTTGTCTTTTAGAAGACTGGTAATTTGCAAATTATTACTGTTCTGTGCATGTCTGTGGCAGGTTGACTCTGGCTGGTCACCAGTTTTCCTCCAAATCTGCTCTGTTACTTCCCTCCTCAGCCTGACAGAGAAAATTGAACAAAAGACTCACGGATTGAGATATGGACAAGGAAACATCACTCAGCAGCTACTGTCATAGGCAAAACAGACTCAGCTTGGGGAAAGTAATTTAATTCATTGACAATCAAATCAGAGCAGGGTAATGAGAAAAGAAACCCAAATCTTAAAACATCTTCCTCATACCCCTCTCTTCTTCCTGGTCTTGAATTTTGGTCATGAATTCTCTACCTCCTGCCCCCTCAGAGGTGCAGGGGGATGGGGGATATGGGCTGAGGTCAGCTCATCACACATGGTCACTTTCACTCCTTCCTTCTCAGCAAAGGGCTCCTCACACCCTTCCCTGCTCCAGAATGGGGTCCCTCCTACGGGACACAGTCCTCCATGAAATTCTCCAGTGTAAGTGTGTGAGTGCTTCCCATAGGCTGCTGTTCTGCATGAACTGCTCCAGTGTGGGTCACTCCCTCATGGTGCAGTCCTTTAGGCACAGGCTGCTCCAGCTTGGGTTCTCCACAGGGTCACAAGTTCTGCCAGCAAACCTGCTCCATTGTGGGCTCCTCTCTCTACTGGCCCATAGGTCCTGCCAGGTGCCTGCTCCAGTGAGGTCTTCCCACAGGGTCACAGCTTCCTTTGGGCATCCACCAGCTCCAGCATGGGATCCTCCGTGGGCTGCAGGGGGATCTGTGCTCCACCATGCACCTCCAGGGGCTGCAGGGCACAGCTCTCTCACCATGGTCTGCACCATGGGCTGCAGGGGAATCTCTTCTCCAGTGCCTGGAGCACCTCCTGCCCCTCTTTATGCACTGAACTTGGTATCTGCAGAGTTGCTTGTCTGTCATAGTCTCACTCCTTTCTCCTGGCTGCAGTTGCCTTTGCACAGGATTTTTTCCCTGCCTCCTATTTTGAAAAAGTGGTTCCAACCAGAGTGTGTTGAACGTAGTAACAACATTGGCAGCACATTTGTCTTTTTACATACTAAGCAGAGAAAGGCAACCATACCAACTACAGAATACCTATACAAGTGAATATTTTGCTTTATACCAATCTCTTCGTTGCCACGGTAGTCAGGCAGCTCTAGCTGCTTTTTATTCCTTGCTTGTGGTGTTTGCTGCCATGTCCCACAGTTGCAAATAGTACCATGTTATTCTGTTACTGAAAAATGAAACCATAAGTCACTTTTTTGGGTACTGAAGACTTCTTCAGTTGAGGCCACTTACTTGTGAATGCCAGTGAATTTGGCATTCTAGCCATGGTTTCGAGATGGGCAGGTACAACCGAGAGTCAGACATAAAGAGAAAGACACATGTGGTGTACTAGGAAAAAGATCTTTCTGTGGCATTACGAGTGGTTATGAATAAAGGAAAAGTGCATTTGCTAAAACCTAAGAGGTTCTGCAGTCATTTAGACATAAACTGCAAAAATTAAGTTGAAAATTTAATCAGTGTAAGGGGATGGGTATTGCTCTGTAGAATGCAATATTTGTCAAAAGCATTTATTACTACTTTTTGCTCTTTTTAAAAAGTTTTTGCAAGCTACTAAAGTAATAATAATTTTAAATTTTTTTCTCTGTTTCTTTTATTCAGTCGAGGCCTCTTGCCCTGCAGAACATTTTGTGAGGCAGCAAAAGAAGGCTGTGAACCAGTCCTGGGTATGGTAAATGCTTCTTGGCCAGACTTCCTGAAGTGCTCTCAATTCCAAAACAAAACTGAGAATGACACCACTGCAAGGGTATGCTTCTCACCCCACCAAGAAAAAGGAAAGCAGTGTATGTTTTCATTCTTAACTGTTTCACTGTGTTTATGAGTTTTCATTTAATAGTGTATTTTCTTACTCTGTAGGAAAAGCTCTGGGTTCAAACGATTATTTCTTGTTCTGTTATCATGTTCCATCTTACTATTGTGATAAAGTCTGGTTGTCTGTCGATTGTAGTCTGCAGTGCTTTAAATATTTAGGCTGATTTTTTTCAGACTTGTGTTGATTTGAATCCTTTTTATTTTTCATCAAAAATTCTGAGCCATTTCAAGGAAAGAAAAGTAATATGACCTGATGACTTTTTGTTTGCTAAGCTCTAGTAAATACAGGTGTGTTATTTGGAGTAGGAACTTGATACACAGGCCAAATTTCAAGTGTATCTCCTTTTTCTTGCTGTAAAAATGAGCCCAAAACTGATCAAGAGGTAGACTTCTCAAAAAGCGTGGTCTTTATACACTCATACATAGCATCATAGAATCGTTTAGCTTGAAAAAGATAGTGAAGGTCATCCAGTCCAACTGTTAGCACTGTCAAGTCCACCACTAAACCATGTCACTAAGAGTCATGTCTGCACATCTTGTCTTGCACCTTCAGGGATGGTGACTACACTGCTTACATGGGAAACCTGTTCTGATGACTGACCATGAAGCAATCTTTCCTAATATCGAATCTAAACCTTTCCTGGTGCACCTTGAGGCTGTTTCTTCCTGTCATAATGCTTATTACTTGGGAGAAGAAACTGACCCCCACCTTTATACAACCTCCTTTCAGGTAGAGAACAGTAAGGTCTCCTCTGAGACTTCCTTTCTCCAGGCTAAACACCCCCAGCTCCCTCACCACTCCTCAGAAGACTTGTGCTCCAGACCCTTCCCCAGCCCTGTTGCCCTTCTCTGGACTCGCTCCAGCACCTCAATGTCCTTCTTGTACCACGAGGCCCAAACTAAACACAGCATTTGAGGTGGTGTCTCAACAGTGCCTGGTGCAGGGCGATAGTCACTGCTCTGGTCCTGCTGGCCACACTGTTGCTGATCCAGGCTAGGATGCCATTGGCCTTCTTGGTCACCTGGGCACAGCTGGCTCATGTTCAGCTGCTGTCACCAGCATTCCCAGGTCTTTTTCCACTGGGCAGCCTTCCAGCCAGTCTCTAAAAGCAAGGCATTTCCATCTCCTCAGAGGTGCTGCTGTGTTCTCTAGATCCAAATCTAGAGGTGAGATCACACCTGAGAGCAGTAAGCCTGACTTTTTCTCACTGACCCAATTGCTGGGGTTCTCTTGCTGGCACCTGAGACTGCTGTTGATAAGCATTCTCCTGAGAGATGAAGAGACTGGGGCTTGTACAGTTTATCTGTAGATTCTAACTTTTTTAATGACTTCTGTGTGACAATAAACAAGAAAAATTTATATGATAACTGCTTCTCAGTTCTGAAATTTAAAAACCCAAGAAGTTACACTTTAAGACTACCTTAAAAGTTCAGGAAAGTCATTGTATCTTTGAAGGTTAGTTAATGTTAGTTAATGTTACAAGGAGGTAGCTCAGGATAAATAATCTATTTTGATTATTTATCCTGAGCTACCTCCTTGTAGTTCTTGAGTATGCATAATAATACAGCCTAAAATTATTAGACCAAGTCTTTTATCCGTTGGATTCTCTCCATCTCTAAAGGCATATTTTTGAGGAGTCATGAAGTAAAGAAGGCTGTCGTCCGTACCTTCCTTCTTCTGTGGGAACTTTTGTAATGGCTGAGGTAGGGAAAGATCAAAAAGATTGTTTCTTGTTAAAATTGAATGATTTCCAGGAAAACTGAACACTGTCCACAAATGTTAATGATAGAGTCCTATGGTATTTTGTGGAAGTTGCTGTTGTGAAAGCCACAGGGAGCCGTGTCTTAATTGTATGATAAAAATATATGCTAAGTTTGCTGAAAAAAGTAGGTCTAATGGATCTCTCCAAATGGGAACAGTAAGCAAGTAATTATAAAATGCTTATTTTTTTTCCTGTGCCTCCAATTCTCCATGTAAAATAGGACTAAAATTGTCCTTTTAGCTCACAGTATTGTTGTAACCATATATTTGTTGATGCCTTTGGTGTCATAGGGATAAGCATTATATAAATAAGGAGTACAATAATTTTGTCTTCATGGCAGGTTCATAAAACAAGGTAAGAAGCTGTAGCATAAATAAATACATCAGTGTGGTAAATGCTTATACATTAAACAGTAAGGGTAACTAGCCATGAGCAATAGGTGACATATCATTAACTGAATGATCACAGAATGAGATATAATTCTGAAAAAACAGCAGAATATCAAATACCTGGATTTCATGCCTGCGTGATACATAAAATGAATACAAGGTAGCATATAAATATGCCTGTTAAATTTTGACAAATTATAGCTGGTCAGAGTGTTTAAAAGCCCCACAAATCTAGATAGCTGAACTTAGATTAAGCCAGCAGAGATTCATGACTTAACGAAACTTTCAAGTTTCAGAAAATCTTGTGGTTAAAATAATATATTTAGCACTGCTAGAGAAGAAGATTTTTAGAGTAGTGTCAGGTAAATGATTATTGCATAATCTGTATGGCAGGATTGGTATTTATCTGGTAGTAAACTGCAAAAATTACTGATGAGTACACAGTGGAAGCTTGATTTTTCTCATTAAGGGAAGAAATGTACAGCCAGTTGTGAGATTTTCTGCTCTTATCTGACAGACTGTGGTGACCCAGGCTACTTATTGTCAGTTCTGACATCTTGCTATATAAAAAAAGGGTTTCTTAAAATTAAATTTTGCGTTGTGTACTATTGTGTGTGATGATTGAAGATGAATGCTTTTCAGGTAGAATGAGAGACTACAATTGAATGGTGTTCCAGTACCTGCAGGGAACCTACAAGAAAGATGGAGAGAGACTATTTTCAAGAACATGTAGTGATAGGACAATGGGGAGAGACTTCGAACTGAGAGTAGGTTTAGATTAGATATCAGGAAAAAAAATATTTACTGGCAGGCACATCTTCCACTAGACCAGGTTGCTCAGAGCCCAGTCCAACCTAGCCTTGAACACTTCCGGGGATGGGGCATCCACAGCTTCTCTGGGCAGCCTGTTACAGTGCCTCACCACCCTCTCAGTAAAGATTTCCTTCCTAATATCTAATCTAAACCTACTCTCCTTCAGTTTGAAGCCATTTCCCTTGTCCTATCACTGCATGCTCTTGTAAAAAGTTCCTGTCCATCTTTCTTGTAGGCTCCTTTCAGGTACTGGAAGGCTGCAATTAGATCACCCCTAGCTTCACACTGGTGTTTACTGAGAGAATTGTCTTTGACGAATAACTTAGAGTAAAGAATTCAAATACCTGCTGTCAACAGGTATTTATTTTTCTGTAGGCAATGTAATCATATACATCCAATAGATAATGTTTTGGAGAAAATGCTCTTAAAATCAGGAAGACATTATCTTTCTTTTGTGCCCTTGCATTTACTCAATGCAGTGCAAACAAGAGCAAGATGATTTGTGTAACATTGATGCTGAGCAGCTGCAAAACCAGCAATAGTGGAATAATCTTTTGAGGGAGACAAAATGTTTTTCAGTATTGTTGTGTTTCATGGAAACACACACAGATAAAAAAGTATTTCCCCCACCAAATCGCTCTTTAATTCTGTTGATCCTGCATTATATTTTGTTGTGTTCTCTGATTTTTATTCTCCTATTCTGCCTCCCACACTGTTTATCTCTGCCTGTTTCTCTGTATTCCTGTTCTTTGCCTGTTTCTTTTCCAGCTTGGAGTTTTTAATGTGGCCCTTTTAGGCCACATCACTTGAGTGAAAGAAAAAGGTTTTTTGTCTTCTTTCTCCCACAGGGTTTTGCATCCTAAGGAAATAGAGAAATGAACAATTACCTGGGGGTAAGGAGTCGCCAGCTTTTCTAATTCCATGGTTGTGATTGTAGTATCAAAACTTTCTAGAATTGACAGCAACAAGATGCATACACAGTACTGCAGGGTACATGCATGGTATAGGGAGCAGGTGATGAAAATCTGAAGGTGAGAGAACACAGGGATTCCTCTCTGTTCCACCATGCTATTATGGCTATACTGGGTAAGATAAAAAGTCCGTCTGTTTTATAATTCTGACTCCAAAAGCTGATAAATCAAATACCCAGAATAGGAGAACAGGGCAACTATGTCGCAGTACTTTTCCAAAAACTCTTCCATTTTCCATCTGTTTGAGATTCAAGGATTTTTCTGTAATTTGTGACCTACCGTAGATTTTTATTCTGTTATTGTGTCTCTTTGTTTCATGGATCCATATAAATTTTAGCATCCATAGTATCGTGTTCTAAAATTTTAGAGCTTATTAATGCATTGTATGAAGAGAACTGCCTTTTGGTTGTTTTAATACCTCTTAGCTGTTCCATAGCATTAGATAGTAAAAGTTGTCTCTGCTTTGAAAAACAATTAGCATCACTTTCCATGGTCATTTTCACAGTTATATAATGCTTTATCTGTTGCTATACCTTGAAATGCAAACAGATGTCAATCTTGAGGACAGTAAAATAACGTTTATTTCAATCTGTGCTCTCTGCAGCTTTCCAGGGACCATTCCACATAAACTTCTATAGATGACATTCCAGTAATCTAAGCTGGAAAGTACAGCACATAAATGGTCTCAAAGACACTTTTTTGATAGTACGCCAGATACGTATAAAATAAAGCCAGTGGTGTTTAGTCAGGGATTTTGGAAGCTATTCCAGATTGTAAACCTTTCTGGGTAAGGACTAAAACAAGCAAGCTTCTCTATCACCAAGGATTTTATTTTACTTTATTTTATTTGGGCTCAGTTTATTTTACTTTATTTTATTTGGGCTCATTTTACATAACATTTTTAATTATTCATGAGTTTGCCTGTGTGTACATTTGCATGATTTTATTAATAAATGTGTGAATTATTTACAGAGGTATCAGTAATTAACATTTCCCAACAAACTTCTTTAGAAAAACACCTTTTCCGTGTTTAAAAATTTTGAATGGAATGGTCCATATTTTTCCTATTTTAGACATCTATTTCAGGCATTATTCCTTCTGCTATTGCTGCTTTGTTTCAAACAGTCCCAGCATTTCTGAGTATGCAACCTGTGTTCAAGAAAGTCTTATAAATGGTTGCATAACTAAATCCACCAGGTTCCAGATCAAATACCCAGATTTAATATTCAACAAAAGTGTTTGTTTTACAGCATTAGATAAGGCTTTTATAATTTCCATTAAAATCTGATCTTTGGAGGTATGATGGAATAGTCAGCCCACTGAAAACTTCTTGCACAAGCTTGGTGGAAAGCAGAAATTACATTAATTGGAGATACTGTTTGCAGTGTGTGTGCTCTCCTTGCCCTGAGCTCTGCACTGACTGGACCAAACATATCCAGTCATTACCTATTAGAAGACTGCAAGAGGTGAGATGAAAGTTTCTAAAAGTTCCTTCTTATTGCTGCTGGAAGCTAAAACTGAGATAAAGAAAACTAATTTCACTCTTCTTCTTGCTTTTTTTTTGTATAACATACAAGATAAACAGGAAGATTCTCACTTTAGGGATGAAGAAATGGAGAAGGGGTTTGGGATAGAAGCAGAACAAGATAGAGATGTATTAAGGAGGCAGTCAGAATGACTTATAAGTGCTTCAGCATACTTTTGTTCACAGCCCAGAAGTGAATGTGGGATCCCAGAATCTTTGCTCTTCTGATCTGTAACAAAAATTATCAGAAATTCCTGCTGTTTACTTTTATCTTCTCAGGCCAAATTGGCATATTCACACAAAAGATAGGAGTCCATTGCTCTTACTGTTGTAGTACCAGTGAAGCTCTGTGCTGATGGAGATCTCTAAGCAAATCAAGATGGCTCCTTTTGAGCTATTTATGCTGTTTTCCTTTTTTAACATGCAGTAAATTGTGTAAAAGCCAAGTTACAAGAATGTAAGATTACCAATCAGTTAAAGCTGTATTTCCAACCCCAAAGAGCCTTTCTTGTATGATGAATTACACAATTCTGATTATGTTATCATATTCTATTTTTAGCTGACATCATCATCTGTGGGATAAACACTGGTCTCCAAGGAGCTAGTACTTCCATACCAAGGGAGTCTGTTGTTTCTAGGGGCTTCTGCAGAGCTTAGTGACTGCAGCATTTGAGAAGTGCAGTGTGTAGGGCAGGGAGCTGGAGGAATAAAAAGATCATGTTGAACAAGGCACTTGAATAAAAATTTTCTCTACAGCTCTTTGAATACTTCCAGCTAACTGGACTCTTCATTTGTATAACTGGAGTTTATTTGCAACTGAGACATGCTCTTGCAGCTACAGGTAAAGGCAACGAGAGCTATTCTTTGACCCTGTAAAATAATATCAGTTTTCACCCTCAAAAAAAAAAAAAAAACCAAACCCAAAAAAACCACATGCTGATTTTTGTGTCTTAGATTGGTCAGTTGAAGTTATTATTCATTATTTCTTATAACTTCCACTTTAATATCTCATTGCCTCATTTTTTTCCCCTGTAAAATGAGACTGTGAATGTTATCTAATCTCATGTTTGTTTTGAGACAATCATATTTTGCAGTTTTAATACCAGTTTTAATACCGTCCCAAAACTTGTAGAATACAGGTGAGGCTGTAACTCTTCAGTTAGAGGTTAGGAAACATGTCCAACCACACAATGTGAGGGAACCTGCTGAGGAGCACATTATAAGGGTGTGCAAAAGGATGATGCTGGTAGTTTTGCCCTATCTTGTTTCTGATTGAGAGTCAGAAACATTAAATGGCATAAACTAGTTGAAAATTTTTGGTTTAAAGTCTCTTAGTATTCTGGGTGCATTTCTGTAAAGTTAGAGATCTCCTTTAAAATACATTGCATAAGCAGCTCTCACTGCAATAACCGTGTCCCCATTACATAACTAGAAAATTATGTTTGTATTGCAAAATCAAAATTATTTGCTGTCCAAGTGGACAGTACACCTGGGAACGTAATAGAAAAGATTTTGAAATCATTCCTAAGTTTTTATTACAAACAAATTTTTCATAAAGAGTGTATGTTTCAGTTCACTAAGTCTGAGATTGCCCTGTTTCTTGGGGATGATAAAATAATAGTGAAGCTTGGAAAAGAATGTAAATATGTTGAAAGGAAATAATCTCCTGCTGACAAACTTTAAAACTAATAATGAGGGTGCTGAGAGTGTATATATTCATGTGTATATCCATTGCCATAGTACGATAGAAAGGACTGCTATTCTAGAACCACAAATAAAATTAAAAATCTAGATAAATTGTTGAACTTGCAGCCAGTGCAAGCTGAAGCTATTTGTCATTTTTGAAAAACATTCAGCATGTCCAGTGCTAAGTGGTACCTCACAATATCCACTGTTTACTTATTGGTTTGGCAAATTGTGAAGAATATCAAATGGCTGTATGGTAAAATCAGTCTTAAGCAGAAATTATTGTATTTTTGTAGGCACATTAAAGGCCTCTTCCTTAGTCCCAGGGGCAGATTTAACAGCTGTAATAGTCTTTTCATGACTGCCTGTTGAGGTTTTAAAATGGGTCATTCACTGAGAGCAGTTTTAAATGGCTTTGTTCTACCTAAAAAATGGGGATTTTTTTTCTTTCAGGTTTTCCTCTTGACCTTCTTTCATTCAATAGTATTCCTCTGAGAGCCATCCTGGTGTTCTCCAAATTGGAAATATATTTCAATCCCTGTGGGAAACTTTGAATATCTGTTTAACATTTGTAAGACTCCAGTAGCATTAACTTTATAGTGTTGATGCTAACGATTTTTCTCCTCATTCTGTCTCTTTTGCTCTCTTGCAGCACTGTGTGGTGGAGAGGAGAGTTTCTTGTGTGCCAGTGGGATCTGCATCCCAGGGAAACTGCAGTGTAATGGCTACAATGACTGTGATGACTGGAGTGATGAGGTCCACTGCAGTAAGTTTCTTAAACCTTGCAGTTTTCTGCTGAAGTACTGAATCGATCCAGGGGACTGAAGCCTGAAAACTAAAGCAGGCTATTGGCACAAAACAGGAGCTTTGCATGGTGTTTGCATATATTGACATTTGGACTATGTCATTTGTCGTGGACTCTATTTAGCTTTGCTCACTCAGGCCACAGCATGCGCTTTTGATCTGTCAAATTTTATGCCTTGAGGCAGATATTCTGCAAGGAGCTATGTGGAAATTAGAACTATTCATGGGCTTTTTTTTTTTTTAACGGATCAATGGTGTGCATCAGAAGGGAGCACTTCTGATAATCAGCTGAATACTCTTAGTTGTAGTTTTTTCCAGGTCCTTGGCATTGATTTAAGAATAGATGCAAGACCATCTGTTCTGAAAGTTCTCTTGGTCTCAGCCGTGGATGTGATTTATTTAAATTATTCCCAGTATGTGCTGCAGTAGCATACACATATGTGATATCTTGAGTTTTTATTTATTTGTCTGTGGTAGTGCATATCTTTAGAGCTCCTATGTGTTTCTCTGTGTTAACAAAACACCTTGGGCTACAAACACCCTTAGAAAAGCTGAGTAAATGTGCAGAAAGAAAATGGTGAGAAGGGGAAAAAAAAAGAACAAAGGAAAATGTGGAAAAATTATTAAATAGGGACTATAGCAGGACATGATGCCACAAAACAGGATTTCTCACTCAGATTTTGGAAAATGTCAGACTGTGCAGTTTACACTCAACTCAAAAGATTTATTCATATTAGTGATTTAAGAGCCTTGGCATTCCAAAACTCACAAAGCTGCTTCTAAGGAAGTTGTTGTTAGATTTTATCAGGGATACTCCAAGGAATAAATGAGGACAGAAATTTCCTCCTGGTCTCAATATGAATGAGGCTAGAGATTGCTTTTTCTTTAATAGCTTACAATTCATTGAATGGAGGTTGAGATAATGTCTGTTATGTAAAAGTATTGTTTTTATTTTCCAATTTTTCCTGTCAGTGTTAGCTTTAGATACAAAACAAGCTCAAAAATTCAAAAATGCCTATGAAACTATGGTTCTCAAGTTCCATTAAAAATGGGAAAAGAAGAACTTAGTAATAAAAGAATAAATATATTACATGTCTTGAAAAAACAAGCATAAATTTCATGAGCTAAGATACCTTTGAAAGAACGCCTGTCTGTTTAATGATGCAGGGTTTATGTGCAGAGGATGTCTTTCATTAGGATGCTTGGTAAGAGTTGAGGACAGGATGTGGAGGTCAAAGAAGACTTTCTTGAATTACACAGCAGACAGAGCAAAACTCAGGGAGCACCTATTTGCCTGAAGGCTTGTCTGATAAAAGATGCTGTGTTTCTTGCAGTCCTTGCCCCTCTCAAAGTCTTAAATCACCTCATGGAGTTGTAGAATAGGTTGCTCAAAGTCCCATCCAACCTGACCTTGAATATTTTTAGGGATGAGGCTTCTAGTATTTCTCTGGGTAACCTCTTACAGTGTTTCACCACCCTCATTATAAAAAAATGATTCCTTATGTCTAGTCTAAATCTTACCATCTTTTGAAACCATTACCCCTTGTCCTATCTCAACAGGCCCAGTCAAAAAATCTGTCCCCATCTTTCTTGTAAATCTCCTTTAGGTACTGAAAGGCCGCTCTTTCTCCAGGATAAACAAGCTCAACTCTTTCAGCCTTTCATCAAAGGAGATCTGTTTTATCCCTATGATTTTTATAGCCTCATCTGGACCTCTTCCAGCAGGTCCATATCTTTCCTGTGCTGAGGGACCCAGACCTGGATGCAGAACTCAAGGTGAGCTTTCAGACGAGCAGAGGGACAGAATCACCTTCCTCAGCCTTCTGGCCACGCTGCTTCTGATGCAGCCCCAGCATACAATTGGCTTTCCGGGCTGCAAGTGCACATTGCTGAGTCATGTCCAGCTTTTCATCACCAGTTCTCTCAAGCTTTTCTTCACAGGGCTGCTTTCAACCCATTGATTCTCCAGCCTGTGTTGATACCAGGGTTTGCCCTGACCCAGGTGCTGCATCGTGCACTTGGTCTTGTTAGACCATGTGAGATTTCCATGTGCCCACCTCTTGAGCTTGTCCAGGTCCCTCTGGATGGCATCCTGTCCTTCAGGTGTGTCAACCACACCACTCAGCTTGGTGACATCTGCAACTTTGCTTAGGGTGCACTTGATCTTTTCATCTATGTCTAAGACATTAAATAACCCTGGTCCCAGAACAGACCCCTGAGGGACACCACTGGTCACTGATGTCCTTTGGGACTTTGAGCCGTTGACCCTTTGGATGCAATCATCCAACCAATTCTTTGTTCACCAAACAGTCCACCCATCAAATCCATCCCTCTTCAATGCAGAGAGCAGGATGTTGTGGGGGTTTGCCCAGACCCATGTGCAGCAGGTCCTGCTGTACCCATACAGGGATCAAATGCACCATCTTGGCTTTCTTGACACCCTGCTTTAACCAGCTGAGCTTCTCTACGGGGCCAAGATGTTGAATGCAAAAAATTCACCAGGCTTCATTTGTGTTTAGTAGAGTATAGAATAGGAATTTGTATTATTGAAATGGGGATTTTCCCATCATTAATACAATTTAAGTTGAGCCTTTCACAAGTGGCAACTGCCAAGTGCCCACCTTACTTGACAGAAGCAACCAGCTTCCCTACACTATACATTATTGCCAATATCTTGAAGAAAATTTATATTAAGGCTGATAGATTTTCATCAAACAAATGTTATTTCCCTGCAAGGAAGTTTGCATTCCTTTTTGTTTACCCTGTCTGTGTGTGCCTTTGATTTGTCTGCCCCAAAGGACACTGCAGCAGTGACAGAGGTATGAATGTAAACAGGAATGGGGGTATGGATGGAAATTAAACAGTAAATTTATCCAGAGGAAATAACATAGAAAAAGACAGTTTTGTTTCATTTGCATGAGGAGCAGTGGAAGCATAGAAACTGTCAGAGTTACAAACTGGTAAGATTAAAGGTTGCCAGAATACTTCATGCTGTTACATATTCAAAACAAGCAATGTTTAGAATTTGCTTTCAGCTGGGTATTGGTCTGCTTACAAGAAGAAAGAACTTAAATATTTTCATTTAGTGTGGGATTTTTGTTACTCCCTGTTTCACGAATAATGGTTCCTTTTGAAGCTAAATTAACTATTGAGTATGTAGTTCATGGCTCAGCCATATTATTTTACTGCATTTCCTTCACACTATGTTATAAATTCTGTTTGGACTTTCTAAGATAATATGAAACTTGTAGAGAGCATAAATACTTCTGTGGGGGAAGGGAAGAAAGTGATTCATGTTCAAGTTCCAGAGGTTTTTTTCACCTAGGATGTTAAACACTCAGTTGACATTGATCTGAAGGGATAGAAACCCCACTGCACCTTCTGAAAGAGTTCTGCACCTTTCAGTGTGTAATATCCTTAGAAGGACATCCTGCTTTCAAAGTGGAACCACTGTGCAATCATGAACACAGGAATCACATGCCAAGAGGAGAGAAGCGAGTGGTAGCATGATTCTGTTTAGTGGCTGATCATCTCAGGAGACAGGAGGCACTTGTGTTCCAGTCCCTGCTCTTTGAGCTCTCTCTGTCTCTGTTTTCTAGGAACGAACTCATTTTAAATGCCCACATGTGCCAGTAAGAACAGGCACAAAAGACTTCCTTGGTTCCAGTGGCATAGCTTCAACAGGAAGGAAGGATTGTCTGCCCAGCTGTTCTGTATCTTGGCATTCTCCCTGAAAAGCTAGAGGTCAAGGAAAAGCCTAGAAAAAGGCAGTGAAACTGAGTTACCCATTTCCCAATTGTGTGTTTGAAATCAAAAGTTAATTCTGATGGGACCATATATTACAAATCCCAACTTCTCTTCAACATGCTTAACTACAATGTAGATTCCATGTTTTTATTGAACTTGACTATTCTAGTATTATGCTTATTCTCAGAGAATATCTGTCAGGCTTTACTAATGCCTCCAGTCATGAAAAGAAATGTTAAATGCACTTAGGGCTGACAGTGTGCATTAGCTTGAAAACAAACCAGTGGGAGATCCCAAGTCAGGATTATAATTTAATAGCAAAATTAAAAAGAAATGCAATAATACAAGGAAAAACACTGACAGAGTCAGATGCAACCTGACACCCTGTTAGGGTGGTGGTAGCAGTCCAAATGGAGTAGTTCAGTTGAAGCAGTGATTCCGTGGAAGGTCTGGTCTCCACCTGAAGGTCCAGTGGCAGCTCTTGTCCTCTGGGAACCCAGACAGGGCTGACTTGTGCAGTTCCAAGGCCAGGTTATATCCAGGTGGGAATGCTTGGCTCCTCCCTCGTGGGTGGAGCATCTCACAGTAGGAAGAGGGAATTCCATGAGTCATGCTGTGGGTCCTTGATGGCCCATTGTCTCTTTTCAGGAGTGTCATAGGAGATAACAACCACTGCCCCACAGCTTGTGGTAATAGAATACTAAATACATCTATATTGCAGCCTAGGACACAGTGATAAGAATTACTTGATGAGAAGGCACCAGGACAAGTCTGAGCTCCAAATTTTGTTAAGCATAAAGCTCATTTGGAACCATTGTAAGATCAAAGGCAGGCTCAAAAGCAGGGTCTAGGGATCTTGATTTTGCTGTAAGAATCTTCAGCTCCACTTAATAGCCATATTAAGTGCTCAGGTGCTCAGGTTTGTTCTGGTAATCTATATGGGGAAGCCCACAACCTTTCTTGAGAATTTTATGTGTATAAATTGATTAAACATTTTGGTTCATATGTGTAACCAGAGCACTTTCTCCTCATGGTATTTATCAAAAAAACAGTTGGTAGGAACAGAGTAAAAATGTCTAAAAATGGCTTTTGATTTTTCATGTTCTTCCGTATTAGATTCTCATAAACTGGTACACATGAGTATTATTGCAGACCTCTAAATTGTAGGGTATCTTTAGCTAATCTTGTGTGTAGTCAGCACATTCCAGTGTTCATAATTTATATGAATGTTCCAATGTAACTTAAACATTTTACAAAAATTTGTTTTGTAGACTGCAGTAATGATGCATTTCGTTGCGACACGGGAAAATGCCTCAATCATACCTTTGTTTGTGATGGATACGATGACTGTGGAGACCTTAGCGATGAACAAAATTGTGGTAAATGAAAGTTTTGTGCTTTTCTAAAGTCTTTAAGATATCAGAACTGCCTAAGCTAGTCATCTTTTTCCTTAAACTGCTGAAAGAGTAAAATACTCTGCTCTTACTCATTTGAACAAAGTGAAACCAGCTCACAGATTCTATATGCAATTTGAAAAGGTTTAAAGGAGAGTTCTGGGTCAATCCAGATCTTGGAAGGTTTAGTATTTATAAGAAATACTGCAATTTTCAATTTGCTTTAAACTTATTCCAAAAGATGTCATGTTTTCTTCACTGCTAGCTTGACTGGATTTAACTGGGAGTAAAGCAAATGGTAAGAGGCTCCACACTGGTGGTACAAACTGCTTTAGAGCTGAACTGGTTTTACATAAGCTTCATAGTGAACTTGGATGTTTTGATTCTCAAATTCTGTTTCTTTCAAATTCTGTTGTCAATCAAGTTTGCATGTTTTGGCTCATTATATTTATCTATCTACCTACACTTAACTTCCATAGGAGAAACAATGAAGGTCTGCCATCAAAAAAGAATAATCTTCATATGTAAATATTGGAAAACTTAGAAAGCCTTATTTTAACTAACTTTTGGTCCTGTTACTACACCTTAGAAAAATTAAGTTTTCTAAAATAATTCTTTGAGTTAGAATATTATTTCTCACTTTTTTCCTTTTACTTTTCTAAGGAAAAACATGAGGAATTTAAAACCTGAAAATCAAGGTGCATTTCCTTTCCTGAGATTTGTTTTATATTTCTTCTCCAGATTAAGCACACTCTAAGATCTTTCAATACTTTCTTGTCATGTTATTTAATGTTTTGGTTTTTTCAGAAATAATCTTTGTTTAAAGATGATTTAGATTTTCTAAACATTAATCTATCTCCTCTCTTTCCTACCTTGACATAGTTTTTTTTCTACACAATTTTTAAAATCTAAGGTTTTGTACATGCTGTAATTTGTTTTCATAGCAAATTTGGAGGACTGGACTGTGTCTATTCTCTCTGTTTATTTTGGTGTAAAGTCAGCCTGCTAAACAGAATGCTCTCCTTTTTTTGTTCATTCAGTAGGAAGAGTAAGATGAAGATAATAATTTCTTTGTAGATAATTCTTGTGGAAAATTCCAAGTACATGCAAAAAATACAGTTTCTGAAGTTGAGAAACATTTTTTAAAATGTCTTAGTAAAAAGATAAATGTAGGAAATTATTTTTTCTGATGGTAACTGAGAATATTGGTTAACTGAAAATCATTCAGTGAGATGGTAAGCCAGAAGACCTTCTAATGTGTTTAACAAATCTTAGAAAGTTGTTTATTTACAAATGGTCACGGCTGTGCACCTGAGAGAGGGAATGAATGCATCATTATACAGGCAATACAATCAAGAGTATGTGTAACTACCAGCTGCAAAAAAAACCTGCAGAGACAGAAATTCTCTTAATGTAATTCATTAATAAAAAATGGCTCATTAATTAGAAGATTAGCTAATAAACATAGAACAGTTGATCAGTAATAAAAAAATATACAAAAGGTAACTGAGCACCTTTTTTATTTTTCTTCAATTTTCCATTCTATGTAGATTGTAATCCAGTGACACATCATCAGTGTGGAGATGGGAGATGTATAACAGCTGATTGGGTATGTGATGGTGACCATGACTGTATAGACAAATCAGATGAGATCAATTGCTGTAAGTTCCCTTAATCTATAAATTATTATTTTCTTTCTTTAATAATAATAATAATAATAAATAAGATAACTGGTACGCTCACTAGTAAGGAAAAACTATAAATTTATTTAATTTCAGAAGTTCACACTTGACAAATGTCTGTTCTTGATAGACAGACGCAGCAAATTTAATATTTGTTGCCTTTGTTGAGAATTAAAGTGTTGCTTTGTATTTCAGCTTCTTGTTAATTACAGAATTAGCTTTTATTTAAGTTGTAATGTTTCCACTATATCAGTAAAAATTATGAAGGTTTTTTTCTTGGAGAAGCTAAAACTTCATCTCAGCCTGTTGCTAATATCCGACATACATAGTTTCAATCTCTGTAGTTAAAGAACAGCACAGCTGTAGCTATTGAAAATTTAGCCAAGACATAATGAAAAATGCCTCATGATCTTCAATGCTAAGCAGTGTTACCAGCTCCTCCTAAAATAACTTCAAGATGATGTTCAGATGTAATGTAGACCTTCATTAAGCTAAGTTGATCAGAATATTGTCTTTTGAAATTTCTTCTTGTCTCTAGCATGTCACAGTCAGGGTCTGGTGGAGTGCAGAAATGGGCAGTGCATTCCTAGTGCATTCCAGTGTGATGGAGATAATGACTGTAAAGATGGAAGTGATGAAGAAAACTGCAGTGAAAGTAAGGATATGCCTTCTTTTATTCTTCTTACTAAACCTACTATTGACTGCTGTGTTCTGCAGTGCCTTTAACTAAAGCTATCTGACGAATGACTTTCTTTACCTTTCAAATAATTCTTGCTGAAGCTGGTTGGTGTGTGCTTTCACACAGGCATTTGTAAGCAGGCTTCTTTTAGTACTTGAAAACGCAAAAAAGTTGAAGAAGTGGAGGTGATATTTAGCATAGCATTTAGTTATCTGCTTTATCAGCTGTTACTTGAAATACATTGTTTGGAGCAATGAGAATCTATTACAGGCATTGGTGTCATTTGAGGAGGAATTTTCTCATCTAGATCCCTTTCTTATCAGAAATTGGGAATCAGAGAAAGGATGTTTTCATGAGTAAACAAATGATTTAATGTGACTAAAAGAAAATATATGAGAATGTAAGTTTTCACAGCTACTTGATAGCTGTTTTATGATGCTCTGTACAAGAGAAGAGGAAACTATGCACTGTCTTGAGCCACAGAACATGGTTTCCAAAGACACTCAGAAAGCAATGCTGTCATGTTGTAATGATTTCAACATTTGAAGGTATTTTTCAGATGTAATTCTCTTATTTCTGGTAAGGTATAGGTTCAGAGTGCAGCCTTTCCTTCAATGCAAGTATTATTAATGTCTTTATCTTATTAATCTTATTTTAAAGAGATTAAAATAGTTAACCTTACATAGAAAGCTAGTGCTGACCAATGCAGTGGTAATAGGACAAGCTATTTAAAAGTTGTTGGAATAGGAAAGAGCTATTATTATAAGATAAATACACAGTGTCATTATATAAGCCTCATTTCTTTAGGAAACCAGTCTAGAAGAAATCCTTTCATAAGCATGATACTCAGTCCCTTCTGTTCATACTAAGTTATTTGGATCTTCCTACTCCAATTTAAATACCTCCATTCCAAAAAATGGCTGAGAAGCTGAAATTAATCATTACTTTTCTTTGCTAATTTCACAGAAGTTATCGTTACTTTTCTTTGCTATTGTTGTTGAAAATATAAAAAGCTCTTGCGTGAAATATCTTCTAGTTCTGACTGTAGCTATCTGAAAACCCAGAAGCAAGATTTTGTCCTCAGGTCTGACTGTGCACTTTCACAAAATGTTCAGTGTTTTTTCTTCTTTCTTGATGTCCAATCTCAGTCTTATTCTATGAATTCTTTTGTCCTCCATTTCTGTTGCATGATGTGGGCTAGAAGTCAGTGAGGTATTTTGTTACCTGCTTTTTTTCCCCTTTTGCTGTCAAAACAATGGTTAAATTTTTTTTTTTGGTATGATGAACAGGTATAAGTTAAAATATTCAAGCGGTAGTATGGGGTGATAATTATATAGTCAATGTTCTCACTACATGCTAAAAGATCTTTCTGCTTGGCTTTAAACTGCAGAGCTTTTTCATACAAACAAGGTTATTAATTCATCAATATGCAAAAGTTCTATCCTGTATTTTGCCATATTGTGTAGAGCAAAATTCTTTCTTTAGGCAACCATATCCCACCCATCCTCATTTGCATGGGAATATGTTGGCAGAATTTGGACTTCATTCATCTTTAGTTTATTGCAAAGTCCATACAAAAGCAAGGCAGAATTCTTGTTTGTAACTTACTATTGTATTTCTTTTGTATTTTGTTGTTTCCAGCAATTGCAAAAAATGTAGTAGGGTATTCACTTATTGCAAAGACTTCTCTGCTCTACAAATCAAATAAAAAAATGTGGGTATGTCTATTGGAGTCAGTGAAGTCAGGCCTAACACAGTCTGGGCTGTTGGTTTTATTACCAACACAGTAAATGTGTGAAATCGGCATAAAAATTTGAGGTCAAGGTGAAGTGACTTCCACTTGCCTATAAAAGAATATGGGTACCTTGTGTCCTATTACAAGTATATACATTCAGAGATTACAGATGGCCATTGCTTCATCTCTATCTGAATGAGAAAAGTGGTCTCTTTCACTAGATACCTTTAGGAAACTTAAGGTATGGCATCTGTGCTCTCATTCATTTTTTGACTATAGAAATCTCATTTAGATGTACTCACAAATGCTTCTGTGACCTCTTCAAAAGACAGAGTAGAGTGTATTTGTAGAAATTCAGCATTATTTGTGCTAGGATCAAAGGAACCTACACTGTAGCACAGGGATTTTTAAATAGTTTATAAACTCTTCCATTGTGGGATAGGAATGAATTGGAGCAAACTTTAAAAATAATTTGAGTATAAATATTTGGGATAGCTTTGGAAGTCAAAAGGCTTTCCCTATCTCTCAAGTTCCATTTTGCAATCAGGTGAAGCTGTAAGATGGTCAATTGCTCTAGCAGAGAAAATACTGCTATTGCTTCGATATATGACGTGTATGAACGGAAGTAAATCAATATTTATGGTAGATATGGCTAAATCATTGGTTCCTTTAGACAAGATTGTTGTCAAGGTCATTGCAACAAGATGTTTCTTCAGCACCTTCTGTATGCCCAAGGGAGGGATGAATGATTAGTGTTCATGGACAGTAGTGCAATACAAACACTAAGCAGTTGGGGCAGTCAGCCATTTTAAACAGGATAAGATTATAAACTTCATCTATTTAGTCTCTCTGTACAGAATAGTAAACTAAATGACTGATTTTGCACATGGAAGAGAGAATTTAATGGTTTGGAAAGGAGCTGTCATAACTATGAGGAAGAGAGAAGTCCAGGGATTTGTCAGATGAAGTAACTACCTGGGTAGTATGCTCAGAAACTTTTGATGAAATATTAGTTTTATTTATTCTGAAGTCCATTATTAGGACCATAAGCATTTTTAAATTTCTTTCTGTTGTTGTTTGTTCTTTAACCAGTCAAAGAGGACAATAAAGTTTCAGCTCTGATGACCTTTCTTCAGGATATCTTTTATTGTCAGCCAAAGCAACCATAAAATGAGAAGCAAATCAGCTGAATGGCACTGAAGAATAATTCCCAGAGGGTGTTCTCATTCAGCTAGGACCTATTGTTCTTTTAGAAATGTGATTTACATGACTTTTCATACTCTGCTAGAGGTTTATGGTGAATGTCATTCAGAGATCCATACCTCTCATTCAGCAGCTGGGATATAAATTTTTGTATTTAATGTAGGAGTAAGAAAAGTGGGATCTGGGCAGTGTCAGACACTTTTCTTCCTTACAGCACATCTTTACTGCACTTGAAATGAATGCTTTTGGGTACTTACTGAACTATGTAAAGGAAATACTGCATTTCTATGTAAACACTTTACTTTCTCATTACACTCCAGTCATTTTTATTAGTTTGGCAAATAATTTGAAAAGTGCATTTCTAATTTCCCCCAGATCAAACCCTCTGTCAGGAGGGAGACCAGAGGTGCTCTTCTTGCCCTGATCCCTGTGGAACTTCTCTCTGTGAGATGAGAAACAGCCAGGCAAACTGCAGTAAGTAGGTTACGTGCTTCATTGTGTCACTGTTTTAGATTATAATGAGGATGCAGGGTAAGACACAGTAAGTAATATTTTCATTTTCTAGCTAACGCAGATGTCTAATGATTAAGCTTTGAAAACAGCAATGTTGAAACAAATGTGTTATCAAAACTCTTGGTTATTAATGTACTAGGATTTATGACATTTGACATTGGGGTATTTTAATTTTCTCTTCTGTGAATTTTTTATATTTTGTTCATGGGTGTTTACCGTTGCACTTTTTCTTAGCATTTAATGACATGTGGTGTCTATATAAAGAGTGTAGTGTAAGTGTAAAACAGAAGATACTGATTTATTTTCCAAGTATAAAAAACCCTATGTTGCTGTATTTAGTAGTCAGGAGAACTTTTAGACCTTTATGAAGGAATAATTTTGGTATTCAAACTGGAAAAAACTAATTGTTCTTCTGACTAATACATATTGTAGAAGATCAGGGTCTTCAGCTCTGTGTATCCTCATATCTCTGTGCTGTACTATAGCATTCCATGTAAGGTTCTTGTAGTAATTGTGCACTTGCTTCTGAATAGCTGTTTTTCTCACTTGTGCAATGCAGCAACATGAACAGGTAATCAATAAAAATATATTTGTCTATGTTTTGAAAGCAGGGCAGAACTGTGGTAAAAATTACTCAGAATTAATTAAAACTTAGTGTTGTGTTAATGCAATCACATGAATTCAGGTCACCTCGGCACATGGGCAGGCTTGGCTTCATTTACAGACTATTTCTACACAATTCATATGCAATTGCTTTGTGCTGCAGTTATCTCTGTAGGGTATGGTTTGATACTATGTGGGAGCTTGTGTGGATAATGTTATTCCATTTAGAATGGAATGGACATGGGAAGGTCAACTAGTCCGAGTTCCATATTCTCTCTAGAGCTGTGACTATGATCTTCAAGTGTTTGTGACAGACATCACTCATGCTGGGGCCTTTAGATGCTGCCAAAGTAAAGCTATAAGATACTTTATAAAGCATAAATGCTTTGCATGTGCTTCTATCAATGCTTTGCCTAAGTTTTTGTAAAGCAATAATCTTATGTACCATGTTTAGCATTAGAAGGAAGTTAGGTTACACCTTTGGTCAACAAGCCCAAACTCCTGATCAGATCAGTGCCAATTAAGATATGTCCCCCATGACCTCGTACAGCTGAGCGGCTCTGTCCTTAGGGACAGAGATTCCACAGACTTTCTGAGAGATGTGTTTCAGGGTTAGGGCATTTTCATCTTATATTCTTATATAAGAATACTTATATTCTCCATATAGGTGTTTGGAATTGTCTGTGTAACAGCTCATGTCTTGCCTCTCATCCTGTCCCTGCACCCTTCAAAGAGTCTGGTTCTGTCTTATTTACACCTTCCCCTTAACAGCTAAGGGCAGCAAGATCTCCTGTTAAAGATGATCTTCAAGGCACCTTCCAACCCAAACCACTCTATGATTTTATGATTTTTGACATGGAATATATGAATATTAAAGCAATGTTCCTATGCCGTATCATGAGAAACCCATGAGCTTTTTAGAGAAGATGTTTCCTTGATGTATTATGGGCAATGGAAGTTCTTAGCAGGAGTACACATAATCTGAACTAGTCTTCTGGACCACCACTCTTTCTCCTTTTCTGGTCCAGTGAATATTTAATTGTTTATACACAATGGAACAGCAATTCAATTTGGGAGAGATTTTTCTTGCATAACATCTGGAAGTACTATTTCTTTTTTTCATGTTATTTTCAATCTTCATATTTTGACCAGAGTTGTTTTATCTTTGACAAGAAGTGAGAATTCTCATGGAAATTTTGATTTTTGACAAAGCAGTATTTTTTGGCCCACATAACTATATGGTTGAAAAATCCCGAAGCGTAGGCCACATTTGCCAATATTGAATACAATGGATGTTCTCCATGTGTGATAATATCAGATCAGTTTAGGCTGGCATTATAATGTATTCACAACATTTTTAGGACAACAGAATCTGAAGGGAGAGTGTAAAGAAGATAGGGCTCAATGACAGGATCAGAGGCAATTGGCACAAAATAAAACACAAGAGCATAATGAAGCTCTGACCATGAGCACTTTTTTTCCTGCTAGTGTTTCTGGACACAGATTGCACAGAGTGGTTATAGATACTCCAGTGAATAGAGCAAGCTAATAATAAACGCAGGAAGATATTAAATCCAGGCATAGTCTGTGTGGTAGTGTCTCGGTTTGTGGGGTTTTTTTGTTGGCTTGGGGTTTTTTTTTGTTTGTTTTGGTTGTTTCTTCTAATTTAGGATAAAAGGTGGAATGAATTTTATTCCTTGTTCCCCACTCATCAGGTTGTACTCACATGTGTTATAAATAAGGGAGTAGCAGGACCTCTTAAACTGGAGGACAGACTCAGAGGGAAAGAATAACACTTGGGTTATTTAGAATGAGTCAGATGTTCTCCTGGAGCGTATATTCTATTTGTTACTCTCTGGATTGTCAGCAATTACGTGTGAGAGTCAAAGTTATTATTTTCAAATGTGCAACAACAGTTTTGCACATAATGTAATAGAAGCTTTCTAAACACAGGGTGAAAAGTGTAATTGTATTGAAAACTTGTGAAGACCTATCCTCCAGCAGAATTTCGATGGACTAAATTTTCTTCCAGAATTCACTTAAGCCCCTACAAATATGAGGCATAATAAAAGACAATGGTCTATGTGCAAATCAGCCCTTTAATCTTGAATAATGTTGTGTTATACAAACACTTAGAATATTGCATATACTTTTGTGTTCATCATGAAATACTGATGAACATGTAATGTTCTATACACATCAAAGAAAAGATGTTTACTGGCCAAAATCAAAAGATGAGCCCAAACTGATCTGAGCATCTCAGGCAAGAGTGTGGAAGGACAAGGGATGGTTCATCATGAAGAAAAGGAAATGGCAGTAATGTGAGGAGAATTTTTAAGGTCAATGAACCTCATATACACCAAAGATGTGACTAAGTTGTTTGAGATGACAGAAATAGTTCAGTATTGGTAGTATGCCAGGACTGAGCAGTGAGGAAAAGCTGGATATGAAAGGACCTTTGTTATCATCAGATTAGAGGTAAATAGTCAAAGAAGTTATAACACTGAATGCCAGACCAAGACAGTGTGCCCAGTTCAGCTGATCACCTGAATAATTGACTGTTGGGTCTTCTTTCAACTTTCTTTCAAAGATACAACTATGGGATGACACAGTCACCACACTGTTCTAGCAACTGATGCTAGCAACTGGCTAGAGGAGAATATTAACCACATTAAGGTATATTTGCTCCAGGAATAGGCAAATATATGATTTTTTTTTTTTTTTTACTTTTGAATAGTAGAGTTTTTCATGGAAAACCTTCTCATATATCCAGAGTAAGTAAGTTTAAATAATTTCACAATCATCTTATTGCTAAATAGAAAGTTGAATTTCAGTCTGAATTGAAGTGAAAATCTTTCTGTAGATTTCTGTTATGGTGGAAAATTGAAAAATAAATATTTCTGAAGATCAATTTGAGAAGAGGTAAAAAAGCTATACAATTTTTAAAATCCCAAATAATTGGCTAGTTCAAAACTTGTTGTGATAAACCCCAAAAAGTCAGACAATTTTTGTATGTAGCTATAATATCTATAATCATTTGGACTTAGAGCTGTTGCATCTGTTTTGTCTTTGCTTATCATTCTCCTTTATTTTTAGTTATGTCTTAACTGAATTAAATTATTGGCATGTAGACTGTCTCTTGCTCAATGCTTGTGGAATACATAACCTAATTGTCCCTATTGTCCCTCCTCCTTCAGATCTTGATAAGCACAAAAAAACCAAAAAAAACCCAAACAAACAAAAAAAAAACCAAATTAAAAGTAAATCCTGGCTTGTGTTTTCTATAGGGAGAAATTTTGCAGTCTCTCTCCCTAGAGATTTGTTTAAGACCTGGCTGTACAAAGCCTTGAGAAAGATAATCAGTCCTCAGAGTTGACCAAGCTTTGATCAGGGCATTGGAGTAGAGACTTCCTGAGATCCTTTCCAACCCAAAGTATCCAATGGTTCCTGTCTTCTTAATTTTGGCAATTGCTCTGTCAATGTGAGGTGTGTTATGGTAGCATGGTAAGTACACCAGTGGGAAGTGTGTTGCTGTACTGTACAGGAGTTCTTAAAAATCATCATAATCTAGATTTTAAATGAAGGAATCTGTTTTTAAAGGATGATTTATTGCACCATTGTAAAGTTAAGATGACACTCAGGAAGTTAATGAATATTAATAAGGAAATAAAAGTCTCTTAATGGGTTATGAGGTAGGCAGAATTCAAACCAACCTTTACTGGTATGAATAGGCTTATAAGGGATCTCTGTCTCTGGCGCTTTTAGTTTCTTGAACCTGAGAAGATATCCCCTGATTGATAAATCCGTTAAATATGTATGCTATTATTTCTTCTGTATTTAATTTAATCTCACACAATTTGTGGTTCTGTTTGTTTTCTTTCTGTGAAAGGTCAGTGTGAACCAATTACTCTGGAACTTTGTATGAACTTGCCTTACAATTACACCTATTACCCTAACTACCTGGGCCACAGGACACAGAAGGAAGCCTCTATCAGCTGGGAGTCTTCCCTTTTCCCAGCTTTGGTTCAGACCAACTGCTACAAGTACCTGATGTTTTTTGCCTGTACAATCTTAGTACCAAAATGTGACCCCCATACAAATCAGCGGATCCCACCTTGCAGGTACTATACTTAAACATATTTAATTTAATTCTTGACTGTGTCTGTCATAGTAGTTTTTCTCAATTTTATGCTTTCATTGAAAATGCTAGAAATTTTGTTTTGGAATTCCATAGCAAAAGGCTACTGCTGACCAGCATGCCCAGGTCACTCTCTGCAGGGCTTCTCTCCACTTTGTACCTGGTGCTATTTCATCCTAGGAGCAGAATCAGGCATTGGTTCTTACTGAATTCCATGCCCTTGATGATTGCACAATGCAAAGGCCTCTTGTCCTTTGAGAGTCACCATCTCTGTTTTGTACAATCAGCAAACTTGCTAATGATGCACTAAACAGCTGCATCCAGGCCATTGACAAATGTCCTGAACAGGAGAGGCCCTGTACTGAACCAGAGGAGCAGCACAGGTGACCTGTCACCAGCCAGATGGAGCTCTATTTGCCAGCACCCTTCAGCCAGTTTGTCACCCAGTGTGCTGCAAACCTGCTCGCTCCACTGTTGAGCAAGTTGGCATGAAGGATGCTGTGAGCTTTGTATGAAGCATTTTGCATTTCTGTGTGTTTGATTAGAATTGCACCACTGTAAAGGGTGTTTAAACATAGAATAAATTAAATTCGGAACATTAGCATTTTGAAATAGTTCCTTGCATTAGTACATTACTTGATGCAAAGCCCTCTCCAAATGCTCAAAAAACACTGAGATTTTAATGAATGTTTACTTTTCTAAATTAGGAGTGCCACATCTTTCTGAATTACAGGCTGACTTAGGTTTTCTGCTTGTCAGATAAGCTATTCTACCATCCTCATCAAGTAACATCACTGTGCTTTTAAAAAGTTATGCCTATATTGTTTGAAAGAGACTGTGTCCTGTAGATCTCATGGCTTTATTAGCACGCAGTTCTTGCAGGTTAGGAGAGCTAATAAACTTGATCAACAGGCAGAGCCCTTTGAGCTACTGGCTGCTAGAGCCTTCTTATTCTGTATTTCTGCCTCTTTTGTTGGGCTTACCTTGACAACATTGATCAATTAACATCTTCTGTATTGAAAGAAAAGTGCACTGAAAATTGCAGTACATTCTAAAATTTCCTACCATGTGATATTGTAGACAAATAGATAACATTTCTTTATCTAGTGATGTGCTTCTTAGTGCAATTTAAGAGTGAACAAGGAAGTTTGTGAATATACTGTTAAATTCTTACATAGGAACCTAATGGGAAAAAAAATATTGCATGCAGGATAGCTGCAAAGTTACAGAAGGGTTTGTGTAAGGTCTGTGTCAGGCTTGCTAGTTTGAAAATAAAGGTGCTTCTTTTTTAAAGAATGCAGTATAATAAATAAAAATTGGACTTCCTTATTCTAATGTAGAGGAACATAAATGATATGCTCTTTACTGTCACACCTGGCTAAGAGATTTTAGGGAGTATCATGATACAGTTGAATATTCTTCAAATTTAAAGTATCATACAGATGAAGAGGAATTTATAGAAAGCATAGAACAATTTAATTTGATTGGAACCCCTAGAAGTCATCTGGTCCAACTTCCTGCTCAAAGCAGGGTAACATCAAATTTAGACCAAATTGAATATACAACATATAACTTCAAATTGTAAGATACAAAGCTCTACTTTTATAATAGTTTTTAGGTTTCACTCTTATGTTAGGTCACAAATAGAGATCTGGTTTTATCTGGAAGGGATACCTTTGAAGGTCCCACTAGATCTGTAGTATGTTCTTAACGATATAATTTTAGGACAAATTTCAGATACATGTATAATGTAGGAACCTAAAAATGTTTTAGAAATTAAAACAAATCACCAAATGCCAATAAAAATTAAATAAATTTGATATGTCAGTATAAACATAAATTTACTTTACAGTTTGAGGCTCCAAGAAGACAAAATGTTACATTGTCAGCAGAGAAATTGTATTCTGAGAATCTGCTGCTGACTTTCAAAACAACTGCCCTTTTGTTCAAATATATCAGTGGTTAGTTGAGTTTAACAGGATGTACATATTGTTTCACCTGTCTTTTCCTGGAAATGTGAAACTGAGTTCAGCTAATGCAGTTTTTCAGTGTTACACTTTTTAAGTCAAAGTGTACTTTCCAACCAGGAATTTACACATTAATGTTCTGATTCTGGATCTATTATAATATAAACTTTGATATCAGAGATGCATTAGTTTGTTTTTTTTAAATACAGGCATGTGGGTCTCTTTGTTTCGGTCCAGGGGGTATAATTAAATTACTTTAATTCTACTCCCCTTGTATAAAACAACTGTCCATGCTTTGCAAGGCTTTTGTTGTCTTTATGTTAGTTCAGCTGTCATGCTTTATTTTTTAACTGTAACAGTCTTCATAAAGTTTTATTCAAGGTAAAGAACACAGGTAAAGAGATTTTTTTTAAAGAACTGAACTTATTGTTATTTATAACATTCATGATCTATCAAGTTTTCAATTTCTGAACATTGCTCTTCATCTCTGTTAAGGTGTTGATAATATTAGTCCAGACCTACTTTGAAGATTAAACAGATTCTAATTCTTTCACCAGAGACAGACAACTAGATGGCTTTTAAAATCTTGGAAAATGTCAGCTTTGACCAAAGATCTGAGTGTGCAGAGAACACAGGACAGAAATGGCTTAGATGTCTCTGCTGTATTATCATATTTTTGTTGTGGGTTTTGTTTTTTGTCATTGGAAAATGAAAATTCTGGCATTCAGGAATGTGAGGTTATAAAATAGTGTCAGTCAACCTTATTGATATTGAGGAGGTTAACTAATGGCAATCCACTCATGGTTACTCAACTCAGTGGTGAATTGTTTGGTGTGGAAAAACACTGACTTTTATTAATGTAGTTAATAATTTGTGAATATTAATGATGTATTGTTTTCTCAAAAGGGCGTGAAAGAATTCATTCCATATGGCTTTGTTTTGTTGGTTTTGGTCACAGCATTTTCCAAAGTTCATTGCAGGAAAATAAAGAAGTTCCATTAGTCAAAAGATCTGAAAATGAGTGTAATAAAATCCTTTTCATGAAAGGAGGGTCTTTTCCATGAAAGGAATGTCTCTTTCTAGAAGGAAGATTTATAAATATGAATCAAATCAAATAAAGGCAAGTTAAAAATGATATGAAGGAAATTGAAAAATAAAAAAGGGTGGGATCCTGTGGTTGAAGACTTTTCAATCTATAGAACAAAGGAGAATTTTCTTTGAAACAGTAGAAAAAAGTCCAAGTCATCATAGATTTAGGAACTGTAATCTGAAATGTGCAATGAGTTGCAGGGTCTGGAAAAGATGTAGGGTAATATCATAGCCTTCAAATAGGTAAAATTGAGCTTCTCTGCGAAAATAAATCAATTCTTCACCATATTCTCTTAGGTTAAATCATGAAGCAAAGGATTTAAAGTACATCAGGAGAGCCATAGGTTAGCTATAAGGAATACAATAGATACCTGTGTATGAGAAATATATGAAATATACTTCTGTACATAGTACATATACTTCCTGTGATAAGGAAATATATGAAATCTTGCTAAATGAAGTTTTTCAAAACCACTTAGACAAATACCTGTTAAGCATGATTCAATTTTCTCTTTGGAGGAAGTGATGAAAAGGATGTTGAGCTTCCTAATTCTGTAGTGCCTAGTTAACACTCCACAAAAAAGATTAAAGAAAGAGACAGTTGAAAAAAGCAGAGATTCAAGGTTCCACAGATACAAGACAAGACTATTGTATTGAACAGTACATCAGCTAGGATTCCAGGCAAAAGTAGTGGCTAAAAGTTTAAAACATTAGGGGATTTTTCTATTATGCATTTTTCTCTTTGTAATTTTGATGCATTTGACAGTGGGTATTTTGAGAGACAGGATATTCTTCTCAATGGATTGATTGAATTTTGCGTAGTGAGTCCCATCTTTTATATGGTTTAAAAAAAAAATGCTGCAGGAGGAATATGTTCATGCCTTTTCCAGATGTGATACAAGCTTCTGTTTGTCTAACTGACAACAGCTGCATGACTGGGTTGATCTGTGCTTTGCTTTTCCTAGAGTTGTAATTTTATTGAATTTCCTGGGGAGTTCTTCACTGCTTTGTTTGCAGATATAAATATTTTGTCCATCTGAAACCACATGGTTTCTGAGGCAGCATCATCAGAAGAGGTAGCATTTCACTAGTACAAAATGTGCTTGGTTTTTTTTTTCCCCTGAAGGAGAGCAGTTAATGCTTCTTAAAAAACGTTCTCTGCCATCTCTTACAGAGGAGAGCATGTTTGTAAGCAGTTCTATTTGCTTATTATTAACCTATTTATAACATAATGACTTATAACTGCATAACAGTAGCTTAAAATAATGTTTCAACAGTAGCATTCTTTGATATATGTGTTATTTTTCATATTAAAACATCTCTTTAACTGATTTTTTCTTGATCTTCATCTTTAACTTTGGCTAGGATTAATAACTTCCAGTATCTGGGAATTTCTAAGACATTCATTATTCATTACTTCGTGCAATTCTGCTTTGTTTTCTCAGGACATTATGTGTACAGTCTAAGGAACGCTGTGAGGCTGTGCTTGGGATTGTAGGTCTGCAGTGGCCAGAAGATACAGACTGCACTCAGTTTCCAGATGAGAACTCAGACAACCAAACTTGTCTAACACCAGATGAAGGTGTAGAAGGTATCTCCTATACATGTAACAGCAAAGAAAATATTTAAATGGGTTCCCAAAGTCACTGGTGTTTGTTTTTCATACCTTGCCTTTATAATATATTTAAACTATGGAAATTATTCCAGACTGAATTTCCCTACTCAGCCATGCTGGTCTCTTGGTTTCTTTGCTGGATTTCTTACTCCTGGGTATTGCTAGCTATTGTGCTCAATGGAAGAGTTCCTTAAAGTTCTGCCAGCTCTTTAAGGATCTGTCAGTTCCTTAAAGATCAGCACTACTCCTTTGTCCCAAATGGTACTGTAAGAGGCAGAAACAATGAAAGGGTTAATTAGTGGACATTTATACCTGGTTTTATTAGTTCACATAGACGTTATAGTCAATCTCTTTTTTTTATCCTGGGGATTTCTTATACTCATTTCAACACAACACACAACAGCACAATGGTGAGGAGAGTAGCTAGGAAATTCATACCCACAGTCTAAACATTGTATGCCAGTGATCTGGCAAAGCAATGAAATTTGACAGAGGGCAGCATGTGAGGGAGAGCTCTGGAAAGTATTGCTCCACCACATTCCCAGTGCAATTATCAAGAGTCTCACCTGATTCATAGCTTCAGTTGCACAAGTTTTCTGTCCCTGGCATTTACCCTTCTGAAACAGCCCTGGTGATAAGTGCATGCCCATGTCATGATTAAACTTGCAGCTTATGGAGTGCTGTTTCTCCCTGTTCCTTGTCACTGACAGAATGCTCACCCAGTCACTTCAAGTGCCGCTCTGGGAGGTGTGTCCTGGCATCCCGAAGGTGTGATGGTCAAGCTGACTGTGAGGATGACAGTGATGAGGACAGCTGTGGTAAATAAATTCAATGAGTTGGAATGGAGGGGTAGCTGCAGCATTAGAAAATGAGCTTTGTCTTTCATTCAGCTACTTGAATTGTACCATGATGGTTCAGAGGATAAGCCCCTTTTTTGTATTTTTTGTAAAAATATGTTGGAAAGTGTTGGGCTTTTTTTAAGACAGTATCAGTGAAAATACTACAGCAGGAATCCTTCCTAATCAATGTGAATAGAATTTATGGTAATTGGTCATTTAAATTCTGATAACCATCCTATGGGATGTTTGAATATTCATTAAGTAATCAAATTTTAAAAATCTGCAAATTTAGAATTTTTGATATTGCTGAAGGTTTTACTAAGATGAAGCATAATTCCCTGGCAGATTAAATCTTGAATCTGTAAATTTAGTTTTAAATTCATACATGATAATGTTCTCCTTATGATGTATAGACAAAAGATGTCATTATGATGTATTGTGTTGCTAAAGTGCATCCTGCATGTTTTTTCAGATTTATCAAACTCAAGTTACAAGTGCAAGCATAAACCCACAAAGTTTATTCTCCAATATGTTTCTGAGTTTACTTTTAGTATAGATGCTTTTGCCTTTGAATTTAAGGGGATTGTATCAAGTATTGAGCTTGAGAACAATCAAGAAATCTCTTGGTCACTATGTATCCTTGTACATGCTGGCAGGAGAGTTTTCAGAGGGAGAGGGGAGTTCTAAATATTCTTAATTGACTAAGGTGTAGCCTTCAGGGAGGTCTGCATGCAGGCCTGGCATCCCTAGGGGCAACGAGAATAATTAATTAAGTATCTCTGAGGGTTTAGAGAAGAGATGTGCATATGATCAAAGGACTGGGTAATATTCCAGCAGAGTAGGGCTATGGTGCACAACCTGTTTGTTATTTTTAAACTGAGAACGGGTTGAGAGGGAAGCAGATTTATGTGAGCAACAAAACTGAGGCAATAATAAAATTGCTATTCAGGGGCACTAAAATAAAATAAATATAATAAAATGAAATAAAATCCAACACCAGAAAGCTAGAGCTAGGCTAAAATTCCTGCTTGGCAGCCCAATAAAATGCTCATTTTCAAAAAGCAGATTGTTTTAATGATTGCAGTAACCAAGGGGTTATTTATCACTTATGTGTGATGTATTATCAGTCTCTGGGAATTTCCAAATCATGCTTGTCTTCTCCCTCCTCTTCTTTTCTTTCTGCCCCTTCCCCTACCCCTGTAAAAAAGAAGGAAAGGAAAAGAGGGGTATGCTCTCTGGAATACAGTTTAATACTTGGTCACTCTCTTGTTTGGGTTATAAAGGAAAGTCAGAGCTTATGATCACAGGAGCTCTTTCAGAGTCTTACATCTCTTTACTTTTGAATCAATTGTTTCAATTGTCCTTCCTGTCAGATATTATTTGTTGCCACCAATTTTGAACTCCTTAGAAAACCAATTGTTATGTGTCTTTTAGGATAATTTTATTGTCCTAGACATTAGCATATCAAATGTTGTTCTAATATGTAACATTCATTTCTCGAGTGGATCTCTCTTTCTCTAAAGTCTAGACAGAATGTCACAAGCAATCAGCAGAATTCTTATCAGTTTCTATAAATATGGAAGACTGTATCAGCTAGGAAATTACTGCTGTCAGAGTGACATTACATTGACCAGGGCTAATACTGTTACTGAAGAACAAAAAGTCCTTGTAGTGCTCTAGAAGAAACTGTCTCTGACTTATTCATATTCCATGTCAGCAGGACAAAATCAAAACCTGATCTTTCCATGTGTAAATGGCTAGCTCAAATTTTATTAGTTTTATCCTTTGAAACTGGCTTTATGGCATTAAGTGTTATAAACACAGAATGTTTAATTTGAAACCCTTCTATCTGAAGTGCTTTAAATGATAGACATGGAACAACTTCACAGTGCAGGGAGAAGGAGGCTGAAAAAAAACTAGCTACAGCTTTCTTATGCTTAAACTACTCTGCCCAAAAAGTGTACGTTGGAACAATCCAAAGGGGCTAAGGTGTACTCTATCCATGCAGAGTAGAGCTGTATTCAGCACCCACTGCCCTTCTGTTAGGATTCCCTCTCATACTTTCACGTGGTCTTTGTGAGAGGGAATCTCACCCATGCAATTGCAGTGAAATCCTAAGATTTTAATGCCGCTTAGCCTAGGATTTGGGGAGAAACTTTGACTGGGATTACTGGAAGTGAGACTTCTGAGTGCAGTAAAGTGTAGGGAAGGTAATTTCAGAAAAATATTATGAGTGATGTCACCATATTCTGTGATATTAAATGTAGTTGGTTGTAATTGATTGTATTAACTTGCTGGCTGCTGAATAGTGCCTCTGGCAGGGAACAAAGAGGGTCCTACATCTACTAAAGAGACTGAGGACCTAACATTCAAACCCAATATTGTCTTTCCCTCTTTCCTGCAGTCTAACTTCTGGCCTGTAGTATTTTAGGTGAGAGAAAAATGTGGTGGTCTTAATGTTAATCATTTAATGATAGTTGCATGGGAAATGTATATGTGATCTACAAATGGTAACTTCCTTCATATTATGAAGAAGGATGAAGGTAAGATCATATATGAAACCGTACCTCTTGTCATACTGTATTTTTGAGATGAGGGTAATGTACATATAGACAAGTTTTCCTATCTTCATATTCACTTCCCTTTCATTGAATTAAAAATGCACATCACAAAAATAATTAGAGATGAAATATAAATACTACAAATGGTAGATGGTCTCTACTAATGAAACAGTGTGTTTGAGCACTGAATTCAGCAAGTAGTGAAATTTTCATAGGGAATTGTCTCTATATTTGTCTATGTGATTAGTTTTGGAGAGTCGTGATACACTTCACAGTGTAACACTAATGTGTGATGAAGAGGAAAGGCAAACGTATTTAATGAATTGTAAACACTCTGCTGAAAAATTGCAAGGTTCATAAATTATGGGGGGGTTAAGCTTTTTTAATTTTATATTCATATCAAGCTCCTAATATGACATTCCTTGATCTATGTAAGAGTAGAGATTTTGTTTGGTTTCAATTAATTTTTCATTAATAGTTATCACAAATATTGTCAACAAGGAGACCTGGAAAGTGGTGATACCCAAGAGAGTTCTTTGATCATGAGGAATTAGTTTCAAGGGTTGAGGCTATTTATTTCTCTGTGCTTTAACGTATATTTGGATGGTTTTTCAAATCTAAAGAAAATCAAGCACTTCACACATCCAGGTACAGTTAAAACCAGAAAGACTTTTCTAGTAATCCAGTAGAGATTCTCTGGTTCATATTTGTAAAATATGTACTTCTGAATTAAAACTTCTTGGAAACAATATATTTGCTTAGTAACTTACTGCTGATATACTTTCTTAGTTCCAGGTTCAGGCAAAGAGAGGTGCAGCTTTAAATGCTGTTTGTAAATTTATACCTGAACTATTTGCATGCGTGAACATCAGGGCTATCACTTGAATTTGCACTTAGATGAAAATGAAAAGTATCATCTATAGAACAGGTCAAACAAGGCAATCAAGTAATCTGGTTTAGTCATGACAACACATCATTTTTATGGCTTCTTATAAAACCAGTGTCAGACATGCAGGACATTAGTATGTCAAAGTATTTAAACTGGTATCAGAATGAAATACTTTATTAGTGGATGGAAATGAAAAGTGGAATAAAACAAGAGAAAACTCTTTTCTAAAATGTAGCTTGGGCTATTCTTAATGTCCTCTAGCTGACCAACAGGAATTTTTCTGTCAAAGCACTTTGACATAGTTTTGTAAGTATTTCTTCTCTTTCTGCCTTTCATTGTGATTCTGCATTAGATTCTGTATCAGCACTGCCTGGAAAAAAGTATGTATTTCTTCACTGTTTCATGGAGATTCCATGCTTTTATAGGGTTAGCTTTTGAAAGACCAAGGAATTTCTACAGACTTCAGGGTTAGAAAAGTTCTTTTTTTACTAGTAAATGTATTTCAAGGATAGTGGTGTATGGGTTTTGAGTTGATTGAGCTAATACCTAAACCATTATTTATAGATATGTGTAGCATAATACAATTATTATATAAAATGCACTGAAGTATTATGAAGTGTTATAATATCTATATCCATTTATCAAGTGTGCACTGTGCCAATCTTATTTCCATTTCTTCATTAACTATTCTTGGTATATTGTAAGTGAAAATATTTTGTCTGTTTCAGGACATTTAAGGAAGAAAATAGTTGATTTGATATTGCATGCAGCTATTTCAGAACTGTGCTTCTCTGCCTCCAGGTTGTAGAGAAAGGGGTCTTTGGGAGTGTCCTCTGAAGAAGCTGTGCATCAAACACACCATGATCTGTGATGGTTTCCCAGACTGCCCTGACATGATGGATGAAAAGAATTGCTGTAAGGACTCATGCAGTTTGTTACTCCCTTAAAAGGCTGATCACATTTTTGGGGTGTTGGTGTGCAAAATAAATGAAAGTAAAAATGCTTTATGTTTTTATAGGCAGAAAGATGTAGTCATCATTCCCTCCATTTCCTTTTCAGTTTTTCTGTGGCATCAATTTGTCTCTTTCCTCATCTTGTGTCCTTTGTTGTTCACATCCTTGGATTCTTCCTGTCTGTTTGGTCACTGTCATCCTCTCTCTTTTTTTTCCTCTTTCTCTCTCTTTGTTCTTGTGTTTTTGTACTTATTTCCTTTATTCCTTGTAGGTTTTTTGACTTCTTTTCCCAAGTTTCCTCAACTTAATTTCATACAGGCACAGCTGCTCACTGCTGGTTTTTTCCCTTGATTTCTACTTGATTTTCCTTCTGATCTAGTTTTTTTGGTAAATTTCATATTTCTCCCTTCTTTATTTGGTTTCTTTTTTGATTGACTTTTCTCAGATTCTGTCTCCCTACTTGGCTCCACAGATTTCTTTTACAATCCAAACAGTGAGAACAATCAAGAGACAAAACTTGTTATGGTACACTGTTGGCATAGGCATACTGTCCGTGTGCACAGTGTAAGTCTGCTCAAAGTGCTGGCAGTGGACAGCAGGCCCCTGGTCACCTGCAGGGGCTGCCCTCACTTCTGTTTGCACTGTTTCCATCTGATGAATGGGATGGGAAGTGGTGGAACAGCTGCAAAGAGCAGCTGCTTTGCAGACTCCCACCCTGCATACGAAGCTGGGAGTGAGTGCCATAAGATGTTAGCTTCACTTTCATAAATATATTAGTGGCACTCTGAATTGTCTTCTCTTGAGAAAACTTGGTGTGCACATGTTCCCAAGATAAGGAAGTAGGAAAGACATACTGGGAGACAGTCCTCACAAGAAAGAAGGGATCATATTAGTAAAATAGTTGAAACCTGAAATTTTTCATTCTCTGGGTAAACCTGGTATTTTGCCATTTTTGCTGGGATGTTAGGATATAATTTAATGATTTAAAAGAAGTTACTCCTGAGTCCCTGGAGTTCTGCTGGTAGGAACTGGATGGTAGGCACATTTTATGTGCTGAGTGAAGCCTATGAATATGTTTGCCTATGAATGTGAAGTCTGTGAATATGTTTGCCAAAATGAACAGTAGCCTGCATATACCACTACATCAAACTTTGTTTCTTTTTGGGAAGCTGAAGCTCAGAAAACATTTCTTAATCTGATTTTCCTTGTAAAGATTATACCACTTAACTTCCAAGCTGTGCACTGTAATCTAAAAAGCAGAGGTGGTATTAAAGTGATTTACTTGTGATCACATATGAAGATCATGGCAGAGAAAAGATTACCAAAGGGCTAAGGTTAATCTAGTTTATAATTACCAGGGCATACTTCCTCTCTGCTTTTGAGCTGGGGCTTCAATATTCTAAAAAGGCAGCAAAGTTTGCACAGCTGAGGGCTTCCAGTTTTTTAATTATGCTCTTTCTGGAAGGTGAAAAGGTAAAAGAGGTTTTTGTGGTTTTGTGTGCTTTATTCCAGAGCTAGAAAAACCAGGGGTAGGCAGCATTGCCTGCTCTATCTGTATGGCTTTCACTGTGGAGCACACTTTTTGTACTAGCGTTGCAAATAAATGCTTGGACTGGATGGCAGTATAAATGCTGTACATCAGCCAAACATGGGCACAGCTGAATGCAGCTCCCTTCCACTCATTTGCTCCCTCTCTGCCCTCCCCCAGGTCTCAGAATTCCATAATGATGGGGTTTACAGAAGGTGGAAGTGTGTTAGTGAGGAAGGCACTGTACTGCTACACACCTGCCTTTTGGAAGGGAGGTTGTTGGGGGAAAGCTACAAGTCATTTGCAAATGGAAGCTCTTTGGCTCCCATAATGGAGGGGCTCTGGAAATCTATATATAAAGATGCCAGCTGGCAACTGACTCTGAACTGGAACATCAGTACAGCAGTTCTCTGCCTCTAAAATGGTGATAAAAATAACTATATAATTTTCAAAAGCAAAGGTGAATCCGAAATTAATATAGTATTGCTGTGGATGAGAAGAAACAGATATTCATTGTAGTAAAATAATTTTTCAGAAGCCATGAAGAATTAAACATATTTGGATCAGTTGGCTAAAAAGCACAGAGCAGTATTTTCAATTATAGCTTCTGAGGGGCTTACACAGGTTTCATGTGACAAGAACACAAATGATATTAAGTAATGACAGATCTTGCATTTCCAGCCACTCTTCCTTCCCTTTGAGTTCTGATGCTCTCTGCCACTGCATGGCAGCAACCACCTTCAGCCTCAGTGATATCCATGCTGAATGCTGTTGCAAATCTGCCTCACTTCCTTGTTCCATAAATCTGATTTGTGCCTACCTTCATGCTCCTCTTCATTTCTTTCATCTCAATGTGAATTTCACATTTATCATGTCTTTCTCAGGAGGAAGCATGTTTTTGTCTTTGCAGCACTTTGTGAAGAGAGTGAACTCGAATGTGCCAACCATGAATGTGTGCCACGTGAGCTCTGGTGTGATGGGCAGGCAGACTGCAGTGACAGCTCAGATGAATGGGACTGTGGTAAGTTTCTGCTGTGGGGTGCCTTGAAGTGGTGTTTGGGTGATGGCAGTAATCACTGGGGATTTAATTTAGAATTATTAGTAGAATAAAGAGGTGCTCCTGCTTTTAGCAAAGAGAAGACTGGGGTGAGGTTGGGAAAGCGTGCAAGAAGTGGGCAACAGAGAAAGCAAAAGCTCAGTGTGAAGTGTCACAGTGCAAAGATAAAAGAAAAGAGATAAAGAAAGAAAATGTGTAGATGGTGTGTGAAATCTGGAAAGTATTGTGGATAGAGGAGAGATTAAGAAGATGCTGGGAGTGGGAAGGCCATTTTGAGAATCTTTTTTTAATGTGATAAAAGCAGTTCCTGAACTTTTATATACAGATTAAGAGAGAAGAAATGGTGATGATCTTTCTATCTAGATTATCTAGCTAGATTAGGGCTATAAAAACTAAGGTTATCAGCAACCCATGTGAATCTGTGCTGATGAATTAGTAGTATTCAGGTTTATTCTTACCCTCAAGATGCCTTTGCTGTTCAGCATCTCACGCTGTTCAATTGTAGCAGGTTCTGATAGCCCCACTTGCCTTGGTTTTAAATTGCATAGCTATTCTGCTTGAAAACTAGGAAAAATGCCAGCAACTTGGAAAACTCTTGAATGTAGTTGTTTTCAGCTTGCCATTTATAGAACTATTTGAAATAACTTTGACATTTTCCTTCTTTTTTCTTTCCAGTTACCCTGTCTAAAAACACAGATTCCTTGATGTTCCTGACCATTCACAGGTCAGCTGATGATAACCATGTTTGTGCTGATGAGTGGCAAGAAAACTTAAGCCAACTGGCCTGCAATCAGATGGGTTTAGGGTAAGGTCAGTAGTTTGTAGCTTTGATGAATTTCTTAGGACAATTAGAGTGCTGGAGTTGGATGTGAATGATCATTGATCACTGCAATGTTAGACCTAGTGTGAAAATGGTTCACAGAGAAAAGAGGTAATGAAATTTTGTGAACTATGTCAGGAACAGAATTTCATTAATATCTAGACACTTTCACCACTTTATGAACATTGCATGTTATTAAATAAGCGTTTTGAAAAGATAATGGTGTTTTGCCAAGTCTCAGTATTTCAACTGGCAGTTATTTCTGAGGCTCCAAAGTGTTTGGCAATGTAATACACTGTTTCTTTCAAAAGAATTAAAGCAGACTTAGGAAACAGGAAAAAACATCTTCATTTATTTTCGTTCTGCAATAAATACTGTGAGTTAGACAAGTGGTATATTTGACTTTTAACTGTAAAGCTCTCCAAACCAATTTTTCATAACTGTCTGGTGCTTTGCCAAATAAAAACTCCCAATTGCTATATGATGTGGTAATGTTCAAAATATAAAGGCAATGTCTTTCTAACAGCTTTTGGATATTATAGTTATTTTAAACTAATATATATTTTAATAATTAATCTCAAAAAAACAAATGAAGATAATTAAATGACAGTGGTTAAAGTTAGGTTAACTTAACTGATACTGGTAACACATTTTACAGAATATGAGTCTGTCTGTTTGGAACATATAAGCCTGATGTCTGAAGCAACCTTAAAGTTAATTCTATTCTGCCCATTTCACAAAAGGCAAGCAATTTTCCTGGCTGTTTGCCAATTCTACAGACAATATTGTTCTCCAGTTTTTCACATCGCAACCCGTGGAATGTATTCTGTGATGCATGATGCAACATCACATAAAACTGCAAGTTCCAAGCATTGTCTGAAATACTTTGGGCTATTGATGACTGTTGCTCACCTAATCTGAATGCCTCTTCATGTCAGGACACAAGTTTATTCAGGGACCTCTTGACTGAGTACCAGATTTCAATAGAGTGAATTTAAGTGCAGTCTCTGACAATTGGCTTTTCTGTCAACACAGGCAGAGAACAGAATAGCAGCCAGTCTCACATCTGTCCTGATGTGGGCTAGAGGCTATGCTGCTGAAGATGGGTGCACTGAGTAGGTTCAGAATATCAGGATGATATAGCAAATATAATGATGATAATCTTCAGCAGCTTGTACCCAGTTCTGGTGTATCAGAATCAGTAAAATCACAGCTGCCTACCAAGTTACTTGTTTTTAAAAATTTACTGTAAACTCTGTTATCTCTTCCTGTGACTGCTGCTCTCTTTCTTGGAGGCAGTGTCACTGGTGATCCACTGAAGCAGGTAGCTCTTTTTCCTTCTTTCTGCTGCTGTAGCATCTGCTGTGAGTGTATTTGTGAAAGGGAAGGGCCAGTCCCTCATTGCTGCATGGCCTTTTGAATTTCCTGGTATTTTTTCACTCTAAGTCCTTGGTATGAAGATCTTCAATATTTTACAACAGAGCAGTAAAGCTGCTGGGCAAACAATCTCTTGTTTTTACATGTTCTATTAGGGTTTTTTATTACTCTGCAACTATTTCTGCGACAGAATAATGGGAGCTCAGCTTAATGTCTTATTGGCTTAAAAGCATAATAGAAACAAGCCCCAAAATCCTTCTGTCTTACCCACATAATGAATTTGAACTTCTGAATGAAAATTCATTTTCTGCAAGGATAAACATGACATTTAGTCAATCAAATTCCATGCCAAAGCTGAAGAATTTGAACACATTAATTCAATCTGGATTTCTAGACCTACTCAACAAGAATGTAAAATACTCTTAACCTACCTTGAATCTATACATATTGTCCATGGCCACAGTGTGTTCTACTACTCCTGTAGATGATGTAGAAAGATAGCAAATCTGATAGATTATGTCTTGTCTTTCATGTACATATGTAGTTTAAAATATAATTATTTGGATAAGGCTTTTTTCAAAGAAATGTCAACCTTATAATTCCTGGCAAAGTGTGACAATTTCTTCAAATAGTCATTAAACATGTGGTCAGTTACCTCATCTAACAGTTGATTGGATTTTTTTTTTAAAGTAAAATGATAATTCTTATTCATTATTTTAGTATCTCAAACAGCCTTGGAGTTGTCTGAATGTGTTCATGGATAATTGGCCATAGGTGGCCCTCCTTGGCATGCAGAGGTTCCTTCTAAGCCCAACCATTCTGTGATTGACTAAAAGAAAGATACATGAATACTACCAAACGAGAAAGTATTCTTATTCTACCTTGATACTACCAAAAGAGGAAATGTTCTTATTCTAATGATTAATCACAAATCCTTTTTCAAGCTATTGTGTCATAACTTGTACATTACAGGCCTACTGCCCCCTTTCTTCTTTCTTTTTTTTTTGTCATTGGGGCTTTCAGATCAAATTTACTCCTTTTAACACTAAACAGATATTAAATCTCTCTGCATTGAAAATCTATTCTGAAATATGAAAGTCATAGTGTTTTGGGGGATTTTTTTCACTTACATATTTAAACTGAAAGAGTGTAGATTTAGACTAGACATACGGAATAAATGGTGAGACACTGGAACAGGTTACCCAGAGAAGTGCTAGAAGCCTCATCCCTAAAAATATTCAAGGTCAGGTTGGATGGGACTTTGAGCAACCTATTCTATAACTTCATGAGGTGATTTAAGACTTTGAGAGGGGCAAGGACTGCAAGAAACACAGCATCTTTTATCAGACAAGCTTTCAGGCAAATAGGTGCTCCCTGAGTTTTGCTCTGTCTGCTGTGTAATTCAAGAAAGTCTTCTTTGACCTCCACACCCTGTCCTCAACTCTTACCAAGCATCCTAATGAAAGACATCCTCTGCACATAAACCCTGCATCATTAAACAGACAGGCGTTCTTTCAAAGGTATCTTAGCTCATGAAATGATGTCAGCGTTAGCTTTAGATATAAAGCAAGCTCAAAAATTTAAAAATGCCTATGAGACTATGGCTCTCAAATTCTGTTAGAAATGGGAAAAGAAGAAATTAGTAACAAAAGAATAAATATATTATATATCTTGAGAAAACAGCATAAATTTCACTATGGGAAAATTTCTTAGTGAATAAAGGAAAATGTTGAACAAAGAAACAAGTAAATTTTGTTCAAATTCAGTGAATAGTTTCACCACAGGGAAAAAATGTTGAAAAAATCAAGTTTTTTTCAAATTTTTGAAATTAAGCAACTAAAATTTTATTTGAAAGCAACATTTTTCTCTGAAATACATCCTTTGAATTTTTAAAATGAAAAGCTTGTTGACTTTAAATTAAGGACTTTACTATTTAATTTGAAGTTAAACTAATACTTCCAGCTAAGAAAATCTAGATTTTACTTGAAGCTTTTATTTGAGTCCTCATGCACCCCCAGCCCCATTGCTGCTTTAGTGGGGTGAGAGGCAGAAAAGGCTTTGACTCTGTGTGAGCCCTGCTCAGCAGGAGTGAAAACAGCTTTCTGTTTTCAGCACAAATCTGAAACACAACCCCATACTAGCTATGAAGAAAATTAACTCTATCCCAGTCAAAACCAGCACACAGAGATAAAGCATGCAAGTCAATTTTTTTTCAGTATAGTTATGAGTTAACTCATTCTTCATAGGTTGACTAGTTCATCAGGTAGGACACAGGACTTGAAGGATTTTGAAAGCTGAAAATATCACAGTGATTGTGTACTTTCTACCAAAAAAATTTAAGAATTATTTAATCATACATACTTTATTTTTCTATCAATGCAGTGAATACTTTTGATTTCTGTTGTCTATGTTTCAAGGTTTTCACATTAAAATTGCAGATATTTCTGATTTTAACACTGTTAAAATTAATATTTTGATTTTTTACTCTATATTCTATGGCACAGGTGTGGCTTTAGAGAATTCTGCTCAAGAACAAGAAACATCTTAACCAATACATAGAGACAGGAAACAGATGTGGTTCTAGCTCTGAAATAGGCCTAATTTGTTTCAAATTAGTGCCCATATGCGAGTAATTCATTGACTTCTGGCTTAACTCAAGACTTCCTTTGTCAAGACTGCTGTCGCATGACGCTTACAAGAATGGAATTATAGAAACTAAACTGATGTGTGTCACTGATACTTGGAAGCAAGAAGTAATCCAATTTATTGATTATACTTTATCCTAAACTTGCAATTTAATACATTTGAAAGAGTTTTTCTCAATGGAATAGGGAGAATAAGGTATTGAAACATTGCTGTACAGAAGTATCCTAAATGTGTTATGAACAAAATTATGAACTTCATAACCTAAAATTAGTCCCTGCCTTCTATTTTGTTTTCTTTATTTTTCATTATCATTTACTATGAAAGTCAGAATGCTTGTTTTTCACTGTAAACTTTGACTGTTGTGCACAGAGATCAGCAGGTAGCAGACTAGAATGCTTTGAAAACTTAAATATTTCCATTGTACAGCTTATCTAATGAAACATTACTTTTCCCCACTGAGAGCACATTTGTAATGTAGAACACAGACTGGGTTTTGTTTTTCTTTCTTATTCTAAAACTTCCTCTCTGAAACACACATGAGGGAATACATAGCTTGAAATTAAATTTATTAAAGGAATACTCTAATTTTTAAGTTGAAATGGAAAAATTAGTAAAATTTAAGTTAGAAATTCCCACTTGGGTTATGTAAGTGCTACTGCAAATTGAAATGTTTGGCCTTTCTGATTTTAGAAGCAACTGATTTTATAGATTGTTTTTTTTTTTTTAAATGGACTTAGATTAAAGGAAAAAAAATAAATTAAAGGAATTAGATATGTCAGAATGTTGTGTGCCCTGTGATGTTAATTAGATCAAGCAGACATCTTTCTGTGAAGCAGCACAACTAACTTGGTTAAGGCATAAGCTGAACAGGGACCTGAAACTGGAAGTGGAATTCGAGAGAGAGTGAACATGTTGTTCAAACTTAAAAGAACTGGTATAAAACCATAAGTATCTTCAGAAAGAATGAGAAAAGCTAGGAATATTATACAGGAAAAAAAAAAGGCAAGCAAAGCAAGTGAAAAACCCCAAAACAAAACCACAAAGAAACTTTAGGAAATCATATGTATCATATGTGTCTAAAATGGCAAAGACTTAAGAAATAGGGCTAGAGTAAGACATTAATAGGTAATACCCTGCTCTTCAAAGTAGCTACTTTTGTTGAAATCAACCAAGAGCATTTAAGATTTATGGCTCTGGTGGATCTCCATTATGGCTGACAACAGTGGTAGTCATAGGTTTGAGAAGTTGTAGAGAAAGGAGGAAACTGTTAGGTATGTCATCTGTCATTAAAAAGGGTAAAAGGAGATGCAGAGATTTACTAACTACTTGCCTAGCTTGAATTACCAAAAAATAATTACAGAAGTATAAGGTCTTAATGACAGACCGAATTTATTTTTCAATAAAAAATCATGTCAGATTCCCTTAATTTATTCCTTGAATACCAGAGACACTGTGGATGGGGAAGAAACTGTAGATGTGATATACTTTTAACTTTCACACTGTGTGAAATGACTTTTGAAATAAGCTATGGACAGAGATGAAATGACATGGGAATTTTGGTGAATCACTGTCAAACCATAAAGATGTATTGGTGGGGAGCAAGACGCCTGCCAGTGTGTCTGGGAGGATACAGCAGTGTTGCGAGTGATTCAGATGATAGAGTGGAGAGCATGCTTGATAATTTCCCATTCAGCATCAAGCTGGGAGGATCTGAAAGCATTTTGGAAGACAGGATTAGAATTTAAAAATTTTTTGACAGGCTCTTGAAAGGACCAGAATTAACCAATAATGTTTATTACATGTAATCACTTCGCGGTAATTCACGGTTTGCGTTAGATTTTGACTAAATGAGAATTAGTCAACAGGAATGAGCAGAGACCTAGAAAGCATGGTCTGTAAAGAAAGTTTGGAAACTCTGCATGATCATGGGAGAAGGAGGTTTCAGAGCCTTGAAGTATGTAGGAAGTTAGGAATAAACTGCTTTCCATTTCCAGTGGACATAAGACAGAATAATGAGCTCAAATGACAAGTAGGAAGATAATAAAAAAAAATTGCTGATTATATTGACTGTAAATACTGATGATTCTTCATCATTAAAATTATGTGCAAAGAGGGCAGACAAAAATCTGTCAGAGAGAATTTAGATATGGTTGATCCTATTTTGAATTAGGGGAATGGATCAGATGGCTTCATAAGTTTTCTTTTAGCTCAATTTCTGACAGTTAACTTTTTAGTGAAAGAGAGTCTCGTGGAAGAATTTGGACCTTTTTCGTAGGTCCAAATCCCATTTCATTCTTGAAAGCAGTGCACAGGACCTAATGAAAATCTGTGTGAAAGTCACACTTGTCTTTTACCACTAAACTTGGTATTTCTATCACCTCAAATACAGAGGAGAAAAAAGTCACAAAATGTCCCTGTTTGTAGTGCATCTATTGTAAATTTACTTTAATATGGAACTTTTCACAGTCTTGGAGAAGCCTGTAGGCTGAGACTACAGGAAGCCAAAAATGAATTCATTGAGTGTTATGTTTGAGCAGTTTGAGGTCAGAAGGTCTAGTGTAGCTCTTTTGGCTATAAAGATTTACTGCTGATATTCAACACATGAGAAAATTAAACTTTTTTGGTCTGTTCAGATTTTTTGGAACCTCATGGGTTTTAAAATATTATTTCTGCATGCAAATAATTTCATCCAGATAGCACCATGAGGTGTTATAAAGTCATGTAGTTGCAGGTAGGATTTATATTTTATTTTGAAAGTCTGGTGAGTGATCTCACCACTCAAAAGGTGTGAATTGTTTTTACTGTGGTATGAATGTCTTGAATTTGCAGATATCATTAATAAACTTCCTGAAGTAATGTAGGTATTTCAGATATCTGTGTGTAGATATTGGTTTGACTTTATGATCTCAGAGCTCTTTTCCAACCTAATTAATTATGTGAATCTGCAATTCAGTGACTGTTCTGTAATGTCAAAATATGCTCTGGTGTGTGAAAAGTCTGTTCCAGTGACTGTTGGCCTTCTTTAGGATTCAGCTCTTCAGCATAGGCACTGGTCACTGCAGTGTGTTAGTGCTGCACAGAAGAATCATAAAATCCACACTCTAACAGGCATCTGGAGAACATCTTGTCCAACTCCCACTTGAAGCAGAACTATTACCAAATGGGATCAGTTCAATCACTGCTCTCTTTAGCCAAGTCTGGAAAACATTGATGGATAGGGCTCTCTGTTTCAGAGCTGCTTCACTCCTAGTATCTCCTTTTCATGTGCTATGAATCTCCAAAGCTGTAGGTCGAGGCCATCTCCCCATATTTTACCATGCAGCACTATTGAGAAAAATTTGTTTCTGTCACGTTTTAACTCCTCTTCAAGTAATTGCAAGTTTCTATTCAATTGTCCCTTAGCTTCCTCTTTACAAGGGTAAGCAAGTTCAGTACCCTTAACCCCTCCCTATACATCAGTGCCAGAGGCCCTTAGGAAACTTGAAAGCCATTTGCGTGATCCTTTCCAGTTTCTGAATATTGTCTTAAACTGATATACTTCAAAACTGCGCACTGTGTTCTAGTATGTATGGTTTCAGTAAAAAAGTACTGCTTCAATTTTGCCTTTGCTCCAGTACAGTAATAATTAAAAGCACTAATTCAAAATTCACACCAAGTTTCTGAGCAAAGCTGGTATGGTATATGCAAACCAAAGGGGAAAACAGAAGATTACAGAGACGTGAAAGAGTCTTCTGAAAGTGTTTCCTTAAAAAAGAGTATTTGGTTGGCTTGAAATTGTGGAAGATACTGGAACTTTAGCAGGCCACTAAACTATGAAACTGGCAAGAGAACTGGTTTTAAACTTGAAGATGTAGCTTGATGCCTAGAAGTAATCAACACTATAGCCTTGTTGACTTAACTCAGGAAAGCCAAATATCCTAGTGAATTGTGAGTTGACGTGGCTCTGTCCATTGAAAATTCTTCTCAGCTTTTCTTTATTGTGAGTCTACTTTAAGAAGAAAAGGTATGCTACAGCTCCCAGAGGGACCAAGCAGAACCTGCTGCCTGCTGTGTTTCTGGAGCACAGGGTGGGGCTGGTTAAAATGAGTACCCATTGCTCCACCTCCCTCCTTTTGTCTGAGTGATTTATGTTCCCTGGTGTTGTGTATACTCCTGGTCTAGCAGCTCCTCTGAAAGTCTCACAGTCAGAAGCTCTCACCAGCCTGAGTCTTTACTCCTAAGATTTTTAGCTCATGTTCTCTCATTTTCTAGCAATTCTGCGTATGCTCTGGTCTCTACACAAATGCTAACCATTATCTCCAGCTTTCAGAGTCTAGAAATGAGGCTCTTTGGTCCTGCCATTCTGGCTATTTCTCACTAAATAGATTAAAGGAGACAAGTGGTGGCCCTTACCTATCTAAAAGAAAATCTTTTATAAGCAGCATCAAGGGGGGAACACAAATGTTTATAGAAGGCATTACAAAGATATAAATTAAGGTATCCTGGTTTTGAGAGTTCTATATCAAGCTGTGATCAACAAGGGAAAAAGGCATAGCCATGATCTTACTTTTTCTAAGTAAAATAATTATAAAATTTCATGCAGGTGTGTTTTGTAGGTCATTCCCTTGGTTTAGAAGTACATATCTCCTTAATTATGATTATAGCTTCACTGTAATCTGTAATTCAGAACTGCAGGTTTCATCAAAACAATCTGGTATTTGGTAGAATATAGATTTGGATCTATCGGATGGCGTGATATTTGCACCTTTTTGCATATTTTTGAGTTACATATTTTATGGATCAAACACTGTTTATAAGTACATGAAATATCGCTGTACACAGTTAAGAAATGGTGAACATCATTGTTCAGAGAAGACCATAAAGCAGAATGTCATTGTAAAGAAAAATGTTTGCATATGTTTGGTGGGAAAGAGTGGGAAATATGGAAATGAAGAGAGGAGATCTCTGTGTGTATGCTAAAAGCAGGCACTGAGAAATAAAACCTTTTGCAGCAAACTGTTAGTATATGCCTGCACATTCTGGTTAGTAGATCATGGAATGATATTTGCTTAATATGCCCAGAGAAGGTTCTGAAAAATAAATCATGTAACAGGCAGGATCCAGGGCTGTGACCTCAAAGCTTGGTTTAGTCTGCCAGCTGCACTGAAAATATTTCCATATGGTTACACTGACAACTTTACCATAAAACAGTATTATTTGATCTGTGTTAGTTTGTGCAATCAAGTGGGTAAGAGTACTGGTGGTTTGTAAATTTTTTTAAAAAAGAAATACCGTCAGTACTGACACTTAGACTTAAAGACAAACTAATAACCTGTCTGCCATTACCAGGTACTGTCATGAGAGATTGGGTTCAAAGGCCAGATTAAGGACATAGCACAGTTTTTCCGAACTTCTCTCGTTCTCTTTTCCATGAATTATGATTTAGAATTTGGCCTTCGACCAGTGTTTGGGAGAGCATTGCTTGAGACTCCTTGTCATTGGCAGAGATTGATGGCTAATCATGAATGGTTCTGTGCTGAAAAGCTGCATGACAAATAAAATAATTTAGAAATGCACCTTTTTTTTTACATTTGGCAATCAAGGTTTAGTAAAATAGGAATTTCTTCAGTGGCTTGAGTCTATCAAGCAATAACTGTACTGAGATAGAGGATATATGAAAATACTTCCTGGTGAACCATTCTAACTCTCACATACTTGTTAGTTTACAGCAGAACGAGTTTGACATCATCACCTGTGATTTGTTCTGTTTCACAAGGCAGGCAGCTTGGACTTAGACATACTCTCAAGTCTTATTAACAAGACCCAGATTGCTCCTTACTGTTAAATTTTAATGGTTTTCCAGTGACAGGAATGTATGAAAATATGTTTTTCTGTTACCTCTTTTACATATGAAAATCTTTTTTTTTTTTACATTTTTGGAGGCCAAGAAACTGTTGAAACAGTATCAGTGTATGCATTACAGTAAATGCCACCAGAAGGTTCTTCTGTTCCTGATTCCAATTCTGTTTCTTGTCAGAAAATACAACCTGACAGTCATATGTTGGCTGGCCTGGCTTCTCAGGGTGATTTCATTCTCCTAACGATGAGTCTGCCATGCATGGCTTTGCCACAGCATTCAGATGTGTATCTTTGGAGTAAACAGGAGATGTTAGGGCCTCTTCACCTTCATAACTGTAACAAAGAAACCTACCAGAAGTTCTATCAATGTCTTTCATTTGTTTCAGAGGACCATCCAAAACAGAAATTGTAATAGAGAATGAGGAAATGCAGGACCAAAAATGGCTGAATCTGCACTCAGACTGGAAGAATAAGAATGCATCCACTTTACACGCACTTCTAGTGAATGGGTAAGTAAGAGGTAAATAGGACCCATTTTGCTGGTCTGGCCAGTTACTTATTAATGCAGGGTGACAAGCTCTTTGGTAAGCTCTTTCTCATCAAGGTATCTGTGTATAAACCCCAGCACACACTTGTGTAAGTTGTTAAGATACAGTCTACAATGATTTTAGTCTACAACCACTGTAGTGTCTTTTGAGCCCATCTTTTGAATCCTCAGGGTCTTGTTCTGGTAGAATAAGAGCATTTGAGTGATACAGAGGTGATGCCCTTGAAGCACCTGGACCAGACAACTTCATTAAATCTCTGCTGAGCAAGAAAGTCCAGCAAGAACTGTGTAGCACAATCTGCAGCAACACCTTACCATCCTCTGCAGCCCATGTACTCTGGATTCATTCATTTGGAGCAACCACAGCTTCTTCAGTAGAAGCTATATCCACTTACAATAGTTTCCTTAGCAGCTCCTCTGGCTTCAGATGATGGTATATTCCTTTAAATTAACCCAACTAAACAGTTAGTTACTAATGAGAAGCCAGGATCTCATGATTGAGACATTCAAAGTGTGGCTCTGAAGAGCCAATGAACTTAGAAATCCAGGGCAAAATTGGGAGAGCCGCCTAATTGCCATCGGAAACTCCATTCTTCAAAAAACAGATTCATGGTTTCTCTTTCATATGCCCAGGAGCTTTCAGAACATCCTTCTTCCATAGAAGGTCCTTCTGTTTCACAAGGAAAGATTGTCTTGGGTAACTGCAGAGATATAATATATGTGAAGACACCAATCTGAGGAAGAAATCTACTTTTCTTTTGCTTGGCTCCATTATTTTCTGTACTCAAAGTTTTCCCTACTTGCAGAATACAAAAAAGATTATGCCTGCAAAGACCTAATTTTGCTTTCTTACATCTCAATTTTGTATCTTTTTTGTTCTACATTAATATTTTCCCCATTCATTCAAGTTAATTCATAGTTCTTCATCTAGAAGGGCCATTAGTGAACAGTGCCTGACACTTAAAAGTTGTTTTAACTCTATGATTTTCCTTTCTCACTGTCTTTTTCCTCTAGCCTAACAGTATCTAAATGCTTTTCTCCAGAGTAATACAAGAATAAACACCTTGAGTTGTGACCAGATGCAAAGGCAGATCCACAATCATAGTCTGTTCAGTCATTAAAGTGCAAAGCAGAAATTTCAAGGTACCTTTTGACATTTTTGAAAGAGGTCTACTAGGAAATGTATGAAGTAATGCATCTGGAGCCTCTGAGTTACAAATTCTAGTAGCAAAAGGTTTAATTTTGCCCAAAGTACAAGTTACAGGAGGAAAAACATCAGTAATGAGGATTATTGTTAAATGTATTGCATAAATGAATTAATGGTTAGGAAACAGATGTTCCACTCCCCCTGAATCCAGAAAATAGATAATGAGAAATGAGAACCTAAGGGGGAAAGGGTACATGAAGGGTGAGGCTGTTTTGGTTTGGCTGCATCAGGCATCCAGTCCAGAGGACTGGGAAGTGCTCCTGAGCCCTGCAGTCTAGGTGTATTCAGCTGGATCAAATGCAGCATGTAAACTGTTTGTGCTGTTATGTATGTTTAAAGGAGTTGCCAGGCTTCTGAACTAATGGGAACTTGGGTGAGAACTAACAAATACACCACTAATCCATAAAGTTTTCATAGGAGGGAATGGCACAGTGCAGCCCATGCACACATAAAAGCTTAAAGTCTTCTCTTTAGAGCTGGCTGTTTGGGAAGTCAAAGAAAAAAGTGTAAAACATGAGCATGGCTGGTCTCAGTTATATTCTGTATATTTTCTTTGCCTCTCAGAATTGTGCACAAAATTTTATTTCCTCAAATTAGTTGTCTATCTCTACTAACTCTAGAAAAAATAATTTTATGGTCTGTGTTTTCAGGAAGAGAAATAGACTGATTGGCACGGTATATGAATGAAGTATATGCAATGTAAGGGACAAATGTAAGGGACAAAGGTAATCTGGTGAGCTGGCTGACACTGTTGTTTTGCCCACATTAGTATCTATGACTTCACATCAAATGCAGCCTCTTTCTAGGTGGTTGCAGTTTTAAAGTTACTACCTAACTATTGGGATTAAAGTCTGCAAAGAATGGGGGACCTGGGGAGCAGATGACCTCTGTATCCAGTCCAGTGAAGCTCTGCACCTGCCTCAGAAATCTCATACACAGTAGGAATGAAAAAGTTTTGGAAATAAAAAGGCAGTCAGCTAGTTGTGCAACAGTGCTTGCTGATTTAACTGTGATTTCTCCTCCCTTGACAAACAAGAAATCAATTCTTCTCTCTCTCATCTGATGATTTTCAACAGAAATTAAATTTTTTTTTGTTTTTAATACCTACTTATGCAAACTTCCTGGATTTTGTCGAAACATGCAAACTTCTGGGCATGAAAGATCATCTGTTATCAAAGGCATTTCAAAGAAAATCCTGTCCTTCGACTGTAAGGAAGAGGAGACTGGCAATCTGTGCTTTCAGGTGTCATAAATAAGAACTTGACAGATTGTGCCTCCCATCTGACCCTAGAGCTGGACCCATGCCCAGGAGCAAGGTAGTCTGCAAAATATGTAGCACCCACTCATGAAATGAATTGTAAAGCTGAGCTAATATTTTGAATTATCTTCAGGCAGATGCTGGAAACCATGGATGATCTGTCATAAAAATCTCCTTGAGTTTCTTCTTATAATTTGGGGGGATTTTTGACAGACGGATTACAGCAATGAATACAATACCTGTGCTGATTTTCAAATTACCAAAGTTAATTAATTAATGAGATTTCCACCATGTTTTTTTTTCAATATTTAGACAGACGTGTCAAAGCAGAAGCAAAGTGGCTCTCTTTTGCACTAAAGAAGGTAAGAAAGAAGTGCATATAAAATAGATATTTTCCAAAATGTGTTAAATCACTTTAACACATGCAGATATTTAGTGTGGATTCATTCTGAAATTTTTACTAGACCTCTGAAACATCCAGTTTTGCACTGTGTTTCTTTTTCGCTACTCTCCTCAGTTTAATCAGTGTTTCTTATATTTTGACTAGGATGCTGTGCATTGAGGTAGCTCATTCCTGATACCACAAAAAGAATTTTGTCAGCCATCAGGTTCCAAAAATTATTTTGATAAAACTCCCCGCTGAAAATACTGTTAATCACCAGAGTGGTTAGCAGACTATCTGCCTGGGATTTGAAGCTGTGATCTGTACAATTGTTAAGTTCAAGGGAACAGAAGAACCTGAAATAGAAAGTTATGGACCAAGTCTGTTGGCACAGCAGGTTGTGCAATTTTAGGTGGTTTGAAAATGCAGAAATCCTTCATCTGTGATGAAACTGTGTTCTACAGACAAGGACAGCTTTGCTGAAGAACACTTGAACTAAGAATTAGCTTGACTCAGGGCACCGTAATTACAAGACAGCACCTAAATTTGGGAAACTAATCAAAACTTTTGCTACTGATCAAAAAAAGAAAAAAGCTCAAAGGAGATTGTTGAAGGTGTTTTCTTCTGATGTATGTTGCTTTAAGTACACTGAAAATCCCTTACTCTATGAAGTGGACACGGTAAGAATTATTAGTTACAAATAACCATTACTCCAATTTATTTCTTCACCACTAAATTCTCAGATACTTGCAATAGAAGCATATCCTCCCTTGAGATGCAGATTGCAGAAACTGGTGGTGTTTATTTGTTCTCTAAATCTGACTGAGTATAAACAGGATAAAGGCTGGCATCTTTCAAATCCAGGCTCTAAAGTGACACAAAAAGGAAGGATTATTTCAGAATAATAACTGGCTGGTGAGAATCTGGTGTAATTTCTCGTGCAAGTGGCTTGTAAAGTGTAATGGGCAAAGTACTAGAATATCTTCAGATCTTTAAATACTCTCCCTTAGTAATTTCTACAGGCAAAGCAAGTTTGCTGCTGTGTAGCTGAGTAAATGGCATGACATTAACCTCACATCTGACTTAAGAAAAACCTTACTGTTGAGCAGATTTTCCAGAAGCAAATCTTCTGGACAGTACAAAGTAGGCCAAACATGTTGCCAGCTGTTAGAGACATAAACCCAGGAAACCACCTGAGCGAAAGGAAGTCAGGATCCCAGACATAGCTTGGTTAATATTTCAGGCTGATCCAGCTGAGATTAATAGCCAGAAGGCAAATCTTTTGATACAAAGGAGGGCTAAAACTGGCTCAGTGTGTTTGCTACTGATGTGTGGTTGGTGATTGCCTCATTTACTGTATTGTTCAGTGTAGCTTCATGACTGTTCACACCATTCCGTGCCCAGTTTTCCCGCAGAAGGTGCTGCTGTGCCTCTGTGTGACGAGTGCTGCTCTCTGTTCCCGCAGACTGCGGCCGCCGTCCCGCTGCCCGCATGAGCAAGAGGATCCTGGGCGGCAGGACCAGCCGGCCGGGCCGATGGCCATGGCAGTGCTCCCTGCAGAGCGAGCCCAGCGGACACATCTGCGGCTGCGTTCTCATCGCCAGGAGATGGGTCCTGACGGTAGCACACTGCTTCGAAGGGTGAGAGGGCTCCAACGTTTTGCTGCTCATATGAGCTTGCATGTGTGAATTTTATGGTCTGTGATTTTTGGTGCTTCCTCCTTTACCAAGCGCTGGGGGTAGGAGAAAACCTTTGCAGAACGGCCGATCACAGACACCTGGTTTTAGGATACTAAAAAAGAAAGTAAAGAGTACAAACCAGCATCAGCTTAGGTTTTCACATGTTTTATTATTCCTTGCTGGCATCTCTGCTGATGAAATCTCCATAAAGATGCCCTGACTTTCAGCAGGAAACAGGAAAAGGAAGAAGACCAAAAACTAATTCTGTAGTTCTCATACAACTGCCATAGGTTTCAAAAAACATCCCCTGTCCCAGGGTAGAAAAGACAGTGAAAAAATGCTGTGGCCACCAGTAAAAAGCAAAACTGACTATTTACTCACAGTGCAAATGACGTATTGAAGTCACTGCCTTTTCTTTTTATACAATCCACACTTTTATTAGGATTGCAATCATTAACAAGTCAGTACTAACAACTGCTTAGTGCCTCGTGGTATCAGAGGCCGTGGTGGAGGCAGTCTGGAGTGCAAAGGATGTTTACTTGTCTTAGGAATTGTTTTGATCATTGACAACTTTATGGTGCTAACCAGTATTTCTTTTTGATGAACCACAGATTTTAGAGGGAGGTTTATTACCTCCTTTTGTTTTGTCCTGTACCAAAGTTTTTAAATTTGGCTTATAAAGAAAATTTAAACAAGTGTTTTCTGCTGTAGTTAGCAAGTATTTCTCTGGCACATGGTTGCTTAATCCTGCTTCAAACTGGTGCTTGCTCATTGGAAATTATTTTAGACTACACTAAACACCTTCCTTTGTGTTCAAGGCAGCAGAGATTCTATGTTAAGCAAGATGCTCTTGAACTGATATTTCTTTATAATGGTCGTCATTCCCCTTCTCAGTAAAAATTTTTTTACTTCTGAAACACTGAGTTCTTTGGTGTTTGTCCTTCTAAACTAACAATGTGCTAAACCTGTATACTACAAACAAGAATACTGCATTTTATCTTGGGTCCAGAAGGAATTTCTCTTCTTTCTCCATGTATTTCTAAATATACTGCTGGAATATTTCCTATCCTTTAGAAGAACACTTTCTGGTGATCTAAAATAAAGGGTGGGAGAGGGGTTGATCCTTCAGCAATATTGGACAGCTAATGAATTCCCTGGATAAGAGATTTCTCTCATTAGTGAAAGATAAGCAAAGCAGCTGTCATGTTGTAAAGTAAAAACTCTCCCAGTTTTGTTAAATGCAGAAAAAGTACCACTACATTTTGGAGCTCTTCATTTACTCCTAATATAGAGCTACATAATATCCCTGTGAGCTCAGACTATAGCTTGTTAAAAATTTATTTTACATTTGTATTCTAAAGACCTTAAAGTACTAAGACATTCTGGTCTAATAATTGATTGAGAAGTTACATGAACTTTTTTCTTTTCTGCTTTTCTGAATACACTTGGGGGTATGATTTCAGAAATGTGAAATCTTGAAATTCTTCGTTTATAAGAAGCTTTTTGTAAACTTAATATATCATCGGCAAGACCATTCTTGATGTAACAAAATATTTTTTATATAAGGTATTGAAAAATTTCCCAAACCAACCAGAAAAGACAGCATTAAGTGGTTTTAAAGTGCTCTGGTCCTTCATACAAAATGCTCCATTTTGTGAAACTCATGTGAACTTTGGAATACAAAACATGAGAACCATATAACAATAATGCAGTATTAATACAAATAGCCATCAATACTTGTAGAAGGCATAAATAGAAAGGGCTGCATGAAACATTATGTCCTTTGCTAGTTTTATTATTACAATTCCCAGACTTGTTAAGATAGTTTTGAAATGCATTACATTAAAGCATTCAAGACATTAAGGATTTTTTCTTAACTGTAGGACAATGCATTCTGGCTGTGACCACTCATTTCTCTAGACAATGTTTTTTTTACAATGGTCATAATCACCATAGAATATGAATATTTGCAGCACTTAATCCCTGTAACTTCATGGAACAGCTCACAAATTCATCATGGTTGTAAAATGATCATTGTAGGCTGAAATGTCAGAATTTTCATCCAACTCTTAAGATAGAAGTATCCTTGATTTAACAACCAAATCTCTTTACGAATTACAATCCTGTTGAATAGAATGAAAAAGCTGAAATTTTGCATGCTTAGATTTACACTGCTTTGAATAAGCTTCAGTCCTGTCAAAGGTGCTTAGATTCATGGAAACGTCTTTCAGCAGTTGTGAAAAATGGCAACTTGTTGGAGGGCTTTTAGAATCACAGACTAATTAGAAACCCACAAACCTGCAACTTATCCTGTGACCAGTTCGGATCAAGAGATTACACCCTTGAAGCCTTTCATAAAATCTTATGTTTTTGTCTTGTATCTCAACAGACAACAGTTCAGTGTTCCCCCTTGTATCATATGTATCATTGCTTTGTGGTGTGTTTACCAAAAGAGTCTTAAACAATTTAAAGAGTCAAAGTAACCTTTGCTCTTAGGCCTGGAAAGTATACTTGGCACAGATTAAATGCTGAATAAATAAAGGATTTTTCCCATGGCTATCATAAAATATTTAATTTACATAATATAATTGCTTCTTTGAGATTCCTTAGGGATTTCAGCAAGACTTAACTGCTGGCAGCAGCAGACTACTGAACAATATTCTCACCCCAGTGACGCTTAAAAGAAAGATCTTGACTGAAATGTCACTTCTTTTTTTGTTTGTTTGTTTGTTTGTTTGTTTTGGGTTTTGACAAAGGAGAGAAAACGCAGCTGTCTGGAAGGTAGTGTTTGGGATTAGCAATCTTGATCATCCATCAGGTTTCATGCAGACCCGACTAGTGAGGACCATCATCCTCCACCCACGCTACAACAGAGCAGTTGTGGACTATGATATCAGCATCGTGGAACTGGATGAGGATATCAATGAGACCAGCTATGTGAGACCTGTCTGCTTGCCCACCAAGGGCCAGCTGGTTCAGCCAGACACCTACTGCTACATCACAGGCTGGGGACACATGGGCAACAAAAGTAAGATGAGTATTTCTGGGGCTCATGAAAAACTTGTGAAGCTTATACTGAGTTAATCAAATAAGTGATCCTGCAGCAAACTTTTATCCATTTATACTATTGCTGCATCTTAGTAAATACCAGGGAAGTGTAACTACTCTTGAAGGGCTCAAGCTGTGACTAGAGCCTAGCTTTTTCAAAGAAGCAGCCTCCATTTATGCTCCTTGATACTTAGTTACTTTCTTATTTAACACTCTGGCTTGATTTTTAAAAATGTTGAAGATCTGGAAACTTCTATCAGAAAGTCACCTGAAGTAGTTATGATTTTACCCATCTAAGTTGCATTCAGAATGGTATTGCAAAGGTATCGTGTCATCAGTGTGGGAGAAACACTCAGTGAAAGCTGGAGACACTGGAATCATTGGCATACAAGCTGAGTGAACAGGGTCATGAATCAGCACTCTGTGCCACCCTTTGTACTTGTGACACAATTTATTCCATAATCAAAAGTGTTTCTCTATCTCTGAACAGAACATTAGTGTGTTTTCTTCTTTTGGGGCTACCACAATCCTTGGGTCCCATGACAAGAATTGTTGCATTGTGTAAATCTTTGTTCAGGCAAAATGACTCTGCATGAATGGTATTAGCCAAATTAGCCTGGGCACAAGACTTTTAGTGCACTAGCCATTGTGTTTCTCCCTTTGCTATTATTATAGTAATTACTAGGGATGGCTTTTTTGTACATTGGATATGGAAATTTTCCTTTCTGTATTGCTTCAGGTAGAACTTCAGCTGTAGTGGCCAGGTCAGATGTGGTAAAAATCAAATTGCCCACATGAGGGGTAAGCTGTTTACTAGCAGCTCTACATCTATATGATGTCAGGAAAAAACCTACAGAATGCTTTTGCAGCACTGGTAAATGGAAAATGGTTCTTTGTTCTCTAATGTGGTCAATGTTGATTTTAAAGTTTTTATGCTAGGAAGCATCAAAAAACACTGTGCTACATAACATTTAGTACTGCATACCCTAGGCTGAACAACTGATCAGAATTTGAGCTCAGTCAGCTCTTTAGACTAGGAAGAAGTCTTTATTGTCTCTTGAACATATTACAGTAATTTCGTAAGGTTTGAATTCTGATTCCCTGGTACATTCTGTAAGTCAAATTTACCCAAACATAATCCAAATGGCTGTGATTATTACCAAGTCTTACCGTGAGAGGCACCAAGAAACAGGGAGATCCTGCCCCGGAACGGTGAATCAAACCTCTCTTCCACTTCCCTCACATGACTGTTTTCCAGCCACTACTGCCCCCATCTTAAAAGTCACACACTGCATCATGTCAAGGTGCCAGTGCTCAATAAACAACAAATGTCACATCAATTTCCATGTGCTTAGTCCTTCTGCAGCATGCAACACGTAATGTTTCTGGCTCAGAAGCACGGCAGTCATAAATACTGTGCTGCAGCAGTGCAAATACCCACTGGCTTTCATCTTGGCTTTGTGCTAAAGGGAGGATCTTCTTTCCTTACATTTAATACATATATAGAGAGCAATATTTATAATTTATCCTAATGGAAATGTTTGTCGTATGTCAAAGAGTCATAATAGGTAAGTATTTGTGTGTAGTTAACACTTAATTCTGTTTTTCAGTGCCGTTCAAGCTTCAAGAAGGAGAGGTTCGTATCATTTCCTTAGAACAATGCCAGTCATATTTTGACATGAAAATCATCACCAGCAGGATGCTATGTGCTGGCTACGAATCTGGCACTGTGGACTCTTGCATGGTAGGCTTCTCTCTAAGGAGAAACAGCCAAAATTGCTTTTAGAAATCAAAGTACTGCGATGTTTTTAGGTCTAGCATACTTTATCCATTCTAGGAATGACAACTGTCTATTTACATACTTTAAAGCAACTTTTATTAATATTATTATTGTTAATATTGGTGTAAACAACTTACCTTCACGATAATGAAATGCTGGTTGAAGACTCTAAGGCTTATCTATATTAGTTTACCATTTAATTTGTATGAGCCTTTTGCAGGTAATTTTTTGTACAAATGTAATGGGTAATAAATACTGGTAATACTATGTGTGGCTACACAGTTCAGCAGAGGAGCTGGTTTTTACAGCTGAGTTATTTGCTAAAGGCAAATGGCTGTAGGAACTGTGATACAGCTTTAACCATGAGTGCTGGCCATGTGTGTAATAGACTGTTTTTAACTTTGCTGTTGCAGGGTGACAGTGGAGGACCGCTTGTGTGCGAGCATACTGCAGGGCGCTGGACTTTGTTTGGTTTAACATCTTGGGGCTCTGTCTGCTTTTCCAAGGTTTTGGGACCTGGAGTTTACAGTAATGTGTCACATTTTATTGACTGGATTGAAAGACAAATATACATCCACACCTTTCTGCTAAACTAACTCCAGATGGTAAGAATCGTGCTGACAGACAGAAGAAAAAAATAATCAGCACTTCAATACTGAAGCTTTTGCAGTCCAAAAAAGGAGCTTCAAGTTCTATCTGTTCTTGTGGAGCTATGGAATATGCAGTGTATGTTACTGGTAAACCCTCTGCTCATGAATATACTTTGGGGTAAAATTAATAACCCTTTTGACTTTTCTTTTAACTGCGTTGTGGTGCTATGCCAAACACCGCAAAAAGCTTAAAAGAAAAGAACCACTTTCTGCCTTTCAGCTATTAAAACTAAGCAGTAGCACAGACTAGAAAAACCTTTTTAAATAACCTATTTTAATACTACTCAATTAGTAGCACATGCGTTTTCACTCACTTCTTGTGATGAAGAAGGAATTTTGTGCATTAAAATGGCATTGCAGGACATAATTTCACAAGAACGCCTCTCGACAGGGCCACACCACAGGGCTGGAGGGTGTGGAAGAGGTAGAGGGGTTTGTACATCCATGTGGCACAGGACACATCAAAGCACATGTGCAGGACTCCAAAGGTGTGTAGCCATGTGCTCCTGGTGTGCCTGAACTAATGCATTTTGTCCCTCAGGATGGCTAATTTGCATGGGCATAACCCTGTACTGCCCTGACTCCACAGCTTCTGTTCCCAGAGCCAGTTGGGCATCTCTGCAGGGTGATGGAGGAACCAGTGGGCCAACAGACCCATAACTACCACTGGAGGCACCTGAGACCAAAACGTTATTGTTCAGACTCTTCAGATAGCTTCTGCCACTTCATTTTCTGAAGCTTCCAACGTCCTAATGTGTCTAGGAAACACCCATGTCTCAGCAGCACTACACTGATCGGTGCATTTATCAAACCTGTGCCCCACTGGCTTTCTTCCTGTCTTTGTAAACTGTGTTCAGCATTCAAAGCATGTACTGACCATCTCCAGCCCTCTAAAAACATAAGAGGGATAGCAATACCACTGCAGTAGTTTCCCCCCCTAGAGTCAACTAGTTTGGACAGCTTGTGAGAGATGGAAAATGCAGATTTAAAATGCAAAAGATGCAGTATGGGCACTGTCCCAAATATTGGGAAACTGGATAATTTTTATAGGTTTCTTCTCATACCTTGCATATAAAGTTTTATTTTTATTAGCAAGATAACATGTGGAAAAAGAAAAAAGCAGAAGGAAAATCTGAGTGATAGAAGGCTTGGGATTCAAGCTTCAGTTCAAATGAGTATTAAAAATATGGGAAGCAAAGTACAACAGCTTTACCAGCAAAGGCTCAAAGAGCCCAGCTCATGGCTTTCTAGCCAGATGTGGAATGCTCTGTGCAGTGGTAAGAGACGAAGCCTTAACTCCAAGAGAGTCTGGCTGAAAAAGATTATGATGGAGCTTGGCACCTTTTTATGGTGCTAGAGGGGAAGTGTGTCTTATCAATGGCTGTAGGTGATGTCCTGCACAGCTTTCAGCTTTTGGGAGGCAAGAATAGGACAAGTCATGAATCTAAGGATTACAGGATAAATTCCACTGGGGAACGATGCATTTAAAATTTGCGTTTTCAATGCTGTGCCTAGTGCCCTGTAATCCAGCCTAAGGCACACAGATACCCTCTCTGCTACCTCTGGCATGGCCCCATGGCCCCCACAACATGGCAGGGCCTTGTCAATAGCATGACTGCCATTTGTGGAAACATGCATTACAAGACCTAACACATGGACATTTCAGGTACTGTTAATCATGTTGCAACTCATCTACATAGATCTATTGCTTTAACAAAGGTTTATCTCTGTCTCCATATCTTCTCCTTTAACATCACTAACATTAGAACACTAGTCATACTAGAGTGCACTGCAGACATTAATATTAATACTCATTATTTATGTTACGGATTCTGAAACTGTTTAAGTGATTATTGAATCACTGTTTCATGCCCAGAAAGAAAACTCTTTGAGGCTTTGCTAGGTTTGATTGTTGCATATTTTTTATTTTTAATATCTTAAGGATTTTTTGTTTTGCTATAACACTTAAATATTCTTCTTCCCCCAGCTATAAATAAGAGAAAGCAGCTGTGACCATGTTTTTCTAGTGCAAGTAGATTACAGCTGAACCAGGTTATTGATGCCATGGCCTCAAGGATATGGAGGCTGGAACTCTGAGTCCTCACTTCAGCTTTCCTTTGGAGCTGGGATCTGTGTGGCTGTAGGGCAGAACAGCTCTGAGTCCTGGAGCAGGTCATCAAGAGTTCCCTGAGGAGAAGGTGGCCCAGTGGCTGCTAGAGCCAGCTGGCTGGTGTCAGACAGGTTACGGCCAGGTCTGTTTTCCAAAGAGGTGCTGTTGCAGAATGAACAGCCCAGCCTGACTTCTCTCCACCAGATGCAGTGGGGATAGCAGCTTTGAATTTTGTGAAGAATTGGAGTACATCTAACCATTCATGTAGATACTAGCATTACCAAATGATAACATGTAATTAATTACACATTTTAATTAAGTGGATTTGGCCTACCACCAGTTTCCAAGCAATCTGTCCCCGGAAATGAGGGAGAGTCCTGCTTAAACATGTGGTCCAGCCCCATTGTGTATGGGATCAGTCTGAAGAAATTACAGGCTGAACCCCATCCCAAATGGCTTTAGAAGGGTGCACTTGGATCTTATCCTTTCCCACAACTGTGTCTGACACAACATTCCATGTAAAGAGGAAATTTGTAATTTTATAAATGTATTTTTATACTGCTTTTTTATGTGTGCACATGAAATAGGCAAACATGCTCCTTCTTCCACTGTATCAAGCCTTTCCCCATGTAATGACATAATGGCTGTGATGACAATTATGCTGTTTGTCTCACAGGCACAGACTCATTGTAAAGTAACATTTGTCGGTTTTGCTTCTACCACAGCTGTATCTCCAAATGGCAGCAATGCCACACAGTCAAGCCAATGCATTTCTTTCTAGTTGTACTAATAAAAAATTACAATCATTTTCCAAATAACTTCTCTGTTGAAAATGTGTTTTAATCTTTAGAGAGACTAAATGATAATACAGAGGTGTTAAGTTACAACTTCAGCAATAATGCCTAAAAATAGCCTTCAAAAGTCATTTCAGAACCCTTAGGTGGCTTTTTTAGCAGCCATGTTAGCACTGCAATACTTGTGGAGATTCTGGCATTTCTACTGCTGTACAACTTTTAGTTTCTTTTGTGTGCGTGATTCCAATACAGATATTACCGTGAATACTGCTGCCAACAACTACTCTGGACTGAGAAATCTGAAAAACTAAAGCTGCAATCAAATCTGCAGTCTGAACACATTTTGTTCTATGGCTTTGCTCTGGAATAGAACTAGTTTTAAATAACAAATCTCTTTTTTTGTACACAGAATTTCAACAACATGTACACATGTTGAAATTAAAATAATGAGCACATAGAAACTTAAAACAGTTAAAATTTACCTTTCCACTGCAGTAAGGAAGCCAGGACCATGAGGGCAAGAGTAACACAACCAAAATAAAACAGGAACAAATAATGCACCACTCACACTGAAATCCACCTATGGGAACATTGATAATACAATCACATTGAGAACTTGCCCATAAGCCTTGGCAGAGCCAGGGCTGGTGGGAGCAGTGGGTGCTCTGTGTTAGCTGGTCCTCAGCCTTGTGCTGCAGCCAGTGGGGCAGTGGGAAAAACACAGCTTGGGCTAAACATCAGCTCAAACTGTGCCCCAGGAACAGACCAAAGCTCACTGTGCTGCCAAAGCACTTACTCAGTAAAGGCTGTAGCTGACTGCCACCTGTAAATGTTTTGCACAGGTGCAGCTTCTGTGAAAGAAAATTTTTTAAAACATTTTTTCCTGTAAATCAAATATTGCACATCAGAAACAGAGTTAAGGCTGTTCTAGGTATAGCTACAAAGTTTGGGGCAGTTCAAGGTGTTTGTTTTTGTTTATTTTAAAATTACAGAAGTGTAAATGCTGTGCTTCCCTTCATGACATGTGGAAGGCACCTGTAAGATGCTCTTAAAAAGCTTATTTTCAAAATGGAAGTCAGGTCATGCTGTGCCTAAGTACAGGAGTGCAGAAGCAAGCAGGGGATTGTGACATTTTCAGTGCTAAAAAAAATAACAATGGGAACACTGAACTGTTGAGAAGCGCAGGGAGAGCAATTTGTTTCCACCCTTTATTTGGCACTACTTAAGGCCAATTAATATTTCGAAGCTTTTATTGAAGACCCACTACCCTCATCTTTGCTTCAGTAAAAGCAAGTAATCACAGCAAGCACCCTCAGGTATTTCTTCTGTTTGTCCACCACTAAAAAACCCCCCAAACCACTGCATCAAAAAAACTAACAATCAAACAAAACAAAACAAAACAAAAAAAAACAACCCCCAAAGCAAGTTTTGCCCAACAGATAATTTGGATTATCACCCAGAATTTTATCACTGCTTGTCGAACTTCTCTAATAGAACACAACTTATAGAGGACAATTTTAAGCAACATTCACCATCAGTATGCAATACAAAAAATAAAAAAATGTGTTATTTTGCACCACTTCAAGTGGTACAAAAGCATTTACAATCTCAGCAGAGAAGAACAGTGTCCTGAAAGCCTCACCACACTAAGCTGTGAGTAATGGAGTGACCAGCCTTACAAACAGTCACATAATAGCAATTTCAGCATTCCAGAGGCATCATGCATCTGGTCTCAGGTCTAACAGATGATTCCCACTCACGTTTCTTCATGTAGTTATTTTGATGACATTGCTTAGTCAGAAGGTTTTGGAAGATCTTACTCTGAATAATTTCAGCTTTTGTATGAAAAAAATGCAAACTCCTGACACTAAATTATCACCTACCTGTCAAATCTGCTGGTAGGTTCTGCTTCTGCAGCAGAGGCATCAAGAGGGCAGGTCACAGGCTGGTGTTGTCCCCAGACTCCTGTTCACAGTGACAGAAGACAGAGCTGAGCTCTGCACTCCCTCAGGTCACTGGAAATTCCAGAGCTCCTCCATGGAAGTTCAACCTACCTCAGTCATTGAGTTACAGACTTGTAAAACATGGACCAATCTCCTTTCAGTGGCAGCAAGTGAAGAGAGGCCATGAATTTAAAGATTACAATAAACATTCGGGTCAGACAATAGAAACAAAAACAACACTTGACTTTGAGGACAGGAAAGCACTGCCTGTTTCTCTGGAGCTCTTTACAACAGGACAACATCTGCTACAAGGAAGGACAAAGGCAGAGCTGAGCCTGCCTTGGGGCTGTGGAGCAGAGTCAATGATTTCACTGCATCCCAGTAATTCTCTTCCTCTATGATTCTATGACCAGCTTGTCTCCCTGCACAACCTGCTGTTTTGCATCTTCTCAGACACCTTGCAGCTCCCATTTCTTGTACAGAAAGTTGAGATGTGTCACTGGGGACACCTGGAGTGCACACAAGGTGCCCCCACTGCAAGAAGGATGTCACAGACAAACATCTGAAAATGTAACTCAAGCCAACATACCTGATGTGATCTCTTAGATTTTTAATGTCTGCCATCACTTCAAAGGTCCCCACTAACTTTATGTCAGAACTTACCAAAAAACTTACCAAAGAACTTACCATTTTGTCATATGTTGAACTGAATTTAAAAAAGGAAAAAAAAGTATAAAGAAGAAAAAAAAAAAGAAAAGAAAAAAAAAAAAAGGCTGTCATCACTTTCTCCTTCCACTACTTTTCTTCTACAGGCTAAACAAAAAGTGTATTTTTCTCTTTTTCTCCTCACTAACACCAGTGATAGAGTCAGCCCTAATTGCATTCTACCTTTTGATCACAGAACTGTTTTAAACATTTGGTAACGTGGTGACCAGCATTTGAATGAACTCAGCATGCCCTCAATATCTGCCCTGTGCAGCAGCAGCTGTCCAAACCTCACAGCATTTGTTTAAATTCTTTCACAGACCTTAAAAGTTGTGGAATATGTAATGTTTGTCATTGATGTGGAAAGCTCATGGTTCAATTAAAAAGCAGAGCCCTTGCCCCAAACGTGCTTTAAAATAAACTTACAAATCTTTGCAATTTGAAAGCAAAAACTTTTAGAAAGTAACATAACCAAAAAATGGGCTTAATACTAATAATTCATTAGCACCTACAGTTTGAGGAAACTGTGTATTTCAACAGGTGCTAGTGAATACAAACAGATTTCTCAGGTTCCTATCTAAATTGTCCATGTAACTTTTTGGGAAGGGAAGTAAAAAGGAGGCAATATTTTAGAGAGTCTGGAATCTAGAAGTTTCCATATGCACCTCAGCCACTTTTTGTGCTGTGCATGAGCAGTGGGAAACTGGCAGAGGGCAGGGCTCATCTGTCTTGGAGACAGATGAGCAACAGGACTCAAATGTGGGGCATGCAATGCACTGTACGTTCTTTTGAGCAGCATAAGAGACACTTAAGCTGATTATTATAAAAACCTGGAGGAATGTAAAAACACCTGAGAGTGAAGAAGAGTGATATTATCAGCTAGAAGCTGCTATTTGTAAGAGAAGACTTGAAGACAGACAGGAGGTCCTCACTGCTGCTGGCAAACAATTTTGCAGTACAGGAATGAGGTAGTTTAGAGAAATGACAGACAGCCAACATCTGAATTGAGTGACAAGCAAAAGAAGTGCATTTGGTGGCAGATAACATGAAATGCCACATGGAGTCAAAATGGAGGGAAGCAGCACAAGGATGAACTATCCTGGAAAACAAGAGGCCGCACTAGGATCTGCTTCACACAAAGTGAAAAGGAAGGTGATGGAGACACATTACATGTGTCTCATCTGGGCTTCTCTCCTGATGGTTAAAATGGTGTTTGTGCATCAGAGAGATGGCCCATCCAATAGCCTGGTGAACAAACTGGACCATAGTGGTTATATGCATTACTGTCTACACACACTACAAGGAAGTCTTGAAACAAGCCAACCAGTAACACAACATCCCAGCCCTGTTGCTTACATCATACTTCAGCAACTGGTGAATCCCAAGGAATGCCAGGCTTCTAGGGCAGCAGTGTAAGGGAGCAGGCTCACTTACCTGAACTGAATTCTACAAATCCACATTCATGCAGTGTCCTGGCCTTAACACCACGAGGTGTTATGCAAGGTTGCATACAAAAAATAAGCAGCATGCAAAGTCTACTGTATGAAGAAATATAAAATCAATCCAGACATAGAGACCTTGAATGTCTTAATAAATTATTAAAAAGTTTAATAAACAAAAAAGCTTTTAAGGAAATGTGTGCATCATCTACCTTGGCTGAAGAAAACAAAACCACAGCATAGTATAAATCAGCAGTAACTACTCTTGTGTTTAACCAGTTAGCATTCCAACTCTGTAAAATACAGTAAAGCATCTTCTTCACACAAAACAGAACTCAAAACTGCTTTGTGTCCTAGAGATACAGCACTGCTACCCTTTTCAGAAGCTCAAACAGAGACTTTGGCACATGAATTATTACCACCAAATGTAACTGTATTAGTTTCCCTTGATAAATTCAGTCTTTTCAGAGTTCAAGCCATTTGTACTCCCAGACTCATCCTGAATGTCTGGTAAGAAGGAGGTGTCCTCTACTAACCCATTTCTTGAACAGGTCTGAAAAGGTGTTTTAGATGTTGGCAAAACACTGTCAGTGCTTTCTTCCCGTGATACAACACCTGCAGCTGAGCTGGAAGGCACAGAAGTAGGTTGGAGCTCCACTCTATCATTCACACTGCACTCATCTTTCACTCTCTTAATTGCTTCCCTCCGCTCCTTGGGGGTCAGTCTGTCAAGGTACTTGGCTCTCAACACCGGAGATGGAAATAATGTTCCTTGGAGAACTCTTATCAAGTATCTACAAAAATAAACACAGTTACAAATAAGCTGTTTAGAATAAAACTCAAAAAACCTCCTTTTGTTTCCAGTGACTTAAAGGAAACCAAACACCATTCAAGTAACCCTGAAGCTGAAACCTAGTTCCTGGACTGGAACTAGATGATCTTTAAGGTCTCTTCCAATCCAATCCATCCTATGATTCTATCATATTAGAACTGACTTAACTGGCAACTTAGGTAGGGTTTAATCATAGATTTTTGCAGTGAATTTTCAGCCAACAGGGCATCCCATGTCTGTTCCTCTGTAAGAGAACTGCTCCTTAAAACCTCCAGTGAAAGCCTCAGTCTCACTCACTCCCTCATGCTAGAAGCTGCAGAGGACCCCTTGGCTTCACAATGCCCCTGAGTGGGAGCTTTTCAGCACCACAAAAAGGATCAAATCAGAAATACGCATGGAGAAAAACATACATGGGACAGCAGTAGTTTCGTTAGCCACAAAGGCTATAAAACTTCTGAGATACTGACACAGGGAGAGTACATATGACTTAAAGAATTTCACTGGTAAGTCTAAATACTTTGCCTTTAATTCACCATGAAAACCACTGTCTTCTTCAAAATTGAACAGCCTTGCATTGAAGTAGTCACCAAGCTGAAACCTTTATCCTACCCTGGCTCTCTACAGCCCTACCAGAACAGCCTTTATCTGTTTATTTGTCATGTAAGGGAGATTTACTGTATGTGAAAGAAAAGGTTCTACTGTCACCACCTGAACCAAGCTGAGAGCAGGGTTGGAAAGAGAAGAGGCCACGTGTTTCTTGCTCCTCACGGTTTGTCATCCTGCTGAAGTGTGAACCAAAGCCATCAGACAGATCTGTCATGATCCCCAGTGAGTGCAGCAAAACTCTTGATTACATGCTCAAGACACAGACCAGACCTTCCCAAAGGGGACTTAATACTTGGTGGCCACTGCAGGCACCTACAGCATGTCAGTTTTCCTGCTGGCAGGACTGATAACTTATGTAGCCAGTACTGCAGCCCTTGATCCAGAAAGTGTGCTCAGATTGTGTCTTATGATATAAAATTACATCAGGTGAGGAGGAAGCAGCACTTATTCTTGACACTTCTCAGTATCTGTGCAATTCAATGTCAAGTCTCATTCTTTTTGAAATAAGAGGGAAAGGAAGAGACTTAACACATAAGACTGAATAATTAGTACTGAAGGCACTTCACTAGTAGGCTGCAGACTTATGTTCATGCTCAGCCAGTGAAAGGAAGATTGCTGGGGCTACTGAAGAAAGCTAAACAGAGAGTTTGATGAAGTCTCACTGGTTTTCACATTATTTGTTTTGCTCTGTTGGCTTGCTAAGGTGTCTCCCTGATCAGCATGCTGGAGCCTGGGACCTCCATCCAACACTACTGCCTTTCCAGGGTGAATGTTCATTATTGAACATCCATTATTGAATGTTCATTATTGAACTTGAACTTCCTCTGTGAGACAAAAAAAAATCAAAACCCCTTGTAATCTAGTCAGCATGTTTCCACAAAGAAGCCTGTACATTCTTCATTCTAAATACTCATGACATAAATTTCAAACAGAAAATCGTTTCACAAATAAACACATACTAAGCTCAGTGCTTCTTTATCTATACATAGTACATGTCCAACTTTGGTCACTAATTTAACTTATATGTATGTAAATTATGAACTCTGTGGTTACAAAAATTACTGTTTCTTTACCCTCCAATGACAATGTTTAATATTATATAAATCACAAAAGAATTTTTTTATTACTGAAATTTAATTTACTTGGAGAACTAAATGGCACTAAAAAGTTGTCCTCACATAGCTTGGACTGGTAGAGTAATGAAATTTTCATTTTTATTGGGGGATGGTAGGGGGAAATGACCTCTAGCCAGATATTTGTAACACCACTGACTCACAGAAAACTAATTTTGATAACAGCAGCAATCTGCAATTATAAAACAGAAATATACCTGGGTAGCAGAGCAACACAAGTAGTCAGGAGGCAAATTAAGTAAAATACTGGGTCTGTCATGTGCTTTTCCATGATCCAGTAAAAATCTGATTGTAGGCTGTGTTTGCAGGTTACTCCAAAAGCCAGAGTGAATATAAAGTAAAGCAGGATGCTGCCAACTATAACTACTGTATGTATCCAAGTCTGTAATTCAGAAAAGGAAAGAAGTAAGATTTAAGCTGCAAAACAGAAAGACCTGTTACATCGGGATGTGCATGAACATGCACACTTTTCCTCCAAGGGCAGCTGTTGAATGTAACAGAGGATAAATCTGTCCAGATAATATTCCTAATTTCACACAAAACCATGCAGAAGCAACAGAGCCTTCTGTCTACAGTACATAGGTATTCCAGACATTTGATTTTTTAAAATTCTCATAAATTCATAGCTTTTTATTCTTTTGTGAAAGACATTTGCCTCACATTACTACCTCATCCAGTGGGAGAAAAGAAAGCTTTCTCAAGCAAATGGAGGGGAGATCTTCACATGATACCACCCTTACATATATATCTTCCTTGAGATGCTGGTTACCTTTCTACACTGAAATTTTCTGAAATTTCACACCTAGATGGCTAGAACTATGAAAACAACATTGTCACTGGTCTGACAGGTTGCCAACATTCGAAAATGTCAAACAAAACAAATTTAAGTAAAATTGTCTATTTGGAGCGTGAATATACTCAAGCTATACATATATTCTCAATAAAGACATTTTAATTATGGCTGTCATACTTCCAAAAGGACAATGAAAAGTCTGAATCACACCTTGAAATTTCATCCATTATGAAACAATCCTAAAAAATATTTTTAAAAAGTCAAAGAAAAAATAAAACCCATTAATCTGTGTCCTTCTACTGTAAACATTATTGTATTTTTTTTTTTAATTAAGCCAAAAAAGAGCCCCTTGTAAGGGCTCTAAATTTATCCAAGCTAATGCAGATGGCTTTAGCTTATGCAGACTTAACTGAAATAATGTTTCTGCAACATACTGATTTTCCAGTTCTGGCACCAAAATACACTTCTGAATTATCTATCCTGGCCACAGAGCAGATCATCAGTTCCAAGCATTCAAAATCAACAATTTATACTGTTGTCTCTGAGATGCAACCTAAGGATGTTTCAGCAGATCACTGGTGGATTTTACCATTTGCAAAACTGTACCAACATCCCAAACCACCCTACCTTAATGAAGCAGAATCCTTTCACTATTTACAAATAATTCTGAGGCCAAATTTTGTTCATTTTAATTATGATTAATCCTATTAGTTCAAATGACAGATGCATTAGGAGAGCTCATGTAGTCACATAAATATAATATTTTGTGTTTGACCCTTTTATACTTACTCTGTTTTTTATATGAAGACCTTTCTTCCATTTAATTTTACTGAAAGCTGTATGCACATACTTTGTTAAGAATATATACTTTGGGAAACAAAGTACTCACCACAGACTTGCACTCAATGAGAAGATGAAACAGCATTATGAAGAGTGCTGCTGTGTTTATGGGGTTTCCAAAAGAAAAAATGTCTATGTCTGAGCCACAGTAAGTCTGCAAAGGAAGACAGTGGTCAGTGTAAAATATTCTTTACTTCCTAATACAAAGTGGCATGAATAATTTCAATACCATACATATATGCACACACAGAGTTCGGCTCTGTTCCAATGATGATCTTCTAAGTATAAATTCATATACAAGGAAGTAAAAATCAAATACTTCATCTATTCTCTAATTGGCTTAGGTTTTAAGTATGTCAAAATGTATAAATGTATTTTGTGGCCAGCACTTACAAAGTAAGGCACAAAAAAGCAAACGAGACTTTGGTAAAAAGCATCCAGCAAGGTTATCCAGAAGGCTGAAGGCAAGTAAGTCTGTAAGAAAAAAACACAATGGCATTGAAACGAATTGAACAAATTGCTGCATCCTTAATTAGCATTAATTTGAATATGGGGAAAGATTATTTGTATAAGTAATTCCAGTTAGTTTCCCAGTGAAAAAGGCATCATTTGTGTTACAGTTATTCGAACAAAGATGTCCCTCCACACATACAGCTAACTGTATTTAAATCAGCAGCCAGCGCTGGGAACTCTGTTCTTGCAGCTGTTCTTGTCAGAATGGATGTACCAGAGCCTTAGCTGAGTACTAAGGAAGGGAGGGAGCTGGTGGACAGGCAAGTACCCTGCAGCTTACTGTCACTGAATGCCAAGTCCCACTTTCTTCTATCTCCATCCCTTTTTATTATGTGTGCTGTTCGACTCCTCTGTGAGGATGGGACTCCACTGTGAGCTAACTAAACTCATTAGATGTGAGGTGAGCAATCAACTCACTTTTCTGGTGGAATGACACATTGCTGTTTTGGTGAGTTAAATCAGATCCTGGAAGGACCTGATGGGATAACTGAGCTGACACAAGGAAGATAGTTTAACTATATGGATGAAGAGGTAACAGGAAGAAAAGAAGGAAGAGAATAAGCCTTCCTCCCTCAGTAGCAGCAAACTGCTATGACACATCAACCACCTATGAAATCATAGTTGCCTGTGCTCTGGCTCAGATATATCCCATTCCTTCAGGCACTAAATTGAGACAAATAGATGAGAAGTCTAATCATGCAGGATGTCCTCTATAATTAGTGGAGAGAAGTTTTTCCAAAAAGCCATTCAACCCTTTCAAGAACTGAACTGCTGTCTGGAGGTGATGTGGGAAACTTATTTGCCTTTCAGGGAAGTGCTTTAAACTACTGAAGATTAATCCCATTCACCATCTTCATGGTGCAATATTACTTTATTGATAAATATCGATACTGATAAAATACATTGCTTTTTTTAAAGCATTTCTCTTACTGCATTTGATTCCAAGCAATTATTTCCCTGTGCTTCCATGCAAGAAAGGAAATTATAACAACTCCAACTACAGAACAAGGAATACTGCGATGGACAAAAAAGAAAAACACCAACAGAAGATAAGGGAATAAAAAGAGAAAAAAATCTACTATGTAATACAGTAATTCTGATTATGTGGCTTCAAAACCTTCATCTCAGATCACTGTACTGCACATATCCTGAAGATCAAAACAAATCATGAGGCCTTGCAACATTTACTTAATCAAAATTCTCTATGACTGACAAAGCACAGATCTGCTCAAGCCAATCTGCTGAGGTTCAGATTGGTACCAAAAGAGTACGTTGTTTCTCAAAAATACTGTAAGCCAAGCAACATAAAATATTTAAGGGTATATGAAAAGAAAGTAGAAGTCCACAACCAAGCAAAACATATTGTCCATTCACTGTATATCCTTCTTTCCCTTCTAGACCAGACCTAAACTTCTGCCAGGTTATAACAGACAAGACAACCTAGTATATCACATGTTGTGGCACTTTTTTTTAAGTAGTATTTGTTAGAATAGAGTAGAATAGAACAGAAATGTTTTTTCCAGTTGGAAGGGATTATCTGGTTCAACTGCCTGACCACTTCAGGTCTGACCAAAAGTTCAAGCCTCCTTTAAGGGCATTGTCCAAATGCCTCCTTAACACTGACAGACTTAGGACATTGACCACACCTCTAAGAAGTCTGTTCCAGTGAATGACCATCCTCTTAGTAAAGAAATGCCTTCTAGTGTCCTGTCTGATATTGTAAGGATCTGATCATTAAGAAAATGCTGAGGTTTTGGTGACTCATATAGTCAATGTTTCCCCTCTCTGGGCTGAATACAGTATGTATTCTGTCTCAGGCTCAGTATGTCACTGCCTTCAATTGTTATAATAAAGATTTTAATTATTAAATTTTTAAAAATCTGAAGTTAAAATTACACTAGAAATCATGCTAAGCAAAGTAGAAACCAGGAAAACCCCCACCGATTTATATAATTCTGACTTAGAACCTACTACCCCACTCCCTGTGGTTTTCTGTGTTAAGTGTTTGGACAGAATTTACTTATAGACCAGGTAAGATGTATAGTGTTTTCAGGTGGGATGGCAAATTTCAGGATATACCTCTAAGGAGAAAAGTACCCTGACTGACAGGACTTCTTTGAGGATTATTTAAAATTAATCTGCTGTGGTCCTTTGGCAGTTGAGACCCTTGTATGACAAAGAAAAAAACATGGAGTATATAGAATGCTCTTATCTTGCTCAAACAAATCCCAGTTTGAGGAAGCATGTTGACAGCTGACACAGTGAATGAAATAAATGTGCTGGTAACAGTGTTTATCTAATACACTGCTTTACCTGAAGTCCTGAATTTATTTTATCATCCAAATGTCTGATAAGGTTGGATCTACGGCTGAAAAGAACCTACAAAATCTTTAGAAAAACTATTTTTTATTTGTGCACATATTGCACAGGCCTAGATACTTTTCTAATAAAGTAATTTAAAACAATGCTTGCCTGGGGTGAAACATGAAAGAAAGACAGAAATGGCTCAAATGCTGAGCCCATTTCAATTTGCTTCATTGCTCTGTAACCTACCACAGATTTCTGGCTCATTGTGTACAGCTGTGGGAGTTCCATGAGTATCTCTGCAGATACATCTTTGTCCAAGACACCATAAATGATGGGTGGCACCGATGTAAAAAGGAGATTGAAAAGAATCAAGATCCAGTAGTCAGTCATTGATGTGCCTGAAAACCCACAGAAAAACTGGTACCAAAACAGGAGGTTCACGTAGGTCTGAAAAGCCAAAGATGACATGATGGAACTTTAGCCAGTGACAAACACTTTAAAAACAAGTGAAAAACCAGTAAATCTTAGGTCTGGTTAAAGTAATCTGTGGAAACATTTCAAAATCAGACATGGCTTGTTTAAATAGTCATGCTGCCACCATATTAGTAATGTCTGCTTACCCACTGTTTAATCAAATCAAACAATGCCTTTGAGCGGGAAATTTAGCCCAAGAAATAAGAGCCTCTGGTCTCTGCAGGCAAATGGGAAACTGAATTGTTTGACATATGCTCTTTGAAACCATTCACAATAGGAAGAGAAGAAATAAAATAAAGCCCCACTAAACTCTTGTATTTGTATGCTCACAAATACATAAACTGATTTCCCTGGAATGATACAGCTACATACCACATTCTTGTAGAAGTAGTAAAGCACCATGTTGGTAAGTCTGGTATAACACCAGTGACCATGGACAAGCAGCAGCTTCCTGAGGTGTCTAAACTGAGAGATTGCAAAGTCACTTGCCATCACAGCCTGCAACACAGACAAAGAAAATTATATACTATATGCAAACTGTTAAAGATAAGCTTCAGATACTGCCAACCAAGCAACTTACCCACTGATGGAAATTCTTTTTTTATGTTTTTTTATACATAGTGCTTGCCAGGTTATCCTCACTCAGATATCCCCTTCCACATAAGACTTTACAACTAACACACAGAGCTCAGCCCAACACAGCACAGGCAGGAATATGGCTGTCATCATTATTACCACACAAGTGCATGGAAATCACTGACACTCATGCTGCTCATTTCCCTGCAGGACATGAGTAATACGGAGCTCACTGACAGGCAGCAACAAACTCTGTTGTTTGGAGCTTGACCTGCAGCATTCAGCTTCTGACTGCTCCTGGCAGAATACTGAGGCCTCGGTGTGAGCTCAGGCTGCAAAGTCTTGCCCTTCATGGGAATGGACTGTGCAGCTATTGGGTCTCCAGGGTACACTCTGAACCAATTCAAAATGGAACCTGACGTCATTTGCAGCTGTGTCTGGACACACTACCTGCATGCCTTCTTGGCCTGATATTCCCACACCAATGTCAGCCACCTGAATCATGCTGACATCATTGGCACCATCACCTACAGAGAAAAGAGGAAAAATCAAAACAAGCTTTGCTGGCTATCATATTGCTATGGAGGTGGCAGGAAAGAACAAATATCAAACACCAGATGGTCCAGAGAAATACATTTTTATGGCCAACACTGCAGCCTATGGAAAACCCTAAGGAAAAGAGGATTAGTAAGTGGAAGGCCGGGTTGAACTGAGCTGAGCTATGTTCTCCAAATAGATAATAGCTGTTGTTTTTGTCAGAATTTAGATGGCATGCTGCAACAGAAAATATGGTGCTTTAAATCACAGCCAGTCATCTCCCCTCTGCCTCCTTATTTTGGGGGGTTGTGATGGAAAGAAAAATGCTCTTACTTGCTGCTTTGCACGTTACATAACACTGTATGACTGATGCTGTTCTTAGTGCTTTAGACTGACATAGTTTTATGGACTAAATTTGCTACTTCAGAAGGTAAACAGCATCTTATGCCAGAGACAACTACAATTCAAAGGATTATCTTGCTCATAAAATAAATTTTGTGACAGACAGTAACAAAATACACAAGAGAAGAAACTGGCTTCTACTCTTCAGAGAGAAAGGAGGGTAACCACAGGACTCACCTACAGCTAAAGTCATTGCCTTTAGCTTACTTCGCATCAGTCTGACCAGGACACTCTTCTGCAGAGGTGTGGCTTGGCAACAGACTACAGCCCGACATTTTCCTGTGAGCTCCAAGAAAATATTCTGCAGGCTGTCATGAAGGACATGTTCTAAAGTCCTTCCATCAATAACCAGGCCTGCACTGAACCCTGGAGCTTGGGTGGAGTGCCTCGTAGAGACATTTCCAAGTTTCTGACTGGCTTTTTTTTTGACAGAAGCATTCTTCTGTATGCCTTCTAAAATTTTGCTCATTACCAAGGCACAGGCATCCTAATTAAAGACAAGAGAAAGGCATTTTATTAAATACTGTCCGTATTCTGGCTCCCTTTTCAATTAATAAAATACATATGGGGAAAAGGTCAAATGCTGTCCTTGTACAGTATTTATCTTGAAAGGCTCAGACATGAGGCCGAATAACCCTTTAAAATCACTAAGGATGCAGTGTGTTGTTAACAAAAAAGTCTGTGATAAACTTTGTTTAAACAGATTGGCTTGGGTATTTCATTAGGAGAAGGGAAAAAAACCCTATGCAAGTCAGAAAACCTTCACAGACTAGCAAGAATAGCAACCATTAAAGATTCTGTAATATAAATACAGCTTTGACAGAAAACTTTTCCTCTCTGTGTTTTTTTTTGTCTGGCATGCAAAGTCACAAGTGCACTTCATATCACATTACAGGTGAGCTGCAATGAATTACTGGGGAACTGGCCTTGTGGAGTTTTTTTACCTTATCAGAATCAATGTAAGATGCTCAAAAAATTCTTGATATCAATATACGTAAAGCACATGCAATATGGAAGAAAATACATCTTCCTAAATCTTTTGATAATTTTATTTTGAAATGCAACAGTATCAAATCCTAGTTTTTATTTCTAAGCCAAGCTAGAGGGAGGAAGAGCACTTGCAAAAGGGGCATAGTTCTCACTGTCAAGACACTAATTTCTTAGTAAAATGAAAGTGTTGGCACAAATCAACTCCAAGCTTTCCTCAAACACAACTTTTTAGAAAGGAACTAAAAATCCTTTCTTTTTCAATTTATTTTCCGCACAGTTATTTCTTGCCACACTATCTTTTATGGCATATAAAACTTGTATTTCTTAAGGTACATATAAGCAGAGAAGAAAAGAAAAATGAAAGGTCCTAGAACAATTCTTTAATCCTTTACAGAGTCTCAGATTTCATTTCTCTGCTCTGAGGAGAGATATGTCATATGTTAGCTTTACCAGTAATTCCTGTCTTAAGCAATCTAAAATTGATAAAAATCAATTGAAAACCAGCTGGTTTTAAGCATTCACAAGAGGACACAGAGATCCAGTAGGATTAAACTTGCCATCCAAACCAGCATTTTTAAACACTATTTATCACGAGTCAACTGGGCTGTGGGGAGAAGAAAATTATTGACAGGTTATTTTTTTTTAATCGTGTGCAATCTCCTTCACGTCTCCTTCAGAGACAGTTCCTTGTATATTTATACAAGACAATTATGGTTGAAGGAAGATATTACAGAAGGTAACATAAAGCTCAATGCAATAGAATTTGCATGAAATAATTCTTACATTGATTACTGCTGTAACTCATAGCCGTTGGAAATCCCAGAAACATACAATTATTTGGGTTGAAAAAGACTTTCAAGATCATTCAGTCAAACCATAAACCTCACGCTGCCAAGTCTACCACTAAACCATTTCTTCAACACCACACCTATATATCTTTCAAACACCTCCAGGCATGGTGACTCAACCACTCCCCTGGGAAGCTGGTTCCAATAACTGACAACCGTTTTGGTGAAGAAACTTTTCCTAATATCCAATCTAAATCTCCCCTGGCACAACCTGAGGCCATGTCAAATCCTTAACTTACCACAGACAGAAATTAGGAAGTCTATTCAATTAAAATAATTAATCATAATGTAGAGACTGTATATAAATAAACAGATGTTACAGACATAGAAAGGATTTCATATCTAACCCACAAGGAAGGGAACAGTCAGTTTTCCAATATTTTCATCTTCCAAGAAATAATGCTGTCTTTGTTTGGTTGGGAAACCAAAGAACATTTGCTTTTCTGTACTGTCCTCTGACTGAACTTTTCAGCAGAGAAGAAAATCTACTTTTCTACTCACCCTACTCTGTGATTTAAGAGTGAAGATTCTGTCCTCTGGTTCCAGCAGTTTACAAGCATAGGCAATGTTGACAGCTGTCTCTCTCTTGTCACCTGTCAACATCCATATTTTTATTCCAGCTTTCCGTAATGCCTGTATTGTGTCTGGAACACCCTCCTGCAGGCGATCTTCAATGCCAGTGGCACCTTCATTTAGACAAGCAGAAGGATTAGTGCTGCTGTATTTCCAAAAACAAAATGCTCCAAGAGTGACAGAACAAGCTGGTTCTCTGCCGGTACCCACATCCCAAAAGACACGCTACCATGACATGCTTGGAAATTTCTGAAAACAAGCATCTTGGCAGTATGAAGTCATTTAAGCTTCTTATTTTCACTTCCATTTAATGTTAGGGCCAACACATATTGCTTATTGTCACACCAGAAACATGAGCCTGCAGGACAGCAGGTCTCCAAAGCAGCTTGACTTCTCTCTGCTGGCTGTAGTGGCCAAGGGCACCTGTATATCCTTGAAACATCCGTTTGCAGCACTGCTCTGGTTTCTCTCCAGAAATTGAAGCCAGCAATACCAGAATTCCTTTTAGTTTCAAGGTTTATGGCATTTGCACTAAGCAGATATGACACAAAATGGGAGAATTAGCACCCTTTTACACAATAGGATCTGACTCTCTTCAGCTTCTAGCATGAGCTGCCTTTAGCACCACAGTCAGATCTTTGCACTTTGTTTTCCAAATGTTATTTGCTGGGCAGTTCTCTAAAGTGATTATCCCAGACTGCATGCAGTTTACCTTCCACACACCTACACCAAACATTTTTTGTTTCATTTCTGCACAGCTGAATGACCTTCAGAGGAATGGTTCCTGCAGAAGCATATCTGACTTCTTATCTCCATGTTATTACAGGAGAACACAGCACAAGTACACCTGCTGTGCCATGAATGCAACAGTGATGGAAAATACACCCAGAAATGGGGTATCTCTGAATATTTGCACAGGCAGGCCTGTGACTTGTTACTATAATTTCATTTGCTGGCATTTAAAAACTCTAGTGAAGACAGAAAAATACCCAATAATAAAAATAAAAATAAATAAAATAAAAAATCAGTAAATTTTTACAAACAACAGGAGACCACTACCTGTCTTCAGTGTGCTTTACAGCCAGTGTGCTTGTGCCAGTGAGATTAATAAAAATTCAGGAATGACAACAAATTCTAGGTCTGTAGAAAGCCATGTGTTACACAGATAGACATTAGCACAGTTCTCTTCAAGAAAATTCCAATTATGAACATCATAGGCAGTTTCCTGGGAGTTACAGTATTTTCTACGTACCGAGCAAAGTTAGTTCGGTCTCAAGCCTCATGGCAGATTCAAGCAGCAGGTCCTCCCTATTGTCAATACTGGCTTCTGCTAAAAAACGATGATTTAACCACTCTGCATATTCTGCATCACTCATCACCTACACAGGGAGAGAAAACATATGGCATGTATCTATATTGGATTTTCAGTTATGCATCAAAAGTGTTCTTGTGGTTACTTCTGCTGTCCACACCCTGAACCTGCAACTGCAGCCCCTGGCAGTGAATTACTTACAGCTTCAGGATGTCCATGGATTTAGCACAATGCTCAGAGTGTTACATAACTTTGCTGTGCTACTCATTGGCACCCTGTGAGTTCCTGGAGATGCCAGCTTCCATTTAGACGGAAGGCAGGCAGACCAATTGGTACAGCACACTCTCCCTACTGCTCCTCACCTGCAGCACTGCCACAGAACCACTGCCCAGCTGGGTACAGCCTGATGGCTGTCCAGCTACACAGCCTGTACTTTCACTTGGCATAAGGCTTTGTAAAGAGGCTTCTTGCCTGCTTCAATCCCCATGGAATTTTCCTTCCGAGCATCTTTGAATTTAAAATGGAATCTCAAAACATCACTTCAGTTGTACATCTAGAGCACTTGTAATACTGCAAACTGTTTATAAAACCCAGTAAAACAGGTGTGACTTAATCTGTTTTCTGTGTCTGGAATTCCAACCAGGGTAAGATTCACACAAGGAGACCTGCTTATGACTCCTAAAGAAAAATCTGGCTATTTGACAATAGACATTTTTAAATTATGATGTGAAGTTGCTGGGCATTCTAAACTGACAACAATGTCAATCTAATAGATATCACGGATAGATCTGAGTTTTCTCACAAATTCCTCCTGAAAGCATGTAAGGGTAAACAAAATGTGACAATAGAAGAATCTGTTTAGATATAGATATGTTTGCCCCATTGGTGATGCCAATCAGGCTGGTTACAGACTGCAAACATTCTTTAAAATATATATTAAAAGGAATACCTTCTTAGCAATACACAGAGTGCGCAGTCCTCTTCTGGCATAGTCATCCAAATGGTGCTGAGTTCTCTCTTTAATCTTCTCTTCAATTTCAGAATTAGTAGGTACTATCAAACAAAAAGAAGTTAAAGCAAATTAAAGATGCATGTTTAGGCATCTTTAGGCACATTTAGCAGAAAATTTTGAAGGTCTAAATACATTCTTAAAATTGCAAAATGTTAAAAATTTTTCTTTTGACAGTGAATGTGTCTTCATGCTTGCCCAGTGTGCTGTCTCTGTATCTACACTGAACATTCAGAGCACCAGTCTGTACAAGCAGTGAGGAAGAAACCACCTGGCACTGATGTCTTTGGTTGCCAGTAGTACATCAAAATCTTCTAATGAAAAATTATTTCCTAAAATGAACTGGGAACAAATACTCAAAAAGCTTTACTGTGACTGGTCTAGTGGGAGGAAGCTAAAAGGGAAGTTACAGAAAAGCTTCAATAAAAATAACTGTTAAGGAGTGGACAATTTGGACAGGCAGTCAACTCACCTAACCTTGGACATGCAAAAATTAGGTTCCAAGTTTACTTTAAGAATCAAAGCAGACAGAGGTACCTCCAGAATGAAATCATCTTCCTTGTAAGATGACAGATTTTGGAGGCGCTGTATATGTCCCATGGCCTACAGAGGCATTTTGTCCAGACTTTAGATGGCTAATGTTGGACAAGTTAAAATCCACCCCTGAATCTGGAAACATCCCTCTTCCTTTTTCAGAAACCAAGGCTTCAAATAGAATTCCTTTTTCTTTCCAAATCATAAAAACAAAGAAACAAAAAACCCCCTTTGGAACATCTTCTGAACTGAAATATAATTAGGTATCTAACATACACAGGTGATATCTTCTCTTTATTGCCTTCAGTTAAAAATCAATGACTGTTTGCTAGAGTGTATGAATAAACCAGTTAGTGCTTAAACAACATGAAGGTGCATCCCTTCTGTGGCCCATTCAGAAACATTTACACCTACACAACAGGGCTCAGCAGGATGTACCAAATGACTCTACAGATACTATTATTATTATTATTATTATTATTATTATTATTACACTAAGAAACACAGAAATAATTGGTAGCCAAGAGAAAAAAACCTCAAAAAGCACTGAGAGCTGACATCTGCCCCTGATACTCTCTAGCCTTTACCTATGTTAGTCTTCCTCAGCTTTTGGAGAGAGGTATCTCCTTCTACTAAACACCACTCACTGTGTAGCAGAAGCCAACTCTTACACAGATGACCTTACTCCATCACTGGAAATACTTCAGTTGGCTCCAGTGAGTCTGCTTAAGACACCACTAAATCCTTTGAATAACAGCTGCTTCTCTTTGACGTTCCCACGCCAGCACCAAGCACAGGCACATCCAGGTGACATGCAGTACTACCTTTCTGGGCCCCCTAAAAGGAACTATTCAGAGGCAACAGTTCTGCTGTCTGGTCTCATGAATCATGCCATTTTTCACCTGTACTAAAGAAGGATAAAGGTAAGCAAAGAATTACAAGTTCTACACATACCTTCAGATGCAGTTCTTAACAAATCCATCATGACTGAGTCTGCACCTTTGGTGTACACCACCACTTTGTTGGACACTGGATGCCGAGCCACCACTGACATCCTTTTCCGCACTGAATCAAAAGGCAGGATATGCAAAAGCTGAAATGTTAAAGATCCCAGACCTGCAAAGTCCACAGTTACTTGATCTGGAGTTCTAGACTGTAAAACACATTTATAAGCCCTAGCAGCATGAACCAAGGCAGCTTCATCTGGACTCTCAGCTTCGTAACACAGTTTTGGTAAGGGAGATAACTCAATAGATGACACAGCACTGTTGGGTTCACCACCAGCAGCTACATTCACCAGAGGTACTTCTTCAGGCACATGAGAATTTTCTGGGCTGTCAGTATTGTGTGGCTCAGCAGCCTTTTGAGCAGCTCCATCCAAAGAAGGTGAAGCCTGTTTCATTCTGAAAATAGACAGTTTTCTCACAAAACCACTGGGGCTTTCAGACGATGACTCCTTTACACCTGGAAGTGGGGAAGAACTTAGTCTCCAGACTGAAAACCTCTGGAACATTTGTCTGATTTCCTCAAGTGATTTAATAGGCATCCTACCCAGTGAAGAAGGCCTCATCTGGAACAGAAAAGTAAGAGAAAATATTTATGTTGAATTCTTCATATTTTATTATATTAAGAAAGGACATCTTACAAAGCAGGTATGTTTCATAATGCAAGTAGTATTTATATATTTACCACTAATCTGACTGCTTGTATTGAAGATGGCCAGCTCAAGTAAACTTGTAATCATGTGAGTACAGTAAACAGCCTCTATAAACTGTAAAAGTACTTCAGGTCCGAAAACTGGATGTGTTCCAAGTTTGATTCAAGACTCCAAGCCATACTTCTTTTCAGAACTTTCAGTAATGAACAGTTAGTATGACAGTGTAACTTTTAGAAGTTGTGGAAAATTGAACTAAACATTTTATTCCTTGCTCTGAATCAGCAAAATATTTGTGAAGAATAAACCAACTCCACCCCCCTCACACTAACTAGCTATAAGAACTGCTAAATATACAGTACCTTATCAATAGTTTTAAGTATTTTAAATTAAAAGACAGTTCCCCTGTCATCAATTTTATAAAATAGTTGGCTTCCTGTCACTCAGAACAGCTAGGGAGGTAACAGCTTCCAAAACCAAGGCACACAAGGCTGACATTCCTTTCTCATTGCCGGTGAGGAGCTAAGAACGAGTTACCAGGAAGCATGCTCTCTTTTGTCACTGAAAAGCATAAAGTAGGGATAGAATCTGGCTTCAGCTCCTCCAAGCAAGTTGCAGTGTGTCTCCACTGAACATCATGGAAACAGAAATGAGGAACAGCCTTTCACTGTCTCTCCCTAAGGCAACACTGGAATCTCCTGTTGCCTTGAGTTCTTTTCTGTGACTCACTAATCATGAACTCAGAAACCTCATTCTGCATTGCCCCTCCCAATCTACCTACCAGTGACCTGTAGATCTTCTACCCTGCTGACAATTTATATAGAACTATTATTCTCAAAAAAACACTGTGCACTGAAAACAAGTGGTCACTCCAGACTACTAAACCAGGGCAGCCTAGTAAATACGCTGTTAATTCATGTTTAAACAACTTTATGTCATACTTCAAAGCATTTTTTTTTACTCAGACTAATACACATATAAAACTTCATTTTCCACACTCTTGCTGAATCTCTATTTGAATAGTCATGGAACAGGTAAGAGCATTCTCAGTTTTGGTATTCTGGGCATCTTCAGAGATTATTCTTATTTTTCAGCCAAAAATAACTTATTTGTAAAGGTAACCTGAGTGTTAGTGTACTCTTAAAGGAAGTTGAGCCCATATCTAAAAAAAACCATGATTATAATATGGCAAAAACTACAATTGCAATTTAATCTCAAAATTTGTCTAGTAAAAGTTACAAATGGTCACAGAAACAAAAAGATTGAAGCCAATTTATCAGCATTTTTTATACATTAACTCATTGCACTCCATGGGTTTACAGTAAGTCACTTGTAACAGGACAAACCAGCAAGGTGAAAAGGATAATTTAAAAAATGTTAGGTAATTGTGGGTTTTTTTGTTTTTATTTTTTTTGTAATGGAAACAAAGGGAGCTGAATTATTTGCAAATATGGCCAAAAAGCCAAAAGAAAGGCCTTCTTACCTTTTGACGTGGCTGATTGGGGCCTGAAACTACAACAGTATTGCAGATTGCCAGAGCAAGAAAGAAGTCAATGATATACATTGTCTCCAAAGATAACTTGCTGCTACCTTCTTCTGATTGTTGATAGGAATGAAAAGAAATTTGACTGAACTTCTCCAGCAGCTGTGTGTCTGGGACAATATCTGTTTCCTATTATGAAACGAACAAAACTGTCCATTAGGTTATAAACTTAGTCTCTGGAGGTTAAATCAGTTACAGAAGAACGAAGTGTAGAAGCTCATACAACTTCCCTCCTGTGCTGAGTTGGTTATATGAGGAAACAGAGGAACACTCTAGCACCTTCACTGCCTTGTGCTAGTCCATTGAGGATGGCAAACTTCATGCCCAAAGAGGTAAATACTAAAGTCTTAGCTCATAGACACTTGAATAGAGATTAAGTATGATGAATGCTTTTTAGACACCTTCAGGTACAAAAGCAGAGATTTTTCCTCTCATAACCTCAAATAAATATTGGCCATCTAGCTATTCCCTCTTAAAATAAAAGAATAAACTTTATTAACATGAAGTTGGTAATTTCATTTGAAATGGATGCAGAGCAGCAGAGCAGCAAGAGCCAATCTATACACATTTCATGAACCAACATGTACCTGCAATGTCAGTTGTAAATAGGATGCAACCAAGCCATCATGAGACCTCTGATTTTGGTGGAAGAAAGAAAGGATTTCTTAAATAACAAGCAATCTCATCAAATGGGGGAAAAAAGAGATTCCCTCATGAGTTACTTCTGAAGTTTAGCCTCAAACCCAAAAGGTTCTACTTACAATGGGACTGCTGAAAGCCATGCATCCTGCATGGGGAATATCACCTGCTTCATCTTGCCTTTTGAATGCAGGGTAACTACCAGACAACCGATTCAAAGACTTTCTGTTCAAAGGTTCACACACAGCTCTGCAGCTGAGCCCCTGACATTTTGACATGTGGGCTGAAGAGCCACGCTGACAATCAGCTGAATCCTCATCCTCTGAATCCATCTCTTGATAGGATTCCAACCTCTTTGCTAAGGAAAGGGAAACAAAATTAGTCATTCCATGAGCAAAAAGAAACATGTCCAAAATACTGCCTAAAGTAAGGAGTTTGTTATATAGCTAAGAATAATCCACCATTTATTAAAAATTAAACTTGTAACAAGCCACCATGCTGACTTCCTGTTTGAGCAGCATTCTGCTGGAGTGAATCCAGAAGAAGGAACAAGAATGATCAGATAATGATCCGGAATATTCTAGAAAACACAGCCACGTGGATACAGTAAAATGAGCTGGAGTCACACAGACTCTAGAAGAGCATACTGATGGGAGCCAAGTGAGTGTTCAAGTGAAGGGAAATTGCAGAGATAGGAAATAGCCTGTTTTCTGTGCACACTGTGGCTATCGGAAGACACAACGGCCTCATATCGTGGCAAGACAGACTCAGGCTAGGTATGAACAAAACCTGTGCAGAGACAATGTGACAGACTAGAACAGAATGCCTGAGAAAGCAGTGAATTGGACCTTACTGGAGGTCTTGAAGAAATATAGCAAAAAATATCATAAAGGTTGATAGAACAATTCTGCTTTAGACCAGAAAAATGGGACCATACTTCCGGAAGTGTTTTCTAGCCTAGTTATGTTATGATGGATCAGGATTGTATGTCAGAGGTTTAACAAATACAGCTGCTAGCAGGAACTCGTTGAAACTGTGTTTACTGTTTCAGTATTGGACACCCCCTCACAAGCAGATAAACATTTTCTGAGTTTTTAATTGAAAAGCAGGTTTCAATAATAAAACTTTGTCCAGACATGTGTAACATCTTTGTGCCAAAGATATAAATGCACTTCTGTTCCTCCCCACAAATCAGTGGTGTAAAGAACCTCTGCAGCAAATGGAAACACTCCTAAGCTATCCTGCGCTTGATTAAGAACATATCCAAGTGTTTGAACTGCAGTTCTGAGAGTGTTTGACCACATGCCAGAAGGTGAAATCTCAATCTGGAAAGCACTGGAACTGTGTACACTATTCAGCTTTCAAGTTTTACCTCTCACTGTGAAAACAGCATTCCATGAGAATACACTAGAAGTTCAGTGCCTAAAATCACAGAGAGCATGGAAAAACCATTCTGAGAGCTGTGCATTGCCTATTTATTTCATTAAAGCGTGAATACAAACAACGGCATCCTAGGAAAAAAGCAACATTAACACAGAGACATGTCCAGCAATACTGCTCATTCCCTATTTCTTTCTCATTTCATGTGGAACCTACTGTACAGGAAAGAAGTGAAAACCAGGATATCATTCTGTTTTATGCAAACAGAAAACCTATCCACAAGTCAGTCCCCAGCTCTGTTGCTCTAAATGAGAAGGAAATATTGCCATCTTGCCATTCTGATGAGTCCAAGGAAACAGAGAGACCAGAGCTTACACCTTCCTTGGCAGGCCAGCTTCCTGATATCAACATGTAATTAGTAACACAGCTCTTTTAAAAAACAGGTAAGTGGGAACATAAACTGTGGCTCTCCATAGCTACCAAATACAATATAACAAATGACGCATTGATACCTTTTACCAGAAAGCAGCACCAATGACCCAGTATAATTATGCAAAGCCAAAGAAGCATCTGGAAACCCACACCATAACACTTCCAAAGTATGTGCAGAAATTGCTGTAAAATTTGTTTGTAAAATCTGGTCCTGTGACACATCAAAAGAAGGGCTGAATTGATTCATTGCTGTGGCCACCAGGGTGTGCCTTTCGCTTGCAGTTCTGAGCAGTTCTATCTGGCAGCAAACCCACGAGAACCTCAAAGGGGGTTTACTACACAGCTGCAACTCACATGTCAACCCATGAGCACTGCCCCTTTGATCTCATATGGAATATTTGCATTGCCCACCAGCAAAAGAGCAAATGTCTGCAGCCACTAGTATATACACGGTAACTGTAATAAATACTTTGTGGTTTTATATAATTAATAAAATAGGTAATTAATCATTCATGTCACTGCCCAGTTTTCTCTTGTGTCTGGAGTTGTATCTTCTCCAGGCTCCCAGAAGACTTCAAGTTGGCTCTCATGAAATATATACAGAAAGATACACTTTTAGACAATAAGACAGCAGCTATTCATTAACACTGCTTGTTGACTTTTTGGCTAATAATAATCAGCTGTGTAAGATATAAGACTACAACAGTCATTTTTGATGAAGGTTTTTTGCAGCATTAACACACATGTGGACACACACCTGATTGACTTGTACTTCAAAGTTACTGCTAAGTAATGTATTAACACTGTTAAGCACTTATTTAATTTGGGTTACTTTATCCTCAAGGGCAAAAGTATGTCAAATTGGAGCCTTAATATGTACTACATAAAGGTGGTACACTGCTAGGACAGTCAACAGGAAGCTTAAACCTTAAAATGTTAGGTAAGCATTGGCACTGTTGTTTGAGGGAAAAAAAGGGGGAGAAAGACCAGATGGGTAATCTTCCAGTGTTCTGAATATCCCATGAAGAGAAACAAAACATAGTAGGCATGACTTCTTCCGTAAGGAGTAAAGAATATTTAGTTCATGGTATCAAAACATGTTGGAAAAATGACCCAGGTGAACAAAGGTTTAGCATCTTACCATTTTCCTCATGGCAATACTCCCGTCCTGCAATGCTGCATCTCCGAAAAACCATCTTATTTTCAGTGAGGGTTCCAGTCTTGTCAGAGAAGATATACTGAATCTGGCCAAGGTCTTCAGCAATATTTAGTGCTCGACACTGAATAGTTGAGTCTGTTTTCTCATGGTAAAAATCAATGTCATTCTGTATTAAATAAATTTGTCCCAGTTTGACAATTTCAATTGAAACATAGAGAGAAACTGGGATCAAGACCTACCAAAATAAAACATGGGGATTAAATAAAACCAAAGTCTTTGGCCAGTTACAAACATGAAGTAGCTCTACTACAGCCAAAGAGTTACTTCAAGGGTACAAATGAGATCAGAATATGACCCATGTTCAAGGCAGACCAGTTACCTGTAATAAAATTATCATTGTCCAGAATATATAGAAGCCTGCTAATGTTGGAGAACCCAATTTCCCATCTGGCTTGGGGATGTTGAAAAAAGGTATTTCTGAATACCTACTTAACCAAATTCCATGACCTTGAAAACAAGAACAAGAGAAAGTGAGTCAGTTTTATGTAAAATACATCACAGTTCAGGGTTATTGTGTTAGCTGTTATACTCTGCTGTTCTTTCTAAGCTTTTGAACTACAATTTTATCTCTTGGGTTTCTCCTCAGCAGGAGTCTCAAGTATCGATACACATGAATAAACACACTACATGCATTCTATCAACAGCATATCTATACAGCATATCTCAGAAATAAAGAAATATTAACTACACTTCACAAACAGTCCTTCCAAAAACCTGGCAGCACTCCCAATTTTCAAGGAATTACACATGGATAAAGACTGACAAATGAGTCAGCCCCAAGATAAATCACTAAACATTGTAGGCTTAGAGAGAAAAATAGCAAGAGTCTCAGTGATTCTCACTTACCTATTGCACCTGTTAAACACATCAAAACTAGAAGCAGAACACACCAAAGAATATCAGTGTTCACTTTTCTTTCCAATTTACTGCGCTTGTAATGAGGGCCGCTGTTATTCAGCATGGCTTTGGTTTCATGACCTAAAACCAAAAAGGTTGAAATTCTATAACAGGCACCAGAACTGCAAGTGCTTTATATTTCTTAAGCGTTGGAAAACAAAGTATTTCTATTAACTAATATTTGAACAGAGATTATAAATATGAGCAACTAATTTCTCCTACAATACATAAATTCTGCCCCAAAGAAAACTGAACAAGTTAAATCAAAATCTGTTATGTACACTTTAACTTTTATACCGTCACTAATATTCTTTCCTATAGGAACAACCTTGTTCTTGACCCTTTGACGTGATTTCTAATATTTTCTACAAAATCCTACACTTCTGTTACAACTACCTGGCTAGATATATCATATTGATTAGTGTAAAAACCTTGGCCCTTTCTACAAACTGTAGAAGTGAGCTAGAAGAACAGCACTAGCTTCAGTTTTGGGTAAGATGAAATCCTAAGTGAGCCATGCACTTCCATGTCCATTTCCAAACCTGGGTTTACCATTGCAACTAGCAAGTTGAGGACAAGGATCTGTTCACACACAACAGATCTGTCTTTCCAGGAACAATCAGCGGTGTCAGTTTTTTACATTGTTACAACAGAAACAAGCTTAACCTGGACGTACATTCTTAATATTTCTAGCTACAGCTGTCTTCTGCTCCATTCAAGCCTTTGCTCTCCCAATTGCTCTTTATACAATACTGTTTCTTAGGGCACATAACTATCTTGTTTGCAAGGCAATCTATGAAAGCCAGGGTGGCTCACTAACCTGCATATACCACTATGCCTACCACAGCTTCTGTGTTTCTTACTGTGCATCCTCGAAGCAGTAAATTTTCCTTGCTGAGACCCACTCGATCCATGTTTGAATGCTCACTGAAAAAAAAAAAAAAAAAAAAAAAAAAAGGCATATCCTGTCAGCCATAGGACTCCAGCAGTTACCAGTCAGCCTTTGCAAAACCATTAGGAACAGATTTCCCAAGACATAGCAAAGCAGATCACCCTTGAAAATCTGAGCATTTAGGCACTGTATTACCATTTTTTTTGCATTTACAAGCCTAGCATTTGCCATCTGGCATATCAGAAGTCGGCAACACTACTGGAAAGAGATCCAAGACAAACACTGGAAATCTGAAATCCTATTCTATTTGGATTATCCGCATCAGAAAATATTTGAAAAAAAAAACCTCATATTAAATACACTGTGAGTACTGTCCCTCCTGCGGTATACTTTCAGTGCAGGTATGCCCACTGTTTCCCAAGGTGCTTCCTCAGAGACTAAGATTTATATACATTTATTTTTATTCTCAAATATCTAATGTGTCAGTGTGTAATGGGAAGAATATAGACATTCTAACTCTCAAAACCTGGAAATCAGTCATGCCTTAAAACAGTATTTGTTTTCCTACTGTCTATAGAAAATCATTAAGCTGTAAGAACCACAGAATCATAGAATGGCTGGGGTTGGAAGGGACCTTAAAGATCATCTAGTCCCTTCCAACCCTAACCATGAAGAAAATCCCTAACCCTAATATGAACACAGCCTGAAGAAAAGACACAGACAGATAGGCACACTGGTCAATTAGAGTTTGATTAAGTGACTGATGGTTACACAAAACAAATCGGACTAGGAATGGAAGCCAGTCCTTCTGATTTCCAAGAATGTGGTGCAGACCAAATACTGTAGATACCACGTGGTATGAAGAGCAGATTCAAACTGGCTATTTCAAGTATGAAATACACAATTGCAAAACAGCCTGAACTAAGATGTTAAAAATACAGAGTACAAAATAAAAAGCACTGCCCAATCTGCTGCTCAGAAAACACTTCAGGAGCTCTGTCTGTTGGGCTGCATTCAGAAATGTAGTGGTGCAAATTGACCTCTATCCATATTGTTATGTCTTAATGCAAACATTACAAGATCTCTGAAAATTAATACGAATGTCAAAGCAAATGACAATAGTTTAAAGAGCCACCAAGCTTACTTACACAAAGCCTCGGAAACAACTGAGGTCATTGTTAGGACTTTCACACTCTATTCTACTGGAAAATTCTTCTGGATCAATTTCAGAGACCTAAAGCCATGGGAAGCAAAAAAACCCCAGAGAACTCAGACAAAATGTAATAGAACTTTAAAATATCATAAATTCAGAGGTTCAGATATTACTACCTAACAATTTAGCTTCTAAACTGTAGGTTGCTCATGGTGTTGCTGGTGTCCTACACAGCATAAATCAGACTTACACATCATAGAAGGACTTCCTAGTAAATATCAAACCCTGTCTAGTTGAATTGCTGACAGCTTGAGAACACTGGAGAGGAAAGAAATTGGTGGAAGGATGAGGATGAAGGAAAAAAACCAAAAACAGTCAGGACATCTGAAAGGCTGAGATTTCCCATAGGTTTGTTAATTATATGAAATTAAAATACAAGAGGCACTGTCTTCCCTGCAAGCATAATTTCTTGCAAGTGCTTTTTTTTCCAATACCATGACCAGGATGGTTTCTGTGCTAACACAAAGCAAGCAGGTAGAACTTTGCCACGATGTTTGAGACTTACAAGTACCAAACAAAGGGTTGTTATGAAAGACCAAAGCACATGCTGCAAATGAAGAGCAGGTGAGCTCTTCAGTGAAAAGTCAAGTGAAATAAATATCCTATATTAATAAGAATGATACATGACAAGAAGAAAGAGAAAAGGCAAAGGGCTTTATCTTTGGAATTACTGGCTACTGCAATTTAATTTCAATTAATGGCACATGAGTATGCCTCTAGTCCCTAGTATTTGTCCCTGATACAACTTCAAAGCTCCCTGCTGTTGTTTTCAGCATGGTGTTTCAGCAGCAGAACTGAAAGCTGCAGAAATGTCAGGAGTCTTTATCTTTTAATATTGTCTCTTTTGTGCCAGCCTCCAGCATTCTGGCTGCTAGGTATAATATTAAAGTATTGTATGGGAGCAACAGTGAGTTTGCATATGGAGAAACAGTGAAAAAGACAGTATCTGCTCTTCTCTCTTCATCTTTATACATCACAGAAGTCCCTTCTAAAAAACTCCAATTTCTCACCCATGGTGTGTTATGCACCATAAGTAACTTCTTGATGTTTACCTGAATTGTTAATTTCTCTGGTTTTCATTAACTGAAATAGATCTGTCTTTCTCTGGATTATGTGAACATGCAAAGATTTGCTCCAAAACAACTCAAGCAACAAAGTAGAACTGTGTTACCTTACACCTTGATTTTCAGGTGGGGATTGTTGAGCTACTGTGAATTAGGCAGTCTAGAGGGGTGAGTTGTTTGGGTTTTTTCAGATCATCTGTCATATCAACTTTCTTATACCACTAAAAATGCACAATTATCACCTGCTCTGAATATCCTCTCACCACCTGTCTCTGCTTTAGATTGGTTTCTCCATCAAGGCCTGCTGTTTCAATGTAACAGATCCCATCCAGGTCACTAGAATATAGTAGCACCATGTCAGCAGGAATGATTTCATTGCGTGAAAGCCGGACAAAGTCCCCAACATTGACATTTTTCCAGCACTCATCTATGTATTTCTTCTCCTTCCTGAAATACATAGAAGAACAGTGATTTTATACAAAAGCATAAACTGAAACTCAGAAAAACCTACCTAGATGCTATTTGTGATGGTTACTACAACACATTGAAAGTGACATTTTCCAAAATATTTGTATCCCCACATGGAAACAGAGTATGCAAGAAAGAAAAGGGGTTCACTATACTTCCTATATCTTTGCATTTTAGGAGCTTGGAATATCCTTTTATGACAGTTATAAGAGAAAAATAATTATGTGGGCAACACTGATATATACTTACGGAAGTTTTCTGACAGTTAATGAAGAATATGATCAGTTTGTACTCCTAACATTTTATTATCCATGATAATACCTGTCAAGCAGACTCGTCACTAGCAGACTTCATGCCTGACTTGCACCTACAGTCTGTAATATTGCAGTCCTGCACCGTGGAACAGATGCTAACATTTGTACCAAACTCTTTGACATGCTCAAATAGAAAACTATCTTGTTCTGACTGGGGAAATGTCATTACATTATGAGTACAACACGATGCCACTAATAAGCAATAAACTAGTAGCCTTTCAACTTTCGTGAAGCCATTTTAGAGGAACTAAAAATACACCTTTCAAAACAAATACTATGTACAAAAATGCTTAACTAGTCAAAGTACCTTGGCTAACGCTGTATAAACACATGCATGAATTCACTTGCCTTAAACCAGAACTTTTTTTGGCAAATTTTACACTAATCTGATAGCCATTTAACAAAACTGGTGATCAAGTCTCAATTAGTCCCTGAGTGAACTGATATAAACAGCCCTGCTTGGAGCACGATGTTAAGACTAGGTGACTTTCAGAGACCTTTCCCAAATTACATTATTTTATGATTCTATGAGTATCCAGAAAGCAACCAGAAGAATTACCACCAACTTTTTCACATAAAAGTCATAATCAAATAATAACAATAAACCACAATGATTGTTGGCTCTTACCTGCTATATACTTTGGTTACTAAGTTGTTTATCTGTTTATCCGTTTTGTACCTTGAGTAATCTTCCAGCCCATCCTTCACTGCAATAATTGTCAGAACCCCTATCAGAGGTAGCATTGTAATTTCTTTTTGGAAAGCTTCCACCAGAGGAACCCAATTTAGGACAACTAAAAATAGGAAATACAAATTGGCAACTCTGGAACAAAGAGAAAACACAGGATTTAGCTGTGCTAGCAGACAATGATCCTTATTTCCCCACTCCATGATATACAGACATTTAAGTTATCTGTGATTTATCTTTTCTTCACCTGCAATTTAAGAATTAACTATCCAGAACTCTGTTTTCACTCTTTTGTCAATGGATTACTTAGCTACACAGTTGCTTAACATACACAATCATGCAATGCAGAAACCAAGAATCTTCCTGTAGTTTCAAAACAGTCCTTCAAGCACATGTTTTCCAGTGAGGCACTGAGGAATCTGCATTCTCAAATTTCCATGTCCTTTAAACTGAATTTTATCATTTCTTAAGGAAGATGACGTTTTTCAAAAAGGAAGCCATCCTTTAACCCCCCAGTGTAGCTTGACAAATCAGCAGTTCTCCAAGCAGAAGGAAGATGAAAAAAATTGGCAAGAGAGGAAGACACAAGGGAAGAGGAAAAGGACACTTACAGGAAATAAACTGAAAATCCTTAGCAGATTGGTGGGTGGCAGTGCTCCAAGAGCAAGGAATAGTTTAATAGTCCAAAGAAAAGAGTAAGTGGAAAGTACATAAACTAAGGAGAAAAGGATTAGCCCAACAATGATGATACTCAAGAAAACTTGACCAAATAATATGTATCTTTTCAGAAGTAGTAGGTCAGGAGGAAGAATAATTTTTTAATATATAGTAACACACACAACCATTTAAACAGAACGCTTCAGCTTTAGAAGAATTACCACAACCATAAAAGGAGTTCCTTACCTGTGAAATTGTTCAAATAAATTCCGTGGTAAAAAATTCAATAAAGTATACCTAGTAGTTCGTATTTTGTTGTTCATATACTGTTTTGATACTTTTTCATACTCTTCTTTAAAACGTCCCAAACAGGGTATCACTATCCTATGTCTGCCAGTAGTTTTTGATGGTTGATAGCACTTGCTTCTTGAATTGTTGGTGCTGCATTCTCTGCCTTCTGTTGATATCAGTCGCTGCCAGCGGTATCGGGCCCAGCGGATGGGATCCGCCATTGTGCCTGGAGCACTTTATAATCCAAGGAGTGTCCTCTATCCGGAAACATTTGAAAATACAGCAAGTTACACAACAATTCTGTAAAGGCTTTTCAACAAAAGTTATAGTTTTGAATAAGCCTAGGAAAAAAAGTAATTTTCATAATGAACCCAACCAAGACAGTTTAATAGGTTATGTAAGATCAGGAACTTCTGCTTCAACAATTGAATTTATCTGAATTTCATCAACCCTTTCAGGATCCTATAATTTGATTACTCTGTTTAAAATGCACAATATTTTTGTAATAGCAGTCCACCCACCAGTTTCTCATGTTGTAGTATAGTGAAAAAAGCAGACAAGCTGCTTATTCTGCACAGAATAGCATTTTGAAAGGAATGCTCATCTCAGACACTGCAGTCCATCCTGATGGTTAACAAACCTTATCAAACTCAGAAGTCAACAATTTAGCAATATGCACCTGAATACAGCCTTAGACACAATGTGAGGAATTGCCAGTGAAAGGCACTAAGTAGCCATCATGAACAAAAAACTTCTCCCATTGAATTAGAGAAGGGTTTGAGAATTGTTAACAACTCACAGAAGAACAATAAATTTTATGCCAATGCTTCTCCTCTATCCACCTAGCTAAGCTCTAGCATTCTACCCAGGCATTTGTTTTACTGAAAAAAGCCAAAGTTCATAGTGATAGGAGATACTCACAACTACTGGTGATACTCACTTTATCAAATCACCCAATGCAGTCAGAAAAGGACTCTTGTACAAAGCATGCTTTAGTAGAAGCTCAAAAATGCTATTTTTTTATAATGAAGTTTTCTACAATTTGCATGTTTTAACGAATGGTTGCTACATTTCTTGTATTATTTCTTCCATAGAACAGCTCATAGTATATTTGTTTAAAACTATAAATTGCATGAAACCAAAAGCATCAGTACTTCTTGCTGCAGGTTACTTTCCTTCCAACTGGTATCTTACTACCTGCACAGATTCTAGCAAAATTTTTGACCAAATTCCCTTCCTAAATTCCCACAGAAAAGCTGCTTCTAAAACTTCCTGGGTCTTCCTAAATTAAATCTCTTTACAATAGACTATCCTGTGTGGTTACCAAACTAATCCTGATTTTGGCTTCAATCAATTCAAGCTTCTATTAATGGGATATCTTTCTCTGCTATTGACAAATGCCACTCTGTCCTGCCCAGATTCCTCCAAAATGTTGCTTTAAATAGTAGTTTTCCCAACTATCAATTTGACTATTTTATCCAAACTATCTTCTCTTACATATCTTCCTTGATTCTTCTGTCACAATTCCAGAATTCTTGACACAGGGGCACAATGTCCTCATCAGGTCCTCTAGCAATTCATATGTCTGTATCAACACATTCTGCTCTCAAAAAGAAGATTCTCCAACCTTCCTAAATAGCCTTGATGTCTATGTCACCACCCTACAGCTCAAAAGCTTTTCTCTAATGTCCCTCTGGCCTCTTCATCTCATCAAATTAAGATGGGACATTTTTGTCCTATAGTCATTAGATGTGGATAGCTATTGACTGTCACTATGTCTCAGAAGACTGGTATCATGTACAGAAAAATCATGTTCTTCTTTAGAAACCACAACCTGCACATGAAGGAGAGAAAAAAAATAAAACCCTCTGGACAGCATTTCCTCTCAGCATCCCCTGGCAGTACCCTACTGTTCTTCCAAGGCCCTTCTGCAGTGCTCCTACAGACAACATGAGGGACCAGTCTGAAGAAAAGGCTGTCCATTTTTCTCAGTCCTAAACCTTGTGGTCCCAATAACATCAGACTACCAAAGGCTGCACAGGAAGGCAGCTGTGTCTGGGACTTCTTAGAGAAGCAAGAAAGAGATTGTGAAGATTTTCTAAAATACACATTATCCTCTTATTTTCACAAAATGTGGCATCTTCTGTCTTTGTTTCTTCTAATCCTACTGCCTGGGAGACAGTTCCCAGAGGGACTGCTGTCTGCTTAGAGGTTACTATCCCATTTTAGTCAGGGTCAGCCTTTCCTTCAGAAATGGGAACTGACATTTAGAAGAAGCTACCTCTCATAAGTGAACTGCTTTTAAAGTATGGCTACCATATAGTCATACATACAAACACTGATTTGTACACATGTCAAGGAGATGCTTCAGTTAATTTACACTGAGCCTGAGAGCAAGTCTAAAGCTTGAAAAGCCTTCAGAAATTTTTAGGGACTGTAGAACGTGCTGCTAGCGGAGTCCATACATGACTATGCAGATTTCAATACACCTAGAGCTCCGGGACTCCCAGATTAACAAAGACCCATCTAAAAAAGTCAGGACTGAAGAATGAAGTACTGAAATTAAACAACAAAGTATTGAAAATTAAATAATTCAAAAATATGACTGGATGAAAAGAGGTACTTTTTTCCTGCAATCACAAATTTTGGCAGTTCAACTATTAAAAACCCCCCAAACTTCTGGATTTTGGATGGCAACCTAAAGGCTTGACCATTTTGAGGAAAAAACCAATTTTCCTTAACTGTGTCTGCTGTGACAAATCAGTAATTGTACAAACAGAGTCTATGCAAAGGGGAGGCCCTTTTCAAATAAATGTTTGCTTTAATTAAAAATGTGCTGGATGATCAGGAAGAATTTTAACACTTCTTCTGTTTAAATTTATCAGACTCTTTCAGGCTTTCATCTTTAGCATGAATCATACAGGGTGTGTCAATTAACCACACTTTTGCCCAATAATCTGACATATCTCTGCACATTGTTACAATGTACAATGACCTTGCAGCAAACCTAAGTAAGTAAATGCTAGGAAATTTCTCATTATGCACCAGCCAGGTATGTGAGAGCAGGTTAGATTTGCAGTGAAAATCATGTTTGTCTTCATAAGACCAAGCAAACAAACATCTGATACTGATGAAGAAGTAGTAAAAGTAAAGTAAGGAACTCTTTCTCAATCTCCCAAGGCTAATGGGAATGCAGAAGCTTTAAATAGCAGATCCTGTTCATTCAGTGAAAATTATACTGGCAAAATAACCTGTACAGCTAAAACACACCTTACAAATTTCAAAATCTCCTAAATTCTAGGTCTTTTTGGTTTACATAATCTATTATCTTTTTGGTTTACATAATCTATTATCTTTTGAAGCATTTGATACTCAGTGACCACTATTTATTAAAAAAAAAAAAAAAATAAAACGGTGGTGGGAAGCAGGGAGGAAGACTACTGGGCACTTTAACATGACAGCATGTTAAGATGGAATTCCTCACCACAGGTGGGGGAGATAATGGTTTAAACTGCATATGCAATGTTGCTGAAGAGCAGTCAGCCCTCACCACATACACATCCCTGACTTTTGACACAGCTCCAAAACCTCTGCCCCACCCCTGCTCATCCTTCTTCAGAGAAGCAGCATTTAAAAAGGAACAGGAAACATCAGATTCAGTTCAGTGCACTGCATATTTTTGCCAGTATCTCCAGTATTCTAATGTAACCACTTTAAAGAAAACCCTGAAGACTGTAGGGGTGAGAAATAACTAGCACATATCCACCACACTGGAAACACTGTGTGAGAAACAAAAAGTAATCTCCTATGATCAGAGAAGCGAATCAGATAATTGACAGACATCTTGGGAAAAAACCTTTCTGGGTCTTACACTCTGCCACAATACCCTCTGACTCCTGTGGGATTTGACTAAGCTACTATTTTGCAAAAGATTTTAAAAAAAAATCATTTGCATCACCATTTTAAAATAGCACCTTTGAGGTTTCAAACTTCAGAAACCTCTTTCACATTTTTTAACTCTTCTAATTTTATTATTCTTCCTCATTAAATTTGGTTCATAAAGTACTGAACACATTTTTTGCCAGGAGTTTCATCAACTTCATGTTAGATATTTTAAAGGATTAAGGCACCAAACATCAAATAAAAGCAATTTGAAATCATTTTTCTAAGAAATCTCTTCCGTTAAAAAATTATTTGACCCTCTTGTCATGTTATTTTTCATAGTAAAGTCTTGAGTTTCCCAGCCAATTTAAATTTAAAGTAGTAATGCAAACCTGCAGATATTTATTTAAATACTGGTAAACAATCCACAAGATGAGTTATTCTGAAGCATTGTTTTTAGACGTTTATTTCTAAAATATACGTTTATGTTTAAAAACCCCCAAGAATAATGTTCATGTATTTGAAAACAGGAAGCCTAAAGGATCACACGCTACCTTTTGCAGACAGCCTCATGCAAGCTAGCCTGTCTTCATTTTCATGCTATCAAGTGAACATTGCTTGATCTTGCTAAATATATATATAAATAGCTGATATAGAGTCAATTCAGGTATGTCTTACACTCAAAAAGAGAAGCTCTTGCAGTAAGCTTAGTAATGTCACATGGTAATGATGAAATGTGGAAGGGAATTATATGACACTGGCTTTATTTGCTTTCTTGCTTTTTTTCTACACCAGTCCCCTCATGTATTCTGATTATTTCCTGGAAGGACTAGATATGGTTAACAGGAAATAGCTGGTTGTCATATCTTTATTAAATCAAGGCACAGCAGCATCATTTTTACCACAGCACAGATCAACACTATACACTCTCTATGTTTGACCACCCTATATCACAATAAAAACAGGCTTTGATAACTCTCTTCTAGTGGTAATGCTGAGAAAACTCCTACTTTTAAATGCTCTATACCTGGAAGAAGGGCCATTCACCATAAAGTCCTGTGTAAGCATTCTCTTGTATGGGTATTTCATGTCCATAAGTTGTTTTATTTTCCCATTGCTTCCCTTCCATTGTCTCTTGTAAATTCTGTCAGCTTCCAATTCTGTGAAGTATCACCTGCATGCAAGCCTTTGCTCCTAGCTTTCCTGTGGGAGGATGGAGCTGACACTAATAGTTCCTTAGTTCCAGTTGTATTACTGGTAGCCTTTGGCAAATCACTTAGCAATCACTGATCTCTGCCATACTAGATAATTTCTTAAGATTGTTAACAAAACAGATGTGTAGATAATCTAGTCTATGTTTATCCTGCTCTGGAACTGCACCTTACTATTATGTTGTGGTTGTTTGCTCACATGTCACATGAAGTGCCTTACCATTTACCCTGGCTTCCCCTGACCACTTCCTCCCTTCTGACAACATCCTCTTTTCCTGTGACCTCCAAATAGTTAGTAGTCCTCATTCTTCTTTCAGAAAATTCTTTGTTAAATGCATTTGGTAAATGACATATTTAACAAGAATGTTCCCCAGACCTATGTGTGTTTAAGGTGTGTGTGTCTCTATCCTGCTCCTTCTCAGGCAGTGTGCAGTACGCCTTCATCTGGCCTATTTTCCAGTAGGAAGTAATAAATCAATTCCTGGCAAACAGAAAAGCAATCAATAAAACTTCATTATCTTGAAAAATGTCTAGAACACCTAACAGGGAAACAATTCAGACAATGTATCTCCCCAGCAACATCCCTTTTTCTTTCCTCCCCACATGAATATATCAGGATGTCCTGCAGGCCTGAGGTTCTGGGTGACCAGGGAATATAAAAAATGCTAACCTAGATGGAGGTCACACTACACAATCCTGTGGAAGGATGGATCGTCCCCAATCCACACAAAAGTCCCAATTAAACCCCTTAGCAAGTGCTACTGCACAGGTTCACTAGCACTTTTGTCACTCCACTGACAGGCTAAATGTTAAAAACTCCTCCTAATCATCTTTTAAAACTCAGAAGCTAGTAGACAATGGCGAAGCTTCAGGGAACCAGGGCCTGAAGATTAATTTACACTCTGAAGAACAAATACTTATTTTCTCCTAAAGTTTGCTACTTTCTCTGTAATATGCAATTTCACAAATTTGTCACACGTCCTTGTGACAAGCCAGTATGAAATCTGCCAAGACATTCTAATATGCCAAATAGATCTGCACTGTCTGTTTATGGGACAAACAGCCAAAAACCTGCAGGAATCAAAACTTCAATTTGAGAAAATGATGTTGTTATTTCCAACCATATATTCTGAGATATATTTATAAAAGGGATGTAAGAACTCTTGAATGAAGAGTGGTAGATGGTAATATGAAAAGTCAATTGTTGTGTCAATTTCACCATGCACTCCTACCTACAAAGTCTAATTTAGCAGGGGCAACACTGAAAACTTGCAAGGCTTGAAATGCCTTGGATCTTAGAAAGGAAATTTCTTGGTTCTGAGTATGTCAAGCCAGCCATCAACAGCCCTTCACAACTGAAAAACAATCAGCAGGATGCATTAAAACCCAGGAAGTGCCACGTCCCTGACTCAAGGATGGATGTAAGGTAATGTAATAGTAAACTATACATGCAGTAATACTGGTTAATGTACTACAGTGTGGGAGCAGTACACAAAAGCAGAAAATCTCCTTCACCTTGGGTAAAGTCAATCAGATCTTGTACTATAAACACAATCAAACTAGCAAATTTTAGGTTTGAGTTTCAGACAAACCCTTTATTTCTGCTACAGGTAACCATTTTCAAAATAGAACTGATGTCTGCTGGAGAATGATCATATGTGAAAATATTTTACATCTTTTTCTCCATTCATCAGAAAAGTTCTGCTTTACGCCCTGTTCTCATGTGCCACATTGCTCTCAAAACAGTAAACCGTAACCTTCCGGATTAAGTCTTACTCTTTTATGACTGTCTTTTCACACAGGTATATCTTTAGCTTATGGTCATGCAGCATTTAGTCACTACAAATGCCTTGGTATGTGTGAAATTCACATTAATTTCACTGTACGACTAAGGTGTGGACCGTGTTAAAAACTTTATACTAGTGTTCATGTGATGCAGAAGGATGTGATTTTTTTTTTTTGTAGCAGTGTACACTCCCTATGCTTCTGTAAATAATTTTAAAGGAAATAGATCCATATTAATAGTATTGATGTTTTTTAACTATGCTGATTTATTTAAAGAGCCAAAACTCTATTGTGTAGATAAGGTCCAGGGTACTCATAGAAATTAATACTGAAAACACCTGTTACAGCAAGAAACTGTACTTGAGTTCCTAAAATCCTAGATTAGGTCTTTGACTAGTTTTTTTCATTCTTCTGGTTTTCTAAGACACCTACATTTATAAGCTGCTCAAGAGTTCCCAAGGCATCCACTGAGGTTTTCAGGTCTAATGCTCTAGGGTTAGTGAATTTTTGTTGAAACCAACTCTTGTACAACCTCAGGAAGACAATCAGATTTGTCACAGAGCAATAAAACCTGCCTACTGCTTGGGGATATATTGAGAGGAATAACCTGTGAATCCACTTTAACCACTAGAGAGTTCCCGTAAGACTATAAAACATGACTCTTGAGATGGTATTTCATCTGAAAGTGAGAATTTCAGAATCTGAAAGTGAGCAATTGAGGGCTCAACTACAAATGTGTATCTTTAAAAGTGTTATCCATAAAAATGAAGTCAAAATATATAGAAGGAAAAAAAAAAATACAAGGAGTTAAAAATGTTCAAATTCTAACCGTAGTAACCCCGAAACTATTTAAGACACTAGAAAGTCACTGCTGTGAGTAGCTGAAGTGAGTTAAAAGCTAACACTGAGCAGAATTATTCTTGCTTCTAACTCCCACTCCTGGCTTTGTCAACTCCTTCATAATCAATCAGGTACTTACTGAACCTGGTTCTCACTGATCTGCCAGACTTTTTACTAACTCAAAGACAAGAACATCACTGGATTTCCCAATTCATCATTGCACCTGTGAAAGTACTCATGTTGGCACAAGCAAGATGGGACAGGAATATGAGAATAGGGAGTATGTCTGAGTACTTACGTAGAGCACTTGTCTCGGTTTTAGTCTAGTTTTCATTGAAAACATGTATCAGCTCTGGCTCTTGCCTCTGAAATTCAGATCATCCAAGGAAGTGGCAATTAACAAAAGAATGTGATCCTCATCTGTCAGTCCTAGCTTTTCTTCTATAAACAGTAAGTGTCCACACACTAACTGGAAAGAATCAGTCCAAACCAATGGCTTCAGACCAGCTTTGGAGTCACACAGAAGAGCCAAGTGAATTAAATTCCACTCTGATCTTAGGTAAAACCACTTAGGGGCTCTCTGCTGGAAACCACCACGAATGAAAACAGGAATAATGGCAATTTTCTTATTTCTTGGTGATGATAGGAAGCCAAATATGGTTTTAAGTACGAGGTTTCTCAAAACTGTGGCCATTGGTGAGATGTGAACACCCTGTAAATATTGCTTTATAAGTATTAAAATAATAGTAATTTCGATATTAAAAGGACATTTTTCTTCAGTAGCTGTATTTCTGGCACGAGCTTGGATTTTTCTTTCCTATCTTTGTGAACACTTTTCATAATTCAGTGCAGTAACTATTGCTGTGGTCCAATCGTGTGAGTGACCCTGCGCACTCTGCACCCCTCTGCGCTTTCTGAGCTTTCAGCAATTCCCCTGTGACCTACACGGACTCAAGTCTACTTCCTTGCCAAAAATCTGTAAAGTAGCAAAAAGCTGACTCCTCAGCCAGCGCCGTGAACTACTAAAACAAAAGCTTTTGTTTCTGGGAAGTCGACGAGAGTAACAAATTCAATGGCGGGGGGATCGTGGCCCAGGGGCCATTTACAAACAAAAACCCACAAACCGTGCTTCTCCACCGCCCACGACGCTGCAGCCCGCCGAGCTCCGCAGGGCCGTTCGAGTCCCGGCCGCGCTGCCGGGCGAGCCGCCGGCCAGGCGCCGCCCGGGCCGGGCTGAGGGAGCTCCCCCGCGGCCGCTGTTCCGCGTGTACCGCCACGGCTGGTCCGGAGCCCTGCACCGCCGTCCTCCCGCGCCCCCATACACACACCCTACCCCCCGAACCCGCTCCGGGCTTACCGGCGGATCCGCGCACACCCCCGGGGAATGGCCGCGCTCCCGCCCCGTCCCGCCCCGCCGGCGCTGCCCGGCCCCCCGGCCGTCTCCGCCCCGCCGCCCCTCACCTGCCCCGACCTACTCTTTCCCTTCTGGTCTTTCCCGCTCTGATCCTTCACCCCCCAGGAGTGACAGGCGGGACCCGAGCTGCGGCCGGCGATCTTTCCTACAGCGGCTCCTCCGCACGCCCAGGGCTCCGGGAGAGGGAGCTTTGCTCGCTATAGAGTCCGTGACGGTCCCCCATCTCAAGGTTAGTTATTGTTTAAAGGTTTGTTTTTACCTCGGGGCCTCCGCAAATGGAGGCTGTGGTAGGAGTGCGACAGTCACACAACCTGACGCCCTTGACAGCTCGTCAGGGAAATTGGTTTTCTTAATCCTTTACAGTCATTTACAGCACTGAAGGCAGCTTGGCCCGTCTAAACATCAAGTTTGCTAGCCACTGGGCGAATCAAGGTTAACAAATACTTTCTCTTGTTTTCTAGGAAATAAGCCTCCGGCTATTGAGAAACTGCCCAAATTGCCTTAAACAAATCACAGCCACCAGGAACCTCAGTGAGGTGTTTCATCAATAGCCCTTGTGAATCCCACACTATCCTTGATTTTTGCCTTCTCGGGCACTTTTGAAGGCTGCCTCTTTCAACGAAATCACACGGGCTTTTACGTCAAAATGAGAGGATCAAGGCGATCTTCTGCTGAAAAAGAAGAAGAAAAACCAGCAGGAAACATTAATTGCAGATCTCTTGGTCCCTATTGAAATAGACTTGGGTTACCAGTACTTGTCCATCGTCAACAATCAATTCCTAACAGAGACCTGAGAGGGCTGTGCTGAGCAGCAGTACTTGGTTGTGTTCTCCTTCCCATGTACATGGTGTTGTTTTCCTCTGTTGTACTGCACTCTAGTATGCCCTGCACTCCTGACCATACATTGAAAACATTTTTGGTATATTCAATGAACAGCTGCTGATGGTCTGTTCTTTGGAGTGCCCATGTGGCTAGCAGGAATTTCAAAACATATTGGCATGTCAGATGGAATAAAAATTCTACATGAAGGAAGTCTGTAACTACTGCCTTGAAATTATGCAGTTTCTTCTTCTTGGCAGGAAAAGATGTGGAGTTCTCTTTCCTTGCAGGATCTACCACCTTTGCTGGCTCGGTTGCTGTAGGAAAGAGGAATCAGCTCTGGGGAGAGCAGAGCAAGCTGCTGCGAGACACAAGGTGGTAGTAGGCTTTGCCAAAACCCAGTTACTTCAAAGTGATTTAATTGGTTAACGTTGATTTGTTGGAATTTTCAAGTTGGCAGAGATGTTTGAGAAAGAAGAGAACATCACACAGCTTATAACCAACCACAGCTATTGTAATCACATTGCAGCTGTAAATAATTCATATGCAGAGTCTCACATTTCCCATTCATGTTTTTTCATTCATGACAGTCCATTCTGTAAGCCTACAACTATGAAAGGCATTATTTTGTTTCCCCTGTTTGTCCAGCAATAACAATTGCCTCAGTTAGGCCTGTACATCAGTGCACTGCAAAAATACCTCTCCAAACCATAAATTAGCTACCTTGGCTGCCAGAAAAAGCACCACTACCTCAGTGCAGCACTCTGTGCAGTTTAATTAAATGTGTTGAAGTAGAGCATATGAGCTTTTTGGAGAGGTAAGGTTGATCAGGAGAGTGAGAGGCATTGCTGACTCCTGACTTGGCCATTACATACATGTTTTCACTTTATCTTTCTCCACACCTGTCCAGTAGTGTGAATAGTCTTGATTCCAAGCATGCAGAGCAACCATCCAGCATGTCTGAAGTGTAATTAAACTGTATTCTCCCACATACCTTAGGGAAGAGTAACTACAAAGTAGTTACAAACTACATCGTCACCAGAAATGATGCTTGATTGAGAAATTTCACTGATAGCTTTTCTGCCTTGAGGTAATAACACTGAATATCCTCCATACAGATATATCCCCTTTTTTTCCCCAGAGAGATCTGCATGTTTCTATTATCATCTCCTGAACTGCCACATGAAAAAGAAAAGTTTGAAATTCAGATCATCCAGAGTAGTGGCAATTAACAAAAGAATGTGATCCTCACCTGTCAGTCCTACCTTTTCTTCTATAAACAGTAAGTGTCCACACACTAACTGAAAAGAATCAGTCCAAACCAATGGCTTCAGACCAGCTTTGGAGTCACACAGAAGAGCTAAGGGAATTAAACTCCACTCTGATCTTAGGTAAAACCACTTAGGGGCTCTCTGCTGGAAACCACCATTAATTAAAACAGGAATAACGACAATTCTCTTATTTCTTGGTGATGACAGGAAGCCAAATATGGTTTTAAGTAAGAGGTTTCTCAACACTATGGCCATTGGTGAGACATGAATTCCCTATAAGTATTGCTTTAGTATTAACATAATAGTAATTTCGATATTAAAAGTACATTTTTCTTCAGTAGCTGTATTTCTGACAAAAACTTGGGTTTTTCTTTCCCCTCTTTGTGAATACTTTTCATAATTCAATCCAGTAACTATTATTATGGTCCAACCCTGTAAGTGAAGTTGTGGGCTCTGCACCCCTCTGTACTTTCCTGAAGCTTCAGCAATTTCCCTGTGACTTATGTGGACTTAAGTCCAATGACACAAGAGCTGTTGATGATGCAAAAACTGTTGGAGAGCTCTTTGTATATTTCAAACTGTCAATCTGTTCGTGGCTGCAATAGCTCTGCAAGTACAAGCATGGACAACTCATCCAGCTGTGCCCATACTGGCACTGTCTGGGACACATGAAAGAGAGGAACTCATGTGACCTGCCAACTAAACCTGTTGGCAGACTGAAAACTTTCCCATGAAGATCTGAAAGGAAGAGGGAAATTTGTCAGAGTGCTATCATTTCCCAGAGCACCTCAAATTAATGGAATGTGAAAACCTGAGTATGACTGTTCTCTGAGAAAATCTCTTCCCCAGAGGAGTATCATATCCAATGATGATTCCAGTGTCAAATCCACATAAATAGCAGTGCCAGTGAGGATTTGGGGTTGTAGACATAGCTGGTTATCATTACTGCAATGTAGATGCTCCCAGATCAGCTTAGTTCATTCATATCAGGTCAGTGGATGTACTTTAGAGATCCAGCATGTATTTACAGTGCAAATAGGGACATATTATAATACCCACACTAGTTCAAATATATTTGAAAATGTGGTGGCATATTAAGAATAAATTATAGCCAGAAAGGGAATTTATTATTACCCAGTAATTTCATCATGTTTTATTTTCTTATCTCTGCAGTAAACTCAAATAATTTAACTGTAGCAGAGATATCACAAAATAACTCTTGAGTTTTAAAATACACTGAATTATTGTTTACCAGATCATTGGCTAAATGATGTGTTTAGAGTGCTAAGCAATGTTGCCAGTGCAAATTAAAGCAGTCTGTTGTGCTTATCACTAAGGTAATTTCTTATTACAAGACTCACAGATACAATAAGATCTTCAGATATATTTCCTGGCAGGACCCCTGGAAGACATATACACAGGGAACAAAACAGCTGTTCATCTGCTCTAGTCTGTGTGTGGCTATAGCCTTTTTTTACCATACACTGTCTAGATCTTTACTGGTTTACTGATTTCCTCATGAAGAGATTGTTTTTATCGCTGGAGTAAGCATATTATAAATAGTCACAAATTTTCCTTCACTGCTCCCTGTGAGACAAGAAGGCATTACTACTTTCAGGTTACAAATTAAAATTGAAACAAGGGAGAATAAGCATCTCAACATGAAAATGTTTTTTAGTGAATCTGAGCCTACATGCTCAGTTTGAAAGATTGAACATTTAATATTTTTACAGTGCAAGATATCTATGTATATTCTGTATGTTCTGCAAATCTTGAGAAAGGTAGAGTTGTATGTAAATATTATCATGGGAACTTTCCTGAAAGGCACCTTCAGGGTCATTAAATCCTCATTATTGCAACCATGCCATACAATCTGGTTCATAAACTGACTGAACTTTATCTACAACTTGTTAGGTATTTTGCTCATATTACTGTACTAAAAATCTGCCCCAGAGTTTGGGTTCTGTGAGGGTTAAGAATTATCTTCTAGCTTCTAAACTCAGTTTCATACCCAATTGCTCTTATATTAGCAGTGACCACTGCTTCCATTAAATAATTCTTTTTGATCCTGGTGTTTATCAATCCACCTTTGTTTTGCTAAAGTAAACCAGATAAGAATGAATCCCATCAAACTGACTGAAGGCAAACTAAATTTCAAATAAAAGTGTCCAGCCAAAGGTGTAATGCAGTTTAATAAATCCATTCAGACCTTAGCTAATGTTGTAAAATTGTAATGTTGTAATAATGTAATAATAAAAATATTGTTGTAAATTGCTGTGACATAGCTTGTCAAGTTTTAAGGGAATAACTGATGATGTGATAAAAATGAAACCTATAGAAGTTGTAATAGTAGCTCTCAGCCTAGGGTTATATAATAAATACAGTCCATGAACTCCTTGTGTAGATGAGATGTATGTAGTGGGGTGTTTATTATTTTTTAGGAATACTTTCTCCCCACTGCTATTATGACGTGTTGGTACAACTTGCTGTGCAGCATATTCCAGCACTACTAATTGTTGTTTACTACTAGGGTTAAGAGTCACCATGATCTACGTACTAGGCATTTTATTTTCTGTTTTATGATATCCAAAGATTTTTGAAAAGCACCAGCACACTCTTGCAATTCATTATTAACACTGAAATCTTAAGGTTAGGCTTGGAGAAGCAAGGGAATATCTAGCTTATAGTTTTACTACATCTGCCCTAAAAGGGATTACTAATTTTCTGGTTTTGTCATTTTGTATTCCAGACATAACAATCATTAGATCTGAACACTGTGAGTAAAATTCCTGTCCTGATGAGTACCTGGTGTTCAGTTCACCTAGAATTTTTAAGCATGAAGAAAGGAACATAGAAAGATAAAAATGGTGACAATAGATTTCATTCAGCCTCACTATGAACTTCACTGGCTCATCAGAGTGTAAAAACTAAATAGAGATATAATATTTTCAATCTCCTTCAACTGTAACACATCACTATGGCCATGATTATATGTAAGCTTCTACAAAAAACTTTAAAGATTCCTGGTTTAATAATTAAAGTGGTTCACTGATTGATATTCATGTGTCAACCACCTTCATCTAAGTATGGGCTGCCAGAAGGGGTAGTTTTGTCTTCCCCCTCAGTCCCAACCACAAAGGTCACTTCTGTCAGAAGTGCTGCTCTGTTCCTGGTGGAAATCTAACCCATGAAAAAAAATAAATGGGTGCAAAAAAATTACTTTTCATCTACATCATCTGCAGTTTCATCCTGCAGCCCCTTGCACCCTAGTACTGGCATGAGGGGCGGGGAGAAAAAGCAGAGCTGGCAACAGGAGGCCAGTGGGACCTCTCTTTCCACAGCAACCCACATTTAGCTCAGCATAATCTCAACTGCAATCTCAACGTTTTCACTACATTTAAAAATGCATTTACTGTCCCCTCTATGATGGTAAAGTACACAGTTATCTATTTATTTCTATTTATTATTTATTTCTATCTATTTATTGACATACCTGTTTGATAGCTCCTTGTGGGATACTTATACTGGTGCTTGGATCAGCAACGTGGATAAAATAATTCAAAGTTCACTCTACACCTTTCTCTCATAAAATTGCTTCTTTCCTTGCTGCTCTGGAATCTCTTGCCTATGTACTTAGTGTTCTAGAAGTTTCCCTCCCTGGTTTTGTGATTATTTGAGAGCTTAGCTTTAAGGGGTGGGGTGGATTGTCACTTTTGTGGTACAGAAGCATGAAAACCAGGTATTTTTAAAGGTTAAGACTTGATGGCCGATCCCAATAAGGTCCAAACTGCCAAATGCCAGCTTTGTATCCCCTACTTTGTTGCAGTTGAACATGGGCTCTGAAACATGAATTTAGCTAACCCAGCTGTGGTTTCCCTGAGCAGTCTGACTTTGCTCCTCATAGGCCAATAGGCTGAATCAAAAATATTACTTTTAAACGACATATATGTGAAAAATGAAAAGTGAAATTCTTTATTCTTCAAACCTGTAAAGAATCAGCTGCTTTGAAAATGTTCACTGGGATAGTGTCACATGGGATGGTAGTTTCCTATCCTATTTGTTCCTGTCTTCATGCGTTACATCTTTGCTCTCTTGCATTTTTCACCTGTTTGATCTCTTTCGACTGAGTGGCACACTCGCTACCTTTCTCTTCGTAAATTATTTCCTTCTGAGTCTGGATCACCTTCGTATTTCTCCTGTTGTCTCTCGGTCTATTTTGCTTGGAGCAGACGCTCCCCCTGGTGCTCTGTTTTGTAGTGTGCAACATAGTGCAGTCAAAGTGGATAGGTTTCCAGTTATCTAACAAAGCAAATACTAGGGGAATAAAGGAAATTATTACAGATTTTTTTAAACTTGAAATTTCATCTAATCGTAATTTAACAGTAGTTTTGAGTAGTTTCTCCATAATAAAATTGAATAAATTTTCAAGAAACCTTTCTTAAAAGTCTAATCTACTAGCAGTAGCAAACCCTGAGGGAAATTGGGGGAATTTGAAAGTTTTCAGTCAGCAAAACGTGAAATCTGTTCTTCCCCATGTGTCTCTTCTCCAAAACTCCCAGGCACCACATCATTCCAACAGGGCCACATGCTTGTCTTTGAAGAAGTTGTGCTGCAGACTGACTTAACCAGCCTGGGTTTTTTTCAAAGAGCTTCTATCCACTAGTACAGACTTGTAGCTGGTTTGGTTTTCTTATGGCCCCGTGCTATACCTACATATGCATAACTGTTTGACTGTAAATTAGCCTAGTGACTTCAGTGAAATAAAGTCTGCTTACAGATATAACAGTCTGTGCAGTTTTGTGTCTTGCTGGGACTTGAATTCTTATAGGTTCTCTTATATCAGGGCAATTTTGCTCCTTTGCATTCACATGCAATCAGTTCAACCCATGAACTGCTAATGAGAAAACCTGTTCCATTAACCTCCTCCACTGCCTGGCTAGGATTGAATTCACACTTTGATAAAGCATAAAAAAACCTGAGCTCTTCATGGTAAACACTGTACCCACAGCAAGGACCTCTGCAGTTAGAGTTTCTCCAAACCCTCACTTTGATTCAGTATCACAGAAGATACAGTGTCGTAAGTCTTGAGCTTCCTCTCCTGCCACCAGTTGGAAAGTTAACCTCTTAAAAGTAAAAAAAGCAAAGCTGCCAGACAGGCAGAATGCGAAAATAGTTATTAAATGTAATTGCATGTAAAAGCTTGTAAAAATTGGGGTGATGGGGAAGATGTGTGCTAATGTCTTTACAAACAATCCGATGGGTGAGGCTGTGGGTGTTAACGCACTTGAAATGTTAAGGGTCTTAATGTCTCACCTAACTGCAAGCAGCAGGTTTGTTACAGAGCCCGGGCAGCCTGACTCCTGAGACAGGCAAGCGGGTCTGCACAAGCCTGAGTTTCTGAACTTTGGGGTAAACTGACAGGTTCAAATGGCATATGTGGGAGGCGGTTCGGGAAGGCTGTAGCTTCCCAGTACCTCACACAATGGGGAAAGGAAGAGGGCAACATGCCGGCAGTTCAGGCTGAAAGGGGCATTGCCCTCCGAAACCGCGAGAGAGAAAACCCCGCGGGCGTGTGCCCCAGGGGACTCTCTCCCTTTATTCGAATAAACGTGCAGGACTCCTCTGTCGCCTCTGTGGACACTGGCTATTCATAGCGTGATTTTTCGTACAGGGGAGGTTCCGACTTCATTTGCCGTCTGACCGAAGGTCGCACACAGCCCCGCTGGTCCCCCAAACACACCGGACGATCGCGGTGCCGGGACAGGGTCTCGAACCCGTGACACCGGGCAGAGCAGGGCGGGTGTTTGCTCGTGCGCCTGCGCAGCGGCGGCGGGCGGTCACGTGTCGGCGGCAGGGCTGGGCGATGCTGAGGCTGCTGGAGAAGCTCCCGCCGGGCCGGGCGCTGCAGGTGAGCTCCCCGCGGCCCCGGGCGGGCAGCAGCGCGGGGATCGCCGCGGGCAGGCCGGGCAGCCGCTCTCCGGAGCTTGCGACAGAGGCAGGGCCCGCCGGGGCGCGGGGCTGCGCAGCGGGGCCGCCCCTCCCGCCAGGCCGCAGTGCCAGAGACTTGGGAGACCAGAGAGGCCCGCGGGCTCGGAAATCAGCAGCTGGGGTTGTGCTGCGATCCCAGTGCAGGGATGGCTGAGGCGCCCTTGGTCGCGACACCTCGGCAGGGCTGTGCAGTTGTGCACACAGCTGTTGAGTCCGCGTGTAAACCCGAGCTGAGTCTGAGTCACGTTGTGATTTCTGTGGCCAGAACTTTCGTGAACTGGCTTTGAGGGGAGAAGCAAGGACAGTGCATATTCAGGGGGTGGTTAGTGTTCGTGGCTTTCTGAACGGTGGCTGGGCTGCAGTCTGGAAGCATTGAGGCAGCTCCCAGCGGAGGGAGGGATGATAACTGAATTGCTTGATCAGTTTCAGGTGTAGATTAACCACGAGAGAATTATACTCATAAGTTATGTGTCATATCGTTGCAGTTCCTTCATAAGATAGTTGATGGCATCTGTGGCCGTGCATATCCTCGATACCAGGATTATGGCAGTGTTTGGAGCTTGTCAGAGTGGCTGGAGGTTTTGGAAGAAACAATGACATATTTCAAAACTGCAGTTGGCAAGAACATATCTGATGAAGAGGTAAGGGCTCATCACTGGTTAGCCTGGACTTTGAGAGATCATGAGTGGAGTGATTAGTCTTGTAGTTTTTGTAATCCTAAAGTATTTTTATAGTGAAGCATTTGAATAGCAGTGAATTAAGCCTATATAGGTAGAAAGTAAACGGCGTTTAGAGGTACACTGCCAAGACTTCTAAAACAAAAAGTGAAATTGATGGTGATTTTTGAATATTTTTTGGTATCATAGCATAGTTGTTAAATATTGATTTAATCACTCATTGGTATTTTGAGTGCTACCAGATTAAATCTATTTACATAATCTGTACATAGTACTGTTTATTAGCAGTAAAACCAATTCACTTTCTTGTTTGGCTTTCTTTATTCATTAGTACTGCATTGAAGTGGTTTAAAATACTGACTGGATGTAAATAAATCTTGTAAAAAATTTGGCTGTGAATGGAGGACCATGTGGTGCAGGGACTGTAATTCAGGACATTCCAATATGTATGAACATTGCAAAATCTTAATCCTTATCTCTTGCACATTGCTTGTATTTTGACCACCTGCTAGTAACTCAGAGAAAGACACCTGTGTAGCCATGGGGATGTCCCTGCATCATTATTTCTGCTTCAGCTGACCTGATGTATTTGGCCTCTGCCCTGATGCTGAGAAACTTACAGACCTAAACCTGAGTTGTTTGGGTGTGTGATTTTCTTTCTATTTTAGGGTGGCATCTAAGAAGGCTGATAAGGCTCCATTCTCTGGTGTCTTTTAATTTAAATGATGATTTTTTTTTTCACTGTATGTTGCTGTGGTAAACACTGACTTAACTATCAAAGACAGAGTGCAGCCACAAAAGGCGGTATAAGAAAGAAGTCCAGCATTACAGCTATTGGCTTAGATATATACAGAGCACAATTGTTGCAGGTGGTACATGTTACTTCTTTGGTTCATACTTTAAGCAATCACAGTTTTTGTTTTTATTTTTGTAGGCTGCTCAGCAGATAATTGAGTTAAATTCAGACTATCAAGATGCAATCACAAAATGTCTGAAAGGTAGAAAGGAAGAAATCAGGAATGCCCTAGTAGAAAGAGTAAACGCGATCTCTTCTGCCCAGCTGCAGGATTTTGACTGGCAGTTAAAGGTGAGAGTGTTGCCTTAATGTTGTTTGAAAGAAATGTTCTACAACAGAGAAGTAACTATTGATACAGTCCCGTTAGGCCTGCTCACTCTGCAGAATGGTTCAATTTTTATAGGTGTTGTAAAAGTACCTTAATGATGACACATCAAAGGCTTGCCAGAAATTTGTATAAACTGCAAAAGTAAATTTAAAAAAATTCTATTATTTTGTTTTCCCCCTCTTTTCTTTTCAAGCTGCTCAGGAAGACTTAGTGCTATTCAGGAACACCTGAAAGTTTTGTATGCTGTTATGATTTTGAGGCCTGATTAAACAGTATTTTTTCCTGAAGAAGTATATACTTAAGATTAGTTGACTGGTTCAGGATAAGTTTTCTCCACTATTTCCAAATGTTTATATCTTTGCAATAAACATTTATTTAATAATTAGTTTGAAATAATTTATCTTTAGACTTCCTGTTTTGGTAATAAGCCAATGATAATGGTGTTGCCTAAAGTAGGATGGTGGTTTGAGGTTGCAAAGACATCTTGTTTAAATTAAGCTCTATCAAAGACTTAAAAACATTACTTACACTGTTTATCTTTTTACATAGGCCATGAGTTCTGTTAAAGAGAGTTGTAGAGCTGTTAAGTAGTTTTCCGTGTTAACAAGAATCCTGAATAATTTCTGCAGCAAACAGCTTTGGAAATTAAAGAGCAATGCCCAAAACATACAAGCTTTTGCAAGAGCAGATGTGACATTATAATGTGCTTCAGATCAACTGTTATTTGCCTTGATATCTTGTTAACTGCATTTACTGCTGACAAAAATATAAACTGGACTTACGTGAACTCTCATTTTTTGTTTGTGGCTTCTTTAAAATTTTCCTTCTAGAGGATTTCTTGAGTTTCTTTCTATTTTGTGATACAAATTTCTGGTACCTGTCTGAGCTATTATTTTTCTTAAAACCACTTTCTTCCCCCCTTGAGCTGGTTATGTTTTTTTTCACTTGACATCATTGAACCCTACCACATTCTGTTCTCTAAATAAAGAAGATAGATCTGTACAATACTGATCTATAATATTATCAACTAACCTTTGATTTTAATACATTTTAAAAGCCTTTTCTATGTTGGAGTGAGTATAGCAACCAACTAAATAGAAAGCACAATTGGCATGTAGTCTTCATCAGTGTTTGTCAAACAGGATATCTGACAATGTTTGAGCAGCTGCAGAGTGTTGAAAAATGCATAAAGGTGTTCTCTTTCTCCCAACAACCCCATTCTGTAAGACCCTTGCTGAATTTGAATAGGATGATTTCAGCATTAAAGAGCCATGATCAAATGTGTCCTTTCTTTTCAGCTAGAATACTAACATGTGCCAGCCCAGTAATTTTAACAAATTGTTTTTGACAAGTGTATTGCTGTGAAGGGAGGCCCTTATTGTTTCAATATATTGTTGGTATTAAACAAATAAAAATCCCAAAAAGAGAGAGGAAAAAATCCCTCAAAACTGCAGAGATTACTTGTGAGAAGTTAATTTTGTCATGTTGATGTTTGTTCTGTTGTTACAAGTTCAATGACAGTACAGATGTAATATTATGAAAGATTAAAAATTTAATGGCTTGTCCTTCCACTTCTTGTTTTGTCAATCTGCATAGCTTGCTCTTTCCAGTGATAAGATCTCCATGCTGCAAATGCCACTCCTCAATCTTGATTTGGATGTGAGAGAAAATGGTGAAATTAAGCCAATTTCTATAGAGATGAATAAGGAAGAGTTGCAGAATCTAATAAATGCACTGGAAGCTGCGAATAAGGTAACTTTTACTGATTTAATCTTTTGTTCCTGATTTTCACATACTGATTTATTTTAAGCAAAATTTGTAGAATCATAGAGTAGTTTGGGTTGGAAAGGACCTGTAAAGGTTGTCTAGTCTCAGCTCCCTGCAATGGGCAGGGACATTGTTGACTAGATCGGGTTGCTCAGAGCCCTGTCCAGCCTGACCTTCAGTGTTTCCAGGGGTGGGGTATTTGTGTCCAATGTTTCACCACACTCATTGTGAAAAGTATCTTCCTAATATCTACACTAAATCTACATTCTTTAATGTAATACAATTACTCCTTTCTTATGCCTTAAAGATTGGTGAAAACTCCCATGTTCCCTCAGCTTGGAAAAATGTGTGGGTCAGGGGGAGTTACTTGGTTCATACTAAGTCCTTTAATTTCCATGGCATAGTAAGTCAGGAAGAAAGTTACAAAGATTGCATTACAGTAACCCAAGAAGAGAATTTCAAGTGAAACAGTAAGGTGTCACTTGAACTGATCTGAGACACTAGAGAGTCTCAGATTTCTTAATAGAAAAGGCTAAGGGAAATGAGGATTTTAAGAAAATGGTGTTCTCATGAAATTACAGCTCTAACAGCTTTCATGGCTTGCTTTCTTACGGATTTTCTTCTCTGCAAAACTAAATTAAAACAGTGTGTGAGCAAGGATTCTTCTGGGACAGACTTAGTATTCACACACCCTTTGTTCTGCTTGAGGGTCTATGTGGAAGCTGTGGGATGTGGTCATCTCCTTACTTAGTTCTGGGGGCACACAAGGAGGAATTCACTGCAGAATTGGTCCCTTGGCTTTGCTTTGTGCAGAAGGAATGTCACTGGACCTGGACTTGTTATTCTACTTTTTTATTGTAGGCAGCTGAAGAATGGTTTGAGTACAGTAAAGGGTAAAGCAAGTTACTGAAAGTGATGGTTGTGTGAGGTTGTAGAAGAGCTCAGAGAAGGATGGCATGCTTTCCAGAGGAAAGAAATGCTTATTCAGTTGCATATTATACCGAAACAAAGCAAAACGCTTAATTTCATAGACTGTTTAAGTTTTGGTCTTCACCAAATTTAATCTCATTCCTTTTCTCTTTTTTCGAAGGTTGTCTTACAACTGAAATGATGGGATTCAGTTCATCAGAGTATCTGCTGGTGATGGCTTCCCAAATGATGTGGGGAAAAAATGTGTTTACTGCAAAATGAAAAGTTTTTGGTGCTGTAAAATACTGAAGTGAGAAGACCCTTACGACTTGTGACCAAATGAATACCAATCCTTCAATTAAAAAAATAAAATCCTATATCTATTTGACCAAAAATATGAAAATCTAATGTACAGTTGCTTTTAGTGCTGAAGGCTTATAGACGTTTGGAAGAGAATCACATACAACATGTGCCATATTTGTTTTGGCAGTGACTACACAGGTGCCTATTAAACTAAAGCATCTTACTTGCATTGTATGTTATCTAAAGTGCCATGATAATAAAGAACATGAGAGAGTGTTTGTAGCACTAATGTATTTATACTTGTAAATATGGTAAATAAACACCTGACTTTGCTTGTGAATAATTGCAGTAAGTTATTTTTTGATTTATGAATCACTAAACTCAATCTTTTTAGATGCTGGGGAAAATTAGCTTTACAAAAAAGCCAGTGTAGAACCACAAAATAGTTGAGGTTGGATGTGACCTCTGGAGATTATCTTGTCCAACTTTGCTGCTTCAAGCAGAGTAACCTAGAGCCAGCTTCACAGAACTGGGTCCAGATGTCTGGAGTATTTTCCAACCACTGAGACTCCACAACCTATCTAGGCACCCTGTTCAGTGCCCAGAAGTTGTAAAAAAGCACTGGAGCTTTATTCAGAGTAGAGTTGAAGTTCTTAGCTTTGTTTCTGTTTCATAGTTGATGGCTTTTCAATTAAATTATTTATGTTTTCAGAAAGAGGCGCAGTGCTGGAGAGGAGCTGACTTGGAGAGTGAAAAAGATATTCCCAGCTCACTTAATACAGGAGATAATTGGTGAATTCTACTCCAAACTTTGCTGAAACAGATGGAGTTTTGATTGTAGTATGTAACAAAAGTTAAAAGCTATAACACTAGAAAAGAGTATGCCAGAAACCTTGCGGTTTCTACTATTAGGCCATTTTTTATATGTAAAGAGCAAATTATTTGTCATACTTACATAAATACTAATGTGTGATTCTCCTGTGTGTGTGTTTATTAGGCAAGTTGTGTATAAATAAGGCAAAGTATTGATGAGTTAACTTTTTTTGTAGTTTCAAAATCAGGGTCTTGAGTTTCTTCTACTATATTTTGTTGTGCCATAGGTTTTAATATATACAAAGTTTAAAGCAATACATAAAAAAAATAGACTTCAGAATACTGGTCACAGAAGAGGAGGACAAGAAGCTCTCTTGCAGAAATACTTCTATGAAAAATATTTTAATATGTTCCATGGACAGCAAACCTAAATATATATTACAGCTATCACAGAAGTTTTGTGAATCAGAAAATGTTTTTTAAACATATGTTTGCATGTAAAAGGTATTGTTTTTCTTTTATTTGGTGCTACAACATTTAATCATATATACATGTTCAGTGTCAGCAATTGAAGAAAGAGTGTGGAGAAGTGTAAGGAGTTGTAGAGATGAAAGACTGGAAAGTGTATCTTACGGTGAAAGGACTGTTACCTCTAACATAGGGCTTGATCATAGTCTTGAATTTCTATAAGCAAAAAATTTTGTAATGGATCAGATAACAGATAAAGGCCTTGTATAAATGGTACAAAATTCAAGCTGAAAATCAGATTGGAATTGATAATTGTTTAGTTTTATTAGAAGTCTGGAAGGAGTTATTGCAGGTTGACCACTAGCATGTTTGGGAGGATGCTGTTTTTAAATTGTGAGTGTAAGGAACAAATTCACCAGGTCTGTTTATTTTATTTATAGGTAGGTGTTGACTATGCTTTTTCCTTTCCTCTAGTTCTAGTTGCTTTACAGGAGAAAAATATTCGTGGAATATTTCTTACTCAAAGAATATGAGAGGTGGATATTTAAAATTAATTTTTAGTGTGTTGCTGAAGTGAAGTTCTATGTTGCTACTTCTTAGTTTTCAAGATCAACTGTTCAAAAATACAGTAAATTCTTCAAAACAGTTGCATTTTCTTAACAATAACATAATAAATAATTTCTTAACTAATAACTTCCATTTTTATATACAATCAGTGGAATTTCTATTGCAGAATCTGCCACATCTCTCACTGACAAAAAGCAGTTGTTTAAAATGTAGATGCTATTTTGAGTGTTTCTGAGTTTTTCTTAGTAGTAGAGACTTAAAGTGTTTACATAGTTTCATTTAAAATTCTATAGCAAGTTCTGTAATAATGGATTTTTAATTAAGGGTATGTAGTGGTGTTTAGTCTTTAGTATCATCCTTTATTTTTCTGTCCGTTACTGCAGCACTGAACAGAAAAGGCTGAAAAGACTTTTTTTCAATGATTTTTTGCTTTTACAAGAACACAGCTTTCTGATACTGCTGTTGTTGACAGAAATAAAAATGCAGTGAGATGCTGTTTTTAATAGGTGTTAGACTTTATTGAAAATCAGAGTATTTTTTTATATAAGCATCAAAATTATGTTTCTAACAGGGGGCATAACAACACGGTGTGAGTGGCTAGAGGGGGACAGGAGCACCAGGTGATGAGCAGTTGAGAACTCGCAGCTAAAACACAGCACTGCATTTGAAACGTGCATCCTGACCTTACATCTCTGCAGAGTAATGAAAGGCATGTAATGGCCTCTAGTAGATGGCAAGGAAAAGGACCAAAAAGAATGCAGAAGAGAGCTTGCTCTTTGTACCATCTGTTGGAAAATGGGCTTCTTTTCTATCTTTGCTCAGAGAATTAGGTACTTCTGGAACAAGCAAGTCTTCTGTTGTGACAGATAAGGCATTTGTGGAGACTGTACCAGACCAAACGAATGCAAAAAACTGGAGCTTTCACAAGACCAATTACACTGGTGTCACTTTCAGCAGACACCTTGCTGAATGCAGGTAGACATGAACAGGTAGCAAATTGGACAAACCTACACAGGACAGAAAACAAGCTTGTGGCCAGGAGCACGTCTGTCAGGTGTGGCCAGCCATGCTCCCTCCCGGCTGAGGAACAGAAGGATGGGTAAAGATGTTGGCATTGCATTTCCACACAGAGGTTTTCATGAAGTGTGAAGCTCTGCCATGCATGTCACAGCCCCTGGAGGAACTGTATGCTGGGACAAAGTTAAATAAAACTGCACCAGTAACAAAAGCGCAGGAGAGTTTGTGGTGTGAGGAGCCCTACGCACAAAGAAGCTTGGGCCTTGACTAAGAATTAGGCCAAAGGTGCGGGAGTTTAGAGAGACCCCATTAGCATTAAATAATTTTGTCTGTGCTTATCCACTCACTTTGCCTATATCTGTATTTTCTTATGTTCTTTCAGGTGTGAGCTCATTCTAATTAACTGGCTACAGCATGTGGAATAGCTTTGGAGTTTGCACATCCCACCACACTAACTTGTAAATATTGTTCCCAAAAGATGTTCCCCCTTTGGCCCAATTCAAGAACATGGGTTCATATTCTCCCTGCAGCTCACTTCTGGGTCCTGCAGTCACACGAGTAAAGAACCCCCAACCAACCATCATAAATATGTTCAAGAAATCTCTCTGGTTTTGGAGGCAGTAAGGAGAGACCTCTTGAGTATGTAGTTTGTACAAGAAACAAAACTTTGCACAGAAGGCTTTTTGAGCCAAAAGCTAATGAATATAGTGCCTACAATATAATGGACACACTGTATAAAGTTTTAATTTCACCATGTAAAAAGCACCTATAGGAATTCACATTGCATAAACAGACCTGCATTTTGAATCAGAAAATGCGGCATATCTTGAGACAAAATATAAAAGTGAATTATAAAAATAATGTTACTTGCCCTTCACTGGCATTCATTGCACTTTTCTCTGTTTCACAGAAATCTCCCCTTGATTTCAAAGTAAACACGTTTTCCGCGTCAACTATGTCAGCTTTGATCTTGGTATGCTAAAGGAAACCAGAACTGCATCTGAACAGCAAACTGTCAGTATGGAATTGACTATTGTAATCAAACTGCTTTTGCAATAAAGCAATTATATATGCCAAGCTGTGTTTTTAAAAGATCTAAATAAACATGTAGAACATTTCTGAGTTCTGAAACAAGCCTTTCTGATGGGAAACATGTTATGACATAATTGTGCTTTCTTCTGAAAGGGGATTTTTAGAACCAGTAACACCCTGTCCTGGAGTATGCACATTTTGCTATCATTTTGAGTAGTGAATTAATATTTATAATGCAGTATCAGCAGCAAAGGGATTTTTACTCTTCTAGTACTAAAGAATGCTTTCATAAGTGCATTGAGGCAGTCGATGTACTTTTTTTTTTTACTTCTTTATATCAACCTGAATTACATTTGGTGGTATACTACTCTTTCCTATGCAAAATTATAGTTCATACTTGCTTCAGGACCTCTCTGGAAAGACCATAAGACCCCTGCCAAAACCTAAAAAAGGAGGCAAACATCACAAAGATTCATTCTTTGGACTTTTGCAGGCCTGTGTGGAGAGTCCTACATAGGGAAGGCCCAGGCTATTTTTGAGCATTGGATTAGTCAGCTAATTTAGCTAATAGAGTAATGAAAGGCACTGGAAGGTATGGAGATTTTTCTAAGTAGGAACTACTACAGGTCCACAGAGAGTGCTTTGGTGATGGACTATCTGTGGGGAAGGACTCCTAGCATCATATAGATTAAATATTTTTTTATGGCTACAGTAAAAGATTATTCAACTTTTGGGAGAATGCAGAGGTTTCAGATCTGCCATATTTCTATTGATTGATTGATATTGATTTGAATGGGAGCCAGAGCTTCCATTTAACATTGGGTGATCTAATGAGAACTGCTATTAACTTCCTTTGTAAAACCCAATCCTGAATTCTTTACCTATGCCAAAGTCTCATTCAGCTCTTTCTTGAAACGATGGTTTGCCAGCTTTGTTTCAGAAATGTTTGCTCCAGCAGACAATGTTCAAAGTTTCCTCTGAAAATCTGAAAAAAATCATGTAATATGTTGTCAGCTAGATCAAAACAGCAAATGACATTTCAGAGATCAGAACAAGGAAACTGGTGAGTTCACAGATGTGAATGAGATAGCTATTTTCACCGAAATGCATGATCTGCTAAAGGAAACTGTCTTTATGAACATTTTTGGCAGTGTGATTGATTTTATACTTTTGCATGAGACTGTGCAGGTACAGAGAATGAGAGATGAGTTAAAAGGAATTGATCAGAAACCATCTCTAGAGATATGATGTGCTTCTGCTGCCATGTAATTATTTTAGGTCCTCATTGGTATCGATATTCAAATGAAATTGGATTTTGCAAAAAAAAGGGTATGAGTGAGTACCAGGCCATTTCTTAGACTGGCACCAGCATGAGACAAGAAGTGATGTTTTCATAATTCTTGGAGACTCAAGATTGCCTACAAAATACATGTCAAGGAGCAAACAACATAGGCAGAGTTAACTCCGCACTCGAAGACAGTAAGTAGAGTAAAGTCACCTGGTCATCCTTTACGAAATGCCAGATTTTTTATTGGTCACTTAATTATTTCACCTATGCATACATATTTCAGCATTATCACATGCTGAAATTCAATATTCTTGTGTGATCTCCTACCTTCCTTGGGTTGCAGGGTAGTTGGTTGCCCATTGGTGTAGGAAGAAACATACTTGTACCATCACTGACATGGGGGGGTTATGTTTTGTAATACAGAAATGAGTGAAAAGTATTTCTTTACAGAACAGCTATAATCCAGCCTTTTTAAAACTAATACTCCCAAGGACATATTAGCAATGCATCCTCATTCATGAGAGAATTCATGAGAATAGGCAGAAGCTCATTGGTGAAGGGAAACGGCTGGTGGAACATAGCCTTCAGGCCCTGGGTGACTTTCCTCATGACTTATGTCAAGAAATCCTCCACTTGCAGTACAAAGGGATGGAACACTTCCTGTAAGGGTGAACAAGGTGAACCAGCAGATACTCTGAAATAGCAACCCTATGTGCTGTTCAGTGGTAGCATAAAGCAATGTGATGTCAAAAGTATTCCTGTTTCATTGAAAAGACTATCTTTCTGTCTAACAAGGTTGAGGTTTATCCAGCTTCTCTCTGCCAGAGAAGAGGGGTAGATCAATGTGAGCTTTGTCCTCTGCTAAGCTAGCTGCTTTGCTGGAATGTAGTTATCTCACAGATCCTTAGTGTTCTGTTATCTTTTGGTCAAAATTATCAATGCATTCAAATATTGTTAGGAGACTCCTGGGCAGGCACACAAAAAGTGTGGCTCAGGGACAGTAGAAACTCAATGCCTTGGGAAACTGAGCCCAAAATGACTTCCAGTGGAAATTGCCTGAGAGCAGAGCAAACTGTATGGGAGTTTAGCTGAAACATAATTAGCAAAAGTAATGTATCTATGCTGATCATGAAGTCTGGCTCCTGAAAGCAGGGAAACTACTGAAGTACAACAGTGAGGGAACTCAGCATTACAGCATTATTCACCTTTATTGCTTAGAGCCTGCCAAATTACGCCATCCTGTTGATGGGAAGAGATTGTGTTTCTTTTGTACTCCTTAATTTCTAGCTCCAGATGGCAATGTACCTGGGTAACCCATAAAGAGACTCATTTTGCTGTGCTATGCCACTAATAACCACTGGCTTTTCCTTGCTGCCAAGAGGAAAACGAGAAATGTTTTCTTCTGCTTTTACCTCTAGAAGTAGTTGTAGCTACAGCTAGTGGCTCTTGCCTCTGTATGTGGTGAGGTTATTAGTCCCTGCTGCCAAACTTTGCCCCAAGAGCTGGCAGCTGTTTCCTGACTCAAGGTCATGGCTTTCAGCTCTTGATGCAGACAGGCCTTGGTGTGTGCTGTTCAAAATGGGCTGCAGGGCTGGGATTTGTATGGGTGGCATGTGTTGAACATCTCCTAGGGCAGAAGGGCAGACCCCTCCTATTTTGGAACATGCTGTTCTTAAGGAGTTTTGCATTTTCACTGCTCTTGTTTTGTTAATGGTTTTTACTCTGCTCCATACTTTTTTGTTGTTGTTGTTTCGAACTGTACAATGCAATTGCTTTTGGTCCATGTGCCTATCATCTATACCAGAAACATCTGGCTGAAACATAAACTAGAAAAATATGTGTAAGCAGACGTTAGGAGCCTACAAGAACAAATGCTGAAATCCAGTAAAGCTGATCTTTGCTCTTGTAATCAAAGATAAAGGATCCTTTTTTTTAACCTGAAGTTTTCTTTTGATGTCGTGTTGGATGTTGGCTCTTCCAAAATGTTCACTGCAGCTGTAAGGAGACATTGTAATATCTCTTCACCATGGGATTGGCTGAGCTTTATTACTGACCTGTGGTCTGTCTGTGAATATCTTTGGGAAATCAGGTAACGCAAAAATATGGGTCACTGACGATTGTTGTATTTTACACCAAAAATCTGCATAATATATTACTTTCTTTGAATTAGTTTTTGTGTATGACCACAAAGTAGGCAATGCAATGGCTCATGGACTTCCTCTGTAAAGTCTGGTGCTGGTTCCAAGAATTCAAAGCTATTTAATGGGACATGTGTTTAGAATGGACAGCATATATAGCCCTACTGCTGTCTCCCTCCAGGGGCTATTTTTTGCAGTTATGGAACATTCTGTTTGCAAGACTTCCTTATGTTCTCTGTATTCTTTATTTTACAGTACCAAAATAATTTTTGTTTCCACTGAAATATTCTTGTTATAAACATTGCTTAAATATAACTAAAAACTTTTTAAAAATATCCCATGTGGGATTCTTGTTTAAAAATTATTTGGAGTTGTTTCAGGGTGGGGATAGGCACTCATAGCCTATTCAGAAGAGACATTTGACTGAATTAATATTCCTCTCAAATCACCTCAAGTTGTACCCAGAGGCTGATTGATATTGTAAAATTGTGCAACTCATTAGTAGACTGGGGATTAAGGGTTGTGGCAGCGGAGAGAAGGTATCTGAGGAGACCACACTGTGCTCCATTGAATTTGGGATGAGACTGGGACTTTGGAGCCCACAGACAAACTGTCAGTTTCAAAGACCCCCTTAGATTAGAAATGTCATATGCCTGGTTTGCAGCTTTATAAATTTTGTAGTGAGTAAATTAAACCTACTCTCTTTCTTGTTTTGTGATTCTATGATTCCAGACTCTTTCTGCAGAAGCCTGTTTGAAAAAAAAAAAGGGAAAGGGCAGGAGGTCCTGGTCTGTGAGAAGGTTCAGGTCTTGCACAATATGATGAACTGTAACATGTAGGATGGTTTCATTCATTATTATGTTCGGATTAGAGAGATTAAAATGTCAGTTGGCAATAAGGTCATCAGCTGACCCTACTGCCAGGCAATGAGGAGCTGCTGAAGAAGCTTTCCATGTCACTTTTTTGTTCATATCTTGACCAATGCTTCTTTCTGTATCAGCTTCCACTGATGACAATCACCTTGGTACCCACATAGACTCTCTTGGCTTGTATATCTTGACTCTCCTAAAAGTATGAAACACTTTCAACATTAAAAAAAAAAAAAACCAACAAAGTGATAATAGTTTCAAGAGAATGCTATGTTAGGCAATGTAGTGTCAGAGTTGTTAGGAAGCAATTGGCAATAGATAACAGAAATGGATTTAATACATATAGAAGACGACTGACCTACTTCTTCTCAGTTGCATGGACATCACCAGCCCTGCCTGTGGCTCCTTGGCTGGAGTTGTGTCAGGCAATAGGCAGCCAGGTAAGAAGAGGCAACTCCTCAGGAGGAGTGCACCCAGCATCTCCATGTGCCGTAAGATGCAGCTGCATCTCCTGGGCCTCTGTGGAATAAAGAACTCTGAAGGAAACCACGTGCAGAAACTTCCTCAGATCTGTTCCCAGACATCTACATGGGAGAATGTTGCAATTACCAGCCACAGGAGACCTGCACATCAAGAAAAATCTTGGCCTGGGGTATACTTCAGAGTTGCTTCAAGGAATGAACATGTGTTTGTTTTCTGCCTTTTATTACAAAATTACATATGGCAAAATTGTTCTCATAAATATCCTCTTTGCTACTTTGTGGAAATAAAATTCTACGGAGATCAAATCATCTGATTTTCCTTGCTTGGAAACTCTGGGATTTCTCTCTGAAAAGAAAAAATTTCTTTCTTTCTTTTGAACATTTTCTTTGTCTCTGAAAATGTGACTTGACTTCTCCTTGAGTGATACCTGTCACACACACTATGGAAATACTTCCCAGTATAACTATTAATTTGAAATGACACATAGTGTAATAGTTATAATCCTTTATCTGTATTTTCTTCAGATTTCTCTACACTCTAAATGGTGAAAGACAGTGACATAGCTACTACTAGTAGTTTGACAGTGCTGTTTGGAAGCATGCTGCTGTGAGCTGCCAACATGTGATAAGAAATATCGTGGGACTAATTTTTATTCCATTTAAAAAAAAATTAAATTAAATTACCACAGAAAGCTCATGGGTGATGCGTTAACATTTTAAAAATCAAGGCAGTGTGATTTTTCTCAAGATGCTCCTTAAGAGCCAATCTGTACTATTCTGATCTAAATCTTGTGAGCCTTGGATTTTGGTTGGGTTGTTGTTTTTTTTAAAGCTTAAATCTAGAAGTGTTCCACAACTGAGTATTTTACATTGAGCATGGAACATTATAGCTACTTCAGTTCTTCACAGTTAACGAAATTGAGAAGGAAAAGAAACAAGTCTACTTATGTTAGTCTGTGATAACATTATTGCCTACATTAGTGGACATAATACAGCCAATAAACAACATTGAAAAGAATGAACATGATGGGAAAGACCATTCTGGACCACTTGTCTATCAGGTTAACATCAGTCAAATCAGGGATTTTGACTTTCATCTGGGATGCTCTTCTTCGTAAATGTCCTTTTTTGTGGAGCCTGTGCCTGTCCAGAGCACTCCTGCTGTAGAGGTCTCTGCTGGAAGTGGCTCTTCTGTACTGCAGGTTGGCACTGTCATACGTGTACGTGGTGGCTCGGGGGTCGCGGAGGCTCGTGAACACATCTGAGCCGCCAGCGTCATTCCGCATTTCAAGTGGTCTGAGAAGCATGTTTCCATGGGGATCAACCTGTGTCAAGGAAGGAATGTGGATTAGACAAGTTGCTCAGCCAGCCCAAGGTGTTCCCCAGATGGATCTTGTGGCTCTAGTGTCCAGGTGCTCCTGGGGCTGCAATGACAGTCACCTCTGGTGAGCATTCATAAAAGTGAAAAAATACTGATACACTTCCCCGACTGGTGTGAAACTGGCTATTAAACATCTAAGAACCTTCCATCCTGATTCAGCTTCTTGGCCTGGGACCTTGCAATTCAGTTAATTGTCTCATCCCCTCTGAAGTAAGACTTTTCTAATTTTATGTTTTACTTGGATCATGGCCTTTATGAAATACTGATTTTTAAAGTCTGGTGACTGGGCACCTGAAGCTTTCATGTACTCAAGGAGGAAAGAAAATATTGCTGTCTTTGCCCATTTTAAACAGTTTTTGATTGTTCTAGTGCTGCGGATTAGTTTCTAAAAGTTTTGTACAATGGGTTCATTGTACAACAATGGGTTCATCATATGAAGAGCACCTAGATACACATGTATTTTATCAGTTATTGTAAAATACTCATGATGAGAATTGATGTTGGGCAATTATTATATTATAGAGATGGAGATCATAGCATACCATGTTCATGTGTGTATAGAATAATCCATTTTATTTCATGGAATCTTACATTCAGTTGCATTTTTATCTTTGGGTACCAGAAGCTGTTGTTTCAAATATGTTTGTCACTTTATTTGTGCTGTTAGTCAGAGCACTGTTTTAAGTACTTCAGCAAAGAACTGAAAACTGCAACCAGTATGTACACATCTGTCACTAACAATTATATATATATAAAATATTTTTGTATCATTGTCTTTATTATGTATGAATGTAATTAATCTTGAATTACTGCATTGCTACAAAGTATTTACCTTTTCACAGCTCTTTAGTTTTCTACCTGTTTGTAGTGAAACCTCTTTTGAAATTTTTTTTGGTGTTTCCAGGTTGACTTCTGACTTCTCCATAAGACTTACTAGATGTTTCAAATTCACAGATATTTAAACATCCACTGTAGCTCATAAGAGGGAAACATACATCAGAACACAGGCCTCTTAAATGAACCTTCAAGGTCTTCACCTCAAGGCTTGAATATTAATGTTGTTTTTGGTAAACTGTGGTATTGGACCTATCCCAAATTTATAACAAACTAGACCATGTCTGTGGATGCCTTTATGTCAGGGAATAAGATATTCATTACAGACAATATCTAGTCTTGTGAAGCACCATTGATACGCAATGCTTTGTTTACACTCTGAGCTTTACATTTTTAGTAAGATATACCAGAGCTAGGAAATTATATCATAATCTACAGCAGATTTGAAGTACATTCAAGAAAAAATTCCAAGCAAAACACACAGGGAAACCCAGTCTCTGTGGGTTGCTGCAAAGGAAAGCTGGGACCAAAGGAAGTTCCAGTTCCACCTGGCAAAGCAAGAAGGTGTTCCTTCCTATCACCAGGAGAAATCTTTAGATCATAACTACTGGCATATTTGCACTGTGCCAGACTAAGCACTTACTAATGGAAAGCAACCCAGTGAAGTGACTATTTGTACAAAAGCCACACAAGAGAACTGTGGGGTAAAAAAGTCTTCCAAGTGAAGTAATAAGTCATCACAGATAGAAAATGCAGTAGTCTGGGTTAGAAATTGATTCTGTATGTGCTGAAATGAGCATTCAGTGGGAACACCCCAGTCCCCACCACTGTTTTGGTGAGAAAAACTCACATCTTCTGGGTTAGAAAGGTTAGCTTGTCACAAATCAGCATGGTGTTTGCTTGAGATATGGACTACCCAGTTCATACTTTTTAGGTCAAGTCTTCAAATTTAAGCTAGGGTTTCCTACTCTCCAGAGGACTGCCATAACTATGGGACTATTCATTTGCTCTGAAGATCTGACAGTCTTTCTGTGGAAAAAAGTGATCTCAGAGTTGTCTCTGTGTAAAAAGAGTTATTAATTCTCAGTTTTGACAGGTCAATCTTTTCTTCCCAGTTTTATGAAATAGCTCTTTGAGCTGTCTTTAGATTACATAATCTAATGTGTAAGCTGATTGACTTTAGTGTTATAATAATAGTAACAATAATGCAAGCATCATTAAGCAGTTATTATGACTTTTCTTTTGGGAAGACGACTCATAACTGCCTACAATCTGAAGTGATTCACAGGGATCTTACTTAAACTAATATGCCCTGACAATTTATTATGAACCAAGTGGTGTCTGAGCTCCTGCTCTAAGTGTTCTGAATGAACCTGGTATTTTTAAAATGAATTTAATTTATACCATTTTACACGAGATGATTTGTATACGCCATGAAGTAATTCAGTCTTTGAATCGCAGTCTTTACAATTCAGAGCAAAGAGCCTTACACTGATCTTGTCTAAATTAGCTCATGGAAGTATACAAGATGTTCTTATGTATCTGGTCAAGTTCTCTGTGCAGTCTCCCACATCACTAAAAACCCTTTCAGTATATTTTGAAGTTCACTCCAAAGTATTGTGCAGCTGATCTCCTGCTGCTGAGCCAACAATGGTGGTGAAACTGTTCTCCTCAGATGAACTTGTTTCATTATAACCTAATTGTAATACTAACTTATACCTCCATCCAAGGTACAACCACCCTTCACTGGGCATGTGCTCTATGTAAGAGCGAAGCAAGGGAATTTTACACCAATCTGTAACAAAGGTATACATGACTAGAGTCACTCAAGTTTTACCTAAACATAAAGAAATAGGATACAAACAGGCTGAGAAAGGGGAAGAATTCAGGAAGACGCTGTTGTAACTACTGCCATCAGTCAATGGGTTGAACACATCTTCTACCCCACAGGGATACCTACTGAAGAAGAATCACTCTCTGTGTGCTGAGTACTTTCATTGGGGATTAGAGCTTCTCTGTGTATTGCATTAAATATGTTTTTGCAGTCAGATACTATCACTGGCAATCCTTAAACCTTAACCTGTTGTAACTTTTTATTAACAGTGATATTCCATAAGCTATTAGTGTGAAGGCTTCACAGGTGCTGGCAGTTGCAGGCAGTGGGTAACATACTCAAATAAAGAACAAGACCCACTAAGGGGTCATAAACTGGGAAGACCTGCGGGGGGTCTCCCTTAGGCTGCCTATGGGTGTCTGTCCCTGGCTAAGTCAGTCAAACCACCCTCTGATCCAGCAGGACAGTGAGTGAAGGGTCTCCCTAACAGGACCCTGACAGGCTAGGGCATTGACAGACAAATCAAACTCTAAGGGTTGAATAAATATCACTACACTAAGGGTTGAGGAAACCTCCTTTTTTCACATGACACTTAGAAAATGAGTTTCCTGCTTAGGATCATCAAATGATATTGTAAGTGTAAAATAGTTAAAGTAATAAAAAGAAAACAACCCCAAACCTTTTGTTGACCACATAAAAAGTATTTAGACAGCTCTATGGGAAGAGCATGTTGGCATTCCTTTACAGAGAATGTATCTCAAAGGTTAGTGCTCTCTGGAATTAATTTTTACCTGTGTATTTTTTTCCCCTAACAGCTGGGAGGTAAAAGGTAAGAACTTCTATTTAATCTCAGTACAAACCCATGGTTTCTTCCTCTTAGGATGAAAGACTCAAGGCCATGTTACTCATACAAACTGTCTTACTAGAACAACTGCAGTAGTGTTACTACAATCTGATCTGCAAAGAAACAGCTTATGATGAACAGGGCTATACTAATTCACAAAGAGATTTACTTGAAGGTTAAGGTAGTTGCACGGTTATGTGCTTCTCTTCTTTTTCTCCTTCCAGTAGCCACTGTGTTGGAAAATTGCATGTTTTCCTTGGAGCCTATGTCTGGTCTCTGTCTTGCTATCCCAAATGCTTAATGTTTCACAGAACGTTTGAAAGGAAAGGGTGATGCTGTGCAGGACTGGGGAGACAATCTATCACTTGCCTTGTGTTGTCATTTATGAACCTTTTGATGGCTCAGCCCCTTTCCCACTCACATTATATAATATTATTATTATTGCATCCTACCTTTTTCTCATACTTAAGAGGTATCTTCTGTGTAATTACTATTCCCACTATAATTATCCGGGGAAACAGAAGCAGTTGCATGCATGGACTATAAATATCTTCTTGCTGGGTTGTTTGTCCTATTTATCTATAATTATGGTGGTGTCCTCAGCGACATCTAGCTTTGACAAATGAACAAGGAGATATAAACAGTCTTTATGCTTTATTTAGAGAAACAGAAAGATTGTTTACTACAAATTAATATTTTTTGTATACTAAAAATAAAAATGGCATAAACTGTGAAACTGGAGAGACTTTATTTTCACCTTCTTCAGTCTGTAGAGCAAGGAATAGCCACCTATGAAACAGCACTTCAGTTTCATTTTTCATCTGGTCTTCTCTATATTGTTAATATTGTGGTCAGTTTGCTGAGTGTTGCTCACACATCTAAAGCTTGTGTTATCTGGTGAAAGAGGCTGAACTCCTTTAGTCTTTGGAGTTGTATGTCAGATGGGAATGATCGATATCTTCACCTGGCACAAAGAGATGAAGCACTGTTACATATCTTCTATTAGTTACAGGTCCCTACATGGATAAGTGATGTGGGTGAAGAGTAAAAGGGAAAAAATATCCTATAGCTATATATACTTACAGCTGAATTTTTAAGTTCCAAAAAAACTTTCCCCTGCTCTGGTGCAGGCATCACAACACCAGTGAAAAATCTCAAAACATGATGGAGAGGGGCTGGGAGCTGTTTCACTGGAGGTCACATAACCTCACTGCGTCCCACTGCTCTGGTCATGTGCGCTCTTCCTGCCAAAGACAGAAATAGAAGTGTCAGACATCAGCATTTCTATGCTGAGTAAAATTATTGTTCAAAACCTCCCACATGTGTGGGATACAAAAATCACCACTCTCCATTCACATGTGTGTGTTTATGTGTATGTCTGTATTTATATGTATTTAAAATCACAAACCTGCACTGTACAGGCAGAAAGCAGTCTGTTCACTTAAAGCCCTCTCAGCCTCAGAATGGAATTGCTGTCTGAAGTCTGAGCACTTACAAATCCTGGTAAAAAGCATGTATGACTTCCTTTTTCTATCAAAAAAATTCTGGTGTATGCATGCAGTGCTTTAAAAACTTTCCATCTCATTCTGAGTACCAATCTCAGTGTAATCTTTGCGGCACAACATTTAGACAAAAGCTTTTAGGTATGAGTTATGGCATTTTGTTAGTTAAACAAACTCCAAATAAGTAGGAAAAGAGCTTACCTGCACTCTTATCCTTTACTCAGTTCAGTGCACTGGGGCACATGTATCCAAGGCTGACCTCTGAAGTCTTGATTTCCTCTTCGTTGTGGATCCTTGCTGTGCTGCTTCTCACCTAGGCTGGGTTATCTCAGGAGCTGTTGGGGTAGCTGGTCAGAGATTGTGGGTTATGGTGTTTTTTCCCTTCCTTATTTTCCATAGAAATGGATAGAGAGTGTCTGTGCACAACAATCCATACCGAGGTGGCTTATCTCCTCTGCTCTGTGGAAGACAGCACTTTGTGGATCTTGGAAACTGCTGATTGCCTGAAATGAATTTGTGCCCTCACTGTAATAAAGCATCTCCTACACAATGGGACAGAAGGCAAATGTAAGTAAGAACCTTTAATGGGCCCATGAGCTCACTGAGACTGAGATGGCTTTGTTAATGATGCACAGCTGTAGTGGTGGGACACCAGACACACAGCTCTGGAATTAGTAAGATATCACAGAGTTTCTGAAATGCACTTCCTGATATGGATGTGACATTGCAACCATCTATCAAGATAAAGTCTTACTTGTCAGAATTTCATGTGTCGGTCTCATTCTTCAAACTGAGCAGAGAGCTCAAGTACAGTTTTGTCCAAATGTCATCACCTCAGGCCATGACAGTGCACAGGTTTATAGGACAGCCTGGGCAAGATCTCATTAATACTTGGATATAATATATTGTAATTAAAGCAGAGGAAGGAAGAAAATTTTTGGCTCATTAGGATATGTATTTTCCTCTGAGTCTGACTGGGCCAAATACACCTGAGGCTTCAAAGAGTTTATTTCTGAAAAAGTGGGAAAAAATGAAATAGGTTTACAGGGATTTGCAAGTGCTTGGCCACGTACTGCAAAATTAAACTTGTCCTCATTTAAAATATGTCCATAGTATTACTTCCTGGAGCTTTTCTGGCTTTTTTTTTTTTTTTTTTAGGAAGGGATAGTTGTGGTGTGTCTGAGTTAGCTGAGGGAAAAATCCCAACATCCATGAAAACTGTTAGAACCTAGCAGCAGCATCCTTGTGTTTCTTGTGCTACAGGTGTCATTCAGGGCACACTAAAGCAACAGGGCCTGTCTTTTTTTGTATTTTTGGTGAAGTTTCTGTGTGCAAAGAGGAACTTAATTATAAACATTTCTTCTATACCACCTTCTAAAGCAAAAAAACCCATACAGTTGATAAGGTAAATATTTAGCTTCCTTGTACCCCCTGTATTTCTTCTTTGCTGCAAAGAAATGTGTGTCCTGAATATTCATTTGCATTTTCTGTATTTTCTTACTCTGTTTTCAGTTGAAGATGGAACAGACCATACATTACTGTAATCTTCTTAAAATACAATTTTTCTCTAGGCAATCTTAAATGCTTTTGTGCATGTGTTCAACTTGTATTTACCTTTATCATGATATACATGAACATTGTCACAGTAAAAATAATGCTTGAAAAGATAGCTTGAACATTTTACCTGGACTCTATTTGTTTCCACTCTGCTCTTCTCGCCTGTAGCATGTCCTGCCCTGCCTGCAGTCTTTTTTTGACGTTGAGGTCCTTTCCCAAAGAATATGTAGTTTACAAAGGCATATTCCAGCAAGGCCAGGAACACAAACACAAAGCATCCCATCAGGTAAATATCTATTGCCTTGACATAGGGAATCTTCGGCAAGGTCTCCCTGAGGTGGGTGCTGATGGTGGTCATGGTCAGCACAGTTGTGATTCCTGTGAAAGGAAGAAATAGACATAGTAAGACAAGGAAGGAGATTTGAGCACAAAAGGCATAATGGCAGCATTGCTCTTTTCATGCAGATGGATTAATTATGTGATCAGATTCTTAACAGCCAAGGGAACGTATTTTGCAGAACCAGAAAGGAAAATATCCTTGCATGTCTGCTGATAGCACTTTCCTTGGCTTTTCATGCAGCAGAGGGTGAATGAAATAACCTTCAATAGCCCAGGCCTCGTTGGGACATCTTGCCTTAATTTTTGTAATAACTGTGCTAGGGAATGTGGTGTTAGCTCACCTGGAGAGCAAAGAGTTGCTTGCTGTTCTTTCTATGTGAGAAAATGCCTCTCACTTTATTTTCAGCAGTAGCTCTGCTTGACCCCATGGGGTGACTTGCATTGCTGTGGGGATCTGGAATAAGTAGCTAGCTCTTGATTGAAAACGGAGGATTGAAAGGAGAAAGGGAAGCCTTTCAATAAAGTGATGGTCTTTGATGAAGAGAAAGTGATATATCTGCTTGTACCAAAACAGCTCTTCCTGTTAACTACGTGCTTGCAAGTAAAGCATTTCCATCTCCTTGTGTTATCCATCACTGAATGACTTTTCTTCTCATATGCATTTTTTCTTTTAGCTGGATGAAATTACTTTTTAGTCTGCTTTAATCACAGGTCATTAACGCACGTAGATAATAGCTCTAGGTACAGGTGTAACAAGGTTAATTTGGAGAGATGGGACAAAATAGAGGTGGAACAAAATGGCTTTCTGGCATTTGAGTTGAAAAACATATATGCTTAAAGCACAGATAGTGGCAGAAGATCTTCATTCTTATGGAAAGTTGTAGGAAGGAGCATGGTAAGGGAAAGAACCAACTCTTACAGGTAAAACAGACTTATGTGGTGTAAACTGGTATACCTCCACTGGTGTCAGTAGGATCTTGTGTATTCATTCCAGTCACAGATCTGGCCTGAGAGAACCCTGTTTAACATCAACAGGGATTGTTCATGCAGCACAGTGTAGATACCCGTAGACACCTGAATTAGACACTTACGCTCCACTTTGGAAGCAAGATACTTTTGGCCATTATGACAACTGGAAGTCAGTCAGGATCCCAACCTAACTGTGGAGCAAGAACTTCAGATGTAGGCAAGGTCACATCTGCCTGCCTTCCTGACAACCAAGGTCCTACGCTGCCTGTGTAAGATCACAATTAATGATGCTGCAATCAGCAGTATGGATTTGGTGCCATTCTTTTCAAAGGCAGCAAGTGTCTATGTAGTTCAGTCATTTTGAGAAGAAATTACCTAGAGCAACTCTGGCTGCGGAGGCATCGTAATTGATCCAAAAAGACACCCAGGACAGAATTGTGATCAGCGTGGAAGGCATATAGGTTTGCAAAATGAAGTATCCGATGTTTCTTTTAAGCCGGAAGCTAAGTGATAATCGAGGATATGCTCCTGAAAGAAAGAAATCATATAATGACTAATGCCTAATGAAAGCTAGGCCCTGATATTTCTGGGTTGGAGGAAGAGGGGACAATTTTTTAAACGTGCTGGTGCTTACCTGTTGTAAATTCCACTCTCTTTGATATCATCTTGTAATCCACGATAGAAAATTGTGGGAGCTCGATGTTATTAACTCCTGTTACTGCTGACTCTCCTCCATTCCAGTAAAATTCAATATCATCAGTAGTGTATCCATCTGAAACAGAAGCACAGTTTGATTATTGGCTTTTCTTTTTGATTTATTACTTTGCTTAAATAGTTCCATGTCAAGGGGAAGGAGCTGCTGTTAATCAGGAATTCAGCCTTCTGTTGTGTGACATTTCTGTTACACAGAAGCCTCCTCTATACCCTGAGGAAGCTTCTAGGTGTAGAAAAGGAGAAGACAGAAAACAAGGAAAGAATTCATGATTAAAGTTTGTTTTTTAGCTAGCTCTAATAAAACTACTTTTCATTCAGGCTTGAGTTGCTTATTTTGCCAACACACAGATACACCATCAGCAAAACTTTTAAACTCTCTTTGGAGGAGCTCTGACAGTAGAACCAGGTTCAGTTCCCAGCTTTTCATTTGATTTCCTATGCAGGATGTGGAGGCAAAGATGATTCTAGAAGAATTAAGGTGCCTGTAATATTACCTGACAATGTCTGTCAGAGCTGTAGGTAACCCTTTGATATTCATGAAGGATTTTATATTTTAATTAGACCATGCCATCTTTGATCTTCTGTTATCACAGAACTATTTCTTTTTTACTCTAAAACTAGCACCTTTCTTCTGTTTCCTTTTTACAGTGATGTTAATTATTTATAATTTAATTAAAATTAATTTGCCATTCTATCACTGGAAATGTTAACATTATTGTTACCATTTTCAGAAATATTTTGATTGATCTCAGAAGTGACTGAGTTTCAAAAAAATCTCGCAATTGACAATGTTTTTGAACTAATATTTAAACTGGTTCCACTTTATTGCATTTTTCTACTTTCCCCAGATATCTACCAAAGAATAGAACATCTCATCTATTTTTAAATTTTTGCTTCAGGTGTTAGATTTAATCAGGTTTAAATTATATAACACATATAATCAAATAAAAACATGTGCTTGAACTCAAAGCTTTAGAAAACTTGACAGTACTTTTGCCAGGTGAACCAACCATAGCATCAGAAGCCTCCACAGAGTTAGGAACCTATTCTTTCATATGCACAAGTAATGCAATATCAAGCTAAGGAAATTAGACTTGAGATGTCTTTTCCTGTGATGGTGCCTAGTAATAGCCTCATCCCTGGAAGGCTGACCACGTGCAGAACAGATCTGTGGTTTCCCTGGTGACAATCAGAGAAGCTCTTACGACTTGCTGCCAGGCTCCAGAGATTGCTTGGAAAGTCTGCAGCTATTGAACAGCTATCTTTTGATGCAAACACATAGTGACAGGCTGAACTAGGTTAAATGTTCACATATTTTATTTCTGAAGTGCTCAGTGCCATGGTGTTCCAACTACCTGAATTGGTCTGAAAACTACACTAACCTATATAATGTGGATTGCTGCTGTAAGCTTAAAACTGTGCTTCCCATCACTTATGCTATTTCATTTTTTTTTCCAAATTAATCATCCCATGGCTGTGCCACAGAGCTCTGCATGGCTGGTTTTCATTCCTTTTCATTGCAAAAGGTCAAGATAGCTGCTTGGCAGTAGGACTTCAGCAGCTGCTTTAAAGGCTTTGCATCATGACCTAGATGCTGAGCAAGTACATGCTGCAAAGTCACAGGTGAAGGTTTAGATGTGAGAATCCTGAATTCTGCCTCAGAGTTTGGAGGAAAACCATGAAAACGATTCTTCTGTTCTGTGCCATCATCACCTGTTGCCCTTTTCACATCCTGCCCTCCAATTTTGCTCTATTTGTGCTGCTTCCTTGGACAGTGCATGCTGGGACCCAGAGCAGAGAGAGGAACTAGAGAGAGGAACTTGACTTGCAGCCTCTTAAGGCAGACACAGCCAGCCTCTCTGCAGTTTCTCTGACATTTTGACAAAACAGGAAATAGTTTGAGCATCTTATTGTGGCTAAAATTCCCTTCCTTGAAGGTGAATTATTAGTGATATAGTTGTTAAAACCCACAATGCTGCCAAATAAACACCTGGGGTACCAGAAAGCAGATTTCAAAAAGAAAATCAGCACAACCTCCAACAAAAAGATTGCACCATGCTATTGATACACTGTGTGGTGATTTCGGATCTTTGCAAAAGGAAATTATGCAAGTTTTGTAATATAGACAAATGTGCTTTTCCCTAGTCTTGCTTTCTATGACTTTGTCTGCTAAATGAAAAGTAGAACTGGTAGGTTATAAAGCCTACTTGACCAAAACCAAGAACCTTGCATGTAAGGTATCAGCTAGTGACAAGCTGTCGCTGCTGAGAGGCCACGTTTTTAATCTGTAGTTAAAAGAGACTTCCAAATGCAACAAAAAATGGGTCTAATGTGAGATACCACTTTTCCTAAATATACTAATTTCTTTCTTAAATAAAAGCTTCCTTAAAACTGAAGGAAATTATGAGAAAGGGATAGTGATGTTTTTCACTCAGGAGCAGTCACATTTTTTAGCTCTCTTCTTAGAAAAATAATTCAGCAAAAACACCTTCCTGTGGTTTTGGGTACCGTGAACTTCAGTACATTCATTATTTTCTTGGCAGTCATTGTAATATCTCTGCTAGACACTAACAAGGTGCAAATTCTCCTTGGGCAGTTCATTCTGTGACACGATGTGACTGTTGCTGTGTGACACCCTTTCCTCATGAGCTTTGCACATAGTTCTAGGTGTGTGAGAGGCATTGCTTTCATGGCTGACAATAGCTCACAGGTGTAGGAATTGGAGGCTCTCATGTTTCCTACACCTCGACATGGCCTTTTCCTAACAAACTTGGGGGAAGACAGTCGGCTGCAGTTTAAAGACAGGAACTGATCTCAGCTCTGAACAATTAGCAGAAGACAGATTACTCCTTCTCCTTTTTCAAGGGGACAGTGCCTTTAAGTGAGGAGCTGCACTGATGTAAATAAAGAAACCTTCAAGTGTGGAGCACTACTGACTTCTGGATAGCAGGCGATGAAAAGCCCTTATTTCAGGCAGCAAATGCCTTAGCGTTTGCAATGGAAGAAAAGCTATTTCAGTGATAGGAAAAGTCGGTCTTGCCAGTGTAGTGGCCAGTGTTAATGCTGGTTTGCTCACTGAACTTATCTGTACAGAACAGGTATTCCCTCGGCAGCTCTTTTCCCATGTAATCCTTTTCCCTCTGCGTAAGTCTCCATGTCACCCATTTAAATGCACACCTCTGCTTTTGCGCCAGAGAGAGCAGAGCTCTCAACCGGACCGGGATGTCTGAATAAATTGCATAGCAGTCAGATACCCGCAGTATTTCAGTGCTGTTGACAGAACTGTCACGGGGCGGGAGCGACACGGACGGAAGAGACCAGGAGTTCCCTCCGAGCCGCTCCGACACCGCGCGGGGGCGCCCGTGCTCCGCCGCCGGGACCGAGGGGCCGTGCCTTGTCCCGAAGGTGCCCTGTCCCGAAGGTGCCCTGTCCCGAAGGTGCCTTGTCCCGAAGGTGCCTTGTCCCGGTGTGTGGTGTGTGGGTGGTGGTGCCTTGTCCCGAAGGTGCCTGTCCCGAAGGTGCCCTGTGGGTGTTGTGGGTGTTGTGAAGGTGCCTCGTCCCGGCCGTGCCTTGTCCCGAAGGTGCCTCGTCCCGGCCGTGCCTTGTCCCGAAGGTGCCTTGTCCCGAAGGTGCCCTGTCCCGGCCGTGCCTTGTCCCGAAGGTGCCTTGTCCCGAAGGTGCCCTGTCCCGGCCGTGCCTTGTCCCGAAGGTGCCTTGTCCCGAAGGTGCCTTGTCCCGAAGGTGCCTTGTCCCGAAGGTGCCCTGTCCCGGCCGTGCCTTGTCCCGAAGGTGCCTAGCCTCGTCCCGGCGGTGCCTTGCCTTGTCCCGGCGGTGCCTTGCATTGACCCGAAGGTGCCTTGTCCCGAAGGTGTCTTTTCCTGGCAGTTCTTTATCCCGGCCGTGCCTTGTCCTGGCGGTTCTTTATCCCGGCCGTGCCTTGTCCCGGGCGGCCCCTCGATCCCAGCTCGCCCTGCTCCCTATTTCCCGAGCTAGCCTGCCCTCATTTCTGGGCTCACATCCCGAGCAGTCTATCTCACTTAACCAGTTTTCCCAGGAATTCTGCTACTGGTTTTGTTGACCTAAATAAGAAGTGACCGCTATAATTTTACTTATTGTATAATTAACAACGGTCCCTGAAAAATATTTGTTCTACTTAAGCCTTTTTTTTTTGCTTGCTAGATTCTTTTCCATCTTCAAAGTCATTAAAAAAACACATTTAATTTTCCAGCTCAATATATAAAACTTTTGCTTCCTAGAAAATATTGTCTGGAAATTAAAATAGAGCCCTTAATGTGCCAACACGTTTTTTTTTTCTTTTACTTCTAGAGCACCAGCTGAGATTTCAAGTGAGAACACTTGGTCAGAAATACCACAGATCTAAAAAGTAACTATATACACACACGGCAAGAAATAGGTTATGTATAAATCTTGCTGTTCACAGAAAAAATATTTTAGAAATGTTGCTGACATTGTGATATAGCCAAGTTTAACAATGCATGGGATGTCACCAGGCTATTTTATTTTCCACTGCAGCACTTATCTTCTCAAATACCTCTGAGATAAAGGAGGATCTGTGTTACATTCACAAATACAAGTCATGGTTCCACTATCATTACCAACTCAACAGAGATGTCCAAACAGAATCCCTTTTTCCTTCTGATTCTGCAGGGTAGGTAGCTCTGAAACACCCAGCAGCTGAGGCTCAGGATCTGAGTCTAATGAGGCCTTTTCAAAAGACTACCTCAATTCTGTGTGCACAAATTATTTGGCCCTGGGTAAGGACATGAAGTTGGACTGCAACATTCTTCCATTCCTCCCCGATTGTCCCTTTTGTAACAACTGAAGTCTGTTGCTAAATGTATTATATTTTTCTTGCTATTATTCTTATGATTGTATTCAAACAGGAAGATAATGCATTTCTTCTGCAAACCACCAAGGAGGTCCATACAGTGGTAAATGTATTGTGCTATTTCAACTTAAACCCGACATGTAAATGGGGTACCACACATCTGAAGATGTGTTTTGGAAATCTGTGTAGCTGGTTAACATTAAGGTGATAGACTTGCTTGAAAAGGCTCCTTGCCACTTAAGTTTGAGTGGGTGTTTGCATCTGTAATTACTTTTTTTTTGTCACTGAGAAATATTTTCTATTTTCACTGGAGATAGAAGTTAGAATTTAGCCTTAGCAACACTGGCCCAAATGAAAACTTGGTTAGACTGCTGGAGGACTACACATTGTCAGTTATTTAAGAAGGTTTCTCATATAAAAATAAATTTTATGAGTGGGGCAATCTGTTCCATCCCAGTTGGAAACATAACTTCCTATCCATTGGAAACAGAAAATGTTATTACAGCATAAAGTCACTCTTGCAAGATCCTAATCTAGTTCACAGAGTGAATTATAACCTTAGCTAATTTGCAAGTATGTTTAATATTGGTTCACTGTTACTTGTTATCATTTTTTGCCAATGAGACTTGATACAAACCTGAAAGTCCTTTGGGAGAGAAATTGTTTGGTTTTGCTTAATATCTGTTTAATGGCTAACACAGCAGGACTTCTCTGTATCACTGTGTCCCAACAGAGGGAAATGAAGGATTCTAAATTAGTCAAACTTGTATTGAAAATGCATTGCCAGTTAATTTGGCTCCTTCTACTGGATTATGCCAATGATGGCAAAGAACCTCAAAGCCTAAAATAAAGATAATGCAATGCACTATCAGAAACACACATTAGTATGTTTTAGCATTGCTTTCATGTGCAAGAGTACCTCATGTAAAGCATGCTGGTATTTTTATTTTGTGTCCTGCTCACTAGTAAGGATTTAATTTCCATTAGCTACGAAAACCCCACAAACTAAGGAATTATTAGGTAAGGAAAGCAAATGCAAAATTATTTGTTTGCATTTCCATACGCATTCCAATTCACATTGCTCTATTTCACACAGTTTCCTTTCTTTCCCTGAAATAACAGTCCTATGTTGGCTAGGAAGAAGGGCTATGGAGATGATGAACGACACCTTTGATTCCAGTGAAGAACAGACCTGTCTGAGTCATGATTCTATAGCCTGGAGGTAAGGTGGCTGATGAAAGAAGTCTGTCAAATCCTAAGTTAGCATGGTGAACTTGAAGAGTGCATGATATTTACAGACCATCAAATTTTCAGACCAAGAAAGCAACAAATCATATATCTAGTGGCTAGTTTGAAATAAAGGCAAATACAGCACACAGATAAACTGCAGAACTCACTGTGTTCACTCATTGACGTGAGTGTCCTGAGTTTATGCATGTTCAAAAGCTTCCATAGAGTCACAGAATAAAAATCTATCCAAGTTTTTAAATACAATGATACTATTTCTGCCTTGATGTAGCAAAGTGCAGAACACTTCCTGGAGGTGTTTACAGAGGAAATATCAGCACATGTCCCCTATTCTGTGTTCTAGCTTCATTGACATGTTCTGCTGGCCACTCTCAGAGATGAGATGATGGGAAAGATGGACATTGGATCTAAGACAGTACAACATTTAGGGGTGTGACACGCTCCAATGCAGCCTGATTTGCTCATCTCATTTTTTTCACCTTTACAACACTTTACTTTCATCACCGGAGTGATGATTTTTAGCCTGATGTTAAGAGCCTCTGACTCTCCACATCTCTGTGTAGTTCCTGTAAATCAAACAAAGGCTAAAATGTCATTGAAAACTCTGAAGTCCCTTATATGAAAATGTTTAGTGAACAGTGCCAGTGATTCAATTTTGGACTTGAATAATTTTTATTACCTAACCTGTTTGCAATGCTGTCAGGAGCACATTTTAGATACAGTTTATAAGTCTGATGCAAATCACTCTTTTCACCCCTACTAGTTCCTTCCTTCCTCTTTCTTTCTCATTTGAGCTTCTGTACAATAGATGACTCTCACAGTCTCAGTCATAATCCTGACTTTTTTTTTATTTGAGTTGCTTTGCAAAGTTAAAAAGGGAACAACACTATTTATAAGCACATTATGTAAACATTAGCAACAGAGGTCCAGCTGCTTAGCATTCAATTAATTTAGTTCAGTCAATATTGCATGGTGCACTGTTTTGTCTGCTCATATTGTAAACACATCTTGCCCTTGAGCACTTATTTCATTTGACTAATTAAGATCTACTTCTAAGTGCTCTCATTTTGTTGCCAGGCAGACTCGCCCAATTTTAGATACAGCTGTTGTACTTGGTGAAAAAGACATTTGAAATCCAGGTCCATCTGGCTGGTGCTTCAGTGTGACAGGCCAAAACCTGCTCTTCTTTAAGGCAGTAGGGTCTCTGCCATCCACAGGACTCAGACTGGAGATGAATCAGGACATTGTGCATTCCTTACTTATGCAGGCATGTCCTATAAAGTGTACATATTTCTGTGCAATATTGTGTTACCATCTGAGACAGTGAAAAGCCTTTTAAAATTTTAATTACTTAATTCAGGTGCATAAAGTTTTTCAGAGAGGTAAATGTGGAGGCAAGTACGAGTCCTCTGTACTTGGGCTTTTTATATAAATAATGAGTATAAAGTTTTCACGGTGGTCTGTGCTTTCTTTTCTGATTCTCCTCCTCACGGGGGGAAGATGGAGTGAGTGAGTGGCTGTTTGGTACTTAGTTGCCAGCACGGTCTCACTATTCTGACTAAGTAGCTGAATTTTCAATTTATGAACAATTGTAGAAAGATTTAAAGTTGTATTGAGCTACATTAAAATTTTCATTCAGACAAAATTAAGAATAATTGAGAGGAATTTGGCAATGCAAATGAATTGTATATGTACTCCACATTTTCTGGGTGCATATTTTGCCAAAATATTTACACATTACTGAACTTAAATACTGTGCTGTGAAAAACCTCTTGGCTGAAAAATACCATGTTCCCTTGGGCAAAACCAGGCTGAGCTCAGAGAGGAGTGCAGTCCTACACCAAGGCGATGAATGCCTTCTTGGACAGCAAGGTGTCAGTGCTATGGTTGCCATTTTTCCTTAAGCACTAAAGAATGATTAGGGGGTTTTTGTGTCTAAAAGCATAGGCTAAAATCAAGGAAGAAGCTTTTTGGGTGGTTAATGTACAATGCCTCCTTAGTATCTGCAGTTTTGTGTGGAGGGAGCCAGACATGCAGCACACACTCCTTAGTGGACTAATGTAAGGTGCAATATAAGGACAGGTGCTCCATGGAGGGAGAAGATCCAAGGTCTTATATCAAAAGATACTGAATGGTTTCTTGTCTTCCTAATCTTGTTGATACATATTCTTGGTCACAGTAAATGTGTGAAATATTTGAATTACAGCATCTGTTGCTTTGACCCTAAATGTGAATACAAATAAGGCAGTCTTGGTGTGTGTGGTTTGGATTAGAAATGGTAAAAGTTTAAATGACAGAGTTTTTTTCATCACGAAGAAACCTCCATAAGTAATTTAGTGATCACAGAATCATAGAATCACAGAAGCACAGAAAGCTTTGAGTTGGAAGGAACTTAAAGTTCCAACCCTCCTGTCATGGGCAGGGATACCTTTCACTAGATCAGGCTGCTCAAAGCTCCATCCAACCTGGTCTTGAACCCTTCCAGGGGTGAGGCATCCTCACTTTCCCTGGGCAACCCATTCCAGTGCCTCACCATCCTCACAGTAAAGAATTTGTTCCTAATATCCAAACTAAACCTACTCTCTTTCAATTTGAAGCCATTACCCCTTGTCCTGTCAATACACGCCCTTGTAAAAAGTTCCTCTCCAGCTCTCTTGCAGGCCCCCTTTAGATACTGGAAGGTGCTGTAAGGTCTCCCTGGTCTCCTCATCTTCAGGCTGAACACCTCCAATTTCCTCAGTCTGTCTTCATAGTGGAGGTGCTCTGTCTCTCCTGGTGGCCTCCTCTGGACTTGCTCCAGCAGGTCCATGTCCTTCTTATGCTGGGCAGCCCAGAGCTGGACACAGAACTAAAGGTGGGGTATCACAGGAGCAGAGCAGAGGGACAGAACCACATCCCTCGACCTGCTGGACATGCAGCCTTTGATGCAGCCAGGAAGTGGTTGGCTTCCTGGGCTGGGAGTGCACATTGCCAGGTCATGTTGAACTTTCATCAACCAAAGCCCCCAAGTCCTTCTCCTAAGGGCTGCTCCCAATCCACTCCTTAACCAGCCTGTATTTGTGCTTATAAGCACTTACAGAATATACATGAGTAAGAATGGAAATAGATTGCTGAGATCAGCCACGTATTCTGAGCCAAGTCACTGAGAGTATTAGCCAAAACTGCACCTCACCAGGAAGCTGCAGGAAGAGATGGCAATACTGGGTAGCAATCTAGTAACCTTTAGGTTCAATAGCTCAGATCTTTAATTAGAGTTATCATGCAGCCTTTCCATTTTCCCTGGACATCAGCACTATGGCTATGCAGCTCCGATCCTGGGGTCCAATGCCTTGTGTGAAATGAGTCATTATTAATTCAGTTTCCATCTACATGCTGATGAACAGTTGTCCGTTTTACAAACCAGGCTTGCACTCCAATCGTAACAGGTATTTGAAAGACTGAGGGAGACAAACATGCACCTCTCTGCACAGATGTTTCCTGCATGGCTAGGGAGATCTGAGCTGGCAGTCTGCGAAACTTGGTGCTGCTGTTTCCATGGAAGCCTAATGAATTGAGGGCTCCCAATCACCAGAAAAGATAAATTAAATGAAAAATTGTATCAGTATGAATGAAGTCTTCAAACAAAACTGTAATGCTCAATGTTTTCTTCTTGAAGTTTTCCACACACTGTGGTTTCTTCATAACAACCTAAGAACCCTTTATACAGTCTACTCTGGCTCTTAATGCTTGCTGCTGTAAGTTTATGAGGAAAGTGAATAAATAAATGAAGCTGTAAGAAGTGGCAGCAGAAAGCTAATGGAGAAAGCATTCAGAGTTTTATCTGAAGGGCTCAATTCTGTTCTCGGTTCTGCAGAGAAGCTTCCTGAGGGCTGGAGGAGTTGCATGTGAGTGTACTGCCCACTTAATAAAAGTACTTCAAATTAATATTGTCCCAGGTCAGATAAGCTGTCTACCCACATTGAGATTTAAGGCATTGTGTTTTGTTATTTGTATTACTGCAGTGTCAAGAAGCCATTGATATAGATCAAGACAAGGACTGGACAGGCACTGAGTACATAATTTCTCAAGATTTATAATATCTGTAAATCTAGGTGCATTGGGGGCAAGGCTTCATTTTCACAAATTGAAGTAAATCCATGAGTACCAGAATTTTCCAGTTTGTTCTGGGCTTTTTTGCTTTTATACAGCAATTCACACCTTGACAGAATGATACATGAATGATACTTATGGCTCTAACATTCTAGGACAACTGTATTGTCTCAAAGCACAATATACCAGCTCTTCCAAGATTGTGATATGACCAGGTGGAGAGACTATTTTTCCTTCAGCTCTGACTGCAGAAATACAGACTCATCTAAGAGCACAGCAGCTTCCGGAGAAGTCAGCCCTTCCTCTAAATGAATTCTTAATTTGTTTTAAAGCAAGCTAAGCTTTTCCTTTTGCTGTTACCCTGGCCTGGGGGGCTCTCAGAGGCTGAAGACTGAGACTTGATGAGGCTGTGCTGGGAAGTGACTCAGCTCCAGCTTTCCTGTCCTCTGTGGTCACCAGGGGATACCCTGGGTCCCATATTGGTACCTCTGAGGTTACTAAGATGACACTCAACAAGAAGAACAATTGGTGAAATAACTCTGCATTTCCCTGTGTGCACCAGAAAAGTGCTTAAGATATACCAGGCTTTGCTAATTTCATATGTTCCTGTACTGGAATTGTTGAACACCAAATATTTGCTACTAAAATCTCTCCACCCATATAAAGACAAGCTATCCATCTCTTTAAAAATCAAAAGGGAAAGTAATATAGACTGAACTATCAGCATCTGAGTAATCTGTAAATTTGTGTGCAGTGTAAAAATACATTGTGAAAGTAACATAACTGATTTATAGTCCTCTGGGGAAAGAAATCTTTCCAAAGTGTGGAAACAGAGCAGTCACTGTGGCTTAACACTAGTGTGCTGTGAAGAATTAATTATTTTAGCTCAGTGGCTGACTTAAAAGATGAGTGGTAAGGAATGACATAAACTGAGCCAAAAATACATTTTAAATTCTGATGTGGAAAGAAAAGGAAACATGCAGTCCTACTTGGCTAATTTCTCAGTTTCAGTATCAGCAAGCTATTTGCAAATCTGCCTCTCAGAGTATCTAAAAAACAACTTGCTCAGCTTCACAGCTCCGTGCTAGTCTTTCTGTTCCTGTGATGTTCAAATCTGCTGCTGTGGATGCTCACGCTATAACTTTAAAGCCCCTCGTTTTGCTGCCAGCATGTTCTCTGCAGCTCAGAAGGATGGCATGTCAGAAGTTAATGTGGATCTCCAGATTGTTGTGTGTGTGCAGAGTCTCCACGGGTGATCCTTCTGAGAGTGTGTTTGCAATGATACAAGCTCAGTGTGTGCATTCTGCAGAGGGTATATGGAGTAACCTAGGGTCTATTGTCTGAATGTCTTCAGAAATTATAAAGTGAGTTTCAAATTCCAAAATGTGCTGCCCAGAGAGCAGTCACTTTGCTATCCCAGTGGGCAGTGTATGGGATAAACTTGGCAGCCTTTGGCGCTGGTCTCCATTCCTGCTCTTGCTGCGGTGTTCCATATGTTACTGTCTTGCTTGTTTTATGAGTGTGCTGTGAGAAAGTGTGCTTTCCTGTGGCCTGCTGCTGCCTATTCTTTTGTTAGGTTTTGTGGGAGCTGCAATATGGCATTTGATCGAGGGGCAGAGTCTTTGTGAAATAAGGTGTTTTGTGCATGTCCTAGCACAAGCAGCATTGGGAGTACAGCAGGCATGGATGGAGACACACCTACACCCTAGTGAATTGTGACTGCTGCAAATGGGATGAGATGCTAAGAACATCCAATCACTTATAGCTGGCAGATTAAGTCAAGATGGGCAGGCAGGAACCCTTCTGACTTTTTGTTTCAGATAGTTTGCTTTGCATCAGATCTCAGAAAGATGCACTGTTTGAGTGATATGAGGTTTGGAACCTCTCTCTCTCAGTCCAACAAGTTTGAAAGAAATTCAAGGCTGAGTATGTATTTTAGAACAGTTAAAGGAAATGGCCAGAAGCAGAAGAGAGTTTTTATTCCCAGTGCTATGCGGTAACAACCAGAAACAAGTCAAAGTGGAGAAAATGAGGGTTTTTTCCCCCCAGGGTTTGCAGGGCCCACGAGAAACAACACATTCCAGAGAATGGGTTTATGGCTGACAGGTCTCATGGGAGAGCAGGGACAGTCTGGCAGGAGGGTGACTGAGAGAAGTTCTTCATTCATGTGGCAAAGCTCAAGCAACTAGTGGGGGGATGCCCTCTTTAGGAACATCAGAAATGGAAGCTCTTAAAAAAGGCATTGGGTTCATCATCCTTCCAGCCCTTTTTTTTTTTTTTTTTTTTTGGAAAGGGGCCTTGCAAGTAGCTTTTAGAATACTCTGCACAACAAGCTCCTTTGAGAAGGGAGAAATGATGCTTTCTATGGAAGCAATTTGATATGCTTGGTGAGAAGCAGGATGAGACCAGATGCCCTTTTAGTGGTTTTGGATACTTTAGGGAAAATACATAAGTGGATCCAGCTCAAAGCTCTTGCTGCCTCAGGTACCAGAACAGCAATATTCATTAGTGAATTTTTATTGCCAGGCATGAATAAATTACTAGATATCTGGTGCCTGCAGACAGGGAAAGGAAAAGCTGATGGGAAAGCTTGGATTTAAGACAGGTTTTTCATCTCTAAAAAAATATCCCTATTTCTTTGAGGTGTAGGTTCTTACATCCTTGATAGTTCAAGTGCAACCATACCCTGGATCAATGCAACCTTGTCTCAAGCAGAGAGCTGTGATAAATCTGTTCAAATCTCATTCTGTCAGATGGCTCTGTGCCAACAAAGGTGATAATGAATGTTTAGGTATGAGCTCAGTTGTTTTTTTCTGGCAACAAACTATGTAGAGATTCAAGTGGAGCAGTTCATTGATTGACCGTAATATCACTCTTGGTTGTGCTTTCACAGAAGCATTACATATATTTAGTGTTAGATCTATTTCCAAATGAAGAAGAGACAGCCACAAAAACAGTGGAATCAAAACAGAATTGCCATTTTTTATACTGTAGCCAAGTGAATAAATCTTCCTCTTTTCCCCAAGTATCTCTGTTCAGGTTTCTGTGGGCTTGTTCAGCTCACCCATACAAGTGGTTTCTAAGGGCACTGCTGACAAGGCTAATGCATGGTTCAGTGTTGCAGTGTTGATCCCTGAATCATCCTGCAGCATTACTGTTGTCATAGAGACACAGGTTTTTGAGTCCAAAGGGACAGTTTTGATAATCAGCTCAGACCTGTTGTAAAACATATATCAGCTTGCCAATAAGTAAATAACTTTGCCCAGCTAGAGTACAGCTGGGCCTTTCCTCTCCTGTGACAGTGAAACACATTTCACTGAAGTCTGTGAGATGCTGTAAGTAAAACCAAAATGGGGATTTAATTTATTGTCAGAGTGATGCTGTGGGCAAACATTTTTTCTCATGAGTGAAATCTAGGTGCAAGCTTAGTCCACAAGGTCACACTGTGACTGTGATACTAGACACCTCAGATGGACAAAGAGTATCAGATTAATAACAGTATTCTGTTTTATCTTCTAGGCAGAGCATTGAGGTCAGCACCTGTAAAGAAGGATGCTAGAGTGGGGCAGCTGTGTGCAGTCAGATGTCTCTGACAGACGATCTCTGGACAATATAACTGTAGCATTTTGATGCTACTGTCCCTGGTTGTTTGCTTCCTCCTCCTGCTTGCTCCTTTATCAGCTGAGATGTGTGTCTGCACCATGCCAGTCCAGAGCCTGTCGTGGCTGCTGCCAGGAACAGTGGACTTGTGCCAAGGCACTGGGTTCTGAACTGCCATAGCAGCTGTAGCCCTTGCCAAAGGCTACCTGATACAGCAAAACTAGCAGCTGGGGGATTTAACATCTTAAATTGCCAAGCTGACATCCATCAGAACTCATGTGAGAGTGCCAAGCAGTCTGTGTAACCTCCAGCCAAGTATTAAGTCTCCTCTTTCCCAGTATATGCTAATCTGTGAGAAATGGATTGTTACAGATCCCAGCTCCGCTGATGAAGCAGTTCCAGTTATAAAATCCCTTGATTCTGTGCACAGAAGTTTCCAGTGGCCATCATGGCATTAGGCACTGGAACAGGTGTAAAACGTCTGATAGAGTCTTCCAGTCTTCCACTGCAGGATTTGGAATAAAGTGAACTGGTTGGGTAAAGCTGTGAAAAACCTGTGTGAAGGAATATGTGCAGCCAAAATGCTCTTCTCCTAAATGTATACATTTCTCTCATTGTCAGCCATGCATACGTGGCTTCTGCAGTCCTGTAAGATAGCTTCAGGGAAGCTGGAAATGCAATTTTTTAATGAAAATAATCTGCTGGCTCAATATAGGCATGCATTATCCATTCCTTTGCTGTGCTGCTGGAGAGGTTTGATAGTAGTGCAGCGCTTGATTCCTTGTGCTCTTTTCCATTTCTGTGTCACACAGCTGTTTTGCTGGTATTTGCAATGCCTGAAATTACTCACTGTTAAGTATTATTAAGGAACAATTCTTATCACTTCAAATTTTCAGGGACTGTCTTTGGCTAATTACCACAGCATCCCTATGAGGTGAAATGACTCACTGCCTTTCTGCTTCAAGAAGTGTGATGTTCATCTATTGTTTGATAAATTAATCTGTGGGACTTCCTGGCTCCTCTGGAACATGCTCCTTCTGCAGTAGGAGTAAGTCACCCTTGAAAACACACGGGAACTCAAAAGAGAGCCAGGTTGTGTGTGCTTCAGCATTGCTGCTCTGTGGCACTGCTGCACAGCTGCACAGCTCTTGCAGATGCCCTGGGGAGTACTCAGCTTTTGGAGGGGAAAACATATCTCCAGCTTGCTTGTTTTAGATATGGGGAAGCACCCTGGGACTCGTTTGGAAGCCACATGCCTGCCAACTTTTAGGAATGAAGGAAACACTGCAGCTCTCACAGTACAACAGTATTGCTCTGGAATCTGGTGCCACACGGGTTAAATTATGTAACTGTCCACAGTATAAAAATGAACAAAACCACTTTCCCGTGCTTTGAAAATGGCCTGACAGTGCACATACTGCACAGTATCTGCCTAGTGGTGAGAAATGCTGCTTTCTATTGCACAGGCTTGCTTAGTGATTAACAGACTTGCTCAGTGATTATAGCACCACCTTCCTTGGCCCTTTTATTTAAGGAACAGTTCTGTCCTGGGGTTTATTTAATTCCTGTCTGTTCCAAAATTGAGCTAGATAAGTCTTTCTATCAAAGGGGTTTTTTTTAACCAAAAAATGTTAGCAGTTTTATTTTCATACTAGCTCTGTGCACATTTGTATACTGGTACAACAGAAACAGAACAGAAGTACAATAGCTGAAGGGTGATGCAGGAGCTGGAAGAAGAGCTTGAGGGTGGGAGTCTTATAAACTGCTTCTGTCATGGAAGCAAATGTCATGTGCCTAATACACGTGCATGACCAGAGAAACCGTGGTGCTGGTTGTCACCTCTTTACTCACCCTCTCCTGTCTGTCCCCTCCTTACTTTCAAAGGGATTAGTGGGTACTACTAAGTGCAGAGTACTCTGGACAAATGGCTTACATGTACTCAAATGCTTAAGAAAGAAGCAAGCAGCTTGCGCTTTGGAACTCTATTCTTCTGAGTATGATCAATAATTTTCAAGAGTTTTAGACATGCAGATGAGAAGAACTCTGATGCATTAGAAGGCATATTTTAGGTGGAGAACCGTCAAAGACACCAGTGCCCCTGACACATCTACTACCTGTGGGCTTCCAGTAGCAGGTCAGTGCATCTGTGCTTTTGGAAAAACATTCAGTTGTTAGTAGAACTGACCTAAATGCTCTTGAGAAGTAATTCACTCTCCAATTTTGACCTGTTTTTTAATAACCTGATAACCTGCAAATTTTTAATAACCTGATAACCTGCAAATTGTTATCAGCTCAACAAGGCTTAACGTATCAACATATGTATCTCTGGAGACATGCATTATTTATACAAGTGTTCAAAAGGTCTGAAAAGCAATTTTCTTTTGGACATGTGTGACTGGCCACATGAGCAACATGGTATTCTCTCATCCCCTATTGTGTTAACATTTTAATTGCTTATTCCATCTGATGCTAATTTTGATTCTTGATGAGGTCTCAGTGGTAGTACTAAGTCCTTTCTCACTAAACATTTATCCCTACAAAGCTTCATTTATGTGAAAGCTTGTGAAAAAAGAGGTATAAACCAGTAAAGTGTCAGTCTAGTTTATTTATTCGGGCTGCTAGCTAATAAATATTTATGTACTTTCATCATCTTCAGTCATGATTGAGCTGGGCACTTCAAATCAACTACCTCCCAACAAATAAACTAAGGTATGAATTCAGTATGAAGGCAACTTCAGTATGGTCATCCTTTTTGGTTGCTGTGGTACTGTGTATATCCATTTCCTCCACTAATCAGGTAGAAAAGTGACTGAGAAGTGTTATGCACTTCATTTTGAAAATCAAGATATGACCCATTCTCCAAAAGCATCCATTACATGATGAGACAAGCAGCAGCAAGCAACATCACAAAAACTGTTTTGTACTGAAACTCAGGCAACTGCAAAGCCCAAGTATAGGATGACAACCATGCATCTTAACAAGCAACTTCTTAGGTCCTGTAAAGTGGTGGACTGGGACATTTGGACTGAGTTTTAAACTAGCAGAAAGTGACTGGGGAGATCAGTAGCATGATGGGAAGCACCGTAAAGGGAAGCTATAATGGCCAGCATAATAAAGATTGTTTTCAAAAACCTTCACAGGCACTTCTGCAAAAGCCACCATCATAAAATATAGAGAGACGATGTTAATAACAAAAATTTCTAATTGCATGCCTTGCTCCTATGCTCATGGAAGACAATGACAAAGCTCTCATTAACCTTGGTGCTGAAGGATCAGGTTGTTTCCTTTTATAACCTCCAAATGATTTGGTAACAGCAATTGATCAAACCTGCCACCACCATGTGGGAAAGATGTCAATCTTCATGTTAGGAATGAATGTGCTGAGGTTAAGTAATTAATCCAGGTTCAGCAGTGATTAGGTGCTGAAGATGGACATTTCTTGATTGCTGTCCTCTGAATGAATCTTCAAAAAATACTCTCCTCCCTTCCTTGGCAAGAGATTTTGAAAGACCTCTTACAAGCTTGGATCAACCAATGTTGTGAATGAAACATATTTTTGTTTATCTATTGCAGAAACACATTTAGCATGTTCAGTGTTCAAGCTCACTGAACACATAGTATTTGAACAACTTGCTCCTGTTTTGCCTAACCTGTGAATGTTGTTCAATTCTCAGCTGTCATTTGGCCAACCCTTTCCCTCCAGTAACTTACAACTTTCAATTTCTAGTGTGCAGTTCTGTTCATCCAGAGGATATCTGCGTAGATCCATCATGCAAGCAGCTGTTGTTGTGATCCTGTAAGAGGAGGGTGAAAAAAAAGAGACTTGAAACCACATTTTGCTTATTTGAGATGGCAAGATTTTCTATAATGTGTTTTCTATTTGTTTAAATATGGGATGGTATGCACATGGATTCCTGGCATGCAGTCTTTATAGAGCTTGTAAAGAATGATTAATTTATGCAGCGCAGTGTAGTGATTACAGCATAAAGCATGAGACCATATGCTGAATATTGCAGAGATGGATTTTGACTCAAAAGTTTATGTGCAAAACTGCACAGTGTTTTGGAGAGCATGCAGTGAGATTTCTACTTGGTTGGCTTATTTTTGTCATTAAGGTTCTTAATTCAGACATCTTCAAATGGTTTAGCAAATTGTTTTATTTACAACTCATACTGCTGGTATCTTTCTTTTTCCATCTTGTCACTTACTGCTGTTTTAATTTTGTCTGATAGGTATGTGCATTTTCATCCATGCTGTGGAATACCTGGTAATACCTTACTCATTATTTTTATGGTTTCATAATCAGTTTATCATTAACTATGATAATTGTACATCACCTCTTAAAAATGGCATGAGGCAACAAAACACTACTGAAATATAACATTGTATGGTGGTTACTTCATGAATATTGAGAGTTACTGTGATTGCAGGCTGGATGTTTCAGATCCTTGCTCCTTCTAGAGGGCATGTGAGTTGATAGTTGGTCCCTAAAGGTATTCTCCATAGCCTAAGACTTTTTGCAAGGCAGTTGCTCTCCCTTTGTTGGACCATAAATCACAGAGCATGTGAGAAAATACTTGCTGATAAGCCTGTGACTGTGTGGGAGGAAGGTTAAATGACTTCATTAGGATGGGGTGTCAAATTTTAGCTCATTTTAAACGTCCCTTTGACAAAGACAATTATATTGGTGTTTTTAAACTCACAAGAGGGAGTTATCACCTTTGGGGTTTTTTGGTTTTGGTTTTTTTTTGTTGGTTTTTTTTTTTTGTTTGTTTTGGTTTTGGTTTTTGCTTTTTTTGTGATAGACGGATTCTTAAATGCTTATAAAACTTTTGAAGTTGTGAATGGGAAAACTTGGCTTGTAATTTTATTGGTCTCTCTCGCCTTCTCTCTCCAATGATTTCTACTAAAGGCAAATAACCTCTTTTCTTGATCTGGATTTGGTCCTGTTGTTCCAGTTCCATGTTAATGAATACCAGAGGAACACATCTTGAGATTTCACTTTTGATGTGCTGAAAGTCAAGCACACTTACATGCTGTATTGGGGTGATAATCCTTGCTGTCACTGAAATGACACAATTTAAAAGGGGGAAAAAATGCCACATACTTTATTACTGTGACATGCTTCAAAATTTCCTAAGTCTACAAAATCCATCTGTCATATCAAGTGTAAGGAGCATCTAGCAAGGGCTGTAATGAGAACCAGTCCATGAAACTGCTCTGGAATACTTTGTAAAGTACCATGAAAATGGTACATTTATACTTTTTTTCCAGGCTGATTTTGCCACATTTGGTAGAAATTCATAGGTCTTAACAGGTTTCCATTTACCATAAAAAAGGTCAAGGGCTTCAGCTGCAGTAGGACCTCATTTAGATTAGCCATGTACCACTATGCCTCACTGACAGGCAGCGAGAAGACACGCAGCACTCATTTGTCAGACACCTGCTTAATAATGCTTAAGATCACACATAACAATATACTAACATTAGTCACAGTTAAATGCTTTTTAATGAAGGTTTCATAAGGAAATGTTTTGTTCCCAATTAATAAATCGGCCTTCATGGTAATTTAGTTCACCTATATTAACCAGAGTGTTTTCTAAACCACTGTGGTGATGTAGCACTCCCCCTGCTCCCTCCTCAGGCTGCTCTATGATCTCAGGAACTCCCATTAGGCCTTGGCTTTTGAACAATGATTTGAGTGGTGAAGTGTGACTTGACCATGCCAGAAACTCGTGCGTGGCTAAGGTGGGGGTGGCACTGTTTGTACCAGGGACTTCTGTTTCCTCACCAAGGAGGGGAACAAGAGACAATCAATCATCCTCTGACAGCCTTGTAACATTATTTAGCCTGAGTGGCACAGTACCACCGTTACTGAACTTTTTAAGAACTCCAGTAATTACCAGCTTGGATTACAGCCAGGATAGAAACTCACTAATGACTAAAGCCACATATTTTATGACCCTCTAAGCAGCTGTTCTGAGGCCCTTTGAGCAATTCTAGACCACAGTGGATGCACCTCTCTCTTAGAGGAGTACCTCAGAGCTTTGCTTTACGTGCAGAACTGTCACTGAAAACTCATGGTGTGACCTGGACTGACACCCCCACTCCTTTCTCAAGGCTCAAGTCTCACCCATGGAGAAATGACAAGGCATTTATCATAAGTATTCTATTGGAATTGAGGGAAATTTTAACAGGTGTATCTTTGTAAATTTATATAAAGAGCCATTGTGTCTGTACATATTTGTGTGTGTGAAGTGATTGAGACACACTACAAGTATAGCATGAATGTTGCCAACTTGGATCTATAATTAAGTCACTGTTGTAGCTGTAGTAAATTCGACTGAATCCTTTTATAGAGGTTAAATTAGTTAATTATTAAGTGCTGCTAAATCCTTTAGACTAAACTGTATGGGACTGAGATTGGACTTAGCCTCACCTAGGCTCTCAGGAGTTTAGAAAGCAAGGGGGGTCCCTCTGAACCTTATACTCAACAGGAGTCATGCACTCTCTTTTGCACCCTTACACTTCTGTGTTCCTGCTCTCTGTGTAAATCATTCTAAATTGATTCTAATCCGATTTTCCTTTGAATGCTTCATCCATGTAGCAAGTAACAGAGTAAACCTTTCCATTGCACTTTGTGAAGTTGTACTTTCACAAATTTATATTAAATCTGCTTTTGCTAACACATTTGATAGTGATTTTTTGTGTCAGCTTAACCACTCATTTGTGATAATCAGAGTTTGAGTGGCCAGTTATTCCTAATGGCTGTGTATCCATACTACTGATTTCTGCAGTTTTGCATATTTTACATAAGTTACATAAGCAACAGCAATTAGCTATTCTTTATATCATCAATGCAAATTGATAGTGCAGTATTAAATACTGTAATTGCTTATACCTGAAATTTAAATGTTCTACATAATTTTTTACCCTAACATTTTAATTCTGACAACCGCACTGTTGTCTCTACCAGTCTGCCAACACAATATGGTCCCTCCTAAAGCTGGAGGTGCTTAAAATTTATTTGGAATCTCAGGCTTCCTTGAAAATAGCTACTTGTAATTGCAGGAGTGCTTCGGGATTCAGCAACATTCATTACCTGCAGTTCATAAATCTGCCTTTCAATAACCTTTTTCATTCTTGATAGGGCTCAGCTCTGTAAAATTGTTAATGGCATTATGCTCTGAATAACCATAAAACTTATTTAGGCAGGTAAATTAAACCCAGATGCAATAATAGCAATTGTTGTCTTGATGGAAAAAAAAATCAAATATTTTATTATAAATAGAGTAAAATCCCAGACCTGTTAGTGGTTGCACTCTCTCTGGGTGGAGAGAGTAACTGATGTCTTGCACATGCACCAGAAGCTTAAAAATAAAGAATTCAAATGCAGAATACAGGGGTGTAATGGCAGGAAGGGGAATGCAATACTTTGAAGATAGGGCAAAGCTGCAATAAATCTGTGTTCAAGAGGATTAGACCTGAAAGTCCCTTGGCACAAGCAGTTTGTGGCAATGGCAGAATATCATGAGCCTCTGCAAATGTTTAAGTGGAGGATTAATCCTACACTTGAAGCAGAACTATTTATATCTCAAAGTAGGATATGTTTCTTCCAGGCTTTCCATTCTTAAAATACATTTTAAGTTCAGATGTTTGGGCTAATTTATTTTGTTTGTACAGTGTCTTTTATTCTACTGTCCTTACATTCTTTAGGTTTGTTTGGATAGAAATGCTAAAAATGGGATTATGCAAAGAAGACAAGCAGCTAGGTGGAGATATATCATTATGCTACTTAATTTCACTCATGTCAGTATTCAGACATTCTGGGATGGAATGAAGTCTGAACTGCCAACAGGCAAGATAAATAGCATTTGCAGATAAAAGCAAAATTAACTGATTTTTTTTTTTAATTTTGGCTTGGGGTTCAAGTTATTTGATCCACTGCTTAGCTTTTACTTTGATGCCTTACTCTCTGAATATCAACTTCTTACTGTATAGTCAAGTTACTTTTTGCTAAAAATAAAATTATATGAAAAAACCTCACTGATGTCCATTATTTATGAAACTGACTTCCTTAAGTAATACTGTCAGAGATTTCCCTACAGGGCAACAGGTTTTGTAGGAAGAAATGGTAAAGCTTAATATTTTGGGTTAAATCATCAATGAGCAGTTCAAGTAAGTCCAGAATGAATACAGGAAGTGGATTTATGGTTCAGCACTTAGATAATTTCTTCAATATGCTGTCAAAAAGCTGATCCCTGATTCCTGGACAAGAAATAGAAGCAATATATTTAAGACAGCAATAAAAACTAAATGTGATGATGATCAGAGCTGAACAATGCAAACTGTTGTGAAATGTTTCCCTCATTTGGAGGGCAGGTATCAAATTTTAATATGTTTGTTCTTTTTCTGTCAGTCAACAGAGCATAAATTATAGATGTACATGAAGATGTGAACTGGGATGGACTAGTTTTTTTTCCTTAAAAGCTAAATAAAATCTTCAAATCAAATAAGGAATAACCACTACAGAGTTAGGGCTCTAGTACATGCTGAAGTACACTTTCATATTCCAGGTAAAAAATTGCTTTCATTAAATCAGTGTTAATTTAACTTCAGTGGTATCAGGGAACTTAGTCCCCTAGCAACATCAGAACGCAGACCTATATCCCTGGTCTAATTGGCCTAATTTTTCTGGAACCTGGAATAATCTTGATGTTTAAGATTTAGTGGGATGTCTTGTAGGGAGAGTTATTGAAGGAATAGAGGAAGGCAGAAAAAAATGTACATTTAATTTGCAAATTTTTTCTCTGTCCAGGCCATGTACAAGGTTTACAGTTGTCATACCTGCTGACACCGTAAATTTCCAACCATAGCCTGAGTACTTGACTCTGGGAGAAATGTCATCCCTGAACCTGCAAACATGCCCAACTTCTAGTGCCTGGAACAGCCTACTTGCAGGGTGTTCTGAGCATCAGCATTATTGGTTTGGTATTCTGTATTTTATACAATGTAGTGTGTATGTGGGAAATCTGTGTTCAACAATCTGTGTATTGCTTGTCTGGTCAATTTCCATTAAAGTCTATAAAATTCTATTAAAAAAAGAAGTTATGTGTATTAATAAAATTGGGAAGGGCCCATAGGTGATTAAATAATAACTCTTTCACAGATCTCACTAGAAGCTGGGAGAAAATTGGCAATATTGGGTCCTTAGTTCTAGACATGAGAACATTAGCATGTGGAAACTTTTTTTTTAATTGGATAAATATTATAGTTTAGCTAATTGTACCAGTAGGACATGTATTTGTGACTCTAGGGTGACAAGCTGTCAACTGCTAGGTCACTGCTGTGACTACTTTGAGATAACTGCATACTTTGAGATAACACTCAAGTTTACAATGGAAGTTTCTGTATGGATTTAGGTTAGCAACTACAACACACATTTCCTTTTAATCTTGCTCACAGAAATAGTAGAGTTGAATAATCATGATAAAATAAAAAGGACAATAAAAAGGAGGAATATGTGCAAAGAGAAATATGCAGCTCAAAGGGTTAAAGCTGTACACAGCTGAGAACAAGATCTAACATGAGAAGAGTTCAACAACCTTTATAATGCTGGGTAAAGTGACCTGTTCTGCTTAAGTCACACAAAGATAAGACCAGGAAAAATGGGTCAGACCATGGACTTTCTATTGTGTTTCCTCAATACCCTGAACTTGTCAGTGTTTGTTTGATTTGCTTCTCCTTCATCTTTGATTTTCTTTGAGAAAAAAACAAAATCAGAAATAGATTAAAATTCACAAAGAGGTTAAAATGCTTTTAAATATGGGATCCTGAGGTGTGCCTTTCTGAAAAAGGTGTGTATCTACGTATGTATGTATGCATATGTTTATGTGTGTGTATAAATAAAGATGCTATGTATATTTTGGATTAAGCAGAGTGAATTTAACACACTGTAGATAAATAAACATTAGGTCAATTCTTTCTCCCATGACTTTACTAGAACTTTATTGTGATTATTCTAGGCAGAAGTGCCCAGCCAGCCAGTGGTGCTACAGTTGTTGGTCACCATAACCTACAGTACCTGTGGTCATACACTGACCAACCTTTTCTCAATGCAAAACCCAGTGTGCCTCCAGAAGCATCTCTTCCACTGCTTGAGGATAGTGTTGGTGGGGAAAGGTGTCTCAAGGATAGCCTGAATGTTCTGGCTATAGCTCCCACTGGCCTGCAGTGCTACAGCCTCCTCCTCCCCCCTGACATCCTGTTTCTTTCCTCCCAGTCTGCCCCTTTAGCTGCCCACGTTGAACCGTGAATAAAACGTGAGCAGCTCAGCAATAACTCTGGTTGCCATGGGTATCAAGGTCTTGAGCTAGTATTGCTGCAGCCAGAAGAGTACACATGGTGAGCTTCTGCAATGTCTTTCAAGGCCTGAAACATTGCTTTTAAGATAAAAAGAGCTGCAGTGATCAACAACTCCTCCCCCCTCCCCCCTCAACAAAACCACAACAAACTATTGAAAAAAATTGGAAGAAATAACTAGCATAGTAACGGTCATGGATTTGTGCCGAGACCTGGAGGAGTCATTCTGAGTTTGTCTATCCCTGTGTAGCTAGTAACATTCCTGAGAGTGAATAGACTTGTCAAATGTAGAGGAGGAATATTTAGTTTTCTCTGAGGTGTAAATACAAATGTCTATTTTGAAGCAAAAGACAGGCATGAAAAGTTAATCTGCAGGGTGTCAAATCAATCAACTGCATTGGCTTGAAATAAGAATGTTAAAGAAAAGAACAGCTTAATGGAAACATGACTGTTTCTATTGCTCCTTCCATTCACATATGTTCTTCTCCCCAAAAGCTACTGAGTTGCCTCCTTGGGCTGCTGTGTTGTCCTGTAAGTCCCCTGAGACACTCCTTGTCCAATTCCTATTTCCCCCGGTCATACCACCAACAGCTGCAAAGACGAATGAAGCAGAATTTGCCTGAATTGACTATTGTTCTTGAATCAGCTCATACGTTGAGCTGACTGTTGGGCACCATCAGTTGGGCACCATCTCTGAAGAGAGTAATGATGATGAACTGATGAAGGCAGTACTCCCACACAGTGTATTTTGTCAAGTTATTCCCATGTCAGTGGGAATATCCACCATCAGTAAACTGTCATGGTCAGCTCATTGCTGGTAAGCTGCCTGAGCTTTGTCTCAGACAGAAGTCCTGGAAGAGTCAAAACTCTATTCTTAAATAATGTTCTCTGTCTAACTCAGCGGCAGAGCCTAATCCTGTGGTATATATTCAGTGTCAGGCAGGGGCAAGCCACTGAGCACAGTGTGACATTCATCAAAGAGAGAAAGAATGGTCTGTGTGTCTTTATATACCTAAACAGTTACTGGGTCTGATGCAGGATGTGTTGATAGCAGTAAGCATATGTCTAGTCTTGCTGTTGTGGTTAATTCAGTTTGCTCCAATTGGTATTCTTTAACATAACCCAGGCACTCGTTTATTACATCTGTTTTGTGCCAACAAAGCTATGCAATAGTCAAATACTCTTCTGCTACACTGAACTGACTGTAAATTTGAAACCTATTATCCATTTGCTGTTTATGCTTCCTTTGCTGGTATTTTTTTTTGGTTGTTGTTTGTTTGATGATGAAGGGTTGTTTACTGGAAAAGGTCACTGCTGATCTTCCTTTAAGTATTTCAGGTTCAGAAATCTCTTGAAGCTCTTAAAAGCTTATGAAGTTTGTGATGCAGGCTTGCAGATACAGTGCCTTGTGATAATGGTGTTGTGATCTATGGGACAACACTGCCTAAGAACTGCCTGCAGCAAGTGATGTCCTCAAGCAGAATTCTCTGTCCCTAACTTTGATCTCCGTTGCAGAATGCAAGCTGATGGCATCATTCTCACCTTTAACCTCTCTTCTGAATGCAAATACATGTTATCAAGAGTGTTAAGCAGGTGTTGCTGAATGCTTAGGGGAACACCATGCTTTGGTACTTTATGTCCTGCTTGGCAGTTGTTTAAAAAGGCGTTCTGCCAGAGCTGTAGATCACTTTATTTCTGTATTTTTTTCACAGAGAACCCTGACTTCTACAGTCAGTGCAAAGTCCGAGTGTCTCAAATCTATGTAATTTTCAATTAGAGTGCTCTAGGCATGGAAATATTTTGGGGAAGGGGACATCAAATTTAATTTGTCTTGGGAGATTTACCTTACCTTACAACGTAATTGTCAGTAAATTAATCGCCATTATTTTGCTAAAGAAGAGTCTGACTTTCAGGTGCCAGAACTCTGCTTCAGAGAACAATTACATAGCTAGTTACACAGTACTATATCACAAAGTAGGGGTGGGGTGAGGAAATTACCTCAAATGCAGACAAATAGACTTGCTAGCTTCTGCCTTTTGCCAGGGGAGTCTGAAGCTCCAGCACAGTGGTGGGAATAGGAGGCAATGGGAAAGGGAGAGCTCATGCATGGAAGAGATGAGGCGGTGAGAGAAAAGGTCTCTGAGAAAACTTGTTGCTTTGAATGAATTAGAACCTTCTAAAATCAAAACCTTAAGCCAGATATGTACTTTTAAAAGATAATGTCAGACTTTTTTTCCTGTTCAATGCACTGCATCAGAAATAATTCAGAGTAGAGTGGAAATGAATGGTGGAAGAATGAAGATGCTTGTAAATATCAAGAAACCATAATAAAAATATCACTAAAATTTTACAGTGTAACCTTTGAAATATTAAAAAAAAGCTCTGTATCTGATACTTGTAAGCTAAATTTCAGTGCAATGAGAATTTTTACTGCATTGCTATAAACCCATGAAAATAAATTTTATAATATAAATCCCAAAAGCATATAACCATACCAGGGCAAACAAGATACTTCAATAAAAAGTGTCTCAGAGTTGGAGCTGAAATTTACCGCAAATAGTAAGTTAGGCTGACAGTGCAAGTATGTTGCAAGATAAGAAAAAGAGTGAGCTGGATAGGAAGTGCTTAGCATAAAGGAAGGTCCAAGAGAGAAATAAAGTCAGATCAGATCACTGGTTTTCAGCCTGGTTTGCATTAAAAAAAAAAGGTGATAAATCTGTAACCTTTTCAATGTCTCTATACAAACCTTCTAAAAGTGACTAAATGCAAGAAAGGTGCAGGTAATATCTGCTGACTGAAACATCCTGCTCAGGAGAGAATAGAGGTCTGCTAGATGGCAGCAATGAATGTTAGTGTCATCTGGTATCTTCACTTTTTGGGTTGGTTGTTTTGGTTTTTTTTTTAATAAAATAAAATTAGACACCAGCATACTTATTGTGTGAGAAAGAAAGACATGCACATCCTCCACATGCAGCCTGGTCTGGAAGGCTTCAGGATGTGCTTGGTCAAAATAACAGGTTGCTTCAGGGACCAGACCTACTTCTGGGGTTGGTTTGGGGTGTTTTGGCTTTTTTGGTTTTTTTTTTTTTTTTGGGTTTTTTGTTTTGTTTGTTTGTTTTTGGTTTGTTTTTGTTTGTTTTTTGTGGAAACAGATGCCTGATCAGGCTAAGCATCTGTTTAAGATGTGAACTGCTAGGAGTTTTGCTGATGGTAGGTGAGCCTTGCGTCTTTTTTTAGCTATACAGAAGAGGAAATTAGTAGCTAATCAATTACTGAAAATTTTGACTCGAGATTTTTAGGACTTTATGTTGAGTATCATTTGAAACTACACTCCTTGCTCCTAGCAGAGTGCAAGAGAGAGGGAAGGGAAGGCAGCATTTTCTATAGGGGTCCTGTAGAGAAGAGAAAGGAAAGTACAAGGCAGAAAGAACTCTGAGGCAAAGGAAAAAGGGCTTCCACTTGTATCTGTAGTTATTTATACAGCTATGCTTATTTATAATGAGCTCACCTATGAAATCTATTAATGACATGGATCACCTAGGAAAGAATGCAACAGCAGCAGTAAGTGGCATCTTATGGCATGACGCTGCATTGTTTGTAACTGACTCTAAGACCCATTACTCATTAAAATATGCTTTTGTCACTTATAGAGTGCTTAGATTATCAAGCCTTTACAGACCACTCAAGCAATTCTTAATACAAAGTGTGATTGATTTCTGAGGGTTTTCCTCAGGTCTTTGGTATTCACTGTTTACCCATGTTCTCCCACCCTGTCCAGACAGTAAGTACACCTCATTTGTTCCAGATCGGTAGTTGAATGTGACAGTTAATAATTCCAGTCAGCAAAGCTGGCAGTGCAATTATGTCTTGATACAGATAATGTGAGGAAACTCCAGTGCATCTGAAGAAGCTGAGCTGCTCCAGTTAACCTACCATGTGTGGTTACTAATTCCTTTGGAGAACTGAAAGTGAAATGAAAACCTTGCACTGGGACATCAATGAGATGATTTTTGGTTCTGTGAAAATACTGATTCTGCTGGCAGTATAAAGTGTGAACAAAGATATTAGACTGTTTGGGTTTTTTTGCACACCTTTGGCCTGGGAGGAATGATGATGTGATTTTTGTGTAGAAAACTGATTGATGATCATGCCCAGTCGATGGATTGTAATGAGCAAATAAGATAAATCAGAGAAGAAATCATGTTTTCATTGTATTTTTCCCAACACTGATTCTGTGAGAATAAATCAGTTTAAAGCATGTATTACTGCAAAGATATTTCTAGTTGCAACATTTTATTAATCCTCATAACTTTCTGAATAAGCATAAATTAACTGTAATCTTACAACAAACCTGGTGTGTTTCTGTTACTCTAGTACAGCTTTTTTGTTGTTCTTATGCCATATTTTTTTCTGTGAATTGTGCCATTGAGTCAGTTAAAACATTATAGAAATAAAAATTGTACCTGGACATTCATTTTAATTAGAAAACAGGAGTCGAGATCCAGTGGAAAGCAAAGGCCCTTGGAGTTGTCATTCACACTACTGCAAGTACTGCCTTGTGACATTTCCTTCACAACCTGATCATGTGTCTTGGGAGTAGTAAGGCAAATTAATAAACAGGAATTTTTTTGGGAGCCATGTTTTTCTGAGAATTTGCACTCTAATTTGGAGCATGGATTGATTTATGGATGATGTGTACCCCTTTGCCTTTGGAAAATACTGTCCCGTGACTTACACAGCAATTTTCGCTATTGTTGTTTACTCCATTCTGGACAAAAAGTACACCTCCTGTCAGTTCTTCTTTTCACTGCTGGGTGAAAAAAACTCTCTGTCTTTGTTAAGCAGACATATTTCCCTTCCCAGGTGCAACCGGTGAAGAAGCTCCCATCCTGTAATTTTCTCCTTCCATTGAAACTAAAATCCATTATTGTCTACCAGCAGAGCTACTGATGTGCAAACACCTTGAATAGTCTTTGTGAATCTGTTTTTGTTGATTGGAAGTTAAACTGGGTAAGGCAGTAACTATTTCACAGTGACTGAAATAGATTAGGAAGTATTCACCAAAGCAACCTTCGTTATCATCCACAAGAGAGCTGTAATCTCTAGCAGGGAAATGGTGATGGTTAATGTGGAGGAGTCTGGAAGAGACTTTCTTAGACCAGCACAGCATGGATTAGGAGATAATATATGTATACACATGTGGGCTTCTCTGTGTGGATTATTTATATGAGCTTGTCTTTTCACCCTATAAGCTCTTCAGCTGGGCCTGCGTAAGACAGAGAGTGAGTTCCTGAGAGTGTCGCTCATTTGTACTTAAGAGCATTCAGCTTCTCCTGACTGCCAACACTGATGAGTCAGATTTCATCTGTGTTGCTCACAACTTAGAAAATCATTGTTTGTGCAAATGAGATATTTTTATCCTAAAATGTCTGTTAACTAAAGCAGTATTGAGAACTTTGAAGGGTTAAGGGGGTAGATATTTTGTAATTGGATATTTTGAGGGGGGAATATTTTCACTGTTTTTGTCTTTCAGTAGTGGTAGCTGTTTTACAAGGTGGATAGCAGCTCTGTATACCAAAAATATCTTACGGGGAAGGTACAAAAATTGTAAGTGATTCTAGAGTAGAATATGCTTATTTATTTGTTTAACTTTATTTAGAGAGGTAAGAATAACTTACTCCAATGTTGATGCTTCATACAGTTTTATCTGGTTTTAGATATTCTTTATATCAAAAATATAATTTCTCTTTATTTTTACACAATGATATTTGGTGCTCTTTTATATTCATTGAGTGCTGTGTACACCAGTGATCCAGCAGACTGATATACAGTTGAGTAGCATCTTGAATGCACAATATCTGTCATTACTCCTCTGCAGCCTGAATATCCCTCATAAACAGAGCATGCAGACTTGTTATAAACAGTGTGATTTCAGGAATTAAATATACATTATTCGGGGATTAAAATATATATTTCCCAATATAAAGAAGGTGTGTATGTTCTATAGAAAATATTCATGTAAAAATGCTTTCCTTGTGATATCTTGGAGGATCTTATTTTGTTTGTTTGCTTTTTTGTTTGCTTTTTTTAAATTTCATTTTCAAAACATGTACATTGGTTTAAAAGTTTCATAAAAGGATTGCCTGGTTCTATTCAAAATCCACTAGCCATTCTAATTTCTTCTTGAGACAAAATGTTTTTCAAATGGATGGAACACAGGACAGCCAGAAAAGTGGGTCTGTTAAAGCAGGAGAGTAAGTGGTCCAGCTAAGTACTTAAATTATTTCAGGTAGCCCACTCCATGTCTCATTATGCAGTACAGTCATACTTTTTAATACTTAGCAACTTACAGAGCTGGCAGGTTGTAATATCTGAAATCCAAGAAAAGGCACAAATGGAATCTCTTGGTACTTTTTCACACATTAATTTTTCACACATTAATTAGAGCTGCATTTAGAGTACTGTCAGAGAAAGGCTAGATACAGAACACTTTGATTTTTCACTAAGATCATGAAGGTTAGCTGTGTTCAATGGTGGTGCCAGCACACTTGGCAAGATTGCATGGACTGGTGAAAAGTGAGGAAGCTGGATGTTCTGTGAATGTGAGGATGGCTCTTCTATTGGCTCTTTGAGCAGAGAGGATCAAAGCCGAAGGAAGGAAGGAAGGAAGGAAGGAAGGAAGGAAGGAAGGAAGGAAGGAAGGAAGGAAGGAAGGAAGGAAGGAAGGAAGGAAGGAAGGAAGGAAGGAAATGTTTTGTGTACCAAAGCCATGAGCAGAATGAGGACAAGGCTTGTTTTCCTAAGCTACTTAAGTATCAGAACAGGTATTTATGTATTTTTGACAGTTTCCTGGCTCAGGCTTTGGTGCTGACCTACATCAGCTCTTCTTTTCACCTCTTTCCTCCTGTCTTGAGTAATCTCAGAGCACCAAGCCTGACAGAGTTCAAGAAACACCTGGATAGGGCTCTCAGGCACATGGTGTAATTCTCTGGAATGTCCTGTGCAGGGCCAGGAGCTGGACTTTGATCATTGTGGGCCCCTTCCAATTCAGAATATTCTGTGATTCTAAGATCTTTAATATTCTGCAGGCTTTGACTCTGCAGGCTTTTGTTCTCTCCTAGCAACACATCTGCATTTGATTTCTAGAAATACCTGACATGCAATTCCTCACAGTCAGTATCTGTTGTTGTGCCTGTTTCTTCTGTCTTTAGCTTTAAAAGACTTGCAATAGACTCTTTCTAATGCTACTGTGCCTTAGTTGTTGATCAGTTGCTCGTGAGTCCAGAACAAGTAAAAATCTCCTTAGATGACACAGATGCTCTTTACCATCATGTTAAAATACTGAATTAAGACCGAAGTTTATAAAACAGACAAACTTTTCTGCTTATGTTGTCTGAGTAGTTAAGGGGAATTTTCAGATAAAATCAGGTTGTATATGGTGTTCAATTCTCACTTTGTGTTGTTTCATCATAACCTTTCTACGTTGCATGGCTTCTTGAGTCCCAAGAGGTAGTTGGGTAGTTTTATTCATTTGTTTTTCTTTCCACAGGACAAGAGGGAAATACAGTAAGGCATTGCTACTTGACCACTGCGTTGTATTTTCTGCTGGATTTCATAGTTCAGAAGTTCTTCCCTGAACTGTTTTGATGATATAAGTAATAATAAACTACATGGGCATTCTTTCATTAAAATAAGCTAATAAAAATGTAGAAAAGTATTAAAGCCATTGTGGGTTTTTTTTTCAAAACCTTTAGGGTTTTGAAACTCTCCTCTTTCTACCTTCCATCCTATATATTTTTTTGCTATTATTCTCATGTCTAGTAGCTAAATAACATATTCCTAAGGTTTAGTGTCCAGTGGTTTCACAGAATAATTTCTTTTCCTTTAATGGACACCTTATTTTTTTATTGAAGGATGGCATTTGAAATCCTTTGAGGAAAAGGGTTTAAAAACAGGTTTGGAAATGTTATATTTTCAAGTTCATATATTGCAGCTTCCACTAGTTTCATACATTCTTCCTGCGTCTAATTTAAAGTTGCTTTGGTAGGAAAAATATTTACATATATATTTTACTTCTTGTTACCTTTACACAAAGTAAGTGCATACCTGGCATAGTGAGAAGAACTGCGATAAGTTTTTTCCTTTGATCTTTAAACTCCTCTTGCTATGGCCAGGACTGTCTCTTTGAGTATGCTAATAGCTCTTCAATTTAGCAAATAATTTGCTTATTCTGATAAAATTTCCTACAGGTGACTGAGTATAGCAGAAGATTGAGTTATTCCCCATGAAAGCAGAAAGTCCTGAACAGTGCTGTGCAGTATTCAGGCAGATTTACTTATAATCTTGTGAGCATGCAGGCCTTTGATTTTTTTCAAGAAAATGCTTTGATATTTTCACTGGCACCTTAAACATAAGCCTGACATTTTGCCATTAGGAAATAATAGAAAAAGAGGAATTAAAAATGGAATAAAAGATCACTAGTGAATGGAAGCTCATAGATATATATCAAACAGCCATCACCTCAACACTCATAAAAGACAGAAACTTCCATTGCCATTGAGAAAACATTTCCAGCTTATAGGGAGACCTACAAAATATCCTCAAAGATTAATCTGGAAACTAAGCTTTATGTCAGTATCATTGATAACCAGAAGAATGAAATTATAAGGGTACAAAATACTTGTGGAAGAGGCTGCTGTTTATAACCCAGGCAGTTTAATTGCACAGAGCTCTGAATGGCCATACCCGGCAGAATGGAGAAGGTAGTGACTACAGTATAAGCTGAAATATTTAAGATGAGATTTTCAAAAAAGAAAATACTGATGATCTGTGAGTTAAGAGCAATTCTTCTACCATGTACTTAGCCTGAAATCTTTTAGTTTGTTTAGACCTTAAGAAGAGCTTGTGTGCCTGAAAATGTTTCTGTATTTTTTCAGTTAAACCAAGTGGTGCAATGAAAATACTATTCCACTATTTTTCCATGAAAGACAATTAGTATTGTACTTTGTATGTTTCTTACAGCCCTGAAGTCCTTCAACATCTGAGTTGTTTGGCTTGCTTTTATTTGGTATATGTGTTAAACTGAATAAACCCAATTCTGTTTTTATATCTTCTTTAATGATAACCACATAGATCATCTATCAGTTTAGATCCTTAATATTTAGCATATGGGCTGTCCATTTGAATCATCTTCATGCATTTCCCAGAGTAAGGAATATTTTAAAGTATTTGAAGTATTTAACTAATACTAAGCGTATGCATCTGTTATGCAGAGTTCTTCTTTTTAGTGATTTGCTTATAGAAATTAAATACTCAGTGACTCTGAGGTTGCATTAATATACCACATATAGCATAATTAAATACTACTGAAACATCTGAGACACACTTTCAAAACAAAACCCTTCTCTTTTCTTGTTTTCTCATGACAGAGTCCCAGCAGGGGGCTCCCAGGTAACACAAAAATCTGCAGCACTCTTAATGCACACGGTGCCCACACTTGGATGACAGCACGTATTTTAAAACTTTCTAGAATTTGAGTTAAATTACTCCTTAGAGTAGTCTTTTCCTTTTTCCTTTATTTTTTCAAAGCCGTTTACTTAAAGCAGGTTTTAGCTGCTGAACTCTTTTGGCTCATCTTGAAGTATTTCAGTGGGAACTGCTTTTCCTTGCATCCAAAGGTAGATTGTGAAAAGTTGAAATTTTTGCCTTAAGTCTTTAAAAAATCTGGCTGATACAAGTCTTTTGCCAGTTTAGGCTTAACTCTACCTAATATCCCAGAGAGATATCTTGGAATCCTTATTCACTTTAGTAATTCTCTGTAGATGGATTAAACGTATACCCTGTATTATAAAATTGGGTTAGGAGCAGAATTATCTGTCTCATATAAAGAAATAACTTAATTAAATATTGCTATACCTTTCTAGAATCCCGCCAAAAAAATAAAAGTGCTAGTTTTATAGCTTTTTCATTTACTTCTTTCAGTGAAAGACTCAACAACTGGAGACCTTGTAACAAGACATGTAAGCCAGTAGCCAACCTTATTTGAAATTATGCCAGCTAGGGTCAATAGAATATTTCTTAGGAAATAATCTGACAACATTTTATTCTCTCCCTTCCCTCCATGTGCAAAAAGTCTGACTAGAGATTTGTCAGAAGTATTTGTTCAGAAACATTTGTTCAGGTATGGAAATATTTCTCACAGAATAGTTCAGGTCTAATAAAACAGAAATTGAGATTATTTTTTTTTATTGGACTACAGAGGTGCGTTCCACAGATGTCTTCTGGCAGAAGAAAATAATGGGAAATGGGCTAAGACATTATTTGAACTAAATCCTTACAAATAAAATCTGTGCAACTTTTTTCTTGCTGCCCCTTGACCAGGAGATATTAAAACTAATAAATACAGCATTGAAGATGTTAAATTGCAGTGGTTTAAAAAATGTTTTTGCCTTTTTCTTTCAAAAATACAAGTAACTATTGTAACTTTATATGTCCAGTTGGTGTTCCTTGCAATCTATGTGGCAATAAATGTGTTAAAAATCTATCAGTTTAGGGAAAAAGCAAATATTACAACATTATGCAAACTTAAGCACTAACTTCCAGAGTATGCAAATTAAAGATGTTCTGCTTCAATGCTGTGTATGTTACTGGCCACAATGAAACAACAGGCATTTTGTGGCTCAGTTGTGAAAAGCTTGTGAGGATTTTCTTTCTGGTTACTCAATTATATCTCTGCATCTGAGCTTTAATGGTGTGTAGAGGAGAAAACTGAGCTAGCAAATACACAGAAGTTCCTTTCTCATTTAATGCCTACCCCCTAAAAGCAAGTAAAGAAGGAAATACTTGTAAAAACTTGCCTATACTATTATTGGATGAAGTGAGTCTTAGAGTGTGTGTATAAATTTATCTGAAATACCTCTTGATCAAAATTACCTCAGTGCTATTCTCTGGCGTTAAATTATTTTTTTACTTGATTTTTATCCCCCAATATGTTTTAGCCAAATATAATAGTTTTATTTATACACACTAGAGAGAAGTTTTGGTGTGACAAGAGTTCTTTTAAAAGGAAGACATAGTAAAAGAAAAATTGAAGACCATTTTATTTAGAAGAGCAATTTTGATGCAGATCAGGTTGATAGTGAAAGAGCAATAATTTCAAAGTATTGGAAAATAGTTGCACTTCTGATATGGAAGAAAAGGAGGACTTGCTCAGATTCAGTAGGCAGAACACAGTCTGTAAAATAGAGGATAAGAAAATAATCCAAAATCTACTTATACTGAGATGGGAAGAGATTATGTGGTACCTAGAAAATATGTAACCCCTACTCTGCAGTGTCTTTAAGCTTTAAAATTAAAAATTTGTTAAATATTGTCAAATTATTTTTCATTGTTCTTTGGATAGTATTAATGACCTTAAATAGTTATTAAAAATATTAATATACTTAAATAGTTGACATATCATTTCAGTAATCTGTATTTTATCTAGAATCTGCTTGAATTAAGTGGTCTTTGAAAAAAGCTTAGTGGACTTTGCTCTACAAAATACTTATTTAGTTCTTCAAAGTGCTGTATTTGATAGCTGCAATCAATTACAGCATCTAAAGCTTGTGTTCAAATTCAAGCCTGGGAAGCCAGTGGTGACTCCACCAGACTGCTTATGTACTTAGCCACTGATTACAAGAGCCAATGCTCATATATTCAAAGCTGAGTCCATGTTCAGAACTTGTGTGTTTCTGCTGCTTTTAATATATTCTCTACAGAGACCTAGTCAACCTGAAGTGTTTCCTTGTCTTCTCTATATTGCATATTAAAAACACTATGTTATGTGGAATAAAAACCAAGCTGGGTGAAATTGGAGGAAAAAGTTCTAAATCAAATACAGATTATTTGATAAGTCAGCATATGGAGCTTATGAATAGCTGCTCCCCACAGAGCTGCATTTCTGCCATCTCTGCTGTACCCTGGGGGCACGAGGGGGGAGATTTGCTACACGTGCCACTGGAGGGAATTCAGTTTCCCTCTCCTCAGGGATGAGGAAAGCACCCCTTTCAGGGATGGACAGCTGCTGGATTCACCCTGGCTGTTTTGGAGGCTATTTGTGCTAAAGGAAGACAGCAATGTTGTCTCTGAGCTGCACCTGGGACTTAGCTGGCCTGGTGGCCAGAGAGCACCTTAGCTTTCTTCCTTTTTCTTGTCGTTTTCAGCCTTCCTTTTCCATTTGCTATTTATTAACTACACTATTATCCGTGTGCTATTTATTAACTACAGATTTGCCACTTAAATTTACTGAGCCTGCCAGCTCCATTTTGTGTTTGATGCTGAATAAAACATTGGTGTTTTGGAAGAAGTATTTTTGGTTTGCACATAGAAGCCCATCAGCAGCTGGAGGTTTTCTGAATTACCTGCAGTAGTAAAGGTCTATATAAATAATGCCCCGTAAGTTTAGGTGTTGTACTCACTTTTGTCTTAGATTTCCTCAGTTTCAGCTTTCAGTTATATAGTACTACAATGATATCTGTCTCAGGTATTCTTAATCACATGATGTTAAAGAATTATAAAATCCTGTGTTGATTGATATGTTTCATTTTGCAAAATCAACGTGAGATTGCATGGAGGTATTTAAAAGATATGTAGATATGGCATTTAGGGACATGGTTTAGTGGCAGACTTGGCAGTGTGAGGTAAATGTTTGGATGTGATAATCTTAAAAGACCTTTCCAACCTAAACAATGCCATACTTCTGTGATCATCTTGTAAAAGCCAAGCCACGGCCAGGACCGGGTTATAGACCAGGAAGAGGAGATGACAACAGGATTGACAGTGATACAGACAATTCAAACAGTCTGCAAGCTGCTGAAGGGACAAAGACAACAATCCTTCTGCCTCAGGATCAATTTGCCATGTCCTTTTCCTCCCTTTTTATCCTTCTGAGTTAAAGGAATGCTCCTAGTGGTGCATTGCCTGTCAAAAGGGGTCATGCTGACTTCCCAGCAGGCACATATGCCTGTTTAAAGGTCTGATGGGAAGAAAGCTTGCAGCAGGTGCAGTGTGACCTGTGGCAGGCTGAACAGGCATCCACAATGTGCATCTGAACTGCCCCCCTCATCACTACCCCTTCCTAACAGCTGTACACTGAGGAATGTCTCCATGTGCCTGTGAATCCTGAAAATTAACCCTCCCAGACTGAAATGTTTTGGGAAGCAGAAGAAATGATAAATAATTTCTTGACTTATTTTTGCAAAGTTCTTGTATGTTTTAAGGGTTTAAAAATATAAAGGGAGTCCCAAATTGGTTCTTGTGAGTCTTAAAATGCTCACTGCTAGAACTTTTGCCATTATTACACGGAAGAAAAATTTTTTTTACTATTTTAAAAATTACAATCTAATAAAACATTACCTTATAATTTGCTCTTTACTTTTTCTGTAGTGGAACAAAGTGTAGCTTTTTATTGTTATTTTTATTATGACATGGGTTTTTATACATTAGAATAGCTGTGGTCTTTTTTTTTGGCTGGAACTGTTTAGTAACACAAGTAGGACAATCTACTGAGTACCAGCATAAATAGGCTACTTGTTGCCATGATGGATCGTCCTCAAAAGGACTCAACAACTGACTCTTTAAGGAAATCCATGAAGGTGTTTAGAGGAAAACCAAAACTCCATAGTCTCAAATCATGGCAATGCAAAAGCAATTCACAAACCATTACAATTTCACTGCAATGGAAGATGTAAATAACTGTCTAGCAAATTTCTTTAGTAACATTCTCAGCTATATTGCCAAAATTGAGTTAGTAAAAAGGGAAGTTTGCATAAAAACTTAGTAAAAACCTAAACATTCTGTATTTAAATACAGCTTTTCTTGCATTCCACCTCTAGGATATGCTTCCATGGATATTGCATTAATAAGTGGTTAGTAAATCCAATGTTTAATTGATCAATTCTCATTTGTAAATTGGTTGGAGGTAGGTGAATTTGTCTGCCAGTGTTTGCATCATAGAAAACTTTCTTTGTGTAAGAAGGGGTGAAATAAGTCTTTATGTTGAAGGCAAATATTATTCTTCCCCTTGTTCTCTTGCAGTTGTAGCAGTGCCTAGCAAAGTGTCATCCTCTGCTGTAGCAGTATAAAAATGTGTGGTGTCACTGAAACCACAACCAGATCTTCACATCTTGTCATGATATGCTCAGTTCCCCTTGCCTTGGAATAAAGAATTGTTCCAATGAAAGGTGGGTTTGTGTCTGAACATCAGAAGGGAGAGAATCTGTGTAAAGGTGTTGCTGAAGGTATGTTATGCTTCTGAACAACTAACACTTCTGATGGATATGCTCCTTCTAACGTATGAAATTCTGCTGTTGGTTATTGTGAGGCAATGTCACGATAAAAGAACAGATGTCTCCAAAGCAACAAGGTGTCATTGTTCTGCTAGTGAAAATCTGAGAAGAATTAAGAGGTGGCATAAAATACTAGGAAAGGATGATTTAAATCTGAGCTTCCATTCCTGACATCATGACATAAGAATCTGAATACAGAATGCAGTACGATAAATTATTAATGGTTCCTTAAATATCTCAAACACACGTTATATGTCTAGCATCTTACTTGGGAAAGGGGGAGAACATAGAAGCAAATGAAGCAACAGCATGTACTGGTTTAAGAATCTAGAGCTTTAGAAGAGATTTCTACAGTCTTTCCTGAACAGGCAGTAAAAGCAATGAGAGACTGTCAGTGCCAGAAGGGTTAGAGCTAATGGGATTCAATCACTTGTTAAAAATGGAGAGAAAAAAAAGAATAATCCAGTATTTTACCAGCTGTATTGGCACCAGGATGGAACTCATACACCAGCCTCATAGTGCTGCAGGTTTGCTCATTGACTCAGAGGCATTTTTTTCGTCCTCTTAGGAAGCAGGTGTTCATACCACAGAAAATGATAATAGCTGCTGGTGGGGAATACTTCACAGAAACTGAAGAAACACAATCTTCAGCTACATAATAATTAACGATGACACTCAACTTCCCTGGTACATTTGAAATGAAACTCAGTGGAAGTATTACCATGGAGTTAAATGTGTTTGTGTGTGTAGTTCTTGGGTGAAAGGATGAAAGAGTAATTTGGTAAATAATGTTACACATTTTTCACTACTGTGAACAATTAACAGAACTGGCTTTTGAAGCGAAAGACATAACAGCAATACAGTTTTAGAGGTCAGAAGGCTTAGGAGTATTCTGTGTCTGCACAGATTTATAGCACACATTGTTCTTTAACCTGTGGGGACTTAGCACCTGAAAGTTACTGGAAAAAATAGCTAAAGGGATGTTGAGTTCATCATAGAAATAATACAATAATGGAGACATACTGCAGTGATAATGCTTTGTTACATGATTGAAAACCAGTCCAGTGTATTATGTGCTTGTTTACCTTATTTATTCATCTGTAAAGCCAAATGGTTAACCTTGGTTTATTTTTCCTCAGCTCTGCTGATTGCTGAACATTGCATCAATGACAAACTGCTGTGAACATGGGTGCAAGCAAAGAGGTTATTCAGAGCTGTTATGATTGCTCCAACTTCTGTTTAAAGGAGCCAGTAAAATTTAATAACTGAGGCTGAATAGAAACATTAACTCTGTACTGAAAATAGAAAAGCTGTTAGGGGAACAGGGGGCATGAGAGAAAGAAAGCATTTAAACCATCCTCAAGATATAGTTTAAGGCCCTGACTGATTGGTGAGGAACTCAGATTCTGTTTGCAGCATAATTGGCGCTGTCTTTCTTGTTCAAGTTATGCCAGGCAAATATTCTATCTTCAGCAAGGAAAATGAAACTTGCAGGTCACAACCCATGTGAGAGGTTTGGTGATACTGTCTTTATGCTTGCCACTGCACAGAAGCTAAATCAAGGTAATACACTGGAAAGTTTCTTTTCTACTTGTGAGACTAAGATTGATACTGTGCTCAAATTTCTAACAGGCAATGCTGAATTTTACCTAAAAACATTTTCTGCAGTGTTTTGTTTCTTATGAGAAACGCGTATATATATATATGTTTCTGAAATATGAAAAAATGGATGCATGCAAGAGCTAAAGGCAAACTATAGGCTGACAGAAGCATATTTATTAGCATGAGGAAAGTAACCAGTCATAACAGATGCAAGTTTAGTGCAATAACTGCCATCTGTTGTATGAAATTTTTTTTAACGTATCTTAACTTCATTTTTTCTTCCGCTCATTTGTTATTTTTGTCTTTGGTTAGATCTTTCTTGTGGGATGGGGACACTACATGTGTTTTCACTGGCAACTACAGGCCAAAGTCTCTTCACCAGATGTGTCTAAACAGCTGCCTTATCCTTGGAGAAAACATGGTGCATCAGCTTGAGCTGTGGAAAAGACCTGACAGCTCAGCATCTCTTTCTGCATGCGGCTGGTGATGGCAACACTTTCAGTGCATATGGGCACATCTGGCAGTACCTGTCCCTGCTGTACCCTGAGACCCTGCTGCCTTCTCTGGGGTGAGAAGGTGGGGAAGCCCAGAAACCTAGGAGAGTCAGAAGTTGCTCCTGAGGCACCAAGGGCATGAGGCAGGGATAAGAGAGAAGGAAATTGCACAGTATCAGACTGCAAGGGTATGGAATATAGAGTGCCCTTTATATCAGTGTGTGACTTTCTGCTGTTTTTTGTTTTGTTTTTTGTTTGCTTGTTTTCCTACACAAGTAGTGAGGTATTGAATGGGGTATTAACTTGCAGAGCTGCAGAATTGCTGTTTAACTATTCGTATGTGAATAGCTATTCAATCATATGAATGAACAAACTCGTTATGCAAAGGTGACCATCTTAGCTGCTGCACTGGAGGTTTGCCTCGAGTACCTCTGAGAGAAAGAGTGTGGGCAGTATGCTCAGGCAAGGTCACAGCTTCTCAGCCTGCTGCTGTTCTGTGGATGAAACACATGGCAGGGCTTGTAGCAGGTTCACCAGATGTATCACAGCTGTTTCTGGTATTTCTGCAGAAGGCTGTTATTGATACCTGATGCAGAGCATGTGTGTGGAAGCACATCCATGGCATACATTTCAAGGCAATTTATACTGTGTATGCAATTGCTTGTGAGGGAGCCCTTGGCTCTAACACGCATTCTTGCCACTGCGCAAATTCTGGAATAGAAATAAATTTAGTTCCTGGCCTTAAAAGGAAAAAAAAAGGAGAAATATTCTGAAAATTTGTCCAACCAGACCAAACAGTCCTCTCCTAAAAACTGTCCCACAGGAGTCAGTTTGATTGAAAGGAACTGCAGGAGGTCTGAAGGTAATGAGGAAGATGTATTCTTCAAATGCTTGAGTTTAGCAGATGATAATGACAGCCTTTGGTCTAACAGCTAATTCCTAATGGATCCCTCATGTTCTTTTTTACAACTGCAGTAGCAGTTTTTCTGCACCAGAACAGATCTGGCTGCATTAAAGTTGGTAGCGACTGATGCACTGCCTGGGAATCAGACAGGTTCAAATGCAAAACCACAAGCAGCCAAAACAACAGTTTTTAAATATTTTTTTTTTCTTGAGAAGCTTGAACTGATGGGTTGGAAGGCTTTCTTTGCGTGGTTTGTGTTGTATTTTAAAAGGTTATGTTTTTATAGTTTAAGAGGTAATTTTAAAATTACATTTTCACTAAGCTCTAAGTTATACTTGCCCAAATATTGTTTTCATTGGATTGCTGCAGCGGCTTGTTTTTGTTTTTTTTTTTTTCCCTAATTCTTTCTTAGGTACAATTTTGAGGTATTTCAGCTAGGTTTTATGCTTTATGACTTTTTTTCTGATTAACTGAACTATGCTTTCAGGTTTATGTTCTCCAAACATTATTTCCACTGTTGAATGATAACAATGATCAAAGGTTGTTTCAGGCAGGCAATTTTCCAAGCAAAGCTATCTTAACTTCAAAAATAATACAATAAAGGCCCACTCAGGCTCTGCAGCAATCTGAATGTAAGAAATAAATTGGCTTAGTTTTAATTTTACAGTTATGAACCTTATCATTAGATCATGCCAGTTCAAACTTTAAGATACATTTTTTATCTACAGGGGTGAATATGGTTTGCACTTTATGAAGAAGCAGCTGTGGTGTGAAGAAGTAGTTAGAAACCAAGATAGAGTAAAAAAACCCTATACTCAGTTATACTGATAATATTTAAATAATTTATGTAAATTTAAAAACATCTCCTTTGTATTCCCTATCAAATGTTTGTCACATTTCTTCAAATAACTCTTAATTTTAATTTCCCATTGTCCTAAAGAGCTCCTGGAGAAATTTTAGAAGGAAGGAAGGAAGTGTTTGTCTAAGCTGTGATCGATTACCAGGTGAAAACCATAATAAAGAACCCTTCATTAGTTTTAAAATACTAAGAAGAGCTGAAAGAAAGAGGCATTAGGTTTTGTTAGCTATGGCTATAGCTATTAAAGGTAGTGTTGCTGCTCTGTGTAAAATCCTTGGGTGTGCTGTGGTTGACTAAATGGACTATGTGCTAAGTCCTACAGTGGCACAGAGAAACCAGGAAAAAAGGAGAGGAAAGCGGCATTGGTTCTACCTGCACTTCTGCCAGCACAGACATAGAGCTGATTAAAACACCCAACATACCGTAGGCCATAAAGGACTGTCCCATCTGGATGGAGCCGAATCATTCGGTTTTTCACCGTCACCCCATGGACAAATGACTTCTTGTCATTTAGGAAATACGTGTCCGGCACCCAGAGCTGGTCAGCCACTCTGTTGTCCAGAGTTAGGTTCAAAGGTATCCCAGAATAAGAGAGCCTTTTATCCCTCCAGGACTGCTGAAAGTACATGGTCAGGGTGTAGTCCTAGGGAAGAAACAAGACGGACTTTTTGTATTTTCATACTGATTAACTGACCAGCAGTTTATTTTTAGGTGAGTCTCAGCAACTGAATATCCGTAGCAACAGGAAATTTAAGGATCATTAAGGTGCTGTTGCCATAAGGCAGGATCATGATTCTTGGCTTGTTCATATTAGTGTCAAACTTGACACTACTCTCCAGTGGCAATGACTGCTACAGGCTTTCAAAATCTCTTGACCCAGAGGGAACAGTGGCACATTTGGGTCTCCAGTCTGTGGATCAAGCTTAGTTTCTGATTTTTTTTTTTTTTAATGTGAAAAAAGCAGGGTTTAGCTGACCTCAGCCAAATAGCATTGCACAGCACTGAGGATATTCTTCTGCTATTCCTTCCCTTCATCCTGAAAGCTTTTCCCACAATCCAGAAGGCTTAGCCCTCCTCAGAAAGAGCAAATACAACCTCAGAAAACAATGAATAACTTCCATTCCACATCTGCTGGAGGGGCCAGATACAATGTCTTTACATAGCCAGGCACATCTCATCTCAGCCTGGGAAATGTGATGCTCTCTGTCCTTGCCAATTGGAATTTACTGTATAGAAAATCAACACCTTTTCTTGGCTATCACGCTATAACTTAGGTGAAATACCATTTATGCAGCCTTTTAGCTTTCACTTTGTCTGAAAAGAAAATGTTTCAAAGGCTTGTGGTTGGATTTACTCTCTTGTATATGTCTTTCTGGGAATTTGGTGATTTTAAAGGTAGTCGATTTTTTTCAAGTGGAAAAGCCCATGTATTTTGTAGCTCATGGAGTTCTTAAAAGATTATTAGAACAGCAGTATGTGGACTATGAGTTTTCTCTTCCTCATCTCCTCCCCCAGCCCTGTTTCCAAGCGACAGGTCACTTTGTCACGTATTTTTTATGGGAGAAGTGCATCAAAATCATAGCTATTATTGAAAAAACTGGGCAGGAGTAAGATTTTCTTTTACATGATAGAAACCCTTACCTCTGTTATTGTCACAAATCCTAGCCTGGACTCTAATTTTTGAAGAAACAGCATAAAAGCTGTCTGACACAATTTGCGCTCTTCATCTTTAATAGTTTCTTAAACCTGTATCATTGCCATGAAATCAAAACAGAGTTGTTACCTTTCAAAAAGACTTTCTACCTGAAATGTTGCATCCAACAGAGCTAAAAACTACAGACTTACCAGTAAAAGTTGCTAATAAAAATACTGTTCTTTTTTGCCCTGGGCCTGTAGGTTGTTTTCTTTATGGATGAAATGCCATAATTGATGAGCAGCAGTTATATACAATAGGCCAATTACATCCACTGTGAGCACAGACTCCAGATTTGCAAGGATTTCATAGATATGCCTTTTTTCAGGCCTCTGAGATGGTTGCTACCCACAATAGAGACAAGAGGCTGTATGCTGAAGGTTTGCTCATTTTTTTTTGCTGGCGTGGGGCCCTAGGAGGAGGTCAGGACATCTTTGTTTTTCAGACCTTGGTGGTCAAGCCTGGAACTACAAAGGAATGCAGTGAGGTATATGCTGTGCTTTGCTAAGTAGGTGATTTATTTTAAATAGTGGTACAGAGGAGCATGAACACCAAGGAGGCAAGTTTTTGAATGTGCAACTTGAATGGAGGTGGATTAGAAGCATCACTTAAAGAGAAGTTTGCCCTTAGTTCCCTTTACATATGTACAATCACCAGTCAGGAACTGGATGAGAGAAAATGAAAATTAAAAAACAAAACAAAAAACAACCAAACAAAAGAAAATAAAACAAAATCTTGCCACCCAACACCACAAATACCTCTAAAGCCCCCACCACTATTCTGGTGCAGTTTTCTTATGTTGTATGTTTCCTGACCTGTCCTATTTCAAGCTTCTTTAGGTAGAAAAGCTTTCATGGATGACTGATAAAATTTGAATCCTCAGTGCTTCACCTGGTATCAACATCTTCTGCCTCATCCAGCAGAGCCTCTACAGCCTGCAGCATAGACGGAACAGAAATTCCAATTCTACATAATTATCTTTTTTCCTTCTTGCTTCTATTTATGTTTTCACTGGGCCTCAAGGCTGCTTTTGTGGAGTTGTTCATGCTGTCCTACAAAAAAGTGAACAATTGAGAGTGGTGCCTATGTGATGGTTCTCAAAGTTCAACCAAGAGAAAAACAGCCATAGTAAGCTACGTGAGATCTTAAAATTATGTGATCAAGTGAAAGAAAAAGAATTTCTGTCTCTTGGCTATGCCCACTAGAAGAATTTGAGTTGCTATCTTTAGCATCATAGTCTGTTAAGAAATTTTGTTTCATCCTGCTGTGCTTTATACAAAATACTGCTGTTTGCAACACCACAGTAGAGAGAGTGACCCTCTGGTCTGCAGTTGTGCTATATTGTGGAGAAGTATGTGGCAAGCCAGCAAGTGTTAATGAGGAAGGACAAAATCTGAGCTTCATCCTAAAGGAATCTCAGTGTTTCTTAACTAAGCAAATTATCTTTTTTTTTTCCCCATTCCTCAGTACGTGGGGGTATTACTCATTCAATATTTTAATGAGAAAAATAGTCTGATGTCATGATTGTGAGAGTCCCTGTTGCTGTAAGCTCATATTTTAAAAAGCATAGTTAAAGATTGTTTTTATGAAAAGCAAATTACATCTGTGCTATAATAACCCAAATTCTATATTTATAAACTTTCTAATTGTTTTCTAATGGAATAATACAGCCTTACCTTTCTCATCTCTCATCAGCAAAGCATAAAATGCTGGCAAACCATATAGCTAGCTACATCTTGGAGGGTTTTGTACTTTTTTTTTTTATTATACAGTGGTGTGAGAGAACTGGGGATTTAATGACTACTTGTCTTCAACCCTGTAAAATTTGCTGGGGATTTTGTGCTTTCAAGCTCTAGAGCATATGAATAATTTCTGAATATGTCACATCTGTATTGGTAATTGGCTGCAGAATTATTTTAGCTTTTTATGAAAGCTTCCCAAGATCTTAAGCATCAGTCTAGATATGAAAATAAATCACACCATTTTTAATTTTCATATTTAAGAATTTCTATTCATGAGTTAAAAAAAGACCCAATGTAAAATTAAAAGAGAATCTGTTTCTGCAGCTAATTGTTCTTTCAAATGATCTGTTTTTAAAAATAATTAGCTTTTATAGAAACACATCGAACTTTTTTTTGCTGAACTGTACTTTTCATAATTTAAAAAAATCTGTAATTCTGCTGAAAAATCATGATATTTCAGTAGATTTAATAGTGCTGTTTATGCTTTCCAAAAGTGCCTCATTACTTTTTCAGGGCACAGTGAACCTTGAGAGTGGTGAATATTTGAGCACCAATGATGAAGCTGTTTTGATGTGCATCTACTTTCCGGTTTTTTATGTGATAAATTTTGGTTGATTAGAATGAGGGGTTTTTCCCCCTTTCTCAGTAATTGTGCAAATTTCTTATTTCTTTGTATCAAACCAGGAATTTGTAACTGTGTGTGTACAGATGTGTACTATAACTTCTAAGTAAATCTGTATCAGTGCTTTAATAAGGTGCATTAGGTTGCTAAGACAAGTATTTACATGCTCGTCCTAGGTAGGAGAGGTTCTGTGAAAATGTGAGTAAGAGAAGTTAGTCTATTTTACTCAAAATTTCAAGTTATTTTATAATCTGAATTTAAGCAGCCTCAAAAATAAACACTGACACCAAACCTCACAGTTCATTTGAGGAATATAAATTTCTCATAGTAAAGAAAATTAATGGACCACTGAAGCATATCGTACTTGAAGTTAGATGAACAATTTATAGTTCCAGTAAGAAACAGACTGAAGAATTACCATACAATAATAATTTCTTTTTTTATTTCTATTTTTTTCTTGTTCCCTACTCCTTTTTTGGTGCAATATGCATAGATGATGTAAGGGCAATAATGGATTTTTTTTCCTGTTGAATCTCTGTAGCTCTCTGAAATCAGAAGAGATACATTAAAATAGCTGAAGAATCTGGATTTGCTGGTAATTTCTACTCTGTGATTTACCAGTTCAACACAGTAGAATATAATGTAGAACACATTGCTACATTATAATCTACCCTTCTGGGAGATACAGAACTAGTACCTCACCAGGTTTATCAGTTGAATTATGGATTCTGGTGGAATAAAAGACGAGTTCACATGTCTGCTGTATTGGTAGTTGTTTTATATTTTACAAATTCCATATTTTAAGGAGAAAATAGGGGATCTTTTAACTTGCTATGTTCAGCTTCATGGTTAAAACCACCTTTCATTTTTCCTTTTTCCAAGGTGGCCTTTATCTAAGTTCTGTTATAACTTCATGTACTGAAAATCAGTTTGGCACATTGTGACATATTTAAGTAATACCTGAATATCAAAGCACACTAACAATAATGTGGATGCCATTATTAGCAAAAGAAATAATATTTTGTGAATATTTAGCTATTCTAGGTTAGCATCAGCTTTTAGCTCTCTACGTGAGTTTGCACATGAAGGCACTGTGCAGCAAAATGAATACCTGAAGCACACCAATGCCATACTTCTAATAGACAGCAGTGTATATTGGTAGTTGTGGGATGCACACTGTACACCCAAACAAACTTAAATTTAAATTTTATCCTTGGGAACCATCCACTAATCAAATATCTGGCAGCCTCACAGAAAATGAGATGCAATGAAATTCAGATACATTATAACTTAATCAAGACAAGCATAAGTGAAATTGCAATTTAAAATTAAATTTGGAGTAATGATCAGAATATTAATATTGACTGAAATAATGCCATAAATATAGAAAAGCGATATATGTAAATCCTGTCGTGGCTGCAACCTCTTATTAATTGGGAAAGAGTATTTTCTGTGTTTATCCGATACAAGAATAGGAAGGGCAGAGTTTTGAAAGAATGGTGAATGCTAAATTTGCAAATTGTTCAAAATTATACTCATTCCTATGTTGCAAGCATGCTAACGTATTGGAAGCAGCTGTTAGCATTCATTCAGCAGCAGTTAGCTGTCCTACCTTGGAACTCCAAGGGAAGATCTATGTCCTCACCTGCAAAAGAGCTATTTTAAGATAAGAGGATACAAATGGTGATGTGGGGTTTTGGGTGTGGAATTTTGTGTTTATATTTGGAGCTTCTGTGTGTGTGTATGTGTGTGTGCTTTGTGTTGGGGTTTATTTGCTTGTTTCTTTCTGGGGTGTTTTTGGTTCTTCCCCACCTCTTGCCCACCCCTGATGCTCAATTCCAGATCCTGCACAGAAATTAGGGGCAAAAAATTATCTGCAATTACAGAGGAAGAATATACTCGTTCCACTCATGTTCTTTTCTAAAAATATCAGGGGAGCTGCATCTCTTCATTAAGTCTGCAGTCCAGCCAAGCAAGGAAGCCAGGGAATTAGGGGGCACAGTACTGGACCAACTGTACTTGCCTTTCTTTGTAAGGACACGGTTCAGTGTTCCTGTAGCTGTTTTCAATGAAGACTGATGCAGCATACGTTACCCAGTTCTTCTCCTATCTATCCTCTTCTATCCAAAGCAGTGGGAAGAGGGGAGAAGGAGCATGTAGTCAAATATTCAGTGCACTGGCCTTGTTCACAGGAGACCATGGCTCTTGTGAACTACACTTCTGACAGGGAAAATGGGATAGAAAGCTACACTGAGAAATGGCCTCAAGCTATACCAGGGAGGCTCAGGTTGGACATCAGGAAAAATTTCCTCATGGGAAGGGTTGTTGAAGATTGGAAAGGACTGCACAGTAAGGTGGTGGGATCACTATCCCTGGAGGTGCTCAACAAGCAGCTGGATATGGCACTCAGTGCCATGGTCTAGTTGACAAGGTGGTGATCAGTCAAAGGTTGAACTCCATGATCTCAGAGGTCCCTTTCAACCTAAATGATTCTGTGATTTTTTTAAAATTTTGTTTGATCCAGCTGGTAGTTCCACTTGCTATTAAACTGCCTTGCATTTTTTGTTGTTCAAATGTGCTGATAATTCTTCAGGAAAGTGTTTCATAAACTTGTTGGCATTAATAACTTCACAATTATGAATGTGGCATCACAGTTGTGTCTTACAGAAAGAAGCAAAGATCTAGCAGGAATCCATATAGCTGTAATGATGATGTTCTTTATTGCTTAAAGCACAGCTAAGAACAAGATTAGACCCATAACAATGCTGGAAGTGAAGGCATTACATTATTGGGATCCAATATTACTCCTTGCAGTGAAAGCAGAAGTCCCCTGAACTGCAATGGGTAAGAATTACATCCAATTACATCAATCATTACTGGAAAAGCAAAGCAAACGCAAAAGATTTCTCAATTGCAACTGCAAAATATGTACTTTCTTGCATTTTGTTCAATGTTTTAGTAACAATACTTAGCAGAAGCAGTAATATATGCTTCTCACATTTAAATGGTTTGTTTTGACAGTTGTGCTCTGTTGGTTTGGCATTATTTAACACTGAGGAGGGTAAAATCCCAATTTTATCCTGTGTGTTCTATTTTGCCTCTTGGGGAGAAGAGTAAGGACTTCTGCACTTTAAAACAATAACCCACTGACTTGCTCTTTGCTGTCTTTTTTTCCCTCTAATTTGAGCTTTGCTAACTTGAAAGGCTTGAATGTGTAATTTGCTCTTCACACAGGAAGAAGAGAGATGATGTTACTAAATACTAATATGGATCACTTTGATTAGACCTGGACTTGCCAAAATATAGCACGAAGGTAAGGTAGAGGGTAAGGTAGGCCTACAATTGCGTTACTGTTACCTCACTTCATGCTGGAAGCTCTGTTAAGAAAGGTGGAAAACTACCGTTCTCAGCTGCACTTCAAACTTCCAGCTGCATAACAACCCACTGTCAGGGACAGCAGTGAGATACACCAGTATAACATTTTTCACAGTTCAAATTTAATACCATGTCTGTCTTAAGTGGCTATGTTAATTGCCAACATAAGAACCAGAACATGTCCATGGTACAATTTGTATTCCTGGAAAGATCAATTAACTGTTTTTAGCACCTGTAGGAAACGAGCAATGGTATCTATTTCAATAGTATTTGATTTTGCTTTTGAAACTGGTAGTCTTTTTTTTTTTTTTTTATAGAGGGTAATACTGTCATAAAGAAGCATGAGGAGAGGGGTGGAGAACAGGAAAAATATGGCACAGGAGATATATCTGCTCAAGTAAGATGCCACTGTAAAGAATGCTGGAGTAAAGAAATACAAGCACAGTGGCGTATACAGTAACTATATTCAATGTGTTCATGTATTTTTACAGGCAGCAAATAACAGTGTCCTTGATACTTTGGCTCCAGTGAGGGCACTTGCTGTTTCAGAAAGAGCAACTGAAGAGAAAACAAAGGAACAGAAAAGTTTCTTATCACCAAGTAGCCCATAGACCACCACATGCTAATAAAAGCCCAGATACATCTTTTAAGAGCAAATGTAATGTAGACAACAGTAAGAGAAAAATATGTTTTCTCATAGACATTTCTCTCTGTGACACAGCTAAAAACAAGTTTTCATTAAAACCCCCCAAACAAACCCAACTTGTCCAGGTGGTCCATACCTGTCTATCTGTGTCTGAGGACTCTAGTTAATGCTCAAGACCAGGTATTGACAACTACAGTGGAAAGTTATTCCAGGTATGATATGCTGCTTGGTGCTGAAGTCCAGGATGTTTTATCATCTTTCTCCTCTGAGTTTTACAAAAACACGTCTGTTCATATGCAGGCATGAAAGGGAATGGTGGAATGACATTTGAGAACTGTCACCTTGTGCTCAGGAAGTGCTGTCCTCATCCTCTCTGTGAACAGGTGGAGAAAGCACTCCAAGGAATAGAAATTCAAGCTTTAACTGACATTCCAAAATATTTTATCCAGCTTGGCGATGAAGCATCAATACAAAGGTGTAGGACTGAGCATTTGGGTGAAAACTGTATTTGAGTGGACTATATGGAGATAGCTCCTTACTGATGGGAGGACTGACTCATGAGTTGGGCATAGATCAGCTCTGAGGGTCTATCACATGCAACGTGATTTGAGGACTAAGCAAACTAAGCCAAAGATATTTGGAAGGGTGCAGCACTTTCAAGTTCCCATTAAGGAAAAACATTGTGGAAGAGTGAAGAATTAATTAAACCACACTTCCCTTGCTACCCATAAGCAAGATAATTGGAAAGCAGCCTGTTTTCTAACAATGGTTGTTGCTGAAGCACTTGATTATTTTTTCCTTTGTAATTTCCATCTAGCTCAGCAGGGGTGAACTATGAGACCATTACAAAGTGCACTGAATGTCTAAGGAGGAAAATACAGTGCTAAGAGCTCAGAAGAATTCCTTGTGGTGTCAGTGCACAGTGCTGCAGGCGAAGATGAACTGATCGTGATCTTAGGAGCAGATGGGGGAAGTCTTGAATTTTGCCTTGAACCCTGTTGTATAAGCAGTAACAGTTCCGGAAATCTTACAGGAACTGGACAGAAATTTAAAGGAAACAAAAGAAAGTGAGTATCAGAGGTGTAAAAATGAATTGGTGTCACAGGATGAACTAGTTGATCATCTGAAGTAAATTCTGTGTTGTGAAGGGCCTTATCTTAAGCCAAACTTGTAACAAATGAGAAGTGAAGACAGTCAGCCATGGCTAGACTCTTTGGCTCCAGAATATGTTTAACAACATAGGGGGGAAGTTGCATGCATCTTAGTATGAGGTTGGGCCGACTTTATAAAAACAGCAACTGATTTTTTCTTTTTAATGCCTTAATGTATATATAAATTTTTTTTTTACCCATTTAGGAGTAGGAGTTATATCTATTTCTATGGGTCTGGTGATTGAAATCCAGTTGGTTCCTCCTGCCTGGTTCTCAGCTGTCATTCTACTGTATCAATTTTCTTTCGTTTTGAGAGAAGCAGATGGAGGTCAAAGTGACATGCGATGAGTCAGTGGCTCTACCTGGAATAGAAACAGTAATTTCATAGCTGCTGCCAGATCTTTAGACTTGTGTATACCTTGCTGCGTTTTTTTTGGTGTGTGTGGGTATTTTTGGTTTGTGGGTTTTTTTTTTTTTAATTTGTTGGTTGCTTTGTAACTTTATATGTAACTACAACTTGGGATTTTTTTTCTAAGTTGTTCAGGACAACTTTGTTTCATTGTTCATTATGCTTATGATAGAACTGTGTTCTATAAAATGGTCCTGATTATGACTTACACTTCCAGAGATATTTTTTTCTGTATGTTTTTGGCACCCTGACTGCTTTACAGAATTCTAACCTATAAATCATAGGTCAGGCTCATACTTACATTTTGTACTGTATTTGGAAACCAGGGACTGAAGAACATCACGACATTTCTCCTTTATAATGACTGTCAAAGTGGAGGTACTTTGCTCTTGGGGTGGATAACACTAAGGGTATTAGTGACACTGTCAAAATGCTAGAAGACTACTGACATACTGGCTGCAAAATCCTCTGGGAATTTTTAGTCCGTTCTCTTGTTTGAAGCAGGACTGTCACCAACCCTGTCTCAGATGAGACATTGCTTCCTCTAGCAAATCTTGAAGACCCTCAAGAATGGGAATTCCACAACATCTGTGGGCAGACTCTTTTGGTGCTGCACTACCTTCTTGGTGAGAAATCCTTCCTGACATTTACTCTGACCCTCCCTATGCGCAATTAGTAGTTGCTGCCCTTCATTATTTCATCTGCCACTACTGAGAATGGTTTTACTGCAATTTTCCCTTCAGGCAGTTGTAGGCTGCCTTGAGGTTTTCCTTTGGCTCTTTGCCTGGCCAACCAAAGCAAGGCAAGCTCCTATGTCTAGCCTGATAAGTTATGTGCTCCAGGCTCTGGCCACAGTGATAGCTCTTCGCTGGATCCTTTCCAGTTTCTCAGTATCAGGAAAGAAATGGGAGACACTGTTTAAGTGCAGCCTTACCATTACAGAGTATAGGAGTGTAGTAATTTCCTTCTGTGCTGACCATACCCTGCCAATGTCAGCATACAGTTTACATGATGACAATGCACTTTGTGCATTGCTTAATCTTAAATGCTACTGCTTGATCCATCAGTTTTCCACCTGATCCAGGGGCTGTAGCTCTTGCTGAACTCTGAGTTTCCTGGCTGGACAGCTGGGCCCAGAGATGGGTATAATGTTTGTTGTTTTTTGTATCACCAGAGACCTCCTTGATGACATACATTTTTCACCACAGCAGGCAGCAGTTTCAAATTTATCAGTGAACTCCTAATTACCTTCTCACCCACGTTGTATGCACCTTCTTTTTACAATAAATGTAATTACAGAAGACTTTCTTGTTGCACTCTCACTTTTTACTCTCAGGTGCAACAAGGATTTGAAGCAATGCTTTTATGCTTCACAGAATCAAAGACTCATCTAGGTTGGAAGGGACTCATTGAGACTGAGAGAGAAATTGAGACATGAAAGTCAGAGGCAGCCTTAGCTGCTCTCCTGAAATCCAGGGTTGTGATCCCGCTTTTTGTAATTTTTCTCTCCTCTCAGATTCCTGAATTCTACCATCTCGTGGTCATTGCAGCTAAGGCTGCCTCTGACTTTCTTAACTCACACAGATTTTTTCTTCTTGTAACTGTAAGGTCTAGCAGATCATGTTTTCTTGTTAGCTTCTCAGTTACCAGGAAGTTGTCATCAGTGCATTCAAGATGTCTTCTAGATGACCTGATGTGGCTAGCACAGGTCTTTCCCATGAGAATTCTTTTTGTGTTTTATAAATAAAGTTTGGATGTTATTAAAAACAGTGTCCCAAGATCTGGACGGTGCAGCCTGGCCAATCAGGCCTAGGGGGAGGTTTCTGACTGACCAATCTGGGTGACCTTTGAAAACTCTATATATATGATGAAATCAAAACAATAAAGGTCTTTCCTTCTTGCCACTGAGAACTGAGTTCTTTACTCTGCTAGCTGCTCAACAGCGACAACCTGAGTCCTCCTGTATCATCCTTCTGGCAGATACCACAGCGGTTAGTCTCCCATGAGGAACAGAACCTGTGCCTATGAGACTTCTTCCAGTTGTCGGAAGAAAGTCTCATCTGCATTTTCCTCCTGGTCAGGGTGTCTGTAGTAGATACCCCCTACAAGAAGGCCAAACAATGTTGGTTTGGCTGCTAATCTTGATTCGTAAACTGTTGTTTGGCTCCTGATCCATCCCAAGGCAGAGCTCCAAGTATTCCAGCTGTTTTCTCACATAGAGAGCAGCTCCATTTCCTCTCCTTTCCAGTCAGTTGAATAATAACTCTTGTTTCTGGTTTCCTTGCCAGTTCTGTTGCCTTGTTTCCTCCTCCTGCATGCTACCTTCTGTGTTTTACTTCATTGAGAAGCTTCTGTCTTAGCCTGGCAGTTCTGCTAGTAAAATTCTGGCCTTCTTGCATGAGAGGGTAGACTGTTCCTGGTTTTCTTTAAAATTTGGCCTCCACTCTTTCTGCTTGATGATGGCTTGTGGGGGAATTTTATTTAGCAATTACCTAAATAAGCCAAATTCTGCTGTCTTGATGTCCTAAGTCAACTGCTCACTGTCTCAGCTATCCTGCATATCCTGAATTCTGTCATCTTGGGGTCACTGCAAACCAAATGTGTTGTAAATACTTGTTTTTCATCTGGGATGTTTTCAAAAAAAGGCAGCTTGAGAACAAGCTCTTCATGCGATTTCTCATGAGCTGCATCATTTAAATATTATTAAGCTGCTTACATGATAATCTAACATCATAGCCGACGAGTTTACAACACTGATGCAGACTTTCTGTGGAAAATTTGCTTTTGGCTTTTGCAAGGAATCAGTTTGCCTTTAAATGCATGTATTGCTGACACTAAATCCTCAGAGCAAAATGCAGAGTATTTTTAGAGTGTTGATAATAAAGGACTTTGTTTTATTTTTGTTTTACTAACAGCATAATCAATTGGATAACTAATGGCGCTGGCCAATTTAATATGATTAATTTCATTAAAACCATACAAATCCGGTGCTATTGCCAGTATCACGGGAACCAACATTTCAAAATATTGTATAGTATGTGTAGACATTTTAGCAGAAGAAAAAAAAACCAACACAAGAGAAAATAATTCATCAGTCAGTTGGAAACCAACTGATTAATACTCTTGAGTACTGATTAGGATACGGAGATGCAGGATCTCTCCTGCAAAATATGTAACTAGGGAGAACACGGGATTAGTAATTATTTGAAGAACTGGGTAGCTTAGAGCAGAAAATTTAGATTGGTGCCAATATACTGAAAATCTGGAAAAGCATTTTCATGCAAATGACTGTAAATAAAGCAAACCTCAAAATCAGTTTTATTTAATGCTTAGGGCAGTAAAACCTCTCTCTGAGACTGAAGTTTCAGAAGGCTTTCACCTCACTGAAGCCTAAGACAACTGCTACTTCCATCCTTTCCTGAGTGACACATTTGAATAACTAGTTTGGAAGTGGAAGGAATTGATCCAGGTTAGAGGAGAACCTGTCATTGCTACTATTGCATGGTGTGTTTTATGTAGGTAAATTCCTCTATCCTGTCTCCACCACCAATGGCTATCCAAGGATTGGTTCTGGGGCAGAAAAGGACAATTAAGAGTGAAGGCGGAAGACAAAGAAGCTTTGCAGAGCAGCTCAGAGCAGCTATGTAGACCCTTAACTGTGTCAACTAAAAGTCCTCATGAATATTTTTCCATTTAGAAACAAGCAAATAGCTGTTTTTCACTGGTAAGTTTTTACTGTTTTGCAAATTAGACAATTTCAATCCAAGAGAAGAATGGAAATTCAGTGTGTTTTCAGAAGGGAAACAGGCATTTCAAGTTGTTCCTATGCATTTATTCCTCCTTCTACAAACATGACTGCTCTTCTGTTTTTTTTCCTTAATGCCTCTTACTGAGTTGTAAGACTAATTTCCCACTAAAATAGACTTGTATTCAGCCAGAGAAGCTCTACATGCAGCTGGGCAATGTGGAACCGAGCTCTGTGACACTCTTGTTCAAAGCTAAAATGTAGATTTTTTTCACCTACAGCTTTTTGTAGGACTGGCTTAACTTCTCACAGAGCTAATCATAGATGCTGTTATCAGAGTAGTATGAAGTGTAAAGGTCCAGAAGGTTTGGCTTTTCTGAAGACAGTGCTGATAAATGAGATGTTTGTGGACACAAATGCAAACCAATGTCAGTGATGCAGCACTCCTGGCAGAGGCGTTAATTATGGGACAGAAGTAACTCTTTTCCTCTTGCCCCCTACAAAAAGAGTCTGTGGCAAGAAGGGGATGACAGAGAGAAACTGAACAGGGCGAACTCCTGGGACAGGAGATCAGTTGTTTGGAAGTTTTGGTGCATGGCAGAGATGACCAAGTCATGCCACTGTTCATGATATGAGCAACAATGCAGATGATGGGAAGGTTTTCCTTCTTTGTGGTAATGGCAGTTGAGTTTTGCTAATCTTCAGTATGATAAAATAGCTCTGGCTGGTGACTTCTAATTGGATGTAAAGCCTTCAAAAGTAATCAGATAAGTGAAGCTAAAGCACAAAATAGGATGCAGTGCCATGCCATGCAGCAAGAAAATCTTTGAAGCAATATGGCAAGTGTCTTCAGTTAAGGTTCCTGACGATACGGTGTAGGTGAAGTCAAGTACAGGTTGGGTAAAAAGGAACCTTTTCCATATATTGCCTGTTATTTGCCTAACTTAATCACATAAACCTTGATTAAATAGTTACAGTGGGCTTGCATCAGTAGACACTGAATGCTTAGAAATAAACCTGTCGGCTAACCACAGGACTCTCCAGATTGATATGTTGTATCCAAATAGATGTGCAGTTTTTCACTTAATTATAGCAGAAATGGCTTTTATATCTGTTAGGGTATAGTAATAAATCTACTGAGCTACGAAACAATTTATCCTCCCCTTTGCTTTCAGCTGATTACAACATCTTAAGGTATCTCAGGATAGTATGAACATCTGTTCCCTCAAGATTGACTCTTAGACAATAATTATAGAGCTAATGAATGAAGTGGAGAATGGAGTTTAGGGAAAAACAAGGGACAACTCTGCCTTTCTTTGCTAACTCTCACCTTAGTACATTCCTTTCATTAGACTGACTTTCTAACATACCCTACAGCAAACTTGCCAGATGCAATAGTCCATTTTCTTTAGAACAGGATAGAAAATCAGATAGTGGCTCTGGGACTTGAACACCTTTCTCTAAAAATTGGTGTTAGCAGATCATCAGAAGCAGATAGTCCTGCCTCCTTTTCCAACCATTCTGAACCCTAGAGCTCAATGCCAGAAACAGATCTCACTCCAGCATTCACCAGTGTTGTCATGGGGTGATCTTCTATAATTTCTCATAATTTGAGTGAAATAGATTACTCTTCTGATATGCTTTTCAGTCTGCTATTTTTAGTCATAGAAGTGACACCTAATTTGCACTTGTTAAAACAGGCTTATGAAAGTGTGTTGTAAATAAATCTTGGGAGGAATATAAATTAGCATGGTGCAGGGTAAAATAGCTTCCCTTTTGTGGGTCAGAATGAAAATAATTTTGGGGGGAGATTGTTCCACTTCTATGTGTTGGAGAATTCTTGTATGTTTTTATATAGTATTGCATGTTGGCCACAGTGGAGACAGGACAGTGGAGTCTTAAACAGCATGACAGCCCTCTTGTTCTAAGACAGACAGATGAATGTTAACTCTTGGGTCTCTCCTAGGTTGCAGATGTGATAAAACAGACAAACTCATGCTGGTATATTCAGCAGTGAAATAGCTGCAGATGAGTTAGAGCTTTGTGGCTTCTGCAAGAAACATGAATATAGGTAATGTAATCCTACTGAGAATGTGTAGAGGACAGGATGGGAGAATAGCATAGTTTTGACTGTAGCAAAATGAAATTCAGTGGGCTTAGTAGGTATTGTATGTGGTCTGCTGCAGTGGTAGCTGCCAGAGTTTTATGACATGGATAATATTCTTATGACTCCACTCCAGGGGATCAACTAAGACAACTTAGTCCCTGCCCAGCACTTGTTTTTTATCATATATCCTCTTCTATATCACCAACCTGATGTTTGGGAAAAGCCTTTCTGTCATGGGGATATCTGTTAGGTGGAAGATTAGTGTTCTATGTGAGAACAGTGTTTTTATTTCTCCCTTTTTGTATTTACAGGAAGAATTCTTGTTCTTTAATCCTGATTTCAGTCAGTTTTTAATCATATTCCGTCTTCAAATTCTGTCTGCAAAGATTGCTTGTCATAAAGATACCTATTTTCTACAGTATCAACATAGATTCAGCAGTAGGTGTCAGTTCAATATTGGGTGAACTGCTTAAATCGCTCCCCAAGCCTTTTCCTTCTTCATTTCATAGCAAGTCAAAGTCTAGCAACTGAAAGGTAATCACTATGGTTACAGCATCCAGTTCTAGCAACAAATCCAAGATTTAAGTCTTAACGCTTGTAGCAAAATATATATATTTGAGACACCCCCAGACATTTGGGATTGTGTTTGCAAGTGTTAAAACAGACATTGACAGTTTGAGATAATTCCATTGCAATGCTTTGCTTGCAAGACAGTGGTCTGCTATTATAAGTGGATTGCTTACATAAGAGGTGAAAGAATACTTACTAGTTTAAAATGCAGCTCAAAGAAATATTGAGTTTTTAAAGTCAGAAATCTAAGATTTAATCACTGCCTGGTTTGAAGTCTGTGTCAACACTGTCAGCTGAAAGAAAGACTGAAACTTGGATCCTTCCCAGCTGCAAATATTACCAAGACATCACTATGAGCCATTTTTAGGCTTTACGAGAGCTATGGACATTATGAAGTACCAGGGTTTCACAAACCTACAGCAGATCACTTTACGGCCCAGGTGGTTGATAGTTCATGTGTTGAGGTCTCTCACCCCAATTAGTAACTAATTGCAATCCATCTGTTTACATATGGCAGAAAATCGCTGATCTACCAAAGTTTTCTCTAGCAGACAGGTATCCATCCATAAGCCAAATTAACAACCCAGAATCACCCAGGGAGACTTGCTGAGATGGTATCAGTGCCTGAGAAGTGTTAGTGCAGTACTGGCAGCTCTTCTCAGAGACAAGCCTAATGGGAAAATCTAGGCAAATAATGCTTTTAAGCTGGCAAATGCCTTTTCTGGCTGTGGCTCAGGCATAGGAATGAATCTGCATAGGGAATGTCTGATCTGGCCATGCTATACTTCAGGTCAATGCAGGGGTGTCTTTATGCTTAATTAATGGGAAAAAAGGTCTCAAGTTCCCTGAGAACTGAATTTCGAACATGACTGATAACTAGTGTAAGTCAAGAGCTTCTACATCCCAAGTCATGACAACGTGGGTTTTGTTACTGCATTCTTAGAATGGCATTACTCGCTAACCTCAAAGGGCTGTTTACCCTATAACTTTTCATCATATCTTGTATTTGTTCATTCTGGAGAAAAGAAGACATCGGGATGAAGTGATTGCAGCCTTTGGTACCTGGAGGGAGCCTACAAGGAAGATGGAGAGAGGCTTTTTACAAGGACATGTAGTGACAGGACAAGAAGGAATGGATTCAAACTGAAACAAAGTAAGTTTAGATTATATATTAGGAATAATTCTTTTCCATGAGGGTGGTGAGGTACTGGAACAGGCTGCCCAGAGAAGTTGTGGATGGGCAATTCCTGGCAGTGTTCAAGGCAAGGCTGGATGGGACTTTGAGCAACCTGTACTAGCAAAAGGTGTTCCCACCCAATTCAAGGGGAACTAGATTGTCTTTGAGGCTCCTTCCAACCCAAGCCATTCTACGATTCAATGATTTATTCTCTAGATAATTTTTGATAATGAAGTGCAAAACTAATTAGAATTTTAAATCAAATCTTCAAGCAAGTCCCATTCAGTTGTAAATAGCACACCATTTTTTCCATTTGATACATGACTTTTTAAACTTTATGATACTGTTTTTTGAGGCTCTGAGGAAACGGAATTCTTATATAATGTTTTACTGCAAGTAACTTTCATATCTAGTGACTCATCTTAATTGTGGTTTATTTTTGTCCTGAATCTATTAAACATAATATTAGATGTAGAATATTCTCCAGCAAGTCTTGGAACTTTATATCTAAGTCAACTGTATCACAAGCAGCTAGTACATATTTACCATATGATTTGTTTGTTTGTTTGTTTTGGTATATGGATTAGGAGACAGCAGCTGCTTCTGCTAAGCAGCTGCTTCACTTGACTTTTAGACTGAGGACATTTAAAAGGATGTATTGTTTCGGATTAAGTTTCATTTGTATCTGAGGCCTCAAATTAATTGGTAACTCCTTTTACCCTGGAGTTTTTTTGTTTTGTTTTGCTTAGAGGAATCTCAAGAATTATGTAAATTGTGTGGTGTTTTTTTTTTGTTTGGTTGTTGTTTTAACACCATAAGGGACAAAATGAGAAACAGCTGGTGATGAAATAAAATGCAACATATGCTTAGCAATTGTAGATCAATGTCACTTCTTCTTTATTCTCTGATTGATTCCCTAGATAAAAGAAATCTGGTGGACCTCAGCTATCTAATGTTCAGTAAACATCTTTGATTACATGATGTAAATTGAATAAGATGGGAATTAGAACAAAAGTAGTGTCATGGTGTAATGCCAGCTGGCAACTAAACATCATACAGCCACTTGGTTATTCTCCATCCCTCCCAGCATGATGGGGGCAAGAGAATTGAAAGAGTAAAAGTGAGAAAATTCCTGGGTTGAGATAAGAACAGTTTATAATAGAAATAAAATAGTATTAGTAATAAATTGTAGTGAAAATCAAAATCATGAAGACAGAGATTAAACACAAGGAAAACAAGTGATGAAAATGAAAGCAATTGCCCAGCACTAGTTGACCAGTGCTCATCCAGGGCCTCAGCAGTGGCACCCTGCCCCTCCTGCCCTAGTTTATCGCTGAGCATGACACTTTATGGGATGGAATATTCCTTGGATAAGTTGGGGTCTGCTGTCCTGGCTGTGCCCCTCCCAGCTCCCTGTGCATCGCCAGCCTCCTCACCGGCGGTGTGGTGTGAGGAGCAGAGGTGGCCTTGCCTCTCTGTAAGCACTGCTCAGCATGAATTATAACATCCCTGTGTGAGCAGCACTGTTGCCAGCACAAATTCAAAACACAGCCCCATACTGTGCAACTGTGAAGAGAATTAACTGTACTCCAGTCAAAGCCAGAAAAAACAGTAGAATGGTTAAGATTCTGGATAAAAGGTGCTGTGCCAGTAGTGTATGGTGAACACAGAAGTAACATGCTAAGGGAGATTACAGGTGGAAATACTCAAAGGATGACATTTGGGACTAATTTTTATCTTTTATTTTTTCTGCCACTAGAAAAATCAAAATATATCAATGAATTTGCAGGTGATATTAAAGGAAGGAGCTACTGTTACCATCAGCAAGTATCAGAATATCATAATGATCATCCTGAATGCTGGGGCACCAGAAGTGGAATTATGTTCAATACTGAAAAGTCATAGACTAGGAAACTAATTATAAGGATTTATTTTATAAGATGAGACTTTGATGGGGAATGGGATGAAAAACAAAGATGAAAGAGCTGAATACTCATCTATCTGATATGTCACTTGTGCATCAGGGAACAGCAGCATCAGAAGGAAGCATGAAGTATTTGGGATTTGATGTTTTGGGGGGGGAGGGGTGGCTTTTTTTTTTTTTTAGGTCAGCAGACTAATGGAAAATGAAAAGAATTTTGGATCACCCTAAAGTAAATACTTTTTTTTTGTAAAGAAAGTTCCTCTAAAATGTTTTTAATCAAATGACGTCTCATATTTGTTTTGTTTTGCTTTTTTTAAACTACTTTATTAAATAATTAAGTATAGATGAATATATGACAAAAATGTAGTTTTAAAAATCAATCTATCAGACTGTTGACACAGTATTTTTTAATACTGGAGACATCAAAAGACTTCATAAATTGTGAGAAGAATTAATGAATAATTTTTTAAAAAGTATTTCTGTACTGAAAGGTCTCCCCAGAGTTCCACTTAAATGATTCAAAGTGTGTGGGTGATCAGCCTCTTTCTAAGCTACACCTACCAGATTTTATATGAATTACAGAATCATGCAAGTTGGAGGGAAGCTCCAGAAATATTCCTCCAGCTCACAGCACATGCAATGAGATCAGGCTTCTTGGGGCCTCATGCACTTGAGTTTTGAGTATCTCCAAGGATGGAAACTCCACAACCTCCCTGGGCAACCTGCTCTGGCATTTCATCATCCTAACAGGAAAAATATCCATTCTTATGTTCAGTCACAATTTCTCACATTCCAACTTTTGCCCCTTGTCTCTCATCTAATCCCTATGGTATGTGTAAGTTAAATACAAAAATGCTCATGTACTAAACTAAAAATTTCATTAGAGCTCATTATGATTATTAATGATATTGCATGATGATACTGACTTTTTAATTCTTCTTATATATTTCTGCATGATGTTTTTACATTCATTTTTGAACAAGAAATTTTTCCTCGTTTAAAAGCATGTTAAAGTAGAATTATGTGTGACAATGTAAGAAAACATATGGTTAAAAGTTTCAACTCTATTGTAATTACCTGTAAAATAATTTTTGCTCCACTGAGTTTATATTTGAAATTTTGGCTAAAATTCTTAGCTTTAAACATGTACACAAGAAAATCAAGTAGATCAAAGGGCTTCTGTAATTTGCTAAATCTTCTTCACTTACAGGTGAAGGAAAAGTTCTCGCAGACATGTGTTGGGTTGGTGATTTTAAACCCTGAACTGTTGGGGAACATCTGTCTCTCATTCAGATGTAGCTAATCCAGCAAAATTACTTTCATTCACATATGATATTTTTCTGAGGTAATCTCCTGCATTATTTCACCCTGTAATACTCCAGTAATAGCTCGTGTGTACTTCTATGTTATTTTTTTTAACTTAAAGTGTTTTGGAAAAATACTGAGGATTAATTTTTTTTTAGCCATGAAATGCTCTCATGTCTCAGCAGAAAAATGACAGAAATGGAGCTCATGAAGAATTAATCTAGAACATTTTACTGTGATTGAATTCTTATTAATAAGGAAGAAAATAATAGTGAGAGCTTTGAGTCACTTTGAGTAACAGCTATTAGAAGTCAGATATGTTATACTTTGTTTTAGATTCTTGTTGTATTCCCAAGTGTGAAGAAAACTAAGGGATGAGGAGGAGAGGACAGAAAAGCAACCTTTGTAGTATACTTCTACCAAAAAAATGTTGGGAATCAAATTGTGTATTTGCATGCTTATAGAGATGCACAGGTGATTTGCAAATATATCGAGCATTTTCTTTAGCTGATCTTTGCAAATAATATTTCTTTCTGGCCAAGGTGCATTGTATAAAGGAATAAGAGCGTAGCTCAAATAGTAAGTCTATAGGAATGCTCCAGTGTGTATCTTGGCATAAGAACTGGCTTCCAGCTAAGCCTTTTGTAATCATCTGCAGGCTTAGATAAAGGTAGATCTGACATTTGATTTTAGAATACTAGCTCATTTCCCTTTCTTTTCTCTAAGGTATATTGTATTTCTTTAATAAAAAAGAAACACTTCCCTAACAGAAGACACTGATATTACGAGTAAGAAACCTAATAGAAGCCACAGAGACTAAGACAGTGTTTGCATTAATTTCTCAATTGTTTGCAAGTATTATTTAATACCAATGTTTAATTTGATGTGGCTGTTTTGTGTGGTCATGACAAATAAGATACTTCCTATTCAAGCCAGGGTGCTCCTCGCTCTCTTGATCTCCTGAGCATATGCTGTAAAGTCACTGAGGAATCAAAAAAACCCTGAAGCCTGTACAAATTCTAATGCAGTGCATCTTGCCTCTTGAATTTGTCTATAAACAATGCTTTGGTTAGGTCAACAGACAGCCTGACTTTTGCACAGGCTTACAGAGCTTCTACAGTTAGACTGCAAAGAAAGGCTACAGAACAGTGTGGTGGTGAAGGCAATACAACATTTGTATGGGGACAAAGAGAAAGTAAAATTACCAGTGGAGTTGCTGGGAAAGAGGAAGACTATTGCAGAAGAAAGGAGTATCTTATTTCGGCTCTGGGAAAATCTGGAAGAAGAAGTTAAATGAGAAAATTGGAAGCTTTACTGTAAGTTTATCAAGGTGTTAGTGTCATACAAGAATTGTCTCTGAGCCTCTTGATTTTTATGCATCGTTAAGTTTAAAATACTGAATTTCTGTTAGAACTTTAGTTAGAACTTCTTATATATACTTCAGAGATGTATGAACACACAATTCAATCATCTGAACTTTGACACTAGTTTTCTCAGGTACTTTCTGTAACTTTTTGATCTTTTTAACTTTATGAACTTAGCCACGCTCAGCACAATGGTGCTAGAGGTCAATCTAACACACTCGATTAAGGTTTGTAACATTCTAAAGTGGGAAGACATAGGTAATATAGCCAGTGGCAAACCCAGAAAATTATTGTTATAAGAAACTAACATGGGATTCACAGAGCTCCTAAAGCAATGAAAAGCAGCATACCAGCTTTCCACAGAAAAATTGGTAGGGGCAGGTGTTGACTGCCTTTGGAAATCAATTCTTTTTTCTGAAAAATGCATTAATTTATAATGGCTGGTAGTGTCAGCTGTAGGCAACCTCCCTGATCTAATAAAGACAACTATTACATTTCACAGATGCGGAAATCTAAATCTGTTTTTTGATGCCAGTCTGAGTCAATGCTTTAATGAAAGAAACATGTAATCCTTCTTTTACCTGCTGCTTTCCACTGTGAGTGGCCATGCGTAATTTTGTCTCCTACAATGATGAAGTAATTTTGAAAATGCTTGTCGAGAGAGACAAAACAGCTACACTTTTTTTGGGACATTGATGAAGAATTCAACACTAAATTCTGTGATTATACACACTAGCCACTTGAGCATTCTTGTATTTTTTAATGTGCTTCTATTTCTCTAGCAAGTTAAGTAAATTTAGCATTTAATTGCTATTTCTGTTTGCACATATCAAACTTTCAAACCCCTACTTTGCAGCTGAAGCAGGGTTAATTAACCCACCCTAAAGTTCAAATATCCTCATTAGTATGAGTTCAGGTTCACTAGCTACCAAGTATTACTGAATAATGATCCCATCAAGAAAATCTGTAATATTACGAAGTGAAAGAAGCAGAATTTTCTGAATATTTTGTTTACAAGAACTTACATGTTAACGAGCACAGACTTATGTCTGACAAGGACCTTTAAAGGAAATAGAATAATTGTAATAAATTCAGAGATATGCTTTTGATGTCTGTTTTGCTTTATTTCTGGTAAATTAAACTCTGTGCATACCACTTTGACTATTGCAATAACCTGAATTTTGAAGCAATTGGCCTGAATTTCTGCAATTGTTTCCATTTTTGTTATTTGCTTATTGTGTACCACATAATTGGTTTTCATTTCTTTGTAAAACTGATGTCTTTTATGTAATGAAGTTCACTTTTGAACTGACTAGTTTTCAACATACTAGAGGAATATGCCCATTATCTTACAGAGGAAAGTTTCAAATTACCTTCAATCATGGGAATGTGTTTACAAAGACAGTTTTTAGAGGGGATTTGTTTTGGAATAAAATGGTGTTTCACCCCCTACACTAGCCACCCTTATCAGTTCCACAATGGTTTAAGATTCTAACCTAAAACATAGTTCACATACTAAAAATGTGGCTTTTTATGAGTGCATCATACATGAAAAAAAAAGAAAATTCTCAATGCTTTCTCAGTACATTAAAAACATAGTTGCCAGAGATATTAATGCAATGATGTGTATGAGAATTACTACCAAGAGGAAGATTTTTTAAAATCTTTTTTTATCCTAAGATTTTTATTTTGTCTGAATTCCTTTTCTTTCATTTTTATTTCTAAATTTGTCTCTTATAGGCTAGTCTATGTTTCCATTTTAGCCAGTTACTACGCGAATATAAAAACATTCCTTTATCATAGGAATATCTAATATCTGTCTACTCATCACAGAAATGACTACTATGAAAGGCTGTGTCACATTCATTTATATAATTTGTTCTGTAACAGACTTGATACAAGGTGTTTTAGAAGATGAAAGAAGAAGTAACCCTACAGAGAAGTGATAGGTCAAGGTTAATTAAATTTAAAGCAACATGATCTCTTTCCATAGACAAGAAAGGCAAGTTATTCAATACTCAGTTAATCCTTTTCTGTTGAAAGCATCACTGATCCTGAAAGGTCACAGATCACCTTGCCAAAGGATTTCTCTTTTCCATCAGTGACAGAAGGCTGGGCTTTTAAAGCACAAGGGTTACTTCAATGTATTTTTTCCTTAGTTTCCTAACATTATGATATACTTTTCAGCTCATAGCTAGCATGTCTGGTTTGGGCTTTTTTTTCCCCTCTCTGAGGAAAGTCTAAAGCCCACAATCTGTTAGGTATTTTAAAGCTCAGCTTTCTCATACGAGCATCATACTTTTCACAGAAATTGGAAGATGCTGCATGAAAAGGGTGCCTGTAGCAGTTATTTTCCACTTATATTTCCACAAGAATCTACAACAGACTATGGAATTCAAGAGAATGAGGTTTCTCTCATATGTTCCTAACTCACTTTTCTTCACTGTATTCAATGCATTTCAGCAGTCAGTGTTAACTTTAGTGGATATTTAATTTATTTAGTGGATATTTAGTGGAATTCCTCTTGAATAGGAAAGCAGAAAATAGTTTCTGTTAGTTTTATGGTAAGTCAGATTTATGTGATGCGTGCTCAGACATCTAGTCTTTCCTGCTTCTTATGTCTTCTTACTTCCAGCATCATCTTAATGGGAAACATTATTATGTGTATGTGTGATGGAGTCCACAACCTGGCACATGGTTGACTTCCAGGTGACACTGAAGGAACAAGTATTAATCTCCAGAGCTCTAATAGGCAGGGTTTGAAATTTTGCCTTCTTGTGTCCTACTGCCACTGGTTCAATCCATGTTGAGCAGATGTTCCCTGCTGTACCCTCATAAGACCTGGTGCATCACTCATCCCTGCCAGAGGACCTATTCAAACAGCCAGCAGCTTTCATTTACCCACATCCACAAGCCTCCTTTGGGAGGAAGCCCAGGTGAACCATGGAAACAATGGTTCAGTGGTCTGGAAAGCAGGGTGAGCAACAGGGTGCCCATGTCCCTCAGGCAGGTCTGTGCAGCTCTGCTGTTGACAGCGGATACAACAGGACATCTGTGGTCTGTCAGAAGGGGTGCTGTAGTGTTACTCTGTGAAAAGTCCTTGGTACAGGGGGAAGACCCCAGCTAGTTTTTCTAGCCTTCTAGATCACCTCAAAACATTTTTCCACGTAATCATGGTGAGGGCAGTGGATTCAGGCTTGGAGTTCATTTGTGTGAGTAGACTTGAGTACTTTCACATTTTGATCAGCAGAGGATAGGAAAACATATTTATATTTGATGAACACCATAAATAATGGAAGCAGATTATTTGAACTGAACAGTTTTGTGGTTTTCCTGGAGCAAGTGAATCACTGCTTTCATGTTTTTAGGTCCTCATATGGCATTTGAGGAGTGGCAATCACATTTGTTCTACAACATTTCAGAGCTTTTGGTAAGGGTTCTAACTTTTCTTTGTCAATACACAAATTATGTGGTGAGTAATATTTTCCTCTGGTTTATAACTAGACTTTGTCTTAAATAATAATGCTTAAAATAAAGTATTAAATGCCTGCTTTTTGTTTTCTCGTCTTGTGTTTTTCCTGCTTTGGCATCTCCCACATTTCTTCTTTCTCCTCTGTTATTTCTAGCTGGATTCAATTAATAAATACATGCCCAATACATCTATCTCTACATGTTTTTTTCACCTGGCCTTGCTGAGTTTATATCAAGCTATTTCTTGGTATGCTTCTTCAGGGATTTCTTGGTCAGCTGTCTGAGAGTCACAGAAATTGTATGGGAACTTCTCCTTCACTTTTATCCTAACAAATGGCAAGGTGGTGCTGGGAGAGAAATGCTTTCTGAAACTCAGGAACAGGAATATACACTTCTCCTAGAAGTTCAGAACATTAAGACAATCTTGTGTTGACACTGGTCAATACAGAAGTAGCTGTCATTTAATTATTTTTAATGTTAGAGCGTAACAGTGTAATTATATTTGCCATGCTGAACTGTTCTTTCTTTTGTGTTCAGTACTTACAAGTTTGCTTTATTGTTTTTAGTTTGCATTTAATTATCATCAGACTCTGATGCTGGTAGGACAAATTGTCTCTCCAACTACATGGCAGAAGAGTTCTGTGTTTCTATGTTTTCCTGTCATATATTTTCAGCAACTCACCAAGGAAAGACCATTTTTGTTTACTTGTTTGTCCACTGTAAGTAGACCACAAACAGTCTGATAAAAATCCTGTGTCTGTGTAGGTAGGGAAAGGAGGCTTAAAACAGAAGAGTTATGTAGCCAGCTGAGATGAAGCATTCATGTAAACAGACAAGTAAGCAAAAAGAAGCTCTGTTATGTTTGTTTGAGAATAATTCTTATTATTGAAACTGTGTGAGATTCAGCAAATTAGCCCTACTTGTAGGTTCTGGTCCAAGGACCAGTACAGAAGGAGAAACTTATAATATGGACAAGAACTGGAAAGATGTTTTGTACCTTCTTCCCTTCCACATGCCTGTAGCAGGGACAGGTACTATCTGGTCCATTGTGGGAAAGTACAATGTAGTTCCATCAGAACCTTGAGTGAGCACATGGTTCACTTCATGGTGAGAACACAGCACTCCAAGAACACATGTCTACTAGAAGGGAAACTAGACATGCCAAGTACTTCATCAGTGAGGTGTCAATGAGCATTAATTGATTTAGGGCATGTTTCTCTTAACTAAGTGTTGGGTTTACACATATGCTGACTAAACTCTCAATAGCTTCCTTGAAAGTATAAACTTCAACCCTTGAATGAACAAGTACACAACAAAGGAGGAGTTCAGAAAGGAGAACCAGAACCTTAGAACCAGATCATGAAGTCTAAAGGATTACATGGCACTGTAAGACTTTTACAAAAGCCTTATCTAAAATAGGTCACCTGTCCCACTGAGTGTAGGCAGATGTTAAAACAACTGCTCTGTATATGAACTCTGCTCTGTGCTAAAGAGCTACCTACAGAAATTTGAGTCAAAACCCTGTGATAAACATCTTCAAAATGGGCTCACAAATACTGTGCCATGCAAATGGAAAAATAATTTTTAAAAATGAAAAAGATGCACAAAATTAAACTTGCACAAGTGAATGAATGCTATTAATTTGTCTATTTTACAGAACATCATATTGCTAATCCTTTGATTAGGATTTTAAGTTTAGACTGCCAGCCCAGTTACACTAAGGGTATTATTTTTTTTTTCTCCAGAGGACAGTTTTCTGAGCAAAACCTCCTGGGCAATCACTTTGGGAATCTGACATGTGATGCAAACAGTCTGTTTTGGGTCAAATTCTTCAAGGCTTCTGTGGTTTGGAAAGGAAAAAGTCAAAAAACAATCCCTGAAAAATGTCCTGATAGAGATTTGTTTTCTTTAAGTGTCTTTTCTGTGACCCACTATGGAGCTTCAAGCAGACTTTTACCCAGGTGTCAACTATTTCTGCCTTAACTCCCTGGACCATTAACAGCTGTACAGTTACATTCTACAATTACACCCAGGACTGTAAAAGCCAGGCACAAATCCCAGATATGTGCCAGGTGCTGAAACACTCCCAAAGAGCAGATCTGTGGGTTCTAGCAGTTTTTAAAAAAATCAGGTCACTTATTTCAAGATGTAACTAAGAAGAATTTGGAAACAAGGAGAAATTAAAATCATTCTAGCCCTAGAATGCTGTCAGAATTTAAAAAATATACTTTATTGGCAGCTATATCCACCATGCCATGCTTTACTCTTGCAATTTATACGTGTTGTTGAGCCAGTATTTGCTATTTTACCTATTTACAACATAATGATTCAGTGCTTGTTTTGTAAGGCATAGAAAGACTACACATAGTAAAGATTTATTGCTGCTAAAATATGTCATGATAATGCTCTGATCTACTGTGCAAGTGACAGGTAAGACTGATTAATCCATCATCCTCTACCATAACCAGTTTCAGAAATTTATTATTTTTATTTTTTTAATGACCTTCATAAGTCATCTATGTGTGGTGTCCTCAGATGCTGAAAATATGCTATATGCCAAACTCTGAAGGAAGGAGAAATCTCTCTGATGGGGAGAGCTTAAGAGACTATTCAAAACCAGCCCCAATTCCCAATTAACAACGATTTTGAATGTCTTCTCACAAATTAATAAGCTGCTAGTATTAAGTAATGCAAACTTAACAGCATTTGAGCAGGAATGATTATGGTGAGTTTGCACTGAGTACTTCTCTTGTTTTTTCTTGGTCCTATCATCTCTGTGCCTCAGCTCACTCACCTGTAAAATAATAAATCTTGGCTATTTCACAGGGATGTTCTGAGACTTAATTAATTACACTCATTAAAGGACTGCAGTTATTATATTGTGATATAGAAAATGTCACACTTTAATTGGTATGAAATTAAATGTCTAAATAGCTATCCATGGGAAGAGATATGTCTCTTCAAGGCACTTTTACCTTTCATTGCAGGACTAATTTGAAAAGCAGAAAGGAATAGAAATGAAAAATAAATCAGTATAACATTTCCTTTGCTGCTAATTTTGGAAGACTTGTTTAAAGTGGGAATGTGTAGACTTTGGGAACAGGAGACAAAACAAAGAACAGCATGTCTTCAGCACAGAAAGAAGGTCTGGAACTCAACTATTGAAGGCATCCTGTTAATCTACCACCTACTATGATGTAACAGCTGAATCCTTTGGAAAGCTATAGCTCTGGCACTAGAAATAGTGTCTTTGTACTGAGCATACTTTTTGAGACCTTTTTTTTGATTCAGAACCAAGGCAAAGTATATTTGTCATTGCCTGAGGAACTGCAAGCATGTGGCTCCTCGGAAGGCTTTTAGTACATTTCTGCTCAAAATTTTGGTAGACTTGCAATCCCAAGCGATTTTTGGATTGCTTAGGAGGGAAACTGCCTTTTCATCCTTTCAAGTAGTTTGGATATAGCAGCTACTCTCAACTCAATTAGTGTTTATTACTTAAAACACTCCCTGCAGCTACTCTACAGGAGAAAATTAACATTTGGTTACGGAATTTGCAATTCCTTGATGCAAATCAGAGGGAAAGATATATATCTACACAGATACACTCACACACACACATATATACAAGCATATATATATACACATATATTTGAAGAAATGTAAGTTCCTGCCTCTGGGGAGGAACAACTCCGTTCACTGGTCTATACTGGTGGATGCTCACCTGGAAAACAGCTTGAACATGAGCCAGAAATGTGCCCCTGTCACAAATAAGGTTAATGGTATCTTGGGCTGTGTTTGTCAGATGTGTTGCCAGCAGGTTGGTGAAGGTGATCATTCCCCTCTACTCAGCCCTAGTAAGACCAAAGCTGGACACTGTGTCTGGTTCTGGGCTCCTCAGAACAATACACACACGGAACTACTGGAGAGAGTTAAAGAGCCACAAAGGGGTTTAAGGGACAGGAGCACCTCTCCTATGAGGAATGGCTTCTGTTTAGCCTGGAGAAAAGATGACTCAGGGGCAATATCATTAATATCAAAATCATTAATGTCTGTAAATGCCTGAAGGAAGTGTGCAAAAAGGACAGAGCCAGGCATCTCCAGTGATGCCCAGGGACAGGACAACAGTGAGCAGGCACAAACTGAAACAGGAGGTTTGCCCTGGATTTCAGGAAACATTTTTTTTACGGTGAGGGATGACTGAGCACTGGTACGGGTTACCAAGAGAGGTCATACTGTCTCAATTCTTGGAGATATTCAAGCTGTCTGGGAATGGCCCTGCTCGGCAAACAGAGGCCATGTGTGGCTAGCACAGGTCTTTCCCATGAGAATTCCTTTTGTGTTTTCTAAATAAAGATAAAGTTTGGATGTTATTAAAAACAGTGTCCCAAGATCTGGACGGTGCAGGCCTGGCCAATCAGGCCTAGGGGGAGGTTTCTGACTGACGAATCTGGGTGACCTTTGACAACTCTATATATATGATGAAATCAAAACAATAAAGGTCTTTCCTTCTTGCCACTGAGAACTGGGTTCTTTACTCTGCTAGCGGCTCAACAGCGACAGCCATGCGTAAGCAGAGGGGTTGGACCAGATTACCTCTAGGGGTGCCTCCCAACCGCAGCAATTCCGTGATTTTTATCAATGCAGAGTTTAAGAAAAGTTTGCAGTTTTTAGGTGGTTTTCAATCCTAGATGTTTATGCAGCCACAATGTCTACTGAGGAGAATCTGGCTTTTCTGACTTACGCTATCACCCTTCACCAATACACGTTTATTCAGTAGATGGAAATGTTTACTGAGATCACCCAAAAGGTGAATTAAACTCAAATGGGTTTATCTAAGCTCTAGAGCTTCACACATTCTGCTAGCACACTGCATGCTGCATTAGCTGCTTTCTGCCTTATTACTTTATAAAGTTCTGTATGTTTTGGGAGAGAATTGACTTTCCACATCTGATACCTCTGCTGCTGCAATTAGTGTTAATGGGTGAACTAACAACCAGTTTTAAAAGAGAGGGGATAAAGTAGAAACATCTCATGAACAGTAATACACCTTCTCCCTTCCTGCCACAGCAAGCTAGGAAGTGAGAAATGCAGGAAAATGAACAAGAATGTGACGTGCTCTGGAGACTTTGAGTGGACGTATGGTATTAACAGGTATCTGTTATAAGCAAGGGAACTTTCCAGGCAACCTTCTTCGGAAAAAAATAGAAAATCTTGTAAACATTTTTTGCAAGTGTTTTGTTTGTTACCTTCTCAGTGAAATTTCTGGGTACCTGACTTGTCAAGTGCTTCACATTTTTGCACTTTATGAACACTTCAGCTCAGAAGTTCTACGGCAGAGACATTCACTGAAGGGGTGCACTGGGCATGTGGTGAGCTCAACTAGCTAAAACAGTTCCTGGACTCCCAGACATTTTGCTTTGGCCTCTATGTATAATTTCTGCGGCTCAGGTAGGATGATGGTAATCTGCACTGTCATTTTGTTTCTGATGTTGATGTCTGTTGAAAATGATGTTGTGCCATGCAACACAGGCAGTTAAAAGCAAGCATTCATGTACATGTCTAGGAAGCCTTTAGATGATCCATTCTGAAGTGGATCTGATATAGAGACAAACAGCTCCAAACACAAGTATGATGTGAACTAAACTCACGCCTCATACTGAAAGGGAGCTTAATTATATTTTTATATTTACTGTAAAAATTGTAGACATATTTATTTCCAAGCAGTTTAAAAATGAGTGGAGTTTTTCATGTGGACTATGCTTACACACATGGCAGCTGGTTTATATTGTGAAGTGTTCTTTTTATGGCGCTTTCTAGCAAGGTTAATGGGTAAAGATCTGTGGTAATGAAGAACTGTACTGATTAGTTTGTCACTGAAATGACTCAAAGGAAGAACAAGTCTAGTGCTAACCAGGTAACAAATATAAAAAATATATCCTTAATCACTTGCTGTGCTATGAAGAGGGAATCTTTGAGAAGCCAGCAGTAGTCACTGAAAAACACTTTAATGTGTAACATTTAGCCAACAGTAGGAAATTAGGGATTTAGGATTTGAAGTGTCTGCAAAACTATTTATAAAAGGGAAATGGGGAGTTGCACAGTACAGTGTGCAGCTGTGATAAGTGAATTCTTGGTCACAAACAAAATATTTCAAGACTAGTGTCCCAAATAGCTCACAGCTGAACCTAACCCCAGACTGGCAGCTGATGCAGACCATGTAATACAATAATGAAAAAAGAGCACTACGGCAGCAGAGAGAATCAGAGGAAATCTACAGCTCTGATACGTGTAAGAGAATTCTCTGTTTTCTTTGAACTCTTCCTTTTGTGTTCAGTATCACTCCTACCAAAGCTTCAGATTGAAAAAAGAAATCTGTTGAGTCTTTTTTTCAGTTACAACAGACGCTTTTGTAGATAGAAGGAACAGATTCACACATACACTGGGGACAGGAGATTTCTAAACTATTCTAAACTATATAAAAGCAACTTCTAAGAAAAACTGTGTTTCCTTGAGGAGGAAAAGTGTGGTTGGTGTGCAAATGCCCTGTGGGCAGCTGACCAAGGCGTTGCACCTGGAATGGGGGAATGTGTTGTAGTGGCACAACAAGGTGGTGAAGGCATACCCCAGCATGTCCTGAAAACTCTGAAAGCTACTCGTTATAAAAGCTGCAACACCTAAGGAAGCAACATTTGGTAAAAGTTGAAAACTCATGTGTACTCTGAAGAACTGAAAAGATCCCAGGGCAAACAGGTTATTTCTGGAAGTATTATGTGCTGGGAAAGATACTAAAATTAGCTACATTGTGCACTGAAAGAGGACTTTGCAAGAGGTGAAGAGCAGAAGTTAGTGCCCAAATCCATTTTGAGGCTGAAGAAGTTAAAAAAATTTCAAGGAAAATGCTATGGTTTAGTAGTGGTCAGATGTGCCATTGCCTTTTACTTAATATACTATGTACCTATGTTATGAAGAAATTTTAATGAACTAGGTCCCCAAACAGCAAACACCATCAGCAGCAAAATGTAACAAATTATTCAAGCAGGATAATCCTGGCAGAGCTGAGAGGCTCTGCCTTCAGAAACACACTGTGTGTCCTGGGTGGAGGAGTGCTTCTGCCAAGGGTGTACTCTACAGCCTAGCCTGAAGTCATGGTGCCTTAATAACTTTAACTTGGCCAAAAAGTAAGTCTCTGGCCTACTTGGGAAGTGTCTATAACATGAATGAGGGGGGGGTTCAGATGCACTGTGGAATTTGTTGGAAAGGGTGTAAGGCAACCTTAAAAACTCTTGTTTGCCTCCAGAGAGTCTTTAATATGGAGCCATTACTTCTAGATAGTATAAAGAATGTTTAGAGCAATACACTGAAAAATTAGATACCCAGCAGAAGAATGTGATGATTCCTTCCAAAAAGCTGTTTTTGAGGATATTCGGCTTCTGGCTGAACAGAATTTATTAAGCTAATAACTCTTCTCCGACTGGAACTGATTGAAACTGCCAGAAGCACGACACCACTGTTGGGCAGATTGGGATCACTTGAAGTATCAGCTGGAACTATAATGGATCTGGCCAAAGATACATGGCCTTAGAAAGCTTTCTGCATAGTAAAGTGAGTTTGCTTCTTTTCCTTGGCCCTTGAAGCCAGGTTTTCATGGCTTTTGCCTGCCCTGCTGGGGAGTAAAGCATCACAAAGAACAGATGGGGCAGCTAAACTGTTCCTTTAGAGGCCTTGTGCTCACCTCAGACCCGAGGCCCCAGGGAGCTGCTATACCAGCTCACTACTCAGAGAGAGACCTCTGAGCTTTGAATTTCTAACTTGGGATGATAATGATCTATGATGTATTGCTTACTCTGCTTTTAAAAAACAACAGGAAGGACAAAATGCCACAGTGAAATGAAGCAAGGGAATGGGCAAGCCATGTTAACGTGCTTGGAAAGAAACAAAGTCCAAGCAAAGCCACTGTCAGTGTCAGAGTTCCTTGGCTGTCACATTCAATCATACAAATCCCAGTGATGTTATGTCTGCAGCAGATGTGTTTTATTATTTATGATGGGCTGTGGGGAACGTGCCTTTTTGTTGGATTTGTTTTGGTGTTACCATCTTTTTTCCCCTAGGCTGTTTCAGGTCTTCTGAGAGTCCTGGTACAGAGCTAGTCTTTTCTCAGATGTCCTTAAAACTTCAAAAGGCACTTTCCTGTATGTGCTGCTGGAACACTTTGTTTTGAGCTGACACCATACTGAATGTACTTTGAATAAAATATTGTGTGTCATGTATTCTCTTAATAAAATCAGGCAGAGAGGTGAGCTTTCTGCTGTAAAATTTCCTTATTGGTCTTTTAGAAAGAGTGAGCATTCAGGACCAGGCAGTAATTTCCCAGCAATATGATGACTTTTAGAAGGTTGGCAAAGGAAACATTTTTTAAATTAGAGTGATCATCTCAGATCTACTTTGATTTAAAAATCTGTATACACCCAAATTTTAAGCAGGGACAAGAGGATGCAGCGGAGCATCATGAGAACAGATGATCAGCACTCAGCAGTTGTGAGGACAAGACACTGTTACCTAGCAACTTCTCAGAGCTGTCTTTTATAAATCCATCCTGTCATGGATGTCATGTATACACCACAGTTGGTCTTCACAGATTTTGCACTATTTAGTACTGCAAAATATATCTTCTGAGCAGTAGCATCTTTGGCAGGTATTAAATCATGCTAGTCCAGGTTGCTCTTGCCCCACCTGCTCCCACAGTAAGGTGAAGGCTGTGGATTTGTTTTTTGCACAAGTTACTGTAAGGTGCTTGAGTTCAGACATGGGGTAGTGTCTGTGGGAGCTGCTGCTCAACCTCCTTCCTTCTTTCTTGTACAGACTGAGAAAGAACGGAGAACGATCTGTGTTGATTTCTGTGCCTATATGCTGCTCCCCATCTTTTGCAGTGGAAGGTGAGTATGATCTGTAATTTTTTTCTTCATGAGGTGAAGAATCCTTACTCTGGCTCAGTATTAAAATACAAAATGAGTAAGTGGTAATATTCTCAATTTTGATAAGTGCTGCTTTCCTATACCTCTATATGGTTCTCCGACACAGATGATTTGATTCTAGATAGACACTTTGGATGTTACAGGATTACAGATATTCAGCAAGACTAACTTAAGGCCTTTTCTCTAATCTTTACCTACTAACCACGTTTATTTTGAGATAGTGCAAGTACACTATTGTTTCCAATTGCATACGGAGTTGGAATTTGGAAATTCCAATCTTTATTCTATGTTTCACTCCTCGCAGTATTTTGATGTGTATAGTCTAATACTGTAAAAAGGGAGTTGGACACATCATCCTAAATATTACATGGAAAAAATACTGTGCTGATTCCTGCACTACCCTTTGTAATTACTTTCCATTTTTTGTTATAAGCAGATGGGAGTGCAGCATCTCTTGCTTCAATAAGTAATTATTTTTATTTTGCTGTGTTGGGAGCTAGACTATTTCTCTTGGATTCTGTTATAGTACAAGTTGTTCAACAAGCTGAGCTTTCTCTACAGCTCCTAGAAGCTGGCAGATGTCACATCTCAAAAAAAAAAAAAGATGTTATTAAAAAAGAATTTCATGTTTTGAAGTGACCAAATGCAGCAGTAATATATTGTGACTTGTGACTTCCTCATGGTTACTTTAAGTGACTTGATATTAACTTGTAAACTATCAGAGACACTGAGAGGACTGAGTTGCCGTTCTTGCTTTATTTTACATGTTTTCAGCATTCTTTCTCTGCGAGAGAATGTCACTGGAAATTGTCACTATCTGTAAGGACAGTGATACAAGGATAAGATACAAGTCTGTCACAACAGTGGTGAATTCAACCTTAAACATGTTTACTGACAAGGAATCGTATTTTTTTCCTTCCTTTTCCTGTAATAGAAAAAGCAATGACTGTAATGATAGAGAAGACTCTGCTCTATCTTTTCTGTCTTGTCTTTATGTCAAGATTTTGATAAACTCAAAAAGCAGCCTGAAAAAAAGTGTGATGTGATTCAGTTAAAGATGCATTCAAGTTCTATATTCAACAGTAATATCAAAAGTGTAAATACAGGACAGGGAATAAGAAGCAGCTTTGAGCAAAAGGATATGTAGCTCACAAAATGAATGTGGACCAATGTCAAGCTGTTGCAGAAGGAAAAGAGGCATATGCTGTAGTGGGATGTGTAAAGAGAAGGAGAATCTGCAACATCTTGTATTTAACATAGTACAGAGAAGACACATAGGGGATAAGATATATCAGTCTTCAAATACATGGAAGATTGCTGCTGACTTGACCTGTTCCTGACTTTTTGATCTGCTAAGTTAAGACACCATGGGCTTAGAATGCAACAAAATAGATGTCAGTTAACAAGGAAAAACTTTATAACACCAAGGATAAGTTTTACATCAGTTACTTCAGGATATTACCTGTAATCAGTCACTGTCAATTTCTAAGTACCTGTTAACAACATGTGTTGTGCTGTTTCTATAGCACCACTAACCTTGTCTTGAAACTTTAAAAGAAATGGACTGTGTGATGTTTTCAGGCTTCTCTGGGATTATACCAATATGTATAACTGTATTATTTCATTATCAGTGTTTGGTAAGAGGCAGGATAAAAGGTAACATAATTTTGAAGTACATTCATTTATTTTACAATTACTCAAATATCTATTCATGCCAATTCCTAAAATCCCAGTAACAAATGTTAATAACATCTGAAGAAGGTGTCCTAACTACACACAGAGTGATCGCAATGATACAGATTATCCTGCTACCAGAGCTGCAGATCATCCTCTGCTCAAGTCATGTTTTTGAGGTTCCCTACACCCCTAAAACCTTTATTCTCTTCTATTAACTCTCCTAACTGTGGAAAAGTTCCTACAGACAACACTTTCAACCCCCTTTACCCATGACACAGAGTCTTTCAATCTGACTATGTCAGGTGGTAAATTGTAATCAGGACCACCCTTTCTAAATTGTGTACTCAGGACAACAGGAGAAGAAAAAACTTGCTCTTTCATATCAGCTGTATTCCTACATGCTTTTGTTTTGGCTCACTTGTTTCCTTTATCAAAGTATTAAGTCTTGTAACTTAGATGATAAAGTCTTTTGAGTCAGAGCTTCCACCTACTGTTTGATTAACATCTTGCACATGGGTTTTCCCTGTATGTAAAGATGTCTGTGCTTGTCTTTGGCACTTGCTCTCTTGTCCTTCACTGGCTCAGAGTGCCTAAGGCAGTGGATCAGCCTAATAATTGAAACAATTTCAGGTCAAACCCCTGGCAAGACATGTGAGTAGAGCACTCATTCTGGAAATGGCTCTAAACAGCAGAGCCTGGTTATTTGATTAGTGCCTGATTTCCAGTTAAACATTTAATAAATCTTATCTATTATGGTATGCTATGCACAATATGTGGCACATGAAAGCAGACAGCTGTTAAGATGCCCACTGTGCTGCTCAGCATATTGGCCAGACAGCCAGAGTGTAAATGAAGCAAGCTGTCAAGTGCTGTGTGAGGATGGGACATCACAGGGAGAAAAAAGAGGGCATGGTAGAAAAGAAAGGTAGAGGGGTAGCAGCGTGATAGAACAGAAAAGGAAGTGTTTTAGGACCTACGGGAGGGGGCGGCAGCTGCTGCTTATCAGGTGAAGCATAGGTATTGAACTTACTTGTTTCAAGTTGATTACTCGTTTACCATCTTGTGTTTGTTTTGGTTTGGTTGTGGTTTTTTTTTTTTTTTTTTTAACTGCATTATATATCAGCTCCACATGAAGACAGAGGCTGGAGCTAATATAAAAGTTTTGCAGCCAGTTAGTTGCTGAGTAAAGTGAACTGAACACAAGCTAAGGGTTAGATCACAGCATATGACCACCTCAGGGAAGCTGCTCTCATTCACAGGTTAATTAATTGGAAATGCTGCTTTTAGCCCAGTGAACTATACTGGAAGACAGTAAAAATTCTAAAAAGTGTTTCAGAAACACTTGTCGTTGAGCAACCAGAGGATCTTGACAGGAAAAGGCACAAAATCTGCCAGAAGTATGGACTTAGAGAGTTTTGGAATACTCTTACTCCTAGTAAAATCTTTGATGAAGTACTTGGTAACATAAAAGAAAGCAAGCTTAGAGAAATGGCATGTTTCTAAGGTGGAACTTGCCCTGTTGTTCTTTTCTAGCAAATGCTTCATTCATTATCAAACTATTTTAAAGAAACTCCTTGTGGTACCACATCTGTACACAGTCTATTTGTTCCAGACAGGACGTGAACTCAGGGAACCTGGCTTTTTCAAGCAGAAATGAACATACTTCCCTGTTTTGAAATTTTATCAACAAAAAACTAAGTGCTGCCGCTTGCAACATTAACACTTAAACTAGTACAGAGGGCAGTAAGATCCAGCATTTTTTCCTATCAAATGTAACTTGACCAGTATAGTCCTTTTTATATTTTTATGTTTATTTGACATACCTTTTTTTACAGAAAGTTATATAGTTTCTGCCTTTTTATAATTTGAATGTTATGATAAGTCTCTTAACTGCCACCATGCCATCAAACTTGAGCCCCAGAAGGCTTGAATGATGAAGTTTTCTTCAGCTGAAAGCAATTTTAATTTGAAATGCACACAGAAAGAGTACCTTATTTTTTTTAACCCAGCAGTGCAAGTCAGACAGCATCAGATGCCCCTAAGACCTTCTATGACTCAATTACAAAAATTAGGTCTACAAATTAAGCCTGACAACATTTGAAATTAGTGTGATTTGTCCTATCTTCCCTTGACTCCATTTCCAAGCTTGAGAAATCAAGTGCATGGGCAGAAGAAGCATTACTGTGCTCCTGTTTATTCCCTGGCTGCAGTGTTGGGACCAAAGGGACTTGAAGCCAGAGCATGAAATGCCTCCTCCCAGCACAGGGATAGGTCTGGCCACAACAACGCTGTGGTAGTTAAGAAGGACTGAATGGACGAGGGAGGCATGAAATTAGCTGCAATAAAGAACATTATTTCTTTCCAGAAGGCTCTAATTGCTTTATACTCTTATGTAACTGGGACTACTGAGTGTGTGGGTGTGTATTTAAATGCACATCAGTGTGTTTCTGTCATGCCATTTCCAGGTGGCAAATATGGAACTGGGAAGTATCTCCAAATAGAGCTTTGCTACAGCCACTCACTCTGCTTCAGATTAGGAATGGAGAAAAATGTCCAATAACATGTGACTGATTCAATTACCCTGATTTACTGAATTATTTTATTGTTGACTCTTGATTTTATTTTTTCCCCTTGCTCACTATCTCTCATAAATTGTCCCCCTCATTTAATAAATCATGTTTTCTCTCTATGCAAAATGTTATTTTACTTAACTGTAGAAGGATTTTTCACTACACCCTTGATAACATTTTATGCATCCTAAAATGACAATGAGTTGATTGACTGATAACTTGCTGGGCAGACATTTCTTTCTCTTATCACAGTAAAAATGAGCTTAGATTATGACTTAGACCAGATTCCTAATACCTATGAGGCTGTGCTTTGACCTGAAAATTTCTACATTGGTGGAACACAAACAAGGCTCACAGTAGGTGAGCAGTTTAGTTTGTATGACTTAGGTCTTCATAATTTTCCTTCAATAATCTGAAAAGGTTTTGCAAGGTAGCAGAAAAAATGAGAGAGCTAATGTAAAAAATGGAACTGTTTTAAAATCATTAACGGGCACAGCGAATTCTCTATTTGAATTCAAGCCTAACCCTCTAGACAGATGCTGCTTTCCTGGGATTGCAGATAGAAAGATCAATTCAGGCTCTAAATCTTTTGCAAATTTCTCTTTTGGAAACTGAACTAACTCTTTTAAGATGAATTTGAGAGTATTCTTGTTCCTTCAGAGTTAACCCTTACACTAGCTAAAAACAGTGAGTGAGAAGACCTCTGGAGTTAGAGGGTAGGATGTATGGAAATTCAAGCATAGGAGACTTAAGCTTATTTGATTTGTAAGTGCCCCTTGGTCCTTATGGATTCAGCACAGTGAAATCACATCTTGCTAATTGTGGAGGACATGTGAAATGACAGCAAACGGATTCTCCTTGTGGCGAAGCATGCTGTGTTAAGACCTGTAGCCTTCTGCTGGGAAAAGTACATGGAAGATGCAGCATGAGCTGGTTAGTATCCACCCACGTACTCAGCTGGCTGCAGGTTTCGTATCAGTGCAAACACAATTAATATTACTGTCTTGAGGATAAGTTAAAATAACTCTCTAATTCTGACAAAATTCGGTTTCACAGCCACAAGAGCATGGCACTGTCAGGCACCATCTACCTGCGTGGGCTGGAAGCAAAGGCTGCATGAGCTCCCTCTCCTGACACTTTTGTTTTTTCGGTTTGTGTATTCAGTTACATCTAAAGCAGCTGCCTTCCCTGCCAATGCTGAGTGCATGTAGCCACACCGTGCCCTGCTGTCTGGAGGAATGGGAAGAGAAGGTTGCCAGCTGTTTCTCCCTGCCCACCAAAGCAGCTTTAACTCCGCAGTCCTTTCCTTCAGTGTCAGCACTGGCAAGCACAGCAGAGCCAGGGGTGCATTGCAAGAGGAAATTGCATTCAGGGATGCATGGGGAGAGGACACTCGAATGAGCTGTTTTGGGGAGAGGGCTTGAACCTGGAGTAGAGCTGGGGTCACTGCTGTGAGAATGACAGGATTTCCCTCCTGTGCTTACCCCTACAAATTTTCTGTGTCCAGCACTCGCTTAGTTTAGGTAACCGCTTATTTTGCTTGAGCCTTTGCCATCACTAACCACAGCTTTCAGAACTCTTTTTTAACCTGCACTGTCTGGGAACCACAAGCCAATATGGAATAACTGTTTTGTTCTCATGCACTGCAGCAGGGAATCATTTGGTGATACAGTGAGAACTACTGACTTGCTGCCTTCTACCCTTTTTTAGCACATGCAGTCACAAAGGAGCAGGATGCCACATGTGCTACAGTCTGCAATCCCTAGTACAACCACTCATGCAGAGCTGTCGGGTGTGCATTTCAGTTAGAATTACACACACCATGTATTTTGATGATGAATTTGCAACAAGACCAGAGAAAGGCAACAAATTATTTATGACTAGACAGATTCCCGTTTATAATCCTTGTGGCTACTGCTGTACTGCTCCTAGATTTTAGTACCTTTGAGAAGGAACTTCGTATTAAGAAATTTGTCATCTGAAAAATAAAGCCTGTCTGTGCACATTTGGAACACAGGGACTTCAAATATCCAAATAATCTGCTAAGCAGGCTTCTTTTATCTTTCTAGGGAAGTTTTACAACTTCACCGTAGAAAATCCTAAAAAAATATATTGCTTCTCATAATAAAAATTATTCTTATGATTTATCTTCCTTGTTATTTTACCTCTGCTGAAAATGTTGTCATGTACAATGTGGTTGTGTACTGAAAATCTGTAATATATGTTCTTGCATAGACCTACACAGGTTTCTAGATGGGGAAGAAGCACCCCCTTGACAGGGGAATATGTCCAGTACTTATTCCTTGCCAAGGCAAAGAAAGAACATTTTAATTGGGAGTTTTCATATATTCCTACTTTGTAAGTTTGCTGGATTTCTGCCTAACTCCTGGGGAAAAAGAATTCCCACCAGAACTGCATAAGCAAACATTTTAATCCGGTATTAGTGTGGCTTTAATATTAGGCATTTAGGGAGCTAAGCCAGGACCTAGCTAGGGCAGATATGTTACACCTCATGTTTTCTTACTCAAAAACATGCAACTACTTCTACAGGAGCAACTTAACACTGCACCAGGATAACTTTGTTCAGACCATTCCTTAAGGAGGCATTAAATCAGTTATTCTAGAACACAGAAATTGTGTTTTGTGCAACTGCTCAAGCCCAAAGGCAGCCAAGTGAAAGGACAACAGTACTGCATCTTATTCCTCTGTGAAGAACATCTGGTTTGCATGGCCACAGCACGAGCATTCAGTTAGGAAGAAAACTTCTGTCTGGCTAGGTTAGTCTAAGTGAGCTGACCCCACGCTTTAATTTTGTGTATGTGAGTCTTTTGCTTCAGGTCTTGGTACAGGCAACCTAAACCGCTTCTGATCCATGTCTGTACTGAAGGAGAGATTATACAGCCGTATTTCTAGATGCCAAGGCAAAATTAATAATCCCTGATGAGCCTGGACTAATTATCTTGGGCATAGTGCTGCAAGATCTGGCTTCCCTGCTTCCAGACTAAAACCAGTATCTTCATGTTATCCTGCACGATGTAAAAGTACAAGCCTGGGAAGGGATTAGCTTGATGATTATCTTAACATCTTAACACTCCATCACAGGGTGACCCATCATTGTCTTGGACACTCACCATTCTCCAGGTGTGCTGCAGAGTTTGTAATTCAAGGTGCCATTCCATCTACTTAATCGCACCACTGCAAACCTGACACAAAGTGATTGCTATTCAGATTTGGTCACATGAAACAGAGTGGAAAGAGCTAGGAACAATGCTCTAAATTTAGTCTGTTTAGAATGCCACACCAGTGAGTATTCCCATCTATTTTCAAAGCTGCAATAAAGCAGCATGGCAATACTAGTAAATGTCATTAGTTCTTTGAATTAAAAGAATTACTGTTGCCAGCCAACAGTAATAGATTAGAGCAATTCTCATCTACTACATTAGAGTAATTCTTGGCAGCAGGAACATAATGAATGTGAGGAGTTTACAATACAACCATCCAACTAAAACTTGGAATATAAATTCTCAGCATGTAATCACTTCCTTTTTTGCCTCTCTTCTCTTTAGTCAAGGCAGTACGATTTTTTTTGCAGATAGTCATGAAGTTTCCATTTGAAGTTTTTCTTGGCTTTCAAAAATGTAGTTGATTGGTTTATGTAATTTTTAAAAAATAATCCTTGTCTTTTCAACACAGGTTATTTTCAAGCTTTAAGAAATTTACCTGAAATCACTTTTTTTTTCCAGTTAATAGATTATAAATTTTCATTACCCAAATATATTGTCATACTGTCTTAACTGGGCTATGATTATTAAAGTACTGACCCTGTTCTCTTTTCTTTAGAAACCTTTTCAGGAAAAGAATATTTCAAGCATACCAAGTGTGTATTCTCTTTTCTCCCTTGTGTTTAAGAGCTGTTTTGATAAAACCAGCATCATCAAGTAGCATCAGCACTATGTAAGCCTTTGAAATACTACAGAAGCTAGTATTTTGTTACTACAGTTCTGAAGCTTGATACCAATTTCTCTGTTGTTGGTACAACCCCCTGATTTAAGTGGAATTATTATTGATTTATGTCGGAGAATTAAGTCCTGCTGAGGACGAGAATGGGATTGGGAATTTGATTACAGCTCCTTCTATTTGTGAATTGGTCTTTGCTGTTCCTAGTTTCTGTCTGGACAACAGTCCAAACACAACATGAGTGACGGAGCTAAATCTAAAGAGGTTTAGAGACTTCAAATTGGTTGAGAAAACAGTGTGCTTTGATTCTCCAATTTTTTGTGCTAAACTTTGAATTATTTTTGAACAGTCATGCTGAAAAGAAAGAAGAGACCAACTCCTTCTACTTGCTCCAAAGAGATGCTAGTTAGATGGTGTGCAAATGCTCTCTGATGCCTTTTAACAAATTACTTCAAATTCTGACACGTTTAGCAAATTACTTCAGTACCTTTAAAAGGTACCTTTTAATAATCACATCTTTGGTCATCAAAGGTATTGAAAGATGCTGATAGCTGTAATGTAGAAAAGCGTGCTGGAAGACTTATCTCTGTCACAGATTTTGAGAAGATCTGTACAGACACTGAATAATGCCATTTGTTCCTTCTAACCAATGGCAGATTTACAGACAGCTAGAAAATTCCTCAGATTTGAACACAAAGGAAATGTTGAATCTAATGTCTGCACTCTGAAATGATTACTGGCAGACAATATCCTGCACAGCAAAGGGGAGCCACCAGTCATATGGTTTTATTTATTTATTTAATTTTCCTTTATTAACTATTTGTGTTTGTTTCTATGATACTTCACCTTGCTGGCAGTCACTAAAGGAATGCCCCTGAAAACCTGAAGAGTTAAATGTTCCTTCTGTTTCTTCTTCACAGCTAACCTTCCAATACCACTGTAATGGAGAAGCAGAGTTTTTTGCAAGCTCAGCAAAAGGAGTGGATGAACCTACTGTTTGAACAACAACAACATAGTGGGGAAAGGAACAAAAATGCAACAATGTAGAGATAGGGAAGCCCAGTATTACTGAAATGTCAAAATTTACAAAAATGATAAGCAATTCTGAATCTCTTTCATGCCCTTCCCTCCAGTCTTCATCATTATACTATCTTCTGTATTTTCAGATATTCTGAACCAAACAGTAGTCTACACTGGGAGAACTTCCCAGACAAGTTCCCAGAGGAACTAAAAGCAAATGCAAGACAACACTGTGATTAAGTGCTGTACCAACAGATGTTGCCCTTCTCTGTCCACGTTGGCCAGCCTCCCCTTGGTTTAATTCAGGAAGGATTTTTACTCTGATATTGCTTCTGTTGTTTTCATTCCAGAATGGATGAATAATGGAAAAGAAAGTAAAAAATAGCTGTCTCTCTGCAGCCCAGCACAGAAAAAACTTATATCCCTAGTTTGACAAACATGTCAGACACACTCAGTGAAAACAAAACTGCTTTTTTTTTTCTCGCAGTTCTGTAATTGGTTTACAGATTACAGGAGCTTATAGAAAAGACAAAACAGTCAAAGACTTGGAGACTCCATAAAAACCGTTTTGGGCTTTTTTTGCGAATGTGTGCAAGTCCAGTAGATACTGTTAGTTTAAGTCTCAGGCTTATAACCAACAGGATAGAAGAAAGTTTTTATGAAAAATGCATTTTAGTAGGCATCTTCTTTCATAAAATAATCCTCTTAACCACCTTTTCCCCTCAACTGTTTGAGCAAAAATTAATTCTCAAGTGATTATGAACTTGAATTATGAGCATTCAAAGAAACTCCTCCATGATCTGAAAATGTTGGAAACAAATCAGTTACCTAATAAAACATGAAAATACAGATGCCGAAATATATAATACAGAGAAATAAATCCTTCTTTGTGACTCTAATTCTTATTCTGTGAAATTATTTTAGGTAATTCTTCTTTTAAAATGAAATAAGAAGTATCATAAAATATCATGCAGTATTTTAGTAATAAATCTGATGGATGTTGCTATAACCGGTCATGTTGGAAAGCTTAGACCTTCAGCAAAGGAAAATAATATCACTACATAAAATACAGCTGCAACTCTACAGCTGATTTAGGAACTGAATCAGGCTATCTAGAATCATAGCCAAAGAACAGCTTTCCTTTCTAGTCCTGGTTCAAGGAAGAACACCACTGCCTTTTACATGATCCCTAACAACTCTGTATATGATGTCCTTGATCACATCCTGTGCAGCTTCTTGTTACCAGGTAATATTTGTCTGCCTGATTCACAATTTTGACTAAGTAAATGTTTAAATAACTGTGGCCAGACATTCATACCTTTTTTGGAAGTTACTCTTTCCAAATATCTTATTTTGAAAGGCTGTTTCGCTTGGAGAGTGCAGTATACACGCAGTTCTCCTCCTGCTGGCCAACTACTGTATTCCAAGAGATGCAAATAGTTGTACTGGAAGGCAAGTGATAGATTAATGGGTTTTGAAATACTTTTTGCAACAGACTTATGTACACTGACAATCTGTTAGCAGCAAATGCCAAGTGAAGAAGACTCCAAAGGATCCTACAGGAAAACCAATAATATCCATTTGAAAACATGGGAAACATAAAGACACAATGGCTGCCATAAGTACAGGAAGAATGGTTTATAAAATCTTGAGAGTAAAATTTGGATTTCTGCACTGCATTGTGTTTTCACAGACAGTGAACTAAATAGAATTGATATTTTCCATGGAACACTGCAAAGGGAGACAGAAACTGAGTCATAGTATTTTGATTATATAGAAACTGATCACAGTATTTTGATTACATTTTAAAAATTTTGTATCTGTATGTAGAAATAGCAGGAAAGCTAGGAGTAAATGTCACAACACTGATTAATATCATCCTCAGTTGTTGGTACTATCTGGTTTACAAAACATTTTCTGGAGCAAGGAGGCTATAAAGTAGAGTCGGGAATTTGCTTCAGTACCAAAAATAGTAACATCTGTTCAAAATCATGGTAGTGTTCTACAGGATTGATTCTCATCTTTGAGAACGTTTCTGTGAATTTTGCTTTTGCTCTGTCTACGTAGCAATGAAGAGTAAAGTGCTGCTTTAGATTATTCCATTTAATTTTCCAGTGTTAATGCCAAGTCCGTATCAAAACCTAAGCCTTTTGTCGACCTTTATGTTAATGATAAACACTAAATAAATAAACTAATTTAGGAAGGATTCTTCAGGACAGCGTCTTCCTCATCATACTTCTGCCAAAATCCTCCTGCTCAAATCCCTAATTATGCAGCTACCTGAGCAAACACCTCTAATGCATTGGTTATTGCAGTACTGGTCCTGGCTTTTTATCATTTGAGATACAGCAAGGGATGAGGACAAGAGATGGGAGCCACGGGACAACAGAACACAGGGAGCTCTCTTTTAAAGGGAAATTTTCTTGGCCATCTTTTCACATCCAGCCTAAATACAGACAATAAAACATTTCACAAAATTAAACTAAATTTTAAAAAGTTAAAGTAGAAAAAATTAAAGTTACATTTTGTATTTCTCTTTAGATTATATTAGGCTTACAGGTATCTCGATAGCAGAGATTTAAACTATTAACAGAGATGGACAAAAAACCAACTGTTGTGTATTTAGTTTTTAATGTTTAATCTCTTCTGAGAGATTTTGTTGCTCAGAAACCGTCTTTAATGAAAAATGTAGTTATTTTTTAAAATGTGATTATATTATGATAATTATACACAACACACCATCTAGTATTTGTATTTCAGTCTGGCATGCTCTAGGTACATTATTATCATATTATTTACATGTTTTCTGCTGATCCTTTCTGAAATACATTTCACTGATCTGATGCACTTTAATCACTTGACTCTGTGAACTCATATTGTCAGTAAGACTGTCTGGGTGTATCATGACTACAAAGAAACTGAGAAATCACTTGCGTGTGCTATCAAGGTATTGTATCAGTCCCTGCCAAGGTGAGACGCGTAATTCTTGCTTGATGTTTATCATCCACTTCAGGGAAACATTCTGCCTACCCTCACCAAACTCAGAAACATGCTGGAAAGAAGACAAATGTTTTGTTTTGGTTTCTTTTAAAGCACTGTTTTTGACCTTGGTCTAAGGTATGCCTCACTGTCTGGACTGACGGCTCACACACTATTTGCTTGTCTTGCTTCCAGTGCCATTTTAAAATGCCAGTGTTCTCCCTGGAACCAGGTAAAAACCATCAAATGCCATCCAAATGACACTCAAAGTGCAGGCTAATTTCAGGAAGTCCATAACTAAACTCCAGCACGGTATCTTTCTAGAGGATAGTCCCATTTCACATCTGCCATGCAGATGTTCTGTCTGCTCACCTCCATGACAATGAATCAGACAGCCTGTGGGCTTTCAGCTTGGCTGCCCCATTGTGTATATCTCATGTGTCACAAGATAATGAATCTGGAAAAAAAAAAAATTTGATGATTGCCTACTTCTGCCTATTCAATAGAAAACCCAACCCTGAGAAAATGAGTTGGATTGCTGACACTAAAAAATGTGTTTACATATCTTATTTTAACATATTTTCACTCAGCCTTGCATGAAAATTCATTCTTGGCACTGATGTGGAAAGCAATATAGAAGTTGCCTATCTACTAGAATTCATACTGTGGAAAAAATACTCTCTCCAGGAATTTGATTGTTTCAGGTCTGTAATAATGTGCAGGCTGAGTGGTCAAAGCCTTTCATCTACATCCTTATCTCAAAGATGTTGGTTCCAAACTTAGTTCAGTTAGAGTACCTGACTTGCTGAGAAATAATTTATGCCAGTAAAGCATCTTGTGTGATAACAAGGTAAACAGGTAAACAGGTATCTTGAACATGTTTACTCTTAGCTCTTTTCACAAACAAATGTAATATATATCATTTTCCAGGATGACAACCAGAAAGTTGAGCGAATGCAGGAAGTCATGTTTTAAAATAAACAGGGTGCAGGTACATTTAGGTATGATTGCTTAGATGTAAGAACAGGCACAAAAACAGAATTAATAAAATATTATTTGTGGTATAAAAAACCTGTGCTGTGCTGTAAGGAGCTAATATTAAAGGGAAATTAGGAGATTTGGGAATAATATACTGAACTGCAATTACTTTCCATCATTAATAAATTATTATTTATGGTATAAAAAACCTGTGCTGTGCTGTAAGGAACTAAAATTACAGGGAAATGAGGAGATTTGGGAATAATACACTGAACTGCAATTACTTTCCATCCAACATCTGAAAGACGCTTTGTTCTGGAATGCATGCATATGCACAAGTTGGCTTTTGAAAATACACTTTGTCTACTTGTCCTCCTTCTTTCATCTGAGTATGGTTCATTTCAGACTAGTTACTGCCAACTTATAATAATGTTGGTTAGCAAGGGTTCTGATCCAACATCAATGTGTAGTGAAAAGTATTACACCAAAATGGACTACTCCTATGATGTGTAATGGCTTTACACATCAGTTGTCAAGTTTTCTCAGCGACATCTGAAAATACACCTAGGAAGCAGCAACATAGCCAAGCATGCATTTCCGGACTGCCTGAGGCAGATCCTTGCACAGGCTGGTACTTGCAATGGCATACAATGTGCTATTTTATTAATCTGAAAATAAGTTAAATGGTCATTTATTTTAAAGACATCAGAGAAAAACCTGAGGTAAAAAAAGCACTATGGAATGTAAAACAAATACCTTTTCGCAAAAGGAGCAGGTATTGGGATATTTGATACAAAAGTCATAAAATGAATAGATGAAAAATAATGTCTTGGAGTCAAGGGCAAACCTGTGACTGAGATAGGTAAGGACTACTCAACAATGTTCTGATTTTAGCTCCTGGAATCTTTCAGACTGGCTTGGAGTAAGAACAGTAAATACACAATGAAGAGCAGGATTCTCTTCACTTAGTGGATGGACTAGGTAAGATAACTTCTCTCATTTCACACTTTACTCCTAACAAATGCAGCAGGTTTTGACATGGATCTAAATATCTTGTCATTCTCAGGTCCTGTTACTTATTCAGTATCTTTAAGCAGCCATAATACCACTTCACTCAGTTATTAGGACTTCTTGTCAAGTGCATGAAAATTTCCAGCTGACACACACCAGCCATATTACCTCAGGTTGCCTTTGACTGGTCTTTCTGGTAAAGACATGGACAAAAGAATGAGTCCAAGAAGTGATTTTATGCACCAAACCACACTAACATCCATACAGTTTTCAGATGTCTTTAAATTACTTGTGCAACTGGTCTGGTAATGTGGTAATGCTTGAATCATGAGACTAAGAATTGTTGGGTGAAAAAAGTGCTCCTGGCTTTGAATTTAAGGAGTAACATATTATAAAGCAGGGGAAAAAAAAAATTGTCAAGGTCCTCATACTGCCTAACGTAAGGCTCCTAACCTTGAAAAGTGTCAGCATAGACTTCGTATCATAGGATTAATAGAGAGATGAAGATACTTCAAGCAAATTATTTAGAGGAGGGAGGAAAACTTTCCTCTTTGTCACTTTCAGTAACCTGCATTACCTCTCTGGTGAGTAGACAGACAGCAACTTAAGATATTTGGCACTAACACCCCCAGTTCTCATTCCAGCACATCAGCAGTGTTTTGGAATTGAAGTACTTGACCTCCTCATCTACCCAGGAACTGGGTATCCACCTTCTTGTACCCCTCAGGGATGGCTGACTTTTAAAGTGTTCCTTGCTACCAGCATAAGACACAATTTACCAAGATGCCAAAGGGCTGAAACTGCAATGCAGTGTTGCTACAGACACATTTTTTTGTCTACAGCACACTGGATCTGGCACTAAGAGAGCACCCAGTGAAGTAAGTGCTCACTCTAGAAATAAGAATGGCAGGCCTGGGAAGACTGTTCTCATTTATCAGCCACACACTTTGCATGGAGGCTATTGTTTATTAGGGTGCACTAAAACTCTCACACAAACACCTGAAGAAAAACATTTTTTCCACAGAGGGGAATTTCTACTCATGCTTACTGCCCTTGTAAGTGTGTCAGACAAAAAGCAGAATTTGTGTCAGTCTTTATTGTTTCTTCCTCCCCACATGCCAGCCTTGCGATATCTTGCAAAAGACAATGTGATCACTGAGGGATAAAGAGGAAAATCTGCCCACCTCTTCAATGATTACTACAGCCTTCTGCTTTTGCATGTTGTTACCATGTTCCAAAAACTAGGAACATGATGATCTGAGATCTAGTAAGGTTAAATGGCCTTCCTAACAGAATAGTCATGCATGTTGCTTACCTGTTCTGTTAATCACAAGTAACAGGCATTTAGTGACATCAAACACTAAACAGAGAAAACTTGGTATTTCAACATCTGATTCTTCTGACAAATGACTATCATTATTCTCTTCTCCTGTGAAACCATCTGCAAACAATATATTCTTAAATACTACAGTGAATATGTAAGCTAAATAAATAATGAATACATGAAGATTTCCCAAGCTGGTGCAGAATCATATGTGCTTTTGAAATCTAATGCTGACAAAGTATGCATGATGCTGTGTAGTATTCAGAAATTTCTCTTTACTCTTACATTCACACTATGTTCATCTGGAAACCTACTGTACTGGGCAAAGTCTACTGTGCTGACCCAAGTTAAATTCACAGTTGCCACTTGATATATCACAATATGTCATTCAGCAATACCACTGAGGAAAATGTAATTGCCATGCAACATCTTGTGGTTTCTTGGGACTTCTCACTAGGTAAGTAAGAAATAAATTCTTGTCAGGACTGCAGGAGTACTGTTTCAGAGATGTAGGAACAGACCAGCTGGGTCATAAGTCACGACGCTGTGTTGAAATTACTGGTCACAGGGGATATATACTTTTTTAGCTGCAGGCTGTATGCCTTTTCTTTTCACCTGAGTGTGCAGAAACTTGCTCACTGTCCAAAGGAATGCCCATACAATGCATTTAATTCCCATAATATCTCTGTAAGGCAGAAATCTTAGAGAAGCAACTGAGGGCCAGAGAAATTGCTGTGCTTCCACAGTCCTGTAGAAGAAACAAACCAATAAAGAAAAATCTATGTAAGGACAGAAATTTACACTTTGGTTCCACTTAATCTCTCTCCCCTGAGACTAGTTTTCCTTCCATAAAGCAAACAACATATAACCCTGCAGGCACTGATCTCCTGCTGCACACAAGAGTGAAATCTAAGACACTGGCCTCTGAAACACTTTCTGAGCATGACCCAAGCCTCCTGAATCACTGCCTTCTCCTCTGGAATCAGGACTGCCACTCACAGCTTTGTTCTGCCGCTACAATAACTGTTATGATTATCAGGAGGAAGAGACATTAACACCCACATGCTTCCCCAGTTTCAGTACAAAATTCAAAGCTCCCATTCTGGATCTATTTTGATTTATTTTAAAGTCAATTATACAAATAAAATCAAAGGTAGTTAATTGCTACCTACAAAGAACAGAAGAGATTCCCACTTGTGACTTTTAAAATTTATATGCCATTCTGATAATGTGGTTGTGGGAGTAAATAACCAAAAAAGAAGATGCACAGGTAGTTGTTCATTTTCATTTTGTTTCCAATGGAGACGGCTCAGCACAGACTAAGAAGACTGAAGTCTCAGATTACTGTCAGAAAGACTGATAGCTTCTTATGCCAACATTTAAATTACATACTCGTAGAATGGTTATGGCTGGAAGGGACAAGATCATCTAGTTCCAACCCCCCTGCCATGGACAGGGACACCTTCACTAGACCAGGTTCCTCAGAGCCCCATTCAACTCAGCCTTGAACACTTCCAGGGATGGGGCATCTACAACTTCTCTGGGCATCCTGTTACAGTGCCTCACCACCTTCACACATAAGAACATTTTCCTAATATCTAATCTAAACCTACTCTCTTTTTCTTTAAAGCCATTAACCATTGCCCTGACACTACATGCCCTTGTAAAAATTCTCCCCTCCATCTTTCTTGAAGGCTGCTTTAGGGACTGGAAGGCTGCAATTAGGTCACCCTGGAGTCTCCTCCAGTCTGAACAACCCCAAGTCCCTCAGCCTTTCCTCATAGGAGAGGTGCTCCAGCCCTCTCATCATTTTGGTGGCCTCCATGGGACTCACTCCAGCAGGTCCGTGTCCTTCCTGTGCTGTGGACCCCAGAGCTGATGCAGCACTACAGGTGAGCTCTCACCAGAGCAGAGCAGAGCAGAGCAGAGCAGAGCAGAGCAGAGGGGCAGAATCCCCTGCCTGGCCCTGCTGCCCACGGGGCTTTGGATGCAGCCCAGGACACATTTGGCTTTCTGGACTGTGAGTGCACATGGCTGGGTCATGTCCAGCCTCTCACCCACCAGCACCCCAAGTCCTTCTCAGCAGGGCTGCTGTGGATCTGTTCATCCCCAGCCTGTGCTGATACTGGGGGTTGCCCCAGCCCTTAATTTAAACATTAGGCTAGGATGCATGGATATAGCAGCAGGAAAATTGTATAAAAACTGCAAGGAAAACCAAGCTGTCTGCAAGCCAAGACTCTGCAATGTCAGAGAATATATTCCTGTGAGGGTAACAGACTTCTTGACTTTTCTCACTTGCTCATTTTCATTCTTTCACATTTTGCTTCTCTTAGGCATTACCATAACAATTAACTTTTAAAAGTTTTTTCTTGATGTCTGTGTGTGTTCAGAATAGTTCATTCTGCCTTAAGTTTACAAATGTTACAGGCAGAATTTTTTGAAGAATATGCAGTTACTGCAAGAAAATATTATCAGCTTGAGTAAGGTTTGTTTGATTCATTACTGATGCAACTTCACTGATTTCAGAGAAACGTAACCGAAGAACAATGTGAGCTGAGCACTTCAATGCTCCACATACTCCAGAGGAACCCTCTGGAGCTGATACTCAGTGGCAGAACAGCTAGTAAATGGGAATAACCTCTTCCCCTTGCAAGATGTCAAATATATTTTTCTTCTATAGAATTTCTGTAAAAAATGACTCAAGAGCACATGGATATAGCTAAATCTTAGCTAATTAAAGTATGTCAACCAAAGTGTATTGGTTCAAAATTGTGTATGGCTTACTGTTGCATAAACTTTGTCCAGCTTCTTGCTCCAGAGTTCTTGCATATTGCAAGGTATTCTGCTGACAATTTCTGTTTACTGGAAGTCACATGAAATACTGACTTACCATTAGTTTGGTAAAATTGCAAATTTAGGCATACTAATGAATTTAATAAATTCATACTGTTTTAAGTACAGCGCTCCATATTTTTTAATTCCATTCCGTAACACTGTGCTGAATTCTTCATTACTTGGTAATCACTTGGATGAGAAAAAACCAGAACAACAATAGCTTTATTTCAAGCTCCTTCTAGCCCCACAACCATCCTTGGAAAAAAGACAAATATGAAATTCATAAAAAATGTTGACTACATTGTAAAAGGTTCTATATAGTACTATAAAAATAATCTAAACCACAGTATTGCTGTTTTGGATCTGTTGAAAAGAATTAGCCATCTGTCACGACAGCAGCTTGACCTGATGGGTCCTGCAGAGCAGCAGTGAGATCAGCAGGGTCCCTGCTGAGCCAGCAGTCCTTTCCTGCCGAGTCAGGTCCTGACGCTATTCTCTGGCACAACAGGTTGTCCTCAGTAGCACCTCTTCCATTTACTTGTTCTCTATGATCTCGAGCACCACTGTTGCCTGGATTTCCAAATAGAAGCTGAGCAAAAGTCATTCAAACCATCAGGTTCCACAATAAACCCAGGTAACAAGCTTGCCTGAGTAATATGTCTGAATCATCTGCAGATTAGTATTTAACTTCTTTTCTTTTATTTTTAAGTATTTGTTTCCAATAAGATAGTGGCTTAATAGCTACCCTGCTGTGGGAGGAGAGCAGGGATAAGCATGACTATAACTTCAAGAGAAAAAGTGACTTGTAAATAAATTGGAAAAAAAAAAGGGAAGTTATTTTTCTCTTTCCTTTTGAGAAAGCAAACCAACTTTTAAATTGGACTGCTTAATGAGCAGTGTTCCTGGATGGACCTTTGCTCTTTGTTACCTTCTGAGAGAAGGAAGCAGTTCAGATGTGCTCTCATTTTAAATGCTTCTGGCTTCTGCAGATGTGAAATGAGAACACCAGACACTGAGGGCACTCCTGGCTACTCTGCTACTCTTTGCCAGTGCAGCACTCACTCAAAATTATGAGTTGGCGAGTTAATGTAAATACCCTTCAAAAAGTAATCCACAGTATGTATTTAATGTCTGTTCTTTGACTAACTGGAGTGCTTACAGGTACTCTGAAGACACTAAAAGAAAATAAATTCAAATCCATTGTGTTTCATAGTGGACAGACAGTACAACAATATTGCACATGTCACACTCCAAAATGTCCAGAGACCAAGGGTGACAGTGCAGTATCAGATTATTCATGAGAATACTCTCGATTCCTCTTGTGTCTCCTCTTGCCTATTCCTCTTCTAGGGGCTAGAGCAGTATTACTTAAAAAGCATCCCTGCTCCAGTGAGAAACTGAGGAGATCAAACCCAGAGAAGTACACTGGTCAGATATGGGCCACATTTTCCTATTTTGGCTCTGTCAGTGGTATTTCCCTGGTGTTATCTAAAGGTCAGAACTGTGTAACTGCATTTAGGATTATAGGGTTCTGGAAATAGAATAGTGAAAGATTTGTGTTATGGTAAATTTTCAGCATTGCAGGGATGAAACGGCCATTGGAATAAGACACTCCAGAAAGAGGAAGAATTTTTAGCTTCATATTTGAAATTGGTTCACTGAATTGATCCAAGGTAAAAATTTCCAAAGGCCAACTTTCTCTGATAGACCATGTCACATTGGTGAGAAGAGTTAGGATAATGGCTGCGAGTTGAATGGTTACTACTTTGTTATGTTTTGTCTTTATATTTTCCTGTTATATACTAGTCCTCATCATCTGCTTAGTACTTACTCTGAGCTTCTACCAGGAATAAATAAAAACAAATAATGTATTACCTGGAATGTAAATAATCTTTAACATACCAAAAATTCACACCCTTAGTGTGCTTCGGTAAAAAAATCGCATTTCTTTTGACAGTGGGAACTGAAAAGATCTATATTCAGGATTCATTTCCAATTGACACCACAATGACAGTGTATTTGCTCCGTATTAGTTTAGGAATGCATGGAACATTGAACAAGTTGTGAAGACTGTCAATCATTACAGATTTGACTCCCAGCATGTAACTGATGTTCTGCAACTTTCCCCCCCTAGTTGGTCCTGGTGCAGTAGTTAACATAAACTCAGAATTTACAGGTGGCTGTTAATTCCATGTTCTGTTTCCTTCATAGGACACCAGTGACAAAGCTGCACTACCAGTGAAATTTTGATCAGTTAATGGTCTACAAAAAAAAAAAAAAAAAAAAAAAAAAGGTTAAAGAAAGGATAAATTATAATGGAATAACACAGGATAGGAGGATTATCCTTCCAGGCTTGGTTATTCTCTCATGCTGTTGAAGAGCAACAACATAGAAAATTACAAAGAAATGAAGGTTTAAAGATGATGGTAACTGGAGAGCTGAACTGCTTCTGCAAGCTGCTGAGTAAACTGCTGAACTGGTGGAGCTAACATGTACTTCATTTTAGTGGTGTAAGAAATTTTATCTGTGAGCATATTCATTGAAAACATGGGACTGTCAGCATCTAGTCCACTCAGATAGGACAGGAGTCACTGGTGAAATGTAATAATTAGCACCTAGAGAAGCTTCTGAGCTACACAACTATGAACGTATCTACCACTTCTACTCGTATTGCTTTGGTTACACTTACAAGGCTCTTCAAGTTAAAAATACGCTGAGAAATTATCTGCACTCCTCTTTTAATATGATTAAGATCCTGCATAATATTTAGACACCTTTTATCTGTTTCAACAGTTTTAGCTTTGCTAACTCTTTAGTTCTTTCTATAGCAATTAAAAAAGACATGACTGAAATTCTTCCATCTCAGTCAAATGGATTGATAAGTTTTAATGAAGAACATTTATTCCAACCTTTAATTAAGTTTGGCAGTCTGAAATCATTAATCTTTGCTTTGAAACTATGTACTGTAACATAAGGATTGAAAACCATACTTGACTTATAACAAGTCAATCTCGTTTTAAGGTGGATATCTGAGTGATAATGCAGCTTTCTAGAAGCTGCCTTTGAAACTTTTAAATTACCTTTCCTTGGTTCACAACATAAAACAAACCATTAAGGATTTGCCCCAGCAGAGTATGAAACAAACTTCTGTGTGACACTGCTTTGGCCAAGAGCAAACAAAGCAACCTTTTTATCTTGAAAGGTTACTGTAAAAGTTGATAGGCAAAAAATCTTATCTATATTCTCCATCCCATGCAAATCTTAATACAGTTTTTGCTTAAAGAAAGAAATCAAACACACTGCATTATCTGGTGTTATTCTGCTTGATTATTCAATGACTCCTGCAACCAATTTCCTTGTGAACATATTTGTAGTAGTTTAGCCTTCGGGTGGAAATAATTTAATTTTAATATGTTTTTTGGAGCACTGTCAGAGTTACAGGCATTTTTTAATGTAAGAGAATTCTACAAGCACTAAAATACATACCTTGAGATCCTTCGTTCTCTTTCTAGAAGCAAATAAGGAGTCTCAAAGAGCACTGAAGTGTGAAATCTTTCTGGTAGCCATCTTGAACATTTTCATCACATGCCAGAAGACCTTACAGCTGTTTTTCCAGCCTTTACTGATGCTTTAAAGTACAGCACACTTAAGATGCATGGGAGATGAGAAACCACAGAGAATTTTCCTAAGCAGCTGTTGTTTAGAATACAGTGATTAAAAAAAACACATCAGCTGGGGATACTTCTGAATGAAGGCAATCTCTGGGTTTGATTTGACAGTTTCAGCTGCTGTCACAAAGTAGTTGGCATCCTGTGAACAGGAACAAGTCTTTTGGGTAATAGCTTTGAAACTTGTTACTGTTCCTCCACTGAAGCTGGTATCTTTTCCCACCTCAGGGTGAACGGGTGGTGCGAGTGTTCCCTCTCTTGGTTGCACAGCTTCAGCTCCAGGTCAGTACTGACAGGTACAGGTCTAACTGCACAGGTCTAACTGTAATTAATAATTTATTAATACAGCCTAGAGGAAGTATGGAACTTTTCAATCAATAGAGTAAAAAGGAAAGCTGATTAAAAAAAAAATCGCTAAGTTTTGCAGACACTTGAAATGCATGCCTTGAATTTCCCGATGAAGAAAAATGCTTAGTTTGGGAGATTCTGATACTCTTTTTCAGAAGTCAGATGTAAAATCCAAAATCAGAAGTAAAAGGGAAATGCAATTGTGGAAAACTTGAAAGCTTCTAATTAAGCAGTTGCCCTGTCCTGCACACAACAAAAGAAACATGAAATTTAATTTTATGGATTTCTTTTTCTTTTTTTTAGAAAGAAGTTAATTTTGAGGAATTACTCTTTTTGTGTTAATCATTGACTTCCATTATTAAAGAACCATTTGGGATGGTGACTGTTTCAAAAGGTTTGTGCTACTGAACTGTGGGACGTGCACATTACAACAGATCACCAGCTGGATGTTTCCAGTGGTCACAGCACAGCCATGTTGTTTGATGCAGGTGCACAGAACAGGCAGTGCTGGGGAAATCCTTGCATTTTTCCCTTCCTCACAACTAAAAAGCCTATGTCTTTGCAGGTACACCCCTTATTTAGTGAAATCCTAGACACCTCAAACTGGGTGCTAAAGCTTCCACTACAAAAGGGGAATAGTAGTGCCTCTAATTTCATAGGCACTACTGTGATATGATTGATTAACTGTAGATTGTGGGAGTCAGGAGAGTTGCACTTGTGGGACAAGTCTATTGTGCCTGTCAGCCTAAAACCAAAATTTAGACTGCTTATACCAACCCTGAAGCTTGTCTCAAGTTTGTTCAGCTTTTAAAAAATTAAGATATATCCAATTTCTGGATCATATGAAACATTTACACAACTGCTTTACATCTTTTGCCTGTTTATCAATTTTGTCGAAGAAATGTTTATTCTTGTCAAATGAAAAATGATCCAACAAAGCATCCACTAACAGTGACCCAGTCATTTAGCCTCAAGCTTCTACATTCATTCCATGTTTCACTCTTCTGTATAATTACTCCTGTTTGGAATAGACAGTGATGAAATGATTTGGCCTTTATGTATTACTACTTCATCAGTTTTTCCACATTTGCTGGAAAAAAATAAAATCAGCTGCTGAACATTCTTATTAGTATTAATTTGAAGTGCCTTTGCATGTCCTTCATGCTCTTTAGGATAGTTACTATGTAACAGAAAAGTATTTTTCCTTTCTTCTGCACTACAGCTAAGTAAATTTTCATTAATAATTATTAAGCTTTATGGCTTAAAAAAAAATCAGCTTAATTTGTATGAACATCTTCAGGCAAATATATTTAGACCAACGACCATTTATTATCATCATTTGTGTTGCCATACGGGCTGAGGCTCAAGGAATTTTTAACTTTTTTTGGTTCCCTAGGATTTGTTTCCTATGTTGAGACTCACAACAGCCACCATGCTAAATTCTCAGACACTTAATCAAGACAGGAAGGAGGACTAAGATGTGTGGAAGTCTGGCTATGTCAGTAAACACACCTTAAGTCTTTCTCAATCTGCAAAAAGTGTCTTAAGACAGCCTGCATCCATACATGAAAGTCCTCCTACCATTCCTAAAATTGGGGTCTAATGCATGAGCACTAGCCTGACAGGATTAATGGCTGAACTTTCAGTGCCTTGGTTCTAAGCACTACCCAGCCCAAGTGTTTAAGCCCACACACTCAGCTTCTCTTGGCTAAACATCTACCCCTGTAGGGTGCCACTGCCACCTGGGCTGACAGTACCCCTAAAAGGGAAGGCCTCCTGCTCTTTTAGGCCCTGAAGTCTTCCATATCCTCGCTGTGGATTTATAGGCAAATTTGAAAACTTCAGTTGCCCTCCCCCTGCCCCATTACACATACATACATGCTTATGCAGTTGGCTTATTTAATTATTAACTTTACCAAAAGGACACAGAAAGTGAGTGGTTTAAGCTAAATTAAATTCTTTCTGGGGCAAAAAGATATTACCCAACAGACTGGGATGTTGACAGCATAAAAGACAAACTAATTCTCTTCAAGATTTTGGGAGATCAGATAAATGTAAAAGCCTTGAGTACAAGTTTAGAGAAGCTAAAGAATTACATATTCTGTCCATGTTTTCTTTAACCTCTTTTTGCTGGGACATGAAACCTTCAGTCTGCGATCAGAGAAACAACATCATTATCAGTGTCAAATCACTAGGCTAGATCAGGACAGTGCTCCCAATACAAAATAAAGGGCTTTTTTCTTTTTTCTTATTTTGTTTATTTTTTGGTGTCTTTTTTAACTGCTCTATGAAAGGTTCTTTATCATATGCATTGTTTTTTTAAACTTTATGACATGTACAGCTATCTTTTGCCCATTATAAAGGTTTGACCATCTATCTTCAGTAAGGAACACATTTTGAAGAAAATTATATCACATACTGCATGTGAATTTTTTTAGAGTCCAGATACTTCTCTCCACTGTTTCTTAGAAGATATAACAACACATTATTTGTTTGCCTGCCCTGAAGCATGATAGTAATTACTGCCAATCATTCTATACATGTTTATTCCTGATGAATAAGCAGCACCTTCTGCTAGCCACGTAAAGGCATCAGAGTAAACCAGACATCACAGCAGCTTAATAGATCTAGTCACAGCACGGTTCTTAATGAAATCTATATTCATGTAAATGTCTGTTATACTTCTTAAGGAACTCTGTCATGAATTGAAGTTAGCTGAACAGTCATTAACTGAGACAAGAAGGGTCACCTTGTGCCTTTGGAAGGGAATGCTTACAGTTACTATAGCAAGGATGTGAAAATCTGATGGAAAACTAAACTAAAACTTATCTCATGGTATATTAGGGAGAAAGCATGGTTAGAACCAGGCAATGGTCACTAGGATGTTTACATTCTACTTCTCCTGCTTGTTCATTGCATGACAAGCTCTTCAAATTATTACCTGCCAAAATCAATGTAAGACAACACATGTGATGTCAAATGACAGAGTCATGAGTGCTTCGATTAATCGTTCTGTAAAATTGGTATGGAAGCTCACCACAGTATGACTGAACTACCAAGCAGCTATAAAACAATGCTGTTTATTGAGCTGAACAGATGATGACTGAGTACTAAGGGAGAAAAACCAGAAGGTTTGACTTCAAGACTGAGCAAGTCTCGATTCATTACCTGAGTACAGTAATTCACAATAGTCTAGTAGATTAGAACAAGCCACTGTAACTAGCCAAGCTGCTTGAACAGACAGTAACTACTACTGGTGCTCACAGAATTCAAAATAATTCTGTTGTCTGTATCTCAACTTTTTACGTAAGGACTGCATTTACTTGGACATACAAATCAGCCTGCTGCAGTGGCAGTCAGTCTACAGCCATGACCATGTCTCAGCCAACACACCAAAGGAGGACACCTCCTTCATAGCATACTTATTTATTTAATCTTTACTCTTATTTAAGCACTGAGACTGGAATACAAAACATACTTCTGTGGGCACCATGATTTGGAATCATGTCTGTGTCACTCTGGATATCAGTTTTCACAACAGTGAGGAAAAGCCAAGGGATAAAACAACTCCCTTCAATGCTGCTGACTGAACTGTAGTGGATCCAACCAGACTCTCTTGCCAGGAAGACTTCACAGGATTAGGGTGTTGCTCTCCCAGCTCCTATTACTGGTTTCCTTCAGCAACAAAACCACCCTATAGCCAAAGGAAGCTATAAATTAAGATCTTCTGAGAAACATTTCTGGCTCTGAAGCCACAGAACAGTAGCTCTTACTGACCAAATTAAAAAAATTCTGTAAGACAACAGTTTAAAAGCAAAGAAGATGACTGCAACATTACACCTGACTGCAACATTAAGCATCTCAAGGCTGAGATTTCGCAGAAATAAAAAAAATACTAGAACAAAGCATTATTTTACTAGGTAAAAAAACCTTTTCGTAAGACAAGATATCAACCCCCTTGTTTTTGCAATGAAATTACTGAACATTGTCCAAAACCAGGCAGTATCTAGCAACACAACAACGACCTTGCAACACAGAACACTCTAGACATGGGTGGGTACAGGTGATATGGGAAAGCCCTTTCAAACTGATTCAGAATGCAGACTCCATATTTTGCCTTCAGGAATGGACTACTGGCTACAACTGGGACTGGTTGCTTCCTTCTGCCGTGAGGAGTAACATTTCATAAAATGAAAACATTTTCTTAATTTTTAATCAGTTTTTGTCAAGCTGCTCCCTTACACACAGAGAGTAATCAAAGAATCCATCTAGCATATAACTTCTCTTTCCATGGGGCTGTGCAAGTGTTAGAATGGAGAAGAAAGCTTTGACAGGTACAGGATGCAACTAAGAAATGCTGTGAGCTGGTGCAATGCAATTAATGCCCTGTGAGATTGCCACTGGGCAATCCACTCCCCTACAGATTAACAGCATTTCAGGTGTTGAGAGTTTGCAAGTACTGGACCTTTCAGAATAGGTATTTTGGTGTTTGCTCTGGCTTTTTCCAGGTGTACTGCTTTGTGATAGCACCAATCCCATTACAGGGTCATAGAAATAGTTTGGAGTTGGGAGTAGATTTGTTCTTTGACTATTTTGGTAAGGTCTGTGTTCTGTTTACTCTGCCTGATCTGCAAGGTCTGTACCATGTTCCTCCCTTGAAAGTACAATACAGCAACAGGAACACCAGAAGCTGGAACTTGCAAAACACTATCTTTGTGTAGCATTAACAGTCTGCAGAGCTTGGTATGCTACACACAACCTGACAAATTTTGTTTCCTCCCTACTCTACCATGCATATTCATAAGCAAATACAACAGTTATACACAATCAGAAGCTGTGATACATGTAACAAACAACTGAAAAAAACTAAGTATGAAAACAAAATCTACGAAGACACTGTTTTAATGACAGCTATTACTTAATATACCAAGGAAAAAATCCCCACCCTTGGGCAAATTACTTCAAACGTGCAAATATCACCCAGTGAAATAAACTGCTGATCAGGATGGAAATGCCATGTTTCTAAGCTTCTTTTAACTAAGTAGGTGTTCCCTATGTACAGAAAGCATCTTAGATTTTCATTTAAGATCAAACATAAAAAAAGAGAGTGAGAGCAAAATGCTCATGATGCTGACTAACTCAGCATGATTTTGTATAATGCTCAAACTTACAACTGTTTTATTGTTTTCTTCTGGGAAGAGGCTGTCAAACGAGGCAGGCACTAAACAGTCACACTTTAAGCCTGCTTGTCTGTTAGCATTCCTTCCTGCAAGAGAACTGAAATCAAATGCAGTATGTTTCACACCTGTAGCTACGAGACTTCTGATTTTGATAGTGGGAAACATTCTTATGTACTTATTCTGCAGTGCTGTTATTTTTTTCCTTCTGCATTTTCTAAAACTTATGATGTTCTCTTTACACCTTTTACTCAAGGCTACTAGCGTGCAAAGTGAATTCTTTAAATAATTTAACATGAAAACACGCACATCTGGCCATCTGCTGCTACAGCTCAAGAAACTCAGGTATTTTCGATGGCAGCTGTTGACTACGCAAAAGGCAAACCAGGGCAAGTGCGACCCAGAACCTCAGACCTGCAGCAGGTATTCTGACCAAGGCAGGGAGCTCTTCTGAAGTGCCACCGCAGGCACGCCAACATCATCTCAAAAACATCAGTAACTTTTCCTAGCAACTGCGAGGCGCTCGGTTGTTTTTAGCACTCGGCGTGGCTCGGTGGCGCATCCCCGCGCAGCCGGGCTCCCGGCCGGTAGCACTGCGGGCCCCGGGGCTCCGGCAGCCCCCGCCCCGGCCCGAGGGTCACTCACCATGTTGACTTCCGAGACCACGTCGATGCTGGCGATCTCTATCCGCATGCCCACGTCCACGGGCGGACCTGCGGGGGGAGCGGGAGGCGGCGTTAGCGGAGCTGGGGGGGCCGGGGCGCGGGTCGGGGGGCGCGGGCGCCTCACCTCCGAAGTCGGGGCGGAGGCGGATGTCGTAGCCTTGGAGCAGCCTGTCCACGGTCTCCTTCACGTAGGACATGTTGCTGGGCCCGTCGGCGCTGCGGGAAGAAGCACCAGCGGGTTAGGGAGGCGGCCGGGCGGCCCCGCGCCCGCCTCCCTCCCGCCGTCCGCATCCCGGCGGCGCTCACCTGCGCGCCGCGCACGCCACGGCCAGCGCCAGCGGCAGCAGCAGCGCCCGCGGGCCGGCCCGCCTCGCCGCCGCCCCCATGCCGGCCGTCACCTCGCGGGGGACGAGCCGCGGACTGGAACTTGGTGCGGAGCGGCGAGGAGAAACAATTCCCGGGAGCGGGACGCATGCGCGGAGCGCCGCGAGCCCTGGGCGCCCCTCTGCCCGCCCCGGCCGGACCGCGCCCCGCCGCGGGGGCTGAGGGGTCGGGGGATGGAGGCCGCGGGGCTCTGGGTGCGCGCAGGGCTGAGGGCGCGGAGAGCTGACGGAGCAGGGCTGAGGCCGCGCCGCCGCAACAGGTGCCGCGGGAGCGCTGAGGGCGGCGGAGCCCCGCGGCTGGCGGAGCGCACCGGGACCGAGAGCCCTGGGCTGCCGCGGGGAAGGGCTGAACCCTGGGCGCGCCCCCCGCCGCTGCAGCGCCGACTTTCCGTCAAGAGACAGTGAATAATCGTTCAGGGCGCTTCGGTGTGAAAATTCCCCTCGATGGGATGTTAGCCATGACGTGAACGGGGAATGACAAATTCGGCAGAGATGGCACGTTTGGTGCAGGTAGCGTTTTGCCCAGCGCGGAGGCTGGAGGACGCTCGGCAGCGGGCTGGTATCCCGCGCCTCGGGAGCTCGACACTGATTTTTAGCTGCAAATTTTTAACCAGTGTAATTGATCTTGCGTCTAAAACGCGATTTTCTTCTTTTTTTTAAGGACTGTCGGAATGGATGCTCTAACGTAACCTGCCCTCTCGTGCATTATTACAGACTGACCGGAGCCCTGTGAACAGTTCATGACTTCGCCCGTGTCCGTCGCGTTCACTGCACCGTAGCTCAGCAGAAATAACACTTATCCCGTTCAGGTTCAACCCATCTCGTCTGTGCGCTGCACAGTCCTGCGTGCAGTGCCTTTGGGATACGGATTGGATGCTGTTGAGGCTACTACAGCATCATGCAGACTTGTTTCTGAGAAATGGCAGACTTTGGTGATGGTTTTTGTAGCTGAATTATGCCACGATATTTGAAAAATGCTGGAATATTGATATAGTTTGTGATACACATTCTAGTGATAATTTTGAGCATTTTTTAAAACAAATTTTTGAACAATGCATTTTTCTAGGAAAATTTGTCACTCTTGGAGAAGGAGCACAACATGCTTCCTGAGAGATTACTGTAGGAGTCTTTCTTCTCACATCTGCTTCCTCTAACCGTAACAGTACAAGTTTATGAAAGTAATTATTTTATTGATTCTTTGTAACAGTATATAATAAATATTTTCAATTTTCTTTGAGGAGTTTTGTATGTTTTTCTTTTCCTCCTGGTTCAGTAATTAGCTGCTGAAAAATGTGACCTCCCAGCTCAACTTTATGGTACTTTAGCATTGCTGTTCAGAAAGAGTTTTGTTCAATTACAAGTGGTGTGGCTTGGGTAGAGCATTTAAAAAAATATCCTGCATATAGTCGTCTACCAAAAAGTGTCTTTTTATTTAGAGTTGTACCCCACATAGCCATAATAAAGTTACCTGGTTTTTCTGAAGCACTGAGTTACGATTTAACATGGAACTAGAGTCCCATTTACTCTCGATGGTATGTAGCATTAATATTTAGCTTTGTTGTAAGCCATGTGAAAGCCACATATGCCTGTATTTAAGGGAGACCACTGCTCTCCATGGCTTGGCAAAATCTGTCTTAAGGCATAAGTGCAGGGGTTTATTCTATTAGAATTCTTAATCTGCTGTACATTTCGGGGTAGCTTTAGCTTAGACGAACTGTAGTCTAGCCCCTGGACTGAATGCCCATTAATGGTTGAACTGTTTTAGGTGAATTTCTGAGCTTATCCAGTCTGAGAAGGCATGAGCAAAGCCTGTCCTGCAGGTCTCCTGCCTATCAGGGTTGTCTCAGCCCAGCAAGTATATTTCAGCAAGGATGAGGATGTTCCTCTTGGCAAGCTGGTTCCTCTGACAGCTCTCACAAACAAGCTGGCCTGGTTTCTGGAGACCAGCCTCAAGCTTCGTCCACTGAACATGCCAGAAATAAGACCCAAACAGTCAAAATGCAACTCTATTTTGTACAGCTTGACTACTGGGGACATCTGGGTTCTAAACTTGGTTCTTGAAACAGCTGCAAATATCCTGCTGTGTGGACACAATACTGAGAAGAGCCCTCAGTAATGGGGGCTTGGGAACAAAGAGGTTTATATAAAGAGGTTTATATGTACTTTTAATAACCATACAAAGGATGCGCTGCATGGTGTTATACTGCCACAGCAAAGATGGTGAGAAGGATTTCTTTTGCCCCATGGAGAGGATGATGGAAACATGTCTGGGACCTGTTTTCCATTGCACGACTTCTTCTCTCACATGTGTTGCCAGCGGAAGTAGTCAATTAATTAAGAATTTGAAGTTTTGGTTTCTTTTCAGATGATCTGTTTCTAGGAGTATATAGTATGCTTGTCCAGGCCACCAATGTGGAAGAATTTTGACATAATTTTGATTAAAACCCTCCATGTGACATAGTTCTTGCTTTCAGGATCTCTTTAACAAAGAACAAGTGACATCCAAAATGAATGACTATGGGGAAGAGACTAACTCTCAAAGCCCAGGTATTATCACTACTGTTTACAAACATTTTCTAAAAGCTTATACAGGTGATGAGATGTCTGGGGTTCTGATTTTGATGTGTGCTTCAAATGGCAGCTGCTTCTGCAGTCAAAAAATTCAATTCAAAACACAGCAGTGTGTCTTTCCATCCACTCCAATAGGGTTTGCTCAATCACTCAGGCTGAGTGAAACCCAGTGGGTACCCAACATGGCTTTTGGGCATCTTGGAATTTGCTGATCACCCCAGAATGTAGGCACCTAACTAGATGGCTAACTTGCAATTTTGAAAATCAGGCTGCTAAGTGCCCAAAGTTCTAGGAGGTTAACCTGGAGAGTTTTGCCACTAGTTTTCAATATTTTTATCTCTCTGAGATAAGCAGTTGTAAATCTGTGGTTTTTAATGGCATTGGAGATAATACAGCTGCTATACCAAGAAAAGTGCACCTCCTCTGCATGGAAGCATCTACCTTGACAGAAACCATTACATATTTCTATTGCTACTACCTTTCCTGTCCACTCTATCAGTGAAATGAGCTCCCATAGCAGAGAGCTGCCACCCTGACCCGTGTGAGCTATCTAGTGACACCAGCAGCATACTGAGGAGGTATGCAACCAGCTCACAGCCTGTTTGAGCTGTAACCCAGTTGTACCAAACCCAGTTTGGTTTTCTAACACCTGTGGTAGCTTCAGTTTCTGCTCTTACAGTCTTATGGTTATTTTCTCATACTTGTTCAATAAGTTTTCTTGAAATCATTGCAAATGCATACTAGAAGCAAGACAAATCATATAATCATAAAGGATGATGCAGAAACTATCTGGAGCCAAATGCATGTTCATTTTTTACCTTCACTGTGTTTAAACTTTCAGGAGGGAGTCTTTTTACTTGCACAAATGAGCATTTCCAGTTTATTAAATACGTTTTTTTTTGCATTGCTCATTTTTATTTGGCATTAGAAACTGCACACCATTCAAAGATAATGCCCTACTCAGATAATGTTGGCTAATTAAAAAAAAAAAAAAAGCAAGATCACTGAAAAAAAGGAAAATTCTTTCTGTGTCCCACTGCATAAGATCTGTAGTCAGGAGGACCACAAGTGTTAAAGAAACAAGGGGGGAAAATGTAAAAAAAAAAGATCGAGAAGAGCTCTGTACTGACACGTTGAACCTGTGCTTTATCCTGGCACCTGTAGTCAGCAGGATGCTGCCACACACTGAGACCACCTTGCCCTCACACCCATTTCCTTTTCCTTTGGTCCTTCAGCAAACCCTCACCCTTACCTCAGGAAAAAAAGGTACATATCCTCTTTGTGCTCCATTTTCATCCCTCTTTTTGTATACTGTAAAGGATAATTGAGATCTTTCTAGTTCTTATCTTTCTGTAAAGAACAATTGAGATCTTGTTTTAAAAGACTGTAAAATGCTTAGGAAAGTGCTTTTAAGGAATTAATAATAAATATCAAAACTGAAGCACAGTTACCTTTAATTGTCAAAATGAGAAGAGAATATATGAGCTATAGGATTTTGTCCTGTAGTATCTATAGCCAGAATAATTTAGGGAGTCTTTAATCACGTCAGATAAACATCTGTACCACTCATTTAAAACCCATTTTTAGATTTCCCAGCCTTGTGTCTAGACCACCATCCGACCTCCATTCTTAATGTTACAGAATTTGCTTCTTCTCAAGATGTGCATGCCCAGCACTGCATCCCTAATGACAAAAAACCCTACAGCAGTACATTTTCTTTGCCCTCCCTCCTCACTACCTATGGGAAGAAACTTTGCTGACCTTCTAAGTCCTTCATCCCACGTGTGAGAGATTCAGAATCTCCTGCCTCTGATGCTGGCTCAAGAGAAGTAGTAGGGGCTAAAGATTGAGGCCTTTGTGCCAGTTGCTGTAGAGATTATCAAAAAAGACAATCTTGGCTTCAGAGAACAGACCATTCAGGATAAGTTAGGAAGACAAGTCACAAGTGTTCAGACAGACATGAAGAAGGTGATGGCAGCAGTTAGTCTGTATGCACTTGTATAGTTTAATGGACACATTAATTACAAGGAGCCACTCAAGTGGTGTTGGAGAAAGGAAGGCATTTGATAGCAGCACTGCAGAAGCTGGTTTTAAGGAGGTATTTAGAGAACAGGGACATATGAAGTATGATACTGTTTTGAGTTCTCTTAAAAGGTACTTCAGGTGCTTCCTTTTATACAGCTCCTAAAATCTGAGGTTTGTCAGTAGTGGCACTATGTGAGAAGCAGGACAGAAAGAGTTAACACCTGATGTTCTATCCTGTGGAAATTGAGAACACGTATACCTTTTGATTACAAGCAGCTCCCTTGATTTTAAGAGACTGATGCGTACTGTGGCAAGGTGATCATAAATGTGTAGGATTCAGAGCTTTGCTTCCATGCTTTTTAGGCCTGGTCCTGTCTTGATTTGTACAGGATTGTTTTTTTGGTTTTTTTAGCCTAAGAAATGAAACACTGTTAGTGGAGTAGCTCAGAAATATTTTTTTTCTGATAAATGGATTCATTTTACCCAGCTTTGCCTTTTCATTGTTTTCTGAAGCAGCTTGCTGCAAATCCCTATTTAAATTATCAGGTTTTATGAGTAGTATTCTCATACTCACAAGTATTTTACCACACAGATCCACTAGAATGCAATGTGTCTCTTTGTCCTGTTTCAGTGATGAGATGCACTCACTATTTACACTTGTGAATGTGAGTCATCTAAATAGGAGCTTAGCTAGTTTGCTTCCAGCAATAAAGAGATAGCATGGCTGAATTTAGTCACATATGCAATTTCTCTGGAGATATCTTCCATAAGTATGTAGCTCAGAGAGTTCCTTCCTCAGGAGGAACAAAGTAAAAACTGAATAAAAATGAAATTATCTTTGAGAAAATATACATTATTGCATTATATACTCTCCAGAAATTTTGAATTAAAAGATACTCCTGAGCAACCTGGTGTGTCTTTGAACTTAGTGCATCTCAAAGCAAAAAATGAGCTTGGCTCTGCAGTTTAACAGGAGGTAGGCTTCACAACTTCCCATTCCAATTCCAAGTATTTTGTGATCTTGTGGATCTAGAGGGTGGTAACTTTCCTTTCAGCCTCTACTTAGGGTTTACAATTCTTCCATAGAAACTGTAGTTCCAGTTCCTTTGTTAATCTCCAGTAGCTCCTGCTTATCTGGTGTGTTACATTGCTAATATTGAAGATCCCAAGTAGTTTTCCCTCAAAACTAGTTTTACATTAGAAGTTTCGGGGTTTTGACATAAGTCTGATTTGTGATGAAAACTGGTGCTGAACATGGGCCTTTCCTATTGGCCACCACTTCCAGTTTTAAAATTAAATCTACCCAAAAGTATTCTTAGTGCACTGAAACTCAGCCTCCAAATCACATACTCCTCAAACAGCTAAGGTCAGTAAGAAAAGAAACAGACATTTTGGTTGAGATTTTATAGTACTTGTTTTTTGAGAGGTTGTGTATATGATAAAACCCTAAAAAGTAAAAGCTAGAACAGAGCCAAGAATGGGGTCACAAATGGAAATAGTTCTTCTTGCTGTTGCACCTGCCTCATGAAAGGTAGGTATTTTGTATTTCCACTCATTATCAAGGTTGTCGGCTGCTTCCAAAGATGGAGATGACAATAAGAAAAATTTGCATTGTATTTCAAGAATATGTTTACAAAATATTTCGCCTCTCACATTTAAGAGTGAGTTTTATGGCGAGAGCAAAATACAACAATAAAACCTGCCAGACTGAAAACTTACAGGCTGTTTTCTTTGATGATGGCAAATTCCCCTGGAATTCTGTTGTCGAATTACAGCCATGAAAATGACAGCATTAGATATGTATCACCATGCATAGTCATACCTACGCTAGGAGAAAACAAAGTGGGCATAATTTTAACAAATGCAATAGTCCTACACAACAGCTGCTTGCACACTCCTTTCTTGTCTCAGCAGCACATTTGAAGAGCAAGATAGATGCTTCTGGCTTGCTGAAATAAAGAGCACATGTGAATTTCTTCTGCTGGGAGTCACTTGTCATCTGGGAAGTGTAAGACAACAAGTAATTTTACTTATCTCTTTAAGTGATGTAGGGGTGCAGGTCTAAAATCCATGATTTATATATGTCATGTGGGCTGGCAGCAGTCACTGGAAGCCGTCCATAAACTGAAAAATGGATTGCGCCCTGTCATTTTTGCTGTTTTTAGCTAGTTGAAAAAGAAACTTAAAATAAAGGCTAAAATAAGTGCAAAGTTAAGAATTTGAAGAAAAAAGAAATTGAACACAAAGACAGAAAACTGGCAAAGATGTTCCTCAGCCAAATCACAGAACTGGGATGCTACTAGTTTTTTTAAGCCCCTGTTGGTATCTCTTCCCACTGCAATGGTGGGCACAGGGCCACAAGGGTACTCCCATGGATAACTTCTCTAAGAAGAGGTGCTCAGGAGGAATGGTTCAACAATGTGGGGTATTGTTTCATTCACTGTGCATTTTGGAAAAGACTGAACACTTTATGGTTGCCTTCAAACCCACCTCAGAGGGCAAAATCATCGTGAATTCTCTTTTAGGACAATCAGCAGAATGTTAAAAATCAGGAAGAGCAGTAAAAGGTGAGATAAGGGGTGTGGGAGCATCCCCTTGTTCCCTTGAGCTTCTCTTGAGCAGCATCAAGCATTTGTGGGATGTCAATATTAACTTTAGAGAGTTTTTAGTACCATTTTGGGACAGAAGTAAAAGAGATTGAAGGAAGATTTAGTTTTGTGTGCTGAAGAGGCCAAAAGAACAAATATCAATATATTAATTTTATAATTTGGAAGTCTTTCTCTTTCGTATTTTCCTACTGTAAAGGATGATTTTGGAATCCTTCACATGAGTTGACTTCTCATATTCTCAGCCTCTTTGTTGTGTCTTCTTTTGTCTTGCTAAGTTCTCCTTAAGTGACTAGTTTTTTGACTCAGAGTGTTTCTCTCCCTGCACCTGGTATATTAAGGCTTAATTTTTACTTCAGCTCCGGACATTATCTCTTTTAATTTCAGAGAATTTTAAAAAGGTGTTTCAGTAAGAGGTGCTAGGCCATGTAAGTGGCAAACAAGTCAAATTCCTTTTCCCCCCTGTTTCAGAAAGCAAAATGTTGCTTGCCTGTAGTCAGATAGGGAACTGAAGAATTAGAAAATTTGTATAAGGGGATGAAAACAACAATAATGGGCCTATAAGAAAACAAAGTATTTTAAATATGCAGACAAACCCAATGCTATAGTAAATTAGGACCTCAGAATGAAATATGCTCTCTGGTTCTGATCCAGAATCGCCAGCGTGAGTGGCAGGGTTTTTGTTTACTTCAGTGAGTTTTGGAACAGGACCTAAATGACCCTAGTATCTAAATCATACATAAGTCAGGGTAGATTTTTACTTCTTCATTTTGGGTAGGGAAAAGGTCATGTATTGCTTTGGGTTAATAGGACAGGGAAAGCACCTTATCCATCCTCTTAAAACCATTTATCTTGTAAAGTCTGCCTTCTGGAATTGTGTATTTGTCTCTGTTAAATATTCAGCTTCCTTTTTGTCCCTTGGATTTTCCACCCACTCATTTTCACCATCAGCGGTGGACGTCTTAATTTCTCATTTCTAAGTGGGCTAAGAGATGAGGGAGGTGATGGTGGAGACCTGCTCACGAAGACAGGGTATTTCTTATATAGGTTTCATCTCATGTATTCTGATATCTGTGTCCAGCAGAGAAATATTTAGAAAGCTGATTATGTATTAAACATCTGAAATGAGACACAAAGGTGACAAAATGTCTAAACTACTAAGTACATGAGTATTGGTTAAATACTGACCTGTTTGAAATTAATACTTAGTATTTCTGTACTTTACATTTTTAAGACATGGTGTGCATTTGGACTAATTAATGCCTTCAAATATCCCTGCAATATATGGAAGTCTTTTCTAAAATTTAAAGAACGGGAAATTCAGACACAGAGGTCTGGAGATCGAAATTTTAAATGCAGATTTTGGTATTTGACCTCCAGAAGGTCTGTGTCACTCTTATGTATAAATTGATGCACTTAGAATAAGATACATTTGTTTAGAAGTTTTGGCCTAAGTGACTTATCCAAGGTCACAGAAATCAGTGGCAGAGCTGGGAAAGGATCTAAAGAGTGCATTTTTAAAGGTAAAAAGCAACTGAGGTATAAAACTATTTCTGTTTTTAAGTGTATTATGCCTTCTGAATTTTATAATTATAATAATTAATTTTTTCATGCTATTCTTGAAAAATTCAGTTTAGTACAGAAGACATGAAATGCTGCAGCTGCTCTGGATCAACCCCATGGTGTACACAGACTAGCATGCTTTGTGACTGTGTCCAGGAGTTTATATTTGTACTGTTGCAAACTACTTAGAGTGGACTTGTCACTGCACATGAATTATCTGTTGATCCATACACTCAGGTAAAAGCAAAAGTGTATTGCACTTTGTCAATTATCGTAATTCTTTTACTCTGCATAAGAGCAGACCACCCTCCCTTCATAAGAAATACTCCAAGGATAAGAAATACTCCAGGAAGATTGAAAAGGGTGAGGATCTTCAGAGGCCCTGGAGCTACCTGATCTAACTTTGAGGCTGGCTGTGCTTTGAGCAGTTTGGACCAATGACTTCTAGAAGTCACTTACAAGCTGAATCACACTGCAATTTCTCTTCAGTGGAACCACTGTGTGGGAAGGCCAAGAGGTAGAGACCATACAGTGGATAGATATGGAGATTATTCACTTTGCAAGAGCTGATCTAGCTCCACATATAGCTGTAGAATGGGATTAGTTTCCTCTTGCTTACCGCTGAGGACATAGGGCTCCTGCTAGGCTGCCACTGTAAAATACCTCTCTGGGTGAGTAGTGAAGATCTGGGAACTAGTTATGGAAAGTGGCTAACAAATACCTTATCTTGTCAAATGGTCTCAGCTGCCACTGCTGTCAGCAGGAGAGAACAGCACACTATGCTTCCCAAGCAGTTCTCAGCTCCTTGCAAATGATACTCAGGTACACCTCAAATTACTTAAGAGAAGTACTTCTTAATTTTTTCTTTTTTCTACCTGCTCATCTTCACAGTGTTTTCTTAGTCTGATACCTTTGTATTGATGCCTAGAGGACAAAACCAGCCCCCTTGTGCTGCCCACTCCTGCTACAGTGCCCTCCTCCTTTCTGAGGATATGAAATTTTCCTGCAGTAACTTTGAGATGTGAGTAATGCCACACCATGCAACAACCACCAGATGGTAATGAAGAGCAGACTAGTTGAGTGCCTTTCATAGATTTAGTGTATTACCACAGTGGCAATTTTTGCTTTTACAACCAGAGCTTACAGGTCTAAACACCAATTTGTTCAGCTGTTCACCTCTGGGCCAGTCTTCTTGGCAGCTCTATTTGCATAAACCCCCCAATCATTCTGTTTGCTGTTATACTAAAACATGTTAAAGGGAATATTCTCTACCCAATGCACAAATGCTGATATTATTTTTTAGTACAAAAATGTTCTCGTTATAAGGAAGGTTTTGACTATAATTTGTGAACCACTATATGAGCTATATCTTGTAAGAGATAAACGCAAAACACCTTTAAGTGACTGTATGCCTTGCTTCTGCTGCTGCCATTATATTTCTCCAAATGTCATGAAAGATGTACCTCTTTCAAGGTAGAAAAGAAAGTCTGTTACTGTGTGTGCTTGACATCAGCAAAGAGAGCAGTATTGAGAAGTGAACCAAATGAAAGCAAAGTTCTTGGTTGAACATTACTGTCAGTGAAGAGGTGGTGTTGAGCACAGCTCACCAAGCCCCCAGCATGGCAACGTGAGGGAAGAGCAGCATAAACAGAGACTCTTAAGTACTGCTATCCCCAGAATTCTGAGAAGCAGAAGTCAGCCCCACAGGGCTCATGAGATTCAGAAGTCTCAGTTTTACTTACCTGCCTTACCTTTGGGTTCTTTATGCAGTACCTTGTAAAACATCTAGGTCAAATTTTCAGGGTTTTCCCTGCATTGTACAATCCAGAGACTTTGCAACCCTTTCCCTCTTTTAAAGAAAAATAAGGCTCCTCCTCCTTTGGTGCAAGCCAAGCACCAGTAAGGCAGGAAGAAAATAACTAGAGCTGCTACCAGTGGCTTCACTGTGAGTCAGGGGCCAGACCTGTGGCTTTCATGGCATATTTAAGTCATTCCCCAGGTATCTGCCCATGACTCATATACTTCTGGGATTAATAGGCATGTAATGACTGGGAACAATGAAGCCTGCTAGGAAGGCAGTTTGTAGGTGCTTCTCTCTCATTCCCTCTGGGAGCAGTTGCCAGCAGCAGGATGCAGCTGTCTTAAAACCAGTAGGCAGAGCAGCAGGCTCTGCCTGGAAGCAGGAATCTGAAGGAGACTGCAAGTGGGAGCACCCAGCCTTCCTCCCCTCTCCTTCTGAGCTGTGGCAGCCCCCACAAACTCCCCCTGCCTCAGCCCCCTGCCCCTCTCTGTCCTGCTTGTCACTTGGGAATGCTACAGAAAGTTTGCAACTGTTGCTCGGGGCAACCAAAATTTTTGACACATTTTGAATTATACGTGGGAGGTCTGAAAGGCAGGATACAGGGCATTGACTTCCCAGATTCCTCCCCACAACCCTGGCTGCCATGTCCTTCACCTCAGGAAAGAGAGACAGATTTGTATTACTTTTAGAAAAATCTACATTCCCCCCTACATGAACAGGTTTTTCTTATTTTTCTGTGGATACCTATTTTAGAGATAGAAATCAGGAGATCTGCTTGATTCCCCACTTTGCCACTGAGGACATGACTATGACTTGTCCTGATGGCCCTGGTTGCACATGTGACATGGGTCAGTGATGAGCCAAATCATATGACTATGTGTGCCAGGGAAGTATTAGGGGCAGAGGAGACAGAAGAGATGAAGGCACATGGATCTTCTAGTGCTTTCTTGTTGACAGTACTTTTTGCCCCAAATTGCAGCTCCTGCAGTGAGTGCTTTCACAAACACATTTCCATTGCAGTGTGTAGAGTAGAGGTCCCCTTAAATATGAAGCTCACAGTTTACCTCCTTAAACATCCATGTGTCAATCACTAGAATCCATATAAATCCTCTTGCAATCAGTAATAGCAATATATGCATGTGTGTGTGTATGTATATATATATATTTGGTACTCAAAGGATTTTCTAGTCTTATTCCAAGCAATCAAGGACATGTGTGTTAAAATAACCATGGTACTGTAGAGCAGTCTTGTAAATACCATATGTCAGAGGAAAAAATACACAGCTAAATGCATGTCGGCATCAGTTCCTGCAGTTTCGTAGGAGTTCTGGCCATGGAAGTGAAGCAAAGCTGGGCCAGCTGAAGGTTCCGTTTTACACAGAGCTTATGCTCTGCTCTGAAAAGACAAAGGAGGAGGTGACTAGAAAACTGACCTGGGACACAGCAGACTGAAATTGAGCTCCTGTTCTGCTGCAAATTTCTTATATGGGAAGCAGTTACATTTCATACATGGTGTTGCATTGCCACTTAAGCTTTTTGCATCTCTGCTCCCTGCAAAACAGAAATAATGGTACTTTCCTGTATCCTGTCCTTACTTAGTCTTATTTATCTAGACTGTACATTTTTTAGAGAGGGAAGTGCATAGGTAAAAGCTTTGTGATCAAATACTGAAATAAAGACCTGGAAAGAAAACCTCTAGAACTATGTCTGGAAAGGGAATTACAGGGAAAGCTGGAACTGGAAGAACAGCCAGAAAGAGTTATACATCTATCTTTCTCTTCCCAGAGCAGAACTTAAGTTTCAATCAATAGCTGCAAAATCCACACTCAAACACAGGTGCATCACTAGAGGTGCAGTCAAGGCAGGTGTCTTGGTATCCTCACTGACTGAAAACTCTTCCCTGAACAGGTAGTACAGGCTTTCCTTGAACTCCAGATCAAAGTTTTGATAAAGCCAAGACATGCAGGTTGCCATGATCTCTCCAATCAGTGTGGATGTTGAAGAAGAAGGAAATGAAAGACACTTTAGTTAGTACAGTAAAGGTATCCATATATTCTCTTGGTCATCTACAATAAATGGGACCAGGGTGTGCATTTTCCAAAGAATGGATACCCAACCTCTGATTTTTTAAAAAGGATGTATGTGAAGACAAGTTGTTTGATCAAGATTTTAAAAAACTCTATTGATATGGATAGAAACTGTAAAAAATTCAAGAAATCAATGACTTAGCTGTTTAGATAAAGAAACATTGAGATATTTGGCAGTGATCCCAGTTTTATCTTCTCTTTTCTAAGAGTTAGAGGTTTTTAAGTATGCAACATGTAGCTGGGCATTAAAGATTTTCACAGTCCATTCAATATTAGCTTGTCTTCATGGATTTGATGCCAAAACTCAATCAGGTAAAAATCAGCTAAATAATTAAATCTGCTGGGGAAAAGGATGTAACCTATAATTTACCTGTATAACCTGTAGTGTTGATAGAGGCTATAGTTTACAAAAGGATAAATAAAACCAAACAAAAAAAATACAAACCCATAATGGTTAGATAATCACTACCACAAGACAAGAACCAACTTCCTTTTCCTTTCTCCTTAATGCGATGGTAGAAGAGAAATGAAAAGAGCGATGAGAAAATTTTCTGCTTCTCTGTGTTGTGACAAATAAAAAATAATTATGCTATAGTTGAAGATCCATAGCTTTGGGTAAACCTGCTTTTGAGGCTTGGCCAGAATGCCCGTTTCATCAAAAATCATTAGTAGAATACATCAGTACAGGGACAGTAAAAAAAAAAAAATCTATTTAAGAAATTCAAGTGCTTTCTGAGCATATGGAGCCTGGCAAAAATAGCCCCCTTCTTACAATAGTCCCTGATGGGTGAGATTTCTTCAGAGAAATCTTGGTGGTAAACGCTGGAGAAGCTGAAAATATGCTGAATTCAGCAAATACTTCTGGGGACCCTCAATCTAGCCCGTGACCACTAAATCCTTATTGGAGTCATCAAATTCTTTTAGAGAGATGATATAACCCAGATATTCTGTGAAGAGATCAAAGACCATTTAAAGCAGTACTTTTCAAAACAGCATACATCTGTGGGTGACAAAGAAGCACCTTTGGAGTCTCTGTATGTCTATGCTACAAATACATTACCAAATAAACCCTAGAATAGCTCTTAAGTGGTAATTCAGAAAACATTAAAATGAAGCAGGGCAATGCATAGATCAGAAGTAATAAACAAATATTCAGAGGTCCTATATGTGCCTTACAGGACTGTTTACTGTTATTTTGAAGTGGTTTATGTTTTCTTCAAGTCTAGTTTTCTAAAAGCTACAGTAATCTACAAATGACACAGTTTTTCAGATATCAAGGAAACCCACCTGGTTTTAGTACTAATCCTTTGGAGCTCTTGATAGTCACTGCTGGACGTTAAGGGAGATATTAACCATTGATGAATTTGAGAAGTGCTAGAATTTTTTTTCTAGATTTAGAGAAAGTGATATTTCATTTAGCACTTGTAGGGAGTAAATGCACTCACATGGCACCTGGATACTACATCAGTACAACCTGAGGCAGGCTTGGTGAGACAGAAGAGCACTATATCTACATTTTTCTTAGAAAAAACAACACGAGCATTGTTTTAGAAGCCGTGAGTACTTCTTGCCCTTACATGGCATGTCCACAAGTCTTGTAACCTGCTGTTACCTTTATTAAATGATACTTCAGTTACTTGACTGAAATACCTGTACTGAAGAGAGAAAAGGTCTCAATAATATTGTTCTTTGTTCTAAAGAATTTGAAAACCATTCAAAGACCAGCTCAGTTCCTAGATTTGATGAAAGGGGGAGTTTCTTTGATTTCTAGCTGTAGCATAACTACTGACTCCAGGCATGGATTTGGGAGGGGGTTGTGTGATAGCATTTCTCATGACATTCATGTGGAAATCATTACCGGTGAATACCGCTTGACTTTTCTATTTCAGTTCACTCAGGTGCCTATACATATCCAGAAGGTATTAAAACAATCCAAACCCAACAGTGTCCCCAGCTCTGCCTGGGTGTTTGTTTTCTTCCTATGCAGCTGCAATAAGTGACAGTGCTGTAGAGCCACGTTTTGCTCCATGTTTGTGACTAGCCAGCAGGATTCTCCCCAGTTCTCAATTACCCTCTATTGCCCTCACTTTAGTTTTTTGAGTTTTGCTTCTGCCAGCAAAATTTTACTGAGGTATCCCTATATGAGGTAATCTCAGTAAGAGATATTTCCAATATTCTGCAATAAGGGACTACTTTTTATTGCAAGGGAGAAAAGCTAGACACTCTCTTTACTGGAGGCCAGTTCCAAGTATCTCCCTGGCACAGTCCATGCTACAGCAGAAGACTGGTCCAGAGAAACAAATCACAACACTTTATAGAAGATCCCAAGTGGCTGATTAACCCAGAGAAACTTATCTGACTGGTGAAATTAGACTTCTGAAGAGCTGTGCATCCATCCTTCTGTTGTTCCTGATCAGATTGCTAATGGAGCCAGAGCAGTGGACTCTGGCTGTCGTGCTGGTTTTCACCTGTGTGTGGAGTTAAACAAGCTGCTCCCAGAGCCTCATCACAAGAGCAGAAGTGACCTTGGCATGACATCCTACCGTCTGTGTTGTCCAGGTTTGTAAATACCGCACGGAACGTGTGTGCCATCCATAGGCAGGCTGCCCCACTCGGTGAGGGTTTGGCAAGACATTTGTCATTCCACTAAGGCAGTCAGATCAGGATGCTGTAAAGCAGTCAGGAGATGAGGATCCTTGTCAAAATCTCAGGAAGCAGACTAGTAATCTGCAGAGGCCTAAATAGGGCTTTTAAAATTGGAAGCAGAACTGACTGCCTAGACAGAGTTTTTTGAAAGATAAACAGCGTCAGCAAGCTGAATGGATTTCAAGCACAGCTTTAATTGTTTTTCAAACGAATCAGCAAAGGGCACCCTAGCTGGAACAAGCTCTGAAGTACAATCAGGAAGATTTCAAGTGTACAGTAGTTTTGAAGATAATCAGGCATTTCAGTGCTAAAAGATAGATACTACAGTAAGTAATGAAAAAAGATTTTTACTGTTGGCATTGACAGTACAACCTGAGGCAGGCTTTGAGTCAATTACAATACCTGCCCTACGTGCATGATGAATTTCACTATCCTCATTAAAACTGACATGCACACTGATTTCCAAACCCAAACAATTGTCTCTGCAGCACACTTGATCAGAAGAGTAAGTTGTTTACTGCCAATACTTACCGTGTGGGGAACACCCCCCAGTTCTCCTCCTTTCCCCATCTTCCCCTCTCCACCCAGCCATCCCAATAGCCTGTGACAGACTAACAACTCTTCTGAGTGGATTTTACTGTAATTCTTCAGAATCCCTTGGACCTTGCATAATGGAATTTTTTTTGGGTCACCAAATCTTGTTTCCTAATTATAGGAATGATAAGAAAAGAAAAAAGAAAAAAACCCACCAGATATAATGTGAAACGATTCCCTTATTCTGGCATTTTTTGCGTTTAGAAACCTGGGATAACCCACTCGCTCCCATCTGTTTTGGGTGCGCTCTGTTTTAACCTTGAAGTCAAAGCTTTCCTTCGCCTCCTCTTCTTGCTTCTCTCGTGCCAGCTCCTCTCCTACCGGAGCGGAGAGACCCTCCCGCTCCCAAACCCTCCCCGCCGGCGAACTAATCGCCCCCGCCCGCCCCCGCGCTCGGTTCTGTTCCCCCCGTGGGGAGCAGAGGCGATCGGGACGAGCGAACACTCCACGGTCACCCCCGCGACGCCCCCAGCCTCCCCCGCCGCCCGCCACCCCACCTCCGCAGCGGCACCGGAGGCAGCGGCGGCCGGCCGGGCCGGGAGGGGAGCGCGGGGCGGAGCGCGGGGCCGCGGGCGGGGCGGGGCGGGGGCGGGAGCCGGGGGAGCGGCGGGGACCGGCGCCTGTTGCCCCGAGAGAGTTAACGGTGCGGGGAAACTCGCTCGCCGCTCCTCCGCCCGTGCCGGGCGCTTGGCAACCGGGGCGCCGCGCATGTGGGACCGCCGGGGACCGCCGCCCCCCCGCCGGGCCCCGCGTCCCCCTCCCCGCCCCGGACAAGGCGTTTAACGTGCCCAGGCGTGAAGTATGGCATGCAAAGATGGTTTCTGCCAAGGAGCCAGCCATCGCCATGTCCTCGGGTCTCTCCATCGCCCTCCTGCACTGCCTGTGCCTGGCGACCTGGTGAGTAGCCCCGGCGGCCGGTCCGGTGCCGCTGCTCCCCGCGGGCTCCCGGCGGCTCCGCTCACCCGCTCCTTCTTTGCCTCGCAGTCTCACCAACCCGCCGGGGCAGATCAAAAAAGAGGAGAAATTGTGGCCGGAGAATTTCACCAGCATCCTGAACAGCCTCCTGGATGGCTATGACAACCGGCTGCGACCGGGATTCGGGGGTACGGTGGCGGCGCGGTGCCGGCGGCGGGCGGGGGGTCGCCGGGCAGGGGCGGGGGACGCGGCGCTGACCGCTCGGACCGACCCGTTAGTGACCCAAAAGGTGGGGGTGTGTCCCCACTGCCCGCCCCGGGGTCCGGACCCTCCGGGAAGGGCCGGCATGGTGGCGGCGGCTGGCCCGCAAGCCCGCGGGGTGCTGCGCATCCCGGCCGTGGGGACCCGCTGGGGCGGTCCCGGGCTCAGCCCCCGCTGGGCTGCTCTGCCCACACCGCGGGCTCGGGCTGCTGCTGCCGCGCGGGGGGAAAATAAGCCGTGAAGCCGGTGTGGGTTGGCTTGTTGGGGATGGAGGGACCTCTGTAACATCCAGATTCTTCTCGTTTTTGGCAGTTTTTGACGCGTAAATGCCGCGATCGGTTCCTAACAGAAACAAGTGTACTTTCACCAGCCTAGGATGGATTCTGTTCCGCTAGTTAGGGAAAATCAGAGCTCAGGTGCCTGAGCATGCCAGTTCTTTACCACAGTTGTTGAAATTCCAGCTTTGATTTAATAGTAGTAGACTTAATTGCTGTATAGGAATTAGATGTGGAGGAGCTTCAAATCTGCTTTCACCTGTGCTCTGCCTGCGGGGGTTTTGGGCCTCTTTCTTTCCCCCAGCTGTTGAGATGCAGTTTTGTGATGCTGAAGAAGCAGCCAGACTTGCTGTTCTTTATGATTTTGACGATTTTGTGTAGGCATTTGGAACGAAAAATCATTAAGATCTAGGCAAAATAAAAGTTTTTTTTGTGGTCTAGAACGAAGATATTGAAAATGCAAATTTGAAAGTAAAAATAATACTAAAAAATACTTACAAAGGAATGCTACAGCCCTTTTTATGGTGCTCGAAGCTATAACGAGGTTTTTATAGGCTGCTTCCAATACAGGATTGAATGAGATCCTTGCGTAGGTTTCTGTTGCGAAATACTTTCTTCCTCCTCTGAAAGTACCTTCTTCATACATGTGATCCATCCCCACTGACATGCCAGCATCTTCCCCACATGCCATATGCAGTGCTCACATGCATGACCGTGATTGTTAAAGGACAGCCCCTGGCACCATGGACCACTCTTTTATTATTTTGAGTGTATGGAATAAATGAGGCCTTCTTGAGTTAGCTTACACGTTAAGTGAGAAGGAAGCTAAATTTATTAACACCCGGAGGAGTCATTGGGAACTGATAGTCTTTTGCAATTTAGTCTTTGCAGAGAGGTTACAGACACTTCTGCACGCGTACAAGAGATGTGCTATGTTTGGCATCATTTTAGGTTGAATGCCAACTAATTAGTCATCTAGCAAAGATGCTTTATGAGCATTATCAGATTTCCAAAATTAAACAACTACTAAATATGTAATATACGTTGATTTTTATTTCAATACAGTTGTCCTTTGCAGGATGTTTTGCAAGAGTAGATATTTTTCCCCTGTGTGGCAGACTTTCAGCAAAATGCAATCAAGGCAAAAAAGTTCATTGTGTCTTCTTGAACTTTCATATTGGCAATTTTGAAGTAAATTAGAGAGGGAGGAAAAAACTCTCAGATTTCAGCCTGGGGAAAACACTTCTGGGTCAATATTTCATAACTGGATATTATTTTGCTTCTTCCTTCCTCATAACCATGTCTTTGGTTTATATTTAAACCACTCATCTTTGAGTTTTGAACTTTTAAGTATGATATGGGGTGAAAATACTTACTTTTTAAAAATGATGCTTGCCTCCCTAGGTCCTTACAGTGAAAATTACCTACACCTGATTTGAGAAGAACAACTTTGAATAAAAAAAATCAAACAACAAAACCAACCAAAGAAAGAAATTTCTGTAATTGATCAGGTTTCACTTTTTGACATTGCTCAGAGTAATAACTACAGACTATTTATTGAAATATGGAACATAAAATCAACTTTTATCTATATTCTGGATTTTTTTTTCTGATAAATCTTTATGACAAATGGGATTTGTGTCTTAAAAGTGGGTCACTCACTAGTTTGTAGCATTGCAAACAAAATGTCAGAGGGGATGGGAATATTTAGAGATGGAAAGTATAGTGTGTTTTGGTAATATTAAAGACACATCACTTTCTGATGAAGAGCAGAAACTTATTTTTGTTTTCTTCTTGAAGCTGATTCACCATCTAGTTTTCACATGGCCTGAAATGAAATGAAGGTTTTATTTTAAGAACAAAAGGCCTCGCAGAGGACTAACTGATGCTGATTTTAAACTTCAAATTGATGAAAATATTTCTAATTCTGGCACAAATTATGTTTAAAATCAGACTTGGGGTGGTAGCCAAATTCTGAATTTTGTTGGCATATTCCAGAGTTACCACAAATAAAAATACATGAGGATTATTCACATGCAGAGCAAAGTAGAAAATGTTAGATTTTGGATATTGTGTACAACAGGATCTAAATTCTCCATTCTATCATTAATTTGCACAATTTTTGGTAGGTATAGAGGAGAAGTTGAATTGCCTCAGCATGCTTACAAATGCAGACGTGGTCTCCCAGCAGAGTTGTGAGCCCCAGTGGAGTATATGGAAGCTTCTCTTGGTGGTACTTCTGAGCATGCTGTATGTTAAGGGTTAATAGAAGAATGAACACCCACTTGTCATTGGATTGACACCCTGCATTATTAATTCACTTTATTAAAAGAATTTAATGAACTTAAAAAGTTGCTGTCACCTTACTAGGCAGGGTGAGGTTTGGTTGTGTGATGAACAAAAGCAGAAGTGTTTATTAAAATGGTTACTAAAGACCACTTGAGTGAAAATTCCCATTAAGTTGGGGTGGGGGGAGATTCTAAAGGGAGAAGCAAAGAAATGTCACCTAGAAATTGAATGAAGTAAAGCAGAACAGGCACTTTCATGTAGGAAAGGAAAAAAAAAACCTGCAAGTGCTGTCAGGAAGACTTTAAATGCATAAGAGTTTTGAATTCAAGTAGAGGGAAGATATTTAGGGACTAATGAGTAAAGTAATGCTGTATGATGTTTGACAATGGTGTGGTGGAAATGAAGTTAGTTCATTCCTTCCACTGTATGCTCTGTTATATTGTTTTCCTGAATTTCAGCGTGCAATTTATAATCCAAGGGGGTTTCCTGGTCAACACCACTCTATAAAAACAGTGTTTTTACAGAAGGTGCTTGTAGTGTCATTAATTAACATCATCATCTGCTGGAAAACTTCAAGAGTACTATCATAGTACTATTTTGATTCAGCTGTAGAAGTTTAAAGTAAAAGCATTTCTAGCTAAACCCTGTCTCCAATTTTCATCTGCTTTTAAAAATTTTGTCTATCACATGAAGAAAACTACAGAAAGTTACAAAAGTTGTATTTTCTCTAAAAATCACTTTATTACCTTTCTGGTGATTAGTTTCAAAGTGACAGTAGAAGTCTAAAGTCTTTGAACGGAGTGTTATTCACTTGAAGTAAAAGGCCTGTGTCTGATTTGCCAATTTAAGCCCTTGCATGGTTTCAGACTTCACCTGAGCAACTCCTGATGTTAGCAAAGGGCCTGCAAGAGCCAATTCAAACCTGTATTGGATGGTAATTGTAAAAAATGTAGTGGTGTCTTTGAAATTTTCATGACACAGTAACTAACCACACTTCAGCCTGGACTTAGGGGTATAGGAAGGAGTAAGGAGACTGAAGCTGATGAGGTTGTCAGCGCCCTGTGCTGCCATGTATCTGCTAATTTTAATGAATTGCGCCTTTCAGCAGTTGGAGAGTTGTGTGGTTGGACCAAAGAAACAAAGTGGTGTGTGACTTGCCTCCTGCCCAAGGTTCTTAGGTTGACCATGAAATCTGCTGACCACAAGCTGCCAGCATCGCCCACAGCACGTCACTGGTGCGTTGTGGTGTGCTTGCCCAGTCAGGAAGGCTGGAGTCCTCTCCCTTCCTGAGTTCTGTTCGTTTGTGTGAGGTAGAATCTGGCATAAGTTTTGAACCTCACTGTCAGCTACTGGTGCTAGCTCTGTGGCTTTCTGTTTTTGAAATTGCCATGTACACTGACTCATGAACAGAAGGAACAGGACGGTTTTCATTCATTAACATTTTTTATTTTCTTCCTCCTTTTGTATTCTTTCTCATGATCTTGTAACTGGGAGAGTGCAGCTGAGTACTTGGTGGAATTAAATATGTTAGCCATTGTCTCCACTAGGAAGGGTAGGAGAAGGATTCTCTGCCCCATCTAGACAGTGTGTTGTTCAGCTGATGAACAGCATTTCTGAAGAGTTTCATTTCCTGTCTATGCAGGACTTTAGTCAGAAAATAAACACAGAATACATTTGAAGAGCAAAGGCAATTTTCTGTTTTTAGAGAAAATAAAAATATCTACATGATTATCTACTCTTACTAGGAACTCATGCATACCTTCAAGGTTCCATTGCTCAGCATAGTAGATACTGTAATTTGTTTTTACTATTTAGATTGCAAATGGTCTTGAAGTGAGCATTGAAAAGTGAAGCTGGTAATTTTTTTTTCCGGCAGTTGTCCATTCTTTCTCAGCTGGTGAGAGATGATGACTCAAAGCTTAACAGGATATGGTGTTAGATACCTGTAGGTGACAGATTTGAATTTGGCCTCAGTTAGTAATGCTTGAAGTCATTACCATCTGTCTGTTGTTCAGTGATCTGCATAAAATTAGCTGATATTCTTAGTCCAGTTCTTAGTAGACAGGTGTCCACATCATGAAAACTGGCAGCAGTGTCAGGTTTATTGGCTTTCTCAGCAGAGATGATTTGCTGATAAACAGGCAAAGAAACAGTATTCTCCTAATTTCTGGAGGTGTATTTTTCCCTTTTCAGGTTCAGACATGCTGATAAATGAACATACATAGAGACAAAGGTTATCATGTGCTGCTGTATTTGTTGTCTTGTCTTTTGGTAGAGAATGTAGCCCATGTTTTGAGTTCTGCATTAATTTTTTAAAAATGCCCTGCCTAGTTCTGGCTTATGAACAGAATTCTTACATATACCAGGTGTCCTTAGCTGTTCTTTCTGATAGAATGAAACAAGAGAACATGTTTCATATGATGGGTTTTTCTTTTTTTTCTTTGCCTCACTTAAAAAATGTCAGCCCTATTCAGGCAGCTAGAATTTGGAAAGAGAAAGCACCAAATCTTTCACATGTAGTTATATTTAAAAAAAATCTGTAGCGCTACTTTTTTTTTTAAAGTGTAGCTGTAGGAACTGATGTAATATGATTTTATGTGGTTTATATATCCTGGCATTGATCTCATAATACCACCAATAACTGCACTGCATTTAAATTGCACTTTGTTTATTGAAATCTTTGTACAGACTCTGTTTGTTAATGTTTCCGATTACTTGTGGGACTCTTGATGGCAGAATTTGCAATATACAGAGAGCCTGTGCCGGATTTGACTGTTTACATCCAGCGGAGATCTCTGCAGTGACAGTTGCCTATGGAGACGCGGGGATAATGGAGCCCGAAGGCTTTCACTGGGAGCTGTGCTGCAGTTCAACACATATGTTGACACAAAAGATATGGGAGAGCTCTCTTGTCTTCCTCTTCCCAGGGTTAGGGCCTGGCATCACTTCTTCAGCCCACATGTGACATCTATAACACTGAACTATTCTGGCTTTTTGCAGGGGTTGCTTTTAATCCTGCCTGAGCTTCTTTAAAGTATATTATCTTGCAAGCAGTGATTCAGACTTAACTGTTCCCACTGCAGTGTGTAGGACTCTCCTCCTATTTCATTGACATAAAAATACACACCAGGATGATATAAATAGTTCTTCAGCATTCCTGAAGATTTATGGAAGATAGATACTTTGTGAAGATCCACTGAGGGGTAAGCCCAAATGGTCATATTTAAAGTTAATTGGCCTTCTTACAACTCTCTGCGTTTTATTGCCAGTAATAGAGCGTTAAGGATTCTAATAGGATCTTCTGCTTGCAGAGCCTGAGTTGATTAAGTGGTGCAACATCTTCGTTTTGGAGGGCTGCTTAAATCACCAGTAAAAGTAGGTTAGGTGACTACAGATCACCTCCTCGTTGACAGGAATTCCCACGATTAATAATAGTTTAAAAAAGAAGCAGCAGCATGACTCACTATTTATACCCCCGCTATTGTTACCAACAGGAGTTATGTTTTCTTCTAGAACAAGAAGAATAGGAGATAGGTATTGGTGTCACCATAGATACTCCTGGGCTGGCATTAAGTACTGGGATGTGCTAGAAAATCCAAGATTTGTCATTTCACAACTGTTAAGGCCAAGGTAGGTGGAAGACGTGGAGCATGAAAGGGCTGCAATTGGAGAGAAAGCATTAAGGAGATAATCAGCTTCCCTCTCTTTGCTCCTACCACATGCTGAACTGTTGGACCAAGGTTTTGGCTGCAAAGCAAGGATTTGTATGTCAGTACTAGCTGGATAACTGTTATGATGCTTAAAGTATTTCTAGATCCTCATTCATCTGCCATTTTCTAGTGGAACAAGATGTGATTTTAACATCTGTTTTGTCACTCTTCTGCCATCACGTTGAGCAAGCAACCAAAAGTAAACACTATTTTGTGGCCTCGTTATTGTCTGAGACTTCCTGCTTCTTTCTTTCTCATGGGTCATACTAATAAATATTTGAGAAAAGAATAGCAGTTACTGGAGAGTGAACTCAAACATAGTTTTCGTTTTGTGCTGCTGCTATAGTATTTCTAATAGCATTAAGTCGTAGGCTTGCTGACTTGGAGATTAGCTTCTTGATCTTAGCTTTCCCCTTCTTTCTGAGGAACTCCAAAAAACAAAGTTTCAAAAGCCTCTGAATGCCTATTGCTCATGAAGCTGTAATCATTTAATAAAAGGAATCAGTGTCTGAGGACAAGCAGTTCATGCCCGTGGGAAAAAATCTGTCCCTTTGCTCAATTTGGTATGATTCTGAAATTACAGTGTTCTGTGAGCTAAAGAAAAGAATTTACCATCAGAGGAAAAACTCTTAAAGGTTCAGGGTTTATTTGAGGACTATTCCTGTTTAGTTTCTTAGAACTAACAAGTAAAGCAGTTCCTGAAAGTAATTCAGGGACTTGTCTCTGTTACTCAATAATAAAAAAATACTGGATATTGAACTTGGTTCCTGAGAGGGATTCCTTCAGGAACTGAGTGAAGTATTTAGTATTCTCTTATTATTGAGTAACTAAGACTAATTCCTGTATTTTCTTATTAAAGCTATATGGGAAAATTAATTTTGCATTTCTATAGAACTGATTTCAGAAATATTTAAAGTTCAAATGAAATAAATATTTATATATTTAAACCAATCCTGGATAAATTGTCATAGTTTATGGGAGATCAGTTGTAATTGAATCTCTTCTGTTTTTACATATGACTGGGCTTTTCTCTCCTATTTTCTAGCACTGTAGAGAAATGTCTTCACTTCTAGTCTCTTTGAGCTCTTCTGCTCTCTGGAAATAAATATATTCAGGAAATGTTCATTGGACTGCATTGTCAGTAAGATGAGTGATCTCAACACTCATGGATTTCCCTGACCAACAGACACTTTGTAGAGAAGGGAGCAGCTTCCACTTGGCATGGAACCCATTGCAAAAGAAATGGCGTGGTATGAAAGTGTGTTATCTGGAACTTTGGAGTTACTTCTTAAAACATCTTCGAAACAGACATGCCAAACTATCCAACTTTCCAGGGACCTCTGAGCTACCAACTGTTGTACAGTGAAATTTCTTTAGAGCTATTTTGAAGAAATGGCCTTCTGTGAAACTTAGCTTCCAGCAAAGTAATCTTTTTGGCATTTAGCTGAAAAATTCTTAGCTGTTCTTCTCTAACTAATTTGCAAATTCTGTAGTAAAATAATTTTACATGGTTTTCTTTTACTTTTTGTTCACAGCTTGAGACTCAAAGTGCAAAAAGTACAGGTTCCCTGTTTTCCCATTGCTTATTTCTTTTTTATCTTTTACCATTTGATTCAAAGTGACATCTGTGAAGAATGATTTAAAAAAAAAATTCCTTTCAAGTGGGACATATTCTGCTAACTCTGTTGAGTCTTTCCTCCGTTCATTTTTAGATTGCAAATACTATGATAAAGCTTGAATTACCAGACTTGAGCCACTTATCCTCTTTAATAATTTGAGTTGTAGGGGTTTAGAAGCTGGTTGTGAATTTGTAGATCATGCATGTTTTTCAAACAGATACTGTTTGGGAGGACCTTCAATAGATTTAAAATTTTTTTTTATTTTAAATTTATGATGTGAGTTAATTACCTGAATTAAACTGTTAACAAATGCTTTGATGACAAAATCACCATAACAGCTGGTAATGATTAGCAGCTTTCTAGCTTTTTACATTGGGAACAGACCTAAATCCCAATCAAATTAGTGTGTGTGTTCTTTGGTTTAAGGGGAAGTGTAGAGTTTACTGTAGAGTGAATGCTCATTTAAAATGTCAAGGTAGTAAAGGAAATAATATAAAATGAAACTGCTTTCTCTGGTGGTTGATTTGCTGTGTGCAGCTGTGAGAGTGCAAGACCTTTGTTCAGTGCCTGTTTTTAGTGGTGTCCTAAGAATCATTAGTTCTCTCAAGACAGGCTTTGTAGCAGAATATGGATTCTAGTTCAAAACCTCAAAAATGCTTAGACCTCCAACTTTTATTTAGGATATTAGTATTAAAGCTCTTAAGTATGTCTCAGGATATGGATGCAGTTCTTGATCCTGCAATACTAAATTGCTTGGTGCATGGCATGCTAATGTCTGTAGTCCAGTTATTACCAGTAGGTCCAAATATTAGTAAAACATGCTTTGAGGAATGTGGATTTTCTGGATTCACTGCTTGTCGTTAAGTAGAATGGTGTTTTTAGTGAGTCTTTTTAACTTTTGGCATCAGTTTTCTCAGCTGTTGAGTCAACATTGATTTTCTGAATGGGGATTTGCATGGGAATGCTGCTTTTGATTTACTTATGTGGTAAAGGTAATTGAGCAGTGCTTCTTACTTGAAACTTATCTGAATTGACCTCTGTTTGCATTTTGCTCTTGCTCATCCACAGAACCTTGAAAGCGGTAACTGTTCACACGCCAGGATCATTTATGGGAATTGTTGACCTGCAAAATTCAAATTTTCTTGCTCACTTCCTTTTCATACATTAGGTCCTGTTACTGAAGTCAAAACAGATATATATGTCACCAGTTTTGGACCTGTTTCTGATGTAGAAATGGTATGTATTTCTGGGATTAAAATGCCATTTCCTGGTTCTGAGAAACCATTAACTGCAGTAGGAGTGGATGCTTCATCTGTACTGTTCTGTCAATCATGCAAATTAGGCAAGATTAGTAACAGCTTAATTTACAGGTTATAATTAGATACATCAGGCCTGATTCTGGTCACAGTTTCAGTGGGTTTTGGCTGGCTTAAGAAATTCACTTCATAGGATTTAAAAGAGATTTTCACGGCATAGAAGCAGAATCTGGCCTTGCAGGGAGTATCTAAGTCAGTCTGCTGTGGGGAAAATGTGTAACATCTTTGAAATTGCTTTTTGTTTCTGACACTTGTGTTATTCTCAGGTGAATTATAATGACATTACAAATAATTGTTGATGTTTTCATTTCAGATGAATGCCTTTTGCTGATTGGTGTGCTCCTTTTAGCATCACTTTCAGCTAATGTTTCTCTGATAAAAGTTTTCATATCTGCAGAAATTAAATGTCCAAGTGACGTGCATGAAATAATAGCAGAGGAGAAATATTACATTTGCATGTTCTGTCGTTTGTGCCTGAATGGCTTTTGCTTTCAAGGTCAAATCCAGCAAAACTCTCATCAATTTCTAAAATACAGTGATATACCCTTAAATCATACTGCTGTTGATCTTTTTATAACATATTCAAGAAATCCCATGAAAATAACACAGCCATATGTGCTGAACTGAACTTTCTCATGGAAAAATCAGCTTCAGGGTCGTAATTTTCTTCTCATATAGTGCTGTTGTTCACTTTGTGGTGCACCTTATTTACTTCTATTATGTGGAAAGGTATGTGATAGTGAGGCATTTTTTCAAGGGCTACATTCATGCCAGCAGTCTCATGTTGAAATGCATCTTACCCCTTCATTGGTTATCATGTGCAGTGTGATGCTTATTAGAGTGACAAGGGGGACAAGAATGTGGTTCCAAGGAAATCTAGTAATATGTGCTTCAAATCTACAATGAGGGCTGCACAGCAGCTCTCAGGTTTCATTTTCATGGGAAGTTATTAGTTATATTGGAACAGGCAGAAGTGAGAACATGGACCGAAGATTGGTAAGGAACTTGCAGAAGGAGAGTTTACAGCAGATATTTCCGATTTCTTCATTAGGGATTAATTAGGGTATTTAGGAATACAGGAATTGCATCTGGAATACTTTTTAGTTAATGTATCCATTAATGACCCTGAAATGAAATGAAAAATGAAATCTGAATGTGGCTGCACTTATAAAACTCGCTGCAACAGTCAAGTGTGATATGGTCTCAGTACAGGGGATCATCAGAAGGTCTTTTTAGTTGCTTTTGTACCCGTTTTCATTTTGTAATGAAAAAGGTTGAAATCTTGTATTACAAAATCTGTCATGTAGAAGCTAATAACAGAAACTGCTACTTATGTGCTATGAAGTTGCCAGCAAGAAATGACACTAGAGGAGACACTTTTCATGGATTAACTATAAACCACAGTGGAGGATACAGTCATGGAAAAGAAGACAGATATAATCCTAAAATGCATTACACTAGTAGACATGCCTCCTTGCCAATGCAAATAGATATGGCCTTACAAGGAATTTCAATGGAAGCATTATGCAGAAGAATTTGAAATGAAGTCAGAAAACATTGTTTGGCTTAACAACACAATCAAAACTGTAAGTTAGAAAGGACTTAAAGCTTCACATGTTGCCTTTTTCAATGACACATGATAGTTTTTTTGTGAAATGCTTTAGCTTCCTGAGATGAGAAACACATTCTTTCATCCATTCATTCACGTATGATTTCTCATGATGTGCCTGTGTCTGCAGTTCTGCAGTTGTTTGCATGTTTTTTCAGGAGCATCTGAGTAGCTTTTCTGAGGAAGTTAATGGGATAGTTACATACTTAAAAAAAAAGTACATATATGCAAATCTGTATATAGTTTGTGATTTATGGGCATGGCAAAGGACTAGCTTATCTTTTCTCAGTTAAAAGCTTACTTTCCATGAGATGAAGTTAAGTTTTCTTTCCTAACTTTAAAGTGGAACTAATCACTTGTCCTGGTATTTTCAATTTAGCTAGTAGCAGCCAATCTATTTTCTTTAAAAATCTGTTGACAATTCTTGTCAGAGATCATTTTGTTTTCAGTTATATGCTTGACTTCAAATTCAGTTGCCTGCTTCCTGCAATGTAATTAGGTTAATTATTCCTTAATGATTAAATGTGTAGCGGCTTATTGATATGACTAATGTAAGAAATTAAGCTGTTAAGAAGTACACAAGACACTTTAATTGGTGGAAAGATGTTTGTGTAGTGGACTTAGGATTTTCTTTTCTTACTGATTTCTTTGCTCCTGAGGGATTTCTTCTTTTACAGGAAACACACATGCAAATGTGGTCTTTGTTTTTCTGCAATTTAATACAGGAATATACAATGGATGTCTTCTTTCGTCAGACATGGGTAGACAAAAGATTAAAATATGATGGTCCTATTGAAATTTTAAGACTTAACAACTTGATGGTTTCGAAGGTATGGACTCCTGACACTTTCTTCAGGAACGGGAAAAAGTCTGTTGCACATAATATGACAGCTCCAAATAAACTCTTCAGAATAATGAGAAATGGCACCATCCTGTACACAATGAGGTATCTAATGTGTTTGTTTGACTTCTTACAATTATTGTATGCAAAAGTTGTACTGCCTAGACAAAATTGCAACCAGAGACTATTTAATTTGTTCCATTATAGGCTTACAATAAGTGCAGAGTGTCCCATGAGATTAGTGGATTTTCCCATGGATGGTCATGCTTGTCCTCTCAAATTTGGGAGTTGTAAGTTGCAATTATGAAATTTCTTGTAACTACAGAATTTAAATAGTAGAAGTAAATTTTGAGCAATTACTAAACGGTCTGAATATATACAGATATGTCTTGATATGCAATCCCTATGCAGACAAAACTCCTGTTAAGTTCTTTGGGACTTCTATTTAGGACCTCAAAAATTAAACCCAGAGAACTAAATAGTGGACAGTGATTCAGCTATTACATTAAACCCCCCTATTCTGGCTACACAGTTGCTTGAAACATATAGTTTTTCTTGGTTCTTGGGGAGGAATTGGATACTCAGTGAAGTGAAATATTCTCTGGAGAAGACAAGCTCAGATTAAAACAGCAGGTAGAAGACACCTAGTGGAGCAGGCTAGCTGAATTTCTCTACAGGTAGTGGAAGCACATTGCCATCCTAAGATAGAGGTGTAGGTTGTGTGCAGATATTTGACCTTTAGCTGTAATTGTCTGTCTCCTGGCCTATAATAGGAGTATAAATTACAAGTTTAGACTAGATAAATAATGTTTTTACATGGAGAGAAGAATCTTAGTGTAGATGACTTTTCTGCTTTGAAATCAGATACAGATTTTGAAAAATGTCCAAACTTTAGAAGGAACATTTTAGGACATCTTCATAACAAGCAAGAGAGGTAGTTGTGGTTCCCTGATGTGAATCCAAAGCAGAGAGCTCTGAGACCCCCTGGAGACCTAGTTGGTGTGCTCCATTAACTATCTGGTTATTCTTTTAAGCCTTCTTGGTCACTGACTTCTCTGCTTTAGACCCTCTGATGGCTGGACAATAATCTGTTTTCCTTGACCCCAGAGCTTTGAAGTCAGAAATGGCTGGAGAACACTCAGAGTTTTTCCATAGCATAAATTTAGCTTATACAGCTAGGTAGTCAACCTGAATGGGGGTATTAAAGACACTGCTCTGAAAGGATTTTTTTCTGCCATGGTGACACTGGAGACCAGGTGCTGCAAGATTTGTCTTTGGTATCAGCTGTATACCGAAGGGTGCTTCGGTAGTGGGGGCTCATCCACAGTCACAGCTCTTCAGACAGAATCACCAGTCAGCAGAAACTGTGCTGAGACCTAGTCTGGTATTTCCCACAGTGAAACTTGAAATAACTTGTAGCCATTTCAAATGTGAGACTGATTTGATTCAATTTTAACAGGAGTTTGCACTGTGTAGGGATTGAATGCTAGCCCTAAGATATGTCTTTTGCAGTAAATGTAAAATGTTTCTTTGTGTGTGCTTATTTTGGGGCTTATGTGAACTTTTTACTGACATATGGTTTCTGGCAAATATTTTAAACAGAAGTTTAAAATATTGTAGTTTTTAGTATAATAATTCTTTTCTGTAAAGGAATATGCACCCAATCTTCAAAATATATCCTCCTTGTACATACTCTTTTTTTTTTTTTTTGTAGATTAGTATATTTTAACAGCAAAATTTTAGTTAGAAATTGCTAAAATAAACTTTGCATGCCCAGTAAGGGCTGATGTGGAAAGGATTTGCATTTAGTCTTCACATTGATATGCAAAGTAAATTTATGTGTGGCACTTGATATATAACCTGAGCACTTATTTATTTTCCTCTGAGGGTGGCTTTTTGGGGGTAACTGAACATGAAGGGTATCTTTTGAAGTTGTTCGTGTGAGTTTTTCTGTTTGGTTTCGGTAGGTTTGGCTTGGGTTCTTAGTAGGGCATGAGAAAAAGTTTCCTATTTATGCAAATTGATGCTGTGTTGTAGATGCTTATCCAAAGAGTGAAATGATTTATACCTGGACAAAAGGACCTGAGAAGTCAGTGGAAGTTCCTGAGGAGTCTTCCAGTTTAGTTCAGTATGACCTGCTTGGGCATACGGTATCCTCTGAAACTATTAAATCTATTACAGGTAGGAGTCTCATCAGTGAAAATCAACCTGAGGTAAAAATAACGTGTAAAATTGCCCAGAGCTTTTTTTTTCTTTTTCTTCCTGTAAGTTATTCTACTGAATGTCATAGAGTATGTATTAAGGGCTGAGAGTGTAAATCTGAATTAGGTTTCTGTCCTTGAGATTTACATTTGCAGATTCATTACAGTAGATTGCGACAGTCTTTCAGAAAGCTAGAATGAGATCATTACTCCAAGGGACAAAATGAGCATTTAATCACTGCTTAAAATGCAGTTTGAAGAGTCAAGAGGATGCCTGGGTGAGGAAGTAATTTCTCAGCACTGTATCCACATTATGTGCAAAAGACTTCCTTTGTTTGGCGTTGCAAACAGCTCAGGATAGAAGTACAGCATACAGAATGGGTTATTAAAACCATAAAAACCCTCTAGTCAGATAAGGGTAGGCACAAATGCATTAGTCACAATAGATACTTCTGCTGATTTTTGCTGTAAGAAATAAGGCAAATGGCAACTACAGGCATCCAAAATGAGTGAAGTATCACTGATGAGCAGTGTGGTGATAAACAAGCATATTCCCAAAATATTTTTAAAATTTGGAATCAGTTTCTAAGCATCAGCAGGTTTGGGTGTTTTGGGATAGTCAAAATGAAACCGATAAAGCAAATATGTTTGATGTATTACTCTATGGATGTTTTACTCAAATATAAAATGGCATTTTGCAATTCACTAGAGATTTACTTCTCAGCATACAGATTATTATGAGTTAAGAAAAAAATGCCCTTGCTGTCCCAAAAGGCTCATTCTGTAGTGCTTTATTTAGACAGTTTATTCAGTTTATGGTAAAACTGATTTTTTGGGTTTGTTTGCTTAATGTGAATGATAACATTTTAGATAAACTTAGAGTATTTTTAATTCTTCTCAATGGTTTTTGCATTTGTTTCACTGTCATAGTGGGGCTGACTTATAAACCTAGAAAAAAGCTGAGGTGCATAACATCGGATGTGTGTCATTGTTCTTACTGTTTTATTCGGCAGGGAGGTACCACAATGTTACAAATGCTATGGTAGGTAGATAACTTGTGTCTTGGGATTCTCTTCTTCAACAGCTGTCAAAAGAATTTTTAAAATTATGGTTATACTGTAAAATATAATCCCGTATTAGTTGTATTTTAGTATTTTTGATATTAGCTTCTGGATGACACTGTAAGGATTTACTGTTTCTAGGCTTTTTTAAAAAAAAACTTTCATTCATTCTTGTTCTAAAGAAGATACCTATCTCTACATGTTAAGTGATATGAATAGCATAATCTTAAACAATCCTAGCTGAGAGTCTGAAACAGTTATTCTGCAACACAAATTTTTATACAAAGTCAGAAAAATATTTTGTTTTATTTTTTTAGGTGAATATATTGTTATGACAGTTTATTTCCACCTCCGACGGAAAATGGGTTATTTTATGATTCAGACCTATATCCCATGCATCATGACCGTGATCCTCTCTCAAGTTTCATTTTGGATAAATAAGGAATCCGTTCCTGCTAGAACTGTATTTGGTAATTATTTCTTTTTTTTTTTTACTTTTTATTGTACTTGCTCTTTTAATAACTCTCACTAGAACAGGCCTTTTCAGTGCCTTGGGGAGTACTTCATGCTATTGCAGAAACAAGGGAATAATTTAAATTCAGAGGAAATTTTGCTATTTATGTATGAAGAATGTTGTTATGGGCCTCCTTGGAATCTGAAGAGAAACTTGGAATATATAACCTGAAGGGTGGCATGGTCACCTGTAGCAAATGGCTGCTCAGTTCTAGGAGTTCTACTTGCTTGAGGGAGCAAACTGGAAAGACCTGTCTCTGAGTAATGCAGTCAAGTCCCTAGTCTACATCCAGATCAGGTTTAGACTCCAGTGGACAGCGGTGTAAGTGTTTGAACTGACACTTCATAGAGTACCTGTAAAATAAATTGATTTGGAGTGTGTGCAATGCTCAGCTACCTTGTTATTAGATATCTGTGTCATCAGTGGAAGCTTGCTATGAGTAAGGCTTAGATTCTGTTACTGTAATTGCATATTTAGTGCTCTTCTTTCCTTTCTGCTGTTGCCATTATGAAAATGAATTACAAAAGCAAAATGATCACTAGATATTAAAATTGCTCTCATCAAAATACAGCTTGAATGAGATGCTACAATGAAAATAAAACGCCAGAAATCTTCTGTGGAAGACAAAGTGTAAGAATCTAAATGGAAATATGTTTCCTAACAAAGAAATAGTATAAAAACATTTTAAAAGCAGCCTTAAAAGAGCAATGTCTTGACTTCATAATGTACTGTAGTCTAAAGCAGGAGGAGAAAGTTCTACTAAAAGCCTTTCTATAGATTGATAAATGCTGGCAAGAGAGATAGGAATTAATGTTTCTAATGATGTCCCATTCAAACATGTAAGTGGAGTCGGAACACTGTTTTATATCACAAGTGAGACAAGGTTGATGGTTAGTTATAGGTAGAAACAATCTATAACCTAATAAGAGCCCCACTAACTTTCAACTCAATCATTACATTTGACAAACTAGTATATCACTTCATATGTCTTTGCAGTGGTTTTAAATAATGGTACTCTTTTGAATGGAGTATTGCCATGAACTGGAAATATAGAATTTGTATTTACAGACAAAATTAATTTTTCCATGCAGATTATGGAGCAACATAAGTAATATGTGTAATTATATCAATATGTTAAGCTAAAAAAAATAGTTTGGACATCCACTAACTTACAGATAAGTCACTAAAATGCATGTGATAGCAAGTTACTGAAAATATGGCAGCAAGTGTCTTCCTAGTTTTGAGAGAAATTATGACAGGCACCCTGTTTTTCAAAGGTTTTACTTAAAAGAAAAAGGAGATAGGAATGAAGCTATAATACTACTCTGGTACCACCTTTCTAGAGGAACTGTCAGAAGAGGCTGACCAAAAGATCATTCAATTGGACACTGCATGATTAGGGAGAACTTGGCAGAGGTAACATGAAGGATTAAGGCACATTGGTTCATGATTTCTGCATTCAGAGCTTCAGACACCTGAAATCTGGTGATTGTGGGAGATTGGAAAAACAACATTATTTTTAGAACAAGTTTTAATGATATAAAAATATATTAATAGTATTTAAATATAAAAATGTTAAAACTTAATGTATGTGTGCATTCCCAATCAGAAGCTTGCAAGCATCTAGTTTTGGATAAATACAGTATATGTGCAAATATAATGATATTACCAGCACTTAATTCCCTACGCTGTAAATCCCTATTACACGTATCTAGGGGTAGTTGCACTGACAGCTCCAAGTCTTCCAGAGGAATGACTTACTAGAGAAAAATATGATAAAGAGTGTCAGTAAACTATAATATTGTCACAGCCTCCCATGTCCTCCTCATTTTTGGTTAATGTTTGGTCATTTATTTCACTTTACCCTATTATTACATCTATTAAAAAAATGTCTTTAGAAAAAATTCTGACAAACTTTTTGCTTGAAGTGGACAAAGGCCCACTCAGGTCCTTAGAAAGGATGGGGCTAAACAGGAATGGGTCTCCTCCAGGGGGGAAAAAAACCCCAAACAACTTTCTATAACTTTTTTTTTTTTTGGACTTAAACATTTTCAGTGATATGGTTTTCAACACCTTCCATCTGAAGAAGGTTTTGTGAGCTTGCATCTGTGTTTTTTATCCCCCTGAAAACTGTGAGATATCCTTTGAGCTCTCATGACCTGGCTATTACTCCTTTTCATTTTTCTTCTTTAGTAGGAAGGACTGATTTCTTTGTGACCAGTTCTCTGTATGGCCATGTGTAGGTGAAGCTTTTTTTATCATATTACCATGATGGAATAACACCATTTAGCAAATAGGGATGTGAAGAATCTGTTGAAAAGCATATTCTTAATGAGTTTAAATTCTTCTGAGCATAAGAATTGCATCTTGAATTAGAATGGATGCACTGTTCTTTTCGTAAGAATAAAGACGTCTCTATTTGTAGTCACTCATCCTTGAGGTTGTCATGCTGGGATTTATGCAATGTTCACTAAATACTGAGATTTTACATTTGTATGATATGGGATATTTTGGATGAAAACAGAAAAAAATACCCCATTCCTTTGTTTTTGTACACCATGTACAAGTTTCTGTACAGCATGTTTTTGTACAGCATGAAGTGGGTATATTTTGAGTTCAGTGTTCATGCTTGCACACTTTTTAATTAAAAAGTTGTTCTTTCAGAAGGGAAAATTTTAATTAAATTTCATTGGTGACTAGTAACAGAAGGCTGTGAAAAAAGTGATGGTTTCTTAATTAACTGAGTTTTTAACATAATATTCTTCCTTAGCACCAAAATAATTTGTCATGGCTTAATGGCTTCTGGATTACAAGTGTGATCAGAGGCATAGATGCAGAATAATAGGTGACATTCAGAACCCTTTGAAGGAAAATCCATGTTTTTGTTGCAGTTTGAGGAGTAGTCCCCAATTTAACAACTTAAATTTTATTCAAATGTTTAGAAAATGTAAAAAATTCTACTGAACTTGACTTGAAAAAAAATTAAATGAAGGCTACTGTGTTTTCTTCATGTGAAGTGTAGATGGTCTGCTGAAGGTCATGGCTTTCTGTGCCTCCTTTAAAAAGTGGTGAACTGTTTTGTGGGCATAGCTGCTCATGGAGATGTGATCTTATGTGACTTAGATCTAATGCAGTATTCACAAGCAACAGAGAAAGATTCAAAAGTGATTTAAAATTCTTTGTGTGAAGCTTCTTGCTTTGTTTTCCTTTGGTTCAGCAGTGCTTTTGCTTTATTTTTTTGAAGGAATAACCACAGTGTTGACAATGACGACGCTGAGCATCAGCGCAAGACATTCACTGCCAAAGGTATCCTACGCTACTGCCATGGACTGGTTCATAGCGGTTTGCTTTGCCTTTGTGTTCTCTGCTCTCATTGAGTTTGCTGCTGTCAACTATTTTACTAACATTCAAATGGAAAAAGCCAAAAGGAAGACAGTAAAGTCCCTTCTTGAGTTTCCAGTTGCTCCAGTACCAAGGAAAAGAAGCACAGAAGAGACATTCACGGTATGTTTTCAGCATATGCAAACATTTTTTTGTATTTTTGGTAGTATTTCTCAGTAAAAATTGGCCTTTAGCTTCCTCCCAGGTTTCCTCTGAGCTAATGATGCAGTGTACATCAGCTTAATAGAAGGCTAATGCTACACTATATGCAATTATAAAAACCTGTAAAACATGACTTAATTCTTATTTGCATTATTGAATAAACTCAGTGAAACAGGGGCAACTGAGTCCATCCATACCTGCAGTCTATTCTGTGTTTATTTGTGTTTTGGTGAAGGTCAGTTAGGATGGATATCTTGTGGAAACTTTGTTTACTTTTGGACATTGATTTTGTATGGACTGCTTATACAGGCCAAAATATTGCAGATTATAAGGGCAGCATGTTATCTTACGTGGCTAATGTCTTTAATGAATTAAAATATGTTAAAGCATTGCAGTTATACCTTGGAACACTTCGCTAAACATCACAGTTCTCTTTGCATTGCATGTGTTGCCTATCTAGGGTTTTCTTTCTTTATCAGTTGCAATTTCAGGAGTTTATGACGAGTGGTGGATGGAGACTTTGTGTCTACCATAGATATAATTTCTATGTAATTTGTGTATCTTTGCTCAGGAATTCACCCCAAGTCCAAGTAAGTTTTTGGGGCTCTGTTTAACTAAATGCTTTTCTGCTTTCCTAATGCTTTGGATTAAGAGTGACTTGTGTGGGAGCTGTTTTAGTGTGTGGACTAGTTACTAAAGGCTCGCTCTTATTTCCAGCTGAGCTCGCTGGTGGTTACTCTTTCCTCCCTTCTCCCATTGCCATGTGCTTACTTTCTGCAGCATCTGCTCACGAGACTCACAGCTAGCAAAGTCACTGCAGCACTTCTCCCAGCCCCGCGGTAGGCCAGCGCTTCCCAGCCATGGCTGACTCTTGGCAGCACCACTCAAGTGAGACGCTGACAGCAGCATTGTAATTTACTTACTCTTCCTGTCAGGCTGATTTTGTAATTTCCTTTGGCTGAGCCAGGATTTAAGAAGCGCTGTTTTAGACTAACTCTGGTTAATTTTGTCTTCTGTCTCTTTTCACATCTCGTTTGTCTCCTTCCCTATTAATCTTCTCATTTTTGCCTTCCCACCCCTTCCATTTTCTATTGCTGCTCAGCTGCTGTCCACCCACTTCCATTTTTCTTCCTCTTCTTTGCTCTCCTACTGTAGATACTGTTTTCAATCTCCTGGCTATGTTGTTCTGCTAGCTCCCATTTCTGCTTAAAAGGATAGATGTGCTCCTGAAGAGTTTGTTATTTGTCACTCCATTGGCTGCTGGAAGAGGCAGAAACCAAAAGAAATCTGTTTATAGTGGCACGTAGTTCACCTTGTACACAGAGGCATTAGTTCTGTGAGCTTACACTAAGCTTCTTGATTGTGCAGCATGAGGTTTAGTAGAATATCTTGGCTGCTCCTGTGGAGTGTTAGTAAATACTGCTTTTGGTGATAGGTTCTATTTGCATGCACGGGAAATACATTATGTGAGAACAGTTTCATCCTAGGTTTATTTATAAGATTTTATTTAAAACAATGGGAAAAAACAGTAGTTTTCTCAGGTAGCTTAGCAGAACAGTTATTTTCATAGAAGCTTTAGAAAATTATTTTTATTCATGGACAGAATTGCTCTAAGTGAATAGTGTATAATGCTTAGCCATTTTTACACATTTTGGAGAAATTTCTCTTTCTTTTTTCTTCTGTTGTTATTATATTATTATTATTATTATTACTACTTCTACTACTACATCAGCAATAGAACACACACAATTTCACCCAACTTGAAAGACAGACAAAGTGAGATGTGAATAGTTCTATTCTTAATTAATACTGCTGTGATAAATGTGGTAGCGTTCTCACAGATTTGGGGATTTTGAAAGCAGTCAAGGGGTTACACATTAATGTTATGAGTATATAAGTGAGTGATAGTGTTGATTGTACCTTGAATTGTTATTTGTTTTCATGTCTTTCTTTCTAATTATGCCTATACTAACACTTGCGACTTTGCTCTTCCAGGACAGGTGTACAAGTGAGCCCACAGCTACTGTTAGAAAGGCTTAACAATTGTGCAGTCCTTTCTATGACTAGAGGATGACTTCTGGTCTCCTGCTGTGCAGAACAGAAGCCAGGATCACTGCTCTAATTCTCTAGAACCTAACATTGCTGTTACACTCTGCTTTCCAACCTGAGATATAAAATTCTCCTTGCTATATTTTGCTTATAAGGACTATCTAGAATTTTCTTTATTCGTTATTATTATGACATTATTGTATCTGTTACTATAATGATGATAACATTTCTTTATTCCTTATTATGAATCTGACTTTTTGTTCCACACATACACTGTCTAGTCAGTGCTGGTTTTCTAGAGATAATGAAATCTTAGCTTCCTTGGTACTGAGATCAGTGGAGAGTTTGTGGTGCATAAAGAATGCAAGACAGTAGCCTGACTGTAGCATGTAATTTGTAAGCAATGTTTCTTAATGTAAAGACTACACATTTTTTATCCATAGATAAATGATATGTTTGACTTCTTAACCCAGTCAGTGTTTAAAAAAATGCTCTACTATGCTGGCAGTATTGTGATAGAAATTCTGTTTATGGCAATACAATTGCCAGAGCTCAAGGAAAAATTGTTTTTTAAACTTGACACTTTTTTCAAGCAGACTTTGCCTATAATAATAAATTTGCCAGTCTCCCAAAAGTAAAATTTTTCACTTAGCCTAGGGAGGAAGTGTATGCTAATTGGGAAAGAAGATAACCAAATACCAAAACCTCACAGTTCTTTCTGTTGTGTGCCTCACCATTTACAACCTGCTTTGGATCTTCTACTAACTTGAGAGGGAGGTTCCTCTCTTGGGCCTGTTAGCCCTGTACTTTAGCCTGCCTTGAAATGGCATAGAGGTGTCTCTGCCTGCTTTTTTGCAGTTGAGGTGTCATCTGCACACGTCCCCTGAAAAATTACAGAGCAGATGAGGCTGTTAAGGAAAACAAACAGTGGTATTATACTTCTAAATAAAGGTTTTGTTTTATGAGCTGTCGATTCTGTGTTATTAACTGGATGGTTTCATGCATTTGACCTTTTTTTTTTCCCTCAAGTAACTTGGTGGGATTGTCCTTGAAGGATTCTAAATCTTTACTGTGGCAAATCTGGGCTATTTGCTTTTCTAAGTTATTTTCTTACGTGATTATATTTACTTGTTTTAGGCCACATGATGGGTGTGACTGATGAACACATTGATTGAAGTAAGCATTAAATGCAGTTTAGAGGCTAGCTAAATAGTCTCAACTGTGTTAATTCCAACAGAAAAATCCTGGCATCAAGCTAATTGACTGGGCTGAGGGTGGCAGGAGCAAGCCTGCAGTGGCTGCAGATGCAGCGTGTATTCCTTTATAATTTGATTTGATTTTAGCTATGGTAATTGTCAACATGTTTTTTTTATACTCTTCTCCCTCCCTACCCCATCTCAACTCTTTCTTCTTGTCTTTAACTTCCTGATACAAACTTAGTGTGTTTCAATAAGGAGGCATGTAGTTCTGCAGTAGACATCCCAGGAGTAGGACTCAAGCTTTTTTTGAGGTCTTTCTTCAGTTCACAAGGGACTTGGACAGCCACACTCATCCTTTCTGTAAGGCACAGCAGCATAGCACTGAAATATATCTAAGCCAAGAGAGGTAACTTACAGCATGGTCTCCCGTGATTTCCTTGTTTTGGGAGCAAGCTAAAATGCTTTCTGGTTAGAAGGAATGAACTTATCCCTAAATGTTCTGAACTACTTTCTTTAGTATAATCAGAAATGTTGCTGCAAGTCAATGTGTGATGGAAATGAATGATTTATAGTTTGTTATTGGACTCCTGAGTCTATTTTTATTCTTCTGTACTATTTCCTTTCCACTGTATTCTTATGAAGTTTATTTTTAAAGACTTACCCAGTTTTGGAGATGAAGAATTCCACTGAAAAGTAGTCTTCAAAAAATAGACTCCTAAACACTGGTAACATGAGCTTCAACCTCAGCTGTTTGTTAAAAGAGTGTGAAACTTGGGAAAAATCAGGTCAGACTCAAAAAAACCTTTTTGAATGGAATTATTTCTTCAAACTCAGTCACAAGTAGGTTGTAACTTTCAATTTTTCTTCCTCTTTTCTGAAGACAGTTAAATATCATCTTGTCTTTAGTAAGCCCTGTAGCATGTGATGGAGGAACTCAGAGTCAAGTTCTTCACTGCCACATAGGCACACTCCTCACCTTACTTGGGTGGTATGTGACTGGCATGGACCTTGCAAGTTTACAAGACATGTTGTCGTGTGGACAACATGCAAACTGCTTTCATGTGATTCAAATGTGTTTTCTCTGATATGAAATGCTTGTCTTTTAGTCATATATGGACACAGCTCTAGTTACTTGACAGGGGTGGGAGAAAAGTGGAGATCTTTGGCAGCCCTTGGTGAACAGACATCTGGAGCAAATAATCTTGCTGATGCCCATCTCTGTTCCCCAAACTTCTGACTAACAGAACAAAGATTGGGCCAGATAAATTGTTCTGATGAGCTGCATATAATCTTGATGCTATAGGTAGGATACTTATTTTTTTAGTGTGTGCCTTTTTTTTTTTTATTTTTTTTTTCCTTAATCCCTGAGGTTGATTAATGATGAGATGTCAGCAGATGCACTGTTGTGTCTAAGGTCTAGACTTTAAGTGAAAGTGAAAATTTTAGCCTCTGGACCAAAAGTTCTATATGAATATAGACATATTCTGTAGTGGAGAGGTACAAAAAATGTGCCAGGCCTAGAGTAGTACCACTTACTTTACTCCTTCTTTGGAGTAGTAGAATGACAGCTTCCTTTGTCCCAGAAAATAGTGAAGCTAAACCCTGCTCCCCCTTATGTGAATGGAAGTATCTGGAGAGCAGCTCGGTCTTGACGGCAGCACTTGGGCCACAGGTCTGGATATTGGACTCCTGTGATGCGTAGCCTACCTTCTCTGTGTGACTTGAGTGGTCCTGCAGTTGGAGCACCATTTCAGTTTTAAAATATAATAACCATTTTTTTCTGCTTCACTACTTCTCCACTGCCTAGGGTGTAATGGTTTGGGTTTTTTTAGGACACTGGCATTTAAAACTCAGATCCTAATGAAGGACATTGGGCTCAAGAAATGCATAGAGTTCATCTAAATATAAGGACAGGACCATACAAATGGAGGCTGCTGTGCCATGGGAATAATTTCTTTGACATGTCAACAATTTTCTGCTGCGCTAATTTCATTAGTCAGCATTGATGATTTACAGTCAAGATAGGCTAGCATCAGGTTTAAGTAAGAGGAGGGTGAATGCAGGTCATAAACAACTGGCACATTTTTGTGCTAAATGTTATTTGAAAGAAGGAGAGATTGATCACCTGGGAAAAGGCAGAGATTTAGTGGGAAATTTGAATGTTTGGGTATCTGAAGATAGAGAAGATCCAAAATGGTTTGTAAAGCATTTTGTTAGTTGTGATGGTCAGGTGCAATGTTGTGTGAAGCTTTTTTTGCTTCCTTGATTTTGTCTTTTTGCTGTTTTGCTACTTTGTTTTTTGTTTTGTTTTTGTTTCTGTTTTTTGTCCTTTTTGGGGAGGGGGTAGTTTTTGTTTGGGTTTTTTTTTGTTTGTTTGTTTTGTATGGGAGTTTTGTGGTATTTTTGGGCTTTTTTTTTGGTCTGTTGGTTTGGGTTTTCTGTTTGGGTTTTTTTGGGTGTTTTTTGGTTTTGGGTTTTTTTGGGTGTTTTTTGGTTTTGGGTTTTTTTGGGTGTTTTTTGGTTTTGGGTTTTTTTGTTTGGTTGGTTTTGTTTTTTTTTTGTTTTGTTTTTGTTTTTTGCTTAGTTCACGAGACTTAGTCCTACTGATCAGCTGGGACTATTTGTAATGTATAAAGCTAAATATATGCTCAAATAATATGATTTGGGCATAAATGTGAGGCACGAAATTTAATTTTTTTTCATATTTCACATAATACGTCTTTTTAAATAGCACAAATTAAAGTGCTATATAAAAAATTTTTGTCGCTTTTTAACTACCTGGTGTTACTCTACCTTTAACATGGTTGAGTTGTGGAATGAATTTAAACTGTAAGTAGAAACATTTCTCTTCTGCAAAGTGAGCAGAGTAATTAATGGAAGTGGGGAATGTAGTATGGGATTTGTGCCTAGATTCTGACCAATTAACTGTGATGTAAACTCCATTGAATTCCAGAATTCAGTTATAATGAAGGTAAAAAATGGCAGAGTTTTCCATCAAAAATGTTGAATTTAAAGCTGAGCAATGAGTTTTTTCCTTATTGTAGTGGAAAAGTTTTTATGTTTTTTCTTTTTTTTTGGGGGGTGGTTTTTTTTTTTTTTTATATGCACAGGAAAGTGTATGAGTTTAGCTGCTACACCTGGTTGATAAAAAATCCTTCTGGAGTTCTATCTCCTCCAAACCTTACTAGGAAATGTTACAATCGATAATTCTTCAATTTTCTGTAAGTATTAGAATCAACCATCACAAAAGTAGGCAAGGAAATATGAGGGAAATACTTGGCTGTTGTTCATCTGATGCTAAAATACCTGACAGTGTTTACTGTAAGTAGTGGAAGACTTTATTTAAATAGTATTAGGATAAGACTTCTATTTTGGAAACCAAAGCATAACTCAGTTATTTTAAAATATACTACATCCCATTGGTTTTAATTCCAAAAATATGTGTGAATGCCTTTTTCTGTCATTGTGATGATCTACTAGAAAAGGAAAAAAAAGACTACCATGCTCCAGAAACCCATATTCCTTATGGTTTTTTCATTAGAATATACAAGGCATGTTTCTGTTTAATAATAAAACATTACTTTCCTGCCAGTACCAGTTGCAGTCATTCAGATAGGTCTTGTATTGATATAATGGCAATTTCCTACCTTTCTAAAATCTTTTTTGTAGAGGGAAATGTTAGGTAGTCAAAAAATATGTGGTAGCATTTCAGAAACACCAAGTCAGGGCAATCGTTTATGGTGACAGGGGTAAGATTTTCAGATTGTTCAGCAGCCCTTACAATGCAAATTTTTGGGAAGTTTATAGTTTTCCCTGTGATGGCTAGTATGAAATGATGTCTTTGAACAAAAGGCTCTTTATATTTTCTACTTAAACCTTTTCATGTATTTCTATTTAAATTTTAGTTTTGTGTCCCTTCCACAAAGGTTTCAATACTGGTGCGTCCAATGACACCAAATCACATTTGAGTTGCACAGCTGTGTGTGAAATTTCTGGCTGACTTCATTTTTACACTGGGGAAATTGGAGTCAGAAGAAATAAGCACTCAGAGACTTGGAAAAATCTACAAGGAAATGAGTGTTCCAAGCATTTTCAGCAAACTACTAAAGCAAATTTATCTACAGCTTTAAGGTCAACAAAAATTGAAAGATACAGAAAATGACGAAGGTCTTTGGTCCCTAATCAGCTATTCTTCTTCCTTTCATAGATGTTACACAAATCACCTCCACAGTTCATTAGGACATGACTTAGACTAATAGATTTCTTTTCCCCACCATAGTTATGCTTTCAGTTCTTTCATTTTTGTCATAATATAAATAAAATCTTTAAGAATTGTGCACACCAGTGCTTAACCATATACATGCATACTTCCATTTAAATACTTACACATACATACACATATATATGTTTGCATGTGTAAGGCTTTTAGGCAGTGTACAGGTGGATGGGTTTATTTGGCATCGGTTTGGCATCCATTTCTTAAAAAAAGGTTTTTGTAATTTATGTTTCTTTAATAACCTTGAATTCACTTTTCTTCTACTTTGTGCAGTTTTAGGCCTGTCTAGTGGTGGAACATAGAATGGAGTGCTCTGCTTACCTCTTTTCCCCTCCCAGCACATGATTCTGATTCCAAAATGAGCAGAGTGGATAGTGGACTGTCTCTTATGACTTATCTCCCCTTGGTTTTTCCTCTCCAAATAATTTGCACTTTTTTTTTGCGATGCTAGAGCTATGGACTGGGATTCATTGTGTTTTGTAGCAGGTGGAGCTTTTACTTGGTCATATTCCAGGGCTCTCTAAGGCAAACCAAAATCTCTAGTATTGTTCCAGTAAAATTCTGATTGACTGGCTCTACAACATAGTAGTAAAACAGGGCAGATTTCTCCTCCAAGTTGTGCATTTGCTCACAGCATGTCAATATGGTGTCTCAGTGGGATTTGGTACAAGTAGCATTATTTACACTGATGACACCATGCTGCTTCCCTGATAAATGTCAAATAGTGTGAATTTGGCAAGATATCCAATGTCCTCCCAGAAGAACAGACTGTTTTCTGAGGAAGGATTGGTAAGGATAAAAATCACTATGGTAGATTTTAATAGGAAAATATTACTAAATTGCCAAGCAAACAATCTTGATGTTGCAGATAAACAGTAAGTAATATCAGACTTTTGGTTGCTTTAAGCCTTCCAATTTTTGCATGATTTTTTGTTTGAGTTAATTGAGATCTTCCAACTTGGGAAACCCATGCTCTCATATAACACATTACTGACTTTCCTGTATATTAATTTACCTGTGTTTCATTGAAGTTTTAGTAGTGTTGTCATGAAAGACTCTAATTGTATTCTTGGAAAATTAACAGAAAAGCATAAAGATGTTTATCAACTGTTCAGTCTTAATTTCATTATGCTAACACCACATTGGCACATGCCTGGTTATTATAATAAACAATTAAAATTCTTTGCAATTTTAAAACTGCTCTTCAGGATTTTTTTTTAAACTGGTTGCTTTTGTCTTTGGGTTTTATTTTTTTACTTAGGGAGATGAAGTATGCAAAATGGTGACTAGACACCTGAAAGGCTTCCTTACTAAATTTTGCTGGGTAGACATGTACAGAACTGACTTGTTGCTTCTTAAGTGTTTGCCATGCATCTTATGTGGATACTTACCCTGTTTCAACTTGGTGGCCAGCATGCCTGTGAGGTACAGCCTCCCACAAATCCACTTGGGAATCTTAGCAGACTTGAGTCCTGCCTTTTCGATATTGGAAAGTTATATTAGTAGCCAGACTGCTAGATAGTCCTTGGCATGTTAAGTTCCTATTGAAGCTGCTCCTGTTATGTTAAATAATTTATATGGGGCCAAGGAGAAGGAGAGGAGTTGTTTCTGGAGCTGGCTTGTTTGGGCATGCACTGCAATGGCAGGGCAAGATTGAAATGTGGAGAATGCAATATCTATAACAAGGAAGGAGGTCCACTTGTCCTAGAATATCCAGTGGCCTAGTGTGAAAGTGCTTGAGATGTGCAAAGCCTGTGTTGATGTCCCTGTGACAGTCAGGGCAGATTTGAGAAGAGGTCTCCCATCACCAAACCCATGTTCCCATCCTGGTTGCTGGGTTACAGTAGAGGAAGACAGAGTCTTTTTGTGAGTGTCTTTTTACAGTGTGGCTTAGCTTTCTTGCCTCAGGAAAGAGCTCAGAGCTAAAAAAGCTGGATACATTTGGGTGGCTCCTTCTGCACAGACATGTAATTTAGGCTGTGATCCCACCCAGGGCATTTCTCTCCAGCTTTGACAACTGCTTGCTGGATGTCGAAGTGTTAGCTCTCTCCCACTATAACTGGTACCATATGGTGGTGTTGTGACTTGTAAATTCTGCTGTGCATTTATCCCCGAGAAAATAGAAGCTACTGCTTTAAATATTGTACTACCTCTGTCCAGGAGAGAGATACCATGTTAGTGATATCCTGTGGCAAAGATCTGTGGTGAACTAGAAAATGTGTTGACCTGCAGCAGTGACCTCTCCCTTTGAGTAAACAAATGGTTCAAAGCAACCCTGGCATCTTGCACAGTGCCTCTGTGAAGCTCTGTCAAAGGGTGAGGCTCATGCAGGTCTTTAGAAGTGTCTGTATATCCAACCCCACGACTGCTGAGCTGTTTTCCAGAGAATGCTGAGGCAGATTAGAAGAATGCATCTCAATTATATTGCTGAAACATGGTTCTAGTTTTATTGTGCACCTGTTTTTAAGGAGTTGATGGTGGTTGTGCTTCCTAGTGATCAGAGGGCCTATGAGGGGGATTTTCTGTGCTCAGTACTACTGATACTCTGTTAGCTCAAGCAGTAAGAGCTGCTTATTTTAGATTCACATCTCAACAGGATGTATCCATCATAAAAACTAAGAAGAAATTTAAAATTGCCGAGACTGATTTAAAGCTGCTATGTAGAGCACTAACAGGCTATAGGAAGATGCTCTCGAGTTGTGTGAAACAGCTGACTGTACAGTGCTGTACCAACACAAGAATTTCTCACAGTTTGCAGTATTCTCACTGCTTTTGTTTTTAAATACAGTCCTAAGGATTAAGTTCCCTGATGCCCTGGTAATCACTTTTATCATGGCTGCATTCTTCCCAGGTCTTGGCTGGTGACTTTTTAATAACGTTCTTGTTTGTTTTACAGATTCTAGGTTGGCCTTATCGTAGGAAAGATGCAGTGTGTTTTTTACCAGCTCTCTTTGTTCTGTAACAAGATGACTAAGTTTGTCAGTTCAGTACTGCATATTGCTGTGCTGATGATCCCCTTCCCTTGAACCTCAGCTCAGCTGCTGCACACCACTTCAGTTCATGCTAAATTTGCAATCTTGACTTCACTGAAGTGCAAAATTGCCTTGCTTGTCAAAAACTGGTAATACATACAAAACAATCCAGTACTTTAATTTTTTTTGGCTCAAGCTGAGGCTTACATGGACTTAGAAATAGTTTCAGAATTTCCACATTATGTGAGCAGCTGTTTATGGTGTACAAACCACGTTAAATATTGAAGAGTTTAGATCGACTGATATTTGTGCATCATTTTAGTGCTGTAGTAAACAGCAGTGTCCCTCAAAGTTGAGCTTAAATGGAAAAGCAGATGATGTATGAGTTGATTTTTGGTAATGAATTTGTTGTAGGTTTTTTTTGTTTGTTCTATGCATTCTGTCGTAGAGGCTGACCATCAAACTTACTCCACAAATCAGCCACAGTATTTAGCAATGTATTATATGGATTTATCCTGAAGTATGCTAACAGAATCTTTCATTGTATTATTCATGGTTAATTGCATGTGAATCCACTGGTCAGGGGAAGGATACAGCATTAATTACCACACTTTACACACGCTTGTAAGGAGGTTGGTTTAGATGTCCTATCTTCCTGCCAAATGAAATGGACTTTCTGTTCTAGTACTAGCAAAAGACCATCTTGTATCAGGACATTATACATAGGAAAAATTTGTACTCAATGGTTCTTTCCCTAATTTAGTTTTTTTAAAGATAAAAAACATGAGAAATAGCATTTGGTGCTTAAAATTAAAGCAAAATTTCTATGCCTTTTAATGCAGTAAATACTTCAAAAGCTTTTTGGATATTGCATGCTATGTGACAAAATGTCTGACTGAATTTGAACCTCCTGTCCTATCCTACAGCCTCCTTCCTCCTCAGTGAAGTATGCTTATGCATATGATGGAAGTTTTCTAAACCTCTTATCTGAGCACGTTTTTTGTTTTCTTTTTCTAGTTGTATGTGCTAATGAAATATTCATTTGGATAGAAAGGAGGAGTGATTATCAACCTCTTCTGAAAAAGAGTGTAGTCCATATTTTCCCATATTTTGTTAATTTCTTGGCTTTACTACACTCACCTACCTCTGACATCATCAAAGTTTTGATGATAAATGTTTGAACTGCCATAAAGGCTGGAATTTAGTTTTCATGGCTGCTAATCTTGGCTGTTAAAAATGAAATAGGCATTAATGTATCCCAGCCAACCACAGAGCTTTGGCCAATGAAGATGTCTTACAATTAGGACAATATATGTATTCTTAAATTATTACCAGAGCTCCTGAGAACTTTGTTTGTGCATGGACAGGAATTCTGCACTAAAATCACCCAAAATTTTGAAACTCATTCATAGTGCTTCTGCCAGTAAAGGTTCAGAGGCTGAATTACCCTGAGAGAATCTATGGCAAGAAGGTTTCCTCTTGAAGGAAGACATATCAGAGGAAAGTACTTAAAACTTCTGGTTTGGTGGTGGTTGTGATCCGAGTTTCTGGTTTATGTGGAATTGATTGGACCAAGTCAGATGGATAGGCTGTTTCAAAGGGAGGGTGAGGCGCCATTTATCTGAGCAGAATTTGTTGTTTTTATAGAAAGGCAATCTTTATTGTGCTGCATGGTGTAATAGACTGGATGTTATGGTAGTTTCCAGACTCCCGTTTTGCATTCCTGAGCTACACAATTTTAAATATCTCTCAAAAGTTTTATTGAAATGCCTCCAGAAATGAAAACCTTTCTCAATCTAGAGTGAGAATGTAAAATATGTGCACTCAGGATTTCCTGTGGAGCCCCGTCTGGACTAGCATGGCAGCCCTCTGTTGGTTCAGAACAATTCAGTGGTTTCCTGACTTGCCCTCATAAAAGAATCCTTACTTGGATAATCCCTTCCTTTCTTGGCTTGCATTTTCATTTGGCTTCTACTTGATTTTCATGTTATATTTCTTGGTTTTTGCGTGTGATAGGTGGACCTTGGCTGAACACCAGGTGCCCACCAAAGCTGCTCTATCACTCCTCTGTTAGACTGCACAGGGTAGAGAAATTATAACAAAAGGCTTATGGGTTGACTCACCAATTTACATCACAGGCAAAACAGACTTGACTCGGGGAAAATCTGGTTAATTTATTACCAGTCAAAGCAGAGTAGGGTAATGAAAAAATGAAAACTAAATCTTAAAACATCTTCCCTGCAGCCTTCTTCCTGCACTTAATTTTACTCCTGAATTAATATCTCCTGCCTTACAAGTGGTTCAGGGAGATGGGAAATGGTAGTTACAGTCAGTTCATCACAAGTTATCTCTTCCACTTCTTCCTCCTCAAGGGGGAGAATTCTTACACTCTTGTCTTGCTCCAATGTGAGGTCCCTCCTGGGGAGGGAGTCCTCCATGAACTGTTCCAATGTGAGTCTTCCCAGGGTCTGCAGTTCTTCATGAGCTGCTCCAGTGGGGGTCCCTTCCATGGAGTGCAGTCCTTCAAAAACAGGCTGCTCCATGCTCTGGCACAGGAATCTCCGTGGGCTGCAGGTGGATGTCTGTCAGACACAGGGGAACTTTCTGGCAGCTTCTCACAGAACCCACCCCTGTGGCCCTTCTGCTACCAAAACCTTGCCATGCAAACATAATCAGTGCTTCCAAACTTAAAGGTGGTAGTTTTGTGTTTCTTGCTGTTGTTTTAAAAAAGATTGAGTGAAATAGTTTTGGGAGGTAGCAAGTGCTTTGCACACGTTTGTAATTTTGTTGGTCAGATTGTCATTATTGCATTATCCTTTCACATAGCTGAAATGTCTGTGGAATGTTTTCCTAATACAAACTGAATGTTGTATTTTACTATGTTTTACAACAGAATTTGGTGCATTAAGGCGTGCCACAGAATCAGGCTTATTTGATATTTTTGTTAGTGACCTTGGCACTAATCTTCAGATGATGTAGAGTTGTGACATAGCTTCAGTACAGCGGAGAAATAGACTCATGTGGGAGAAATGAGTTATCTTTGTTGAATAGAGAAATATTTGAGGACCCCATGTATACAACCAATGATAAGAATTTTTGCTAGAAAGTTTTCAACTGGACAACTCAACAAGGAGAGATACCTGAGTGCTTTGAATGAGGGGAATGAGCTACTGTCATGATCTAATCTTGAGTAAAACAAATGCAAGAAAAGGATAAATGAGGGTACGAGATGGTCAGTGTGCTGGTGAGGTCATCCTGGATGTGCATTCTGCTCAGCTTTGACTGGGCACGGACCTGGGTGCTCTATGGAGCATGCTTGTTTCAGTGCATTTCAAGAACAAGGTTCAACTCAACAACACAAATCCAAACTATTTTAATGATATTGTGCAAGAACAGCTGGTTTTCTGTGATACATTGCCTGTGGACCATGTTAGAAATGCCATTTCTGATTTCCATGCCTTAGGCGCTTGAAAGGTGGTTTCCAGAGAATTAACAGAAAATGTACCTATATTTTTGGTGCTTGTTATGCTGTGTTATTTTTTGATCTTACAATGTTTTCTATTTGGGCTTTATATGTACATTTATGTGTATGTTATGAGAAAACTGTGTTTCTTTCTAAACTTAAGATTCTGAAGTATTGGAAGTTTTCTGTGTCAGTAACAAGAAAGTGAATGCCTATAGGCTTTTAAACAGATACACATTTTGACCATTTGAAACAGTATAGATAATTTTATTCTAGAATTGAGACTGCAATAGAAAATAAGTAGTGAATCAAATAGTGATGGGTCTGATTTGGTCATTTAGACAATAGTTGAAGTGGGGGGGAAGATGACGTATTATGCAAATATATCGATGGAAATAAGTTTCTACAAAAGAAATAGAGATGGCTGGAATGGGAGGAGCCTCACTTTTACCAGTCTGTCTTACCTGTGTCGGCAGTTGATGGTGCACAGAAGGGAAATATACCGAGATGGTTGTTGAAAACAGGTGACAGTACAAGTGAGCAAGGACACAAAATGGTGCCTCTGTAAATTAATTGCTCTTAATTTTTTGTTCTGTTCTTTGGATTCCATTGCATGTGGAGTGACTGAAGATGTGGTAATTCTATTCTACAGCAGCAGTCCTTCTAAGCTACTTGTCTAATGTAGGTAGAGAACAGGATGGAACAGAGACACTTGTTAGTTCCAGTGTACATCTACTTTGCAGCCCCTGTCCCAGCCTGTGGATTTTTGCTCCCCAGGCACTGCTTGAGAGCTTTACAGTGACTCATGCTCACTGCTCACTGCTACAGTGCTCACCCAGCTTGAGCAAAGCCAGGTTGTCCAAGGATCTGCATGTAGAAGATAAAACTCACCTCTTCTCATTGACTTTAGTGCCAGCTTATCCATAGTGCAGAGCTGTTATTTTGGGCAGTGAACATTGATGACTTCCATCTGCTTAGCTTTGAAAGCCTTCAATAACTTGCAGCACTCCACCAGGTGTTACCAAATCTCTAATAAATGTACCCCTGTCCTGATTGTACGTTTTCATTTCAGTTCAGCAATCTTGAAAACTGCTTTACTATTCCTGGGTCATTTATAAGTGTAGTATGAAAGTATCCAAACTGCACACCCTGTGTTCACTTCTGCACCTCCCAAAGAGTGACTCAGGCTTCTTTATCAAACAGTAGAATTAGTGTTTCTTTCAGGAAATACCAGTTTCTTCTGGTATTTCTTCCAGCCCTCTGCTTCTTTGGCTTGCAGATGCAGCAGAGTGAGTAAAAAGGATTTACATGCTTCTGTGCAGGAAGGAAAACTGAAATTTAAGAGGGATTCTTTGACATATCAACTGTAAGCTGGCAAATACATCAGCCATGAACAGACTTATATAGCTGTGACAGTTTAGGATAAATTCAGGCCAACAGTATTGCCAGCAAGAGATTTGTACTTCAATTAACAGGATTAGGGACCAGCATTCTGGCCATGATGGAAGTACTATCAAGTTATTTGATTTTTTAAAAAAATTGTTATTTTAGATTTCTTTTCAGCTTCAATTTCTCTGTTTCCTTGAGCAGAACAGTGAAGCACAACTGATGTAGCAGACAGACCCAGTGTCACTCTTGTCACTACTCAATGAACTACTAGTACCTTGAATAACACCTAACCTGCACTCTCACTGCTCTGTCACTTGGCTGGAGAGAACTGCTGTTGGATGAAGGAGGGAGGACATCTCTGCCTGCTTTCTCTCCCTTTGATTTGCGCTGTGAGCTTTGGCAGGGTTCTCTGGAAAGGTTGAAGGAAGGGGAGCCAAAGGCACAGTCTGTATGGTACGGGCAATGCTTGGGAATTGTATCATCAGAGAGGTGTAAAACATAGGATTTTTTATATATATCAAGTGGTTATTTGGTCCTGTCTGTATTTAGACCTGTGAACCCTATCTGTCCTCAAGCCTTTGTCTTCTGGAAAGCAGTTAGTTTCTTAATTAAAAGATATTCACATATTATATCTACAGTATTATTTTTTCTACATCATACTTTAGTTGCAGGGCTGAAGGCTCAGAATTCATTAGGTACCTTTCCAGAAGGAAGTTCAGGAGATGTTAGTCTTCCTCTTAAGTGCAGACAAAAAAGGCAGAGTCTGAGTCCTACTCCCAAAAGTCAGTAGAATATTAGACACTGGTGGATTTCCTATTCCTGTACTTCCTTATCTGTATTTCAGTTTCTCATCCAGCCTAATAAGTACTATTTGGTTGAAGTATATCTTTCAGAAAGACATCCAGACTTGCCTGAAGACACCAAGTGATGGAGAATTCACCACTACTCTTACTTAATGAATGGAGAGGAGTAGTTGATAAAAGACTATTATATTCCCTTGTTCAGTTGTTCCCGGGGAATTTAATGCCTATGGCTGATGTGAAAATGCACTGGCTTTATTTCTGAAAGATCAGCAACGTGGTAACTTGGTTTGGTAAATACTTGCATTTTAACAGCCTCTTCTGTAGAAGACTAGAGTTCCTAGTATATGGTACTTATTTTTTGAGAGATGTAAAGCATAAGTAAACCTTCATGGCTGGTAAGTTGCATTTAGAATGTTTTTATATCATCAGGGAATTGTTTCTTGAGGTTGAGCCTGGAAAAAGCTGTGATTCTAACCCAAGAATATTTATCTTCATGGTATTCAGTTTGTACAGGAACTGCATCGCACAGAGTGTGATGCATTTAGATGTCTTCACCCTGGCATTTCAGTCACAGGTAGAAGGAACTCTTACTTGTCACTTTATATGCTATTAAATCTATTTTCATGAATTTGCAGTATCTTTGTGCTTCAGGATCAAGTTAATTGTTTTATTTGATTATTTCTCTGATAGTGCTTGATTATAGTTTCCATTTCTTTTGTGTGAGTGTTTATTTTAAGAATGACTAGTATTTTTTTTGTAACTTTGCAGAGTACAGATGCCAATTCAAATGTGAGGAAAAGAACAAATGCCACAGTACAGTCTGAAGCTGACGGTGGGAGCCGAATTGACACAAGGCACAGCTCCATCCAGCCTCCCTCTGTAGCTCAGGGGTCTTCTGACATTACACCCCGTTCCCTTTCTGCATCGAGTCCCAACCCTTTCACACGAATCAACGCGTCAGAGACATTATCTTCTGCAAGAGCTACCCCTCCAGCTCCTCCTTCTACCCCAATTTTAACTGGATTTGTATCCCAGCATGCCACAGCTGGATCCCCTTCCATTCAGCACTTGCTTGGATCTAGACTGGAGCAGATTCAGACCACCACACCTAATACATTAGGAGCATCTGCAAAGCCATCTGCTGTCACACCACCTCCTCCCCCTGCCTCCCACTCTGGCACGAGTAAGATAGACAAATATGCACGCATTTTATTTCCTGTTACCTTTGGAGCATTTAACATGGTCTACTGGGTGGTGTATCTATCCAAGGATACCATGGAAAAATCGGAAAGTCTAATGTAGTTTTGCTGCTATGTAGTAGTTCCTAAATTATACTCACATTTGATGCAGAGTTTCTTCTTTTGAAACTATTTAAAAAGGTCAGTAATTCTTATTTATAAAAGTTGTGTGCTACTTTCCCGTTGTAAAGGCTGGAGTTATTGGGGATAATTAGTTAACTCTTAACAGAGTAATGGGTAACAGTAATGGGTCTTCCTCCCTTCAGCCAGCAATGAACCAACACTCACTTGAGACAAACTACTCTGGCTGCACAGAACTTGCCTTTGGGAGGAACATGCACCTGAAAAAATACAGAGGCAGAGGTGCACAGCTGTGCAGTGGAACACATCTGACTGCTAGGAGCATGCATGTTGGCTGTTACAAGTCCCTGAGGAACCCAGCACTGCTGTCTGGACACAGCATTGCATTCTCTGAGTGCGAGGTCTATGTCCTGAATATTTTGACAGTGCTTGCTGGAAAAGGACTTACCCTGCTAGATTAAAATTGGCAGAATGGGGGGAAGAGAATGAACAGTGGCAAAAGAAAAGAGAGTCCAGCCTGGGAGAGTGCAACTCTGGGAAAGTTATGCAAAGGAGTTGTAGAGCTCCGTATATTTTTACTAAGCATTATTTTGCATTGTAACCTGGGAAATTCTCATGCCAAACTAAGAATGAGTGAACCTTGTAAAATCTGAAATCTGATGTAATTCTCAAAATTGGATTTTCTTGTTTGGTAAGGTGATCCTAAGTGTGCGATTCTTCTTTGACCTTGCTGACCAGCTTGAGTGGATTTACTCCTAAATTACATCAGCTGTAGTAGATGAGCCAGTTCCACAATGTTCAACTTTTTATTTGAATATTTTTCTTTGGATGCTTTAGGGCTTGGTTTTGGGGTTTTTTTATTGGTTTTTTCCCCCCATACTTTTCAGTTACACTCCTGATTTCCTTTGAACACATATTGTGCACCCCCCGCCCCTTATGTAATGTGTGTGTCAAGTTAAATTTTCAACATAGTTTTAAATGTGGCTTCAAAATTAAGAAAAAAACCGTGTGCATAGATGAGTGTGGCTAGGGCATGTCACTGGGTGAATGAACGACACCCTTTTTGAGAAGGACTGCTGTGACATAAGTAAGAAAGTAAAGTTTCTAGGTGGATCCCAGGCTAAAAAAGTTAATTTATGACCCATTTGTTTATTTTAAACGGTGGCATAGATAGGTGCTCTTCTTACCAAATTGCAGTATGTAAGCAAGCAATTTTATTAAGGAATTGAATAGTTAAACCTGATGGAAATCCTGATCATAAATGTTACTTTCACTAGAATGGGTAGAAAACATATTGCCAATAAGTAGGAAAGATGTTTGTACAGATCCATCTGCTCGGCAAATGGTTAGTGTTTCTGTGCAGGTGACAAAAGAAAATCAAAGGCCAAATTCTCAGCTATGATCTGGCTGTGCCTTTAAAGGGTCTGGACTAATCCATAGCTTCAGGTGATTGGAATAGCAGATTGGTAGCCTATTGTCAAAGTCTTACGCTGCAGGGCAGATCAGGTGAGTGTTGAGTGGTTCTGTGCCCAGGCAATGATCAAGGTATTGGTGTAGACCACAAGCAGGTGGGGTAATGGAGGGCATGTGTGAGACTGCCCTAGACTGTGCTGGGACAGGAGTCAGGGTAAAAAGACCCCATAAGTGTGGAACTATGACTGTGCCTCTCTCTCCCAGCCTTTTATCCAGCTCATGGCTGAGAATCTGACCTTTAACTTATGGGACCTGGGAGATGACAGGAGATACTGCAGTGTGTAGTGTGAATCCCAGACTGCTCTTTCATGTGTAAAACTGGACTGTAGATGATAGAATGCGGTGGGAATGTATTACATGACTTTATTGTAATGTAGTGATATAACAGTTGCCTTAGTCTTTCATTTACTTAAGGGATGCTCTGAAAATGCCAGGTATGGTTCTTTCCTTTTTCATCTTTTGCATCTAGAAGATGCCTGAGATTACAGCACTCCTTAGAAAATCATTGCAGAATTGGAAATGGAGCACCCGTGCAAGATATCTAACTGCAGTAGTTTGTATCTTTGGATGTACTGCTAGTTGATGTAGCTGTTTCCTCTCTAATTAGGTCACATTTTTATAAATTGGTAGAATAGAAGATAGTATGCAAGAGTTTGATTTTTTTTTTTTTTTAATTTGTTTAAGCCAAAAGAAACAAAGCTAAACCGTCTGGGAATTATTGATTACAATTGCACAAACGATAAAATACTTCTAGCATGAAGAACGGTGACCTTCAGTGTGGAGAACCCAGTATTTGCATCTGAAGTTACTGAAGTTACCCTTTGCTTTCCTTTGTGATGAAAACCAAGGATGTTTTCTCACAGGCAGAGCTTTAAACGATTCATTAGAAACAGCTGTCCGTTCCTTCCACCAGTCCCTGTGTACTGATTTTATAATCAGCTTTTTCTAGTGCATTGTTCAGTGGGATCAACACTAGCTCAGGCTAAGATTGATCTAAACGTGCTGCTCGAATTCACTTGCAGTTTCTGTTTCATTTTAAAAACTTAAAAGGAAGAAAAAGGATTGCAAAAATTAATAGATTCCAAATATTTATTTCTATCCTTCCCTTTAGGAAGAAATTTTTATGATACCACAATAAAAAATAACCTGTTTTAAATCTGCCAGTGTATTTCTGAAGTACCTTCCAAAACTTCCATGCCTACATTTAAAATGAGATATATTTAAAAAAAACCCCAAAACATTAGGACTAATTTATTGAACTGTACTACATTTTTATGTTGCAGCATATGAAGAAATTGCCATAATTGCCTTTCCAAAGTACATGTGGACAATGTAAATAGGAATTCATTGTTAACAGTTGTTCTTCATAATATTTTGTTTCCCTGAATGATCAGAAACAGTAAAACAATAAAGAGCCTGCAATATACTCAGTGGCACCATAACTTGGAAGCACAAAACGAGCAATATGCTAACTATAGCAGCCCAAATGTTCAAAACTGCTAACTAAAATCCTAAGGGAGAGCATTACAGGTGTCATTTCAGTGACCAAATAGCTTATTAGAGATAAGCTTCAGTGAGATGAACTCTCCAGGAGCTAATTTTTTAGTTTTTTGTTCTTCTTTTCTATTGGCTTTGTTGAACAATCTTTGTTTTGGCAGTATCATAGTGATTTAAAATTAATCAAACACTTCAGATAAGTTCATATCTACCAACAGGAAAGGAAACTGGATAGAAACACAAAAGTCTTTGCAAGGAAATGGAGGTAGCTCTCCACTGACATTTCCTTGGAGAGATTGTTGCCAGCAGCAAAACTCCCAGAGATTGCAGTGATGCAGCCCTGACCGCTAATGCACTCATTCGGGAAAAACAGTTAAAAACATGGTTCAGGAAGATTGCCTTCACAGGAACTGAAGTGCGGTTTGTAGTCAATTGTGAGCCCACTATCAACAGGTTTCAATGCAGTTCTGAAAATAATGCAGCTGAGAAAGGTAGCAAAACTAGGCCCCAGCCCTTCATGGTGACCTGAGCTCTTAGAGCTCATCAACAGCACTAGAATCTGTTTTTACTCCTGTAAAATGGACTTGTCTCCATCAAAAGGATGTTGGTGGTGCATTTCTTCTCCCATGTGTCTTTTAAGGGAGGGGGTGAAGTAGACTTTTTAAACTGTTTAGTTGTCCACCCTACATTACCCTTTGATCAGGCAAGTAAACTGGATTATAACTGAATGAAAGAGGTAAATAATTTAATAAGAAATGTGATTAGAGCTCTTCTGTTAACAGGAGCTAAGAGTTACTGATTACAGGGTGTTCAGGTGTAGCCTTTGGCATCTCATCATCATTTAGAAGGGACCTTACAGCAAAATGGGAAAACCAAGTGAATGTATTTAACAGGATTTAACCAGTATTTCTACAAAAAATTGAATGAACTCAGCTTTTTATGCCCAGAATCCCATCTTCTTCTACTGTCTTGTGTACCTCCTTGTATGTCGTTCGGCCTCAGTGTACTTTAATGCTGTAGCACATTGTCTGTGTGCCATTGAGAACATCAGGGTATGCAGTGTATATTTATCCAGTTTATCCAAAGCCTAACTTCCCATATTCCTTGTCCTATTAGAAGTGGAGGGCAGGCCAGAATGGAAGAAATGACACGCATCCTTTGTAAGACACACATTGGCCACCTGGGACATTTTCCCATAGATACTACAGATTTCCTGGGAGAATCTTTTTCAGTGTGCTATAGCACCCTGTACCTTCAAATCCCAAAAGCTTCCAAGAGGTCTATTTGGAAAGCAGAGTAGATAATGGACTTCGGACACTTTCTATAACTTTTGCTTGACCTAGAAGATTAAGAAGGAAAGAAATTTTAGTGAGTTTTGCTTTGTCTTCCTGAGACTTGCCAATAGGGCTTGACCTCACTGAAATAGAAAGGGTCTGTGTGGCTAGCACTGTTACAAATTGCAATACAGACAGTTGACAAAAATTCCCCTTGGTTTTATTTAATCCTAGTATTGAATAACAGATTAGGAAAAAGGCAGCTGTAGTGTTGAGAAGCCCAGGTTTAGTATAACATCTACTGATGATATCGATCAAGGCAAGGATGATCAAAGTTGTACAAGTCCTAGGGAACTGCAGGGCTATGCAGCAGTAAATTTGCAGCAGGTCATGGCTAAATGGGGAGAATAGGAGGAGCTTCCTTTCACACTGACAGGAGTAAAGCAATATAGCATAAGCAGGACAGCTCCTCTATTTATATTTGGTAGAACAAAACTGTGTAAACAAAATTCCATACTTAATGAAAATCCAGGGGGCAAAGAGCATTATGGAGGTCAGTATTAACCACCAGATACCACCCACAAAAAACTAGAGGACAAAATCCAGGAAAAAAGGTTAAATGACAGTAGCATTTTTTTTTAAATTATTATTTTTTTTTACCCAAGACCTTGTAATTCTTTCACTGTGTGCTTCCAAGGTAAGTTTACATTGTTGTAAGGACCTGTGCTGGTATCCATTGACACAACTATGTTTTTCATTTACTTCAGTGCACTTGAAATGGGAAGTTTACTGTTAGGCAAAATGTGCCATTTTGAGAGTCTGATACGGATTAATTTGTGCAGTCTTCATTTGTAGGCCTCTCCTCAGAGTCAAGATGTAGCTATTTTGGAGAATATGAGTGTGGTGAGAGTTTCAGCATGTTCTGAGTAAATCAGACTCTAAATTTTTGCCACATCCCAAGCAAGTGAGAGTAGTGCAAAGTACACAGCACCCTGTAAAGATCTCTCTTTGCTGATGTTATGTTCTGTGATGGAGGGAATGAAAACTGAAATTATTGTAAAATTGATAGAATTTGCAAAACATACTTTGTTTTCACGTGAGTTAGAAATGTGGTAGGTATTTACTTCAGAAGTGAATAGTACTGTCTTCTAGTCCATAACTTAATGCATCTAGAAATATCTCTTAGACTTTCTTATACTTTCTGTATTATTCCACTAGAAAGTATTTCAAAGAACACTAGTTACTATCCATTGCAGCAAACTAAATTTTTTGGTCATAAGTCTATTTTCATTTTCTTGTGCAAGAGGAGTTCAGAGCATGATGACTTCTTCAAAATAAAAATAACAGCAGCAGAACAAAAGCCTTGGAGATTCCCTTTTTTAGAAAACCATCCAAACTTCCATCAATTTTTGAACGCTTTTTTAAAAAATAGTGTAGTTTTAGCATTTAAAAATATTAATGCTGTTGCAGCCTGGATACATATATACATATATCCCTTGAAATAATATGAATTCTCTGAATTGTAAGGAGGCAAAGTCAAGATGCATTTGCTAATAGTTCTGTGTTGAAAGTGTGAGGTAGCTATTTTTTTTTTAATTACTATCTTCATATAACTATTTTCAACAAAAAGATCCAGAAGAAAACTATGGTACTACTGAATAAATCTTCAGCTAGCATGAAGATCTGGATTATTTCCTGCTGGTCATCTTGCTGTTGTGTCAACATTTGCTTAGTGTTTTTGTGAGTGCTGTATCCAGGTTGCTGGTAACTGACAGAGCAATCTATGGATTAAAGAAACACTTAAAGAAATATTTTTTTGTGAATATGTTTTCATCCTTGGAAAACACCTAACTGGACTTTAGCAGAAGAAGCAGATGACGGTATGAGGCACTCAGCTGTACTTCTGAGCTCAATGCATTGAAAAAATTTAGTTGAGTACTGCTTTGTCTTGCATCATCATCTTGTGCTGGGGGTTCATCTCCATGGTGAGTAAAATTGCTATGAGGATGGAGGACTTAGAAATAAAGAATGTGTACAGGTATTCCTTCAAAGTTATTTCAAAATATGAGATAGCTAACCTTATTACTAACAGTAACATCACAAGTATGCTTTATATTTGCAAGCTTGAAAATCTCCTTTTCTGTTAGACTATACCAGGTTGTCAAACGAAAATTTAATGAATAGATGATTCTTTATGTACAATGTATTTTATTTTTTATTAATTTGTGGCAGCATTCTCTGTCACCAGACCAGTGGTGGAGATTTCAGGTGTTTCAGATAACCAGAGTTCTTGAGGAATTACTTGAAAATGCTTGATTCATAGATACATGCCTTTGCAAATCAGTATCAGCAGGGCTTCTCCGGTGAAAATTAATCCACCTGTGCAAAATCCTGGCCTTGAGTGCTCAACCCATATTTGAAGTGCTGATGAAGTGCATTGGGCAGGGCAGGACTCAGGGGTGTTTCTTCTAAGAGACTTCTGAATTGGTGCTGGCTTATATCCTACCATCTTCTGAAGCAGTCTGCACCAGAGAGAGACTACAAGCAGTATCCACGGGGTTTTTTGTGGCCTTTTTTAAAGGCTCTACCATAAAACTGTGTTATTGCTAAATGTAGTGCTCTCACCTTCTTTCTTGTCTTGCTTTGCATGTGGGGAAGTATTTCAGTGCTTGTGGGGAGCAGGCTGAAATAACTTGCCTAGCTAAAACCCCAGGTTTGTCTTGTTTCCTTTTGGGTGGTTGGTAGCAGTGGGATCTGTCTGATCTGACTCCCTGCTTAGTGCTGGTACAGAGGAGGGGGTGAGGAGCCTGGATTGATGTTTTGAGCTGGCTTAAAGATGGTGTGAAACCACAGTTTGGGGGTTCTCATCTTGCCTCCATTGTCCTTAAAACAGAGGTGCTCTGAGGCTTTCTCAAACCTCCGGTGCCTCCTGCGGTCATTTATCCTCCACAAAGGTGATTTTCTGAATTATATCAATGACAAATCATGGAGTTAAAAAAAAGGTCAGAATTTTTGAAAGAGCCCAAATCAATGAAGTTATTTGAAGAGATAGAAAATGAAGAGAAGGAAAAACATGAGTATGGATGAAAAATTAATTTCTTGCTACCAAGCAGTTATTTTAAGATATGTCCTATTAGAGGTACTAGAACTGCATCTGGCAGGAAACAGCCTAGAAATAATTATTTCTTCATTATAAGTATAATGAGAAAGTAATAAAGAAAAGTGTCTAATGTCCTATTATAAACATTTGCGTTCCATTGATGCTGTTTTCGAAAATGGTATTTTCATTGTCAGCCAGGAAGAATTAGGAGACAGAATGGGAATGGAAAAAGAATTAGTTTTATTAAGTACTACTGTTTCCCTCTGTTTTAGAACATTTCTCAACCAAAAATGTAAACAGTAACATTTTGTTAAATTTTTCTGGGATTCTATGTATTTAATTTTAAGTAATGAAGCACTTTAGAGTGTTTAGCATTTAACTTGCTTTACGTTTAAGACACTAAAACCAGAGAATGCTGTCTCCAAAGGGGATGTGGGGGAAGAAAAAGCTTTCATTGCAGTAACAACCAGTTTTTTTTAAAGTATCATGCCTTCCAGCTAAACCTGAAGTCTTCATTCTTGTACCTTCATTCATGGTAGCTGTTTAGTGCAGAGCATTTCTGATAATCCAGTGTCACAGCTTGTGGGCTGCAGCTGCATTTGGAGTTGCCACGTCTGAAAATGCACATCCACAGCTTGGCACTTGCACAGCGTGGATCCCACAAAGGGCCGAAGTGTGTGTGCATGAGAGCTGTTGTGTTGCCCATGTGGGAGAAGATAGGAGTCTGTGATAAGAAACAGAGGGTAAGGACAGTGAGACTGCGTCTTCCAGAGGCTGTGCAGAGCTTATATTGGATTAAGCCACTTACGAAAATGCCCCCTAAACTCTTTTCCAAGTAGGCAGCTTAGGAACAAGCTGAGTGTGATGTGGAATTCAACTCCAACTGCAAATCAAGGATCAGCACGGTTAATCTCTCGTAAGGTTTCTGATGCTGTGGCTAGAAGACTGAAAAGATGTGAGGTAGCTCCTGCTGCTAGCTGGAATGCCTTCATGTTGCTGTGCATCCAAGCTGTCCTGTAGTGCAACAGAGTCTTTGGGGTAGTGAGGGGGGGACAAAAAATACTTTTTTGGGTACAAAATAGGTCAGAATGAAAAATCTTCCTTCAGATCAGCAGTGCTCATATGCACTGTAACAGCACAGTATATCCCAAGGGAGGACTAAGGTGTATTTGTCTTCTTGCATATCTGCTTAATGTTTTGAAATGGAGAGTGCTGGAAGTGCAAGTACCTGTCTGGTAATGAAACAGAACGAGCTTAGTGCTGCTTCCAGGTAAGTACCCACAGTCTCCTGCCAGCAGCTTTTGGGCCTTCCCAGAAGCAGAACTGCATCACTGGCTTCTTTGGAGGTATCGTTATTATGCCCCTACCCCCTCTTGTGGCTTAAACATTGGAAAAAGGGGTTTTCTCTTTGATGCCCATTTCTCCATTTTGTTGCATAATTATGAAGAAAAACAAGCTGAATTCTCATTTTTTTAACTTACTGTTTTTTTAAACAGGTTTCCTCACCTGCATGCATGGAAGTCATAAGCTCCATTGCAAACTTCAGGAAGGTAGGAAACACTTCCAAGCAAACTTCTCTCTATGATTATCTCAAAAAGAGATCTTTTGTTTTCAAATAAAATCTCTAATTTGGAGAACATTTAATTAAAACTTTTTAAATTATGAAAAAATATTTTCTCTATACTGAAAAAGTGAATTTTATTTTTAGACATTTCCCTTAGGAAGGTAAGGCATGGCAAATATATGTGGGTTTTCCATTAAGCCAAAATGGAAAGATGCTTAGCTGTGGGATATTCAGTAGCCATTTCATAAATACATGGATTGTATTTTTTTTTTCCTTTGGAGAATGTGGAGATGATACATAAACAGAAGGTGGGAAAATTCTGTGGAGTGGTTTTTAAAGGCTACTTCTCACTTCCTCACTTCCATATATCATATGCATAAATATAGTGAAATCAGGTAAGAAAAAATACGTGAGATTAAAAAAAGACATTCTTTGATCTTCACACTCTCAAGTTGACCTTACTAAGTATGCAATTTAAAGAGCTTCCCTGTATACTGCCAACTTCTGTTTCTGCAGTGCCATGGGTGAGCTGCGGGAGACCTAGCAATTTTTAGGTTCAATTCACCAGTCCAGTCAGCAGGGCACTCAGCGCTGGCCCTGCTGAGTTAGGAACATGTTTTTGTAGGTGGAAATTTCATCCTCATGGAGCAATCTCTTCCTGAGCAGGAGAAGGTATTCCAGTTCTGAGTAAGAACAGCTGAGGCATTTTGCTGAGGTAAGATGTAAGAGCTGAATTAGGCTTAAGGGTTGCTCATTAGCTGTTTTAAACCCCCCAAGTGAACAATCTAAACCCACTCTTTGGCATGTTCTGCTATTTTTGCTCTGTTTTGATTTGTTCAAGCCCTGTCCCTGACTTTGCTCCCTTGCCTTGTGTCTGAGGTGGGGAGCAGCAGTTTCTGGGATTCACTGAAGGGGTGCCTTCCTTTAGCCACAAGCTCTCTATGCATCACATCTCCATCACTAGAGTGGACAGCAGATTTTAGGCAGGGAGAGGGTGTATATCCATGCCAAATAAACCCTGGCAGTCAAGCAGCAAGGCACAGTGTGAGCAGGGTTGGATTCCTAAAATAGTGGCATGTAAGGACTTTTGGGTGGGTTTCAAGATCCAGCGCTAGTGCAGTGGCATAAACCAACTTCGGTTGCTTGATATACAAATCAGTTGTAGAACAGACAAAAAGATTTTTGGGTTTCTAAATTTTCTGGATGAGTGCTAGCACTGCCAGCCCGCTTGTGCTGTGTGCTGCATCACTAGCAAGCATACAGAGCAGTGACAGCATGTTAAAATCCTGTCTGCAGGCACACTATTTACTTACTGGTAGTAAGTAAATGAAGCCCCTAGGAGTTGCCTTGGGTTCCTTTCTCTCCTCACCTTTGCCTACCACCCTTGCCCTCTGCCAGTCCTGCCAGTTCTGATATACCAAATTGCTGAGCCACTTCAGTGAATGTGCAGCAGCTACTATATTTTGTGCCATTTTAAAACTGAAAAGGGGTAAAAAGAAAAAGGTGGAATTTACTGGTATTTTAATTTACTGTAAGCTTTTCTTTTCCTGAGAAGCCCTGTCCATTGCAACCAAAACATCTGGGTTTAGGCTTAGACATTGCAAGGGAGACTCCCAGTGAAAAATGTGACGCTTTTGGAAGTACTTTTATTTTTGTTTTCTGTAATAGTGGCATGCAGAAAATATACACTAAAGCAAGAATAGTAAAAATACTTCTTAAACACCCTCTATAGGAAAGTCCTATCTTCTCTGTCAGTAACTTACTACTTCTGCAATATGTGGCTGTCCTAGATGCATGTTGCGAGAGTCCCTGTGCCATGCCAAATTCTGATGTCTATCCCTTTGTATTGGCTCATACATGGGGAAAAACTGAAAGGAAATCAAAGCAAGGGAAGCCTTGGGTTGAATTCTTTTACACTATTCATGGTGCACATTTTAGTTGCATGGAACAATGTGGCTGGGAGAATTTGAAGAATCAGAGGTTAACTAAATTATTTGAGTGATATGTTCAATGCTGGTCACCTGACTATACTAACAAACTTAAAGGTGGTTTGATAGCTGTCAACTTGTTTTGCTATTGTGCAGCTTAACTGTTACCTTCCTGTATTATGAACATCTATGTATTTGGAAAATAAATCCATCTTGCAAGAAAGATTGTGCAAAAAATTGTTCCTATTATACTCCAGTGTATATTGCTGATGTCAAATAAAATACAATTGTGAGAGTTCTTAAACAGTTGTCTTTCTAATTATGGCCTAATTAAGCAGGAAGAGGAAGGAATATAGTAAATTTCTTTAATATGGATTCTCCTCAATGTTATTGCTGTAACATTGATGCTAGCTAAATTATTCCATCCACCTGATGTTTTATATATGGAGAGATAAAGGGATGGGTTTCATGAGCAATGTGATAAATGTTAATCTGTTTTATTATTTATTGAGATGGCACACCAGTCTACTGATGTATCATTGTCATGATGTATCTCACAGTGTCAACAAGCTAAAAGCTAAATTAGTTACCTAGACTGTCTCACAGCACCAGAGACAAATCATACACTGATTAGCAGTACTCACTTTATTATCTAATTTATTTATATTTCATTCCTGTGAGATAATCTAAGAGCACTTCTTGCCTTACCTGCCAACAGACCATTTGTCAGCTGCTCTAGTTTTACATGACTGAAAGTAAATTTCGATTGTTCTGTGCTTGGGCCTGGCAATGCTTCTGTACTTTAGGAGCCATAGAACTGTAAAGACTGTGTTTCAGCAAAAACGAGCTATAGCTTGCAACAAATATGTGTGTAGAAGCATGTAGGGAGAAATCATTTCAGTTTGAGTAGTGGCCCATGCAAGGCAGGGAGGAGGCACCCTAATTTCTTCTGCTAAGTGTGGCCAGGACCATTGAATCTTTTTGCAGGCTGAGCTGAAAGCTGTCAGAATGGCTTACAGTGCTGCAAAGTGCTGTAATTGCTGCTTGCTTCAGGACAGATGTTGATGCCAGGAAATCTGCTATGTTTGACAACCACAGCTAGATCATACAGCCCTTTCTCCTGGCTTCTGTGGCTGTCATTTTTAAGCCTGTAGCACAAATTAGTCATACATGCTGCTGCTGCCACTTAATGCTCTACGGCATGATGCTACCTACCCCACATCTCACATTTTACTCATGTCACTTGCATTGATTAGATGGGGAATTCTGCTGATAGGTTATAGATGAGGACTGTTTAGCATCCAAGGAGAGTTGTCATTGACTTCAGTGGATGCTGAGGTCAGGTGTTACATAATTTAGAGCTATGGCTGCTGGTAGTATAAGAGGAACTCAGCCTGCAGGCTGGAAATGATCAGGAACTTTAGCTGGGCTGGTGCAAAATATCTCCTAAATTAATTTTTCATACCTCTTGGTGTACTGGGTGTGATTAGTGCTTCTTCAGAGCAGTAGATCCATTTCTGGTTGTTAGGAGCATGAGACTTCTGTTGTATATATGTTTTCAGTCTGAGTTTTAGGGAACTGAGTCTGTCTTTTCTGTCTGAATGGTCTTACTGTGGGCCCATGAAATATCTGAGATTGAGCTGGGAATAGGTGCTCTCAATTCCCATTAAAATATTCTACTTTTATACACACTACTTTGTACTTCTCCTAAGAGAAAAAACACAGCAGAGGAGGACTCAGTTGTGGAGGTCAGGTTCTGGCTTTTTGCCTACCACTGCCTTCTGCTCTTTCTCCTCCTTCCTTTTTGCAGGGATTTGTATTCTGGGATGCTCTTTTGGAATGGTTCCGGAGAAGACACAGTTAAGTATACTGTTACTGGAACAAAAACCTTGGTCTCAAATGCTGAATATCAGTGTTCATCTACTGAGCAGCCTCTGACCTGCTGGTATGTATTAAAGGTATGTATTAAAGGTAAAACCTGCTCAGCCTGTTCAGTGGTCTGAGATGGCAAGACTAAAATTTTCAAGGAAACGAACTAGATGACAGCTTCAGATATAAGTGAAAAAACATCTGAGACAGGGCTGGATGTAGCTCATGTGACATTTAGTAGCTTATGCCAGCAACTGTCATGTCAGGAGGGCAGCCAGTGCAGGCACAGAGAGACAGAAATTGTATTGACTTCAGCACAGCTGAGTGAGCCTGGAGGAGAAATTCAAAAGATGAGGTGAAGGGTAGTCCCAGGGTGAGTGCAGGAAGGAACTGGTAACAACCTGATGCTATTAGGGGAGGGAAGATGAAGGTGTGAGTTGATGTGATTAAGCCAGCAAAATTTAGAGAAATTATAGATCAAAGGCTTGTTTATCAGATTTGCTGGAAGACCTTTACCAGGAATAGAGAACTTACCTGTATTGCTGAACTGCTTGAATGCTGATGAAAGCCTATGGATGGGAGCTATGTGTCAGCCCTTATGGATAGTGTGAAAGGAAACTTGCTGGAGACCTAGCAGGTGTGAAGCTGTTGGGGCAAGTTGCCAAAGGCATTCTAGGATAGGCAATGTGTCCAGATGTACTCACTGTATTTATTGCAATTTTGGCTATTTTTCTTAAGTGACTTTTTCCTGTTTGTTCTGTGGAGATTTTTACTTTCTCAACTGAGAAATTTTCATTTCAAACTACAGGAAATTCATTAAAAATGCATTGAAGTATTTTCTTTTTCAGATGACAAGAAGCTGAATAAAGAGCTACTCTGAAGTGTCGTTCACAGCATGGGAGAGCCTGCCAAAACAACACAAACAGCTTGGGACTCCCTGGTGTTTTATCTACTGGGTTTTTTAGGTTTTTTGGTTTTTTTGTTTTTTAAATTGGTTTTGTTTTGGTTGTTTTTTGGTTGTTTTTAATGATTGCAGATGGAGGTATTCTTATATCCTTCCTTTGCAAGGCTAATGATTAGACCATTTGCCCATAAAAGATCTTGAAAGACTTGCGCCTGTTTTACAACATGTATCTAGGTGTCAGCTCCCAGCTGACATAAAAAACCCTCTGTGTGTAATGTGAAGGAACCACAGCCAGTGGGCTGTTACGGGAAAGGAAAAGACCTGTGGCGTCCCTCTAAGTATAGTAGAAGGTGTTTTGCTTCAGAAGTCTGTCTGAATTTGATGGAGGTATATGATTCAGTTGCAGGTTCAGGAGATTATTTCATATGTGTTTTTCACAGTGTTTCTGGATCCCTTATTTGAGGACCCTATACATGCAGGAAGCCTTAGCACCAGGTAATGTTGTGCATGGAGTTTGTATGGACATGTTTGAATGCCTACAGATTTGGCCTTGAAGCTGAGGAGGCCCAAGCGTTATGTGGGTTGTATGGACACAATTCCAGTGATAGGAAGACTATTTTTCCCCAGTGACACAACCATCCTCAGAGTTCCACCCCAGCTTTGTGAGTAGGTGTCATAGTGGTGTTGATATGGGGCTCAAAGAGAGACTTTGTAAGGGTAGAGGTGCCCAGCTGAAAGTTAAATAGGCCTGATTATTTGCACAAGTCTGGGCCTGTCTGAATGATTTTTGCTGTTGTAATATACCAGCCTCTTTTTTACCACGCAATTGACTTTGATTCTTTTATTTATTCTCCTTAATAACAGTCTTTTCTTTTATGGAAATTAATTACATCTGTCAGTTCAGGCTGGAAGTTTTGCTTGTGTTTTTCTTCTAAATTTCCAGCTCTTCTAAACAGCATTGCATCTGTGTTATGTGATTTACTGTGAGCGTAGCAATGCTTTGGGAGACAGTATGTGTGGGCTTTGCTCTGTGTGTTGATGGCTGAACGTCAAGAAGGTGGGATACCTTAGGAATGCAGAAGCAGAGCCCTACCAGATTCCCTGGCCATCACAGCAAAAGAGGTGTTTTGAGATGTGCTTCCACCCTCTCCATGTGGCTCCAAGCCATGTCTGAGAATTGGTGCAGCTGGCATTATTTTAAGGCCCTTTTTTATTGTGTTTTAACTTCATCATATGAGATTGCAGTAAATACCACATTTGGAGAGCAAATGTGATAAATTCTATCCCTGAATTTGAGAAAATATTATAACTATTTGGGAATGTAGCAATGTAAGCAGGGTAATTGTTAAGTCTGCTTAATATCTCTAACTGAAAGCCTCTTTTCCTAGGATTTTAAGAGCCTGGGATCCTATCAGCATCTTGGGCTTTCATAATTTTTCACATCCACATAGATCAGCTAAGATATCAATATTGTTGCTTCTGAATATATTTAGTTATCAAACTTGTGTCCATTTACATATCCCAGCATCTGTCAGATCTTTTTCCATCAGTTCTCACATAATGCATGTTTAATCTTGCCCTTATTTCCATAAGTTTTTGTCAATAAGCTGCATTCTAAAATATAAGCAATTAGTCTTCTCTGGGATATGAGTAAAATTGCATGAAAATAAATGGCCACCAGTTTGATATTGCAAGTGGTGATGGGGAGAGAAGTTGGTTTAGTATATTCTGAAATTTGATCAAAATGTATGTGTCTGTATGCTGAGAAAGGTTTAGAAAGTGCTATTCTCTAATGGATTGCTCAGTTCTCTGTCCGAGGTGTCTGTAGGCAAAGCCTATTAAGTAGGTATATCAAAACCTGCATATGAAAATTTTTATTCATGTGCTGGATGTGCCTTCTAAGTGCTTAGTCACTGAACTCTCTCACTGTTGATTCCAACATGTTGCATTCGCAAAACCAGTGCATATAAATGCAGTAAGGAAGCAATGTGCTGTCATCAGAGGGAAAAATTGAGAAGGTGTGCTGGAAACATGAGACCTGTGGAATTTACTTGGAAAAAAAAATGCATTTAGCAGCAGCCCACCCACAGATTTTAGTCTGGAGAAAACACATCTCACTGTAAACCTGAGTGAAGCCCAAAGAAGCAGTTGAGGAAAGATTAGGATATACTGTCTTCTCAGTGTTTTCCTTTGAGCCACCTCCAGATAGTCCCTCTTTAGCACCCTAATCTTTGAAATCCCTTTCTGAGACACCTTAATCTCAAATAAACATAGGATAAGGAGCCAGGGATCCCAGAGGAGAAAAACCAACAGCCTTTCCTTTGAACCTCTGGATTGCAAATCCTGGGCTAAGTGCTGGTCATCACAACTTTTTTGGTGATGGTGAAATCTAACATCCAAACCTATAATTGAGCTTGAACTTAAACTCAAGCACATGCTATGTCATTCTGATACCATGGCAAAGGTCTTTCTTCCTGCATTTTTTTTTTTTAGGAATGGGGAGGAGGAGAATAAGGCATGTGGGAGGGAAATAAAACCAGACAGTGGATGGGAGGAAAAGACAGCTCTATTTTTAGGTAATATTGGCATAATTTGAACAATATAAAAATTTGTTTTCTAAAGGGTCACTGTTTTCATGTCTTTTTCTTGAACAAGTGTGCAAGTCTTGCAAAAATGTTTAAATTTGGGCATGTGGAAACACGTACTGAGCTCCAAATTAGATGCTTGGTTAGTTATCCAGCCTCTATCCCTGCACTGCTCCGGTCTGGCTGTTCAATCATATGGGATGTAATGACCTGTGGCAGTGACAAGTTACAGGTGCTTTAAGCAAGAGCTGAGTGAATGAGCCTGAGCATTCTCTTGTATCATGCGACTTGATTTATTGTTACTTTATTCACATGGAAGTCAAATTCATTGAGTAAATTATGTCGTGTGAGCATCTCTTATTTCTGTTATCACAGGAGCAGGGTGTGCTAAATGGAGCAAATCAACCAAATCATTACTTAATCATGTGCTTAATTCATTGTCATGGATTTTTCCCTGTGAGTATTCACTATGTCCTTGCAAATGCATTGCTGTTGCATTTCCCTGTAACCATTATTTAGGGTTTTTTTCACTATTTAGTTAATACATATTAAATTAATATGTCTTTAAATTTAGATAGACTCCCAAGTAGTTAATTCAGTATACAAATGGCTTTGTGTTGTGTTACTAACATGTTTATTTAAAGAGTTTTCTAGGGAAAGTTGTATAAAATAAAGCATTTTGCAAGAGTCATGAAGAGACTCACAAGAGAACTACAGAAAACATTTTCTACTGTGTGTGCTGAAACTAATGGACAGTGAGGTACAGATTCTGACAATAGCCAAAGTACAGTGGCACAAGGCCACCAGATTTCATCTCAAATCCTGTTTTTTCGGCTTCTTTGTTTGGTTTTGCTTTGGTTTTTAATTTTTTTTTATTTAGGCTTTGTCCCAAATACTGTTTCTGTCCTTGGCTATTCAGTTCCTGCTTTTCTTTGTTTAGTGTTCCACCCCAATCTGTCTTTGTTACTGATTCCCTCAACTAACTTAATAATTGAATTCAATGGAACTTGAGGACATGCTCAAGTGCTCTCCTGAAGAAGGATGCTCTAGTTAATCAGACTGAAATTGTCTGTGTAGTAAATAACATTTATGAAGAGTTTTCTGAGTTATGAATAAATGCAAGAACAATTTATTTATGTTAATTTTGTCACAAAGTACTTTATTAATAAATTGTTCCGGCAACTAGATAAACCTCTCAGATACCTGCTGTAGAAGAGAAAGAACCACACTTAGATATTCATTTAAGAGCTTTTGCTGGCATCCCCCAGTGCAGTAGCCATACTCTGCAGTCTGGTGCTTGGACAGTGAAACTCCTCCCTGTGTGAAAATCTGGCTGGATGGCCAGGCCCAGAGATGGTGGTGAAGGATGTTACATCCAGCTGGCAGCTGGTTGGTAGCAGTGCTCCCCAGGGATCGGTGTTTTGGCTGGTTCTGTTTAAAATCTTTAGTGATGATTTGGATGAGGGGATTGAGAGCATTCTCAGGAAGTTCACAAACAACACCAAGTTGGGTGGGAGCACTGATCTGCTGGAAAGCAGGAAGGCTCTACAGAGAGATCTGGACAGGCTGGATTGATGGGCTGAGGCCAATTGTATGAGGTTCACCAAGGCAAAATGCCTCACACCAACTCCAGGCAGTGCCACAGGCTGGGGCAGAGTGGCTGGAAAACTGCCCAGCAGAAAAGGACCTGGGGGTGCTGATGACAGCAGCTGAACATGTGCCAGCTGTGCCCAGGTGGCCAAGAAGGCCAATGGCATCCTGGCCTGGATCAGCAACAGTGTCACCATGGAAGTAAATGTCCCCATGTACTGGTAAGCCCTGGTAAGGCCACACCTCGAGTGCTGTGTTCAGTTCTGGGCTCTTCCCTTCAAAAAAGGCATTGAGGTGCTGGAGTGAGTCCAGAGATGGGCAATGGAGCTGGTGAAGGGTCTGTAACATAAGTCTTCTGAGGAGTGGCTGAGGGGGCTGAGGTTTAGCCTGGAGAAGAGGGGGTTTGGGAGGGACCTCATTTCTCCCTACAGCTACCTCAGAGGAGGTTGTCGTGAGGTGGGGATTGCTCTTTTTTGCAAGGTCCGAAATGAAAGTATAAGAGGAAATAACATGTTAAGTTGCTCTAGGAGAGGTTCAGATTAGATATTAGAAAATTTTTCACTGAAAGAATGGTTTGACATTGAAGTGGGTTCCCCAGGGAGGTGGCAGAGTCACTGTCACTGGAGCTGCTCAAGAGGCATCTGAATGTGGCACTTGGATTATGGTTTAGTGGTGATTATGGTGGTGCTGGGTTGAGGGTTGGACTAGATGACCTTGAAGGTCTCTTCCAACCTTGATGATTCTGTGAAAGACATAACTTTATTTCATTTTTGGGTCTTTTTCCTTCTTGGCTGTGTCCATGCTATATGTTAAGTGCCGAACCCAGTGTTTGGGTTGGTTTTGGTTTGCATCATCAAGCCAAGTGGTTTCTGGACACAATTTGGGAGCTCCTTATAGGAGTTTTCTCAATACATAGTGCCCTCACTGGAGAGCAAAGGAGTAAATGACATCACTGTTCAGTGCCAGCTGGCCTAAGCAGCAGGCACAGGTCCTGGGCAAGTTTCACCTGGTAGCAGAGGTGCACCAGGTTGCAGTGGAGTGGAGGAGAGTCCTCATTCTCCTTAAAGGGCTGTGGAGGGATGCAGCAAACTGTTTTGTTAGGAGCAGAATTTTTTAAAGCTGTTGCAGAGGAATACTTTGCAGGGCTATAATGATGCTAGCTGAAGGTCAAATTTAACTACCATTATTGGCATCGTGTGCCATTAATCCTTGTATTTCAAAATGAAATTACATGTATTATTACAATTTGGTCCTTTACAAATGCTTTTCATTGTCTTACACAACTCTGACACATTCCTTCAGTTTGAGTTAAAGCTACTTAATGTTTTAGACATTTCAAGTAAATGATCTTGCTGGTGCTGTCACATGTGAACTTCACAATCTGTGACCACATCCAAGCAGTGCTATACAAACAATTCACCTGAGACATCCCACAGCATATTCCACCCAGACTAACACATAGTGATAGCTCCATGAATCATTAACCACAGGGCTGATGTGCACACATTCTAGATAAACTCTGCACTCTTTGTAGTCTTTCAGTTCTGACAGTAAACAGCCCTTCTGACTCTTGCATGCTGGTGGCTGATTTTGCTGCCTTCTTGCAGATCTTGCAGATCACTTGAGTCCATGTCACTGTCATTAAACATAAAGGAAGCATTGGAGTTCTTTGAAGCTGAAGTGTGTCATAGAGCTTACTTTGACCAAGAGAGATGTCATAAAAAATGACATTATCATAGCTTTTTGTTTTCTTTTGTATTAAAATTAAGCTTTGAAAACAACAGTGATTGAAAAAGAAATCTTTAAAATCCTTACGTTTACAAGTCAACAAAATAAAGATTTTCACATTTTCAATGAAAAATTTGGAAATTTTGTCCAGTTCTGATGGAAAAAGACAGATTAATATAGCAGTCAAGCAGGGATATGTATGCCCCATTTTAATACACTTGATCTAATGAAAGAATTTCAAGTGAGGGGTTGCATCAGCTTGCAGACTTGCAAGTCATACAGAGATAGAGACATACAGATTCCAAATGTAAGAAAAGGAAGATGATCGAATCAAGGACAAATCTTGTTTTACTTTGCTGATTATCTGCACAGGTCTGTGACCCTGTACGGCAAATATAATAAGGATATGTACCCTGCTTGCCTCGAAGTTCAAAGGCAGAATGGGAGAGTTCAGGTAAATAAGATTTATTCCTGACCCAGGAGAAGAGCTTGAGAGTAACTCAGTGTTTTCTTTCTCTCTGGCAGGCACTGGGTCTGATTTGCAGTCTTAAGCAATAGGATTGTTTAAATCACCATGATCTATATGTTCTTTATCACCTGTGAAGGACTGTTTTTATTTATTTTAAATTTAATTTTATTTAAATTGTTGAATGTCTGTGCCTGGTATTGACACACTGAACCAAAGTTTAGGCATGTAAGTAGTGACTTTACAGAAGTGTAAGACTAATATGCTTAGCTGAGGCAAAAGCTCAGGTAAATGTGGGGCTAAACCTGTATAAACAATATTTATAGATCAGTAGCCAGATTTTTGACCAGCACAGAACTGTTCAGTATAAATACATTGATATTTCCAGCAACTCTATATTTAAAGACTAATTCCTGAGAAGTATCAGGTGTGAAACTTAGGAGAAATTTGATGTTTTGAGGATTTCACCCTATGGGTACATCTAAGCTACAGGGTACTGCATGTATCAATACCTGCTATTAATAATAGAAGAGAATTGAAGTTAGGAGAAGTTACTGATAAATGTAGAATGGCATTTTGGCTAAATTGTGCCATCCTTAGATAAGGCTGTAGAAAAGTATTAATCAGATTTAATAGCAAAGAAATTAGCAACGGAGAAATACAGCGCCTTGGTAAGTCAATTGTAGAGAATTTTTTATATAGAAGAAAATATTTGGAACTATGGAGCTAATAAAATCATGAAAATATCAAGAAATGTCAGGCAATATGAAAAAGTGTGGCCAAAAGAGCTACTTCAGCTGGAGCAAATGTTTCCTAGCTTGAAGTGAATAGCAAGCATATCTATAACATACTATTGCAGCAGACTGAAAAATATGTTCGATGCCATCTGGAAAGTTGCAGTGATTGCACTTTTTAAAAATTTCCTTCTAACAAGAAGCAATTTTGCAATCTCAGCTGTGGCAGAAATTATCAAATTGAAATGCTTCTTTACCTTTACTTAAATGATACATTATGCAAATTGAAAACAGCAATTTAAGGAAACAATTACATAAAGTGAATAGCTTTTATGATCCTCAAACAGGAAATTGTAAGGGATAAAAAAAGCAAACCCTAAATGCTCTTGACTTCAAGCTACTACAGAAAAGAAGCTCTATACCTTTCTTCAGTTCAGGAATTGCAATTGCCAGTATAGACAGTCCTTGTAAAACATCCCTGTTGAACAGGATTTTTAAACAGGTGAGAAAAAGTGAGTGAATTAATACACCTGATGAAAATTTGAAATGTGGAGGTAGTATCGTTGGAGAGAGATATAGGGGTAGTAAACAATTCACTTGCAGGGCGGAACTGAAAGAAGATTCTTGCTCTGACCTAAATTCCTGCACCCCTTCACATTTATCAGCCTTTATGGGATTTATGGCTCTTTGCTGGTACTGTGAAACAGCCCAGTGCTTGCTGACCCATGTCCATCAGTGAGTGGTTTTTACTAATAATTTATTTATGTCAGGCTTTAAAACTGAGAAGATGGACAGTGTCTCTATGGCTGGGGGAAAACAGAGACATTCACATGATAACAATACTGTGTCTCACTTCACTAATTCGTACCCACTGTGTATTTCAGTGATTTTAATTATGTGTTTTCATCTTGTTGACTTCATGTGCTCTCTTGATTATCTGTATGTAGAAGATTACTCTTTAGTCTGCATTTTTTCTGGCAACTCAAGGTTGTGGCATGACAATCAAGCAGTAAGGGATACTTTTGACATCAAGAAAAATCTTCTAGCTGCTATTGTATTCAAGAAGAGGGCTGTCTATGGGATTTTTTTGAGTATTACTGTTTTTCTTTTTTAAAAAACCTGTATCAGAAATGTTTTAACACTGTTGGTCCTGCCTTGAATATGTGTTTGGATAAGCTGGTCTCTTACGGTCCAATATATCAAGAAAAATAAGGTGTATTTCCTTTATTCAGGAAAAAAATTAATCAAGCGTAGGTTTTAAAAATTATTATTTTGATCTATATTTTTGTGAATATAACTCCTTGTGTCCCTTAAGAGTTTGCACCTTTAATATAAGGTCTCCTGCAACTTAGTGTTTGCACATAGTGCAATTTGGCAACTGACAGTTTATCTGCCTAGTGTTTTTTCTAGTTGCATTCAAACTCCTGATCTATATATTAATTTTTCTTAGGTAAAGATAAAGAGGTTACATTTGTATGTAAAATTATCAAAATATTAATTAAAAAAATAAAAATGTAGTTTTTACAAAAGCTTCTGTTAGAATATGATGTTCTCAACATTGCTTTTAGTTTTTAACTGTGCTGCAGCTCAGCTTTACCTTGTTGAATTACTATGTATAATGTAGGAGCAAGTGGTGAGGTCAAAACTGTTTGTCACCTAGGCAATTCCAGTTATATCCTACTTTCTTTTCTGATGGTGCAGCTAAAAGATCCTGCTCTTCTCTTTTTGCCAGCCCTCCACCTGTACAACCTTCTGAATAAATATTTCAGCAGTTTAATGATGGAATGGCCTGTGGTGCAGGGCAGATGTGATGTCAAAGAAGAAAAAATTGCAGATGAATTAGCTGAAGCCATGTGTGACAGTAAAAAGTGGAATATCAATAATATGAATGCTTCAGAATGGGGAATAAACCTGGACCCTGTTAGCTAAAAAAGGGTAGCTATGTGTCGCTGTTGAGCAGCTAGCAGAGTAATGAATGCATCGGTTCTCAGTGGCAAGAAGGAATGACCTTTATTGTTTTGATTTCATCACATATATAGAGTTCTCAAAAGTCACCCAGATTGGTCAGTCAGAAGCCTTCCCCCAGGCCTGATTGGCCAGGCCTGCACTGCCCAAGTTCTGGGACACTGTTCCAAAAACATCCAAACTTTATCTTTATTTACAAAACACAAGAAAACTTCTCATGGGAAAAACTGTGCTAGCCACAGCTATGATGTACTGGAGTCATGGCTTTTAATTACCTGCTGTCATCACTACTGATATAATTGTATATTTGGATAAGGGACAAGAAGAGTTTGGGCGCATTTGTATTCTATTTGGAAAAATATTTAACTGCTGCAAAAATGTTATATACTTCTAGTTAGGATGTGGTTCTTATTTTATGCTGTTATTATTTAGGGTTGTGTTTGTGTTCTCTTTATTTAGGGTTAGGTGTTAGATACTAATAGCCAATGGAAGTCGATTTTGCTAGATAGATAGTTGTTTGCCTGTAGTCACACCTTCTTCTGACTTCCCTCTGTTTTCTAATATTATAATTCACTGTGTCCCTGGTTGAACATGAATTTGTATCAAGAGATAGTGTGGTAAGCACTGAAAATGTAAAAAAAGCCCTGATAATACAAAACATCCTCAGATTAAACTGACATATGTCGGTTCTCTTTAAATTCTGTGAAAACAAAAGTAGGTGTGTCATTAAGATGTCCAATTTTCAGACTAAACTGTGAGATACAATGAAAGAAGCAAACTGAGCTGAAGACAAATGGAAATAAGCTCAGAAACTGATTTGAAGGAGATGTCTGGGATTTACTTTAAGAAAGAAAAGATCATAAAATTTGGGATTCAAATATTTTATAAAAGATATCTGTATCTTTCTGAATTAATACAGCTCTCAGATTTTTGGGAAGTATTTAGATTGCCCTCAAGCAGTCAAAGAAAGGCTGAAGATTTAAATTAAATACCTTAAAGATCAGAAAATGAGTGGGTAAAGAAAATTACAGTCAGCCTATCAGGCACTCAGAGAGATTTAAAACAAAGGGCCCTTTGCTCCGTAAATACAGAGGAGATAATGGCACTTATTGTGTAAAAATAGTATTAAGATGGAGAAATACTAGACAGAAGCAATATAACAATAATAATAGAGGGTTGTACTGAAATAATATACAAATGCATTAATGAAGTAATGAGAATGAAGTATCTACCCATCAGTAGGGATTGAAAAACAATCTGTTGAATAGAAGAACTTTGGTTTCTGACTCAAAAATCATCACTTGTGGGTGATGATAATGGAGAAAACATAATTAAGGATGCTGTGACAGCTTTGTGAAAAAAGAAACAAGCAAAGAAGCTTCATGCAAAATTAGAGGCAGGTAAAAAATAAAGGAGATATTTGCAAGAACATTGAAGACACTATTAAAATCAATGTGTAAATGATAAGAGTAATAATGAATTGGTTTGGCTGAAGCTAATCAGGTGTTAAAAGGATTAACTAAGTGGACAAGAGCAAGAAGGAAAGGAAGTGAGAAAACAGGTCCATTAAGTTTTAAGAAGCTAATGGTGCAGAAAAAAATAGCTGAGAATTCAGAATCTCTTAAAAAGAAAATAAGGATGTTGAACTCAAAAAAAACTAGCTCTTAATAAGAATCAGCTTTTCTCATTTTTGTCTTTCCAAGAGAAAAATTGCACAGAATTTTTAAAAAATTCAGCAAATGAGAACATGATATTTTTTTGTTTTTAAGTTAGTTTAGAGGCTGTATTCAATAAAACATTAGAGACATACACAGTTAGATTTGAACGTACAGGTATTTTTGCTTGTATATTCACCACTTCTGAGTGAGAAGCTATGCCATTTCACTAGGGTCATGTTGTACCTGCCCTGAAAGCTCTGCACCTTGCAAAGGTGGTCTGTTGCTGGAAAGCTTCCCTGTGGCACACATTTCAAAGCAAGTAGCATTCACAGAGTATCTGCTCCTGAGTGAATTATGGACATTATGAAACCTCTTAAAACTGTCTCCATTCAAGACTTTGGTGGATGAATGACTAATTTGGCATACTCTTGAGACTTGGGTGGGAGCTAGATGCTGAATAAGGCAGGCTGAAGCAGACATGCAGAAGAGAAGAAGGCTATCAGTGAGGATTTTGGGTGTTGTCAAAGGGATTTGAGTACTTCTACAGTTTGAAGGTTGCTGAATGGAACTATATGGGGTAGAATTGGGTTGGATAAATCCTGTTGTGGAGCCTCCTTACCTCTTCTATATAACATGTAGCCATAGCTCAGATTGGTAATTTTCAACACTTAAAGAGCTGTTAACCTGAGTTTGTGGCATTCACTTAAAAACAACCGACCAAATAGATTCTTTGTAAGCTCTTTCAGCACACTTCATTTCATTAGTGAAGATTATCTGGTGAGAGATTTGATAGATCCTGGGGCCCTGAGGAACATAACTACTTTAACACCAATGTCTGTGTGTAACTGTAACCCCAGGGACCCTGTCTCACTCATGTTTGGTAAGGTACACATGAAGAGATAGACTTTGACCCAAAGATTTTACACGCTCTTCAGTGCTTTTTTTAATGTTGTTCAGTTTTTCTACATTCTTCTATAGTCTATTTATCATCCTTTATTTTCAGTACCGTGCAGAGATTTTCCCCTCTGCAGTGCCAATCCTTTATCTTTCAGAGTGTGTCTCTCTAGTGCTCTCATCAGTCTGCTCTCTCACTCTTCCCTGTGCCGTTTCCCCCCTTACAGTCTAGTGAGACATAAGCTGATCACAGAAATCTTTATGATCCTTTGTTCTAAGCACCTCGGCACAGTTCTTCATTTCTCCTTTCTGCCTGAAAATTGTGTTCATGGCTTTGTCATCCCTGTCAGGGGGAGTACAAGAACTAGCAACATCCTGGCATCCGTTTTGAGCGCATGCACTGGATAGTTTTGTTGAATGCTGTTCTGTCACGATGTTCAAAGCAAACATCTACTGCAATGCAGCTGTTTGAGCTGTGCCTGCACTTGGTACTATTTTTGTTTGCAGTTCAACACATTTTCTTAAACCTCTTTTAGCAAACTCAGATACATGCTGCAGGCTGATAGCTGTTCAGAGAAAAGCATAATCCCTAGGAGCTGCCTGCCTTGGCAATCATGTACATGCTTTTCAATATGTCAACAGGCAGTTATTCAAGCACCGTTTATTCCCTCAGTTTGTTCCCTCAGTTCCCTCAGCCTGGCCCAATAATTGAAAAGTTTTTTCATTTGCCCTCACTTTAGGAGATCAGATGAATGTCCAGAATTGTGGATTTCTGCAGTTCCAGCTCAGATGATTTAGTTATTCAACCTTTTACACTCTTTTAGAGTTATATTAGGATACTTATATTGCAGGACCAGGATCATGCAATTGATATTACTCACATGATGAGTCCCATACTTTTTAACCCAGACACTGACATTCCAGAGAAAGCCTGCATTAGCTTTTTTTTTTTTTTCCCCAATTTCCCTGCCACAGTACATTCCTGCCTCAGTGAAACAGTTTATCTCCACATCATCAGGAGAAAAACTACTTCTCTGCTGTTTTTACCACTCCAGATATTTTCAGATTAAAGGATCTTGCTCCATGCATGCCCAGGCCCTCAGCTGTAATCATCCTCCAAAATTGCAGTTTATTCGCTAATTAACTTGTTACTGTATGGCTCATGCAGTGTACAAGTAGTTCAGATCTTTATGTAAAATGGTCTGCTGCTTTGAGAATGGCTTAAAACATTTTTCTTTGAGAATATTTAAAAATTTTTTCATTAAAATAGTGAAAGAAGTGGAAGCTGCTTTTCACATCTTAGCCAAGTTAGAAACATTGGAGATTAGAGTCCCCCACCTCTTTCAAAGAATGAGACCTGCTACAATGGATTTTTTTTCACGTGATGTCTGGAACTCTTTTTCTGAGGAAAAATAGCTGTTACAGTGCTTAAAATACTTTGATAGTGTGATCACAAATATATATGGCTGTCTGGCATGGAATAATTGCATGTTTGAGATCTGGATTTATTCCCTTCAGTTGTCTGTTAGTGATGGGGGCTGTCATTTGAATCTTTGACAGCATTTATATTGCATATATAGGTAACTAACTATAACATATATATTGAAATTTACACTAACATCTGTACTAACACCTTGATTGCTATTAAACCAAGTATTGTAATACTAGTATAGCTTTCTTAACTTTTTGCATGGCTTTAGGACACCGTGGGTTTCCCCTCCCTCCCTCCTATTATAGGAACATCGCATCTGCATCTGTGGGAGAGGAGAAAATGAGAAATTGTGGGAACTAAGACTTCATCTCAAGATGCAGTGTCAAGACCCTAACATGCTTCATCCTTTTCCTCCACACTAAGTTGTATTTTCTACTTACTACAGTTGTTTCCTCCCTTAGTCCCCTTTGCACAAGGCGCTTTGCTGTGTGCTTTGCTGGGGACCGTGTGGGCAGATGCAGATCACAAGAGGGGAAGATGTGAGCAATTCACCAAGTGCATTGATCCTTCGACATACAACACAGGCAGAACATCCTGCTGCCCAAAGAAGAGGAAAATATTGCAGAAGAAAGAGAGATTCAGGTTTTTAATTTTGTAAAATCATAGAATCACAGAATATCCTGAGTTGGAAGGGACTCACAAGGATCATTGGCCCTGCACAGGACAGCCCTGCACAGGACAGCCCCAAGAATTACACCATGTGCTTGAGAACATTGTTCAAAATCTTGAACTGTGTCAGGCTTGGTGCTGTGATCACTTCCCTGGGGAGCCTGATTCAGGGCCCAACCCCACTCTGGGTAAAAAATCTTTTCCTGATATCCAAACTAAACTTCCCCTGTCATAACTTCAGACCAGTCCCTTGGGTCCTGCCACTGCTTTTCAGAGAGAAGGGATTAGTACCTGCCCCTCCACTTCCCCTCGTGAGGATGTTGAAGACCACAATGAGGTTTCCCCTGCTAGTCTCCTCCAGGCTGAACAGACCAAGTGACCTCAGCCTCTCCTCATACAGCTTTTTCTTCAGACCCTTCACTGTATTTGTAGCCCTCCTTTGGACCCTCCCAAACAATTTTCTATCTTTCTTATACTGTGGCACCCAAAACTGTCCCCAGTACTTGAGGTGAGGCTGCTGCAGAGCAGAGCAGAGCAAAGTGGGACAATCCCCTCCCTTGCCTGGCTGGCGATGCTGTGCCTCATGCCCCAAGGACATGGTTGGCCCTCCTGGGTCAGGGCCAGCCAGGGCACTGCTGACACATATTCAACTTGTCATCGACCAGGATCCCTCTAAGTGATGCTTCTCTTCAGCCTCTCATTCCCCAGTATGTCTATACATCCAAGGTTGCCCCATCCCAGGTGCAGAATCCAGCACTTTTCTTTGTTAAACTTCATATGGCTGGTGATTGCCCCTCCGTCTAATTTTAGGGGAGATTTTTTTTTTTTTTTTGAGGGGGACAGAGGGATGAATGAAAGCAAAGGGCAGTGTTTCTGTTTTAGAGTCTGGCATGCCCTGCGCTCCCACCTCAAAAAGGTCAAATTATTTTGTCTTGTTGACTTTAACTAAATGGGGTTGATCTGATCCCTTGCTTTTGATGCAAAGTGAGACAACTGGGGATTTTAAAATTAAAGGAGTTGTGGTACTTGCTGAGCTGACTGGAAGGAGGCATGGACAACACATCCCTATTGCCACATCCTTTTTTCCTTGCAATTACCACAGGCAATACACTGGCATTATCCCCTTGGTGGGAAGAAATGTTGAAGAAGGAACAGTGGAGGTAGGACCTGGGCCAGGAGCCTTACATAACCCAAGCATTTGCACATGGAGAGTATCTTTGTCAGAAGAATTTCTGCCTAACAACTTTGAACTAACAGTACTGCAACAGCAGCATGCCACTTTTGAACGTGGCTATTTTGATAGATTTGACTGTATTGGTAAAGCCCTTGTATCTCATATATAAGAACACAAACATCTAGTTTGTCTCTTTGTTTTTCCCTTAGTATTCACAGTTTGCTCTGGGCACTTGCAGCATTTAGGAAGAATATCAGTCTGATTTGTTGCCTGCAAGAGAGTCTAATTAAAACAAGAGAGCAGGATGGGAACTGATGACACATAGCGCAGCTGAGCTGCTCCCAAAGCTGAACATGGCAGCTGTGGTTTTCGTCATTTGCAAAGCCTCAGCCAACACGTTGGCCCACAGAGTTAAAATAAATGTCTAATTATGTTGTTTAATTATTTCGGTTCCAAATTCCTGCTTGAAAAGTACTGCAAAAGATGTGAGAGAAGCACTAAGAGTGCCATTATCATGACTGTGGCTTGCCAATAAATTAGAAATCACAATATTTTCTCTTAGTCAGGTTCCTCTCTTCCCTGTTCTGTGGTCAGGCTGCAGAAGAAGGAGTGTGTGTGCTTGAACCAGTCTCCAGCCCTCTCCCCTCCCCTGTCACTTGGCACTGACTCACAGCACTGTTTTTCAACATGATGCTAATTAGCTGCTGAGTAGTGAGATACTGTGAACTCTGAGAGAAAAGACAGAAAAAGACTTCAAAGATGTTTACCATTTTCTCTCTTTTTTTTAAATGACATTGTGACAGTAATAAAAAAAAATTCACTGCTGCCTGGATCCAGCAATTTCTTGTGTGCAGGAAGATGTTTCTTCAGGTTATTCTGGGGTGAGGAGGTTATAACTTTCTTCTTTGCTTTCCATGGAGTAATTATTCAGTGGGCCAAGGAGAGGTAGCAAATATGGATTGCTGTTTTAAATCTGGTGGCTAAATTTGTCCAGGGTGGTACTAGTGTGCCAAGTACAGGCAAATTAATGCAGCAAGAGAGACTGAGATTCCTGCATCAGAAAAGCCTCTTGGGAGGTGAATTGTGTTAGGCCGAAGTCCAGTTCGGGGCATGGAGACCTTTTTACACACAGCTTCAGCAAATGCTCTTGATTGAAGTGATGAGGACAACTAGGTTCTTCAGACTCTCTGTTGTTTTAGCCCATAATCACAAAATTACTTGCCAGTAAATTGCTCAATACAATCTAGATTAGTGGAACCACTCTCTTTGTGCAAAGGCTGTCTATCAGTTAAGCTGTTTGTGAACCAAATGTTCATCTAAATTGTCTTTATCCAGAACCGTGGAAATAAAAGTGGCTGTTCACACACAATGGTTCCCATTGGTCATGCATTTTTAATTAAGTGGTGGCACACTTCAGCTGTAATGTGTTATTCCTAATTTGCCATTCTTCAAGTAGTTTCATAGCAGATGAATGTTGAATACATTGTCAAAAAGTAGGGAAAAAGTGTTTAAGAAAGACTTCTCTTTTTAATCTATTTGTCTTTAATTTTCCTGATGTTAAAGGTCGTCCCATCCCCAGTCTGGAAAATTCTAAACAACATAAACTAATACATTTAGCGCCCCACTTACTATTAATTTGGGTGATCAAGGAGACCTCTGAACTGCTCAGGGAACACTTGGAGTCTACAGTTTCTATTCATCGAACTCGTGATGAACTCACAAATAATTTGTGACTGTAGATGGACATGATGGACTTGGTTAGTTATTTTGAGATCATTGTTTTGTTCTACAAACTCAATTTCATATTTCCTGTAAAAACACCGAGACCACTTCGTTTTTACACAGAACTAATAAGAGGGGGAAATGAAAGCTAGAGCTCCAAAAAGTCAAGTCTTTTCTGTATCCAGTGTTTTGCCTTATTTGGATTGATAAACAGTTTGCATTCCAAAGGGATTTACTGTAATAACAGTTGTTAATTATTGCAAAGAGAAACTGGCTGAAGAGAAAAAAGATTTGTCTCCAGAGTTTAGTGTCAGTTTGCTGCTGATCTCTCTTCAGCTAAAAGGGAATATTGGTACTACAAACCATGACTGCTGCACACTGCAGTCAACTGGAAAGCCAATTGATTTTTAAATACTTCTTTTGGAGCATGTGACTAGTCAGTGATATTCTCCTCTTCCAGTCAAGGTATGCTGATTTGAATTCTCAGTTTCCTCTTCAAAGTGATGCTTTTTGTAATTAGAACATTACAAAAAGACTTTCTGGAAAGTCTGCATAGAAGGAAGAGTAGGTTTAATTTCTTTTGTTCTAGTCTGATCCTGTGAGGAGTTTGAATGCGATGATTGCATAGTAATCTTGGTGCCCATCTGAGAGTGGTAGGAATTTAAATGAGATATTTTTTTTCTCTTAACCTGGAGACAGAATAAATTAGAATTTGATAAAATTCACAAACTGGAGCAAAATTAAATTAATTGTTTTCATCTCCCCTGGAGACTCTAAACCTTGCCAGTCCCTTTCCTTGTTTCTCTTTTTGCATGTGCATGTCGGAGTAGTATTTTATTCTCATATGTATTTCAGGATTTATTCATGTCTATTTGTTTAAACTGTGCAATCCATAAATGTGTAGACTGTTGGCCTTTTTCCAAATATCAGCCACAATTCCTTTTTATTTTGACTATTATTTTCATATAATTCAAAGTAAATCTAAAATATTTGTAATATGGTATAAAATTTTTATGCAAGAGAGGGCTACAATTAATATTGCACAGTGTATGCTTTGAAAAAATACTTTATCAAAACTGTGTCAGCTTTAAATCTGTGAGTTGAATATTATCCTGGATTTTCAAACACCTTGTTAAGTAATGGATATATCCAGGTTCTTGAAATTCTAGAGGAGTGAAACTTTGACAACCTGTCAATGAGGCATCCTGCGAGCATCAAAAGAGCAACAGGTGAGATTTTCAAGGCAAATACACAATTAAGCTAACAAAAGGGACATTGAAAGCTGTTATGATAAGGATAGCTTTCCACATCACAATCCACGCTTGAAAATGTTGTCGATCATTTTTTCTTTTGAAAAGGCTGCAGTTAAATTAGAATAGAGGAAGAAAGAAAAAAACAGAATGTAGTATATTCAGACTTCTTTTCTGCCAGATTGTAAATGCCTGTTACCCTTACACAGCTTTTCTGCTGTTAAAATAAAATTGGAAGAAAATCCCTCTTACTTTTCAGTTAAAATTTTATAAGATTGAAATGGATACATTCTTGCAAGATTTTCTTATCCAAAACATCTCTGGAAGTTTCTGGCACTTCAGTGAAATATTTAGGCATCTCACGTTGTTTGTTTTCCAATTTTTGGTATTCCCCTCATGGAGATGGTCACTGGCTTCCTGGCTCATCATGCCATCCAGTTGCTGTACTTCTTTCAACTTTAAGTGTATATTTACGTAGTTAAATCAAGTGCTCTGCAAATTAAATGCTCGACTAAAATCCAGGCAGGAGGCTGTCATTGGTGGATGCAGACCTTTTCCTTCAAATCCATTGCCCTCTTCTATGAGAAATTGCCACAGATCTCCCATCTTCCAGGTTTCTTATTCATCCACAATGGTAGTTAGGCCAATCTCAGCTTTAACTTTCAGCTTAAACTCATGTGAGAGCAGCTTCATATATTTCTGTTGTAAGTTTCTAAATTACACTGCAAAATTTTTGACTGCTAGTATGGCAGCTGCAAGACATGGGTTGAATCAATGTAAAGGCTGGGCAACTTCACAGTGAGGACACCAATACCTGCTTGGGTCTAGATACACTAGGGGCTTACTTGCCTATTTGGCTCTGCAGCACCTAGCTTGAGTCTAGACACGAGAAAGAACTCTGGAAGAGATCAACCCACGTGGATAAAGAATAATTTGGGTATAGCAGCAAACTTTAGAAGTGTTACTACCTTGACTTTTACCTTATTTTAATGGCAGCTGGAATTAAATGCATGAAATTTGGGCAAAATTTGAATGTAATTAGCAATATTCCCCATACATTTTCTAAGTACATGACTGAGTGAAATTCTACCTAATTTTTTTCATTTTTTCCCCATCATAATTAAATGCCTTTGGATATTTTTACTTAGGAACAGTTTTTATTCTTTAATACACATTAAAACCATGACCAAGGTGTACAGGGTAGCTTTGAAGAGTCTCACAAGTTTTCTCTTTCAAGGTTCAGAGCATCAAAATCATGAAATGATACATGAGCCTTCTTCAGAATGTCTGTCTTTATGATCTCCTCCTACTTTGCATTTCTCCAATATTACTTGTTATTTAAAACATAGCTTGCCTTGTTTTATTTAGATTCTTGAATTTCATGTTACAGGAGCAATAACACTCCTGGTAATTCATTTCCAGTTGAGCTTCGCTCTGCTTGAGTGCTTAAAAAACCATTTGGCTTTCTGTCTTGTACCTTTTAATGCCTCCTGCAGCCTACAATAACCATTCAAGAAAGTCACTGCTTGTCATGGCCTATTGGTTTAAATTAAAAAACTAAATTTGGAAACTCTACATGTTCTGCTATCAGTTTTTCTAGTGTAAAGCTGTCCTACCATGGGAAATTTCCAATGGACTTCACCATCCCTGGAAAAAACATCAGCATTAATGTAGTAGAAACAGAGTAGAAGAATAATTTGGCTGTGTCATACATGGTAAAATATAGTGTAGATATAAATGTGAAACTTGACAAGTCTTCTAAAAAAATTCCAATTGTTTTTAGGCAACTTCTGCTTTGTGGGATTGAATGCACCATGGAGACCCTGAAGTGGCATGTGACATGGCAGCACCAGGCAGAGATACTCACACAAGTCAGGAGGTGCTACAAGAATATCACCAAAGTAGCATGCCTGTGCCAGTGCAGTTACTGCCTACATTTCTTGTTTGGAGTGTCCAGCTTGTGCTGCATGATAATCATGCCTCTTGGGGATAGCTTTTGTGGAGATATGTCCAATGGCTGTGATGCAAACACAGCAATTCAAGAGCATCCTAAGTCACCACAGCATTATACTGCCAGGACAGCCCCCAAATCCCTTTTTGCTTGACTAGGCCTACTCATGTGGTACCTAAAATCCTGGGGAGACTGACAGTCAACAATTTTGCACCCTCAGAAGGGATGCCACCCAGAGGAATTTTGACAGTCTTTAGAAGAGGGTCTGTGAATACCTGATGAAGTTCAACAAGACCAAGGTGCTGCACCTGGGTCAGGTCAATCCCAAACACAAGTACAGGCTGGATGGGGAATGAATCAAGAGCAGTGTTGTGGGAAATGGGGTGTTGGACAAGAAACTTGGCATGAGCCAGCAATGTGAGCTTGGATCCCAGAAGGCCAACCATGTCCTGAGCTGTATCCAAAGCAGCACAGCCAGCAGGTTAAGGGAGGTCATTCTGCTCCTCCACTCCGCTCTCATGAGACCCCACCTGGAGTTCTGAATTCAGAACATCCAATATAAGAAAGTTGTGGACCTGCTGGAGTGCTTGAACAAGAGGGCCTTGAAGATGCTCAGATGACTGGAATGCTTGTCCTCCTATGAGGACAGGCTGAGAGAGTTGGGCCTGGTGAGTTCAGCCTGGTGAAGAGAAGACTCTTGGGAGACCTTATAGCAGCCTTCCAGTACCAAAAGAGGCTATGAGAGAGCTGGAGAGGGACCTTTTGCAATAGCATGTAGTGATGGGATGAGAGGGAATGGCTTCAAACTGAAGGAGGAAATATTTGGATGAGTGTTAGAAAGAAATTCTTTACCCAGAGGGCAGTGAAGCCCTGGAACAGGTTTCCCAGAGTTGTGATGAACCATCCCTGGAAGCATCTAAAGCCAGGCTGGATGAGGCTGTGAGCAACCTGGTCTAGAGGAAGGAGTCTCTTACCATGGCAGGGGGGTGGGAACTAGGCAATCTTTAAGGTCCCTTGCAACCCAAACCTTTGTTTCTATGAGACTGTCCCATCCAGCAGTGGCCATTAAAGGTCTCATTCCTCCTGTATACCTGTGACTACTGTACCTGGCTAATCTGTACTACAGAGGAAGGCTGATTGGTAAACAAAGTACATAACCAAGGGTAGATGCAGTTGGTAGCTAAAGGGTGTCAAGTCTGTAAGAGCTCCTGCCACAGCCCCAGCACTGTAAACTGGCTCTAGATAGCTCAGATCAGTGCGGTGCACAATCTAGATTTAATCCACTTGTGTATCTGCCTGATTTGTTACTGCTTAGACTTGGCAGATCAGCTTCTGATCCATCAGAAGGACAATTTCTCTTACAGCATCCTACCAAATACCATCTAGGCATAAGTTTATGTACAAAACTGAAAATCCAGGCATTTTTAGAGTTCATCTAATGGAATGGACAGAGCAGGCAGGAGCACCTCTTGAACAAGGGCACCCAGCCTTGAGGTGCTCTCGTGAAGGCCTCGGACTCCAGTCAGAAACCTCCAAGAGTTTCTGGACTTGTAGCTGTTCTTCATCTAGGTCACACAAATCATACCAAGTTTGGATTGATCACAGCGTGATCAAAGCCATGCTGTGACAATAAGCAATTTGAGCTTCCCTTTTTACTATTCCTGGCTAGACCACTACTGAACTTTTAAGTGTTTATAGCATCATAACTTTGTTATTTATCTCCAGGTCACATCACATGCTGTGTATTGACTGCACATTGATTTTTGCTCATTGTGTAGCCCTAACTTTTAAAAACAAAGTTGTTGCAGAATTATGTTCTAAGGCCTTGTCTCTTCACTAAGTGTTAGCTCATATGCTGTATCACTTTTTTTTCTCATCTGTGATCAGTTTAGCATGAAAAGCTGTTACATATTTAGTAGGCATTTTCATTTGCAGTTTTTATTTCTTTTTAGACTTAAAACATTTTTGTAAAACAGCGGAAATCTTAATATGTGAAAGATTATATGTACTTTTCAGATGGTCTGAGCATTAACATTCCATAAATAGCCCAATTTTCCCTCTGAGTTGATAAGTAGTCAAATACTTCCACCAAGGACATTTTTACTTTATCATCCAAAATGCGAACAAATTTAAATTTAACTGGCAATTACTGGTGGTGAATGGAAGTAAAATATATGAGTGTTTTTCTAATTTAGTTTGGTTAATCTCATCTTCAGTGCTACTAAGTAATTGCTTGAGCAACCATCAAGACGAAAGGCTCATAACAGACTCATAGACTCCTATTGCTATAGTTTCAACCAATTTATGTTGCATCAGCATCATCCACCACGAGATTCTAGCCTCTGATCCCAGAAACTTTAAAATGCTTTTCATTTGCATTAAGGCTCTCTAAAGAATATAAAAATTCAAATTCAACCTCACTGTGGAATTTCTGTGTTCAGCAGCTGAACAGTCACTGTGTCCTAAAAAATCATGCTTAATTCCAGACATACACATTCCCTATGAGGTTTTATCTCATATATGTTAGTTACATAGACTGAAGACTCATATCTCTGCAATCATTAAAATTATCTCCTGATCTTCGGTTCATTTGTTCGTGTTGCTTTTTTATTCTGATGTTTGACTAATATAGCAAGTTCTTCCAGGATTCAGGGGACCTGTTACTACAATTCCAAGAAAGATGCTTGTGAAGCCAAACCTTAAAATTCAAAAAGTGAAAACAGGTAAGAGTGTCTACCACCTGGTATTTAAGGCATGGCACAGAAAATTGCGAATAAAACCAGGACTGGTAAATATTTGTACCAGTGGAACCCAGGCTGGAGTGAGAGTATGTTGTGCCAGGCTATACTGTACTAACTGGGTAAAGAGACAACATTTGGGGGTCCAGCTGATATAACAACTTCTCAGGGCTTTAATAAGCAAATTAAGCAAGTGCTTGGCTCTCTTAATTCTGTTAGATTCTAAAATGCATTTATGTATAAGAACATGGTCAGACTTCTTCTTGGGGAATGATCATCTGATTTTGGTCACCTACGCTGAGGAAACATGAATTTGAAACATGGCTGATGCAGAGTAAGACCACTAGTGTAGTTAGGGTGGTTAATAGCTTTCTTACCCATACAGAAGCTCTTCTTGTAAGGCCCCATCAGATTATGGCTGAAAGATGACAGCTATCTGATAATATAATTAGTATCTAATATATTGGATATTCAATATCAGGTGAAGTGTGAGGTGACTCATGATTATTTTGGGTCACTTTATCCTGAGTTTGATAACTTTTCATTCTTTTTTTTTCATAATTCCAAATAAATTACTGTTCTTAAGACCACTGTATGTGGAGACCAAAAGAGAGAATGGCTTTCTTTAAACTTACCTGAATTCAACAAAAACAGACAAATAGACAGAAAATAATAGTATTATTTATTTACTTATTCCTTGAAATACATAGAGCTGGTTTCTTTCTCCATTGTATATGAAAAAAGTCAAAGTTTGATTCCAAAAACTGTTACACTACAATTTGAATCTTGTTTGTCCTCACATTGAGCAGATGAAAATGGTACAGGAGACTACTGTGAAAAGCCGGATGCTCATACTTTTCTTGTTGCAGAGAAGCAATACTCTAATCTCCTTTTGTACCTTGGGAAAGAAACATTCCTCTAAACATCAGGCTACGAATAAAAACGTGTTATTTTCTATACTTGGTAAATATGTTTTTCAGACTTGAAATAATATGACTATCATGAAATTGGTCATTTATTGCTCCTTCAATTCCAAGCTAATTAAAATTAGTCCAAAAACCCCAAAACCAAACCAACCAAACAAAAATAAATTAAAAAAGAGAAAAAAATCCCCAACCCCAAACAACCCCATAGTAAGTTTTAAATCCAAATTCCTTCTCACTGATTTTTCCTTGGTTTTTTTCTTTTTTTAAATTTTTATTTTTTTATTTTTCTTTTCTTTCTCCTGAGTTTGGAGAAGTTAACCTAATACTGTGGGAAGTAATGAAATTTGGGTAATATTGATATAGCATTTTCTAGGAAAAATAGATACTCCAGCAAATGTTAGTGCTAGGGAGGATTTCAGTTCTGAATAGGAAACAATTCTTTATCTCAAACTTCTCATTTAGCAAATAATGGCTATATTCAATTGTATACTCAGTATTATTCCCATTTTTATAGCAATATCTAGCACATTACAGGAGTGGAGCTCCTTTAGCACTTTTCTGTTTCTATCCTTCTGCACCTCAAATGGTAAAAATCAGCATCAGGGTCCCAGTTTTTAGCTGCTCTCCATGTTTGAAACCTTGAGTGAGGAGATGATAAATTGAGAAGGATCATGAGATGTTTGTTTCTGTGCTGGGGTCTGCTTGCAATGCAGCTGCTGCTCTGTGGCACAATCACCTTGGTAGGAGCTCACTGGGTTTGCTTACCTTACAGTTCCTGAGACCTGACTCTTATGTTTACAAGGGAACTGAACATACCCTGAACATACCCATGGTTCCAGTCAAACCCACTTTCAGTCCACTATATTGTTACTAGCATTTTATTGCCTACATATTTTAGCTGGTTTGTTTTTTTCAATTTGGATATAGAGTGTTTCATTTCAAGAAGTTGCTCTCTGTGGAGTTCTGCAGAGATAATTTTCTGCTCCTCATTGGTATTGCTGAGATTTTGGATTTGCGAATAGATTGGGTATATAAGGGTCATATGATTTCCTGATAAACTGCCCTATTGAGAAGCTGGATGTTCTTTCCTCCTGGCCCGTGGGTATGGGGATAAGGTGAGAAGATTCACCTGATTTTAATGAGGATAGCCCTAACTGGAGCAAAACCCATTTATGTTGATTACTGCTCTCTGAGATCTTTTAGGGTGGTATCTCTTCCCATTTTCCCCCACAAGATGCTTGCTGAAGAAAAAGCATGTGAGGAGGAAGAGGATCTGCAACTTGATTCATCATTTCCACAGACCTCAAAGATGCCCAGACTGAGAATTTGCAGATGCGGAAGTTATCTGATTTTTCAAAAATTACTGTTCTTATTGTGAGCTAACTACAATGCTACCAGGCTTTGTTACTGCCCCACAGTGGAAGTCACCGTCTCAGTGGGTAGGAGAGGCACAGAGGAGAAGGTCAGCCTATTCCTCAACAGCTCAGACTATCAACCCACTGGCAAGAGGAGCATGAAGATTGCTGGTGTTTGAAATGGGTGACCTTAGCTGGGGTGATTAGCTGGGCTAACAGTCCTTTCACCAGGGCAGGCAGGAAAAAAAAAGGGGTCTTCATGTGGCTCTGATTTCTGTTCCTCTGCCAGCCTGTCCATGGGGCTGTTCGAGGTGTGAGCAGTTTTTGCTGTCTCCAGCCGCCTGCCATGCAGTGCAGTTGCCTGTTTGCTGGCCCCGTGATTAAACAGAACTCTGATTTAGTAGCATCTAATGCTCATCTTGATAACAAGACATACAAGACAATAGAGAATTAAATTAAATTATCTGCAAACCCAGTGACCCACTTTCTATTTTAAATAGAGCAGAAGTGTTTAAAATATACAATTTATTCATTTGCCTTACAGAAAGATGTGTTGGGAAGAAATGGTTATGCTTTACATAATACTCTAACAAGGAAAAGCTAATGTGATATGACAAATTATATCTAGAATTGCAATGATAAAATAATTTATCTTTTGAAATTATTTTAATTGTTGATTTTTGTCTTTCATATGCAAATACACAAGTGCTGGTCTTATAAACTATTTTACAGCTAAGAGGGGAACTTATTAGCTGCCTTGTTAGCAACATTCACAAAGTGTCATTTTTCCAATGCAGGAAATACTTACAAGAAAGCTCTAGCCAAGGTAACTCTATTGCAGTTTAGACTTCATATTCTTGCATACTTGAAATTCAGAGAAACAGGTATAAGAGCAGCTACAATTTCAATTTTGCTGTAGAAACAAATGTATTTCTAATTTACCGGGTATAAAATGCCTAACCCTACAATAGAATGATGCCACCTACTTTATCAACATGTTCACTGTCTGTGTCAATTTATATGGAACATTATTAGTATTGTTTTAAATAATTGCAGCTATTAGTGAGGGCCTTTGAACAAGGGGGAGCATGTTCAAAGACAATAACCTTTTCAGGAATTAATGGTGCTATAATTTTCTTAAAAGTTCTTTTCTTTTTCTGCTTATGCAATTGTCTGTCACTTTTTGGCTAATATGCATGTATCACATGCTCATCTGAATAACTCTTTTTTTCCTATTTTCTTGATTTACTAAAATGAAACATCTTAGTTAACAAGGCAAAATGGTATTTTTAGAGAAAATTTCTACAAAGAGACAAGTGTTGCCTTAGTTGTCTCCTGTTTGTACAGTGTTTTTCATTATCTACTTTCTTGCGTCTTACTGTTGTGTAAGTAGACCATTACCAAATGAAAAAATACTAGGAGAAACCCTAAAAAGGGTCTAGCAGGAGTGTCTCCTCAATTCCTATCTTTAATATGTGTATCTTCCCTGTCCAAGGTGAAATTCTCAGCAGTTAGACTGCAAGCCTCCAAATTGAACAGACTAACCTTAAGTTTACTCTCAAAAATATTAATATATATATAAGTTATGCATAATACTGAGCATAAATACTGAGATGTTTTCTAACAAAACCCAGGGAGATTGAAAGTAGAAAGAAAAGAAAAGAAAGGCTATTTTGTTGGTGTCCTATCCTGAAACTGTTCTGTGATGCTGTTCCCAAGAGATGTAAAAATCCCTTTAGACTGCAGTGACTTTCTGCAATGACAGTTGAGTCATATTTATGTCAGGTTTTATGGTGTCATTTCTTATGTCTAAGAACTAGAATGCTAAATTTAAATTTATTCTTCCAAATAATAAAGGAATTGTTAAGAGCAGTCAGAAATCTTTGCTAAACTGATAACCATACTTCTTCTGTCTCAAATAAAAATAATAAACCTATTTTAGTTTAGTTTGATTTTTAAAATGTCAGTAAAATATTCCCCATTGTTGAAATCAATGAAATCCATTTTTTATGTCTTGTATCTGGATTCCCTTGTGCAGAGGGATTGGAATCACAACACAGTCTTTACCTTGTGACACTTGCACATACTTTCTTCTCACTCTGGCCACCTATATTAACAAAACTCAGTATCTTCATGAAACCGTGAAAAAAACCTGGTGTAACTAAGAGTATTAAGTTAGGATATTAAGATAGAAAATGTATAAGGTGTTAAAGACATTTCTTAATATCTTTATGGTATTTACAACAGCACATTCAACTCTGTCATATTCATCTGATAAATGGCAATGACTGTGAAAGAGGAAGAGCTCACAGGGATACAGACAAACATAGATATTCACACAGAGATGTGAATCCTTGGTGACTTTAAACCTCATTTCCTCGAGGCAAAGACCAAGCAGGGGCAATTTCACCTTGTCAGTTGAACTGAGGAAAATTTATGATGAAGCATAATAGAGCCCTTGTTCTTCAACATTAATACCTCTGCCCATAATTTAACCTGAACATGCTGAATGTTTTAGCTTACTGTAGTAATAGATGTACCTGGTGTTTAGGGTATTAACACACATTTTTCTTTATTGGTTGTTTTTTAGCTTGATTTTATGCTCAGTAAAATGTGCTCTCAAATCCTGCTAATGCCGCTGATGTTTGTCATTTGTAGTGCATAAGGATAGAAAGAAAAAAGAAAAAATATTGCATTTACGTGGTGATATTAAATGGTCAATAGCTGATTATTTTAATAATCATTCTTCAGATAACTCTTACCCATGAGCTAGGGTATTTGCTAACAGACTCCTCAACCTCCTGGGGGAGTGTCCCACACATTAGAGAGATAAAATGTACTGTGAAACTTGATAGCCTTAAATTTCCCTTGCTGGTTCTTGTGTAAAAGAGCAGTTGCTCAGGGTACTGAGGTATTTGTACCTACCAGCTCAGCAGGTGAGATTTTGACATGATAAGACTTGGTTTAAGAAACCCAGCTGTGCCTAAAAAGGGAATTTGGCACCTATCTTTATGGCCCTGAGTCTTGTTCTTTTTGCCCGAAGAAAAGACCTAAATAGCTCTGGGAAGGGAGGCACTGAAGGCAGCTGGCAGATATTTTGAGAAGCAGAACATCCTAGCTGTTGGATGTGAGCCCTTCAATCCCTTCCTGGATTTGGGTCACAATTCATCTCCTACTGCTATAAGACATAATTTCTAAAGGGGGGAAAAGCTACTATGCGTGCATAAAGAACCTATGGGTTTCTATAATCTTAGGAACTACTAAATTTTGTGGTGCTGTAGCAAGCTGTTCATTAAATACTTGCAAATTTCTGTTCTTTCTTCCCCATCTCTGATATTCAATTTATTGACAGGTGGAAATAGAAACCTAAGATATGTAATCCCATAACAACCCTTTAGGGCTTCTGCTAGCTGTGGGGAGGTGGGTAGTAGTTTCCACTGCCAAGCCATGGCAGATTCCTGCCCATTATTAAACTCAGCAGAGTTTGGGATTAGCTGGTTATGGAGTCTTTTGCTCTAAAGGGTTAACATTGCTATATTTCTGCCTTCTGGGAAAGAAATGCTGTGTGGTGTGGGTGAAGAGGCAAATGAGCAAAATGTGGATGTCTTGGTCAGAGAACAGTGATTAGCTCCTCATTAAAGAGACACAGAGAGAGACACACTGTAACTATAGTAACCACTGCATATATGATCCTCTACCCACCTCATTGTAACCCACTCGGTTACAACAAAGATTTCAGGCTATTGTTACTCATTTGTACAGCAATTCCTCTAACTGAAGAGTCACATAATAAATGCTTGTCATATATGCATATATACATATATATGTGTATATATATATACACACACGTGTATATATATGTATTTTTATATTCACAAATATACACAGACTCAGAGAAACTGAGTTTCTTTATGATTAGCTAAACAGATGGATAAATCCACCAGTATAAATACCTGTCAATGGTATTTGTTTTTTTTTCTTGGTGACTAATGGAAAAGAATACCATAATGACTCAGGAACCATGTTACAATTTAAGAATACTTGTATCTGTGTGTTTATTTCTATTCTCTCAACTATTACATGTTTAATTTCAGCTGCTTATTTCTAATGCAATACCATTAACATTTAAAATTTGAGTAAATGGAGTATGTCTCAGAAATCCCGCTGCCTATAACAAAGCCTGTTTCTGATCTGTCTCAAGTTGACAATGCCATTAACCTGTTCCACTGCATTCCACACCTGGCTAACTGCATTAATGTATGATACTACTCACCTACTTGGAATGAAATTACTAACATTTAGCCCACTGATATGATCAAGCATAAATCTGAAAGACAAATTGCTGGCAAATGTTGTCCCTTCTAAGATGGTTGAGGCAAGGTTTATAATATTCATCCTCCTCAAGCTGTCCTGAATATCCTGTCCTGTACTAAAATTCAAGGGCAAATGTGAGTTATACCTAATGCCTTAGCAGCTATTTCCAAATCCTGTATTTTATGGACTTTTACATAGAAATCCTGGGAGCTTCTAGTCCACAGAACAGAACACCTTTCTTTGGTGTGAAACTGATTTTGGCAAATAGTAAGTCCTTCAATTTACTACTGATAATGATAACTATAATAATTCTATCAGCATTAAGGGGACCAAAGTTCAGTTGAAGTCTACCAAGAAAGGCTTTGTCCATGTCAGTGAGGGGACAGTATAGCAACTGAAATGCCAGAGAGGGTCAAATATATTTCTACACAATTTCTTTTTACAACAGAGGAGTCTAAGCCCAGCCTCCTAGTCTTAAAATCATTCCTATACTTCCAGACACTGGAAGCTGAAACCACTCAATATACACTTAACTCTAAAATTTACCAAGTGACAAACTTCAAGGATACAATTCACACTGCTGTGTACAGCAGCTTGAGACCTATAAACATCTGGCTGGAGGAGTATTCAGAAAATGGATGGGTGGATGGGACAATGGATTAACCTAAAAATAGGCACAGAAAGCATCCACAAACTGAACAAAAGAGAGCTAACACTGTGCTGACTGGAAGAATTCTGCCTGGCACCTGAACACCAGTGGGGAGTGGGAGTTTTGACATTACTGTTCCACAAACCAAATGTAAGTACTAGAGGTTCCACCTCTGATGTCTCCTAAAGAAAAGTAAGTTTGGAAAGGCATTCATGATATTCTAATTTAAGATGATTTTAAACCATCTACACACTGTCACCTTATTTCTGAGAGGTACTCAATCTCTAAGTGATGCAAAACATGGACCATTGACTGCCATTTTTGTAAAGTATTATTAATGTGCAGACACAACGTCACCTTTTGGACAGTGCATTTTATTTTGTTCAGGTTAATAATCACTACAAGTAATTGGTCTTGGTAGCCTATGTAAAACAAACTGGTTATCTCAATTTCCAAAGGATATGTAGCACAATAAAAGAGAAAACAGGAAACAAATGCTTTGTGCAGTAGTAACTTAAAACCTTGATCCAGGCTTCCCTATCTTAAATGCTTCATTCAGCAGATTGTATAAAGATTTGTCCTTGGTCTCACTTGAGCAAAGCACAATTCAGCCTCTAGTTCTTTATTTCTTTTCACCTCCAACCTTTTCTTTCAATACTCTTTCAAAAAGCAATTAGCCAACCCTTACTCTAAAACAACCATCACATTCAGATGGGAACAAGAACCTGGGGGATTCTAGTGTTTAAAACACTATCCAGGAGTCCCATTTACACTGTAGTAGAAAACTGTCTAGGTCTTGAGGTGAATCTTAGCAGTAACACTCTACCCAAGCTACAATATTTCTCCAGACCTGTTTTCAAGCATATTTAATGCTATATTGGGATTCTTGGTGACTGTTCCTCAACTCACAACATCTTGTCATTGCTTTATTTTCCTTATGCTTCCATGTGGTCAGGGAACTTGAGCAGCACTGAAATAATCCCGTTTTGGTCAGAGCCCTGGAAGCTATTTTCAGCCTCAGATGATATTTTTGGTCCATTTCCCCCACTGGGGTGTTGCTCTGTTTGCCATCGCTGCAGTTCAGCTGCATTTCCTAACTGCGAGTGACCTCCACCACATTGGCCACTGTGCCAAGTGGGAGGTAGCACCAGAAATCCAGAATGACCCAGAAATCCAAATGCTGAGCTGTGCATTTCCACAGTGCTTTTGGTATCAACCCTTTCCTCTCCCTTCCCAAAAGGCAGCATGACATTTCAGTGCACCCAGCATTTTCAAACAAACATGACAAAAGGGTAGAGATTTCAAAGACATGAGATTGGTCCTAGTTTTGTATGTGGCTATTGAGAGGGAACAGATTTAGCTCTCTCTTGACAGAAAGTCTAGACCTGCTTAGCTCCAGACTTCTACCTTGTCTTTGGTTTACTGATCACACAGTACAATGTGGGATAGAAATCATATAAACATGGGCTGTTTCTTTCTCTATACACAGGAAAATAGATTTCATGAGTTTTCCTGCTCAGAAATGATTTGTTCTCCATCTGTAGCTTTTTGTATTGAACTAGTAACTTCTTAGCAAGGTGTAATCCAGAGTGAATTTTCTGAGAACTTTTTTTCTGAAGTCATGGAATTGTTCAGCTCAGATTGGCATAACAGTGAACAAATGCTAGCACCAATCAAGCAATGTCAGGGGGAGCCTTGAAAAATATGGATTTCACAACATGAAATCAGAATATACTAGGCATGTACTAGAAGAAAAAGCATTCATATCTGAAAAGAGGTTAAAATGGAATAAATTAAATTTAAATAGAAAATTTGAAGACTCCGAACTGGGACGGGCCTATTTTGGAGAAGAAAATAAAATTAAGAAGTTTCATGTGAGGCACTGTAAAGGTGGCAGAGGTTTGTTGAAAGATGCTCTTGGATTTTAGTAGTGTATCTACTGAGGCTGCAGGCCATAAGGCTACAGTAATGACAGGAAATTTTAAAATATGCAGGAAGATTCACACAGGCACCATTCCTAACTGGGTAGCAGTAAATGTTGCCCTAATTAAAGTACAAGCATATGCACTCTGAAAAAAACAAACAACTCCTAAAACCATCCTAATTATAACTTCATAGCTAACTTTTAGACTTTTAAAGTAAGTGTGGTCAGCAATGCAGTGATGAAACACAGTATTGTTTTTCTCATCATCTATAGCTGCAAATTTTACCTACAACTGATGTTTATGACTAGAGTACAACTGCTGCATCCACACCTGATGGAAACAGCTTCTCACAATAGATCTCTGCTTCCATAGTCCTTAAGCAGTCACCATACCATGTGCTCATGTGTCTTTCATTTGCATTTCTCAGAGTAGCTAACAGATTATTATTTGTTCCTGTCTGATTTAAAGCATGGCACATACAGTGAGCCATGGCAGAAGTGGAGAGTATTTCCAGTAGAAGAGAAATTAATATATTAGTGTTATTTACTTGAGAAAAGCAAAAGCCCTACCAAAATTCTTAATAACCAACTACACTAAATACCAGTGGTTAAATGGTGCCTGCAGTTCTTTTGACATGTTCTGTATTCCACTTCCTTCTACAAGCAACAGGGCTTAGATTGCCTTAAAAGGATTATCTAGAATGCATCACTAATTTTCTCTTTTGCTTGTGGATATTGTCTAAGACTGCAACAATCATAGGACCCGAGAAATGTGTATTTGTTAATAAGAGCTTAATGAGCTACTCTGTCAGAAAACTAATTAGTCTTCTGGGATACAGCCATTATTTTAAAAACAAACAAAACCCATTGATAAATCTTTTTCTTGGTGTTTCTTTGGCTAGATATTAGATGATGATATCAGATTCACTGCTGAGCTCTTTTGCTAATGATAGCATTGGATCAAGGAAGATACTAACAATTACAGACTTATCAGAGGCAAGAAAGTAGCTGAACCAATGCTTGAACTGTAATTAAAAGGAGGCCTGTGGCTAACAAGAAAATTGTGATAAATGAAGCAAGAAATTGTTTGTTATCTGTTGTGTCATCTACTCTTTGACATTGATATTTTTAGAAGAAAACAGTCATGAAAACCTTCTGTCATGTTTACGGTTGCAAAGCTTAACAACCATTATCATTATGAACAAGGCTGAGGCTTGGGATGGGCAAATTGACTAGGGAAAAAACAATGATAGTTGGCAATTATCCTTATCTGTCTCTGATCAAAACAAAATCATCTTTCATTGTTAATCTGTTAATGACTTTGGCCTTTACCTGCTGCTCAGTAGCTTTTGATTCTTCTGCTACAGTCTGACCAGCAAGTCATTATGCAGGTTAGTATTGTGCATTGCTTTGAATTTTTACTTAATCTATTTAAGCTTAAAACCAGATTTAATCTGGGAAAACTGCTGTTCCTCTCTTAATACAGCAGTTTTTTGGTAACTGCAGACCACCCAGATTGAAACTTTTGCTTATGTTTGTCTTTTTGAAGTCTTATGAAAGGTAATCAAGAAATTATAGTTCTAGTAATTCTTAGTTTGATTGTTAGGTGGTGTACTTGAATTATACTATGGCTATCATGGTGAGATTCATCCCAGTAATATGTTAAAATTCATCCCAGAATCACACAGATCTGGGCTTTAGGCTTGTTGGTATTACCAGAAGTGAGCTATAGAGATGAGTGAATGCTCATTCAGGCTTTGTTGAAAGCAAAGATGCTTCAACAGTGATCTCTGACTGAAAAAAGCACTGGGATGATTTTTAGGCTTGCTGTGTCAGCAGCAGTGTGGTGCCATGTCCTGCATCCTTAACAGCAACAGCCTAACGCCAGCCCCTGTGCCTCCTGCTCTGCCCTTGCCCTGAGCCCCAGGAGCTGTGCCCCAGCCCATGGAGCACGGTGGGCATGGCTCCCCTCTGCCATCCATCTCAGGTAGCTGTCGTATCTGTCTGCTCAGGCCAGACGTGCAGAAAGCAAGCTCCCATCTCTCCAGGCTTCTTTGGCTATTCCTGGTTTGGTGTGCTGAGCTAGTCCCCTTATCTCAGAGCCTCTCCAATGTGAATTGTGTTCCTGCACTATTTAGCTCCAAAATCCCTGCAAGTCTCTCTTGTGTGTGTGTGTTCGGTATGCTGAACATCTGAATGCAATATTTTACCTTATTAGGAGCGATCCTTGATCTGTTTCTGTTATCAGACACTGAAAATCTGTGTGGTCTTGATGTTACAATTTTCTGACAAAAACAACATAAAAGTATTTCCATCTTCTTTGTTCCTTGCCAGAAGCATTTAAGTACATTTTATCTGAAAACATTCCAGTGTATAACTACCAAGACAATCAATTGCCACGAGAAAGCTCTTAGATATGAGTGATTAGTGACTAGAGGCAGTGATGTGTTTTAATTATTTATTTTGTAAGTAATAGGATTTACTTGTAAAAGGGCTAAGAGCAACATGGCATTTATTATAAACCTCAAGGCATTATTAAGGCAAATTACCTTAATGGCTTTAGAGATAAATATTTTTTATTCATCTATTTGTTTTATACATGTGACAAAATAAATTATGATATATGCTTCAGAATCTTTATGTTTAGCTTAGATTGCTTGTATCATCATATTAACAGAGATTCCTAGTGATGGATGATGCATGTATTTCCTAACCATGATTTTTTTAGCACAGCTCTCTGCAATGATCTTGCTGAGAAAGGACAAAAAAACCCCCAAACAAACAAAAAAAAGCCCAACCCAAAAACAATCCCCCCCCCAAAATGATTTAAGAAGGTGATCTCTGCCACCATCAACTGCCTTGGCAAGATATCTTCATCATCAAATTTGCCTTAAAAAATTAAAGCTGCCATTTTTGTCAGACTTCCCTTCTCTGCTGGAATTTCTCTGGAAATTTTCATGAGAAATTCCTGAGAAACTGCAGTGACAATATTCTGCAGCCACAGTATAATTCCTGTTGCTCTTTAATACACTTTAGAATTTTGTAAAGTCAATGGCATATGTTGTTACTGATTTAGTTTACCCCTTCTACCCTGGCTGACAGTTTCCTACTTTACCCCTTCCCTCCTTGGAAACTCTGAAGTATCCTATAAAAAAAAAAAATCTGCTGAGTGAGACATTTAGAGGATGTGGAAAAAAAAACCTGAATAGAAATGAAAAATGAGAGGCCATGATTTTTAGTGTGGTTGAATGATCATTTATTTGATCATAGCCTATGCATACCTGTGCTGGAATGGGATACCAGTCAGCAGAAAAACTCATAAGAAAAGGAAGTAGTTTAAATTTGAAACTGAGCAAAACTTAAATTTTTTTTTAAGTCAATGAGGCTGTTTGTGGCTCAGTGGTTGTAGTTCAAAGAGATATTATAGTCTCCACAGCCATTACTAGATGACATAGAGTGGCCTATTTATGCTACTGTATGTCACTACAGAGGCTTATAACATTCTGAGTGTGAAGTTCTATTGAAATTAAGAAATAATACCATAAGTGCATGAATTGAATACTTTATGTTGTTTTATGCTGCGCTTGCGTTGTTCCATGGATAGACAAATGCTGAAATCATGCTGTATTTTGCCATAAAACAATTGCTGAACTCTTTCAAAACAGAGCAATCTGTAAAATAAAACCATTTCTGTCATAATTGTGCTTTGTTTTCCTTAAACATTTTGACAGTGTAATTTATCTCCTAAGTGCCAATGTCCAGGAAAAAAAAAATCTGTTTGCTAATCTCTTTAGTTCTAGGGTTTTAATGTGATAATTTAATAATCATGCCCACAACTTGCATAGATTTAGCAAAGGCATGAGTCACCGCACAATTATATCTTAGTGAATTGAGGAATTTGTAAGTGAGCCAAAGTACTTAGCAGTTCCTGCTGTAAAAGTAGTATAAGAGTATGGTACAGTGTTTCCAGATGCAGTTCTATTACAAGCTGCAGCAAGAGAAGTCAAGAGGAAATTTTCATATTTTTGTGTGAAAGCAAAGAAGAAGCTGTTCATGCAAGGGTGGTCTTAGTAGCCACAAAATAGTTTCGACTGAGGCAAGAACAATAGAAGTTTAATTATTAAATATAGAAATCCAGGAAATTCTAGTCTAAAACTACCCTGTAGTGATGCACATTCATAGTTTTGGAAGCATAATAATTTTGTTTTAAATTAGCATTTGAAGGGTGCTTTATCCAGATTGCACAGTAATTATTGGTTGCCCCATCTCACTACTGCCTGGCTTTTTATTGCTGAAGAAAGATTTACTGCCTTCAAGGACTGGCAGTGCTCTGTGAGCTTGTGCAGGCTCCTGTCCTACTAGAGGGAAAGGGAAGGACCTAGCAGAGGAGGGATGGGGAAATGCTGTTATATCTTTATTTTTCCTACAAGAAGATAACTTGCATTTAAACATCCAAATGAGGGTTTTCTTCTTAAACTTTCTAATGACTATGCCACGTAGGATGCTTAAAGGCTCCCTAAATTATCTTAATCCAAATCTATTTTCACCTGATATCTGAGTCATGTGTTCACACTAGAATTTAAGTTTCAAGCGTAATTGCTTTGTAAAATGTTAAAAAGTTGAAATGCTCCATTTCTAGCACTCCAACTTCCTCATTTTGGAATATTGTAGGAAATAAGGTCTAAGGACTTGGGGAGGCTGTCTAGTCCGGCACAGCTGAAATAACTTGGCCAGTGCTTTATAACTAAGTGATAAGTTCCCCTTTGGCCTTCCAGGTTGAAAAAAGGAATGGAGTTTGCCCTGGACCTCAGTTGTCATCCAAGGGGCCTGTGGCTCTGGCCTCAAGAGTAAAGCAGGGAAACTGATGTATTCAGTTCCTCTGGCCTAAGCATTACCAATTATGTATAAATAGTTCCTGACAAATGTTTGTGTGATGTGCCCTCAAAAACTGCTAGTGATGGAGATTTCTCTATTTATATTAGGAAAATTATCACAATGCTTAAGATTAGAAATACATCTCTCTTGATCACTAGACCAAATCCCCCAGGTGCAATATAAGTCTGTAATTCCTTGACGTTCCTGCAATTGACGCAGAAAACAGATTGATCTGTTCTCCTTACAAGAAGATTTTGCATATCAGAACGCTGCTCAGTCTCCCTCTAGCTTTATTCTCTTCTAACTAAGTAGCTGCAATTAATTTAATCATTCCCTACAGGACATTTTGTAGCCCTCTGATTATTTTTCTTGTCTTCCTCTAGGTTCTCTCCAGCTGATCCATGGATTTCTTCAAATTGATACTCTGTGGGAAGCAGCAGTGCTGAATAGAACATGTTGGATGCTGTTGGGTACTACTAAGTTAATCATCTTTCTTCTTGTATTTGGGGCACCTAATCACATATAAGCACAAGCAGAAAATACTTCCCCCCCAACACACAACAATTTCAAAAATTTCTTGAGATTGATTTTGAATTCTCAAGAGCTGATTAAAAAATCACCCAAACTTCAATGCAGTCAGGCTGGAAAATGTCAGTCTGTTATACCTGTTGAGTTAAAATAATATACAGTCTGCTTTCCCGTATGTTTGCAGATCAAGTAGTCTACAAAACTGACGTATCCATACTGTAATTATGGGCAGTGAAAGCAATAACTATACCACTGTTAACCACCTTTATACTAAAATCATTTAGGTTAGAAAAGAGCTTTAAGATCATTGAGCAAACCTAACCTAAATCCTGTCCAGTTTGCTCCTGCACAACTGTTCTATTATATTCTGTTTTATTATATTCTGATATTAGAGGGGTTTTAACACAAAGGACATGTTCCAACTAATCCTAAATGTTGAAATGTGCAGAGATGCCAGATGGGGTGAAAATATTTAGAACACTTCTTCTTAAGCAGATCTGAATATGCTGGACCAAACCCCTCTCATCTTTTTCATAAAAACTCTTCATTAGTATGTTAGTAAAGTAATTTCTTCTAACTGCGTAGATGTGACCTTTTTCTTGCTCTTGTGTCTGGACTATTATTTTACTTTGACTGTTTGATAACACTTTCAGCAGAACCATATTTTGCCTGTCACTTTATGAATGTTCTTTCATTACTTCCTTGAGTTTCCTGCTCTGTTTACTTCTGTCTCTGTAATTCATTGCAGTCTTTCTGATAGTCTTTCAAATTTTAGGAAGCATCAGCATACTTTTTCCCTTTTGTTCAGTGACAGTTTGTCTGCAGCTGAAGTCAGATAATGTCTCTTCATTGGTGGTAATATTTCTGTTACATTAATCTCTGTTGTCAGTATTTCTTTGCAGGTAGACCACTGATAGAAGCATTGTAATAAACTGCCACCATGAGGCACTAGCTAAGTCATAATGCAATGATGTTGATGTTGGAAATAATATTCACTGCATGATGAATCAGAGAAATCTAGAGGCTTTTCTAAGACTGTAAGTCATATCCCATATGCATTGCAGTTTGTTGAGCTGTACACAATGATAAACAGAAAAATTCTTTAATAGTGTTAGGGTGGCTGTGGATTCTTTTTCTGTTTAAGCTAAGATGCCGTCAGTGTTTTTCCTTTCTTTGTTGCCTAAGAGCTTTCTGGCAGTGGAGCTTCTGTGTGTATTTAAGTTAGCAGACAAATTTACTCTCTTCTCACCTATGCTATGTGTGCTACCAGTAAAAGAAGCAAATAAAAATTTATGGGAGTAGAATGCCCACAGCAGTAACTTGGAGCTGCCCAAGGACACATGAATTATGGTTTAATACCTCAGACCACTTTATAACCAGACCTTTTAATTTTCAGTGCTGAATTCATAGTTCAGCAGAGTATCTGCACTGCTTAGACATCTCTTACCAGTGCAGGTGGTACATACGGTGTAGGTGGTACCTACAGAGTACTAAATACAATTGTAAAGGTGGAGTCTTTCAAAGCCCTTCTCTTTCTGTTGTGCCCTGAGCAGCCTTGCTACTGATGTGGCTGAGTAGTTGGGTACTGACCATGCTCTGAAGACTCTGTAAGATCCTTAGGTTACTCCATCTCTGATGAAAGCATCCTCACAGGCATGTACTCTAAGTGCCCAATGACTTACATGGGATCAATAAAAACCTTGAGTCCTACGAAAGTGCCTTTCATATTAGTTGTTGTATCTGTAGATTTTTTCCATGGTCATCCAGTGCTTATTTTAATCATAATTCAAAAGGTAAGAGAGTGAGGGCATGCAGAAGTACCTTCCTGGCTCTTCAGGGCTTCTGAAAGAATAACTCCAAGAGGTGTGACTTGCCAGTGTTGAACATTTTCTTAAATCCCAGTTTTAGTTGTTATGACACATTCAACACCTCAATTCAATCTTCCAGGCAAAGCATGCATAAAAAAGATATTGGGTGATCTATAGAGTTTACAGCAAATAACATCTAAATTGGATACTAGGTTGAATAGACCCTGGTTTGTTGGCAGGGTATTACCTTTCCTCACAAATGTAATGTCTTATTTGCTAACAAAACTCTGAAAGAAAGGCTGTAATTGTAATTAAATAAAATAGGCATGAATGGCGTAAAATAGAAGTGTAATACAAATATGTAAAGCAGAAACACTTATCATTGTTTTTGTTCTTTAAATTCTCCCCAAAGATGTCATAACCCGTCAGACTGTGGCCATTTGTATGATTTGAAAATCTTTCCTTTCAACAAAAAATGAAATGTTTCCATGGAGATCAGCCAGAGATAGCCAAATGACGAACTTCTTGGCTGTACTTTCAGTTTGGTTTCTATGGTTTCCAGACAAGGAGGGGGTAATGTGAAGTCATTGAGGTTCTTTCTTTCTTTTCTTTCTTTTCCTTCCCTTCCCTTCCTTCTTTCCCTTCCTTCTTTCCCTTCCTTCTTTCCCTTCCTTCTTTCCCTTCCTTCTTTCCCTTCCTTCCTTCCTTCCTTCCTTCCTTCCTTCCTTCCTTCCTTCCTTCCTTCCTTCCTTCCTTCCTTCCTTCCTTCCTTCCTTCCTTCCTTCCTTCCTTTCCTTCCTTCCTTCCTTCCTTCCTTCCTTCCTTCCTTCCTTCCTTCCTTCCTTCCTTCCTTCCTTCCTTCCTTCCTTCCTTCCTTCCTTCCTTCCCTCTTTCTTTCCATCTCTCTCTCTTTCTTTCTTGCTCTCTTGCTCTCTTGCTCTCCTCCCACCTTGTTTTTCTGCATGTTAAAGGTTATTGTAAAACAAGTTGCATGGGCCCACAACAAGCAAGGCTAATCATTGTTATCTTGATCCTTGAAAAGCCTTACATATGTCAATTGTGCAGTTTTACATTTGCCCTTATTCTGCAATAAAGAAATAAAGACAAAGTGCTAAGATTTTCCTAGCATTCTGAACAAAGTTGTGGAGAAAATAAGTTCATAGTTACCTTGACTGTACACACAATGAGAAATGGTGATAGGATTGACACCTCACACTTCCTTTTAAAGAATACAAATACTAACAATGAAATACTGTATCTTGGAAATATCTGAAGGCCTTCAGAATAAGAAAAGCTGCAGGTCTCACTAGGAACACCAGACTGAATGGAAAAATTTAGGTATTAGAGTAGTAAGCAGGGTAAATATGGTGTCGAGACAACTCTATAAAGCAAAAGAAAACTGTCACCTTGACATCTAAATTCTCATCTTTCCTCTCACTCTGCATGCTAAAGTTGTTTTCTTCAAAAAGTGTCAGATGGTTGTTTGGAAATGGTAAATACATCCTTTCCTTGCTACTTCAGGGAATGTTACAAAGCGCATATTCCTTCATAGATCCAAAGTGTGTTTTCCTCTCCACCCTGCTTTGCTATTTCTTCTTTTCCCAAGAACAGTAATACAGACTTATTTCCACTTCTCAATTTTTATGGGGGCTAATTCAATTCTCTCCTATCAGCTCTGCCATGTTTCTAAGAAGTCAGCTTCTGTCTGTTGCCACCAATTGCATCCTTCTTTTTCTGTCTCCCTTGCAGAAACAAATTTATGATAGTGTAGAAAGAATCATAAGTAAGAATGGAGAAAAGAAGATGTCATGGTGTTGATGTCTGAAACTCTCTGAAGTGACGACTGAGTGCAGCTTGATGACTTATGAAGGCTCTTGTATCTGCCCAGGATGTACCACTCTGCAAATGTTCATGCTATCTCCAGACAAGAAACTCATGAAAAATGAAGTATGTCATACAACCTGTTGCGATGCATAAACCCATTCTTTACAAACAAACAAACAAACAAAAAAGAGTAAAGAGTAGGACCTAGTTTAACAATTCAAGGTACCCCCTTTCCATTGAAATGCTTGGTTAAAGAATTGAAAAAGCTGGCAATGGTCCAACAACTTGGTGGTTCTAAATTAAAAAAAGGTAAAAACCCCCTAGATAGCAAACACAGGGCAATATGTATTGAAAATAAGACCACAGAATATTATTCAGACATAAAATCTCTTCTTTCTAAAAGCTTTGAAAAGTATTTTAAATCTCTGCAGAAAACAAATGGTTGGTGGTAGCAGACAAGAGAAAGAGACCAAAAGGCATCACCAGCCTGACCCACAGTAACTTAGGGAGGTGGCTACAATACCTTAAACATGTGTGAGGCAATGGGAGGTGGCAGGTGTAGCTACTTACCCACCGATTCCTGGGCACAGTGTTCACTGCTCTGCTGGTGAAATAAGATGAAGAAATGTGAATAAGCCTTGTAAAAATGGCACAAGGAAGGGTCATCCCTTCCACTTATGGCAGTCTTCCCTTAAATTGTCTTGTGTATGACTACAAGTCTGCAAACAGCAGCAAGAAGAAAAAACAAGCAGTGGGAATCTGGTACGCTGGTTGTCTCAAATACCCTTAGGTGAGATGCAGTTTGCAGAAGCATTGGCAGGCAAACCATACTGAAATTGGTCTGTGTGGTATGAGATCTGTTTAATACAAACATCTAAAATATTCAACCTTTCCTTCAAGATCACTGTATGAATGGAATATTTTAGGTAATTAGAACTAATTGTTACCTTGATTAAGTAATAACAAAATTAGTACACTGATGCCCACTTGTAAAGCATAATAAAACAGAGTTTTCACCTATGTAACAATTTTTAATTGTGTCCAATACAGAGTAGAACTTATTACTGGCTTCCAGAATGACATCTTAACTCTTGTAGAAAAGATTCTCCTTGATGGAAAATATTTTCCTGGAGGGTATAGACTGCATGTTGTTTAGTGGATTAGCTTTCAGTGGAGTGTGCATTGTTAATCATTGCCATTACTCTGCTTTCCTTTGGTTGAGAATGATCGATCATTTTCATAGTTTTTGCTCATCAAAGCAGTGTTGGTTGAGATGTGGTCCATATTCCAGATACACTTCATGGCAGAATTTCTCCCTTCTACAGTGTGATTCCGTTGCCATTGCCTGAGTGCATCTAAGAGCTGTCTGCTATCTTTGTGTCTGGGAAGGGGCCACAGAGCCAAAATACTGTGGTGTCAGTCAGAAGCTGCTCTCATTTCACATAATTACAGAACTGCTAAGGTTGGGAAAGACTTTTAAGGTCACCTAGACCAACTGTAAACCTAACACTGTGAATTCCAACACTAAACTATGTCCCTAAGCATCACATATATATGTCTTTTAAATACCTCTAGGGATCGTGACTTAACCTCTTCCCTGGGCAGCCTGTTCCAATGCTTAAGAATGCTTTTGTGAAGGAATTTCCCTAATACTCAGTCTAAGCCTCCAGAACAACTTTAGGCTGCTTACTCTTCTCCTGTCACTTTTTAGCTGGGAGAAGAGACTGACTCCCACCTGGCTATAACCTCCCAGCATCTCGATGTCCATCTTGTAGTGAGAGACCCAGAACTGGACACAGGATTTGACATGTGGCCTCACCAGTGCCGATTACAGGGGGACAATCACTGCCCTGGTCTTGCTGGCCACAAAATTTCTGATACAGGCCAGGATTCCTTTGGCCTTCTTGTCCTAATGAGCACATGCTGGCTCACGTTCTGCCACTGTCAATCAGTACCCCCAGGTCCTTTCTGCTGGCAGCTTTCCAGGTCTCTGCAGCAGTTTCTCTGCCGTGACCAATCCCATACCTGCTGTGTGAAAAATAATGCTTCTTTTTAACATGTGCCAGATGCGCATCCTGCAACATCCATGACCTGCAAAGATGAACAGAGGAGCTGGCTGTTCGGCCTGCTCCCCCACGCCACAGTCCCATGACTGATGCTGCCACCCAGCAAGAATGTGACTGCACTTTGACTGGGTACTGGATGTGCAAATAATCGTGACAGGAGAGGGGGATGCAGCTTCCAGTGCAGCAGAAATAGATCTATGGCCACCCTCTGGCTGCAAGTGTAGGTGTCACTTCCCTCCTCTGCACATTTTTGATAAGTTGAAATAGAATTGCATACCATAAATTATCTTCAACAATCCGTATCTTCTCAGTCATACCTTTCTGCAGTGATCTCTGCTGCTTAGAAAAGGAGAATAAATTAACAAGCATGAGGGGTTTTACCTCTGATTGCAGCCCAGGGCTAACTCCCTGTAATCAGAACTTCATGGGAAAACTGTTGGTTTTCACCCTTCTGAGGAAATCTTTTCCACTTAAGCTCATGACTCTCCTTTGCCTCTTTTCATCTTGGCAGAAAGTTCTCCCCAACCTGAAGCTTAGCTAAACATGCTTGGAGATATCTGCAAGAATACCTGAGTATTATTCTGCCAGAGTAAATACAAGGAAAGACTTCTGTGGTAAGTCTGAGTACTTGGCTTTTGCATAAAGGACTGGGGAAAAAAAAAAGCTTCAAGAAAACAAGCCTGATGTCATCTAGCTAAAATTTAAAGACAGGGTGCTCTTGTCTACAGGGTGCTCATGTAACTACATGATTTCACTTTAAATTCCAAAAGGAATTCTGAGAGAGATTGGGACCAGTGAAATCAGAAGAGCCCATAAAACACGTGGATGATAAAGGCTTCAATCCATGGTGAACTAAGTTTTTCTTTGTCAATTCCCAACAACAAAACTTTCAGATAGAAGGGAGAAGTGGTAAAAAAAGATTAAAAAAAAAAAGAGAGAAAAGAGGTCTTAAAGCTGCTGGGAGAGCAGGATGATGTGATGAGGCACTTCCAGCTTGTCCAGTACATATATTTCCCCATCTTGACCACAAAATTAAAATGTTAGATCCCCCCCCAAATCTAGTCATCTGTTTCCAGCTCAACTTATAATACCACTTAACAAGCATAGTATGACACTGTTGATAAGAAGTCAGAATTTAATGTAGTTTAAACTGCCACTGGCACTCTGCACTTTCTGCTGTACACATGCAGGAGACTGAGAGAAGTGTATTGCATGGGAATGTACAGCACTATCCCTGTTGCTGACATTAGGACTGATTTTAGGCATCCAGATGTGATGCTGTAGACTTTGCATTTTAACTCAATCAATATCTGTGCAAGCAACTGTTAATTGCTGCAGAACATGGGGGACCTTAAACAGAAAAAATAGGTTGGCTACTGAAAAGAATAGCAAAATATTTTTCTTTCTTTGCAAAATTACTTTTTAAAAGTATATAGCATGGTGCAGGAAATTAAAGGTCTTGAAGTCAATGTTCTGAGTCCTTTTAATATTGAAAAATGAACAATGAAATTCAAAATTCTTAGGGAGTCTGAATGCTTTGAAGAAGGTATATTTTCCTCTTTTACTGGATATTATCTGTTCAGGATATTATATTGAAACTTTCTTTGTGTGAAAAAATATTAATGATCTGCTTTAATAGTTTTGTAGCTTAAATATTTACTTTTATGGGCAGATATATCAAATATCATAGTAAAAATTGTCTTCCAAGCAATCCCAACACAGTGTCTCCATTTGTATGGCAGCAGCAAGGCTCAGTCATATTCATGCATCCTTCAGAGGTCACCAGAATCACTCGGCCAGTTTTGATAAACTGTCCAATTCAGTGAATTTACAACAGGTGGGAAGGCAAAGAGATGTTTTAATGTGAAGACTTTTCACTCTAAGAGCATGAGAAATGAAGAAAGGGAAAAACAGGCATGAAAAAGGGATGTTAAAGAATGGTACATGGTGGGGAGGGGTAGTGTGTAGGGTGTGAGGAAAAGTTATTTGTAATTAAAGAGACATTCTGTGAACGGAAAAACGATTATTTTGAATAGAGGAAGTGGCAAAACAGGAAGTTAGAAATTTGATCCAGACAAAAAGAGTCACATTGAGTGCAAGGACGTACATTGGTACAATGTACAAGGAGTACATTGAGTACAGTTGTTTTGAGACCCTCCGGAGGGATTCTTTTTTGCTAGGGAAAAGAAAAGTTATTTTTAAAACACATTCAAATTTTCCTGTAATATAAGTTGCATCTTTCTTCTAAACACACAAACTGGTCAAATTGTGTAGTGGGCTGTGTCAAAGTCTCACTGTCTGCGAGTTAAAATTTGTGGTTTAACGTGGTGCTAATGGCATCCTGACCTGGTTTGACTGTTGCTTTCACTCATTGTTATGCACCATTTCAGGATTTCAACCCCCACCAGTTACGATCCAATTAAACCCAAGCGGAAATTATATTTTAATTCACGTTATTGACTCATTTCAAACGTATTGCAAACACGCCAGGACACTACCGAAAGGCCACGTCCGTACCTCTGCTTTATTGCGAGTGTACAGCGAGCCGTTCCGTGCTGATCCGCCGCTGTTCACACCTGGCACGGGGGTTCTGCCGAGAATCCTGTCCTGCGATCCCGCCGGGAGACCTTCCCGCCGCGCCGCGCCGCTCCGGGACAAGGAGCTGCTTGCTGCCATCTATCGATAGCGCGGCGGCAGGGTCAGAGCCGAGCGGCCCGCTGCACGCCGCTTGGTAATCTCCCTCTACGGATCTAATGAGCTGTCGGTGTCCCCAGGGAACGAATAAGCAGTAAATGGTTGGATTTTGATGCAGGATGACCGAGGTTTCTGCATAACCCAGTCCCAGCCCCGGGTCACGGGGTGTGAGTTCAGCGCCTCTGAGATGGGCAGAGAAGGGAGAAAGGCCTCGGGGGCTTTGCCGGAATGAATTTCACAGTGAATTACAATAAGAGCTAAAAGAACTGACACAGACATCACAATACTTGTAAAGCAGTGATTGTTCGACAGTTTGGAAGCATGAAAATGCTTTTGCAGGGCTGTGCAAAAGGCAGAGGAGCACGGAGGCTCACTGAAGGAGAGCCAAGAGGAGAGGGTGTGGGAGCAGCGAGTGACACAGGCAGTCACAGCACTGTGTGACGCGAACATCTTCCTCAGGGCACATGGCCCGGGGCTGAAGGGGGATGTATAAGGTTGTGACGGGCTCTGCAGCTTCGCTTACCACTGATAGCGTGCAGGGTGTCCCCAAAAACTGCGAGGGAAACATGCCAGGGAAACATGTGACCAGAGGACTTTAATACTGGATATCCACATCACTAGGTGGGGAAACTGAGTCAAAAGACTCAGAACGCCTGGGCTGTGGAAGTGTGTTTTGCTTTTTGTGCAAACGCCTTTGTGATTATTGGTGTTTAAGTCCCTGAATTGATTGCAGTTTTGTTTCCATGTGGCTTTTATTTCATGCAATGACTTTCACACACAGGAAGATTCTGCCTGCAGGAGGTTTCTGTCATTTTTCCATGCATTTGAGGAAGTAGCTACCAGCTGTTTCTCCTATAAGTAGCAGGAATTAAGATATTTTATCCTTACTATCTGTATTAGTTTGAAAACAAACCAGTGGGAGATCGCAAGTCAGGATTATAATTTAATAGGAAAATTAAAAATAAATGCAATAATACAAGAAAAAACACTGACAGAGTCAGATATAACCTGACACCCTGTCAGTCAGGGTGGTGGTAGCAGTCCAAGTGAAGTAGCTCAGTTGAAGCAGTGATCCTGTGAAGGTCTGGTCTCCTCCTGAAGGTCCAGTGGTAGCTCTTTTCCCCTGGGAACCCAGACAGGGCTGACTTCTGCAGTTCAAAGCCAGGTTATATCCAGGTGGGAATGCTTGGCTCCTCCTTCCTGGGCGGAGCATCTCACAGTAGGATGAGGTAATTCCATGAGTTATGCAGTGAGTTCTTGATAGCTCATTAACAGTTATCAGGTGTGAATCATAGCAGGAGACAACAACCAGTGCCCCACAGCTTGTGGAGGTGGTAATAGAATAAATAAATCTATATCGCAACCTAGGACACTATCCTTGCTTATAAACACCCACTAAGGATAAAGTGTCACCAAATTGAACTAAATTCAAAGATATTATACAAACATTACATGTGAGCTGCTTGCTATTAACTTAATATTCACATGAAAAGCTAAAATTAGAAAGATAATATGGAATAGATGAAAGGAAAAATTCTACCTTTAAAAATTAACCTAAAACCAACACACTGAGGTGTACTTGAGCCAAGTGTGGTTTTCTGTCTTACGGAGGTTTTTAATATTTTTTTCTGTTGTTAATGTAATTGAAGATAATTAAAAGATTCCCAGTAACTGCAGTCTGTATCTGGAAAGGCAGCATATTAATGCCATTTTCACTTATTCACAGGTCATTGGGGTACAGAAAAATTGGATATTGCACAGATTATCTTTGTGTTGTGTTTACTATCAAAATACAATACATGTAGGGAAAAAGCTCTCTGTCAGAAATAACCCAGGCTTTATTTCTAGTAAAATATAATTAATAGAAAAGAGTATTACTGTCTGCTTATTGGGATCACATGATTCCTCAAAGACTGTGATCTTCCCCTCAGGACACCCATAACTGCTCCCTTGAACCAAGGCAGATGCTGAAGAGAACACTTGGCCAAAACATAGTTGGTGATGCTCACAATGAGTAGCCGGGTCTGTGTGTCTGCCTGATCTCAGAGAGGCCCAGTGGCCACCAGTACAAACACAGCCTTTGAGTCAGTGTTGCTGCTTTCACCACAATGTGTGAGGGCTCTTTGGTAGAGGTGGGAGGGCGCAGTTTGCATCGGCTCAGAGATGGCCAGGCTTTGTGGCTGCTTCACCAAGTGCCTCAGTTCCTTGTCTGCTGGCTGTCCTCATGTCTGCATACTTCCCATGCCAGCTCATACTGCTGGTGACCTGCCCCCCTCTCCTGCTCCAAACATGTGTAGGCATGATGTGTCCTCTTTACTGGGAAACACCTAGGCTGCCCATAACCAGGTGAAATGACCAAGGTGCTGCTGAGGTATCTCCTTTCTTGCTGGCATTGCAAGCCTAATAGGAATAAATTACTCTTGATGATGTGCCTCTCACTGTCTACTCCTAGTGTCAGCTTTACATTCTGCCTTTCCAATTTTGTAGCTCCTTGCTCAGGTGAGTCAACCCAGAAGGCGTTTCTCTCAGGTCCATTTGATTCAAATCAGGGAGACCAAGCAGCTGCTATGCAGTAATTAAGAGAAATCAAATTTTTAAGACTGCCTTTTCATCAGTCTTTTCACTTAAACTCTGCTAATCTCCTTCCCAAAGGTGACCTTCTCTGCAAAGCAGGGAGAAAGAATGAAAGAAGTGAAAAAGAGCATGTGTTTTTCAAATAATGTGCTCTAGGGGATGTCAGTGAAAACCTGAAGGGTTGGAAACCATTCTGGGGAGCACAACAGAATGGGAAGGCTGTGCCAAGAGAACAGACCTATGGAGAGGTTTTGCAAAATAAATATCATAGGGAGAATTGTATTTTTCATGATGTATTTTTCTACTGAAAATCTATATGTGAGCTTACAAAATAATGTAAAGAGGATGATTTTTATTGCTGTAATTATATGTTCTTGCTAATACCTATATTCCTTTTGATATTAATAAGATTACTGAAAGAATGCTACATTCAGATATGAAATCTATAATTTACAAACAAAAAAGCATTGAAGAAGGTTCAGAAAGAAAAAAAAGAGTGAGGGAACAACTAGAAGATACGCCTTTTATGGGTTCCTAAAGACTCAGTCTGTTTATCAAGGAGAAATTTAAGTGCTGAAAAATCTATTTATAATAATGAGAACAAAATTTCATAAGAGATATTCACTATCTGACTTGTGAAAGAAGAAATATTTAAACTTGAAAGAAATGAAGCTTCTTATTAAAAAGTAACCATCCTTTGCAATGGCTTGTCAGAGTGGAGCAGGTTCCTCAGCTCTAGAAAGTTTCTACTGGTGTTTGGACACTTATTTAGTTAATTACTGTGTTTTTGTTATGTGTTTGTTTAGTTTGGCTTTTGTTTATGTTTTTACTGTTAACGTTACCTATCAGTATTTTACTGTCAGTCCTAAATTTTGAGCTAATCTTATCAAAATATCAGTACTATTTCAAGGTATCAGAAGGTGGTACTGCCCTACTGCACTGCATTCTCTGCTGAATTTGCAGAAACTCCTGATAGCTTTTTGATGGCCTTTGTTTAATTTTTGTTAGACTAGGCACCATACTGCCTGACTATACAAGCATCATAGATCCATAACACTGGAATTTCTCAGAGCTACGGGACTAGAAATTTTGCCTATCAACTAATTGGAGGTGCCTTAGATCAGAAAAGTAGTATTTGGCATTCTGTGTGTGCGTGTTCATGTTTTTCATTTGATCCTCCTTAATCATTACAGTTTCCATGAACATACTGGTTATTTCATCTTTCATAAATCCCTGAGATGTGAAGGGGGTGGTCAGTGTTGTGTAACAGGCTATTCCAGATAAGAGCTACTTTGTGCCAGGTGAATTTTATCGGAAGACAGTGCAGAGAGCAGAGGAGAGGTCATGAAAATGTATATTCAGTGTTGCTAATGCAGTGGAGGAGTAACTGCTTTTGCCTCAGGAGTAGGAAAGCTCTTGGGACATCTTTTGAATGTTAACTCTTAGACCCTCTTTCTTAGGAATGTATTTTATCTGTTTATCAGGGTGGAGAGGTATCTTTATTTTCCTCTCTGCACTTGCCAAAACATGGAGCAGGAGCAAGCAAATATAATTAAAATATGTTTGGGACAGAATTTTGCACACAATGAGAGGAAAAATATTTCCTGTAAGACAAACTCTTGAAATCTAACCAGAAATACTCCATTTTGATTATTTAGCACTTTAAATTATTCTTTGTAGTTCTCAATTACATGATCTTAAAGAAAAATATTTCCAAGTGTGAATTTATGAACCTTCACTCACTGTACATAATTCCAATTTTATCTCTGTTTTATTTTTAACAAAATATTTATTTGTCAGGCTATCTATTTTTTGAAACATAGATGATTCTTAAGCAGTCTTTAACTACAATTAACAACCTTTCAATAAGTTATGAATTATTACACTATTATATACAGCATTTTAGCAGTATATAGCCAAACTTTCATGCAATTATATGAAAATTTGAAGGCTTGCTTTTTAGAGTAAACATATCTGCAGATAAAGTTGTAAAATGAGGACATTTGATACTACAGCAACAAGAAAAATTTTTCTATTTTTGGTAGCACTCAAGTTACACTGTTTTTATATGTATCACAAATATATTTCTACAGCTAATATTTAATATTTTTGTTCCTTTTTCACCCAAGGCGATGGATATGATCTCTATGAGCTTTCAGCTCATAAGATATACCATTGGCATCACTGCTGTTTTTGTTGTTGCTATCTGCTCAGTATACTTCTTTTACACAGGCAGATCCCCTGCTAAAGCGTAAGCATGAGTCAATCTTTTTGACAAGTTATCTGTAATTTGCTGCTACCTGTACAGGAGTTATCTGTCTTGTATAGCAGGGAGACACTCGTGTTGTTTGTGTTTTGACCCAATAGTTTTTAGATTCATAGCCATTTATAGAATGGTTAAAATGAAACTTCTACCAAATGTTCCATACTGGATATGATTCATAGTGCCATATTGTATACATTCTTGTGTTTATTTAAAAACCGTGTTTAAAAAAGCACAGTATGCTAAGAAATACAAAATTTACAAAACTTCCTTCTAGAATCACTTGCATTCCTTTAGAGTGAACACACTTGGGTTCAGAGCTAAGAGGGTGTTTTCCCTTTGGCTTCTGTTAGTAAAAAACAGATTGTGTATTGATTTCCTTAACTCATTTAAGTATTTTGTGTCACCAAGAAAGCAATCAAAATATAAACACATGAGAAATTGCTCTTTGAGTGTTAAGGGCACGAAATTCACTGGAAAGTTTCTCACAACAGAATGTTAGAGCAAAATCAGGATCAAAATAATGGAAATTACATGAACAAGATAATCAGTTTTGGTATCAATATTGAAGTCTGTTGACTGATTGTATACTTCCAGACAGTAACACATTTTTTATTTACTACTGACTCCTTGATTGCTATTTATCACCTATACAGCATATGAAAAAGGGGGTAAATATTGTCACCTATGACAAAGTAAAGGCAAAAATTTATCTCAGGAAAATACGATGTCCTCATTTAAACAAGAAAGTCTGATTCTTTCTGAATCAGTACTTACTGAAACAATATATTTTTCCTCATAGTTTTTTTCTTATTCTGTGTGTATCAGTGTGAGTGCATGACTCCTGCAGCAAATCAAGAGGGTGGTGTATCTCAGAGAGGCTATTTGAATTATTTTAAGATTATTATGCATCTGTTCAAAGTCTACAGACAATGGAGAAGCTATTCATATGCATGTTGTAAAATAACATTTATCACCATAAAAATGGATATACTTTTGGTTTTCTGGTTTCATTGCTTAAAATTAATGTAAAGTAAAACCTTAAAATTGATGTAAAGGCTTTGAAATGTTTCCTGAATTATTGTTATGTCACTTTGACATAATTTAGCAGAACTATTAAATGTGACTTATGCATCGAGTGACTTTCCCACTGGATTTCATTGTTCATAAGATACATATTTTTTTACAGTATTCTCAAAGTTGCTTTCTTTTCAGCTTAGAGTTTGGATGTTTTTTGCCTTCTCCAAACACTAATGTTGAGACCAATAGCTTTACGTGCCACGTAAGCATCTCTCCAAAAGCAGATAGCTGCCATGGAAAGGCAATGCTAGGAAGATACAGAGGTCCTGGGGATCTGTGGGAGCTACAACCATTAGCCCCAGGCACATGTGATACATGCACTTGCAGTTACCTGGTGAGATTTTAGTCAGGCAACTGCACCAAACAACTTGCCACTTTTTCATGTGCTATGTCTTTGCAGCACACATGCCACAGATAGAAGTACTTCCTTATCAGCTTTAAATTGAGATGTGTTTCTGCATGGTAATACTTCTGTTTCCAAGTGAAAAATCATTTACATCTGGTTGCCTAATACAATGCTCAGTCCTCAAATACCACTGGCCTATGGAACTGCACAATGCTTCTTGTGTAGGAAGAACTGGAAAACAACCAGCCTGGTTGTGCCAACTTTTACCTGTTCACCAGGTACTCAGGGATGACTTTGGGGTCACTGACCACCAGGGACCACCAAAGAGACCCCCAGGACAGAAGAGTGCATGCATAAAGGGGAGGGAAAATTTGTTAATGATTTTGGGGAAATGATTATCATATGTATGTTTATTCCAGGAAAATCAATGAACATGTATGTTATGTACAGTACATGAACAGGAGCTTTTTCTCTGCTCAGCATGCATGATTTTTGGAGGAGATCTCCCCTCTTGCATCTGGTTGAATAAAGAATGCCTGCTTCTTAATGCTACATTGGTGTTAAGGAATTTTTTTTATTTTTATTGATTTTTGGTAGTACTTTCTTTCATTGCTGCTGTTAGAAAACATAAGTAAGGTAACAGAGGAGAATGAATATGGCAATTTTAAACAACCAAATATTCTGCCATTGGAGTTAATGTGAAGGGTTTTTCTTCTGTTGCAGCCATTTATGCTGACAGAGTTGCCTTGGTAGAGTATTATCCTTTTATACACAAGAGTCAGATCTGTCCCAGTGATTTCAAAGTAAGGGTGTCTGCCAGACAGGAGCCATTAAGTGCGCCAGAAGTCTTAGAGCAAATTAAGACAAATGTTCTTTATATCCTCTCTGATTATAAGGATTAACTGTATGTATCCTTTCCTTTATCTCCTACAGTCTTATTGCCTTGATAAGTGTTATATAGATTAGCAAAACAGCAGAGTGTCAGAAGAACTGTGCTTTGTCGGTAAGTTTTAGGTGAAACACATGCTGTGGTTGTTGCTGTTGGTATCCTGCCTCTCATTTGTGTTAAGGTGAAATAAAGAATCCAAGAGGGCCTAGAATTCTCTGATTGCCTGATGCTGGAGGAGGCCACTTCTGCGTCATGCCAGGTGTTACCAACACTTTTGGGTGGTGTGTGGTGTGTTTTTTTGGTCTGTCTCTGGGAAAAATGGAGAAACCCAAATTATGAAACTGCATGAAGCTTCCTTGTACACACTAGTCCAAAGCAGTCTGAAGACCTGTGAGTACATCTGGGATGAAACACACTACTCTGAGACACTTTTAAACTCTTGGAAAGAGCTGCAGAATGGGAAGTTACACTAGGTAATAATCCATTCTACTTGAAGAGAGGTAATTATTTACATTGCATAAATGCAATGAGATATATTGTAAGTGTTAATCATAGACTTGGCTGATGAAATTTTGTAAGGGAATAATCAAATATCCATGGCTACTTTGGCTAAAAATCATGCAAAGTCTCTCTGATATATCTGAGGAATAAAAGACTTTCCTTTAGAGACATAGCTATTCTAAAAGGTTGATTATAAATAATAATACAGAGGCAAGTGGTTCAAGAGCCAGCCCAGTTCTGAAGCAAATTAATAGCTCCATCATATAGGGTGTGGTAGGTAGGTTGCCAATTGTAGCAAAGGGAATTGTGAGTTATTTTTCTACTAAAATTAAACATCTCAAATCTACATGTTTTGACAGTGTATACTTGGACCTTTAAAGGCACTCAGTAAGTGTATTTTTTTTTTTTTACTCCAAACTATCTCTTCACCCATGGACCCCTGGGCGATATTAAATGGCCCCACCAAACAAAAACCCACCCCTCTCCCTCTCTCCCAAACACAACATTCAATAATACCTGTGACCTGACCAAGAAGAAAGCAAAACATACAATTGCTGAGAATATTATCCCAATCTCAATTATCTCAATTTCAGGAATGAAAGCATTCCCTGCTCCACTCCTATCTCCATCAAAACCCTGGAGATGTAAGCTGGTTAGAAATCTCCAGTTTCAAAAGAGCAAGCACCTTCATATGGGGATAACTGAGTATTTCAAAAGACTGGCACTGGAGATATGACACTGCACCAATTTCTGATACCTTAAAATGGAGGCAGAATATTTCCTACAATGGTTTTATATGTTCTATTTCTCTCTCTTTTTTTGAGGATGCCCAGGCAAGATGTGTATTTCATTTAGGATGTTTTTAACATTTGCAGCTACATAAAAGAGAGGCTAGACATGAGCCAGCAGTTTGTACTTGCCGCCTAGAAAATCAACCATAACCTGAGCAGCATGAAAAGCAGAGTGGCCAGCAGGTCAAGAAAAGTGATTCTGCCCCTCTCAGCCACCTGCAGTGCTGCATCCAGCTCTGGGGTCCCCAGCACAGGAAGGACACAGCACCTCTCCTATGAGGACAGGTTGAGATTGTTCAGCCTGGAGAAGGGAAGGCTTTGGAGTTACCTAATTGTGGCCTTCCAGTACCTGAGAGGAGTCTACAAGAAAGATGAATGGGGATTTTTAAAAGCGTGTGTAGTGACAGAACAAGAGGGAATGGCTTTAAACTGAAATAGAGTAGATTTAGATTAGATATTAGAAGAAATTTTTTTAACCAAAGAGTAACAAGGCACTCAGGTTTCCCAGAGAAGCTGTGGATGCCCCATCTCTGGAATGTCCAAGCATCTGGAACACTGCCTTCCCTGTGTTTGGCTGTCAGGGTCTTCCTCTTAAAACTGAAGGTAGTAGTGAGGCTTCTGTAAATGATTTTGGATATTCCATTATTTCCTTGCCTTGGGCATAATTTTCTTGTTTGTAGTCTGTAAAAAATCAGTTTATGTATTCATCTAAGAAGTGTAAAACTTCTGTATAAATCAAGTGACAGGGCTCTGTCTAGGTGTGTCTGCAGGAAATCAGAATGATCCATGACAGTGGTTACCCAAGTTTTAAACCCTCATACATCACTGTGAAGCATTAAATTTATTTGTGTCCTATATGCAAGTCATAAAGAAATGAAGAATGTGTGCATTTTGTTGTTTAGTAAGTTGTAGATCAGCAGTGATAGGAAGGCCAGACAGATGAATGTAGGTAATGTAGTGGATTTCTCTTTGTTTAAGCTCTGTAAACATGGAGTGAGATTGCAGCTTTCTTTCTGTCTTTTGTTTAGTCACTTAAATTTTTATTAGTTGGCTGCTTTTTACCCTCATTTCATTCTTCTTTATTACCTTCCTCACCACTGCAAGAGATTGCTTCATAGATAACTAGACCAAAATTGTTGTTGGTAAGAAAGGACATTCTTTCAAATACTCCTGTTAATATTCTTAGAGAGCAAAGAAAAGTAACTTCTGGAAACAAATTGCTTTATTTTTTTGACATTTTGTAGAAAAAACAGCATTGAGTCATCTTTGATCCTAAGGGCGTATTCTTTAACTTAGCTGGTGTGTGTGTGTAAGGGAAGACATTTGGAAATATTTATTGCCTGAAAGACAAGAAAAAATAGGAAAAGTGGTGATCTGGTCAAGAGTAGATAACATGAATCATGGCGGTTTTGTTTTTCTTTTCCTCAATCTAGTATGAAATAAGAGCAACCAGACAGTCTTATTGTTAGTCTTTGCGTAAACTACTTCTGAATGCCAGTATTTTAGGTAGTTCTCTAAAAATTACTATGGCTTGTACTAACAAAAAATGGGCTTGTCATCATAACAAAGTATTGTCCATTCTTGTTACTTTCAGTACTAAATGAAGTATGTTCAATTTATTATTTCTTTTTCTGTTGAAGGTAGTATTTGACATATTCAATTATGGAGCTGATCTTCGGGTGGTGTGCTTAAGTGTTTTGTAAAAATAAGTCTGCCAATAGTATACAAGCTACTTTACCTTGCGTGCTTGTTCAGATACATTTTAATTTAGGTACAGCTAAAGAGAAAAGCTTGATGACACAAACTTCACCTGATTGATGCATGTATTTATATTCCTGGATCACTGATCAAGGGCAGTTAATTACTAAATCCAAAAGTCCTGCCTAATTTGAGTCTGAAAATCTAAAACATGTTGTGACAGCAAGTTCTACCCTCTGCTGTGCCTCAGTGTGTGGCTGGAGCTGTCAGATGTACAGACACTGTGCTAGGAGCTGGACACCCTTCGTGAAGATGTACACTTTAACCAGGAGAGAGAGAAAGAAATTTTTCAGTCATTTTGGAAGAAATCTAAGAAATAAGAGAAGCTAGGACAATTTTTGTGACAAATACAGCATACTTGGTTCATCACTGACTTAGGTAATAGATAATATTTTGCTTTAACTATTTATTTATGGACTTGTTTTTAAATACATAAGTACATCCTTATGTGTGCTTAATATATATCTATATAGTATATATATATAAAGTGTATGTTTATGTATTTATTTTTAAATTTTACATGTAATCATCTTTTATGACACTATTATTATTGGTGGTAATATACCTGGTAGTACAGCCTGTGAGGTTGATGGGAAGGATACCATCGTGGTATCATAGTACAAGGTCAGAATAATTGATTCAGAAGCCTTATGATTGAAGTCCTGATACAATGATATGGGTGGTATGAATTTGCTTTTGGCGCTCTTAGAGGGGTGGAGCCCCTACTGCAAAGTGATTGTTTTCATGAGGAGATGTCATGTTAGGCAAAATGGTTACTCTTGTGAAATTCTGCTGCACTTGGGGGAAAATTGGAGCTTTGCTGTACTGAATTCCATAAGTCTGCCTGGTTCTTTTCACCAGCACACTTAATTTTAAATATAATTTATGTTATAAATGTTTATTCATCTTTTCTCCTTTAAACACCATAAAAGGAATCCAGAGGAAAAATATGCTAAACTAACATCAAGAGTTTGATTAAATTTGGAAGATGCAGAGGTAGGACCCAACCAAACAATTCTTCTTTTTGTGCTGAATTATTGTACATGGTGTAGTTTGCAAGGTTCCTTTCCCGATAGATTGTAACAGCTGCCAAAGATAACTTTAATGAGGTTTGGCCTTGACTGTAAATAGTTCCTACATTATGCTCGCCTGCATCAGCTGTATCCTTGAGATGCATCCATTCATGTAAAAGAAGTTTGGAGAGTACAATGAAAAAGAACAGACTATAAAATGAACATGCAATCAGGAATTTAAATTTTAACCTCCACTGCTGTGCTGGTATTATGGTTGATGGAAAGTTACACTTAAGCATGCTCCCTGCAGAAGTCATTTTTGACTAAACAAGACTTTTGTATGAAAATAGGTGCTTTCCCCAGGAGGAGAGACTGACCTAAAAAGGACAGCTGAAGAAAAAAGCACACAAATTTTCCTGGAAAAGCTACAGCAGTGTTTCCAAACTTTGACCAAAATATTTGGATTATTATATTCTTTTCATCCTTGTGTAAAATCCAACATTTTGGTGATGGCTACAGGAACAAACTGAATTCACTGGTAGACTTAAGAATGAAATATAGGAATGCATATACATCATCAGAAACTAGGTAGCAATGAATTTAGTCGAAAGGGACTGTAGTGCACCGTATTTTGTGCATTGCTCAGAGAGGCAGTTGGAGTGCAGATCAGATTTGGTAGTGAAAGGCTGGAAATGCTCTGAGTGATGATGCTATGCATCATGAGGATAAAGTCTTGCGTATGTTGTATCAGTACTGACTTACTAAATGGGTCCAGACAATGAAATTTGCTTCTGCAGAAGCTTGAGTACAAATGTATAGAGAAGTCAGCTCAACCTTTCCAGACATCTCAGGGCTTTTTCATCTTGTTATATGAGCAAGAAAATTTAGCACTTCCCTGAAGCTGAATGGGCTCTGGCCCAGCAAATTATCTTGGATCCAAAAGCCATTTGAATATTGAAATGGGGCTATGCTTAAATTCGTAGTATTTTTGCCTCATCTGCTTTCCCACCAGAGATTTTTCTGGGATTTTTTTACTGTTCTTTAAATCAGCCCTGTCCACTGTGCATTCTTTTGTAGGAAAGGCAGCAAAAATTTCCGTGTGTCTTTACAAATAGCAGGAATTTGTCCCTTGGGAAGAATTGCAGCAATGACTTTAAAGATACCAAAATTGGAAGCTGAAATTATACTGAATGTTACTCAAGAATCATGGAATGGCACTATTGATGTTATAAAGATAAGTGAAATTGGCCATTTTCTGTAGTGGCCCCCTTTTGCAATTTAAACTTAATAGGCAATATTTAATCCTTACTGAATATAAGAAAAGACTTCAATTTGTTTTCAGGAAAAAAAATTATCAGGTGGTGTTTGTCCATTGTATACAACTTAAAACTGACAAGTCACAAACTAGAGCATCCTTCTAGTTGACAGTAAGTGGTATTTATGTGCCTCTGAGAGGAGATTAATCTAGATGATTTCCTGGGGTCTCTTTTAATCCTTCATGTTCACAATTCCTAGATGCTGACAGTAAGGGAGCATTCAATCAGTTGAACATGAGGCTGAGTAAAAAATATATGTTATTTTTTTGCAATGCCTAATTAAACTCTATCATGTATTGCCCCAAGATATCATTGCAGACAGATGGCAAACAGGAGGCCAAAAAGTCTTAAAATTTCATATATCTCTTCACAGTATTTACAGCTGCACTTAAAGTGGGAATTATAGAAGGGATATAAACAGTCATACTTCTGTTTGTTTAAGATGGGAAGATGAAATAAAATTGGTTAGTGTCAATTTTTCTTATTTTAGAAAACCATACATTGTTGCATATGAGACAAATGGTCAAGGTCTGTGTGCCAAATTCTGCACTCTTTAATTGAGTGATGGCTTTTGCCTGGCAAAGGCCTATGGAATTCAGCCCAGTAATGTTATGTCTTTTCTTTGTGAGTCTTTTTTCATGCTGTGCTGTGTGCTGCAAATAAGAAGGCAGTAGTATGACAATGCAAGTGCTAAAATATTCATCTGTTTTCATGGGTAGGAAATTATAACTCTTGCCCATCATTAACCAGCAAACAGTGGCTCCAGTTCAGTATTCTATTCACCACTGAATAGTTTGACATGTCTTTAAACAGCCATTTTAGCGTTTTAGGTTTAAAAGGTTCTGTGCTGCTGACAGAGCAATTGCACAGCTGGCTGACTGGCTGTACTTTGAGCACTAGTGTAGTTAGAACGCAGTTTTAGTGAAGTAAATAATGAAAAAATACTAAATTTTTAGGTTAGTCTTGTTTATGATAGAATGAAGAACACGTTCCCATAAGTTTAGGAAGACAGAGATTCGTATTGCTGTGATACTAAAGTGGTACTGGCATTCACAGAAGATCTAAAAAATTTTTTCTGTGATGAATGCGTTGAAAAATCTGTTCAGAATGTTGCTAATTTACACTACTGGAATGAACAAATTTAGAGGTGATTTGTATGTACACTATTCATAGCACAATTGAATGCTGCATATGCTGAGCACCAAATTCCACCAAACACATCAGTGCTTCTCGATGAGACTCTGCATTAAGGAAAACACACACTGCTGAGAGAAGGATTATTGTTGAGTGAAAATGTGCAGACAAACCAGATGGGCAAAGAATAGATTTTCAGCCCAGGGCTCATTGGAAAGAAAAAAAGAGTCAGGTGTTTCTTAATATACTTATATTGTAACAGAATATATAATCTATTTTAGACATAGATAACTTTATATATTCTGAAGTGTGTAATAATTTCAATTACTTTAATGTGTTGCTAGTGTTTGAACTAACTTAATTGGTCCAATCTTTTTAAACCTTTCAGAGCTATTCCATCAACTTAGTGACTATTCCATGAATCAGTCAGGGAATGTGTGAAAATACACCTAGGTTTTGGAAAAGATTCCACTGTAATTTCAGAAATGCTCTTCACATCTTGGGAACTGTTTTTGAGTCTAAACAAAGCCCCCCTTTTTTTTTTTTCCCCCAGTATCATATTTTATTTGGATTTCTCTTTTTAATTATTGTTTTGTTGTAGGTAATCGAAAAGGAAGAGAACGGCAAGGAGATCTGTTTCAAGGGTGACGTATACCTCATTGTGTATATGATGACATACCACCAAAATCTGGTTAGAAAGCAGAAAAGTGCTCTGGAGGGCTCTAAACAGGTGATAATACAAACGTTTTTAAAGTGGAGGAAAGTTAGAAGTTTGTGTTGCTCTTTTAAGCTTCTGTAGGAGTACTTCAGCTGTAGAAAAGAATGGCTCAGCTTCAGTGGTTATTAGCCCAGAGAGAGCTGTCAATGACCTTGACTCCCTTGAACAACCCACTGCAGAGTCAATAAGAGTAGTTGCCAGTGTTGTTGCCTATAATTTGGGGACCCAAATGGCTTTGGTTTGAAACTAATTTATAGAGTTTTGAATTTTTTTTTTTTTCGGAAAAAAATTCCCTTCTTCTCGTTTGAGGTTGGTTGAGAGGAAAGAGGAAAACACTGTGCACACACACATTCTGAGTTACACAGGTCTCCACAAAACCACGCCCAGCAAAAGCTTCTGTAACTTTCTGTCTGGGGCATCGTCTCTCCTAGATGTATTAACACAGCATGAAATTATCTTTCACAAATAGAGCAACTGGTTACTGTGAGAAGTGTGGTGAAAGCAGAGTGAGACAAACATCAGAGAAGAAAGGGAAGTTTCAGGAGGGTCAGGAAAAGCATTCAAAGTAAGGAGAAATCAAATAGTGCCTTCAGGGCTGGAAAACATTTTAGCTGTTGTAGAAAACATTTTGGCTTCCTGCTGCTTTATTTCTTACCAATAACACAAAACCCCTCACACTCACTGAGGACGGGCTAGAGCCTCTTTTCCTTAGCCTGTTCAGGCACCCATCCTGCCCGTGGCTCCCGAGCACAGTAGGCTTGGGGATGCTCCTCTTCCCTTAGGGGTGCTGAACATGTGGCTCTGGATCCCACGTTCAAAACGTGCTTTGAGAGAAATGCAACAGAAAGGAGACTTGTTTTGGTAGCTGGCAGTGCAGAAGGAGTGGAGGATTTGTCATTTATTATTAGCTGTTGTAATTATAAAACTTGTCTATAGAAATCACCAGTCTTCTGGCTAGAAAAGAAGAAAGTCCTTGGCCTTTCATAAGAGAACCCCTGTGTTATAGGTTTGGTTCATTTGTCTACACCTCCATGCACTAAGTGCTGTGCTATGTTCAGTAGTGTTTTCAAAGCACTGGGATTCCGGGATGAATGTAGCCAGAAAAAATATTATAGATATTTCTGAAAAAATCAAGCATTTCCTTTTTAAATTGATGTGTTCAGTGCTTTGAAGTGCCATGAGAAAATGACTAGAATAAATATCATCATCATTAGGGTGTGAGGCACTTTTGACAACTGCAGCAAGAAACCACACTAAACCTAAATCAAGATTTTTCTAAGCTCACATGGTGAAGTTTGTCTCATGTAGTCAGTGTCTGTATTTACACTCAAATAAAATTACTTCAGCCTTGTATGTCTTACTTGCTAGTATTTACTAAAAAATATGTATATCTTTAAAGAACTTGGTCCATCACTTGTTTCTTTTGACCATCTGTACGCAAATAAGGGTTTTTTTGTAAACATATGAAGTTAAAAATAATAATATTCACAGCATTGCCTGATGCTAGTACCTGATGCCAGATAGTTTCACTGTTGGAGTTATATGGGCATATTAGTACTGATAATTTAGTGCTTCAAGTGAAAAAGAAGATTCACTTGCATAAAGAGTAATTAGTACTAAGAAGTAATAATTAAAGTACTCAACACCTGAATTCTATTTATTAGGAGAGGAGAAAGAAAATGTATTGTTACTGTAGATGCTAAGAGGTTAATACTTGTAGCAGGGCAGCTCTGTACAGCTTTCTGAAAAGAGTGAAAATTTTCCTCTAGAGGGAACAGGAAAACTCTCTAATAATTCTATTCTTTAAATTTGCTGATGGATATGCATAGTTAATGAAGCTAAATCAGTAAGAATATCCCTTCTATTCAGATGAAATAAAGCTCATAACATAGTAAGTGTTTGACATATTTCTGGCTGAAAAATGTCCAAGAGATTTAGACCCGTCTTCCTACATGTAGTAGGATTTAATAGCTTATTCCTAAGCATCTTTTTCTAGTCCATTATTTAAAAAATACGCTCTTTTCAAAAACCACAAAAAATTTTATTTTAGCTTAAAATTATAATGAGGATTTGTTTTTCAAAAAGACATAAAGTTGGAAGAGCCATTTTCCATACAGAATTTAATAATTATTCCAGGAATGTAGGAATTGTTAAAAAAAAAAAAAAGCTTAAAATTCAGAGTTAATTATATAGTCTTGTGTATTATATTATAACTGGCTAACATCCCAATTTTCAAGAAGGGCAAGAAAGAGGACCCCAGGCTATGGGTCTGTCAGTCTCAATTCAGTGCCTGGTGAAATCATGAGAAAGATTATTCAGGAAGCTATTGAAAAAACCTCTAGGACAACGCAGTCATTGGTCACAGCCCACAGGGCTTCATGAGGGGAAAGTCCTGCTTGTTCAACCTGATATCCTTCTATGACAGGGTAATCTACCTAGCTGCTCTAGGAAAGCCAGAAGAGATAATATTTTTGGAGTTCAGCGAAGCTGTTGATGCTGTCTCTCAGAGTTCTTCTGGGCAGAATGTCCATCCCACAGCTGAGTGACCATGTTACATGATGGGTGAGCAAGGGGTTCACAGGTCTGGCACAGAGAGCTACAGTGAATGGGGGGACAACAGGCTGGTGTTTGGTCACTCGTGGAGCTCCATCCTCAGCCCAGTGTGTGGCTAGCACAGACCTTTCCCATGAGAATCATTCTCCCTCTTCTTCCTGTGTTTTATAAATAAAGATAAAGTTTGAATGTTATTAAAAACAGTTTCTCGGGATGTGGACAGTTCAGGCCTGGCCAATCAGGCCTAGGGGAAGGCTTCGAAATGACCAATCTGGGTCACCTTTGAAAAGTCTATATAAGATGGAATTAAATAATAAAATCTTCTTCTTGATGCCACTTGGAACCTGGGTCTTCTCACTCTGCTAGCGGCTCAACAGTGACACCAGTGGTCTTCAACATCTTCATTAGCATCTTGGATGCAGGACTTGAAGAAATACTAAATAAGTTTGCTGATTACACTAAATTGGGAAGAACAGTTGACTCCCTCAAGGGCAGAGAGGCCCTGCAGAGAGACCTTGACAAACTAGAGAGATGGGCAGTCATCAACTGTATGAAGTTTAACAAGGGCAAGTGCCAGATTCTGCACCTAGGTTGGGGAAACCCTGATTGTGTGTGTAGACCAGGAAATGAGAAGCTGGAGAGCACTGCCTCGGAAAGAGACCTGGGGGTCCTGGTCAATGACAAGTTGAACATGAGTCAGCAGTGCCCTGGCAGCCAGGAGGACTGGCTGTGTCCTGGGGGCATTAGGCACAGCACTGCCAGCTGGGTAACGGAGGGGATTGTCCTGCTCTGCTTTTTGTTGGGGCAGCTTCACCTTAAATATTGTGTGCAGTTTTGGGTGCCACAATGTAAGAAAGACGTTAAGCTATTGGGGAGCATTCAAAGGAGGGCAGCATGGATGGTGACGGGTCTGGAGGGAAAGCCTTAGGAAGAGTGGCTGGAACTGGTCACGTGGTTTTTCAGCCTGAAAAAGAGAACTCTGAGGAGAGATCTCACTGCAGTCTACAACTTCCTCACAAAGGCATGCGGAGGAGCAGGAACTGATCTCTTCACTCGTGATAAATGACAGGATGCAAGGAAATGGCATGAAGCTGAGTCAAAGGAAGTTTAGGCTGGATATTAGGAAAAGGTTCTTCACTCGGAGGGTGGTTGGACACTGGAACCAACTGACAGGCTTGGTGCTGTGGCTACCAGAGAAATGGTCACAACACCAAGCCTGACAGTGTTGAAGTGTTTGGACAATACCCTCAGGCACACAGTGCAATTCTTGGGAATGGTTCTGTGCAGGGCCAGGAGATGGACTCAATGGTCCTTGTGGGTCTCTTCTAACACAGCATGTTCTGTGATTTTATGTCTATAAATGATACATCGTGCTTTTTTGTGATTTGAAATTCAACAATGTATCTAAATTGTCATCTATTTTAAACTAAGGCAACTTGTGCTTTAATACTTTCAGAAACATTATTAGTTGACTGTGTCAAACTAAAGAAAGAATTGGCAGAATAAGTGGAGGTAATGATCCCTGTAAATGACCTTGTACTGTGAAACCATAAATAGATGATAAATGCCATTTTCAAAATATGACATGAAGTTTTATTCTCATTATATACTATGCATGTAACTCCCAGAAGTGATTCAAGCAGAGATGATACATTCCCAGACTATACCAGCTTTACCATGAGAACAGAATGGGAGGGGAATTATGGTTTTTCAGTTATAATATCCTAATAAGACATATGTGTTGAACTGTTTTATATATGGAAAACTTAAGATGATGACTTGTTCCACGTATCACTTGAACTGCCACACTTCGTATTTTCACATTTAATGTTTTCACCTAAACTGGTAATGTTGTCAGAATTCCTACTGAATCTCTTTAATTGCTATATGGAAGAAAAACAAAAACGTCACTTCAGAAAGAACCAATAAAGCATTGTGCTTTGATTCAGGTTCAGATCTTTCCATCTAGGAAGAGTGAAATTTTTTTCATGACCCTGTAATTGGACTTTCTCTGGTAACAAACAGTACCTGTAAGGAAAATGCTGCCAGTATCCTAGTGATGCGTAGTACACAAAGGCTGTCCTTTCCTGGCTGCTTTTTGAAGCCCTCAAAACAGCTATAAGGACTAAATATTTTCTTTCACTTTTGCTGCTAGGTCTATACAAGCTCAGTTCAGTGCATATTTCCAGGTTTCTTGCTTGTCCTAAAATATAAAGTGAAATAGAGGTGCTGAATTACTTGCAACAACTGCACAAAATCGAGGGACAGCAACAGAGGGGTACAAGGAAGGCTGCATGTGAGTATAACATGAACAAGAATGGGAGAAAGGGAAATTAAAGTTGTCTTCTTTCTGGGCAGCAAGTATGGGAAGGCAGATAATTCACATGCAGTCTGTAGGAGTAATTTAATACAAACAAAAAAAAGATGCTGGGTTTTGGTGTCTTGGTTCCTCAAAAATTACTGAAAGCTGTGGGAAGCAAGTTATTGCAATTTTATGTGGTTGATTTTTGTACAGGAATGGCCACACATTCTTTAGCAATTTTTTCTTGTATCTTTCCCTGAGTTCAACATTAGTGGAAAAAGTAAGTTTCCTTCAAATATATTAGTTCAATTAATGATTTCCTGCTCTAAGTATATACAAATAAAAACTCACCAACAATTCTAAGTATGAATTGACTCAAGTCCTAATATAATTTTAATTTGAAATGTCAGTTTCAGAACCGAGTAACTTGTTTCCTTGCCAACAGTAACTGTGATCTCTCCCTTACAGCTTGTGTGTGTCTGTGTATAGAAATACAATATAAGTCTTCAGTAACAAAGCAATAAAGAAATCAAAATGTGGATAGACAGATCAAATTATACTCCACTCTGAACATGGCTGAAGCAATCTGCTCTTATGCAGAAGGCTTTGATTATAAGTCCAATTCCTTCTTCACATAGTCTTCCTCCTATATTAATGTGTCAATTCAAGTACTCTTTACTCTTGTCCTACATTTGATTAAAAAAGAAAAAAAATCACATCTGGGCTATATAATTTTAGAATAGGCTCCATTAGTAATGGTGACCTTGACTGACCTTATTTTTTGTTTTAGAAATGTGCATACCACAGTCGAATGAGCTAAAGACCCATTTTCTGAGAGAACTTAAAAATGAGAACGTAATGTTAGTGAAAAGAGAGTGAGCCTGATCTGAAATCAGTGCCCAACATTCAATCATACAAGAGGGTAGGGAGAACAGGAGGCATGCATAATCCCACAGATGTGGTTAGTGGCATGCAATATTCAAAAACTTCTCTGCAAGTAATATGGATAGACTATCATTGCTTACCACAATTCTCCTTACCTTGCAGTATTTTGTCCATAAGATATGATGTGTAGCTCAGTGTAACGATCAGACTGCATATAGGGGAGAATTCATATATGTAAATTGTGAGCCAAACCTGCAAAACAGTGCTGCTCCAGCATGGGAAAAGTTGCACTGGGATATACAGTCTGACATGCCTTAATGATTCCTGATTTAGACACCTGAAATCCTGAGCTTTCCAGTCCAGGATGATAATGATAATAAAATGTATTTTATATACAAATTCAAAGAATTGCTTTCATGAGCCTCAGCAAATAAATACTGTCCACAGATGTGAAGGTGGGAGGGCATACCTTCAAAAGCTGTGAAAAAGATTTTGTCTGCAGATGTTTATATAGGAATGGTTGAGGGGGTTGTTTTTGTTTTCCTCCTTTAAAGAGTCTAATCAGACTTACAAGGCTTAGAAATAAGAAGTGCAAACAAGTGCAAAACAGATGTCAGGTTCCAGTTTTCCTAAACATTCAGCTTCTGTAATTCATTGCCATAGGATGTGGATTCTTATGGGATTTAGGCCACCAAAACATATTTCTTTACTGATGTCTGGGAGCCCTTCATGCACTGAAAAAGTTCTGCCTTTTTTCCTTTTTGAGTAACTTTAACCTTAGCAAGAAATTAGTTCATTAATAAATGAAGAGGAGTGAATTAATTATGAATTGAAAATGGCAAAGATTGAGATTCTCTGCAAAATTTTTTTGTCGTATGTGCACACACAAACTAGAAATAAGAAAAGGTCATACAGAAATAATTTCAGGGGAGGACAAGGGAGCAAATGAGGAAACACTTGAAGAAGCTGAGCCTGAGGGAGTTGCTCTGGAGAATTTGTGGCATTCAGCGTTGGGGTGAACACTTAACCCGTCACTTGCTTGAAAATGGGAGAAAACACACCTGGTTCTCCTGATTAGTAAATTGGGAATAGAGAAGGAAGTGGTAGAGTGGGCAAGATAATTGTGAGACTTCCACACATTTAACTTCTGCTTCTAAAAGCATAATAAAATTGTAGTGAAAACTATCTCTCTAAATATATAGAACCATTTGGAGCAAGAAGTATTATGATTCTTATAAAAGTTGTTTTTTGTCAGGCATGTTTTGAATTGTTCTTTTGAAAGTGCAGTAGGACATCAGTGGCAGCAGCAGATGAAATAAAATATCTTTGAATTTAATTTCAGAGTTTTATCTCATTCTATGAAATCCACTGACAAAAATTAATTCACATCTACTTGAAAAGAATAATACCACATGTTCCAGAAAAAGAGCTGAAAGACTACCAGATGTATTAAAAATAACAATATCTCAAACAATATAGCTATTCAATGCCCTGCTTTAAGGACTAACAATTTACTAGCATAAGTAGCGTATTTCTTATGGAAATGGTAAAACACATCCATGAGTTCCAAACGTCCAAAGTAAATGGTAGGGAAAACACTGATTTAGAGTCAAAAGACTGGATAAACAGGTGAAAAAACAATTTGGAGTGACGATATGGAAAGATGGCTGTTAAAATGGGTGAAATAATTTTGTAATTACTATAGACACAGTAAAATATAACTTATTCCTCCCAAGAGTGTCCTTAAAAAGGAAAAAAATGATCCTGGGGATACTGAAAGAAAACATGTCCAGAAACAGTCTTCTCTGTTTTACAGTTTTGGCCTTATGGTTTGTATTATTTATTATGTTAATTCCACAGGCTTCAGAGATCTTTCTTCCTAGAGTTGGAACGCCTTGAAAAAATACCTTTGGAGGAAACTGTGAAGTTTCCCTCCTCCGAACCATCTCAATTAAAGATTTCATCATGGAATCTGTCCTTACGTGGTTACAGATGAATCAGACTTTGCTGGAGAGTGAATTAGCAGATACATAATCAGCTTAAGGTGAAGAAGAGCAACAGAAATAGATGGAGTGACATATGGGAAAAGATAAAATGGCGTTAAAAAATGCATAGCTTGGCTTCAGAAATGACTTCATCTGTGATGGGCTTTGACGATAGTTTGCAGCTATTGGGAAAGTGTGAAATAAAAAGAAGGAAAAGAAATTGTGTGAAACTTAGAGTATTTTTGTTTACACCAAGATTGAATTCAGCCATATGTTTTCTGTAGAGGTGGCTGTACATTCCTTTCAGCCTGTATCCACTGGATTTTTCAACAGTTTGTGCTCTGTGAATAATGAGGATATACAGACCTAATATTTCACTAGCTCTTTGCCATCCATATCTCTACACAGATCACATTTTTATGGGATGTGGTAGATTTTTATCTTCATTCAACAGATAGGAAAGTTTCCAGTGCCGACTGCAGGAGCACACGTATCCCAGTGTAGGTTTGTGCATCACCTGCAGAGCCCAGTGGAAAGCCATGCCAAGACTATGAATAATGGTATACTGAAGGAACTGAATTGCCTAAATTGGCTTATAAATGTTTGTACCAGAAAGGTGTGGCAGGGCAGGGTATTGAACCTACTTGACTTCTCTGGTACCATGCTGATGTTACCGTGTCATACTTCCTCTCTTTAGTTAGACACATAGTTTTTTGGGGGGCTTGGCATGATGGGAAATACTTCTGTGGCATGAAAGGAATCCTATCCTATGAATAGAAATATCACTCAATTCAGCACTTTTACAAACAGGAATAGGTAAGCAGTTAGTCAGAATTGGTGAGGATGATCACCTCATTTTCTCCAGAAGGAACACAGATTTTTCAGCACCTGCAAATGGGTTAATTTCATTGTGAATGCTGCATTAAAACTACATGAGGCTGTAGTCAAAACTGAATTTGTTTCAAATATTGTCTGCAATGTGGCCAAAACCTTCCTGCAGCTTTACCTTCAGGCTACCCTTCTTCCTGCTTTTTCCTCTCAATTTTCCTCTCAATACTTTGGTTGGTATGTATGTTGCTGTTTTGTTCTCAGGGGTGCCAGGTGTTCACCTTTCCTTTGTGGCAGTTTTAGTTAAGCAGTTGACTTCCTGGTAGCTGGATGTCTTTTCTCATTAGTTGGCTGTTGCTTGTTAGTGATTGAGCTGCTGCTTCATGTTTACTGCTTTCTTTTCACAGCTCTCATCTTGTTTCTCCAGTTGACATGTCAGTAGACTCCCTGACAATATCAAGTATCTTCTTGTGTCACCTCTCCTCCTCTTGCTGCTTCTGCTCTTTCCTGTGCCTTGCATTCTGGTTCTTGTTCATCAGGTTTATTGTTTGGAATAAAAATCTGCATATCCTTGCTGCCTTTATTTCTGCATTTTTATTGAGCTATTACTTTATCTTCTCTTGTAATGTTGGCCTTAAGATCTAAAATTTTTCTGTAGATAGGTGGGCTATTTTGAATTTTTCATTGCATATTTATTGTACATAGTAAGGCAATGGATAATTCTGGGTATGCCATGGCGGTTAAATTATGTATGTTTTATTTGTGCAAATGCTTTGGACATTTTGAGAGTTTCTGCTCCTAGTGAGCTCTCCGTGAATTTTATTTGTTAATGGCGTTAACAAAGACTTGAGACTGGTCTTAATAATCTATTTCAGAAATGCAATATAGGTAACATAATTAAGCTTCTTGATAAGGAAGCAAGATCTGTTTTCACTTGAAAGATAGGTTAATTAGCATGGAATGTAGATCAGAGACACTGCACAGCAAGACTTTGTTTTTCAAACTCTGATCTTCAGAAGTCAATATGTATTTTTCTATTGACTCTGCCAATGAACGAATTAATGGTGTGTTTTAGAAAATCAGACTTTAAATTAGACTCCTACTAGTGTAAAATCTTTTAGAAAAGAAATTGAAGCCAGAGTATTTACCTCAGTGGAGAGTATTAGTCATGCATTAATGGGCTTCTCTAAAATTTTGTATCTGTGTCACACAGTTCCATTTCTGTCAAAAAGGGCTCTCTGCCTGCCCTCTATTTGCAAGGAAGGTGTCCTAAAACTATGACTGCTTCATGTATGCATATAATTATTTCTGTTCTGAGGAAGATAGTAACTTTGGCCCCTTCGGCCACTAAACAGCTTTTGCCTTTACGTACGTTGGCCACATTTGTGAGATGAAATGATAGCAGGATAAGAGAAAATGTTTTGGATATAGTTATGTTTATTCTTTTCATTTATTTGAATTTCATTAATATTGTGTGTGTACATTATTGTATTGCCCCTATGTATAGTAACAATATGACAGCAATAGTTTATACTAAATTATTACAAAACCCTGGATTATGAGGGGTCTGCAGTAGCACTGTCTCCATTGCTTTCCTGATCACCATCACATAACTAAAAGGATAAAGTCATGTGATATGACATCCAAAATCAGTGCAGCTGGTGGGACTTGGATGATAAAGCCATCTTTGATCATCTGAGCCTGTTTTGAATTAGGCACTAAGCCAGAAGGAACCTTCTGACATGCTAGAAGCCAGGCTGTTTTTTATTTTGAGTCGGTGGGTACCAGCCCATGACTTGGGCATCAGATAGTTGTATCCCTCTCACCTTTTTGTGTCCCTTTTCATGATTCAGACTGCTTGGCTCTTCCCATCCTATGCAGAGTAAAATGTCAGCTATTCTTTTGTGCTGTTCTAGAGCTTTACCAAGACTCAGGCGCTGTCAGAGCTGTCTGCAGTCATTTGTGTGGGAGGTGTGTGAGGGGACTTACGCATTAACTGTGCTGAAATAGTTACTGTATTTGACTTGACTAATAAGTGGTATTTTTTGCCAAAAAAAAAAAAAATTCTGGACAGGGGATAGAGGAGTATTTTACTCATTAAACTCTCTACTCAATAGTTCCACAAAGATGAAAATATAAAATACTTTGATGAAAAGAAGCAATTACTTCTAAAAGATGTAGGAAGCACTATTTATGAAATAGGCACAATTTGTTATGATTTTTTGTTGAAAGCTTAAACTCAGAATACTGAAGTCTTTGGAGAATAAAATGTTAAGTAATTCTGCAGTCTTATTTTTTTTTTTTAGACGCTGCAGTTTCCCTGTGTTGCCATGGTAACATACGTTGTGTATAATTGCCAGGCTGCCTTACAGTGATGCAAATAAGTAAAGAAGTTGTCACATGGCATGACCTAGGCTTATATCTGAGTGGAGATTTACTGCCCACAGAGCAGCAATAACACCAAAGATATCTGTCACCTGCAGGATAAGGAATTACATGTTGCTGAAGTGCTGCAGAAACAAATAGCAGTGAATGTGAAGTGCTGGGACTTGCTGTTACGCAGAAGGACTAGAAGCCCTCCCACAAGCCTGCTCCTGCTGAGCTTATTTTTTTCTTGTGCTTTACATGAGTGGAGGATCAGAACTTTTATAGCGAACACTAGCCCTAAGCATGTTATTTAGGAATTTAATTTGTCTTGGAGATACAAGAAGTCTGGAGCAGCGATTTGCAAAGGAAGATTTGTAGCTCTGACACTTACCAGCAAAATCTGGCCTCTCTTCTGAGATGAGTTAGTACTGGAATCCAAAGAACTCCTCTCAAAAAGCAGTGAAAAAAACGGGAAAAGGGTGGAAGGGGGAGGAGAAAAGGGAAACTAAAAGGAAACAAAGGCATTAATATGTTTTCCTTTGTTTCCGTTTGGTAAAGGCAGCACTTTCATCTTGCACACTTCTTCAGGATATTTTTGATGTGAACCACAAATCCCAGTGATTTCTGGGAATATCCCCTTACAGGAATACTGCTCTTGGCCAAGCTTTCTGCCCTCAGTCCCCACTGTATTGTGATATGTTGCTCCATAACGAAGAAAGAACTGGGTTAATATCTTAGAGATGAGCCCTGGGCATTTCTGACAAGCAATCTGAGAGTGCTCATCACCACATTCAGCTCCAGCTAAAAATAAGTTCCTTAAAATACAAATTTTAAAATATAGAAGTCAAAAAAGCAATAAAAAAACCCCAAACCCAGTAAGCCACACAAAAGTGCAGTCCTGCATCAGTCTTGGCAATGCAAGAATTCCCTAGTTGCTCCAAACTACCCATTGTTAGGACACAGTTACGAGCTCAGATATTCTGTATACCATTTACTCAGAGGTTTTCCTCTCTTATTTGACCTCTTTTTTCCATAGTTAGGGATGGATTCTGCTAAAGCTCCCTCCTTCACTGCCTCAGCATCTCTGCTAGGATAGGTGCTGGGGATTTACCCTATTTCATTGGGGTTTTTTAGTCATTCTTCCTGTAAGATTTTCTTTTGGTCTTTGTTAAAACCATATTGTCCGTAGAGTGAGTTTCTCTCACTGTGCTCGGTAGACTTTCTCCTTGGTTTTCTTACGTATGGCTGTGCATTACTTCCTCTCTTGTGAGGCTACTTGGACACTACTAGTAAGAAGGATGATTTCTCAGCCTTTGCTGCCAGGGGTTAGGTTTATTTTCTCTTTCTCTCCAAATTTGCCTCTAATTAATTGGAATTGTAGCAACCTCACACAGATATTTCCACCATGTTCCTGAATTAGTCTTCCTGACTTCTGGCTCTTTCTTCAAATTATTTTAAAGCTGTAAGAGAACTTCATCTTCCTTGATTAGGAGGAGGATTCATTGCTCATGCACAACAGAGAGTTTGTGACTTCCAACTTAGCATTCGCTGTTTTCTTAGAGACCATATGCGACAAAATAGTAAAAATAAAAAATCTGACATCTGCTTTCTGCTTGTCTGGGAAAGGTTTTGTCATTGTAATATGAATCATTGTAAATTGTGAATTATTATGGGTACATCATGACTGTTTTCTCCCTATGAAAGAGGATGTAGAATAAAAAAAGAGAAGTGTAAACTAGAGGAGCTGCTACACATAAAACTACAGAATAGATTCAAATTGCATATGGCTTACAGCCTCATGGGAAGCATAATAATAGTTTTTCCTCTCCCCCCACCCCTTTCCTATTTTTTTTTCTTGAAGGAGAAAAGTATGGTAACTGGATAGCTGTATTTCGAATCATGATTGGATTTCAAGAGTCACTTTTTGTTTTTGCAGTATGGTTGGTCTTTGTACTGCCCTTCCTGCAGGAATGGATTATGGATCCAGCTGGAATGGCAGAGTGCAAAAAGCAATGTCTGAGCATATCTGACAGAGAATATTACCAATGAAAAACTGTTATCCATCCCTCCTGTGCAGGAACTGTGAAAACATCACTGTAAACGGCCTGAGCATACAAACTGAAGTCCTTAGAATCACCACTGACGCTCATGACAGGATAAATCAATTTTTGTTATTCAGGACACACAACTGTATCAAAATCAGATTCTTCCTGTTTACTTGTTTTAGACCTATGATGTTTAAATAAATGTACTAATTGTCAATGAATAAAAATGTCCATGTCCACATTAATTCTCTATTAAGCTTGCTTTAAAAGCCTTGTTATTTTAAATGCAAGAGTTACATGAAAAAAATAGTCTTTGAAGTTTCTGTGCATGGCACCATTTAATCAGGAAAATCACTGCAATTCAGAATCGTTTTCATTATAATATTTTACGCATCCCATTAAAAAGAATATGTAAGTTATTTGAAGGAAGAATGATTTTGTTGTTGTCTTTATAATGGCATCTTGGTCTACTACTTGTACCCAATGCTAGTAATAAAGATAATTGTCTATAATTGCTATGCTCAATAAAATACTTGTAAATGGGAGCACATAAAATTATTGTGAACCTCAGTAAGGTAGATGAAGATGTGCTTATATGAATCAGTTGGGGGAAAAAAGCAATTATTTCAAATATAACATGGGAAATTTTAAATTGTAAGCTGAGTTTCTTTCCTTCCCTTTCTGATTGCATTCTGTTTTGCCCTTTTTCACATTCTATTTTGTTGTCCATCCTCTGTTGTTCAAATGAGCCACTGATACTTAAAATACCAAGGGAAAATACAAGGCATTTTCAACTTACACCAACTCTTGTTTCATCTTCAAAACATCAGCAAAGAAATACTCTTCTCTCCCTAATATTTCTGGAAAAAAAACCAAAAAACAAAAAAACCCCAAAACAACCCAACTGCTATTTATTTTTTTATTTTGTGAAATCAGCTTATATTTCCATTAGCCACAGCATTAAAAATCAAGAAGGAAAACTATGGATTTCCAGCCTGAAAATTGCACCAATATTTTTTTAGATATTTTTCTATGAGACTTCAGTGTATGAGATCCACTCTTAGAACAGAGTGCCCAGATAAACCCACAAAGTAAATGTGTGTGTTTATCTCCCACATCACTCTGGTTCTGCCACTTTTATGGCACGAATGCACAACAGAAACCCAGAACCTCAGGAGTTCTTGCCCTGCTGTTCCTATCAAAGTGCTGTTTAGTCTTGGGCATATTACAATGACATCTTGTTTCCACACTTGTAACTCCTTCTGCAAACTGAGCAGAAAACTATTTCTTACAAAGTCATCTCCCTGGGGTGTCCTAAGGATTAATTGCTGTAAGTGCAGTTCCTGGAACACATAAAGTTCCCTATAAGTATCCATCATTAAATGTTATATTGCCTCAAGTATTTAACCACATTAGTTTTTCTTACCTAAGTAGCCCCAGTGATATCTGTTTCTATTAATTATTTTTACTATTTGCCATTATTCTTAAACTCAAGCTAAATGGCTTTGGCTGTGGGGAAGCAAATTCACCAGACAGCTGCTTTCTTCTGTATTTAAAGTACACATACCACTGTTTTTTTTCCATTACTTCATTCACTTATGTTTACCTTTGTCAATGAGCTTTTTACCCCACTGATTTTCTGACTCTTACTTTTTGTATTAGGGGAAATACTTTAAAATATTGGAAGCAAAAGAATTGCACAACCCAATAACAGAGAAATTAAGTAGAAAAGAATCAAAAATCGTCATATATCCTTGCAACTTGCAGAGGCTTCACAGTTTCTGTACCAGTTTGAAGAATAAGAAAGGAAGATGTGGCAATGAAAATTTCAGGAAGCTATGACTTGAGCTGGCATGCCAAAAACAGGTATGTTTTATAAAGCAATTCCATTAACTTCTAGTTAGTTTAGCATCCAGTAAAAAATTCTCAGAAGACTGTTCTTAAAACTCAGTCCTTATCTACCATTTTTATACTCCTATTCACTAGAGCTGCCGCCTCTCTTCATGTGTAGCCTTAAATATGCAGACAAAAATTCTCTGCCCTGGAGTCCTGTAGGCAGAGGGTTCCATTTAGCGCATTTTTCTGATTTTCTATTAGCATTCCTAGTGTATATACAAAGGTGTCTAGACACAGTTAATACAGTTTCCAAAATCAAGTCAACCCATCCTGCTGTCCCCACTCTTTCCACTAAACAAGTGCAATGACTCCCTCCATTAAGTAAACAGAATTTAAACAACTCATTTGGTTTAATCTGCAAGAACAAACAGGTAGAGAGACTTAATGTGATGGTCCAAATGAATTCCTCATGGACAAGGAAGGTACTTAATTCTTTCCGCTGATGTGGTTGCATTCCTGTCTTCGGGGTTTTCTTTGTTTCTTCTTCTTAGCAATTTATTTTGTAGTATTTGTGATGTCAGGATAACTCCAAATTTAGGAATCTTGTCTCTCTCCTTATTTAAAATAAATAAATACATAGGTAAGTGTCGTCTTGAAGCTGGTCAATGACTTAGGACATTCACAGCTAGATCAAGATAATCCTGGCTCCTGCTGTGTATGAAATGCTTTAACCAAGATGTTCTTGATATCTTCCTTGTCTTAAGAAGCATTTACTAGTATTAGAAAATAATTAAGGCAGAAGTCCTCATTATGTCCAAGCATGTTCCTTAGCTGGGGGACACAACAGCTCTGTTGACTCCACATTCTTATTTGTAGCCTTAAATTTGAGTACCTTGCTGAATCAGAACAAATTATGGAGATGCTAAAAGGGAAAAAACAGTTCATTTGCCCTAAACGAAAGAATACATAAAATACATTTTGATTTTGGAAAAATATACATTTTTCCAAAATTTCCCACTCCACAGAAAAAAACCTCAACATATTACACTTGCTAAGTACCAAAGTGATATTAAGGACTTATTACTTTCAAGTTTAAAATCTACTTTTGATTTATCTTAGTTCAAAGCCTTGGAACAGTAATAAATTTCTTAGTGACCTTATCTGGCTTCTGATATGTCTTTGGCAAGGACACATATACTAGGCAAATTAAAATCTTGGACATTCCATAGGAGAAGTCTTGTCTCGGGATTCTATAAATAAATATCTCGTCTAGGAATTTAAACTAGGCTATACTTATGTATCAACCTATTCATGTCTCAGAATACGACAAAATGTTGAGTGTTGCGGTTTAGAGGATGTTATAGCAGACCTTACCCTAGAGCGTCTCTACCCAGCCTGGTTCAGCGCCTCAGAGCTCCAAACCCTCTGTCCCAGGGCTGGACACTGCGCTCTCACCGGCCGGGGAGCCATAAGGCTAGCTCTGGTCCGTCTGCTTCCACAACCGGCGGTGATAAAGGAGGCGAGGAGGGTCTATGCGTTGTGTCCATGGAAGATGTTTATTCGCATGGTGCAGCAGAGGCCAACGACCTCCCCGAGGCAGAGATGCCTCGAGGGCGAAGGCCTCACATGCACAGCCACATGTGGTGCATAAACACACGTGGAGCATAGACAGCAAGATGGCGGAGGGTAAGGGGTTTTATAGGGAAACAGAGAGGGGCAGGGACAGCACACAGGCCCAGTGACCTCTGGGTACAGGGGAGGTACAGGGGCGGAGTTAGGAGTACAGGAACCAATAGGGGAAACCCGAGGGAGTGGCCAGGGCCACGTGGGGTTAGGGTACAGGAACCAATAGGGAAAACTGGGGGCGTGGCTAGGACTATGTGGAGTAGGGAAGGCAGGACAATAGGTGACAAGTACAGTCGTTAAGAAAGGGGTGTGGGGAGCTTGCAGCTATTATCACAATAGTTGAGTGTATGGAGCTGCCCAGAAACTGAAATTACAGGTGTCTGATACACAGGAGATCACAACCCACATTGTTCTGTATAAGCAGTGATACATTACTACGAAGCCAATGCTCAAGGTTCAGTAGGAGAACTTCCACACTCCCAAAAAATCATACAAAAACAGCATTCCCCACCCTCTATCTGCTGCATAACACTGGGTTTTTTGGTACATTCTCTCACTTTTTCCCTATCCAAGAGTATCCTGCATTGTAGCAAGGGCAGTCATCATCTGGCTCCCAGCAGTAAAAAATGCAAAGCAGGTGGAAGCCAGCAAATTACCAAGGCTGGCAAGAACTGACTTGGGAGAAAATAGCCAGAGTGTCTCATTTACTACATGAGAAGATGGTTGCACCAAGAAAGTATTAATTACAGATGTTCAAGATAGAAACATCTATGTCCTTCATGCCTCTTGGAAATCTCATGCTGGATCTGACCATTCTCCTCTCAGACCAAGAGTCATAATTACTCAAAAAAGAGCCTGAAATTCATCTTTAAAATTCATCTGTAATTCTTCCCTGGCACCTTAAAATTGCACTATATATACAGTTTTACTGTTCTCACATCAGCTTCTTTGAGTGTGGATATGTTTCTCTTGTGGCAAGCTAGAAGTTTATTTGAAGAGCATACATTGTTCTTCAACAAAATGTTAAGGTACAGGTTTAGTGGCAACTTCTTGGATCTCTGGCTAAATTAGGTTTTCCAGTAGGAACCTCTGTAGATTCCTAACAGGTTCATATATATTAGCAGAAGTTAAATATGTAAGATAAAGATTTTGGCATTGTGAGTTAGAATTGATACATAATTTTTGACTTTGAAGTTTGAGCTTGTGCCCTTATGCAAATTTATTAAAGAATTTTCCATTGATTTTGAAGGATACTGAAATAGGGCAATCTGTTCTCTGTACACATAATGGCATCTGAGACCAGCCAAACCCGTTCAAGAACTGCTATTTCTACGAAATCAAATTCCGTGGAGCATCACCAGCCCTGGCTGGGATGGTGGAAGAAAGAGAATACAGGTTTCTTAATGTTGTGTTTATCTGCCCATTGAAAGGCATGTTTTTACAACAGAAGAAAGTTTAAGACCAAGACAAAACTTGTGATGACTTACCCTTTAAAGTACTTTATGCATACGTTGGGGTCAGAGATGATGAATTATCTGGATTCTATCTAATGTAGTTTAGTTTTTTACGCATTATGGGTTTTGATGTTAGAAACTTCTTTTCCTCTCATGACTTACTCATCACAGTGGCTCACTAACTGATGACAATGATTGTATGTCATCCTTTAGGCACTGAGTCACTCTGGAAATGTGGATTTCTTGGCTTCTTTTCAAGAGGACAATATATTGAAAAGACCAAATAGAAAAGATGGGAGAATAGTTCTTAACAGTATACTTCTTAGGAAATCAGTAGGAGAGAAATTATGACCATGAAACATAGGATTGACTTCCCAAATAGCTTTGTCCTTACAAAGTATTAAGTCTGTCTCTGAAACTTTCCCTCTGGGGCAGTAATGACTTGCATTAAGAGTCTGAGATACATCTACCAATAGCCTGATAGTCTTAAAAAGCCCAGTGCATTCAATTGTTTGCATTAACAAGGAAGTGCAGATGGATTACATGTGATCACCCATTTGGCTAAAAATTCCTAAAAGCAAGCAAAAAACCCAGGTGGCTGATGCTTTTGAATTAATAATATAGAAAGATTGTGAACCACAGTGGTTCAGTTATGGTCCAATTATTCACTAAGTTTACAAAAAATGGATGTCATGACACCTTTTGGGCACATAGTCCATTCTGGAAAATTAATGTTTTTCTGATACTTTTGCTCTTGGGTGCACTGGAAGGCATCCTATCCTGTGGCTTTTCTTGTCACAATACATGAAATAAGCTCTTACTCTTCATGTTTTTTTCCCCTGTCGTCTAAAAATAAGTTTGCTGCTTGTATCTTGATATGCAGCTTTCCTCAATCTTGTATACACTTCAGAAATGTGGGCCCAATACAGAAAACTCAAGACAAAGCCAGAAATGTACACATTCAGATTAAAAATGAATCCTCTTTCAGCAAGGTATGGAGTCCTTTCCTCAAGCTGCCAGAATTGAGTCAATGGACACACAGAATCACAGGATTTTCCTAGGTGAGATTCTGTCCTGATGCTAAGCAGAAAAGAAAGTTCCCTGTGGCTAGTCAGTGGTTAATCAGAAACACATTCTTCAAATAAGAAGTAAAAAATATGACCTGGTAGAAAAGTTCCTTTTTACACAACAGTTTGTGAACTCATTCAACTGTGGGTTTGATTTATGGCAGATCAACTTAGGAATATACAATCAAGTTCCAGTCTTGCCTATTTAATTGACTGATGAGAAAGTAATTTGTTGTAATTTAATAAAACTGAAAGCAACAAATGTTTTCAAAGTGTTATTATTTGTCTTGGAATATGGATTATAAAATATGCAAGATGACCCTCATTTCTTGCTGGATTCCAAGACCCAGGCTGCTTTTCATGCATGGCTCCGTTTTTTTCCTCAGTAGTAAATCTCAGTCTTTCTTTTTCAATAGAAGCTCAACATATCCAGGCTTGAAGTCTTATACATTGTGAGCACTCAAACTACTTTATTGTCTATTTTTCCCAAGATTACCATCACTTTCTCCCTTTCCCCAGAAAAAAATATGGCTGCTAATGTCATCTGCCTTTACTGTATCTGGGAATATATTGCTAATACTCTTTATTGGAATCTCCATATCCACTGCTCTCTATAGCAACATCTAGAGCAATTTTTTAATGGAATAAGTAGCAAGGAGAAAAACCACTACCATTCTTTGTTTCTCAAGGTATTTGTAAATGTTAACTAAAATCCTTTGTGCAAACATTTTATTATATGTGTAAGTAAGGTTATGACCACTGAAGAAATTGTTCAGTCAAAAAAACCCTCAGAGGAGAAATTGTACATCTGCTGGTGACACAAAACTTACTGTGTTTTATAAGTGAACACAGCACAGTATCACTAGGGTTTCTTTGCAGAATGTTGCTGTATATTTTTCAGTTACAGATAATAAATATAAATGTGGTATCTAGAGAGAAGTAGCTGAAGGACCTACTGTATTTATTCTTGAACTTAGAGAAAGGTACAGAGTAATATATTTGCCACTGTCTTCCTTTTGAAAGGGATTTGGTGCTGGGGCAATATTTTTGCTTGGAGAACTTACTTTTTAGAACAGATTTCATTGTTAGAAAGCCATGTTGGTAGAGGACAGCCCTCGTGCTGGCAGCTTTCCTAAATGAGAGTGGCTGAGTGTGCCTCGTATGTCTTGGCAGTGAGGCTACCTTTCACTACTACCAGAGAAGTTGTGGATGCCCCATCCCTGGAAGTATTTAAGGCCAGGTTGGATGGGGCTGTAAGCAGCCTGGCCTGGAGGAAGGTTTTTCTCCCCACGGTGGAGAGAAAGATCCCTTCCAACCCAAGACAATTTTGGGTTCTATGATATGCTAGAGCTCAATGAAAAATTAGCAGCAGAAGCATCTCTGGTGGGAGGTGGGAGAAGTGGGAAGGCATGACTAGGAAAATGCAATAATGCAATTTCAAGATGAAGTTAAAAAGCCTTTTTGGGGAAAGATCCAAACAAGGCGGGCAGTAAAATCTCCAGCATGATGTTAGGAAGGATTAGCATTGCCTAGCAGCTATTCATTTTAGTATTATATAGGAATTACAACTGTGTGGCAAACCATGCACAGGGAGCAATTAGTGGATAAAAATAACATAAATCCAAAAAAAGGTGGTTGGAATCCAATGTAACTTCAAAAACTATTCTTTGTCTAACTAGCTAAATTGAATCAGCTATTAATAATGCAGTAACCTTCTGAGAGATTCAGCCCATAGAAGTGATGTACTCTTGATACGCCCAGAAAGCAGTGCTCTAAAAGGATAACCAGAAGTTTCAGACTACAGAGGTTTCTTGCTGCTTATGTTCTTATGGCTTCTTCACTGAAAAGGAAGCGGCAGATATATGTTGGGATCTTACTTTTGACATGAGATTCAAGGTAAGACTGGATAGACATCACATCCTAAGAAGTAGAAAGTTCTCCAGTTTCAAACTGGCCCATGTATCTAAATCTATTTATTAATTGTATTTTCAGGTCTTAAGGAATAAATCTTTCTTGTGTTGTAATGTATGTATGTAATAGTAGATATTGATAGGTCCATCAAATCCCTGCTGAATAAAAATCTTGGCTGACAGTATGTTAGGAAGTATAGCTGAGCCTGTCAAATAGCTGATGACTGACAGAAGGCCAGTCCTGCTTCTCCTTCTGCCTCCCAGTGAAGCACCTTTCTTTCTGGATTCCAGAACAACCTCACCATGATGGCATCCTGTTCAATAGTTAATTTATTCAGGGAGCTGAGCTGACAGAATTTAGGGTACAGTTGTGTAGTGTAGGGTTTGGAACTGGTTCACTGCAAGTGAGACAAATGCTAAGGAAATAGTATAAGGAGAATATTGGGATCACTTCACTGCAGCTGGTGGTTAGTTTCCTTTAGCTGTAATGTGAAACTGCCTCTTACTGGCATATAAAAACATATGCATGTAAATAGATACATATATAACAGATTATATAGAAGCATTAAAGGGTTAGGCTGTATCAGTTGAACTGGACATGAGATGGACACAGCCTCTGTCTTTATATTTACTGACACATGTTGTCACCTCCCTTTTGCTATTTTCTTCCTCTTCTCCCCTAGGAATGGCACATTTCCAAGTGGTATGTCCCACACATTACCTCAATGTGCTAAACCAATCCATCTCTGGCCAGTCTGGAGAAAGAGGGAGCCCTGTGCCATTGACAGAAGAAGTGGCTACTGCAGAAAGGCAGATGCTTGAGGACTGTGACTTTAGCCATGGTTCTGTGCACTGGGTGTATTGAACAGTCCTATCATGCCTCTATTTTGTTAACAAGAGGCCCAGAAACTGAGGTAAAATACTGGTCTCCTGACTGTCTGAATTACTTAACTGATAGCTTGCTACCTGGCCCTGTTTTGGACCATACCATCTCACTTGCAATGTCAAAGTGTCCTTAAACATAAGGACACTTGCCTGACTGGCTTTAATTTAGTAATGTAGACATAGCTTGTGTGATTAAGAGAAAAATCTCTGGGGGATAATGCTCTACATATCCCACAGCAGTAATTTAATGCCAGTCCTTTTAAGCAATAAGCACCTTTCATACTCCCTCTGATGAGTAAAGTACCTCAGTAGGCAGGACTAGGGTGAAGGTTCCCTTCCCCATGTCTTGTGACTGATGTGAGTAGGTTTGCCTCTGCAAGCATGAGGTCTCACTTGTCAGTCCATGAAGGGGCTGGGCTCTTGGCTGAGGACTTAACTCACAGCCAAGCCCAATTTATGTATGCAGAGAAAGTTGCTCAGCTACTAGTTAATAAATCTGACCTTGGCATTCAAGTTACATTTACTATCACACCTGTGAATCTGGCTGAAGTTTTGGATCAGGTCATGGAATGTGTTTCAACACTTATTTTCCTTCAGTCAAATCAGCTATTGAAAGAAAAGGGAATTTTGTGTGAGTCATTATATAATAAACCCTCAGGTCACATGCTGACACCCTTGCATTCTAGGTACCTCTGGTATCTGGGATCAACCAGTAATCCTACTGCAGTTAAATTAATAATGAGGATGTGACCTCAGGAAACCCAAAAATATCTGGACTCTCACAAGTGTTTGGAAATGCAAATGTCTGAGATAAAGGCCCCACTAAATAGTGAAAGTGCTAAAAATTTTGAAACAGTATTAAAGTTAGTATATTGTCTCTTGTTCCTCTTGTAAACATCTTGGACAGAATTGCATGAAGAAGCTGACTTTGGTTTCAATGAGACACATCAGAAGGCAGTGTTCTGATGTTGCTTTAATTACAACAGAAGGAAAAATAGCAATAGCAGAACGTACTTGAGTAGTAATTTCAGCAGGTACATCGGCAGCAATAAGAAATCTCATTCTTGCTTATCATTGTCAACAGGGGGGACATTGTTCCTTCAGCTCTTTCCAGTGAATCACCAGATTATCACAAATCAGTCCCCAAGTGCTATTCCAACAGCACGAATTGGAGAGACTAGCAATTTTCTGATGTACTCTCTACCTGTTCATTTTAAAATCAGTTCATTTAAAATGGCTTTTTCCAGTGGATAATATGGGAAATTAACTTCCTACATCCTCCTGTTGCCACCACAGACACATTATTTCTGGGGAGCAATATTTTCTGGACATGCACACTGCAGAGATTTCTACCCCTACATGTCAGCACAAAGAATACTCTGCCAGTCCTACTGATTCCTCTGCAATAGTGAATGGGAAACAAGAAACTTGAGATGAATCTAGAGGCCAGAAATGCTTATAAAGTGTCCACATAAAAAGGATGTTCATTTGGAACAGAGAATAAATTGAGCTGAATGATAGACACGTGATAGGACAGGATTTCTATCTATTTTCTTTAAGATGCCCAAGCACTTATCCCTGATGAGTGGAAGCTCAGACTGGTCACCGGGGCTGAACATTAAGCAATGAGGGCATGTTCCAGTTTGGTGAAGGTTTTAATTGCAACTAAGCATAAAGACTCAAAATATTTTAAGTGTCTCTTAGGAGTCTTTTAAGAACTGAAATTAAAATTTCAAAGGAAAAAGTGATCCTTTTCAAGCTCTAAAAAAGGGATATATTCTTGCATAAAGAAAGAAAAAAGCTTTCCTTGTAAAACATACAGGGTGGAAACTACTTCACCCATACACTTACATTTCTGCATAGCAAGCACTGTGTCAGAGGTGTCTCAAATACATTTGAAGAAACAGTATTATCAGTTAGAAAGTGTCTATAGGATGTCTAGGTACTGGTATCCACCAAATTTAAATATTTTATCAGATGTTTATTTCTTTCTTTTTGAGATAAAGCAGTCTCAAGGGAAAAAATTATAACTAAGGCAAATAATTCGACTGTTCGATGTTCCTATCTCTTTTCTGATGTCGAAGTTAAAATCTCATTTTACAGTAAAGTAGTGCCTTTTGAGTAGGACAATGGCCATGAGCATGCTATGGATGTATTTCACAGAGCAACTGAAAAAGACAATCAATTCAAATGAATTCCCTTCCTTACTCATTCTGGTACCCAAACATTTAATTGACTCAGCTATAGCTATTGTGAAATGTCAATCTAAAATGTTAAAATTAGATTATTGGAAATACTTTTGAAATCTCTTGAGTACAAGTAGGCAAAAATAATCCAGGCTATAATTTCATAGCATAGTGTTAAAATTTGATTGTATTTAACTTGGATTGCTTTACCCTGTATAACTTGCGTGATCTTTGCACAAAAAGCAGTCATTTATTTGTTCAGTAGTGCCTCTGGGATGAAAGCAAATATTGCGTATCAGGGCTGAAATGTGCAGTCCATATCACAAGAGTTCACTGGCAAAGATACTTATGAGGTGGAATAGCAGTCATATCTCTTGAATTCAAAAAAAGAAAAGATTCCTGTTGACCATGAAGACTGAATTTATTAAATGACTTTTCAGTCTACTTAAACAAATTTATACTAAAAGGAACTTTATTGAAAAAGGTCCTAAATGAACAAGATTTACTAATATAGATAGTTTCAAATAAATCTGACATCTTTGTGTCCCCAGCTTGATGAAATTTAAGATGTTTTTTAATCTAGTTGTTTGTTTAAAACTTTATTTGGACTGTAATACTTATTAAAGTTGCAAATGCATCATAAAAAACTTAGAGGGTAATAGCAGAACTATAGCTATAAATTCAGAGGAATAAAACCACAACAATTCCTTAGTTTGTCTCTTCCCACACTAATTTTAAAGATTGATTATTTAACACAGTAATTTGACCTTATTAGTCATCCTAAAGTGTTACATAAAATCTTATGCTCAGCATCTTAATATATTGAAACAACAAGGGATATAATCTCTTTGAAATGGCTGGGGAGACGTTTGCTTTATATTCTAAAATGAATTTTTATGAAACTCCTACATGTGGATGAGAAGTTGGGCTAACAGCTCTTTTAAATACTCTTGTGAACTATCTTTAAAAACCAGTGCTTGCTTTGCAACCACCTCTACACAGCACAGATTGCATTTTCATGCAACACTTTCCTGTGTCATGTTGCATAAGCCACTGGATTTTAAACTTTTTCTCCAAAAGATGTTTTGTGTGACTTGTATGTCAGACACCTTTGACAATAGGAAGAAACAGTATTTCTTGTGGCACAAGAAATTCAAACACAAATTACCTCATTTTACAGTGTAAATTATTTGAAGTAATACATTGATTAAAAGGATTTGCATCAATGGGAAATGGAGTCTGTCACCTATAGGCAGAAGCTTGGGCATTAAGTTCAAGTAAGGATTTACAGATTTTCATGTTTTCTCTTTGTTAGCTACTTACATGCTTTCTACTCTGCCAAAAGTGGAATAGATGCTGAGATTTTCTGTACAATTGGAGCAACTGTCCTTGAAAATCCAAAATACCCACCCACCACTCTTCATCCAAATTAGACAAATCTGAAGCATATGGGGAAAAGAGCAACTTAACTTTTCTCTATCTTTTTTTTTTTTTCCTAGCAAACTCCTCAGAAATCTCAGTGAGAAGTACAGAGAGTAAAAACCCTGTGTCTGTGGGGTGGGGGTTATTTGTTTGTTTGTTGCTGGGTTTTCTTTTTGTTTTTCTCCAGAACACATCCCTTCTGGAAGTAGTTTGCACAAAGTTTATCCAAGCTGAATTCTGATCATGTCTTGATAGCAATACTTAGGAATAGTCTCATGATCTCCATCCTGTTTAGTCACTCCTTTTATTTCTACATAACAGCCTGTGGTCCCATAACTGAGATGGAGTTTGTTCTGTTGCATGTTGATAGACGAGTTTCCATATTGTCACACAGAAGTAGGACAGGGGTGCTATTATGGGAAAGGTGGATCAGAATGTACTTGGCAGATAAATATCTGTCTAGAATGTAGGAACCAAGTGGCTCGATATTTTCTAAAACTAAATAACCTGCTTGATTTTTAAAGCAGCTATAAGCTCAGGAGAAGATGTATGTAACTACAGGTGGCTGTTTGGGATGTTGTTTGAGCTCTCCCTCTTTCTCCACACCCCATGTGTTGAGGTCTCTAACATGAGGTCTAGATTCTGGTGAAGTCCTAGTCTGGATAAGCCTCAACTGCCTGTCTCAGCACAGAGTGCCTAGGACATGGTGACTGTGCACACACCAATGGCTGGAAAAATGAGGGACAGGGGAGACCATGGCAGGTCCATTTGCCTCCTGCGAGCCCTATCGGAGGTGACAACCGCACATGCAAAAGGGAAATTTGCTCTCCAGAATGCTGTTCCTCTGGCTGTAAAGCACATGCATAAAGTTAAATTGATTTCTTGAATTTCTTGATATGTTTGCACTTGACTGGTGGAAATAAAGAGACTCTAGCTGACTAAAGGAAGAAATTCTAAGTTATATCTTTTTAAAGTGAACCACCATTGGCAAAGCTCTGATGAGGAAAGACTCAATTCTTTTAAATATATGTAAACCAATTCTCACCAGTTTAATACTGTTTAAATGGGAATGATATCCTTCTGCCTTTAGGAAGGCCTGTAAAATCAAAGGGTATGACTAGCGCCACAAGACACATTCACTCGTAGGTTGCAATCAAGATAAGGTTTGGACACTATGGTGGGTTTTTATTTTGTAAACTGTCTGGGTTCCTTCTCTAAGGGCCTGAGCAATGGAACCATGACATGTTAGTAGGCTTAAATTCACTGTATATCTCCACTAGGAGGATTTTAGAGGTCTGCAAATCGAAAATGTTTGAAACCAAACTGCATTAGGTCATTATATAAAAGGAGGACAGAAGGATGATAAAAAGACATATTTCAAAGCTTTATTTGGAAATTTTAGCCCTTTATTTGAAACATAAAAGTACACAAGTTAAAACAGTGATCACTGTGTCTTCATAGTATTGGGAGAACTAGTGGTCCAGCCTGCACTTGTTAAATGAAACACAGAGGGCCAAAGGTTTGCCTGGCAGGAAAGGGAGGTAGAGGAAGGGAAAAGAATGCTGGACACTGTCTGACTACTAGTGTCAGCCTACACACAAACAGCCTGGATATTGCTGAGATTTAGTTGTATTCTAGTTGCTGTATAATTAATTCATTTAAGCCCGGAGAAATGTCCTTGTCATTTTAAATCTAAATAAACCCCTTCATCCATTAGGCCACAATGCAGCATTTTGAGGTGTGAGTGCACTTTTTGAGAGCTTGGGCACTTAACTGAACCTCCAGATGGACAGCTTTCATGCTGCAGTTTAGTATCAAAACCAAAACTCTTTACCTGGCAGCAGCACTGTCCTGGAAATGCCTCTCCGGCGCAACTAAGGCAGCTTCTGCTGGGCATAGCATGACTCAGACATCAGCAGTCCCTCTCCTGGCCAAGTGTGTGAACAACTATTCCTTGAGCTCCAGGAGACATTTCCCGGTTTTTGTTGGTTTTATTTTTTTTTTTTTCCGCTGATACTTAATTGCTTTTTGTTACAGAAAGGCATATCTTTCTAACTTCGAGTTTTATGAACATCCTACTACATTTACGCCTGTATTTTCTTATTTAAACTGGGAGAATTTTCTTTTACAAAATCACAAAATAACATTTTGCTAAATCTTTTGTGTATTTCTGATTCTTAATTCTGGATAAGGACCTGGAAGTGAATTGATAGAGGTTGTAAGCTACTCTATTAACTATATCCCATAGTAATAACAGCCCAAAGTAATTGAAAGCTGTTCTTTTTATTTAACCCTACTTATTTATCTTTAAATAATCAAGGTTAAAAGCAAGGCTGTAGAATTCGTTGGGGAATACACTCCCCTTGTGAGACAAGGAAGAGAGGGGGAATTCCTGACCATTGAGACAGGCTTTGACAGATGATCCTACTGTAGGAAATACACAAATTCAATGCAGATGTAATATAGCAACAATATATAGCAACAATTATAGTAATAAACAACAGTATCCAATCCAGCTAGTAAAGAAGCTTTTTCAACAAAGGAAATACTTCTGTCCCTCTATACCTTTGTAAAGCTGACTTCTCTCTACTATAAAGCATTTTTGTTTCACATTTTCATGTTTCAATGGCATACAATTCCATGTCCATATATCTCTGAAACTCTGGTTTCTACTTTTAGCTTTAGATATCAAAGTTTCTAATTGACTTCATGAGATAATTTTCTTTCCTTATTATGGTCTTCTATTAATCTTTCTCATTTCTTTGAGATTTATTATCTATTCTTTGCTTGCCAGTGGCTGGAATACATTTGCCATTTGCTCTTGAGTCTTCCGGGTACAGTAAGAAGGATATGGATTCTAATCACATTTATTCTTAAATGACTTTCCTAACATTTTTCATTCATTTTTTACTTTCCATCCCTTTTGGGATGGAAAGGAACAACACATATCTGCTTAATCAAAATCAGGTCTAATCAATCACAGTTTTTTAGTGTATGTATGTATGTATCTACATATATAAATGGCTCGTTCTCTCTAATAGAGAAAGAATAAATTTGACATAGCAGCATTTCAACGAAATTGTAGTGATGCTGTAGGGCCAGTAATTTTTAATATATAGGAAAGTGATACTGAGAGGCTATATTATCAATTTTTTTAAATAAATACTTTGACAGTTCTGTAAAAAATACTCTCCTGTTCAGCAGAAAATCTCCAAACTTGATCTTCACCCATGCATACATTTTCATGAACCTTGAGAAACCTCACGTATTCCTGACTTCTGTCAGCACATATTTTACTCTTCTGAGGCATTCAGAATATGGTGTTATAAAATATACAACTGTGATGTCACTGAATTCATATTGAACCTTAAGGGGAATATCCTAAACTTACGAAATAAGGGAAAGAACTGTAGTTTGCTCTCTATGTCTTTTGGAAGATGGTAGAATTTGTCTCAACCAGCTAAGAAATCTCAAAAAAAAAAAAAGTAATTTTGTGTTTAAAAGCTCTAGGGCAAGCATGATAACATATTTTAACCATAATGAGACGACATAGTGAGGTTGCTTGGAAAAGGGCAGGTTTCATGTGTAAAGAATCACTGCATTATTTGTTTGAAAACAGAATTTTCTGCGAGACAGCTCTGTCTAAAAACTGGGGAGTGGTGGTATTTAAATATCTGTGCAATAGATGCTACTAGTGTTGCCAAACTAACACTCATCAGCAGTGTCCGTAGGCTCTTATGATAAAGTGTGCTCCTTAGTTTTGTACCACATTATAAAATTATTGCTATCATTAATTAGATTTTTTTTTCTTCTACCACCAAGCAATAGTGCTGAAACATTCAAGATGTATAGAAGTAAAACACCTCACTCTGCTCCTGCCTATAGCTTTCCCATTCAACACTGTCTTTCAGTAGAGAATATAAGTGAAGATGACAAAAGACGGGTTTCCAGTATTTTCAAAGTTTAATCAAAGAATGAGAAATATATCTCAAAACAGCAAGCATCCAGAAAAATGATGAAATTATGCTCAAACAGCTGTTTTGCTCATTTTTGCTTACCAACAGTTGTGTTTTTCTCTGTTGCAGTCTCCTGTAGCAGTTGTTCCACTTTGCTAGAAACTGTCTACTTTCAAGGGTACATCTTTCCAAGACCTGTGGTTACTCACCCCTTTTGTCCTTCAGCAGCAACATCTCTTTTTTGCTTTGACATTTCTTAAAGACACCTTATCAGAGCTTCCTATCTCTCTTTGCCTTTCTTTCTTCAGCCTTCATTATAGCAGGCACAAGAAAAAAACAGTTGGCTTGCTTCTGCCATACAAGTAATCCTATCTTTTCCATGGGCCTTTTGGACAGATATTCCAAGTTTCAATTCTTTCTTTGGAAATACCCACTTAAAAGCTGATCATTATTATTCCTGACAGGACTACATAAGCATTGTATACAGAGGTACTAAAATTTTGTTACTCCTGCAAAATTCTTCCTGGTGTATCCTAGGATCATAATTACTTTGCAGTGCCACTTTACATCAATGATTCGGAACCACCTCTCTTTGTTTCTTATTAATGAACAATGAATTTAACAACAGTATAAAAGAAGCCACTTGCAGACATGGGACAAGCTGCATGCTGAAGATCCTGACACAGCTGGAACATCCACCAGACACAACCACCTAAGGGGTACCCAGCATATCTGGACCCCTGTGCATGTTCCTTTCACAATCTCCCTGCATCCATGCCCCTGTTCATAGTGCAGGAGTGGTGGCCATTATCTTCTAAGTAGACTTTGAGGATCTTGAGGAATCTTTCCTTCCTGTGAACACAGTGAAAGCTCTTCCTTTCTCTTTCCCAGTTCTTTGTATGACCAGATTTATTTCTGTTCCCCTTGCCTTTGATGTTTCATGCCTTCTGAAAAGAATATAGTAATTCACAAGGTCTTAACTATTCAAGGCCATAAATGCTTCATTTTAAATTGTTACCCTTGAAGTCTTTGAACTACCCCCCAGTTCAGCATTAATTTTCCTGGGTTACTTGCCTTGAGTTAATTAGTTCTCTGTGCTCACTGCCCACAGCTTTGATTTGTTTTAGAGGTTTCCTTACTTGCTCAGAAAAAGATTTCTTCTTTCTGCATGTGAGTGAAATGTAAAAATGGTCTTCAGTATTCTGCAAGATTATTAATTCAGAAAGATGAAAATCATATTGTCATTCTCTATGGGGAAACCTATTATTATATCACCATTAAGTACTGATTAAATATGCATTGTCCTTGTATAAATATATTATGTTAATAGACCTTCCATGATCTTATAATACTGAAGGATTATTCCAAAACCAATACATATAGAAAATTCCATTTTTTGGTTGATAATGTATTAATTTTCCTCTACATAGTCCATCAGATAATAGGTATAGGAAAGAGATTTTGGACCATATGCAAAACTTTAGATTTTAAATAAGTTTCATAAATACTGTAGGAAAATAATAAAGTTTTTAGGGGGACTCATCCTGATACATCCAGTACAGAGCAACCTGCAGACAAATCTAGGTTAATGGAACTAAATCCATGGAGTTACCTACCATCAAGCGTTTACCCTGTCATCTCCAAAGTGCAGATGTTACCAAGCAATTTTTGTTGCTCATATTGCCAAATTCCACACTGTTAACAGAATTTGAGCTACTTTGAAGCTTCTTCACATTTCTTCCCCAGACAATTGCAGTATACAGATGTTCTCACTCAAACACAGGTATTTGGGTGGAATAATGTGCTAGTGCCTGCCATTCTTCTGCGAAATAAATCAAAAGGACTCACCTTCAAATCAGTCTGAAGAGAAAACCCTTGGAAAGAATTATGAGCCCTTTGGAAGTCAAGATAATTGGTTAGGGTTTCACCACTGCAGCTTGGTTTGCCAAGTGACTGGAATGAAGAGATACATAAAAACTTGAGGAAGCACAGCAACAATATGCAACTGGTTGCATATGATTAATGTTCCACAAAGTGCATTTTGACAGAGTTGAAGTAAAAAATATATAAAGTAATGAAAACTGCAAACAAGCAGACTTTGTTTAAATAATATGTTTGAACAGTATTCAGGATCAACTTAAATTTACTCTTTCATTTTCAGCCAAATAAAATAATATTGTATCATTTGAGAATACTTTCATGGCTTTACAAGTACTGTTTATACTTTTTGAGACTTGTTCTCAACACTGCTGTTGTATTAGTGAAGTACAAAGTTCTTCATTGACAGAATATTTTTTCAGTTTAAGAGATGTAACACCAAAGACTCACTACACATTTAAAATAATGTTTACAAAATTAAATGAAAAGTATTGATAACAATTAACTTTGAAATAGTAATTTTACCAGAGTTTTGGTGATGTAACGGAGGAGTAACTTGAAGCCTGTGATATTTTTCTTAAAGTGGAACAGGCTGGTAGAAAATGCAGGAAGCTGAGAAGAAAGTCATCCTGAAAAACAAAGATGATTGGTAAGACAGGTGTATTTAAACAAAAAAAAAAACCTCTACAGTCTCTTTAAACAGCTTGATCCATTGTTTTTTGTTTTGGTTTTTGTTTTTGTTTGTAATGCATGATACGAATCAATTAGAGGAAAAACTGTGTTTATACTGAATTAAAGATAGACCTGCTGCTGTGCAGAAAAAAAAAATTAATATCCCCCATTTCCTGAATGTACTCATGAGAGACTAGATTGAGTAACATAAATCAGGGAAGAAAGATTCTCTCTGTAATCCAAACTAATTCAATGAAAATACGTGAAAGCTACAAGTCTGCCAAATTGGGCTGCAGGTACATCCCTGACATAAACAGAGCACAAAGACTATCTCACATGTTTTCTTCAATTTCTTGAATTTCAGCTGTTGGTGGTTTTTGGTAGACTGATCTCTTAGTTAGCTACGTTTTAATGTAGGCTTAGGTTCAGAGTAATAGAAAGATCTTTATACAAATAGAATCTCCTCTAGTACTTTAAAATTTCAAAAACTAAATAAGACTCCATTCAGCTACAATTTTTTTCCTTGGAGAGAAACTGATTGGGAATTGTAACAGCCACCTACACTTTTTTTTTGTGGAAATGATCCTGTTGGGCAAATACATAATTCAAAAAATATGCAGTCAAGGATATGATGATATGAAGTTCCCGGTGAATTGTTGGCTGTGGTAAATCGCAAGCAAAAAAGGAGGAGTGGGAATTCCATGAGGAGTGTAAAGTTGGAAGTTTAAGAAGCGTGATGAGGTAAATCAGATTTTAAAAAGACTTTTCTTCCATGCCTCTTCAATCTCTTGCACCCCAGATCACTGTCCCTCTGCCTCTGGTGTTTGTGACAACAGACCGAGATGCTTATGGGGAGTCAGCACTGGGGAGTATCTTGCCCCAGCTAACAAGGATGTTTGTGACATCTGGCCATGCTCATGCCTTCTTTTCAGTACAGAGGCAATTTGGGGCTAGCTAATAGTGTCCTTCATCAAATGTGGTCCTGCACTTCCCAGGTAGGGTGGGGAAGGAGCTGTCCCTGTGCACCCACAGCATCCCTCTGGGCTTCCCTGGAAAAAGGGATTTGCAATGCACCAGATCAAGCCTCTGAAGCCAGGTGACACAGTGAGAAAATGGTGTGGAGAGAAAAGGGAAACCCAAACAGGGAAGAGGGGACAAATGTGCGTGCAACTTTGTCAATTAATGCCAGGCCAAGGTGAGAACATGTCCAGGTTCTTAGACAGACAGCAGAGACCATCAGAATGAGGTCAGAGCACAGAATACAGAGCACAGGTACCACAGAATCAATTAAAAAGGACATAACAAGCTCTCTCTTCTCAAATAATCTTGGTGATATTGAATAAACTCTTACTCTGGGCACCACTTTTTGTATGGGAAACTTAAATAGTCCCATGCAGAGCTTTTGGGTAACACAGTGCTTACTTTGTAGACAGTAGCTTATTATTTTTATAGCAGATGCTCTCTTGTGTCCAGCAGTTGCTACTCAGAGGCTCATAAATACAATACTGTGTTGACATAAACTATCTGCCATGTGCAACTATTTATACATTCTCACTACATCAGTGAGATATGAGGGCAGCTCTTTTTCTTCAAAATCCCTTTACAATTACAAGCAGTTTTGACTCAGTTTTGTGGAAATGAATATTAAAAGGCAGCCCAATTTTCTCCCCCTTTGGAGCATGGATGGCTACTGCAGACTCACATATGAAAGAGCAAGCATGTTTTGGATTCCCCTAGTGAGTCATCACCCTTTCACTGGTGATTCACTGCTTGAAAGGAGAGGAAGGTAAATCAGTACTGGTTATAAAAACTGTCATCCTTTTATCTGGTTATTTATTTATTTTAGCCTGGGGCATCCTCAAAGCAATGGAGTGCAGCTGTACTGCCAGCAGACGAAGTCTGAAGCTTTTTCTCAGGCCCTGGGCTTTACTTGGCACCTGCATATATGGAAGTGAGTGGAGATGAGGTGGAGAACCTTCATCCACATAAAGATCTCTTGCACTGAAGCATGGAATAGTAAAGGATGGGTCCACACTGCCATTTTAGGTACATGCTAGGAGCAATCATTGGGTAATTCAACCTCCTCCAGCAGGGCAGGCTGAGAACCCATCTAACCAGCTCCTCAGGATATGGGGTTGTTCTCATTTGCCTAGCTTGGAAGCTTCCTGATCTCTCTATCAATTGATGCAGCAAGGGGCAATTTAGGAAACAGCAACACATAGAGCAGGCACTGAAATACAGCAGTTTGTTTATTCAATTGTCTTTACTATGATTTAATTGTCATCCTGCATAATATGTCATCTGCAATGTGCTCAAAAGCTAAATTCTTCCTTTAAATGCATAAAAATACAGTAATGGCAGCTAATTAACCCAGATATATTTATATATAGCTCCATGCTTCTGCAAAATGTGAACAGACTATTATAAACTACAGCTACACCCCATAGCAATTATATGGTTTATGTTTCTTTCTAAAAAACATGTGACATAGCACAACACTTTTCCTCCTAGGCTCCACAGATGAAGAAGCTACATTTGTGTTAACTCAAGTATGGAATAACATTTTTTTTGGTTGTTGTTGTTCTTGTTGAAACTAGGCAAGACAGTTCATGTTAGAACTGTCTTTGTATTATTTGTTGTTAGTGATAGAAGAACACCTTTGTGTGTGTTTTAGCTAACATTAGTCAAAGACAGAAGAAAACTCTTTGAAGTCCTGGGAGGCAGAATCATTTTTAAAATGCAAACTTTTTGCCACCCAAGATAATGTAGTCTTGGATCAGGAACAAAAGCTTTCCTGACTAGGAGCAGTTATGGAACAGACTGCTAACTGAATTCTGGCCATTTTTTTGAGCAGCACTGAAATTAGGCCAAAGGATAAAATTTTTTTATAAGGAATTTAGAAAAGCATCATTTTTTTAAATTTAAAATTTAAATGCCCTCTTAGTAGGAATAAACATCCCATAATTATTTTCTGCTCAAAACTTGGCAATGCCAGAACTGACAATTTCAGCAATTTTCAGGCAATCTGAAGGTCTGTATTGTTCTTCTTGCTCTAGAGTGATTTGTGCTTGTGTACAAAAGACAGTACTTTTTGAATGATTTTGTCTGAAAAGTGCATCCCTCCTTAATCCCTTTGTTTGTCATACTCTACTCCATTTAGCTTCTGCTTGCTTTTACTGATCTTTCATGTTACTGAATCCCCACAATCAGAATTTAGGTAATTAACTAAATATTTTAAACATCGAAATATCACTGCTCCAGTGTGTCATCAGCCTACAGCCTGCATTATGGTGTGGGGGAAAAGATGTGCAGAAGCACATCCTCTAAGAGGTTGTCTGAGGCCCTGAGGCTTAGGCAAATCCTCTGATCATTGATAAATTCGTGTGCATCAAACATTATTTAGGATTGCCAGCATTAAGTAGTGACAAGGGGAGATGAGGCCTTTGTGGAAACAAAGATAACCATTGACAACTGATTCCTTCTATTACAAGGCTGCAAAGTCAGCATGTAGCAATTTTGTAGGCAACATGAAGTGGCAGAAGTCTAGTGTCTCTCCTTTCTTTGCATTCCTGTAAAAAGGGTTGATCATAACTGGCCCTATGTCTGTAAAATTTTCTCTGAATGTCAATCTCATTTTAGCAATAGAAAGGGATTTGGTTGTGAGCTTCAAAATATATTGAAACAAATTAATCTCAAAGTAGTTTCATGTTGCAATGCCGATTTTTAGAAATTAAGTATATTTCCATCCCTCTAATAAACAAGCTTCACTTGCCCCAAACTGGACACATGAAACATGAAACATCACAAATTGTGTTGCTTTATATTAAAAACATCTTCAGAGTTGAAGAAATGCTTGAGTGAACAGCTCTAAAGGGAAACTGCATTTATACAAATAACACAAAAGTAATTATATTTATAGAACAATTTAAGATATATTTTCATTTTCAGCATTCTGTCTTGTCTACTCAAGCAAAGGTCTCATTTTTCTGTAAAATCATTTTTAGTCATAGCTTTTAAACAGAAAATGGGAATCATCTGAATAAAACTGTTGCTTTTATAAAAGCAGATCTCCGTCTCAACTCAGACCAAGAGTGATTAGCAAGCTCTATTTACTTGACCTCTCCTGTCCCAGCTGGTGAATGTGTTGTATTGCACTCTGTTGCTTGTCTTACATTTGTCCCACCAAGGAAGATGTACTCTAAAATAATGATGGAAGTTTCACTTCTCCTGATAGACAGCAAAGACTCTCTGCTCACTCTTTCTGTAGATATCTGTGTGTTTGGAGAAAACTAAAAATCCTCAGGTGGTAGTTAAGGTTCAAATCTGGGAGATCTATAATCCTGGGAAAGAAGAAACATTCATCAATATTTAAGGTGGGAAAGCTCATTTCAATTTCCTGTTCTGCTGAACTTCTCAGTGCACATTGGAAAGTAACTTAAAGCTGATTACACACAGCTGAAATAAAGCTGGCACCTTTGCTTTTGCTCCTCAGTCAGGAAGATTGTATGATTGCCAGAGCTTTTGAACAAGCACAGCAACTCTTCCCAATCCATAAGTGTCACAGTCAGACTGAAAACTCTGAGTTGCTCAGACCCTTACAACAGTGGGTGCTGCATAAAGCTGTAGGATTTTTCTTGCTTTCTTGTTATATTAACATTTAATGCTGGATGGTGCATCTCAAAATAATTTCAACTCTCTGAGAAATCTGGGCTGCAATTTTGCATTAGGTGGAGGATTTTTGGACTCCTGAGTCTTCTCTGCTTACAGAAATCTGATTTCCATCAACATTCCACAGGGCTCCTATAAAAATCCTCCTTCTTTTTTCTCAGATTAGCAGTCATATACCTGCATGATGAGCCAGTCTAAAGACTGACTAGGTCAAAAACTAATTCAGCCCTTCAATGTTTTATTTCATCATTATTTACAGAAATAAAATAACATACATTTTTAAAATTACATAGAAATTATGTCTTGGATACATATCTCAAACATTGATTTTATGTTTAATTAACATAAATATAATTTTAAAAAAGATAAATAAAAGTCTACAAAAATAATATAATATTGAAATATGCCTTTTTAGAGATAAAAGGCATATTTCAATATGATAAAAGGCATATTCACACATATGCATCACTTCATTGAACTCCAATGATTATTGTTTATGTCCTTACAGCTCAGAGTGCTGCTGCCCTAGATAGAAGGGTGGGGATTATTCTCAAGCAGTACAAAGTAAATGATGATTACCTCAATCTGCCAATTTTTTTTCTGGAAATGTACTGCACAATGTACCCCAGATCAGCATTATGTGTTAAGCCCTGTTTTGCATTACTTGATTATGTCCATGACTGCCACCTCCCTAGTGGCTACAAATCAGAGGTATTGTTTTTGAGTAATTTATTTTGCTTGAAGGATGGTGTAACTTTGTCATATAAATGATTCTTTTAAGCACAGTTTTAAAGGAAGCATTCAATATAGTGTTTTGCAGTCTGGATAATGACTAGCCTTGGCTTAACCTCTGCTGTGTTTCTATTACCTCTAAACTGTAACAAGTGCTTATGAGATGTCACATACCTACCCTGCTATTCAATTTGCGCTCACAGAGGAAGTCATTCCCGTCTCACAAAAGAATTCTGAATCATCATTTATCAGCCAGTGCAGAGTTTTGAGATCCTTGGCAAGGGGGAATAATAGGATTGTAAGGTCCTTTGTTTGTTTTTAAGATTTTTAAAATATCAAAATACGGATTGAATTCTATTTATATATTGCAGCAAATATAGCACAAAAGAAATAAGACCTTTTAAGTAAAATATTTATCCTTTGAAAGGAAAAATTTGTAGACCTGCTGCCTTTCTATGGACTATTTCAATTCCTATTCAAACCAAGGGCATGACTCCCCACCTTCCAGGGTGCTTGCTTCAGGACTCAGGAGTCTGACAAACCCAGGTGAAGTTGGATGCTGCATATCACTTAGAGCTAATTGAAATTCTATAATGAATGACAGCATTCAATACCATAACACAAATAATGCCGAAGGGAAGAGAGGGTTACCTGCTGACTGTGAACCTCAGGGGGCTCAAGCACACTTTTTCTAACCAACGACAGCTAAAGCATCTAGCATTTGTGAGCCATGCTTGCATGTAACCCAACAAGACAATAACACCCCAGCAACACTACAGTTTTCTCCCTAAATGCTTTCCAGTTCATCAGCAGCACAGGTTATAAGTGTGTGGCACTAGCAGAAAAACCCTTCTTTCTGTTAGTAATTATATTGCTGCCAATTTTTCATGTTGCCACTGTAGTTTGTCCCTATACTGAGCTTCCCTGTGATTTGGGATGCCCCCTAGGGCTGTCCAACTTGTTTAAAATGGGAATTAGGGGTTATGTTAAAATTTCAGCTCTGAAGCATGGCTTCAGTGCATGAAACTATGGTAAATCTCAAAGAACATCACAGGTAATAATTGTGATTCGAGCCTAAAACCCAGCACATTTTTCTTGGGGAAGTCTATGAGCACAAGCTCATTATAAATACATACCTACCCCATGTGGCCTTTGAAGAATGACAATATGCTATCACAGCAACAAGGAGCCCCTGTGACTGCTTCCCTTAATTAATGAGTTTTTCTATTTTTTGATGCAGCTCACATATGAAAATCAGATTATAGTTTCAGTATTATGATTACTGGAAGTGTGTTTTGAGAAGGAATGCCATGAATACCTGTGGAAAAAACCATTCTGCTTTGATTACATAATGTGTTTCATATAAGAATGAATAATGAAGACTCTTCACTTCCAGTGATTCTTTTTTTTCCTCCATTTTGATATTTGTGAAGTCACTTTTTCTTAGGACAAGTAATTAAAACTAGTTTTCACCATGAGGGTGAAAGACGATTCTGCATCTAGTGTCAGTCGTCGATTTCTAATATGTGGGATATACAGGCAGATCCAAAGAATACTTTAGATGGACCATAGATACCTAAGTGACAATGAACAGGGCACATTTTCACATCTGGACAGGAAAAGATGAGGGCTTTGTACCTTAGATATAGCCAGGGTTAGATGGCTGCTGAATGATTGTTTTTCAGATTTGTTTTTGCTCCTGTGTCCTTTTCTTTGTCATTTTCCACAGTTTGGGCTATCATTTTACTGGTTATGCTAAAACAAAGCCATCCAGCTTATTCTCTCTCTCTCTCTTCCCAGTCTTACTCCAAGTTACGAAACATCTCAGAGTTGGAAGGAACAAATTGTGTTGATAGCCCAAGTGTTCTTTTTCCTTCTTTTGTTTCTCACTCTCTGCTGTGGAGTCATTAAACCACTAAAGGACAAGGAAAACAAGGACACCTCCAATTACAAGCTGCAACAACCAGGAAGCAGGAATACCCCAGTTCTATTGGTAACTGAAGAAATTTTTTCTTTTCTTCCTACTTCCTTCTCTCTCCTTCCCCCTTTTTCTTTTTCTCCCTCTCTCCCCCTTCCATCCGATTTCTTTGCTCATTTTGGAGCTAGTATTGATTCAGAACCAAACCTCACCAGAATAATTTCAGATAAAACATAATAAGCAGGCCAGTGACATTAAGAGACGACAATTGAGACGGTGCTTTGGGCAGTTAAGAGACTGAAAGGAATAGAGATAGATGAGGATTGGTTTAAAAAGAAAAAATAAAAGTTGAAATATTGCTGCCAGCGTTATTTAATTATTTCCGAGTTAACAATGCAAAACGAGGGTACACTAAATATAAACCCTTATCTTTAATTATCAAACCTGTCCTGTTCTACTTGCGCTGGAAAACCTAAAATCAATGGGAATGAATCCTAGCAGCGGTCCAGTTACTGCCAGAAGAGGACTGCATATACGAAAGGAGGGCAACGTGCTTTAAAAGACAATACAACAGAAAGTAATGCAATTTGAGGGGGGCGGGGGGAAGGAAAAAATACCCCGAGGTTTGATTCCATGTCTGCCTGCATCCTGAGCTCACTTTAAATTATAGACTTTTCTTCTCTCTGCATTCCAATTAGACTGTGCCAATGGGCAAGTGGGGAAGGGAATGTTAATGAGGCAGCCGAGGAGCGCGGTGGGAGCCAGGGCTGGCGGCTCCCCGCTCCCGCCGCAGTCCGGGGCAGAGCGGCGCGGCTGCCGGGGCTGTGCCCTGGAGAGCACGACTTGACCAGAGGCGATTAGGAGGCTGAGGAGGGAGAGCCACGGAAAATGTGTTGTACCGTTCCGGGGAGCTCTTTTCGCCCCGATTCCCGTTCGCCCGCCCGCTCGGCGCGGCTGCGAGGCCGCGGAAGGCGCTCCGGGCCGGTGCGGGTCTGGCGGGGACCCCGCGACCCCCGTGCCCCAAGGCGGGCGCGGCCCCGTGACGGCCCCGGCGCGCCCCGCGGGGCAGCCCCGCGCCCCGGCACGCGCAGGCACGCGTGCGCGCACCCGCCGCTCGGGAGGCGCTCGGTCCCGGCCGCGCTCGCCGCCGCCGCCCCGCGTTCCCCGCCGCCGCCTGCCCCGCTCGCCGGCGGCACCCGCCTCCCCTCCCTCCCTCCTTCCCTCCCTCCCTCTCCCCCACTCCCCGCCCCGGCCGCCCGCCCGCCGCTCCCAGGTAGGGTCCCCGGGGGTCCCCGGCTGCCGCGGGCAGCGCCTGCCCGCGTCGGGGGCTCTGCCGCGCTCCGCAACTTGTCGCCCTGCGGGCTCTGCCCCCGCCGCCGCCCCGCGCCCCTCCGCCCCTCCCGGCGGCGGCCGCCGGTGCTTTGCCGAGCAGCTGTCAAACGTGCTGGGCGCTCGGCGGCGACGGGGGGCCGCTCGCCCGCGGTCCCCGCACCGAGCCCCGGCGAATGGCATGACTCTGCCTCCCGCCCGCCCCCCCGGCTGCGGTGTGCCGTAGTGAGGCGAGGGGTGGTTAAACCCCCATCCTCCCATACATACGGTTTTTATTTTTTGTTCCTTTTCGTCTCGGGGCTTTCACATCACGGAACAGGAAAGCATCTGATGCGCCGGCTCACATGCCACTTCTGATCATACGTTGCCTCTGTGCACAGAGCAGGATCGTTGGGAAAGATGGAGATACAATAAGTTGCTAGTACTGAAAAGTGCTGCGGAAATCCAGTGGTTTCCTTTCTCCAGTGAAGTGACATATTTTTCCTCCGGTTAAGTTGAAAGCACTGCTTGGCGGAGACTGACTGTCGCTGAGAGTGGGTTTGTGTTTTTCTTGCACCGTTAGGTTTTGCAAAGGGCAGCGATGAAGAGGAAGCTGGCACTCTCCGAGATGCAGTTGGTTCTTCTCGTTTTATTGGTGTGGCTACCAACAAGGTGAGAGGATATTTAGTTTTGTTGTTCGGTGCAAACATGTATGTTACAATCTGCTAAGGGTAGGCTTGTGTGAGGGGTTATAAAAGTATAGTATGTGGTAACGTAATAAAAAAACCGTTCTTAGCTGTTTGAATGCAGTATTACATAGTTTCTAGAGCAAATGCAGTAGAATGTAGTTTAGGGACCCTAAAAGCCTGATCTCTTGTACTTGAATGGTTTGTGAATTGATGCTTCATTTCACCATTAAAATAACAATTTCTTTAAATGCCTTATGGGATCTTAAAGATGTATTGGAGTTACTGTATTATTGTGATTCTGTACCATACAAAATGGAGAAATAGATTATCATGAAGTCACACTGCAAATCACAGTCTCTAAAATAATGCTCACATATTTAGTAATATGGGCATGCCTTCTTTTTTTCTTGATTTTTTTTTGTCAAATATAATAGAATTCAAAATGATACTTAAGCTTTAAACCTCTAGGTGGAGATAGCATACAACTTCACAATCACATATAATAAAACAATAGCATCATTTATTAATCAACTTTTCCTATGTTGTTTAAAGTTCTCAATTTCTAAAGTAACAGCATAAGAGGAAGTAATTTTTTTCACATTATACTTTTGTGTTGCTCACAGTCCCTAAGCATATAATTAATTGTGGTTTGTAACTTTGATTTACTTGCTTTAGTTCTGGCTGCAGTAGGTCTTGTCCTAATATGGTAAGGATTGCATGGTAAATAATGCAAATTTCCTATGATTTAACAAGTCTGCAATTATTTTTGCTTATTACGCAGCAAACAAAATATTTCCTGAAACTATGTTTTCGATTTCAGTTTATACCTATGGTGCAGTATTAGTTGAGTCACAGTGGGCCAGATCCTGCAAACCCTACTCAAGTGAGTAATCTTACTGACGTCAAAGAGACTACATGCGTTATTAAGGACTTTATGCCTGAGTAAAGTTTGCAGGATTCGATCCTAATTTCATATAATTTTATTGATCTAATTTTTTTAGTAGAGTCTTGAGTTCAAAAACTGTTTTATCTCAAAAAGAAGCTTAAAAATGGCAGAGATGTACGCTACCATGAGTGTGATACATTTTACAAACATGAAATGAACCATCTAGTAATTACAATTAAGAAAAAACTGACACATGAGCAAAATCACATGAGACATTTTGATGTGTCTTTATAAGTTATCTGATTTGGGTCTGTTCTATGGTTTATATGATGGAAAACACAGACTGCAATGATTTACAGTTAAATACTTTCTTCATTCTCTTGAACTAGGGACCAAGATAAAGCCTTGTCTTTTAATCATTTTAGAACTTGCTTTAGAGAAAATATTGCCCAAACCCACTTTTCATTTGGAGAAGGACGAAAACATGCTTGTTATTATGGCATTCAGAATGCCTTCATTTTGAGATGATTAATACTCAAACATTTAAGGTTAAAAATTTAGGTGGCTGAAAAAGGTGTAAATGGTAATGTGTGTAGCATATGATGCTTTACTTCCTTGATACCAATATGCTGGTATTGAGTAGATAAGACTCATGGACTTCACATGCATAGAGCTTAAAATTGTTGGCACAGGAACATTTGCATGTGTAAGGCTTTCTGCATGCGAGGGTTTCCCTGGCACAAACCCTTTTGGTCTGAGTGCCCAGGTCCCGGAGGACTGTGGAGCACCAGAGCTGCCTGGGCAGCAGGTTCATATTCCAGCCCCTGGTGTGTTCCACGGAGATTTGATCCATAAAGGCTGTGATGTCTCTTTCTTTATTGGGGAAGTTTGAAACAATTGGTGATGTATAGATTCTTCTCGACACTTCATTTATGATTCCTTTTTCTATCCAACTTTTATAAGGTTTGTCTGCGTCTAGTGGAATATCAGATAGCGCTTTTTATGACAAAATAGCGTTTTAGAAAGATGAAGGCTGTCCACAGCTATCCTGCAGCTTGCTAGTCAGCACTGTTGTTCCCTCCCACCAACTGCTGGCGTCAGAGGACTCCCTGAGCATGATCGCTGGAGTTTTCCCTCATGTTAGTTCTTCTGGTCATGTACATTACATGACCATTGGGTGGAAGCAAATCCACAGGATTTATCCAGAGATAGAGTATACCTAGGTGAGGACAGCTAAGATAGAGCTGGAAGGAAATGGGTTTGTGCATGGGATCCCGGGTATCAATCTGGGAGTGACATGCCTGGGAAGCTCTTTCAGGGTTTTGCACCAGCACAGCCAAATGTGTCAGTGGGGCTTGAAGCAGCACTCACAGTAGCGCAATGATGACTAGAGGCAGAGGCTACTGGAAAATGACTTCCTGCATATTTTAAATAGTATGTTGTTGACTCTTATATGTCTGAACTTGTTATATATAAATTGTGTATTCATATACTGTTAAATACACCCCTCCTGTTAGAATGCAGCAAGTTAAAGGCCAGACTGAAAAAAAAATGCATGTTGAGTGTATGTTAAAACATATTTAGCACCTTCTAAAATGTAAAATATCCCTTTAGATCAGTGCTGGCTGACTCCCTGGAAGATGAAGCTAAGAATAACATCACCATCTTTACAAGAATTCTAGACAGACTTCTGGATGGTTATGATAATCGCCTCAGACCTGGATTAGGAGGTAATAAAACCAATTAAAGATTGATTTTAAAAAATCAATTTTAATGTTCAGATTTTATGCAGTGATATTCTTCCTCCGGGTTTTTTTTTCCCTAACAACTGACATGTATCTTGATAAATTATTTATAACTACATTCACCCAGATGAATCATTTGAAGTTTGAGGAAGATAACATCTATGAATGGAAAGAAGGCACTTTCACACATTTATCTTAAGTAAAAATAAAAAAAAATCTGATGATTTAACATAGTAAAACAGAATGTGAACAAAAATTACATCTAAAGCTGTTATTCCAGTTAGGGAATTTTGGTTGAACAAGGAATGCAGGCTTAATTCCCTGCAATGCGATGGGTGTATGTTTTCAGAAATCTGCACAAGTGTTTTGTGTGATGTGTGTAAATTCCACATTTTAGATTCATTCCTTGGCCCAGTAAATTCAGTGAAAATGCTGTCTTTTGACTCCTTTGTAATTAGGGTTTCATTGGGAATATGCATTTTGTTTCTAGGCTCCTCGCATTTATTTGGTCATTTGGAAAAAAATACAGAAAAAGAGAATATTGGAGGACAGAGGTCACTGCACTCTTGTGCCATGACTGTCAGTTATTTTTCAAAGTGTCAGTTCACATTTTGCTTTTAAAGCTGTGTGCCAGCTTATGTCAGTGTGTGTTATGTAGGCAAGAAATTTAAATAATTTGTATAGTGTTGAAAACATTACTGTGTACAGAAAAAAATCTCTATGACATGGGGAGGGGCTGAATATCTTGGTTTTGACAATATTTTATCTACTGTGATTATCTGTGTTTATACTATCTACAATTGACACGTATCTAACAAATATACACTCTTACTACTATTATTTGTTACAGTTTTGGTAATTGTAATTTTCAATGTGGAGACTGTTTCAGCGTGGTGAAACTCATTCTAGTGCAAAATCCCTGGGAGCCATTCCTGTTCCTGTTGATTTCAGGAAGCTCAGGCCCAGAGCTAGAGACATGCTTTAACTTCCATGGAAATTACAATAACAACTCTGATAAAGTTAAGAATTAGTTAAAGCTCGGAGTTTTTATCTAACAGTATTCCATCCTGACCTGTAGCTCTGCTGCTCTTCTGGTCCTGGAGCATTGTGGCTCGTGTCTGACGCAGCAGAAAGTGGGAGCTGGTGCTGACTGAAACAGCTTTCTCATTATACATTACTTTTATCCTAGGATATCTTTTAATTTCCATTTCTGGCCTCTGTACCATGGAGGCTTGTGAAATATTTTATATTCAAAGACTTTTAAAATTAGATGATACATGGGACCTATAGCACTGTTGATGTGAGGATTTATACAGTAATGTTTTACATGGAATTTTAATTTATTTGCAAAATACTCAAATTTAAGAATTTAGGCATATAATAAATATACAATGACTTGCAGAAACATTTCATATCACCGAGCTCATGTTCAATTGGCAGGGCTTTTAAAATTATGCATTTTATTAGAAAAATAATCAAAGTTTCCTTGCTTACAACAAGAAATGAGCCATTTAATGAGAGCAGTCTGCAATTCCTTTGCATAGCAAGTATTTTTCTTAATATTGAAATTATGTTATTGAGAACATGAAATAAAATATCTAATGGATTTTTCTTTTATATTTTTCATTAAATCTGCTTCAGAATAACCTCCCTCTTTTTCCTTATGAAGCCTCATAGATAATTAAAACATACTTTGAGAGCAAAAAATTTAAAGAATTAACATCTGTTTGATATTGGTATACAAGGCAATCAACCCATGCAGAACATGTGTGAAATGAAACTGTGTCATGCATATTAAACCATGGTGATTCATGACACATTAAGATTAATCTTCAAGAATACTTCAGTTGTGGATGGATTGATTCTTACAGTTTAAAAGAATACTTGTAAATGGCAGTTGTAATAATTTGTGACATGAAACCTACCAAACAATGCTTTTATACATAGTGCTTAGTAATTATGTAGTTTCATGTTTCAGGGATTTTGTAGCAATTTATTCTGTTTTCTATATTGACCTGTACTCTGAAAAGAGATACGGAAATAATTAACCTTCTTTTGGTTTTTTTTAGCACTGTGTGCCTAGTAAGCCCTGGGAATTTCTAGAAGTGTTTTTCCAATATATTACTGCATTCTAACCATGCTACACATCATTAATTTAAGATACGTAGTCTCAGTTATGTTTTACTTCCATTTATATGAATCTGAAATAACTCATTTGAAACCAGTAGAATGTTTACTTTGGTACAGCAGTTTGAGTTATCATGCACACATCACTACTATGACTGGGCTCACAATCTGGCCTAACATGTGCTACAACAGAAATAGTCCAGGCTCTGAGATGAATTCTTCTAAAGACTTCTGAAAGCAAGAGCTGTTTATCAGCCCAGTTTCACTTGCTGTGAAAGACATTTTCAGAGATGTTTTACAGCAAAAATTTAGCTCATTATAAAAAATTGCTCATTTAGTAAGGAAAAGTTTTATCTTAATAGTGGCATTTTATCTAGTTATTGACCAACAAAAGGGAAATATATATGCTTTTTGAAAGACTGTTTATTAAATTCAGCTGAGTAAACACCTGTTTGGGAGCTAGTTCTTGAATTAAGGGATAGATTTGTAATTCATTTTACTGGAGACTTGTTGTGACTACTGGCTGTGTCTAACTTGATGCTTTACTGGTACATCGATGCACTACAAAACTGAGTGCTATTTTCTATAGACTGTTGAGGAAGGTTTAAATTTTACTGGTTGTACGCCTCTATCAGGTAAACAGGTTTGGGCTGTTGGCTATTGGCTGTCCTAGCAGTTGGGATCCTTGAATGATGTATGAACACTACAGTGATGAAATAAGCTGCAAAATGGGTTCGGGCAGGGAGAAGAAGACACTTCACTCTCCCCTGAAGCCAGACACATCTCATATGGCTTAGATAAATATTCCCCAACTTACTGTATTGATATGGATAGGCAGGGGTTTGTTCAAGGGTAGATAATTTTTTCTCTGTACTTATTTTATGCTAAGCGCAGGATTGCAGATGGAACACTCTTGACTGCACTTTCAGCTGTGACACAAACTATTTTACCCAATCATTCCATGCCATTTCTGTTTAGGCATCAAAATAAATTACAAGTTTGACTTCAAAACAAATTCCCTATGTCATTAGCATTAATTTGTATGAAATATAGCCATGCAAATGGCAAGTCTTATGGACCTTAATTGCTTATGGCTTTCTACAGATCATGAAGGTATTTTGTCTTTTTATTTGCTGTAATGCTTGCAAGACACTTAGGGTAACACTTCATAAATCCTTTGCTTTTTATTAGTGTGTAGAAAAGGAAATCCACAAAATCATGGGCATGGAAACTAAGTAAGGGACCAGAAAATCTGGAATTTGTTGAATTATCTGTCTGCTCTCCTCTGCCCCATGAACAGTCATGATTATGCTGGATACTTCAGTATTCTGACAATTTCCATAAGCTGTTCAGCTTTCTTTACTTTCTCACACTTGAAACTGTTTTTCCAACAGCTATGGAAGTTCTGTCTCTTCTACTCTCCAAAATTTATAAAATATAATTGACTTGAAAACATAAATATTGGAGAAAAACCCCAAAAACAAAACCAAGGATCAGTTACAAGGACAGAAGTCTGGACTTCATAGCCTAAAGTTTCAAGTACCATATTGACATTGAAAAAGCTATGGAAATGTATACAGTTTGAGGATCCTTCTTCAAACTATGGTCAGTCTCACCAGCTTAGGGAATGGCATTCTTATTGTAACCAAAAAGGTGAATGCTGGTTGTTAAAAAAAGTAGAAGATAATGCATAGATGACAATTAAATGCAGTGTGATTCCATTTTGAAGGAACCATCTCTGCTTTCAAAGGTTCTGATTGCTTTAAGCAAGCATCTGCATTCCATTTCTCATACACACAGATCAAAACCTCTTTTCCCCCAACATTATGTAAATCAATTGAATAGGAAAACTGAAGGGAATGGAGGGGAATTCTTGCTGACTGTTGCTATGAGAAAGATGGTCAGACATGAGCACTTGCAAGTGTGATATTTCATCTTTGGAGCACTGGATATATTGTTGCATAGAATCAGTGTAATGGTGTAGAATATCAGACTTGGTGATTAAAAGTTGTGTCATGTGCCCAACAATATGTGCATAGGGGAAGCCCATTTTTTTTACAGATTACCCTTGTCCCCCATGCAGATCAGGAGATGCATATATATGTGTGCATGTGTTTATCAAACAGTTGGATTTTTTCTGTTGCCAGGAAACATGGCCATGATCATCTGTGGATAATCTGGAATGCGTTAAATTTAGGGCAGTGTATTTATACACCTCTATGATTCAGAGTTTTTAATGAGCTTTGGAAGAGTTTGTAGCTATAGCAGTCCCTAGCTGGGGGACCCTAGCTCAGCTAGTCCTCTAGCCAAACCTAGCCATGTTTGTCAGCTCCAACATGCTTACTGCAAATTCAGAGTATCATAAAAGAAGGTTCTTTGACTATTTTTTCTGCAGAATGCTACTGGAAAGCTTTCATGACTGTTTTTAAAGTAAGAAAGTGCAGTTCCCCTGCTCAGTCCTGGTTGCTTCCTTAGCCTTTCTTTGCTCCAGTTTCATCTTTTGGAAAGGGTAATATCTCTCTGGCAGTGTTGGTGCAGAGCAATTCTGAGCTGCACTTGCATATTCTAAAAGCTCACTATCTTTGCAGCTCTTTGTAGCTGGGATCCAAAGGATTAAACTACTGTATGCTGCTTTTTTGGGCATACCTGGAAGGGCCCCATGTAATCTGGTCATTTCAGAGTGCTTTCAGAGGAGTCAGTGAGAAACTCAGGTTAATTTATGTTGGAGCTGTGGATAATGCATATTGGCAAAAAGCATTCCTTGTAAAAAATGGAAAAGCAATAGAGAGTATGATATGAAAATCTCATTAATTACTTATCCGGGGCATGCAGACGGTGCTGAAATCCAAGAACAGAACTAACCTGGTAGCTATAAGCATTCCAGGGAATGACTCATTAGGAAAGTGGAAGGATAAAAACCCACAGAAACCTCTTTGATACTGAAGAACAAACCAGCAAAAATTGTGTAGAATAGGATAGGGGCTGAGTAGCTTGACAGAGGTTATGTGGTTATTTATTTATTGAAAGTGTGTGAATAAATCAACATTGAAGATATCAAAATAAAATTTATGCTACAACTGTGCAGAGTATTGCAGTTGGGGGAAGTGTTACACAATGTGAAGTGAAAAAATCACAGAATCACAAAACATGCAGGTTTGGAAGGGACCCTCAAGGATCATTGAGCCCAGCTCCTGGCCTTGTACAGTACCATCCCAATGAGTCAAATGCAGTGCCTCAGCAGAGTTAACAAAAATGTAGGTACTTTAAAGTAGTTATATATGCCTATAGAGGAGCTAATCTAGGAGGCTCTCCCAGTTCGCTAAACATGTATATTCAGTACTTTTTTTTTCTCTCCTGGCAAAGCATCAACATTTTCTTCTAATACTAGAATTACTGCTTACAACACCAAGGCTGAGTGACAGCTTTGCTTACTTTTGTCTCATCTACAAGGAAGACGTGAAAGCAGCTACTGCAGATTTCTGTGTGTCTCATTGGTGCTCCTTGTAAATCCTTGATGGGGTGGTTAAATTTTTCAGCCGCATTTGATGGACAAAGACATCAAAACCATCACCTTTTCTTTCGATGCAGTTGTTCTCTGTTATTTAGGAAGTGGTTGAGAAGCAGTGGTCTTGCTGATATCTAAGGTATTCTCCTGTTGACTGCTTTGCACTAAGGCCTTTTATCATGTCACATAAATCTTGCAATGATTTTTTTTTCTGCCTGAAATATAGAACTGCTTCTCATTCAGGCTGACTAGTTTAAATAGCTGAGTACCAAAGGAATGCAATATCATAGTTCCGAAGTTTTTATTACCCTTGTGTAATGATACAATTTGCATAATGCCACCTGAATTGGAAATATAATTATTATTTAAGTAATCTAACTCTGAAACATTTTCAGAAATATTTAGGCACATTAGAAATTCATCCAGGATAACTTTAGGGATTTTAATGGATTTCATGGATTTTTAGCAGTGGATTTTAACCAAGCAAAAAGTGAATTGAAAATGTAGTAATCGACGTATCTGTTGTTTACAATGAAAAAAATTATTAGTCAATCTATAGAAGCAAAGAGATTTTGTAATACAAAATTAATAGTATTCTGGGTTACACTAAAAGGTGTACTGATGAGGAATGTCAGGGAAATCCTTTAATGTTTACTGCTATGGTGCATCCATGGAGTTTGTATTGTACATTGTATAGGAGACTCACAGAAAATTACATTTCAAATGTTTTCTTTAATAAGATGTACCATAAAAAGTGCTAATTAAGAATGGAAGAAGGAAGCTATAGAGATCTCTTATTCAGTTATATAATCACCAAAAGATATTATGAAAATTTTGGTGAACTATTAAACCAGTTCTTAATAAAGCATTGATGGTGTTTGACATTTTGGTTTTAGATGTATAGGATACAGACAATATTTAGAATATGCTGCCCTTCACAAAGCAGAAAAAATGCACCTTATGAGTATGTTTAAGGAAAAATGGCAATGACATCATACTGTGATATGAATGGGCATCACTATTTAGTGATGCTGATTTCTGCTTGTGTGACAACAACCAATATTTAATCAAATAGTCATGCATAACTTTCAAGACAATTCATTGGCAAGTTTTGACATTTTATTTTCAATGAAAACTAAAAACTTGGGATTAAATGGACAGGGAGAACTCCTTCAGCTTCTTTGTGTAGAAAAGGTTGGGTTTTTTTTTACCTTTGTTCTCGAAACTTCCAATGGCAAATATACATTTAAGTACACTTCCTGTGTTTTAGCATCCATAAGGAAAAAACTGCCATTTTGCATAGCACAACAGGCTTCTACTGCATTCAAGGCCTGATTGTGGTGGAAACAGTGTGACAATACTATCTTTCTTTATGAGACATAATCTAAAAAGACCAAAATAGATGAAGAATTCTTTTGTTCCCCTCCTTAGATTTATTAAGCAAGCTCATAACTATTCAGCCAATGATGGTGATTTTCAGCTGTTTGCAGAGATAATGACTGCTCAGATATGTGGTGGAATTTCCATCTTTGTGGACACCCACACAATTTGACTGAATGTGACCTGGGTAATTTGATCTGTCTTCAGAGATTGCTCTGCTTTGGACCTTCCAAAGATTCTTTTTAAACTGAATTATGCTAAGATTCTTTAACTGACAGCCAGAAAGACATTGAAATAATGGTGGCAGCTTTACATCTTACTTGGAAACAGTGAAAAAGATTATATTTAGTGGGTCAGATCTTGAAGATACAGCTGAAGAAAAACATCTGTGTAAATGCAAGGTTTAAACTGCTTCTGAACAGCAGGATGCACAGTGTTGTACAACTCTTGAGCTTATTATTCATAAACACTCCTCTGATAAATAGAAGATTTTGGGGAGACAGGAAAGATTGGAAAAATGTAGAGGAAATATCCTTGTTTATGGTCTTTGCCACATTTTTCCTGCTATCACCTTAAGCTGAAGTCCTGAAAGGGGCTAAATATGCAAAAAGGCAGTATTTTAAAGGAAAGACACTGTATTTCACTGAATCCTTCTCAGTTTACTTTGGCAGTGTACAGGGAACTGGAAAGCTGCACAACACTGAGTATCCTAGAGATCAACACCTCCTCAGGAAGCACCCAGGAACCTCTAATCATTGCCCTTCTGAAGTGCCTTGAGACACCTTCCAGAGTTCCTCCTGGTTTATTCTTCTGTTTTTAGGTCACCTTTTTCTTTTCTAAATACCTTTGTGCATTCTTATAGAAAATGCCCATCTGTGTTTTTTGACCAGAATTTGATGAATTTATTTAATTCCATTTAAATATAGTTTTACCCAAATCTGGGTGAGATATGCCATGTAGATGCAGCTGTCTATTTTTTTTTTAATGTCATGAAACTCAGACTTGCCTTACCCTCCTCCCAGGTACAGCTGGTAACATCCAGTTGCCTGAAAGATTTCTTATCTAATGAAACTGGATGGAGGAGGTTGAAATGATGCAAAAGCAGACTCCTGGGTAGGTAAAAAGCAAAGGTTATCCTCTACCCACAAAATGCATGGCCTTCTGTTTGTGCCAGAACAGTTTTGCTGGTGTTGTTGACTGCTCTGAGATAGAGCTGTTGCCCCTGGCAGTACTCCTGACTGCATATTCCTGTTTCTGTTTTCTTGCAGTGCTACCATTTCGTGACTGTCTTTAAGAATAACCTTTTCAATGCTCAATCTAGTGCGTCCAATTTTTAGAATTAATAGTGTGGAGAGAGAGAGAGGTATTTCTTCAGAAAGGATCACGCAGAAGGGCATTGCAATTGCCTGTATATTAAAACAGCACATGGTTTTTTGTTTTGCTTTTTTTTTAAGTATTTTGGTCTGTATTCATTGTCAGTATTAGTGGCTACTAATAAACCTAACAGTAGCTTTTAAAGACTCCATATAACAGATATGAAGTAGAAAAAAAAGCTGTTTTTCAACAACCTAGCATTAGCATAATACAAGCCAAGATGAAAAAACACTACAAGCAAGAAACATGGGAAAGGGAAGGAGAGCAGAACAACAGAGATGAAGAGTGAAGGAGGGAGATAAAATTGTCTTACTAAACACTGGCCACTTTTAAACAACTGAAGATCAAGAGAGCTGTATGATATTTTTTTCAAGTATCCTTTGGTAGCCTGAAAGTAGAGTAGATAAGCAGTTTTATCATTGTGGTATATGCATGCATTTAAATTTCTGATATTAGTGTTTTTCAACAATGAGTCATCTGTCTCAAGAAGCAGCTATAGAGGATGTCTTGCTGTACCATTCACCAACCTGCTAAATTAAAGCATCAGCAGAAGATTTCGAATTAATACTGTCAAAAGTCTAATAAATTTTAATTATAAGAATCAAAGCACTTTAATATGCCAAGATTAATCTCTAAACACATTTTTATATCTGTTTTTTTCCATGTTAATGCTCTAATGAAATTAATCACAAGCTAAAGGAGATTTTGTTTACCACTGCCATGCTATTAATAGTTTGTTTTATAGCACAGAGTATTTCAGCACTAGTTTTCAAAAATTGTGTGCAAATCAGAAAAGTGTGATTCTGCTAACCTTCCAGAAGTGGTGTAGCTATTTGGGAGCCATTTATGTGATTACTGTGTAGCACATGGCTCCTGATTTACATTCCTTAATTCCTTGCCATATGTTGAGGGCTATTTAATAATTAGAGCATTTAACGCTGTGAAAGCAATGTAAATCAATTTCCCTCTTACCTGGGATTGTTGTGCACATCAGAGAACACAAAACACTTTAGTGACGTTGTGCAGCTGCAGAGATTGGATTTACTCTGACCAAATTACATTTTTTTTTAATGTATATATATATATATATATATACACACATATATTTGGTCCTCCCCATGCTTTTTTTTTTTCCCTTTTTCTTTTTTTCTTTGGGAAAACCTGGGTGCCCCATGTTCTATCTGCTTAATCTGTGTTTTTTACAGACTGTAAGTGAACTATTTTATAATCTTGTAGTGTTATGACTAATAGAGTTGAAGTTCAAATTCAGTGCGATGGACAGCTGACCTTCCCTATGTTCTGATGCATATGGTTCAATAGAAATCAGTTAAAAACTGGCATATGCTGTAAAATGACATGACCAGTTTGTAGACTGCTTGAGTGTTTGATCTTTGATCCCAAAGTAGTTTCCTGGAGTTACATATCTTAATTTAACACTTTCTTCTGTTTCAATTTAAAAAATTGCATACTCTCCATCCCTTAAATATGTAGACGTCATGAAAGCAATGTATCTTCTGACTGAATGATTGCCCTGTTAGTTCTTCTTTGTTGGTCTCGGTTGGTGTTGATTCTCTCACCGAAGAGAGGTAATTGTCTTCCAACACATTCCCTCCTTTTTCTTTCTTGTATCCATTCTCAGTTGTTCTAAGGCAATAGGTTCCTCAGACCACTTTTATCAGGAATTTGGGAGTTATTAGAGCTTATTATTATTTCCATTCTTTCATGTAAAGCCTCTCAGCTCAACACCAGAGCATAGAAAAGGAATGGAGCATGTAAGAAAGTCTGTGTTAATATTCAAGAATTTAGAGGTAGGTTGAAAGGACAATTCCTACCCTTAATACATCAGCATAATGTTCTAGATATTTCATTCTGAATGACAATCTAAAGACTACTGTAGATGCCTTTTTATTCTCATTATTAGAAATAATAATTTGAAGGCTCACTGAGTGAGAAGCAGCTGAAGAGGTGTATTGTGGTGTATATAAATGAGAAAACCAATAGTTTTGGTCTTAGATGCAATGCAGAGTTTATATAACCTCTCTGCCATCCTGAAGGCATTCCATAGCATTTCATGGACTTGTTTTTGTCAGTACTTTTAACTGAGCATCAAACAGCGGACTTCTTTTTACCAGATCTTTAAATGTGAATTTGGTACTGCATTGTCTTATGTGGTTTTCTGAACAAAAGGGAAGAGACTTCCACCTGAGAAAATAGATAAATAAATCAGTAAAGATGAGAAGGAAGAAATATAAATGCCTGTTGTTTGAGATAAGGAAATAGTCACATTTTTAATAATCCCTTTTCATCTGATGGATGCTAAAAGCTGTCAGAGAATTCTTTATGTTTTTACTAGAAATGCTGTCTTTAATGAACATTAAGAGAAAAAAAAGAACAGATAATCTGGTTTGCTATTGCATACTATGCCATTTTAAAAATAATCAATTGTTTTAAAATAATATCTGTGGTAGATGCTATCTGCATTTTCACAAATCCATAATTTCTGCTTAGAAGAATAAGCAGTTTAAGAAACTGGATTCTGATTAAACTGATGTTACTCATTATTTCAAATAAAATACCCCACTCTGTTTTTTAATTTATGCCTTTGAAAAGCCCAACCTGTTAATTCAACATTAAAAGCTGATTCCAGTCCCAAATATATAGTCTTTCCACATATAGAAGCCTGGTGGATTCTGAAAGTCCCATGGACAGCCAGCGGCAAATTCTCTTGTCATAGGCAAAAATAAAAGACAAATTTGAGGCTGCTTAATCCAAACTCTGGGAGTATCCTGGGAGTATGTTTTAGAGGAGATTCTGAGAAACACTGTTGTCTGTAAAGTAGCTTGGAGACATTCAAGTGACTCAGCTGTGGGACTTGTGCGTGCTACAGTATATTTCTTGTAGACACTTTGCATAGTCTTAGACTAAGACCTTTTTTAGTATTAACTGGATAACAGAAGAGTAACTGACAACTCTGTATGTTAAAATGGGACTTAAAAATTGCTCCATTGCTGTCCATGTCAGTATTTTTTGCTTATTTGGGGGATGCTTGTTTAAGTATTAAAATGATGCTCTGTTGGATCAAGCCATGAACTCATTGTTTGTCAGGACTCCTGTTTAGCAAGAAGCTTATTACCCATGACCATCCCAGGAGCTGTCCTGCCAAGCAAAAACTGTTAAGAATAATAAAATAAAAGCTTGGCAGTCAGTCTGATTTATGCTGTGTCTTGAAACCATAACTCTATTCCTCCGTTCCCCACATTTCAGCAACTGTGAGGCTCAGGCACGTGTAAGGAAAGTGTGTGTCTACATGTTCTTGAGCACGCTAGGTATTTAGGGTGTTAACATGCACACAACCTCCTGCTGATTTTGGTAATTCCATGCTAGCTTTTTTGAGAATATAGAGTAGTCTGGATAAACATTAATTTCCTGTACTTCATAGTTATTTTACCTGGCTTAAAATAGGAACTGCTGCCTGATTGATAGAAGGATTAGAATGCTGTCTAATTTTTTTTTTGATAGTGTGTCACAGTCTTCTGAAATGCTATTATAGAATTTCATACAGCGTTGCCTATTAAAAATGTATTTGAGGATCCTGATGCAAAAAAATGCATTAAAAGTGCCCACTAATATGCAACTGTATTAAATAAAGGCACTACCTCTTTCTACCGTTGGTTCCTGTCATGCTTGAATGCAAAGTACAAGGCTAGCAAAAGATAAAAGAACTGCAGCTCCATTTTTAATGACTGTACAATCCGGGACTATAGGATCCAGGCACTAAGCACAGACAGTGAAATTAATCTGTCTGAAAGGATCTTCATTTTCAATGCTTTCTTATGTCTGTTGATCTCTAGAGAACCTCCATCAGCCTTTGGGACTTTGGAACACATGAGTTTCATACTTTATTCTGAGAGCAGCAAGCCTTGGGAAAATGTCAACCTTTGGTGACATGAATGCTTGCTACAGAACAAGCAAGATGGTTCTTCCCAGAGCTTCATCACAGTTTCTGTCAGCTCCAGGGGGAAAATGTTTTTGCCGTGGCTGACCACAGAGAGAGACACCCTCCAAAGGCTTCTGCTGAAGCTGGTAATCACTAGAGGGGGAAGACTTTTTCACTGGCTTCAGTGGGCTCTGGCATGCTACCCAAATTCTTCATTAAATAATTAGCAAGGCTAATAAGCACTGTAACAGTGTCAGCTTTAGCTAATAGTGTGTAGCCAAAGAATGAAATGCTCTATGTATTATCTATGTCTTATGACACGTTTTTAGGCATTTCACAGCTGCTTGATGCAGAAGGACTTTGACTCCTGAAGTTCTTCCAGGAAATTATGATAATTTGGCTTTCTTTTTTTTTTAATTTTTAGAATGTGGGAAGGTCCTAAAGGAGAACCACCTTTCTTCAAGTTAGGAGTTGTACTTGTACAACTTGTACTTGTATAACCTGTACTTTCACTGGCAAGTTGACATGTTGCATATTTAATATATATGAACCAAAGCGGCTTCTGAAATCTCACTTGGATAAAATCTAGGATGAGTGATCTTGGTTAGAAAAGCAACTGGGCCTATGTAAGAGATGAGCAAGCAAATAAGCTAGCAAATAAACTCAAGTGAGTCAGGAGCCACCATACAATAATAGCATTTCTTAAGAAGCCCAGACTTGGCTGCATTATGACTACAAACAGAAGTTGGAAGCTGCTACTTTTTTAAAATGATACTGCTGTAAGGGGTAAATGTGATTTGAAATACAGGAGGGACTGTCAGAGTGAGTGTATCAAATGGGATGATTTATAAATGCTGTGACTTGGAATAAAGCACAGAGATTAAACCTGAAATTAACCTAGAAGTGTAATGCAGCAGAATTTGCCAAGGTGTTCCATGACTCTAAGTACCGAGGTCATAAAATGCAAACATTTTTAAAAAAGAAGAGATAAAGACTTTGGAGTGTAAGTTTCTCCAATGTGAAATAAATTTGGGAATCTTTCTGCCTTACCTACAAGTTATGGTTTCCTTTCTAACAGCATAGCCTCTAAGCAGAGTAGACAGAAATACGGTCACATGTGAATAGTAACTTTGCCCTCCTTACTTGTGTGGTGACACCAATTCAAGTCAGTTAAAATAATTAGTGCTCTACTTTATCAAAATATGCTCCCTTCCAGATTCCAGACTTGTTTGAGTGCTCTTTTTCTCTTAGTCTTCCTCTGTCTTATTCTTTAGAGTGTTGGGGCAGTCTGGTTCATTTTAGCTCTATCATGCTCATGCAGTTGATCTAAACAATGCAGTAGTCATATTTGTTAGTCAATTACTCAGCCTGGTAATTATAAACACTCTCTCTGCATCATGATGGAAGCTGTAGTGTCTAAAGGGACAAGGTTTAGTGCTGATGTTTCATTTTTCATTTCAGTGACATGTAGTTTTGGTTTGCTGCCAAATGTGTTTTGTGTTAGCTAAGTTCCTTTTACTTCAACCTTCCAAGTAACCCATTTCCGCAAGATCACGTTTCTTCCAGACAAACTCAACTATATTTTCAATTTCATGTGTCTATTGAAAATTTTGTGCAACTTCAACTAAAAATTACTCACATTGGTAGTTTATTTTAGATTATTTAAAATGATTTTATTTTTTAATAATTTATTTTAAATTATCTTTCTTTTTTTTTTTTCATGGTGTGTGAGGATGTAATGACAAGGGAAGAAAGGGAGATTTAGTGGATTTCATAGTAGTCTGGGAATAAGTTTCATATTGTATATGAGTTTAGGTTGTCCTGCCCAATGACCTAATTTATTTATTTTCAACATTTTGTGTCTGCCTTTTTTGATTGTACCATAGTCAACAGTAGAGTTCATAATTACCCAGTTGTTGCAAGTGTTTATACAACCAAAGCATCCATTTTGTATTAATATCTTTAAAATGACCCTGTAAATTGGAGAAATACTCTGTTTAAATGATAGGGAAAAAATCCAAAAAGCTGTCTAGATAGTTAATTGCTTTCTTAATCACTTGGCAGTCAATACCTCTGAGATTGTCAAAATGTTGCCGGAGGTGACAAAAGTCTATGAAGTCCAACACTAACGAGTGAGAGTATCTAAATATCGTCTTTTCCCAGCGCAAAGAACCAATTAAGTTATGAACTTCTGGATTGCTTTGAAATCTCTCTCATGTTGAAGCACTGGCAGGATTCAAGTTGAGCACTTGTTGATTGATTGGCTCAATGTGATATGAGCTGCACCAGTCAGTACAGTAGCCCTCTCATCAGGGATAAAGTACATTTTAGCTTAAACGTCTTATTTGTTCTCTTCCTGATTTGGAAAAGAGATCCAAATCCCTGTCTGCCACTTTCCAAACATGTTATGTAGACACAGGGCTTTCGATCATTCTGAGAAAGTGTCTTCTTTTACTGGAGATGTTTTACTTTGTATAAAATATCTACATATGTGTCAGAACATGGACTGAGATCTTTTTTCCTGCTGGCCTCTAGAGGTATTCAGGGTCTTTGGCCAGTTGGCCGCACACAGACTGAGGTCTTAGGTTTGTCAGTTCTCACACCTCCTGGACCCCACATCCAGTGGAATTCATTGCTTCAAATGGCACAGCATCCTATGTGCAGTGTGGGTAGAGCTGGGAATGTTGGCACACCTCAGAAATGGTGTAGGCATAGTCTTGACTGTCTGCAAATGTGGTTCTTAAAGTTGATAAACTGAGTAGGAATCTGTCAAGCTAAGTAATCAAAAACACTAAAGAGAGGCAGGCAGCTGAAGCCTTTTCTTACCAGCACATGCAAAACAAACAAGGTGTGAAAACATTACCAGTCTCCTGTTTATCTGTTCACTGGGGTGTTGCCCCTCTAGAGCTCATGCCATTTCTCCTTTCCTGAAAAGAGCCATGAAAGAAGCTGATAGTTTGGTTTAATGGAAACTTCTAAAATAGAGAGCAGCTCTTGTCAAGTGCATGCTCTAATTTAAAGCAGAAACATGAACTCAGTTACAGTGTGTCAAGTTTGGCCTTGACCACAAAGGTGAATTTTTCTAAGATAGAGCATGCTTCCTCAGTCTTTGGAAGGAATTTTTCTGCTTTGTGTAAATAATTAGACCTTGAGCTGAGGCTTCAATTTATGTCTGCTCTATCCCATGAGTACTGCTAGGCTGTGGAATCAGTCTCCTGCTTGTTTTCTTGCTTTCGCTCTCAAATCTTTCTGGCTCAGTAAATCTGTAATTATTTATAGTTTGAGGAACTCATTGGGACTTGGTTGAGAGCCAATTCTTTAGGCTGCTTGGCAGCATTGGGATATTTTTGCCTTAAGGTGGAAATATAAGCAGCCAGGGAATTTTAGGTACTGACAATGTTAGACAGCAATTTAGGAATAAACAGAATGCAGACAAATACAATTGCAAAATTTAGTCATTATGATCTGGACCACAGAGACATTCAGATTAACTCTTATTGATTTAAATGGAAATTTGGAGTTTAAATAATTTTGTGGAGCTTGTCCAATATACTTTAAGAGATAATGGGGCACCAAAATCATATAGCTCTATCCTGGAGTGACTTTCTCAAATTTATGGAGAAAGCATTTAATAAAGTTAAAACTGCACCTCAAATGCCACTTGTATCCAAATTTCTTCTTTCATAGGACCTTTTGGAAATATGTTTAATTTTGTCACATGAAGTAATAAGGTTTGCAAATTAAAGGTCCCTTGGGAGAGAGAGAGAAGAAAAAGTAGTAATTATAATGTTCGTGTATGTGAGCTGTAATCTTCTTTTTGACTGAGAGTTAAACCCCGAATTTTTCATATACATTTGAAAATTATCTTAGTAATGTGTAAATGTTCTCAGCACAGAGAATTTTTTTTTTTCAATTTGATATCTGATAATGGTGCTATGGCAATTTGCACTAATGTCTTTTAAATACAGAACAAATAAGAGTAAATACTGACTATGGTAATATATCGCATTATTTGTGTTGCAGATGTGCCTACATATCATTCTGTGCAAATTTTGTGGGTAACCTACACCAAATAAAGCTCTTAGTTCAGCTAAAAACATATCCAAGAATGTTTTCCCAAGTCATATTTTTTGCTACAGAAGAGAAGGGTGTTGACAGTTAAGCTAAATTCTTTTTTCCAGGTCAATGTGTTTTTCTAATGGTCAAAAAGTCTCACTCATCTCTAAAGAAACACCAATGTTTAACTGAATTTTTGTATTACAGCAAATTCCTACTATTTTGGACCGGTTTTATTAATTTCATAATAATGAATGCTAGTTGACCGAAATAAAAGAATGGGCTTATACATAGCCCAAGTATTCTGTTAGTCTAAATGACAGAAATGTATTTATTGTATTGCTTTACAGGGCTGCCAGATTTCATGGGTGCTGAACAGGCCTTTGGAGGGCCCTAATGGACTTTATATAGAGCTGTCTATTTAATAAGTGGTATAATGTCTGCTAATAGATATCAGCTCTTCAGCAGGAAGTCAGTTGGGGTATCTTAGCCCACCGACTTTCAAATCCTGCCTCTTCCTCCAGATATATTGTCCAGAGTATATTATTACAATCAACACTATGAGAAATTAAGTACAGTGGCTGATTCTGGTCTTACTTACACCAAAGGGAAGCTAGAGAGCAACTGTTAATAGTAACCCTTAGAGGTACTATTAGGTCTTACTGGTAAGCTTACTCTACATATTCTTTGTTAAAGATGGAAATTTGAAAGAGAATCATTGGCCATTGCCCATACTCAGAATTTTTCTTGCTGATAGTTTATGGACAGAACGAGGCCATTAGGAGTGAAGTGCTGATGTCAAGGAGAGGAGTGAATTTTTTTCTACTCACAGCTGACTTCAATTAACAAATTGGAAGTGTTAAGTAGGGCATATGTGGCTTCGAGACTGTGGTAATTTAATACTGGATAATAAATTAAGATGCTGAAGTTGGTTAAATAAAATTGTTGCATAAACCACCAAAACCAAAACTGAAGAAGCGGCAGAACATGATTTTGAAATATCTGTGTTCCCACGGATTTTGCTGCTTTTACAGCTCCATGTTGCATGACCTCCTCTGACCCCCATTCCCTGCCAGCCAGTCAGTGTCTTGAGCTGTCAGCAGACACACTAAGGAGCTTGTCAGATAAGGGCAGCATGTTGAGTTGGAACAGTGTTTGATGGATTAAGACTCTGGCTGTTTCACCTGTGCAATTTCTGACTTGTATTATGAATGACATTTTCAAAGCCTTTGGGCAACATAGCCAAGCATGCCCCTGGAGACCATATTACAATGTCAGAACAATGTCAATTCCAGCTAAATAATTTTTATAGAGAAATAATTAAATTAACATCAAGCTTTTGACAGCATTTCCACAAAAATGCAGAAATCCTCAGTTAAGGCTCCCATAGCACGGCAGCTTGACTTTTTTTTGTTGTTGTTGACATAATTAAAAAGCAGTATTTTATTTTCACTTCTTTTTTTTTCATGCTGTTCAGCCTTTCAGTTACAGCCTTGCAGTGTTGTCACAGGCACTATTAATTCTACATTTAAAATAATGTTTGTGTGAAGTTTTTTTACACTCTATATTAGAACTGCATTTGTATGTTTTAAAAGCTCTGTCCCACCAAGAACACTTTTGATGGCATTGGATTACCTCAAAGAGATTGTCTTCTATTTTAGTTGCCCAAACCCTGTATTTACATCTTTATTGACCAAAAATTCAAATTAAAAAGAATAAAAAGTCCAACCCAATCCCAGCCCAATCTACTAGCCTGTTTTCTTGTGAAAACAGCCTTGACACACTCATCAATAATATAGCTAGCTTCATGCAAACGAACATCTGGAACCTTTCTGATGCTTCATTCTGAAGATTTTGCAATGATCATACTCCTTTCTTCTCTTCTTTTTAACATACATAGAATTTATGTCCTGTCCCTACTCTCTGTGAAGAAGGGACTGTAAATTATTTTAGTGAGAGGGGGAATGAGTAATACGCAGATCATTCTCATATATGAGAAATACCCAGGAAATTTATTTCAAGAAAGATAATGCTGTCTAAGCATTCTCCAGGAAAGGGAGAGCTCTCAGGTATGCCCAGTCCTGCATGTCAAGCTACCTCACATCCCAGACACTGGAACTCTCTGTACCCTGTCAGGGATACAGGCAGCTGAGAAGGGACTGCTGAAAGAATGTGAAAAAATTTTGAACACTACTGTCAGACAGCAGACCAAAGGAACACATTGCAAATTTAAATGCCTTTGTGGAGTCTTCCAGTTTTGACAAACTGGTAGATGCTCAGGAGGAACCTTTTCATCTGACTTCTGGTCATCTCCATTACTCAGCCTGTGTTGACTTCAGCTGCTGCAAATTCTCTGCCAAACAGCCTACTTCAGCTGAGCCAGCTCTTCTACTGAGGAACAAGTCAGCAGAATTTCAGACCATCAGAAAGGGTATCCCAACAGCAGGAGAGCTGGCATAAAGGAATTGACGATGCTACTGATATCAGCTCTACCTGAGCTCTGAAACATATTCTAATTTTTGACAAGGCAGTGATGCTGACATTTTCTAGTGTGGCTACTTAGTGTTGGACAGCTGCAACCAGACTTGGCAAACACCTGTGCTTCACCTTATTTACACTTAATTTAATCCTTCAGCCTCAGCTTCCCAAGTATGGAAAATAGAGGATAAGAAAATTATTATCTTCATAGAGGAGTTATAATTAACGTTTTAAAAATTCTAAATGTAATTAAAGTACACAGCAAACCTTCCAACTAAGGACAGATAAGGATGTATAAATCTTTTGCAATTTGGTGTATGTATTGCTTTTTCTTACTTTCTGTTTTTTATTTTTTCCAGTAAAGATACCACGTCAGTTCAAGTAAGGAAAAGGAATCAGAAGAAACCAGTGCTTGAGAACCATGTGCAATATGATCTTAATAATTACTTCTTTTTTTACTTCCATAGGATGTGCTTTTCTTCCTGCTTTTATTATTAACTTATTGACTGTATTTTATCAGTTTACCTTTGGCTTTCATCATCTGAGAAATTCGCCTGATCTAAGTCAGTTAAGGCTTCTCTTTTAACATTTATGACCAAAGGAAGTTAGAAATGGTGCTGTGATAGCATTTGAAGAATTTTGGAGTACTTCATGTGATGGTGGCAGCTACCTGTTGTATTCTTTGCCTGAGATTTTTTCACCCTAAAAGAAGCATCTTAAATGGAAATTATATCCTTACCATTTCCTGTTCCCATTTCTTTGTATAACCTTCAAAAGCAGTGATTCAGAATAACTTAAGAGCCCACAAGTGAATCAGCCACACTTCCTCCCAACAGAGGATTCTTTAAAACCTAGGCTGTTTTTCAAAAGCATGGGCCTCCATTGATTTAAGCACTTTTGAAAATCAGGCCTCTTAATTATGTGCTTACATGTCACTTGAGCAAACAGATTTTATAATTCCAGTGGAAAAACCTTGTCCTTAACTTTTCTCAAAAAAACAAGCTAGATTTGTACGCAAACACATGTTGCATTGAACATTTTTTAGCTGAGTATATTACTTTGGCTTTTCCACAAGAACTGATGATCTAGAACTGTTTGATTCTCTGCTGGGCTAAGGATGATGACTTGTGCTGTTCTTGACAGAATGTGAGTTATAAAAAGCCTATAACTGTGACGTCTGCTGGATGAGTTTTGATTAGAGAGCACACATGAAACTGTGCTTTGTGCTTCTGAATTATTTGGCAAGTATATACTCCTTCAAAGCAATAGCCACAATATTTGTTGTATAAAAAGGAAGTTGTATTTTTTCTTTTTCTATACATTGATTCTGAACCCCCAAATTCAAATTTTTAATTCAGAGGAACCTTCATGGTAAGATTATGTACAGTAGCAAGGAAGAAACAAACAGAAGACTCAGGCTGCTAACAGCAATGGATGGTAACAGAAATAATTCAAGATTTATTACATTTCAGCTTCTTTTGCCTTTAAGGATTTGTTTACTTGAAGGTAGGGTATGAATAGAAACTTTTAAACTATGCAGAATGTGAGAAATAGGAGGAAGAAATAAAAATCTGCCATTTCCTCTTTCGTGTACTTTTCCCCTTCTTAACACACACCAATGGGGGAATATACAGAGTGTTCCAATAGCATAAATTGTGGTCAATATGTTTGTTCTCCTCTCTGTCTTCTCTTCTCATTTCTGATGGAAGGATTCATCCACAAGAGTGAAGAAATTGTATAATAGAATATAGGATTTGTTTTCTAATTAAAACTTGAAATGCAAGGCAAGCTTTAAGATTCCATGTCCTGTAGTTTATTATATGCAAATTTTAAAATCATTCCCCTGTGTCAAATAATAAATCAGATGCAAATAATGAATAGCAGTAAAGTGAGGTTACAAGAAGACCATGCTTCCAGTCATTTGGGGGGTCGGGAGTGTGCAAGTAAAGATTTGCCTAGTGACTGTTGCCTGTAGTAAGGTTCCTTCAAATTATACAAGTATAATTGAAATTAGCCTTGGTGCTCTGCTGTTGGGATACTTGATTGTCAGTCATATTTTTATAACACCAATGTTTTTAATGGAATTGTAATTAAGATTTTGTATTGTCATCACAGTAGAGGCCAAATTTCACAGTTAGTCCCTGCAGCACCATTTTACCTCCTGAAGAGTAGCTCTCTTGTCACTCTTCCATTTCATTCCAGTCTGTGCCAGGTAACCATTTGGAGATAATCTTTTTTCTTCTGGAGAGTCTCTCACAGGCAGCATGAAGTCACCAGTCCTCTGAACTGTACTGTGGCTTCTGTACAATACTTCAGCCCGACCCATACTTTATCCTTGTTGAATAGCAAGAACAGTGCTGATTCACCACCTTTTCTGTCCACTGACTTAAAATTTGTTTGTAAGATGTTTGGAGTAGAAATCAACTCAGCTTGTGTAAGGATGCTTCATAAGGGATCACAGAAGTCTCTATCATGCAAATAAACATATCTCAGGACATGCAGAGGAATTGTAGAAGTCAGTCTTTATTTATTTGCTTAAAAAGCAGAATGATCCTGGAAAAAAAAGATTCTTTTTGTTAGGGAGGGCTTTGGGAAGTCCTCCATTTTGATGTTTGGCTGAAGAAGGAGGTTTCCTTATAGATGAGAATGGATGAATGTTCCTCTTCCATGCTCCAGAAATTTTCTGAAAGCACTGTGTCTTTCAGCTGCTCATGGATCAGTCTTGTCCTTTTCCTGGTGGCTGGTAGACACTCTGCCATTATGAGTGAGCACCATTGGTTTCTCCCAGTAAAAAGCAGGGATTAAATCTTGGCCTCAATATAATTAGAAGGGAAATTTGCTTATATCACATATTTGTTAAAAGGTAGCTTTTAGGAAAACAGAAACTATTAACTATCCGCATTTAATGATGATTAAACGTGGAAATCCTAACAGCAGGATCACTCATATAACAGGCAGTTGTATTATTTTTAGGAATGGGGAATTCTGTGATGAGTCAAATTGCACCTAGTTATATTCAAATTTTTCTTTTCCAATCAGCAGCTGGCTTTAAGGCAGAGAATGTCTTGTATTGACTGTCTAGAATGCAGGCTGTTATTGGCTACTGCTGTAAGAAGTTTCCTGTGTGTACTACCCCTCTTGTGAATATTGTTCTATTTTGAGCCTAATTGAAAACTGAAGATAGAAAATGAAGCAATTATTTTTCCCTGCAGTACAATATCTAATATTCTGATTTCATGCCTGTCTGACTACAATGATTAGGAAGAACGTTTTTGCAAAGTGTTCACAGTGCCACAGTAATGTATCAGGAGCATAGTGTAGCAAGGAAAGGAACTATTATGTTAAAATATGTGCCACTTAAAAACACACCCAATTAAAAAGTAGGATGCTGTTGTGTTACATTTGGTACAGTCAATAATTGCTTTTTCTTGTCCTTTTCTTTGAAAAAGCTATTAAGGATGTAGAAAACAGCCTTCAAGTAGAAAGGCTTTAATAGGAGAGATCTGCAACAACAGAGATAGCACCTCTGCAACAAAGGCACTTTGTATTTAGAACTGTACTTCCATGTTAAGTCTGAGATGCTGTGCTTATTTTTGCTGGTAGAGAAATGGGAAATATGTGTGTAGTTGCTGATAATTGTATAGTTCTTTAACTGAAGCAAACTACTCTCTGGGACATACTCTTGTCTGATAACCTCTGTGTTGAGTGGGAGAGAAACCCTCTGTATTTCCAACAGGATACTGGTTAGGAGTAGTAAACAAGGAGAGAAACCTGTTCAAAATGTCCCATAATCTTGAATAGAGTTAGAAAAATACTATCAATTTAAAATGTTTGCTTGTTTTGTTTTTTTTCTTTTTATATCAGATAGTATTACTGAAGTCTTCACTAACATCTATGTGACCAGTTTTGGACCTGTGTCAGATACTGATATGGTGAGTTCCTGAATCTTTTGCATATATGGGTAAATGATGTAAGATATATATATAAATATTCTTTAAACTTGTATTCTTCTTTTACTTATTGTGGATGAATTTGAAACGATTCCACCAAAATTAGAAAGTGCTAAACCCCGTGTAGTTCTAAATTTGGAAATTGATTTATAGATTTTACATGATAAGTATGTTTGTATTAGCTGTTCAGTTTAGACCAGTAAATATTCTGATTGTCTCACTGACTACTTTGGTTTATATTCTGGAGCAATCTTGAGATGGGTGAACTGGACTCCTCTTGGGTGAAAACCTGGAGTGAAAGGAACACTCTAAATGTTGGCAAAAGACTGAGAGACCTGATGGGAGTCAAATATAAATTAAACTTCTTGAAAGACATAGCTTGGAAGCTGGGTCATCAACGTGATTGTGGTGTTGTACAGATCTGTCCTTCATAATTTGCATTGTTTAGTAACCATTTAAGGAAGTCAGTGACTTTAAAAAAGAAAGAAGCTTTCAGAATATTGCTCTGAATTGCAAGGAACTGTTTGTAGGCTCACTGGAAATAATAGAGATTGGGAAGAATGTCTCATACTGGGTAGAAAGACCTGATGGATATAAATATTATATTCTATAAAAAGGAAGGGAAGGACAATCTCAAACTTTAACTGCCTGTTATGCTTCTGTCCATTTGATGGGTTTAGGGGAAGGTTGTTTAATTCACTCTGGGCAATGTATAGGAGAGAACAAAATTCTCAGCAGATTTAACAACAAACTTTTACTTGCAAAATTTAGAACATTAAGGTAAAATAAGGTACTTTTTAAAAAACAACATCTAGACAAAGTAAGGCCCTTCACAAAATTTAATTTAGCAAACTTAGCCAGCCTTAACAAATTCAGACACAAGGCACTTACTAAGGCATTGACTGGAATTTTTCAGTCTGGCTTACAATGTATTTAGAGAGGTTAGGAGAAGAAAGGGAGAAAGAAAGAGAAAGGATAAGAGTAGGATGATATCACCATCCATGGATTTAGTGACAAGACTTGATTGTTGCAATTTCCATTGGTCCAAGTTGTGGTCACAATCTTAATCCAGTGGGGTGGCAGAAGCCCATGAACCACAAAGTCCAGTGGGTTAATATATTCTTAGCTTTAGGTAGAATGCTCAGGCACTTTCCTCCCCTCTGGATGGGGGATTTTACACTGTCTTTTGCAACACTGTGGATCTGTTGCAACAGTGTGGATCATGGGCAGTCCCCTGGTGAAAGGCCCAGAAATGAGTCTGGGGGCACTTTGGGTCTTTGATGGTTTATGGCACCTTGTAGGACATGACAGCTGCCTCTCAGTCAGTGTAGCTGAGGCAGGTGTGCCCCATCAGAAGGGATGAATCCTTCAGGCCTAGGTGTGAATGTTCCAATATCTCCCCTGGCTGGGAGGAAGTTTTACAACTGAGCCATTTGTGTAAGCGGGACATCAGCATGATATTTCTATGAAAAAATTCAGGTTATGCATCACACGAAACAGGGAACTTTATGATTTTATGAACAACTTTATGAAACTAAATTTTTCATGGTGCATTGTACATTAAAAGTTATTTGCTTACTGACTAACAGGTAACCATAGCATTGAAGAATGTATTCTGGTGGATTTTTGTGGTTTTTGTGTGGGATAGTTTCAGTTTTCAAACTCTGTTTTGATAGTCATGAATACATTTGTGAGACTTCACATGAAAGACCATTTCATAGGAGAAATAGATTTTTTTTTGTTTGTTTTTATTACATGTTGCTGATTCTCTTGAGGTGTTTTTTTCCTAAATGATTTTGGGTTTATGAATTTTTTCTTATTTGTTCTTATTAATAGTTTTGTAAAAAAGGTATCCACAGCAATGTACCAAGATGATATGAATATCTTGACCTTGTTGATCTAGTATCTAATGACTTTACAGGGGTACAGCCTTGCTCATACTATAGTCCTGTGCAACAGGGAGATGATATTAATCCAGTTGTAAAGATGAGTACTGAGACACAAGGACACTTACCCAGGGCTGTGCAAGTCATCAATGTATAAATGCAAATGTAATTAAAAGCTCCCTAAGCCTATTCCCTCACTCCCAACACACTTCTGACATCAGTGGATAAATGTGTGGAGAACTCTGGGTGCCTATTAGCATAGCCATACAGACAGTGCAGTAAGAGGTCAGGTCCTTTGATCTCTAACAGATCTATGCAGAGGTGTTAATCAAAGCAGAGTGCAGTGCATCAGAACGGCAGCTATTACTGTAATGGGTAGGTTTATTTGCAGATAAGTAGATAGATAAGTAAGAGCAGTTTATTTCTTATTACTACAAGCTTCAGGGTTAATTTAGCTTGTTCTGTTGATAATTATAAAATCATTTTGAAATGTATGAGCAGTCAATTAGAAAATTTCAACATGTGAGTTTTGAAATAATAGCTTCCAAACCCTCACATTATTCTGTCGA